>NC_092641.1:46808893-48141393 GCF_039555335.1 Amphiura filiformis
AGTCTACACGACGCTCTAAAAATCTTCTCATAACTACAAGTAAATAACATATAAGATACTGTCTTCTTACTTGAGAGACATGTAGTTTTGAATCAGTCTGCACACAAAGTAAAAATGGGGTAACTACAAGTAAATAACATATAAGATACTGTCTTCTTACTTGGGAGACATGTAGTTTTGAATCAGTCTGCACACAAAGTAAAAACATGATACAGTAAATCAGTCTGCACAAGTAAAAATGGGGTAACTTCATATAAGATACTGTCTTCTTACTTGAGAGACATGTAGTTTTGAATCAGTCTGCACACAAAGTAAAAAACTGCAGTAACTACAAGTAAATAACATATAAGATACTGTCTTCTTACTTGAGAGACATGTAGTTTTGAATCAGTCTGCACACAAAGTAAAAATGGGGTAACTATATAAGATACAAGTAAATAACATATAAGATACTGTCTTCTTACTTGAGAGACATGTAGTTTTGAATCAGTCTGCACACAAAGTAAAAATGGGGTAACTACAAGTAAATAACATATAAGATACTGTCTTCTTACTTGGGTGACATGTAGTTTTGAATCAGTCTGCACACAAAGTAAAAATGGGGTAACTTCAAGTAAATAACATATAAGATACTGTCTTCTTACTTGAGAGACATGTAGTTTTGAATCAGTCTGCACACAAAGTAAAAATGCAGTAACTACAAGTAAATAATCATACACAAAGTAAAATGATACTGATCTTCTTACTTGGGAGACATGTAGTTTTGAATCAGTCTGCACACAAAGTAAAAATGCAGTAACTACAAGTAAATAACATATAAGATACTGTCTTCTTACTTGAGAGACATGTAGTTTTGAATCAGTCTGCACACAAAGTAAAAATGCAGTAACTGGGGTAACTCTGCACAAGTAAATAACATATATAAGATACTGTCTTCTTACTTGGGAGACATGTAGTTTTGAATCAGTCTGCACACAAAGTAAAAATGCAGTAACTACAAGTAAATAACATATAAGATACTGTCTTCTTACTTGAGAGACATGTAGTTTTGAATCAGTCTGCACACAAAGTAAAAATGCAGTAACTACAAGTAAATAACATATAAGATACTGTCTTCTTACTTGGGAGACATGTGTTTTTTAATCAGTCTTCTTCTGCACACAAAGTAAAAATGCAGTAACTACAAGTAAATAACATATAAGATACTGTCTTCTTACTTGAGAGACATGTAGTTTTGAATCAGTCTGCACACAAAGTAAAAATGGGGTAACTACAAGTAAATAACATATAAGATACTGTCTTCTTACTTGGGTGACATGTAGTTTTGAATCAGTCTGCACACAAAGTAAAAATGCAGTAACTACAAGTAAATAACATATAAGATACTGTCTTCTTACTTGGGAGATGTATGTAGTTTTGAATCAGTCTGCACACAAAGTAAAAATGGGGTAACTACAAGTAAATAACATATAAGATACTGTCTTCTTACTTGAGAGACATGTAGTTTTGAATCAGTCTGCACACAAAGTAAAAATGGGGTAACTACAAGTAAATAACATATAAGATACTGTCTTCTTACTTGGGAGACATGTAGTTTTGAATCAGTCTGCACACAAAGTAAAAATGCAGTAACTACAAGTAAATAACATATAAGATACTGTCTTCTTACTTGAGAGACATGTAGTTTTGAATCAGTCTGCACACAAAGTAAAAATGCAGTAACTACAAGTAAATAACATATAAGATACTGTCTTCTTACTTGAGAGACATGTAGTTTTGAATCAGTCTGCACACAAAGTAAAAATGCAGTAACTACAAGTAAATAACATATAAGATACTGTCTTCTTACTTGAGAGACATGTAGTTTTGAATCAGTCTGCACACAAAGTAAAAATGCAGTAACTACAAGTAAATAACATATAAAATTATGTCTTCTTACTTGGGTGACATGTAGTTTTGAATCAGTCTGCACACAAAGTAAAAATGCAGTAACTACAAGTAAATAACATATAAGATACTGTCTTCTTACTTGAGAGACATGTAGTTTTTAATCAGTCTGCCCACAAAGTAAAAATGCAGTAACTACAAGTAAATAACATATAAGATACTGTCTTCTTACTTGAGAGACATGTAGTTTTGAATCAGTCTGCACACAAAGTAAAAATGCAGTAACTACAAGTAAATAACATATAAGATACTGTCTTCTTACTTGAGAGACATGTAGTTTTGAATCAGTCTGCCCACAAAGTAAAAATGGGGTAACTACAAGTAAATAACATATAAGATACTGTCTTCTTACTTGAGAGACATGTAGTATTGAATCAGTCTGCACACAAAGTAAAAATGCAGTAACTACAAGTAAATAACATATAAGATACTGTCTTCTTACTTGAGAGACATGTAGTTTTGAATCAGTCTGCACACAAAGTAAAAATGGGGTAACTACAAGTAAATAACATATAAGATACTGTCTTCTTACTTGAGAGACATGTAGTTTTGAATCAGTCTGCACACAAAGTAAAAATGGGGTAACTACAAGTAAATAACATATAAGATACTGTCTTCTTACTTGGGCGACATGTAGTTTTGAATCAGTCTGCACACAAAGTAAAAATGCAGTAACTACAAGTAAATAACATATAAGATACTGTCTTCTTACTTGAGAGACATGTAGTTTTGAATCAGTCTGCACACAAAGTAAAAATGCAGTAACTACAAGTAAATAACATATAAGATACTGTCTTCTTACTTATCAGACAGGTGGTTTTTAATCAGTCTGCTGCCAAAGTAAAGCAAAGTATCTTACAGTAATTTACAAAGCGGATACGTCCTTTTTAACTTCTGAGGGCAAATATTCTTATACAATAATAAATGGAGCATGTCTTCCAAATTATCAAAATATTATAGCCAGCGTCTTTTAAAAGTATAATATAGTATTAGCTTCCGTTTCTGAAACACGTATCCCCTAAGTTAGATTCATATAACTATAAATTTTAAATAAAGTAGACAAAAAAATCAGAACAGACTGGATCAGAAATTCACACAAAAGGGAATCTCAGCAATATGCCTTTGGATACATTGCTTAATTCTTGATATTTTTGTACATCATTCTTTACTTTTGCGAGATATTAAGGGATCTAAAATGAGCGTTTATTGCGTTTGGACAGTATTTTTTGTAGGACATGAGAGCACCTCAGACCTATCGAATTGCATTCTGAATACGAAGCATGTCTTTCTGATATCAAATAATTTTAATTTTTTGAAAATCACAATATAATACAAATTTTATGACAAATTATAAAAATTTGATATTTTTCAAATTTTGATATATAACAGTCCTCGAAGTAAATTATATAAATCTAATGATATATTCTTAAAGTGTATGTAGCAGGGAGGAAAAGCCGACGGTCAATTGAAAATTTTGACCTTTCATATTGAAGATATGGATTTTTTCCCAAAAGACCTATTTTTTTTTTGGGTGTTTTGGGGAAAAAATCCATATCTTCAATACGAAAGGTCAAAATTTTCAATTGATCGTCGGCTTTTCATCCCACCTACATACACTTTAAGTATAAATCATCAGATTTATAAAGTTTACTTCAAGTACTGTTAAGTATCAAAAATATCAATTTTTAATGATTTGCCATAAAATGTGTATTAAATTGCGAATTTCAAAAATGAAAATTAATTTGATATCAGAATGACATTCTTCGTATTCAGAATGCAATTCGATATGTCTGATGTGCTCTGATGTCCCAAAATAAATACTGTCCAAACGTTCATACCCCAGCCCTTAATGAACACCACAAAAGAAAGTAATATTTCATGTATAGAATACGTGAATTTTGTATAGTTTGATATCTTATATATTGAGCCCTATGGCTATAACGCTGTCGTACTTAGCAAGTATGGTTGAATCGTGATGTATGCAGTATATGATATAGAACTCGGGCTGCTTTAGTGACACGATTATATCCGGACTGCTGTCAAGCAATTGCATTTTTCTTATCCAAATAAAATATCAATTTGACGAATGAATTCTTTTGGGTCTTAGTGTGAGCATCAAAAATATCGATATGATGGTACCCTGATATTAAATCACAGGCGAACATGTACTCACCTTTCTTAAAATATTTTACATACACCCTCTGAGAAAGTTTCAACCTGAATCTTCCACAGAGGGAGGGCGAGTTTCAAATGGAACTGCCTAATGTGCTAATTCCATTTAAAACTCATACTCCCTCTGTGGAAGATATTTCCCAAGTCTTCCACAGAGGTAGTGTGGATTTTAAATGGAATAACCAAATACAACGTTTGATTTGATTTCATATTTTGACAGTCGACTATTTCAACAAACTTGGTGGTAGCGTGCGTTTTCCCGATCCTGGGTTCTCTTGGAAAATATACTGCTTTACAATATTTATAACATTATATTGACAGTCGACTATTTCAACAAACTTGGTGGCAGCGTGCGTTTTCCCGATCATGGGTTCTCTTGGAAAACTTACTGCTTTACAATATTTATTACATTACATTGACAGTCGACTATTTCAACAAACTTGGTGGTAGCGTGCGTTTTCCCGATCCTGGGTTCTCTTGGAAAATATACTGCTTTACAATATTTATTACATTACATTGACAGTCGACTATTTCAACAAACTTGGTGGTAGCGTGCGTTTTCCCGATCCTGGGTTCTCTTGGAAAATATACTGCTTTACAATATTTATTACATTACATTGACAGTCGACTATTTCAACAAACTTGGTGGTAGCGTGCGTTTTCCCGACCATGGGTTCCCTTGGAAAATTTACTGCTTTACAATATTTATCACATTACATTGACAGTCGACTATTTCAACAAACTTGGTGGTAGCGTGCGTTTTCCCGATCCTGGGTTCTCTTGGAAAATATACTGCTTTACAATATTTATTACATTACATTGACAGTCGACTATTTCAACAAACTTGGTGGCAGCGTGCGTTTTCCCGATCCTGGGTTCTCTTGGAAAATATACTGCTTTACAATATTTATTACATTACATTGACAGTCGACTATTTCAACAAACTTGGTGGTAGCGTGCGTTTTCCCGACCATGGGTTCCCTTGGAAAATTTACTGCTTTACAATATTTATCACATTACATTGACAGTCGACTATTTCAACAAACTTGGTGGCAGCGTGCATTTTCCCGATCATGGGTTCTCTTGGAAGATTTACTGCTTTACAATAATTATTTCTTACATTACATTGACAGTCGACTATTTCAACAAAACTTGGTGGCAGCGTGCGTTTTCCCGATCCTGGGTTCTCTTGGAAAATATACTGCTTTACAATATTTATTACATTACATTGACAGTCGACTATTTCAACACACTTGGTGGCAGCGTGCGTTTTCCCGATCCTGGGTTCTCTTGGAAAATATACTGCTTTACAATATTTATTACATTACATTGACAGTCGACTATTTCAACAAACTTTGTGGCAGCGTGCGTTTTCCCGATCATGGGTTCTCTTGGAAAATTTACTGCTTTACAATATTTATCACATTACCTTTACACATGTGAGCACGCGTGCACATCCCACATAATAAAACATTAAAACATAATGATTTTAATAATCACCAAATGATCTTTGGCAATTGTTATAAAACCAGGCCTCGGGAAACGAGCATAATTTATAGTATAATGGGTTGATGGGGTTGACAATATTGATAAATAATTGAAGAGAAAATGGAAATATAAGATATGCTCAAAAACAGCTGATCCTCGTTATTAAAACAGGCTTAATATTTTTCATATTTTTTTCAGCGACTTATGGGAATCTCTAAGGGTTTGTGCAGATATAGTGTTTTATGATATACGTAATGGATCGTTAGGCGATGTTTTTGATATTAGACATGGTAAAGGATTCGGTGGTATTACATAATTACCGATACGGGCGCCATATACGTTATCAGCTGTTCTTGACTTCTTGTTCTTGTTCTTCCTTATGTTCTTCTTTTTCCTCCGTTTCGATCATTTGCATACAATAGCTATTACAAATTGCTTAAAGGGCACCCTTGGCGTTGAAAATGTCAAATTCTTGCAGCATTGCATTACTGTATCATGTGATCGACACTTGGTCAGATCAAATGACGCACGAATTGACACATCGGCCCTTTGATTTTCCGAACACAATGTAACAGTAACTTTTGCGAATTAGGCATAATATGTGACGTGTCATGTCAAAAGGAGACACTTTTGGGCAGGATCGTAAATGGACAAATATCCAAAAATCTGGCCCGGGGTGATTTTTTCACAATTTGGATTTGTTGCGAATTTGTGATGTTATGAATGTTAAAAATATTGTCTGATAGTTTCAGACCGGAATATAACTGGCATCTTGTATTTTTTGAGACATTTTTCAAGGTAATTCCTATTCTCAACATTGTCAATAATATTTTTAAAGGCCGATATCTCAATTTCCAATTTTATAATACCATAACTTACGAACTCAATATCTTCGCTTAGGAATGTCCGATTTCATTGGTGTTGTGGAGCAAAATATCTCTACATTTAAGATATGTAAAAACCTCAAAATTGATAACCTGCCCAAAAGTGTCTCCTTTTGACATGACACGTCACATATTTTAAAATTAACGAAGCCTTTATATGTTGTACATAAAACATTACCACTTCCCTTCTTATACCTTCATGTAGACCATTGGATTTTCAATACAACACAGATAAAAAGAAATGTAAGTTTACATGCTTCTTATATCGATATACTTTGATCACGAGTTGGCCAAGGAATTAGACTATAATCTTTGACCCAGATTTGAACCTGTGACCTATATGGTTCCATTCACCAGCGCTCCAAAATGAGCTATAAACATGCAAGGAAGTTCGTGACTCGGAACAGAACATACATGTACATGATAGATATACCGTTACAATAATACCATACTTCCTTGGCGAGTACTGTCCCTTCTACTCATTTTGGCACAACATCGTGCCCTTTTCCCCATACCGTAAAACCTCGTCTACAAGCATATAGAGTGCTTCTGATGAAAGCTAAATTAATCCAGGCGCCATTATGGAATTTGAGCAAATAATTTACAGATCCAAGCATATACAAACAAGTATTATTGAAAGATCAATCTATTGTATTGGCATATTTACGCATGTATCGTATTAATTTAGCGTTCATCAAAAACACTATATATGCTTATAGACGAGGTTTTACGGTATTACGCTCCCTGAGGTACTATTAGGCCTATTATTGTTGTATAACTCCTTATAGACTGACCTAGTTATGACAATTTTACACCTTTATATCTGTTTGAATTATTGATGAGACGGGACATCACTGTGATGTCTTTGATGACGAGTTATGATAGCAACCCTTATTATACAGGCGGGTTGCATAATAAACATATTTTTAGAGACGATTTTTTATGTACTTCTTCTGAGAGTGTTCGACTTTTTCTTTATAACAGTATAAAATTTGTATTCACAAAGTACAAACATGTTCAATCTTTCTTGTGATTTTGTAGGTTGTTAGAAATTATGCCAACACCACGCCATAGAGTCGTTATAGACACTTGTAAAACTATGAAAACAGTAGGGATTAAATTCCATTCGGAATTGAATCGGTGATGGGGAAATGACGTTGAATACAGCTCGCGAAAGATGATCACGAAAGTTTATCAAAACTATACTATAAATAGAAATACTATATCAATAAAATAGTTGATGATTTCGATCGTTCTTGTTTTGTTTGACTTCTGGTATCTCTATTAATATGCATGGCATTTATTAAAATTCATTGAAATGTCCTCAAGTCTTAACAAGTTAAGGTTGAAATTTAACAGACCTCGAATTAAATTGTATAAATCTAATGATATGTATTTAAAGTGTATCTAGCTGGGATGAAAAGCCGTCCATCATATGAAAATTTTGACTTTTCATATTGAAGATTTAGATTTCCCTCCCAAAACACCAAAAAAATGTAGTAGGTATTTTTGGAAAAGAAATGTATATTTCAAGTTCAGTATAATTTATCTTCAATATGAAAGGTAAAACTTTCAATTGATGGTCGGCTTTTCATCCCAGCTACATACACTTTAAGTAAATATCATTAGATTTATTAACTTTACTTCGAGAACTGTTACATATCAAAAATTAATAATTAGCCATAAAATTTGCATTATAATCGCGCGAAGTAAAAACTAGAGCTAAATTGCGCATACACATATACGCGACCTTAGCAATAGCTAATTAACTAGGCCTATGGCTAATTAGCCCAGCTAGCTATCTAGCATGCATGGATGTATTAAGGCATAAACAGCCAGCAGTAGTATAATATGCTGATTTTACTGAGAGGTCTTTTTTGAAATGCACTGTAATTTGAAATTGACCATAGGGACAATGGGAGCAAGGTTAATTTGTTAGCTCACCTATAGCATATGTGAGTTCAAAAGGTCCAGCAGTTTGGTGTAATTCATTGGAATATACATGTATAACTACAACAGAAGTTTATAGTATCATATAGCCAAGTAAAATAAAAACCATGTTTCAAGTCCGGGTCTTTGTAAAAAGGAGGAAGAGGGGCTTTTTATTTTATATTTTCATGGCAAAATCGGTGTGAATACCCATAATTTGAGCTGGCCTCTTTTTATTTTTGTTCTGAGGATATAGGCCGGCTCCTCTAATTTTCATAAAACCTTCCAAAGTGTTTCTTGTATATTAGCAATTAAGGCTATAGAAATATTTCTGCTTCCTAGATATATTTTTTGAAAAGTTATAACTGAATAAATATATAATTGAAGAAACCTCAAAAAAGGAAGCGGGAGGGTACATGAAACATGTTTATTTTTTTATTTGGCCTTATAATTATTAATTATATTACATAATTATTTTCCAGTTGTGAAATCATTTTGTTAACCAAAATTATTCAATATTCATGTAAATATTTCTGTGCAACTTTGGTCATGCGCTATTAGAGTGCGACTTCCTAAGGTATTTTTCTACATACCGGAAGTAATATCTGCTTGACCTTTGACCCCAATGACCTTTGACCCAATGGATGAATACAATGTGTAATGTTATCATGCTATATTATAATTTGTGGAATGACTTAGCATTTTTAGTAACAGAACAGAAAATCACATCAGCCATAATGATCTTCGTATGACCTTTGACCTCAAGGCTAATGCATGTGTCAAGTGACATCATCTTGCTGTGTAATTCGTGTAAGAAGTAGCAGTTTTAGTAAAAATAACAGGAAATAACTTTTTCGGCCATAATGACCTTTCCATAACCTTTGACCTTGAGTTGGTCACGTGACATTTGTGCCACCAGCTATTGGTCCTGATGACCAAGTAACATTGTTGTACCATATATATTTGCGACAGCAGCAACATTTAGGGTATTTGGTCATATACCGGGAGTATCCCTTAATGACCTTTGACCCCAATTCTGGACAATAACTTTTAGACAGTGGGTATAGCTGATGCATGTACCCAAGTGCCATCATCGTGCTGTATAATTTGTGGAAGAAGTAGCATTTTTAGTGAAATCACGTTTTTGGCCATTGACCGGAAGTGGATGACCTTTGACCTGAAGTTGACCATGTTTCATTTGTCCCCCCACCTAATGGTCCTAATGACCAACTATGGTCAACATGGCTCAAAGCATATGGCTACGGTGGCTCATTATAAGATTGACAGAAAGAAAGAAAGAAAGAAAGAAAGAAACAAAGAAAGAACTTGACAGAAACAGACCTTAGCAATTTTGCAAATTGCTAAGGAAAAAAATCAAAAATTATTTGATATCAGAAGGATATTCCTCGTCCGATGTGCTCTCAGGTCACACAAAAATACTGTGCAAACGTTGGTATCCGATTCCTTAAGGAAGAATACTTTAGTATCCTGCGATATATATATATATATATTTAATGCTGCTTATTGTTCTATTTAATGCTGCTTATTGTGTATCGCTAGTCATCGCTTTTTATATTTGGTTTATGATGAGGTAGTATATCATGTAGTGTATTTTCAAGGTTATTAAGTTAGGCGGGCAGCCTAACTTATTTCTTTCTTGCCATTTCTTTCTTTCTTTCTTTCTTCTTTCTTCTTTCTTCTCACAATTTGCTTCTTCTGCCACATCCTTGATCGGATTTCGACCAAACTCAGTCACAAGCAGTATTGGGTAGCTGGCTACAAAAGTTATGGGTTGTTTAACATCAGAGGTCATCCAGGGGTCAATGGGGTCAAAAAAGGTCATTTTAACCGAAAATGCTCCAATTGAGCTGAAATTGAAAGGCAATGATCCTTATGACATTCTAAACATGTTTAAAATATTTTAAAATTTATTTAAGGCCATTAAGGGGTCATAAAGGGGTCAAAGGTCAAGTTTTTCAAAATGCTCCAATTGAGCTGAAATTTAAATGCAATTATCCTTATGACATTCTTAACATTTTAAAAATATTTTAAAATTCATTTAAGGTCATTAAGGGGTCACAAAGGGATCAAAGGTCAAGTTTTTTAAAATGCTCCAATTGAGCTGAAATTTAAATGCAATGATCCTTATGACATTCGTAACATTGTAAAAATATTTTAAAATTCATTTCAGGTCATTAAGGGGTCATAAAGGGGTTAAAATGTCAAGTTTTGCAAAATGCTCCAATGGAGCTGAAATCTAAACGCAATTATCCTTATAACATTCTTAACATTTTAAAATATTTTAAAATTCATTTAAGGTCATTAAGGGGTCATAAAGGGGTCAAAGGTCAAGTTTAAAAAACAGCTTTCCACGATCAAGGTATATTAAAAGGCAATTAATGAAACAGTCTTATTAAAATTAATCCTATCCAGCACAGATCAGATCGTCACAATCATCCGCCTAACTTACTTCGTGCCCTTGCAAAGGGCACAGTTGCTCTAGTTTATATTATCTCGCTGTACATTGTTTGGGCTTGTTAATTGCTCTGTCATCATAGTACCCCTCCAGTAAGTGTATCCGTTTTAGACTGCAGGTTGGTAATGCTGTTAATGCGATCGCCCGTTTGCATCTTCCTTCTTGCTCTTTAGAACGGATCCACCTGCCGATTTTCATATTTTGCGTATTTTTGCCTTGTTTTCTTATTTCGTGTTCATTTGTCTGTCTTTTATTTTATAGTTCTGATGAAGGCCTAGTGCCGAAAGCTTGATGGTAATAAAATTTTGATTTGCAACATCCGTTGTCCTGGAAAACTTCTTTCGACTATATATATATATATATATATATATATATATATATATATATAGGGCTCTATAAAACACGTATCCTCTAAGTTAGATTCATATAACTATAAATTTTAAATAAAAGTAGACAAAACAACCCAGAACAGTCTGGATCAGAAATTCACACAAAAGGAAATCTCAGCAATTTGCCTTTGCTTAATTCTTGATATTTTTGTACATCATTCTTTACTTTTGCGAGATATTAATGAACACCACAAAAGAAAGTAATATTTCATGTATAGAATACGTGCATTTTGTATAGTTTGAAATCTTATATATTGAGCCCTAGGGCTACTTAACGGTATCGTACTAAGCAAGTAATGGTTGAAATGTATGTAGTGTATAATATTATTTCCAAATATAGAATTCGGGCTGCTTTAGTGACACGATTATATCCGGACTGCTGTCAAGCAATTACATTTTTCTTATCCAAATAAGAATCAATTTGAAGAATGAAGCGAGTGAATCGCAAGACTGTGCTTATATACAAAATACTTTGAAACCAACGGTAGTGTGATTCTTTCACAGTCGAAGGGGGACACATATACCCCGTGTAGAAGGCAAGGGGGAACCAGCCCTAATATTCCAGTTCCCCTTGCCGCCTTGGTTATGATAGTTTATGCCAGGGATTCTCTTTTTCTCCTCCCTCTCCTATCTCTTTCTCTTTCTCTTCCCCCTTCCTTCTCTCTCAGGCATTATGTTATCTTTTACATTCTCTCTAATTTTATTTTAAAGCAATACTACAAAAAAAGTCAACACTTTTTTCGTAACATTTAAATGTCGGTTTATATAAAGGCTATGAAAACATTTCTGAAACGTATTATGAAAAACACTACAATAACATTTTACAAATGTTGTCAAAATGTTACTGCAAAATATTTTTGGCAAATATTTAGCCAAATATTTTGTCAACACCTAATAAGTTTTGAAAAATGTTTTCCGAGTGTTATTAAAACTTTTTATATCCTTTATACAACCCGATATTGAAACGTTTTCTGTAAAACGTTTTGTGTTTGATGGGTTGCAGTTGCGGATAATGTAGTTCACATGATACACTGATTACCTCCATGTGGGGCATATATAAATACGGCATACATATATACCCCACACACCCCAACCATATCCCAATCACACAGAATCACACCCACATTTCAATAACCAATGTTATTCCATTTCATTCATGACAATTGAGTGGTACAACAAACTTAGTAGTAGCGTGCGTTTTCCAGTTCCCGGGTGCTCTCGAAAAATGTACTGCATTGGGTGTAGTGCACACAAATACATGCGCTTAGTGTACATCCATGGCTGCTGATCTTTAATGTCCCTTTCATCTAGTTGGCAGTATGTCCCATATTCTCACTTTACGCACCATTGTACATCACTTTCCCTAAAACCTTCCCGTGCTTATTATACAGAATGGTTTATAAACGGGAAAGATGACACCTCGCTAATTGATTTCAATTCAAGCGGAATTCGCTCTGTCCACAACTTGCATGTGTATTGGATGGCGCGGGGAAAAAGGAAAAAAGGAAGAGAGCAAAAACACATTAAAGAAAGTATGACTTGAAGCTTTTAACGTTGTAGTATAATTCGCAGAGTTTGTTTGTCTGAAACAGAGCACTCACAAATTAATCAGAAATTCGGATTTTTTTACATTTTAGAACAAGCATATATGTTAATAAAGGAAAAAAACGAGGGAAAAGAGGAACAAAATGCCGTCTCTTCTTGCCTCGTCGCTTGTAAGCTTGTGAGAACTATCATTACCCTTTCTTTTAGCTATTGGCATAATTGGCGCCGAGCTAAAAACGTAATTGAGAAGCACTTCCGTTGATATTAATTATACATTTTCTATTGTTTCAGATTAATTAAGATGTCAAGTCCAAACCTGAATATCCTGATCCTCGTCGGGACGGCACTCATGTATACGTGTGTTGTATTGTATGGGCTTGATAGTGCAGTATCATCGCTGGATGAGCTAAGTGTTATATGCCAAGTAAGTTATCAAACATGACAATCTCTAGGACACAGTTCCTTAACCCCAATATGCTTCTACACTCAAAGAATGACCTTTACACACACTAGCATCTCATATACATGACAATCTCCATGATCTCTAGGACACAGTTCCTTAACCCCAATATGCTTTTACACTCAAAGAATGACCTTTACACACACTAGGATCTCATACATGACAATCTCTAGGACACAGTTCCTTAACCCCAATATGCTTCTACACTCAAAGAATGACCTTTACTCATACATGACAATCTCTAGGACACAGTTCCTTAACCCCAGTATGCTTCTACACTCAAAGAATGACCTTTACCCCCACTAGGATCTCCAACATTACAAACTCTAGGACACAGTTCCTTAACCCCAATACGCTTTTACACTCAAATAATGACCTTTACACACTTTGGATTCCAAACATGACAATCTCTAGGACACAGTTCCTTAACCCCAATATGCTTCTACACTCAAAGCATGACCTTTACACACACTAGGATCCCAAACATTACAATCTCTAGGATCGGACACAGTTCCTTAACCCCAATAACCCCACTATGCTTCTACACTCAAAGAATGATCTTTACACACACTAGGATCTCATACATATGCATGACAATCTCTGGGACACAGTTCCTTAACCCCAATCTGCTTCTACTCTCAAAGAATGACCTTTACACACACTAGGATCTCATACATGACAATCTCTATTCTCTAGGACACAGTTCCTTAACCCCAACTATATGCCTCTACACTCAAAGAATGGTATTTGGATATGTTGGATACAAACTACACCACATTTCGCCATAATACATTCCAGAAACGCTTGCTGTTAGAATAAGAAAAATTTTAATGCTAATTTATTGCACATTCTAGGGAAGCGTGGTTACCTTTTTAAAATAACCGAGTGAGAGTGTTTTCAAGAAAATATTTTTCCTGTCAAAACTGAAGCATCCTCTGTATAAAAGAAAATATGAATATTAACTGCACATCATATATAACGATTCGTGATACCCAATTGTGGCACATTTGATGTCGTTTAAGAGCCAGAGAATTTTATTTCAATTTTATATACGCCAAAATATTTTTTAATTGAGCAAGAATAAGGATAGAAAAAACGTTGAAAATTCTATGTGAATATTACATTAGACCCAACCAAAGATTACTGTTTCGTTTTTATGGTAATCTAATCTTTTATTTCCTGAAAAAACATTTTGGGTCTAATGTCGAATATTCACATACTTGATCAAAACATCGAACGTGTATACAAGAAAATGGTAGGTTTTCCTCTGTAGTATTTTACTGACCATGGAAATGTACTGAGACACAAGCACGTGTCAAAATCGATATAATGTATTGTCCATATAGACGCCCAGTTATCATGTTTATTGTTGGATTATTTTTGTATAAAACACGCAGTTAACAACAATTGAGCTCTAATAATACACATAAATGTTTTTAGGCAAATAAAATTCCAAAATATGGTACGTTTTCTGCCTTTGCTTGTCACGTGGTAGGCCTATGTTGAAGTTGCGATTATATCTTCAAATAAGTTTCAAATGAATTCCAACAAGACAAGTGGCCGAGTGGTCTAAGGCGCTGGGTTCATAGTGTGTCCAAAGCAGTCCGCCGCCGTGAGTTCGAACCCCGCCTCCGCCAAACTTTAATGAAGTAAAATTAAAATTAAAATTTTACTTTAAAAAAATTTCATATTGGGGAAATGTGACTGGCAGAATTTATGTATGGCGTGGAGTGGTGTGGATACAAACATCGTATTCCACAACTTGAGGTCAAAATTGGAGGTTTATTTATTGAGCTATGTCATGGGGAATGAAACCATCACGTGACCTACTCCCATGAAATGAGCGTAAAGTCGCAAGTTGGGAGTTTCTAGACGTCCCAACTGTCGAATTGGCAAAGTTGATGTTCTTTGTTTGAAGACACCTGTATTGGCAGTAGTATGTCCTTTGTGAATGGGGACAGAATTGAATACATCAGAGTACAGCATCATGTCCCGTTCACAAAATACATACCACTGACTATACAAATGTCTGCAAACAAAGAAGGTCTCGAAACCACCAAATTGCGACTTTACGCTCATTTCATGCAGAGAAGATATTCTCTGTTTCGTGGGAGCAGGTCACATATGAATCTGCCCTCCCTACTAGTGAAACTCTTTACCTGTCAAAATAAGAAAACGACATACATTAAAATTTCATCAACCTTTCTGGATTCGCTTTATTAGCATGATAACACACCGTGGTAAAAAATTAAGCGTTTTTCACGCAGCAGGACTGATGAAGAGGAAACTAATGTTTCAGGGGAATTTACACAAGAAGTCAAATGACATCTTTATAGCATTTTTGAAATTGAGTCGTAGAATGAATGCCTTTCCCCCAGGAACTATATACACGTAGTACTACATAGCGACACGTCACACATTTATTATCCGCCGGGGTGCAGTGAGTGACTCGGGGAAATGACGTATTGGTTCTAAATCTATCGGGGACTGATAAATACTACTTAAGTATCTCAAACATAACAATCCACTAATATTCAGTTCTTAACCCCGATAGACTTAATGTTCAAACATAATGACCTGTGCATACTTTTGGATACGCAAACTCATACTTCACAATGTTTGAAGCTGTGATAATTGATTGGGGGTTATCGAACTCTGTAATTGGATATGAGGCATTGCTGCTGTTGTGTAGAATTATCTAATAAAATGACCAGGCGTTAGGCTTCTCTGCGCGGATGTCAAATGCGTGCGGAATGACAGCTTTATTTTCTATGCAAAAATCGAATAGTTTATGACAAATTAATTCTAAACTACTCTTTAAGGGCTAGGGTATGAACGTTTGGACAGTATTTATTTTGGGACATTAGAGCACATCAGACATATCGAATTGCATTCTGAATACGAAGAATGTCCTTCTGATATGAAATAATTTTGATTTTTGAAATTCGCAATTTAATACACATTTTATGGCAAATCATTAAAAATTGATATTTTTGATATTTAACAGTACTCGAAGTAAACTTTACAAATCTGATGATTTATACTTAAAGTGTATGTAGGTGGGATGAAAAGCCGACGATCAATTGAAAATTTTGACCTTTCGTATTGAAGATATGGATTTTTTCCCAAAACACCAAAAAAAAAAAAAAAGGTCTTTTTGGGAAAAAATCCATATCTTCAATATGAAAGGTCAAAATTTTCAATTGATCGTCGGCTTTTCCTCCCAGCTACATACACTTTAAGAATATATCATTAGATTTATATAATTTACTTCGAGGACTGTTACCGTATATATCAAAAATTTGAAAAATATTAAATTTTTATAATTTGTCATAAAATTTGTAAAATATTGTGATTTTCAAAAAATGAAAATTATTTGATATCAGAAAGACATGCTTCGTATTCAGAATGCAATTCGATAGGCCTGAGGTGCTCTCATGTCCCTCAAAAAATACTGTCGAAACGCAATAAACGCTCATTCTAGATCCTTTAATGAGAGCAAAGATTTTTAGTATTAATTGACTCTACGTGTTGCTCTTAAAAGTTGTATTTTCTCTTCTTACGACCTAAGAAAGCAAACAACACAGAGAAACTTTAACATTGATAAAAAAAAAAAGTTTTAATTAATTGCGTAAAGTCAATATGGACATGGATGGTTAGTAAGGAAATATCTCTAAGTCTCGCGTCTGACGCCCTCTGGGAGTTGAGGATACACGCTTCATTTCTCACATAACATCAAGTTGATTTGTCAAGAACTCGACAGCCAACCTGAACTGAGCCGACTGCACTTAACACATACTTAAGTGCCGCTTTTCAATTTGAAATAGAAAAATCCCAAGAGGATATCAGAATAGAATTTTTAGAATGAAAGAATGAAAACAGAAGTGGAATAAATTATAAGAACAAGAGAATAACATAGTTATGATGAATTTTTAAAAGCTCCTGTGACATTGATTTTATTGAATATCTGATTTATCATCACCCGTACCCGCATTGTTTATATTGTCATCATCATCATCATCATCATCATCATCATCATCATCATCATCATCATCATCATCATCATCATCATCATCATCATCATCATCATCATCATTCTCCTCCTACTCCTCCTCCTCCTCCTCCTCCTACTCTCCTCCTCCTCCTCCTACTCCTCCTCCTCCTCCTCCTCCTCCTCCTCCTCCTCCTCCTCCTCCTCCTCCTCCTCCTCCTCCTCCTCCTCCCAGCAATAGAAAGTCATCAACGTTTGAAAGTCAACTGTAATGTTCTATCAGAGTTTTGGAATTAATCTAATACTGGAACTTACTTTTTTTTGCAACTTTTGCTACGTTGCGTCTGGAACCACCAACGTAGCATAAGTTGCAAAAAAAAGTAAGTTCCAGTATTATAGATTAATTCCAAAACTCTGCTTGAAACTACTGGATAACTAAGAACATTCATTCATATATGTTCTATCGTACGAAAAATAATGTAAATCTCAATAATTTATTATCTCTCATTTTCTTATTTCCAATTTCATAATGTGATATTATCTTTTTCAGATTCGTGTGTGCATTTTACCCATATCTTTTACTCTCGTATATGGCTCTATATTCACAAAAAGCTGGCGAGTATACCGTATATTCTCACAAGCTGGTGCCAAAAGAATGGTAAGTATAGGCCTACCGTCACCATTTTCGCATAATGCCGAAACCAAATTACTACTCTCTAAAACGTAAATGCTTTACGCGATTCGCCGAGCGCCAGTCGGGGCGCCAGTGCCCCATATCTCTCCAAGCTTTTATACTTGTTTCTGCTACATTGTTGACATTATTGATTATGTGTTGGTTTGGGTTTGTTTTATATGCGAAGGTAGCTAAAATGAACCATTTGAGCTTTGATGAATTGTACCAGAATATTATTATTAAAGAGACGGTGGTGGCGTATCGAAAATAATAAGCGGTTTTATCTCTTAACGCAATAAACGAAACAATTGCTTTATTTTTACTCGAATATTAGCGATAAGACCACTTTTTCGTATACCAGAAACCCAGATGCATTGGATTGCGTTATAAATAGGGATATCGGTGAATGCATAATTGAAAGGCGAGTTTATATAATGTCAAAACAGCTGTCAACTCAAGTAGATAGCATCAATACCAGTAATATTCAGGTCAGATCTGTAGTGGGCTATTCCAGTTGAAATCCATACACCCCCTGTGGAAGACACGACCTTAATCTTCCACACAGGGAGTACGAATTTCAAATGGGGTTACCTGAATAGGTGACTCCATTTGAAATCTACACTTCATGTGATGGAGATTCAGGTTACGGTATGTCTTCCACAGGGGTTATGGAATTCAACTGGAACAGCCCATTTATGAATAATATGAATGGTGAAGAATACCTGTTTCATAACCATGAATATTATATCATATTATAACGCTGTAAAAATATATATGTCTGACAATAACAATAACTCGAAATCAATTTCATGAATCGGTCATATTAAAAAAACACCACAATTTATAGATAGACCCTTGTAAGTTGAGAAAAAAGTAATGAAATTAACACATTCACAAAAGATTTAACATAAGAGCAAGAAAACAATGAATTTACACATCGATAGAATTAAAGGCTTTTACGTTGGAAAAACTAAAATACTTGACAATTAATACTGTAAAATGGGGTAACTTCGGTCAGCGGGGTAACTTTGGTCGGTCAAATATATTTTTTTAAATGGTCATATTTTCGTACAGCAATATTGTTTTTAGTCATATTTGGTATCAATTTGTTAAGAAATAATAGTCGCTCATGTCCAATTTCCTCGAAATTTACGAAAAAAATCGGGATTTTTGACCAAAAATGAGCTTTTTTTACATTTTTTTCAGAAAAAATAAAAATCGATATTTGTGAGCAATGATGTGTGCTTGCAAGGGGTCGAATGTCACAAAAAAATAATAACTTTCCCATATACAGCGAAGATCAATTTTTTTGATTTTTTTTCTTCATGGAATGTAATACTCTGACCAAAGTTGCCCCAAATGCGGGGTAACTTTGGTCAGGCTATTTTTAACCCCTATGGCACCCTTACAAAATTATTTAAAAATCTTTTTCAACTTCAAGGTGTAGAAGGGAACCCTAATGTCAAAAAAAAGAGATAATTAGAAATGTAATGGGTTTTGTTTGGAAGCAGTGGTTTTTAAAAAACTCTCAAAAGTGCCCAAAGTTACCCCATTTTACGGTAAGTTGTTAATAAATTCCGCAATCATTGATATGCTAAATGAGTGTATTTACGAAGGCGTACACACTTTGACGAAATTAAACGAAACCATTATTGACGAATTTGCTTTTAACAAGGTCAGCGCTGGAACATAGCCGACGGATTCGAATTGCGCTATTCCGTTTAAAATCCACACTACCCCTGTGGAAGATTTAGCTCAAGTCTTCCACAGAGGGAGTATGAGTTTTGACTAGAATAGACAAATTGGGTAACTTCCATTTGAAATATTCACTCCAGTTGTGGAAGATATAGGTGAAGCCATAATACAGGGGGATTATGGGTTTCAAAATGATTAACGCTGACCCATTACATTTGAGAAACATACCCCCCCTGCAAAAGATATTTCCAAAATCTTCCACATGGGTAGTATAGATTTTAACTGGAATAGCCCATTGCTAAACGAATATCAATGACACAATTGTGATTACCGATTAATTAAATTAATTTCAAGTGTCTGCGAGCATGATATTTTGAGACGAATTTGAAATGTCGTTTCTAATAATATCAACTGCGAAAATAACGGGAAAACATTATACTTCCCATATAATAGATTCCGGTAATAGATACTCTTTCTTAAATATCCCATTTCTTTGTTTGATTTCTTTGAAGGTAATTCGTGACAATCGACTCGTTGGTATGGTACTCACCATGTTATCAATAGACTGTGTACTTCTCATCGTATGGCTAGCTGTGGATAGTCCGACTTGTTACATTACCAAAATAGAATATCTATTTGAGGTGAGTTTGTACGTACATTATCGGTTTTCATAAAGTGTAGTTTTGCCAAACAAAAATCAGTATTCACCACCCCTCGGTCAGCATAATTGAAGACCTGAGCGCAAGAAGACCGGTAGTCCACGTGCCCCTCAACATGTATACACTAAAGTTACGTATAGTTTCTTAGGGTTTTATAATGTTTAATACATGTTCCGGGTGCAAACATCATGAAAGGTTGTGAAAGATTTGTTTTGGCCCCTGAACATGTATAAACATTACCAAACTATACGAAACTATACGAAACTTTAGTGTATACATGTTGAGGGGCCAAGTGGACTTACGGTTTTCTTGCCCTCAGGTCTTCATATGGAATTCACTTTCTGAACATATTGTGTATATAACCAGGATATGCAGAGCGCTATCTTGGCCCCAACCACAGAATTAAACTTCTCTAATTCTGTGGCGCCAACCCATCAGCATTACCTAATATGAAATAACTCCTGTTACTGCCTTGATTAGCTCATAGACCCTGATTAGCCTTGATATAAAATTAAGACTATCAATTATGTTCTCTTCTAAAGGATAAAATGGGCAATTCCTTTTAAAATCCACACTACCCCTGTGGAAGTTTTTGGAAATAGCTGTCACAGGGGTAGTATGAATTACAAATGGAATGAACACATTAGCAGCTCCATTTGAAACTCATCCACCTTCAGTGGACGATTTAGGTTGAACCTTTCTCAGAGGGTGTATGATATTCAAATGGAGCTGCCTAATGTGTCCATTCCATTTGAAATTCATACTCCTCCTGTGGAAGATATTTCCTAAACTCTTCCACAAGGGTAGTGTAAATTTTAATATACCAATGTTGCATTTTGAAGACGATGAGGTTTTCAAATAAACATCAAAACTATTGGAGGTACTAATCAATTGAATACATCATGTTTGCACTAACATGGCGTACATCTGCTCTGTGTGCTAGCCATATAGGCTTCAACATAAGTCTAAATTTTGAGATATTTTCTCAAAATATCAAGAGCGATCTCAAGAACTACTGAACCAATACTAGGCTTGTTTGTACTCATTTTAATGCATTTTTCATGCTGATTCCAAATATGGTCATGAAAATTTACAATTATGAAATGTTTGAATTTTTAATACAAATTTGAAACTTGTCGTCTGCAGTCGACACCCGCGTGGTGTGAGTTAAGATAATTTCAAGAATACACTCCCTGGATAATCACGTAATTGTTTCTTTCAATAGAATAGACCAATGTTGCATTTTGAAGAGGATGAGGTTTTTCAATAAATATACAAAACTTTTTGGGGTACTTACGGTAATCAATTGAATAAATTATGTTTGCACTAACATGGCGTACATCTGCTCTGCGTGCTAACCATAGGCTTCAACATAAGTCCAAATTTTGAGATATTTTCTCAAAATATCAAGAGCGTTCTCAAGAACAACTGAGCCAATACTAGGCTTGTTTGTACTCATTTTAATGCATTTTTCATGCTGATTCCAAATATGGTCATGACAATTTACAATTATGAAATGTTTGAATTTTTAATACAAATTTGAAACTTGTCGTCTGCAGTCGACACCCGCGTGGTGTGAGTTAAGATAATTTCAAGAATACACTCCCTGGATAATCACGTAATTGTTTCTTTCAATAGAATAGACCAATGTTGCATTTTGAAGAGGATGAGGTTTTTCAATAAATATACAAAACTTTTTTGGGGTACTTACGGTAATCAATTGAATAAATTATGTTTGCACTAACATGGCGTACATCTGCTCTGCGTGCTAACCATAGGCTTCAACATAAGTCCAAATTTTGAGATATTTTCTCTCAAAATATCAAGAGCGTTCTCAAGAACAACTGAGCCAATACTAGGCTTGTTTGTACTCATTTTAATGCATTTTTCATGCTGATTCCAAATTTGGTCATGAAAATTTACAATTATGAAATTTTTGAATTTTTAATACAAATTTGAAACTTGTCGTCTGCAGTCGACACTCGCATGGCAATTTCAAGAATACACTCCCTGGATAATTACGTAATTGTTTCTTTCAATAACCGTACAGGTATCGTCTCCAAAGTCACCAGAAGATGGCGATAAAAAGACAATAGTTTGTTCTTCAAATTACCAGGACGTTTGGCTTCTCACTATGTTCGCCTACAAAGCCGTCATGTTGGTATCCGTAACTTACCTATCATGGGCAACCCGAAACGTGACTCTTATATCAATGAATGATGCTAAATGTATCATTATTAGTGTATATACTTGCGTCATCATGACGTCACTAGTGTCCGCCATGTCTGCCTTACTATGGAAATGGCCCAATGCTTGGTATGCAAGCATCTCTATGGTGATATTGATATGTACCACGGAAGTGCTGTTACTTCATTACGTACCTAAGGTTAGTGTAAACTGTTTGTAAAACTTATTGGAAAGTGGGGTATGACTGAAGCATGAGAAGTAATACAATGGACTATTCCAGTTGAAACCCATACCCCCCTGTGGAAGATTTTGGAAATATCTTCCATAGGGGAGTATGAATTTTAAATGGAATGAACACACTAGGCAGCTCCATTTGAATTTCATACACCATCTGAGAATGATTCAACCTGAATCTTTCACAAAGGGAGGGTGAGTTTCAAATGGAGCTGCTTAATATGCTAATTCCATTTGAAATTCATACTCCCCCCGTGGAACCACAGATATTTCCAAAATCTTCCACAGGCGAGTGTGGATTTTAAATGGAATAGCCCAATACTTTAAAAAATGGCATGGCGGGAAGCGATCACACTGAACGCTTTAAACAACTGTGTGGTAGTTATACTACAGTAAAAAAAATATCATGTTTTGTGAAAATGAATTGAATAAGGTATTCCAAGATGTGACAAAACCACATTAGAATGCGTTTATACAATTATATTCCAAAATGTGGCAGACCTATATAAAATACGTTGGATAAAGGTAATCCAAGATGTGGTAAAACTACATTAGAATGCGTTGGATAATGGTATTCCAAGATGCGGTAAAACTACATTTGAATGTATTGGATAATGGTAATCCAAGATGTGGTAAAATACATTCGAATGCGTTGGATAATGGTATTCCAAGAGATGGTAGAACTACGTTAGAATGCGTTGGATAATGGTATTCCAAGATGCGGTAAAACTACATTAGAATGCGTTGGATAATGGTATTTCACGGTCCGGTAAAACTACATAAGAATGCGTTGGATAATGGTAATCCAAGATGCGATAAAACTGCATTAGAATGCGTTGGATAATGGTAATCCAAGATGTGGTAAAACTACATTAGAATGCGTTGGATAATGGTAATCCAAGATATGGTAGAACTACATTCGAATGCGTTGCACTATGGTATTCCAAGATGCGGTAAAACTAACTACATTAGAATGCGTTGGATAATGGTAATCCAAGATGAGGTAAAACTACATTCGAATGCGTTGCACTATGGTATTCCAAGATGCGGTAAAACTACATTCGAATGCGTTGGATAATGGTAATCCAAGATGTGGTAAAACCACATTAGAATGCGTTGCACTATGGTATTCCAAGATGCGGTAAAACTACATTAGAATGCGTTGGATAATGGTAATCCAAGATGTGGTAAAACTACATTAGAATGCGTTGGATAATGGTAATCCAAGATGTGGTAAAACCACATTAGAATGCGTTGCACTATGGTATTCCAAGATGCGGTAAAACTACATTAGAATGCGTTGGATAATGATAATCCAAGATGTGGTAAAACTATATTAGAATACGTTGGATAATGGTAATCCAAGATGTGGTAAAAATACATTAGAATGTGTTGGATAATGGTAATCCAAGATGTGGTAAAACTACATTAGAATGCGTTGGATAATGGTAATCCAAGATGTGGTAGAACTATATTAGAATACGTTGGATAATGGTATTTCACGGTGCGGTAAAACTACATTAGAATGTGTTGGATAATGGTAATCCAAGATGTGGTAGAACTACATTAGAATACGTTGGATAGTTATGTTTATCTATGTTTATTGCATTCTACTGTAGTTTTGCCATATCCTGCATTACTATTGACCAACGCATTCTAATGCAGTTTTGTCACTTTTTGGAATACCATTATTATATTGCATACCATCTTGGATTACCATAATACAACGCATTCTAATATGAGTTACTACATCTTGGAATACGTTTGTTTAACGCATTCTAATGTAGTTCTATCACATCTTAAAACATAATTATCCAACGCATTCTAATGTAGTTTTACCACATCTTGAACTACCATCATCCAGCGCATTCTAATGTAGTTTTACCACATTTTGAACTATCATCATCCAATATATTCTAATGTAGTTTCACCACATCTTGGATTACCATAGTTCTAATAATTCTAATAACTATGTGTTGCTACATAATATTATTGTTCAACGCATTTAAATATAGTTTTTCCGCTTCTTGGAATACCATTGTCATATGTATGTTATTATTAAATGTGGTGTTGCCATTGAAATATTACTGACCGACGCATTCTAGTGTAGTTTTACCACATCTTGGATTACCATTATTCAACGCATTCGAATGTAGTTTTACCACATCTTCGAATACAATCCAACGCATTCTAATGTAGTTTTACCACATCTTGGATTACCATTATCCAACGCATTCGAATGTAGTTTTACCACATTTTAGAATACAATTAACGTATTCTAATGTAGTTTTAACACATTTTGGATTACCATTGTCCAAAAGTATTCTAATGTAGTTTTACCACGTCTTGGAATGCCACTATCTAACGCATCCTAATGTATTTTTACCACATTTTAGAATACAATTATTCAACGTATTCTAATGTAGTTTTACCACATCTTGGATTACCATTATCTAACGCATCCTAATGTATTTTTACCACATTTTAGAATACAATTATTCAACGTATTCTAATGTAGTTTTACCACATCTTGGATTACCATTGTCCAACGTATTCTAATGTAGTTTTACTACATCTTGGAATACCATTGTCCAACGTATTCTAATGTAGTTTTACCACATCTTGGATTACCATTGCCCAACGCATTCGAATGTAGTTCTACCACATCTTGGATTACCATTATCCAACGCATTCGAATGTAGTTTTACCACATATTCGAATACAATCCAACGCATTCTAATGTAGTTTTACCACATCTTGGATTACCATTCTCCAACGCATTCTAATGTAGTTTTACCACATCTTGGATTACCATTTTCCAACGCATTCTAATGTAGTTTTACCACATGTTGGATTACCATTATCCAACGTATTCTAATGTAGTTTTACCACACCTTGGATTACCATTATCCAACGGATTCTAATGTAGTTTTACCACACCTTGGATTACCATTATCCAACGCATTCTAATGTAGTTTTACCACACCTTGGATTACCATTATCCAACGCATTCTAATGTAGTTTTATCGCATCTTGGATTACCATTGTCCAACATATTCTAATGTAGTTTTACCACATCTTGGATTACCATTGTCCAACGCATTCTAATGTAGTTTTACCACACCTTGGATTACCATTATCCAACGTATTCTAATGTAGTTTTATTGCATCTTGGATTACCATTATCCAACGTATTCTAATGTAGTTTTACCACATCTTGGATTACCATTTTCCAACGCATTCGAATGTAGTTTTACCACATCTTGGAAAACCATTATCCAACGCATTCTAATGTATTTTTACCACATTTTAGAATACAATTATCCAACGTATTCTAATGTAGTTTTACCATATCTTGGAAAACCATTATCCAACGCATTCTAATGTATTTTTACCACATTTTAGAATACAATTATCCGACGCATTCTAATGTAGTATTACCACATCTTGGATTACCATTATCCAACGCATCTTGGATTACAATTGTCCAAATCTTGGAATACCAGTATCCAACGCATTCTAATGTAGTTCTACCACATCTTGAACTACCATTGTTTGACGCATTCTAATGTACTCGTATACATTATGCCATATCTTGAATTACCATTGTCCAACGCATTCTATTGTACTTTTGCCAAACATTGGAATACCGTTGTCCAGTACAATATAGTTTTACCATATCTTGGAATACCAGTTCAAGCGCATTCTAATGTAATAGTTTTGGAACACCATTGTTTATATAGTGCAATATATCTAGTTTTGTCACATATTGAGCTATCATTGTCCAACCCATTCTATAATGTACTTTTTTCAAATCTTGGAATACCACTGTCCAACGCAATATTGTTTAACATATCTTGGAGTACTGTTGTCAAACGCATTCTAATGTAGTAGTTTTTCACAATGGAATACCATTGTCTATAGTGCATTCTAATGTAGTTGTCACATGTTGAACTATCATTGTCCAACCCATTCTATAATGTACTTTTTTCAAATCTTGGAATACCACTGTTCAACGCAATTTGTTTAACATAATCTTGGAATACTGTTGTCAAACGCATTCTAATGTAGTCTTTTTACATTCTGGAATACCATTGTCTAATGCAATCTAATATAGTTGTCACATGTTACTACCATTGTCCAACCCAAGAATGAATATTTCATGAATATATGAATATTTTTATGAATATATTTTATGCATATATGAATATTTTATGCAATGTTTCAGATGCGTGAATGGCGTAATAATCCCGATGCAGATATTGCTCGTAATCTAACGACGTCCTACTTAGCCACGTCGCACCACTCATCATATATTCAAGTTGAAGAGGAACTATTTATTCTCTCTGCTGAAAATGCCATTTTGAAGAAAGCCCTAACTGAGGTGAGTTCGATTAAAGATCATACTTGAGCCAACCGTATCAAAATTAATAAAAAATGAATAAAAATGACTGAAAGTTCAGATTTGCTATATTTATCACCGCATATCAAGAAACTGTATGCGTTATGGATGTATTAATTTAAGAAGAATGTGTTACGAGTCGTTAATGAGGCAAGGCCAAAAACACCTTTTCCCAAATTCACTTCAGAATGCACAACAAAACACACTGTTTAATTAAGTTAACAATATCTGAGTCTTTTAATCAAAAGAAAAGTTTGGTTTAACAATACTTTAGTGAGTCAACATAAACACATGCAATCAATCAATCATACTCTCTTTAGCAAAGTTACTTATCCAGCAGCCTTCTTCTTGTTCTTCTTCTTGATTGTAAAGTTCAATTTCTCAATGTTCTTGATGTATATCCAGATTCACTTGTCCTGCGAAAATCACTGTTCAGCGAAGTTCACTGAAGACTTTTATATCCTTTGCATAAATTCCTCGCACTGTTGACTATCTCCCACATACTGCAATTTTCTTGTTCCACACAATTTCTAATGGAAAACAGGGCTGCATTGCAATTGTCCCCCTGTGTCCACTTACATTGACAAATGCGTTGTTTCATAAACCATACTTCAGCAAGTCGGCAGAAGAATATATTCCTTTTCTTGGTAGATGTACGCACTTTGACGTATTCTAGATCTTCTCCGATATCACTGGCCAAATAGCAGTATCATAGCTACATAAAATATTTCTGGTTCACAATTTCCTTTCTTTGAAGGAAATGGACTGTACGCACACTAGCTAGTCCACAACAGCACTCAAATGTGTATATAATTGTGTTTACATTTGCTTATATCCCAAACACTGGAAAATCCCATTCTTTTCATAGTCAATTACTTCATTCACATCTATTCACATCTTCACAACATATGATGTAATCTGGGAAATTCCCCATAATATAAACATTAGCCTTTCACATTACATCACTTCCTGTGGGGTTTTCCCAACATTATGTCATTTTCACTTACAATCTTACAATTTTCCCAATTGTGCAAAACAATGAACATTCTAGAAAAGGGGATTCACAACTATATACCCAATATTAGAAATGACTCATGAAATAACTCTTAATTTTGTAAACAAAGATAAATAAACAAATTAAATTACTCAGGGCACATCACAAATTTCAGTAATGTTCAATATCGACCTCTGTCTTTTCGCATCTTGTACGAATACAGCTATCAATTCGCACATGTATCGGTGAACATTTGTGCAAAACAAAAAATCGGTAATAGGGGCCTACTAGTAAATAAAACCGAGCAACCATGTGACTCAAAATGCTTCAACCTAATAATGACAAACTTTGAACAACACGAGAAAGAACACAAGCGGTGACAGGTGCGTCAAGTGTGTCCATATCGTCATAATAGAGAGCTTGTGATTTCCAAACGTACGTATCATACGCCCGTGCATCTATTCAAAATCACTCTTATGTGCCGTGATTTTGAATAGATCTACGTGCGTACGATACGTACGTTTGGAAATCGCAACATCTCTAAGAGAACGGTAAACTGCAGATCCGTCGGATAACGGCTTTTCAATGGGAAATGAACTTTGCTGCTTGGATGATGTTAGGACGAGGTTATCATTTATTCCGTATTGAAAAGCGTGTTCCGACGGATCTGCACTCGACCGGCCTGCTAATGTACATCTACTGAAAACGCTAATCCAATTGTATACCCCGTTTACTTTTTCCAGAAGGACGAAACAATCCGCATGCTACAAGAACACGTTGGATCTGCTACAGAGAAACTGCGCCAACTAGCCATGGAAGCCGACAATAAAGACAGCGGATGTGACCTTGATGAACTCGAAGAATCGTCTGCTTCCGGTCAAGTCGAAGCAGACGACATCGAGAAAGAAGAAAATGGTTCTCCCGCCAAAACACCTACAAAAGAAAATAAAGCTGAAATTGATCATAAATATCACGAGGCTATCAGTAAAGATGACAATCATTTGATTGCAACTCCGAAGAAATCAGTGTGTCGACATACTAAAAGTACGGGTAATATACAAAGACAGCGAAGTCGAAAAAGTAAAGACAGACATAGCTTAAAAAGACTTAGTGTGTCATCAGATACATCTTTTAAACAATTTGAGGAACTACGTGAATCAATTGCGAAAGAATTAAACCAAGTGCATAATATTTCATTGAATTTACGGGATGAAATCGCGCAAGATTTATACTCATGTCGCTCCCGACCGATGTATTTTGACATCGCTGATAGCGAAAGAGAAATCGCGGAGATTATGAAGGAGAGTTATAATCTTCCCGACGATGATGAAGTTGAGTCTGTGGCGAGTAGCGCTTTTACGTACGATAATCCCGTGTTTTCTCGCGATCAAAGAGGTCGTCACAGTGGGGGCAGCGGTAGAATGAGTGTTTACACCACTCGATCTAGCAGACAGTCCAGTTTCAGATCTGTTGCAAGTCTGTCTTCTGAATATGGACTTGGTCGTCGTCGAGATCGTCCTGTAACAAAACATTCTTCTTTAAAAATGAAATGGCCTCTGTATATACCGCCACCTTCTCGTGAAAATCAACCAAGGGAAGGAGAACAACCGAAAATTGTTTCAAATTCTAAATCAAAGGTGTCGAAAAAAACTTCGGATGGTAAAGTGTTGCATGGAACCTACGTTTAACCCCATGAGAACTACCGGCCGATTGGCCAAAAAGAAGTTTTCATTATCAATTGGACCAATCAGCAACATTGTTAGAATAATTTCACCACACAATAAAATTGAGTTGAATTATTTGTAAAGCTCCATTCTGATTGGTGATTAAAGTGAAGATATCATGTAATGGACCAATCAGTGTCAATGTTAAATCGGCAGGTAGTGCTCAGGGGTTAGTGGTCGTGAGCCAGACGGAATCCACCAGTCCTTCAACAAGTTTAACGATCATCGAGTTGTGCTTGCAGAATGAGAAACGGCCATTTTGTTCTGTCATGTTTGATAGTTTCGAAAGAGTGGCCGAAGGATTCAGGTGGTTGTGATGATAAACTTTATGTAATGTGGAAAAGCGATATAGCCAATATTCGCTGTCGGAGTGCACGTTAGAATATGACCGTTGCTAGGTCAACTGGATCACGCTTTATTTGTTACGAACCACTGATCGAAATGATCACAACACAAAGCCTATGGCATATCAACATTCGGAACAGGTGTATGAGCCCAAGCTTGGAGCAGTAACCAATGGTTACTAACGTGCACTACGACAGCGAATATCTATCAGAAATCGCATGGCATGCCCTGTGTCAAGCAATTCAAGCAGTTTGGGCTATCATCCAGTTGCAATCCACGGAAGACATGACTTTATAATCGCTCATAGGGTGTGAATTCGAAATTTTGAAAACTACACCCCTTGTATAAGAGATTTGGGTTATGGCTTCCATATGGGGGTGTTTGGACTTCAACTGGAATAGCTCTCTGCGATTTTGGTCGCGACTGAATCGTGGGTATAATAGTATTTGCACAATCGCCACCAGCGTTATCTAGTCTCTCAATCGCAGCGATACTCTCTTGAAAAGACTACATGTTCAAGTGATGACTCTCTGTAACTTTACCTCTCCTCCGAAGGACGCAGTATATTTATTATTTATACTCAATTATATGGAAACCACAATGAACTCAGTACAACTTGATGTTAAATATGCAATCCATTTTTTGGAAAATAATTCATGATCTTTTCCAAAATACAATTTTGCAGTTTTATTACCGAGGCTCTAAGAAAATCAGATGATGAGTTATTTCCAGTTGAAATCCACACCTCCTATGGTAGACAAGTCCTTAATTTCCCACATAGGGGGTGTAGTATTATGAGTCGCCCATTGAGGTAACCTCATTTGAAATTCACACTCCCTGTGTGGAAGATGGGGTATGGATTTTAAATAGAATAGCCAATGCACTTTTACCTCAACCAGTCACCATAGGCCATTTAATAAAAGGCACTAAATTTAATGCCCTCGTGACCCATGGGCGCTGCCATACCAAGACCACCAAATGATCAGTAGATGTGCTGCAATGCTAAGAGATAGGATTTTTCAGACAAATATCATCAAAATTGCTGAAAATGTATAAGGCAACTTAATTACACATTGGGGGATTCTACTTATATAGTATGTTTTCAAGAACTAAATTTTGGAAGTTTTTTTTAAATACCGACGGAAAAAAAGTTATCGACGGAAACACTTACAATAATACTACCAATTTGCAAAAAAATTCCGACTTTGCTAGAAAATTTGGACATGCATCCCGCGTTTCCAATTGAAATACACAGGAAGACCACTCGCTGTGCCAAAGGTCACTTTTCCAGACCTCTTGTCTAGAAGTTGTAATGTCAGCGCCCATCTGGTCATGTGGTCATAAGTGCCTTTATTTAAGGCTACATGCTCTTTTTGGTTGAAATTTTTGGCGGGAAATAATCCCGCCAAAACATTAAAGTAATCTTTTCCCACAACTAAATATCATAGTCAGGAAATTAATGATGCATCTGGTAGCTTAGATCATAACATTCATTGCACTTAGTTGCAATTATCCCAGAAAATTCTTGATTTGTTTTTACAGAGTCTTGAATTGTCGATGTTTTTGATCAAAAAACATCACTCGGTGTATTTTGAAACTCGAGTCGAGGCATTAACTCTTCTCAAATTAGCCCCAAATCATAATTTCTTATATGCACGTGTAGCAAACACCAATGGGAATAATTGGACGTTGTTTGCGGAGCCTAAATTTGGTTTGATTTTATTTCACAATAATTCTAAGGTGAGAATTTTGACCTGACATTTACTTTTTGGATTTCAAATTTAAATTTATTGATATACATATTTTGAATAAATAAAGAGTACGCTTACCTTTCTGCAACACTTCCCGGTATCATTAAGCATCTGCTGATAACCAACATTTTAGCTGAAAACAGTCCCTTCCTATCATTTTTGAACAAAATATGGTTCAAAAGTCCGTAGGCCTACGCTGCGTGTATAAACTAGCACAGCGAGAAAACGAACAGAGCTATTTACGGTGGGGTATCTATCATGATGCAGTCATGTCTACAGTAGAATTCATCTCGACCTTTGCAGGACTTAACCCCATTAAAAGCTATTAAACCAAGATAACACTCATTGAAACAGCTCAACTGATTAAATCGGATCTTCTCTGGCTGTGCACATGTGACTGTTTTCATGTGCGATATCGCAATAAAGTTTTTTATTATAGCTTCAGTTGGGTAACCGATTATAAAGGAAACGAAAGGAAACAATGGTATGTGTACTATTGTTCACGAAATGAGACAATGGCGTGCTTTTTGTAAACCAGCATTCTTGAAAATGAGCAACATAATGATTGTTGACTTAACACGGTTTGGAAATAATTTCTTCGTATTTTTGGTGTTATCTGTCGTTTACATATCCTTCCTAAAACACAAAAGTACGACCCTCTCCAAACACCTAAATTAGCTAAAAATTTAGGACATGTTACAAAACTATATTGTCTAGAATTTTAGAAGAGTACTTTTAATATTGGCCGGTTATTTTTCACACAGCGACGTTAACTAGGCAATGTACTGTTACCTATAACATTAACTAAAACACCAAACTACGAATATTTCCAAACATCTAAATTAGCTAAAAATTTAGGACATGTTAAAAAACTATATTTTCTAGAACTTTACAAGAGTACTTTTTATATTGGCCGGTTATTTTTCACACAGCGACGTTAACTAGTCATATCCCCATACTTTTAACGTAGGGCTATTTGTAGAGGTCACTCGTCAATGGGAAAGAGCACTGTGTATTGTGTATAGGAAAACGGACAGTAACTGCAGTATGTTGTAAGCTATTAGGGTAGGCCTATAGTATATCTTCCCGCAAGTGACAAGATGTGTCAAGCAGGGCGGTATATTCAAACGCTATTGTCTGGATCATTGAGTATCGATTGAGCACGTATACATGCAGCACGGATGTGTGTGGTCCTCCCCAGGTTTTGACATAAATTACAAATGACGTCGTGAATGACCCAGCGTTTTCATTTTATTATTACTAAATTAATCGTCGTTTATCACGAGTGCTAAGAGTTGTACCAGTTCAATTCATCAAAATTAATTTGTATTAAATGAAAAACAAACAGACAAGTAGAGTCATATGTCTTTCTATGACCGTATTCCTACCAAAATCAAAATCAAAATGATTTTCAATACACTAGAAACGTGTTGATATGTATATCTTTGAAAATCGCCGAATGTTAACCACAGTCACCGTGGCACAGCATTATCATCTTTAGCATTCAGTGAAATTGGCAGTGGTTCGAACCCCGGTGAAAATTTAGTATTTTTTATTCTTTTTACTAATGCGCTGTGCCGTTTTACAAACACGCCCCTGAATGAAACTCATGGGCATGTACCCTTAAATACCCTAAGACGACTGTCAACGTGATTGATATATGAATCATACTCACAAGATACACGAAATAAAATGTGCAAACTATATAAAACACCTACCATTTCTATTCTTATATGTAATTTATAATGGTTTAAGTTAGCAATATTTGTAGAGATTTGTCTATTTATAGCCATTACGTCAGGTGTGCAAGAAGTACATTAGCTGCCTTTTGCCGTTTAAAATTATGTAGCACTGTTTTAACTCCGGAGGTAGTGGAACTTCAGATGCTTGGTGTTTATTTTATGCAACTATAATGGGCTGCAATACGCTAAACCTATTAACCATCAGTGGCGGCGAAAGCATGAAAATTTAAGGGTGGTCGGGGAGGAGCATTTTACTGACCCCTTTTTTTACGCGTGTTTAATGGTAGTGTTGAGGCAGTTTTAAATTTTCTTGGAACTTCTTTTGTGTGGGTGTGTGTGGGGGGGTGGGGTGGGGTGGGGTGTATGTGGGATGTGTGGGGTGAGGGGGTGTGGTGGGGTGTGGGTGTGTGTGTGTGTAGGGGTGTGTGTGTGATTCTTCTTTTTGAAAACACAAATTTTTTTCCCAAAGGGCTTTAATTATTCCCTCCCCTTTGGGGACGAATAACACCCCTGATTTGGGTCCAAAACACGGTATTTTTCGAGCTAAAGAGGAAGAGCCACAGGACAATTATTGCTTTATTTTTTTTCTTCTATTATGACTTTTTGGGGGGACGTCCACCCTTGCACAAATATAGGGAGGACATATCCCTCTACCCCGCCTATGCTAACCATAACCCATATATAACACTATAAATTCGTCCCTAACCGTTGGTAGGGGTATTGCGGCCCATTATGATTACAGAAAGAAATTCAGCTTACGGGGCCAACTTTGTTCATGTGATGAACAATCTGATATTAACATTTTATTAGTCCGGTTTTGGATTCTTCTGCAAATGAAGTTTCAAAATCTAACAAAATGCAGCCGTTGCACATTATGACTTCCTTGCATTCACACGACGATTCATTTTATGACTGCGTTGTGCACTGTAAATCCAAGTGTTTAGGGTTTCTGTAACACTTTTTAAACACTGCAAGGTGTTTAATTTCACAAAGAGTAAACATATGAGAGTATTTACATCCTAAACATTCAACATGTTTATTTTCAAAATTGTTTAGAAAGTAAACACACCAAATATTTACAAATTAAACACACGTGCATTTACTTTACGAACAATATGAAAGTAAACATGTTGAATATTAAGAATCTAAATACTCTTTGTGTTTATGTGTTTACTTTGGTGTTTATGTGTTTAGGTGCCACATATCCTGCAAAAATCAAGACTTTAGATGCTGTTTTTTGTCAAAATCTCGAAGCGCATGGGTTGCCAATTTTCTTTGCCTTACCTCAGTTGTTCGGCTCAAAATTAAAAGGGGACATGTCTGACAGTAAAAGCTAACATTTTATGGAAAAGAAATACTGATCTATTTTTATGGAAATGTTACAATATGGCTTTAAGTATATTCCAGTTTACCATTTGCCCATATTCCCTATCAATGCATCTTAATTTAAACCTCTTAAATGAGCATTTCGTGATCCTATAGCATCCTCTCTTTATGATATTTTTCAGTAGATATCCACGAAAAAAGCTTATTCCCAACATTTCAGCTGATTCCGAATTTGCGATTGTGATTTATGTAATTAACTGCTCCATAGACCACTATGTTGTAATTTCAAATTTGACCATTTATTGTTGCTAAACGATCTCTGTAAGAATTTTTTATACGTGAAACATTATGTAGCCAGAGGTTTTCAGTGGTATAAAAATCTCAAGTTTTTTTGAGAAAAATGATGGATGTGGCTGTGGATCACGAAATGGACCTTTTGTGTCACACATATACTCACTGTGTAATCAAGCGTATGGTATAAATTGTGTAATGCTGGTTTCATACTTTCCTGCCGCTTGCCGCTTTGAAGATGATTTTACTTTACTGTGCAGTGGCACCAGAAACGCTAGCGGTGACCAGCGGCAAGCCGATATATCGATCACTCCACCGCGTTGCCGCGGCGGCAGCACCGCTGGGAGTTGAATTCAAATCAACTCGGAGCGGTGCCGCTCTGACATAATGAGAACAAAGTACGATTCTGGAGTGGTGCTGAGCGGCAAGAGTGGCTTTCAGACTCATGCCGCTGCCGCTCAGCGGTGTGCCGCTCCGCTTGTAGACAAGTGCAAGCGGCATGATGAAGCATCACACCGCTCAGCGGCAAGCGACAGAAAGTATGAAACCAGCATAAGAGATTGCTTGTAAATTTGCTAAAATCTGCTTGTGTGCTAAAAATGACAAACGTTTGCATATTTGCACTTTTTTTCCATTACTGTCATATTGTGAAGTGCCAAATAGCTGGGTCATAAGTTCAAATGTCAGGAAAACACCCATATGCTAATCCTCTATGCAGTTGTTAATAAGTAATTTCAAGCATCTCATATATGGAATTCCATAGCAAAAAACATTATCAATTATAGAAGTAGAAGGTTGAATCCCTGAATGCTATTAGGAAACGAATTTGGAGAAAACCTTCTGTTAATAAAATACTATGCTGAGCCACCAGCCTGGGTGGTTCACGCTCCAGTAATTTCAGATGATTGAGCTCAGTAATACATCAAAGAATGTCTTCCAATTCATGAAAACAAATAGATAATCAGCTTATCGGATTAAAAGCTTACAGGGAAGGTCTTGCTGCTCAGCGAGTGTTTGTAATTATCAGAAAGTTTTCTCCAAATTCATTCCCTAATATACGTATTTTGATAGCTAAGACGTTGCTCTATTTTCATATCATTATCATAGAATTGATAGTAATATAATGGGCTATTCCAATTGAAATCCATACAACTTCTATGAAAGACATGATCTTAATCTTCCCTTGTGTACGCGATTAAGCTCATGTCTTCCGTAGGGGTGTATGGATTTCAACTGGAATAGCCCGATCTTGTACTTATCCGACTCAAGTATAGTGTTAATATACTGCGCCCAAAAAGTATCCTTACACTTAGAAAAAAATCTCAATTTAAAAATTAAAATTTTCTATTTGTCCCTCGCCGCTGCGCTCGCAAATGTTATTTTTAGGGGGTCAAAGGGGGACTTTTTTGGTCTTTGGCGATGGGGGAGTCCGCCCATCACCCCTCCCCTAGTTACTGTCTGCCCAGTAAATTCAAATGAGTGCAAAAAGGTTACCAGAAAATGTTGAAATGTTGTGTTTTAATATAACGGTTAAAACACGTTTATGAAAATTTCAAAACATGTTTAAATGTTGCACAAAATATTTCAAATGATGTTATTTAAAACGTTTACAAAATGTTTTTCAAAATGCTCAGCAAAAATAGTTCACATAGCGCGCGATATTTTGTCAACATTATAAAATGTTTTGGTAGTGTTTTGTGATATACAAAATGTTGGAAAAAGTTTTTATGATCTTCATGTAGGCCACCATTTAAAAATATCATGCATGAATACATTTTAACCATTTTTGAAAAATGTTTTACAAACATTTTGTTTTTGCTGAACGTTTAGATACTTCAGATCGGGCGGAGTAGGCCTATATAGTTAATGCTGTATTGATATTCATTGAGATCGGATATGTATAACGCCAAACATAATTTTCACTATTCCTAATAATACAAGAGTACATTTTAACCACTTTTGAAAAATTGCTGAACGTTTAGATACTTGAGATCGGATGGAGTATATATCTAATGCTGGATTGATATTCATATTTGAGATCGGATGTAGAATATATGTATAACGCCAAACATAATTTTCACTATTCCTGAAACTTTTCCGGAGTACATTTTAACCACTTTTGAAAAATTGCTGAACACTTGGATACTTGATGGAGTATATAGTTAATACTGGATTGATATTCAATCGCCTTTTAATGTATAACGCCAAACATATTTTCACTATTCCTAAAACTTTTCAGGAGATTAATTTGCATAATGATATAGCAACAGTGTATGTATAATATTACTGATACATCATATTGAATTCTGTAAGAGCAACAAAAGACGCATATTTTAATAAAATATAAAGAAATAATTCCTCTTACCTGTGATGTAGTGTTTGTTATCTTAAGGGTTTGCCATATCATCGGAGGTAATAGATATTGGTATTATAGTGCCTCATATAGTCATAGGCTTTATCTGCAATAGCTACAATCATATTTTGAGATCTGTACATGTAGTAATGACTATGCAGAAATTACCAAAGGATTAGTCAAACTTCAAAATCCTTGTTTGGCTTGGTACAATGATGATGAACTTTTTTTGGGTACAAAAAAAATCATCCGTTCCATGAGGAACTGAATGTGTAAAACCATCGAGTTCTATAGCTCGATGGCCATTTCGATGGTACAACTATGAAAACGGTAAGTAACGAACTTTATATCAGATATGAATGGTTAATCAGTGGCGTAGGGGTGGGCGGGGTGGGTGGGCAAATTTTCTACCCACAGAAAATTGTCTGGCCATTTCCTAATCTGAGGGCCTACTTGATTAAAAAATTGTGATATGCAACGTTTTGGGCAATCCAAGTTCACAAGCTTTCACAATAGGTCTCAAGTCTTGAGTCTTGAGTGTAGTACCTGGTACTATCCAAGGGTTAAATCCTTGTTTAAGGTGCTTTTCAAAAGTTGATTATCGCGGATGGTGTACAGGCCACAATGGGAGTGACCCCCCCCCCCCCTCCGGGTTGATTTCATGAGTAAAGGTTGCGTTTGATAAATCCTATTGAACGGTTTGCTTTTGCACTAATTTCCTGTATATTATGACCGATCGTTCTATGTATTTGAGCTGGGCAAGATTGTTAACAACAGACAGTGTGACACCGCTTGCTTTAGTGATCTAGCATGCGTTAATCTCATGACAAAAATTTTCTGGCAAACTTTAAATTAAGCTATAACATGCTTCTGCTGTTACTTACGAGTTCACAAAACGCCCAAAATACCTCTAAAAAGATTTTTTGTTTTTACCGGAACTCATCCACATTACATCGCGCGAGGAGTATATAATTTGGTGGTGTGCGCCCTGATGATTGTGATGACAAAGACGCGCATGACGTCAGTACGCGTTGGTCGTCATACAGCTGGTAACCACCACAGTAGGGTGCGTTGTAAAACACAATCTTTACTGCCGCTGAAAATAATAAACATTCGGAAGCGATGGGTTGAAACACTTTGGGTCTGATAAGAAACGAGGGGTACTGGCTGGCTTGGGATAAACAGGCAGCGGTCACCGCGCGTGGTACTGCGCCATGGGTTCAGCAGCTTCAACGTGTAGGCCTACTAATATCGCAGTTATCAGAGAAAACCCAATCAAATATCTTTGCGAATTCATTCTTAACCGCGATGTTGGCAGATGCGAACAAATATTGAAAGAGATGAACTGGCCAGAAATGGTAGCCATCGAAAAAGCTCGCGCCGGAGGAGTGATGGACATGAAGGAGTTACCTATGCACGCCTTATTCAACATGTTCCAGTTATTGAAAAGACGGGACCGTGGAAAATACTATAACAAATTCCACAAGATTTTCAGCCTTCTATTGAAATATGGGTAAGTAATGGTCAATGAATGAGTTCCCACATTTACATTCCACTAGCGGGACACCCGCGCTACGCGCGGGTCCCCGCTAGATGAGTAAATGGGAGCGTTCACTAAACAGGAGGAATTACTGAACAGGTAGAATCATTGAAAAGGTAAATTTTATTTATCTGAACCTGACCCTCTTTAAGCCTACGTTTCCATTTTAACTTCTTTCTTTCTTTTTAGTTTTTTCTACATGGGCCAATTTTGTTCCATTAAAAAAAAAATTCTGCTGCTAAGCTTCCGATTTTCCGTTACCATGTTTTTTTATTTATTCAACCCCGTTCCTGTTATTTTCTAAATCTGTCCTTTCTTACATTTCCATTTTAGCTTCTATTTTATTTGCTGCCAGAGGATGTTTAAAGACATTCCCACAACACAATGGGGTTTCTGACCTTGTATGTCTGGCTTTTGTACACATGAGACACAGTTGACTGTACCTTGCATTGGGACTGTGTGCAAATATCTGGTGTTTTCATTCTATTATTTTAACATTCAAAACATCGAGACTTAGGAATAAAATTAATGCAGTGGGACAATATGAATGTTTCCTGTAAGAAAATCAAATATCAGTCCTAAGTCTCAACTATTAGCTTGTTGGCTGCAGTTTTAAAATGACCATTTTGTGTGTGTGGCAATGGGGACTTTGCCTTTAAAATTAGGTTATATTGATCAAATTTCCCAATCATAGTGCATTGTAGGAATGCCTTTAAGCCTCCTCTGATTTGCTGCATAGCTTGTGATTTCCCGTTTTCATGTTATTTATTTAATTCTTTCCTCAGTTTAATAGCTTTTTTATTTAAACTTCCTGATTTTATTATAGCTTTTTTTCCCCTTACATTTCCTGAAGAGTTTCTTTCTTTCCTTCTTTAGCCTATCATTTTGTGACTAAGTATAACCCACATACTCGTACAGCCTGTTTGTCCTCATTTTGTTTTCTTTTTTATTTATAGTAGGCCTACCTCTTCATGTTGTTTGTACTTTTTAAAACACATCTGTTTCCCGTATTTATTACGCTACGGTCGTTCACCCGTAATATCATTCATTACGTGACTCTGCGTCGTTTACGCGTGCCATGGCGTAGTGCTGCGTTACCCGCGCGGTATCAATGCGCTACGCGAGCGGCTAGGCATTAGATACGCCCGTGCGACGCGCAGGCCTAGCTTAGTAACTGACTCGTTTTTTTTGTTTACCTTGGATAGCAACGGACCACATTTTCACTGATTTTGAGGCCAATTTTTGACCGTTTTCAACCAAATAAAGTTTAAACACGTTCCCGTATATTCCTCGATCTCCCGTATGAATTTGGCGACATTTGGATCGAAACTGACGGAGCCTTTATAGTGATACATAGATACATACAACATTTGCCTATTTATAGTAAGACTAGCGGGACACCCGCGCTTCGCGCGGGTCTCGCTAGATGAGTAAATGGGAGCGTTCACTATAACAGGAAGAATTACTGAACAGGTAGAATCATTGAAAAGGGACATTTTATTTATCTAAAATCTGTCTCTTCTTACATTTTCTTTTTTAGTTTCTTCTGCTTAGCTTGTGATTTTCCGTTTCCATGTTATTTATTTATTTAACCCCGTTCTCATTATTTTCTAAATCTGTTCTTTCTTACATTTCCCTTTTAGCTTTTATTTTATTTGCTGCTTGTGATTTCCCGTTTCCATGTTATTTATTTAATTCTATTCTCATTATTTTAGTTTCTTTTTTCTTACATTTCCTGATTAGTGTCTTTCCTTCTTTGTTTCGTTATCATAATCCCGTGACCCGTCCATGTACCTTTTTGGTCTTTATTTTTCCTTCATTCCGTATTGTCATGTCCACTGGTCTCTGGCTCGCAAGTCGTGTGGCTCTGCGTCGTTTACGCGCGCATTGGCGTAGTGCGCATTACGCACGCGGCGCCGACGCGCTACCGGCCAGCTGCAGTGACGCGTAGGCTGACAACCGATTTTCATAACAAAAACCCGTTTTTTACCCATATTTTCACTGTTTTTGCAGCCAATTCTTGACCGTTTTCAACCAAATAAAGTTTAAACACGTTCCCGTATATTCATCGATCTCCCGTATGAATTTGGCGACATTTGGATCGAAACTGACGGAGCCTTTATAGGCATACATAGATACATACATACATAGATACAACATTCCCCTATTTATAGTAAGACTAGCGGGATACCCGCGCTTCGCGCGGGTCCCCGCTAGATGAGTAAATGGGAGCGTTCACTATAACAGGAAAAATTTCTGAACAGGTAGAATCATTGAAAAGGTACATTTTTATTTATCTAAATCTGTCTCTTCTAACATTTTCTTTTTTAGTTGATTTTTTAGTGATTTTCCGTTTCCATGTTATTTATTTATTTAACCCAGTTCCCATTATTTTCTAAATCTGTTCTTTCTTACATTTCCCTTTTTTAGCATATTTATTTTATTTGCTGCTTGTGATTTCCCGTTTCCATGTTTTTTATTTAATTTTGTTCTCATTATTTTAGCTTCTTTTTTTTTTTCTTACATTTCCTGAATAGTTTCTTTCCTTCTTTGTTTCGTTCCCGTTTCATTTAGTTACTTTAACCCGTTGGTCTAATTACTTGTACCTTTTTGTCCTCATTTTAATTTAATTTTTCTTTATAATACCGCTTCATCCCGTGACCCGTCCATGTACCTTTTTGTCCTTTATTTTTCCTTATTATCATGTCCACTGGTCTCTGGCTCACAGTCGCGTTGCTCTGCGCCGTTTACGCGCCCATTGGCGTAGTGCGCATTACGCACGAGGCGCCGACGCGCTGCCGGCCAGCTGCAGTGACGCGTAGGCTGACAACCGATTTTCGTAACAAAAAACCCGTTTTTACCCATATTTTCACTGTTTTTGCAGCCAATTCTTGACCGTTTTCAACCAAATAAAGTTTAAACACGTTCCCGTATGATTCATCGATCTCCCGTATGAATTTGGCGATTCTTGACCGTTTTCAACCAAATAAAGTTTAAACACGTTCCCGTATGATTCATCGATCTCCCGTATGAATTTGGCGACATTTGGATCGAAACTGACGGAGCCTTTATAGGCATACATAGATAGATACATACATACATAGATACATAGATACAACATTCCCCTATTTATAGTAAGATGATAGGCCTACAGCTAATTTAGTCCGCACCAAAAAGTCGTGCGGTAGACTCTATGCATGCTCTTTCACCTGTGTAGAAACTGTCTTCCTTCCTTCATTCCTTCCATATACGTGCTTACCTCAAATGGCTGAGTATGATCAACGCACGGGCTTTACGTGCACAGTTTACCTATGCACGATCCTGGAACCTAGGATTGATTGCAGATATCAGAACCGGGGATGGTCCCCTTCTCTTTTCGAATAGCTCCGACACTTAACGTGCACAGGGTTGGACTCTTCCTGTACACGGGACCAACGGCTTTACGTGACTTCCGAATCACGGACGAAGCACATACACTACCTATATCTGCACGTGATAAGTAGTGTATGGGGGCGAGAAGAAATTCTTCAATTAAATTCTGAAATTAAATTTCTGAACTGAATTGAAGGATTCCTGACCATATAGGAACTTTTTGGGAGGGAAGAGAATTTTCACCTAAGGCAAGCCCAAGGCTCGAACCCTCGTCGATCGTATCTCCCGGCCGGCAGCGCAGCGCAACGCCTTAACCACTCGGCCATCTCGTCTTGACCACGTGAAATATTAATAGGGAAAATGCCTTAGCATAACAAAGAGTAAGCCCGAAATCTCAGTGAAAACATGAAAAGCTACGTAGCGTAAACGGTCTCGTTTGCATAACAATGAACAACTTCAATAAGAGGCAACGCCCTTTATATCAATTTAGTTGATACCTGGTTTCTCATGAACATAAGATATCAAAACACGAGAGTACAAATTGGCTGCGCTGGGCCGCCCGCTCTGGCTGAGCTGTAACCTGAGTGGCACGGAGCCAGGCGAACCAACTCAAGCCGGGTCCTGCAGCCTGAGTTTACCTGCGTTTGGCTGTGCTAACTTATATGTGACCGTCCACCACGAAACGCTCGTAAAGTCGGCATTGGTCAATTTGTTTTCTTCCGAGTTTAGAAAATATCATACATAAGCTTTACAATGATATATCATTTGACTTCAAACGATATCCAGAAGCGGAGTTATGGTTTGTTAAACTTTGCTCCTTCAGCAAAAGGTACACTATTTCGGTGCTACATTATTTCTCTATTTCCACATTGCTGGTATTAAATATCAAATGGTCATAATTATTGGCGGTCACTTCAAATCATCCCAAGTCAACGAGGTTCAGGAATGTCCTCTCATTGTTAAATGTTCCCAGATGATGCTTGTGGGTTTATAAGAAGTTGCGATCCCAAAGAACTTCAGAGTATTCTTGATACTTTCTGACAAGCCAAATTTGTACCTAGGTACCCGTTTTGATTATGTGTGTGCTCTGTGGTATTTTAGCTTTGGTGAAAGCCCAGTTAAGGTAGCCACAGACAGCAACCCAGCCGTTTCTGAATGTGACTTTGTTCTCCTGAAAGGTCCTCTTGGTCGCTGATGATGGTACAAGTTCGATGTTGCAGGGACCTAATCACCCCGAGTTTTGTATTAGGGATGATGAGAGTCAAATTCCGTATGAGTTGGTTTCCTGTAAACCGTGGACTTGAGTGACTTGAGTGACAGTCCAAAGCTCTCTTGTTATCCACACACCTGGGTAAACTTGATATTTGAGTCTACCTCGTTGATGAATTTGTAAAATGAGGCAACCTCGTTCCTATCAATAATAACAAACGTATCATCAACGTATCGCAGCCACAGTTTAGGAGGGTTCCCATGATTTATCTAGCACAGTCTGGTCAAAATTCTCTATATAGATGTTAACAATATAATAGAAGAATTTCAATAAATTATGAGAAATACGTGGTCTTGAGACAGATCGATAAGAGTTCAATAATTTAGTCCACAGATAAATCCGTTCGGTCATGATGTATAAGTGGAAAAACAAAGGTCCACACATTAGACTAAAACCTATTTCAGGTCAAAATTTGCAACTCATTGATGAATCGATTTTTTATATCTTTTATCCATGCAGGTACGATATTGACCTACAAGATTCCCAAGGCAATTCTGCTCTGCATATCGTATTAGCAAGACATAATAACCATGATCAAGATGATGATCAAGATGATCAAGATGATGATCAAGATGATCAAGATGATTTCAAACATTACGATGATTATGCAGTCGAATTCGTCAAAGGCCTTTGCGAAAGCGGTGCTCAAGTCAACGCTGAGAACCACCGACAGCAATCACCTCTCCACATGGCTGCTGCGTCTAACATGCCGTCTTGTATTGAAATTCTGATCGAGTACGGTGGCTGTATTAACCAGACAGACTACAGAGGGAAAACCCTCTTATCGTGGCCCTGGAACATGGATGTTTTGAAAGTTCTCATTGTATTCTACGCCATAAGCCAGATTTACATATGCGTACATCGCAGCAAGCAACAGCCTTACATTTTGCTGTTAAAACTGGGCGACTATTCCCGGGACTAGACATATTTTACAATGATGACGTCTCAGCTGCATTATTAAAGAGGTTACTTGAACTTGGCGCGGATCCAAACGAACAAGACATCGAAGGCGATACACCACTACACATAGCGGCACGGACACACGCATCCGCTCTTATGATTAAATTACTCCTACGATATGGAGCTAACACCAAATTGCATAACAAACGTGGGGTCACTGCTTTCTATGAACTACTCTCCAATAAGAAAATATTCAATCTTGAAGCACCGTCTGATGTATACCGGAATTGGCATGATCGGGTCCGGTATGAGATTTTGCAGCGCGCCAATACAAAGATACTTCGCATAATGAGAAGATACGCTAATGACGAATTTAATACGGACACTCCCCTACCAGAGACTCATCAGTTTAAATATATAGGGTATGCACCACTACTCATAGCCAAACGTATCGGGAATATAGAATGTTTCGAAAGGGGATTTTTAGAACTTTTAAAGTACGTTTATCCGGAACAAACCATAAATTTTCATCTATTTTTCCCGCATTTCTTAGTACATTTACCCCGTAATAGACCACGAATTTTACAAGACAGTAATATCAAACCCCCATGGGTTCTACAGACAGAGAAAGCAAACATTAATGATTTACTAAAAGAAATAGTTGGAACGGAAAACAACCCCGATACATTGCAGACACACTGCGTTCAGAAGATTAGAAGTTGTATCGGGATTCATAAGTTTGTGGATAGTACCCAGGATAGTAGGGCTACTGTGGCGACACTGGGCTTGCCAAAAGCATTAGAAGACATTATATGTAAACACACCCGTACTATCCCGGACCCACCAGTTTCAAGATATACCGGCATTTTTCTTTGCGCTTTAGGGCCATCTTAGAAGTTTTGAAGCACGTACAGGGTGTCCCAAAAAAAGAGGCCCCTCGTTGCGCCCTCTTTTTCTCTTATTTCAGAAAAGTTGATATTTTGCTATGTAAAGAAACCTTGAGTTGTTAGCTTTAATAAACCAAAACAATTATATCAATCGGCTCTTTTAAAGAAATGTACCCGTTTTCACTCTTTTGGGGTTTATGGGCAATGGATTTTGTTAATAGTGTCATTAATTTGTGGGTAAAATGGATGCCGAATGGGACTTCTTTTGCTTTAGGGTTCATACCACTAAATCCGCGTGTGAAGCGGTTTCCGGTAAAAGTTTATCACGACTATAGTCCCAACTTTGCATAACAAATGTGCAAAATCGGTACAATATTAACAATTTTAGTGTTGCAAATCGTGTTTTGCTAGAACTTGTGAATGTGATCTCTACTAATTTGAACAGAAAACGCGAAAATTTGAGTGATGTTTACGATGATGAGCGCATGAACACGCGAGGCTAAAACGCGGTTAGCAGTCAGACGTAAACACGGGAAAATCGGGTCTTTTTATATAGCGCTATTTTTCTCAAAAAGTTGACCTAAAATATGGTGTCATTTTCAGATATGTTATGCAGAATTTTGTTCTGATTAAAATGATATCAAATATATATTTCAAAGTAAGACGTAACTCGACTTATAGCCTAAAACGTGACCCCTGTTTTGCACGTAAAGTCTATGGAAAGCTATTTGGTGGCATGTACCCTTTACTTGCAATTACTTATTTTTTCTTGGTTATTTATGCCTTTTTGTTTTATTATGTTTCTTACTTTCTTACTTTGTTGTTTCTTGCTTTCTTTTTTTATTTACAACATAAGTCATTTCTCTTTTTAGGATAAAAGGTATAGCCCTAAAAGGCTGTTTGGTTTGTCTTTGGTTCTTCTGAAGTGAGTTTACTGTGATGCTCTGCCCTCTACCTGGTTGCCTCCATGGAGAATGCAGGTTTCAGCCCTGGTCCTCATTGCATCAATTGCGTTGCGTACCATCCTTGTGCGCCGGATACTAGCAAATACATTCAGTAATACGTTTGCGAAGATCTTGGATTTTGCCACAAAGGAAAAAAAATCAAGTGGTGTGAGGTCTGGTGATCGTGCAGGCCACTCCACAGCATGAGCCATCCCAACCACTCTGTTTGCTATCCGTGGACAGAGTGAAAACGGGTAATTTTATTCAAAAGGGCATATCTTCAAAAGTTGTGAACCGATTGAAATAATTGTTTTGATTTATTAGAGCTAACGATTAAAGGTTTCTTTACATGCCAAAATATATTTAATCAACTTTTCAGAAATAGGAGAAAAAGAGGGCGCAATGAGGGGCCTCTTTTTTTGGGACACCCTGTATATCCCGAACAGATGTGTATCTGATCTAGCCATTGAAAAATCAGTGCTAACAACATCGGCTGACGACAAGAAATTTTCTCGAAAGCGTTCCCGTTATTAACAGAAATAAACAAGTAGTGTTGAATTTAAAAGGGCATTTCGTGATCCACAGCCTCATCCCCCACTTTTCTAAAAAAAAGTTGAGATTTTTATATCACTGGAAACCTCTGGCTATATAATGTTTATGTACAAAATATTTCTTGCAGATTAATTCGTTTAGCAAAGATATCGTGAAATTTGAATTTCGTTCTGGTGCACCAGAACGAAATTACAACGCATTGTCTATGGAGCAGTGTAATACACATAATCATGCATAACTCGCGAACGCAAAATCGGAATCAACTGACATTTTGGTAATATGCTTTTTTCGTGGATATGTAATGAAAAATGACATAAATAGAGGATGCTAGGATCACGAAATACTCCTTTAAGTTTGAATTACTTTCATCTGATGATTAAAAATCGTCACTCTGCTACGATAATTGCAACTCATTTTTCAGTCAATTTTTAAAAGCCTTTTGCCCAAATTATGCCACTAATAGCATGTGCCGTTGTAACAATGCCTAAGTCATTTACCAATCAATCATAAAGGAGATTTTTAGGTTAATTGGGCAACTTTTACAGGTTACAAATGACGTGTTAGGCATTTTAACGCTAGGAACTCAAGTGTTTGTGGAGTACCGTAAAATGGGGTAACTTCGGTCAGCGGGGTAACTTTGGTCGGTCAAATATATTTTTTTAAATGGTCATATTTTCGTACAGCAATATTGTTTTTAGTCATATTTGGTGTCAATTTGTTAAGAAATATGTTTGGAAGAAATAATAGTCGCTCATGTGTAATTTCCTTGAAATTTACGAAAAAAGCGGGATTTTTGACCAAAATCAGCAGTTTTTTACATTTTTTTTCAGAAAAAAATAAAATCGATATTTGTGAGCAAGGATGTGTGTTTGATTAATTTTGCAAGGTGTCAAATGTCACAAAAAACAACAACTTGCCCATATTCAGCGAAGATCAATTTTTTTGATTTTTTTTTCTTCATGGAATGTAATACTGTGACCAAAGTTGCCCCAAAGGCGGGGTAACTTTGGTCAGGTCATTTTTAACCCCTAGGGCACCCTTACAAAATTATTTAAAAATCTTTTTCAACTTCAAGGTGTAGAAGGGAACCCTAATGTCACAAAAAAGAGTTAATTAGAAATATAATTGGTTTTGTTTGGAAGCAGTGGTTTAAAAACTCTGAAAAGTGCCCAAAGTTACCCCATTTTACGGTACGTAGTGACAGGTCAAAGTCACTGAAAGTCACGTAATCACCATAAACACAAAACGTTTTAAAAAAGGTTTTATACAGGTTATATTTTTGGTTTTTGGTTTTGGTAAGAACGTTTTAATAACATTAAATGTCGGGTTATACAAAGGTCATGAAAACGTTTAAAACGTTTTGTTTGAAAACACACCACACAAATATTCAAAAGTATTTGTAAAATGTTTTAAAGATGTTATTGTAAAATATTTTTTGCAAACATTTTTTTGCCAACATTTAAATAACATTATGTTAGAATATTTGCAGTAAGTTATCATAAAATGTTTTTGAATGTTATGAAAACGTTTTATAACCCAATATTTAAACGTGTTTTGGCAAACTTTTCTATCCTTTTGCGAATGATGTCGAAAACGTGTTGTGTTTGCTGGGAATCTGATTATTCCTGATCTCCCGATGTGGACCTCATCTTCATTGAATGAAGTAAGGCTTTTGATAAAGTAAGTCATCCTCCTCAGGAATAAGTTGTATATTCATGGCCCTTGTGACATTAGATTTCCTCATTTTACGTTCAATCACTTTCAGTGTGTCCAATTTAGAGAGGCCTCTTCTTAAGGGATGTGGTATGAACGTTTGGACAGTATTTAATGTGGGACATTAGAGCACATCAGACATATCGAATTGCATTCTGAATACGAAGAATGTCCTTCTGATATCAAATAATTTTGATTTTTGAAATTCGCAATGTAATACACATTTTATGGCAAATGATTAAAAATTGATATTTTTGATATATAACAGTCCTCGAAGTAAATTTGATAAATCTAATGATATATTCTTAAAGTGTATGTAGCTGGGATGAAAAGCCGACGATCAATTGAAAATATTGACCTTTCGTATTGAAGATAGAGATTTTTTTTCAGTCCCAAAACACCAAACAAAATTAGGTCTTTTTGGGAAAAAACCCATATCTTCAATATGAAAGGTCAAAATTTTCAATTGATCATCGGCTTTTCCTCCCAGCTACATACACTTTAAGAATATATCATTAGATTTATAAAATTTACTTCGAGGACTGTTATATATCAAAAATGTGAAAAATATCAAATTTTAATAATTTGCCATAAAATTTGTATTATATCGTGAATTTCAAAAAATGAAAATTATTTGATATCAGAAAGACATTCTTCGTATTCAAAATGCAGTTCAATATGTCTGAAGTGCTCTCATGTCCCACAAAAAATACTGTCGAAACGCTCAAAACGCTCATTGCAGATCCCTTAAGGATGGTCTTAACCCTGGAACTATGGAATCTTTCGGGCTAAATTATTAGTCTAAAGAATATAAAAGTATACATTTTTAGACTGGAAATGACTTGCTGAATTCATCTGTGAGGTCCAATTTGGGCCAAAATGCTCATTTTGGAGAAAATCAAAAAAACGGGTTTTTTGCCCAAATTTTTCGTGTAACGTAACAAAAAAAATTGTTTGGCCAAAAATTTTTTTATTAATTTTAAAAACTAGATAAAAATATCTAGGGACCGTTTTTTATTTTTTGAATTTTGACCAACTTTGAGAAATTAGTACGAAAAAAGGTCAAAAAATGCAAAATTTTCAAAGAAATCATAAAAAAGCCTGATTTTCGCCCAAATTTCAAATATTTTTGTTGAAGTTGGTCAAAATTCAAAAAAAATGAAAAAACGGTCCCTAGATATTTTTATCTAGTTTTTAAAAATTAATAAAAAACATTTTTTTGGCCAAACAATTTTTTTGTTACGTTGCACGAAAAATTTGGGCCAAAAACCTGTTTTGGGGGATTTTCTCCAAAATGAGCATTTTGGCCCAAATTGACCTCACAGATGAATTCATCAAGTCATTTCCATTCTAAAATGTATACTTTTATATTCTTTAAACTAATAATTTAGCAGTTATGAGGCCCGAAAGTTTTCATAATTCCAGGGTTCAGACCAACCTTAATGGTTGCTTGTTTTATTATTAGGGCTCCCTCAGGGCTCGATTTGAGGCCCCTTATTATTCAGTATATTTGTTTTTGATTTCCTAATCATGTTCAGTCCTTTCTGCCCCATACGCTGATGACACTCTAATAGAACTATAATAAGTTTGGAAGATGACACCAATATCCCAAGATGCAATTCAAACATGTGAGTGGTTAAAAATGGTAAGTATTGTATGACGTGAAATCGTGAAGTCAAATCCAAATAAATGTACGTCTTTTAGAAATAAAAGTTTTTGTATGTCATTATTTTACCATGTTGATGGGCTATTCCGCTTAAAATCCTTACACCCCTGTGGAAGACATGATCTTAATCATCCACGCATATTTTGGGTCCTTTTCATATCTCGAAATGCAAAGAAGCTATGACTCCCCGGGTGTTGTCAAATAAAAGAAAAAAAAAGTAAACAAGTAAGGTAATTACCCACCGAGGTGACACTCCTCATAAGATTAGTAGATAATTAAATCTGGTCAACCAGAAAAACTCACTTTTGGTCAGATGGAATCACCGACGTTTCGGCCAAAACCTTTGGCCTTCAGCTGGGTGGATGATTTAGGGTCATCCGAGGTCAATCGATGAGGAAGTTGCTTGATGACCCGATCCCAACCATGTCACAGATTAACTCTAACGCCCCCGCTCCTGTTGAGGGACGGTTGTTCGGCTCGTACCGTTCAAACCAACGGGGTTCACGGTCCAAAATGACAACGTCGTCAATGTCAAAACTGTGACCACTGCCCATCAAGGTGTTTGTAGACAGCTGAATCGTTGCCACTTGAACTGGTGCGTCTTGTTGGGACATGCGACTCTGCAGTGGTTGGCCGGTTTCACCAATGTAATGTTCTTGGCACACCTGATCTTCAGCGCACTGGACACCATACACAACTCCTCATAAGACCTCACCCGGGCCAATATTCATATTTTGGCCCTCTCTCGAAATGTAAAAAATTTACGAACTCCCCGAGTGGTGTCGAATGAAAGATAAAAAAGTAAACAGAATATAAAAAAAATTATTACACAACGGGCGCGGGGTGACGCTCCCGGGTCAATATTCTATTTTGGGTCCTTTTCTTATCTAGAAATGCCAAGAAGGTATACCCCGAGTGGTGTCAAATGAAAGTAAAGAATGTATTAAAAATTAAGATCATTTGCACACCAGCATGGGATACATTCGTCAGAAGACCTGGGACTGGGTAAATATTCATATTTTGGGTCCTTTTCATATCTTAATGCCAAGAATGTATGACCCCGAGTGGTGTCAAATAAAAGAGAAAAAAGGTAAAGAATTGAATAAAAAATAATTTCTCCACCGGGTGATAATCCTCATAAGACCTGGGTCAAAGTTTTGTATTTGGGGTCCTTTTTCATACCTCGAAATGCCAACAAATATTGATTTCATAGTAAGTTCTTATGGTCCCAATGGCTTGCCATACATTATACGTAGGCCTACGCGATGACGACGCATAGTAAGTTCTTATGGTCCCAATGGCTTGCCATATACATTATACGTAGGCCTACGCGATGAAAACGCGTCGCGTGAAGCGGCCAGTAACTTTGGTTGCACAAAAACAAACTCAGTCGTCGCTTGCATGCTGCGGCTAGCCGCTGACAACATAAACATTATATAGGCTAGGCCTAGGCCTATAATTAACATACAGATTGTTCAGTAACGGCTAAGCTTGAAATAGGCCTGGGTCTACCTAGACAGGGAATGTTGCCGGCTGGTATGGAATAAACGCAAGAACAAGCCGCGGTCACTGCGGTACTGTGCCATGGGTTCAGTAACTTCTACCAATAATGCCTCGGTCATGCCGATCGGCAGTTCGTCGGCATATAAATTACGCATGAAAAAAGACCCAATAAAATGCCTTTGCGAATTAATTCTTGACCGCGATGTTGGCAGATGCAAAAAAATATTTCAAAAGATGAACTGGCCAGAAATGGTGGCCTTCGAAGAAGCTCGCGATGATTATCGACGGAATGAGGACCCTCAACTATGGCTTTCGATAAAACTGGATACTGCATTCAGCCGTCTTGACGGCAGAAAAGGAGTCATGGACTTACCTATGCACGCCTTACTGACAAGCAGTCACACCGGAAAATATGATAAAAAATTCTACAAGCTATTTAAACTTCTACTCAAACATGGGTAAGTATTTTCACTACGTAAACTATGTCACTATGTGGCCGGTCAAGCAATAAATACAGTATAAAATTAACTTGAAAGTGTTTGATGTTATTTACAAGTGCGGTGTGTTGCTATCTGCTGAAGATGGCATGAATGTGTTGCTATATACTGAAGATAACATATATCTGTGTTGTTATCTGCTAAATCTGAATTTGTGTTGCTATCTACTGAAGATATACTTGTGTTGCTGTTTATTGCAAATATCATGAATTTGAGTTGCTATCTTCTGAAGATAGCATGATTTGTGCTGCTATCTACTGAAGATAGCATAAATTTGTTGCCATCTACTGAAGATAGCATTAATTTACTTTAGTATTGCTATCTTCTGACTATTGCAGGAATTTATGTTGCTATCTTATTGAAGATAGCATGCATTTATTGCTATCTACTGAAGATAACATGAATTTGTGTTACTGTCTTTTGAAGAGAGGGTGAATTTTTGTTGCTATCTACTGAAGATAGCAGGGATTTATGCTGCTATCTACTGAAGATAGCATGCATGAATTTGTCTTGCTATCTACTGAAATAGTATGAATTTGTGTTGCTATCTGCTGAAGATAGCAGGAATTTGTGGAGCTATCTGATAAAGATAGAATGCTGGTGTTCTTATTTATTGAAGATTGCGTGAATTTCTTGAAAATAACACGAATTTGTGTAGCAATCTACTGAAGATGACAGGAATATGTGTTGGTATCTGCTGAACATAGAATTTGTGTTGCTATCTGCTGAACATTGCTATCTGCTGAAAAAAGCACTATCTACTCAAAATAAGATTTGGGTTGCTATATACTGAAGATAACATGAATTCATGTTGCTATCTACTGAAGACAGCATGTATTTGTGTCTTCATCTGCTGAAGATTGAATGAATTTGCGTTGCTATCTACTGAAGACAGCATGGATTTGTGTTTTCTTCTGCTGAAGATTGAATGAATTGCATTGCTATCTACTGAAGACAGCATGGATTTATGTTTTCATCTGCTGAAGATTGAATGAATTTGCGTTGCTATCAACTGAAGACAGCATGTATTTGTGTCTTCATCTGCTGAAGATTGAATGAATTTGTGTTGCTATCTACTGAAGACAGCATGGATTTGTGTTTTCATCTGCTGAAGATTGAATGAATTTGTGTTGCTATCTACTGAAGACAGCATGGATTTGTGTTTTCTTCTGCTGAAGATTGAATGAATTTGCGTTGCTATCTACTGAAGACAGCATGGATTTGTGTTTTCATCTGCTGAAGATTGAATGAATTTGCGTTGCTATCAACTGAAGACAGCATGTATTTGTGTCTTCATCTGCTGAAGATTGAATGAATTTGTGTTGCTATCTACTGAAGACAGCATGGATTTGTGTTTTCATCTGCTGAAGATTGAATGAATTTGTGTTGCTATCTACTGAAGACAGCATGGATTTGTGTTTTCATCTGCTGAAGATTGAATGAATTTGCGTTGCTATCTACTGAAGACAGCATGGATTTGTGTTTTCTTCTGCTGAAGATTGAATGAATTGCATTGCTATCTACTGAAGACAGCATGGATTTGTGTTTTCATCTGCTGAAAATTGAATGAATTTGCATTGCTATCTACTGAAGACAGCATGGATTTGTGTTTTCATCTGCTGAAGATTGAATGAATTTGCGTTGCTATCTACTGAAGACAGCATGTATTTGTGTTTTCATCTGCTGAAAATTGAATGAATTTGCTTTGCTATCTACTGAAGACAGCATGGATTTGTGTTTTTATCTGCTGAAGATTGAATGAATTTGTGTTGCTATCTACTGAAGACAGCATGAATTTGTGTCTTCATCTGCTGAAGATTGAATGAATTTGCGTTGCTATCAACTGAAGACGGCATGGATTTGTGTTTTCATCTGCTGAAGATTGAATGAATTTGCGTTGCTATCTACTGAAGACAGCATGGATTTGTGTTTTCATCTGCTGAAGATTGAATGAATTTGCGTTGCTATCTACTGAAGACAGCATGAATTTGTGTTTTCATCTGCTGAAGTTTGAATGGATTTGCGTTGCTATCTACTGAAGACAGCATGGATTTGTGTTTTCATCTGCTGAAGATTGAATGAATTTGCGTTGCTATCTACTGAAGACAGCATGGATTTGTGTTTTCATCTGCTGAAGATTGAATGAATTTGCGTTGCTATCTACTGAAGACAGCATGGATTTGTGTTTTCTTCTGCTGAAGATTGAATGAATTGCATTGCTATCTACTGAAGACAGCATGGATTTGTGTTTTCATCTGCTGAAAATTGAATGAATTTGCATTGCTATCTACTGAAGACAGCATGGATTTGTGTTTTCATCTGCTGAAGATTGAATGAATTTGCGTTGCTATCTACTGAAGACAGCATGTATTTGTGTTTTCATCTGCTGAAAATTGAATGAATTTGCTTTGCTATCTACTGTAGACAGCATGGATTTGTGTTTTTATCTGCTGAAGATTGAATGAATTTGTGTTGCTATCTACTGAAGACAGCATGAATTTGTGTCTTCATCTGCTGAAGATTGAATGAATTTGCGTTGCTATCAACTGAAGACGGCATGGATTTGTGTTTTCATCTGCTGAAGATTGAATGAATTTGCGTTGCTATCTACTGAAGACAGCATGGATTTGTGTTTTCATCTGCTGAAGATTGAATGAATTTGCGTTGCTATCTACTGAAGACAGCATGAATTTGTGTTTTCATCTGCTGAAGTTTGAATGGATTTGCGTTGCTATCTACTGAAGACAGCATGGATTTGTGTTTTCATCTGCTGAAGATTGAATGAATTTGCGTTGCTATCTACTGAAGACAGCATGGATTTGTGTTTTCATCTGCTGAAGATTGAATGAATTTGCGTTGCTATCTACTGAAGACAGCATGGATTTGTGTTTTCATCTGCTGAAGATTGAATGAATTTGCGTTGCTATCTACTGAAGACAGCATGGATGTGTGTTTTCATCTGCTGAAGTTTGAATGAATTTGCCTTGCTATCTACTGAAGACAGCATGGATGTGTGTTTTCATCTGCTGAAGTTTGAATGAATTTGCGTTGCTATCTACTGAAGACAGCATGAATTTGTGTTTTCATCTGCTGAAGATTGAATGAATTTGCGTTGCTATCTACTGAAGACAGCATGGATGTGTGTTTTCATCTGCTGAAGTTTGAATGAATTTGCGTTGCTATCTACTGAAGACAGCATGGATTTGTGTTTTCATCTGCTGAAGTTTGAATGAATTTGCGTTGCTATCAACTGAAGACAGCATGGATTTATGTTTTCTTCTGCTGAAGATTGAATGAATTTGCGTTGCTATCTACTGAAGACAGCATGGATGTGTGTTTTCATCTGCTGAAGTTTGAATGAATTTGCGTTGCTATCTACTGAAGACAGCATGGATTTGTGTCTTCATCTGCTGAAGATTGAATGAATTTGCGTTGCTATCTACTGAAGACAGCATGGATTTGTGTTTTCATCTGCTGAAGATTGAATGAATTTGCATTGCTATCTACTGAAGACAGCATGGATTTGTGTTTTCATCTGCTGAAAATTGAATGAATTTGCGTTGCTTTCTACTGAAGACAGCATGAATTTGTGTTTTCATCTGCTGAAGATTGAATGAATTTGCGTTGCTATCTACTGAAGACAGCATGGATTTGTGTTTTCATCTGCTGAAGATTGAATGAATTTGCGTTGCTATCTACTGAAGACAGCATGGATTTGTGTTTTCATCTGCTGAAGATTGAATGAATTTGCGTTGCTATCTACTGAAGACAGCATGAATTTGTGTTTTCATCTGCTGAAGTTTGAATGAATTTGCGTTGCTATCTACTGGAGACAGCATGGATTTGTGTTTTCATCTGCTGAAGATTGAATGAATTTGCGTTGCTATCTACTGAAGACAGCATGGATTTGTGTTTTCATCTGCTGAAGATTGAATGAATTTGCGTTGCTATCTACTGAAGACAGCATGGATTTGTGTTTTCATCTGCTGAAGATTGAATGAATTTGCGTTGCTATCTACTGAAGACAGCATGGATGTGTGTTTTCATCTGCTGAAGTTTGAATGAATTTGCCTTGCTATCTACTGAAGACAGCATGGATGTGTGTTTTCATCTGCTGAAGTTTGAATGAATTTGCGTTGCTATCTACTGAAGACAGCATGAATTTGTGTTTTCATCTGCTGAAGATTGAATGAATTTGCGTTGCTATCTACTGAAGACAGCATGGATGTGTGTTTTCATCTGCTGAAGTTTGAATGAATTTGCGTTGCTATCTACTGAAGACAGCATGGATTTGTGTTTTCATCTGCTGAAGTTTGAATGAATTTGCGTTGCTATCAACTGAAGACAGCATGGATTTGTGTTTTCTTCTGCTGAAGATTGAATGAATTTGCGTTGCTATCTACTGAAGACAGCATGAATTTGTGTTTTCATCTGCTGAAGTTTGAATGAATTTGCGTTGCTATCTACTGAAGACAGTATGGATTTGTGTCTTCATCTGCTGAAGATTGAATGAATTTGCGTTGCTATCTACTGAAGACAGCATGGATTTGTGTTTTCATCTGCTGAAGATTGAATGAATTTGGATTGCTATCTACTGAAGACAGCATGGATTTGTGTTTTCATCTGCTGAAAATTGAATGAATTTGCGTTGCTATCTACTGAAGACAGCATGGATGTGTGTTTTCATCTGCTGAACTTTGAATGAATTTGCGTTGCTATCTACTGAAGACAGCATGGATTTGTGTTTTTTCATCTGCTGAAAATTGAATGAATTTGCCTTGCTATCTACTGAAGACAGCATGGATGTGTGTTTTCATCTGCTGAAGATTGAATGAATTTGCATTGCTATCTACTGAAGACAGCATGGATTTGTGTTTTCATCTGCTGAAAATTGAATGAATTTGCCTTGCTATCTACTGAAGACAGCATGGATGTGTGTTTTCATCTGCTGAAGTTTGAATGAATTTGCGTTGCTATCTACTGAAGACAGCATGGATTTGTGTTTTCATCTGCTGAAGATTGAATGAATTTGCGTTGCTTTCTACTGAAGACAGCATGGATTTGTGTTTTCATCTGCTGAAGTTTGAATGAATTTGCCTTGTTATCTACTGAAGACAGCATGGATGTGTGTTTTCATCTGCTGAAGTTTGAATGAATTTGCGTTGCTATCTACTGAAGACAGCATGGATTTGTGTTTTCATCTGCTGAAGATTGAATGAATTTGCGTTGCTTTCTACTGAAGACAGCATGGATTTGTGTTTTCATCTGCTGAAGTTTGAATGAATTTGCGTTGCTATCTACTGAAGACAGCATGGATTTGTGTTTTCATCTGCTGAAAATTGAATGAATTTGCATTGCTATCAACTGAAGACAGCATGGATTTGTGTCTTCATCTGCTGAAGATTGAATGAATTTGCGTTGCTATCTACTGAAGACAGCATGGATTTGTGTCTTCATCTGCTGAAGATTGAATGAATTTGCGTTGCTATCTACTGAAGACAGCATGGATTTGTGTTTTCATCAGCTGAAGATTGAATGAATTTGCGTTGCTATCTACTGAAGACAGCATGGATTTGTGTTTTCATCTGCTGAAGATTGAATGAATTTGCGTTGCTATCTACTGAAGACAGCATGGATTTGTGTTTTCTTCTGCTGAAGATTGAATGAATTGCATTGCTATCTACTGAAGACAGCATGGATTTGTGTTTTCATCTGCTGAAAATTGAATGAATTTGCATTGCTATCTACAAGACAGCATGGATTTGTGTTTTCATCTGCTGAAGTTTGAATGAATTTGCGTTGCTATCTACTGAAGACAGCATGTATTTGTGTTTTCATCTGCTGAAAATTGAATGAATTTGCTTTGCTATCTACTGAAGACAGCATGGATTTGTGTTTTTATCTGCTGAAGATTGAATGAATTTGTGTTGCTATCTACTGAAGACAGCATGAATTTGTGTCTTCATCTGCTGAAGATTGAATGAATTTGCGTTGCTATCAACTGAAGACGGCATGGATTTGTGTTTTCATCTGCTGAAGATTGAATGAATTTGCGTTGCTATCTACTGAAGACAGCATGGATTTGTGTTTTCATCTGCTGAAGATTGAATGAATTTGCGTTGCTATCTACTGAAGACAGCATGAATTTGTGTTTTCATCTGCTGAAGTTTGAATGGATTTGCGTTGCTATCTACTGAAGACAGCATGGATTTGTGTTTTCATCTGCTGAAGATTGAATGAATTTGCATTGCTATCTACTGAAGACAGCATGGATTTGTGTTTTCATCTGCTGAAGATTGAATGAATTTGCGTTGCTATCTACTGAAGACAGCATGGATTTGTGTTTTCATCTGCTGAAGATTAAATGAATTTGCGTTGCTATCTACTGAAGACAGCATGGATGTGTGTTTTCATCTGCTGAAGTTTGAATGAATTTGCCTTGCTATCTACTGAAGACAGCATGGATGTGTGTTTTCATCTGCTGAAGTTTGAATGAATTTGCGTTGCTATCTACTGAAGACAGCATGAATTTGTGTTTTCATCTGCTGAAGATTGAATGAATTTGCGTTGCTATCTACTGAAGACAGCATGGATGTGTGTTTTCATCTGCTGAAGTTTGAATGAATTTGCGTTGCTATCTACTGAAGACAGCATGGATTTGTGTTTTCATCTGCTGAAGTTTGAATGAATTTGCGTTGCTATCAACTGAAGACAGCATGGATTTATGTTTTCTTCTGCTGAAGATTGAATGAATTTGCGTTGCTATCTACTGAAGACAGCATGGATGTGTGTTTTCATCTGCTGAAGTTTGAATGAATTTGCGTTGCTATCTACTGAAGACAGCATGGATTTGTGTCTTCATCTGCTGAAGATTGAATGAATTTGCGTTGCTATCTACTGAAGACAGCATGGATTTGTGTTTTCATCTGCTGAAGATTGAATGAATTTGCATTGCTATCTACTGAAGACAGCATGGATTTGTGTTTTCATCTGCTGAAGATTGAATGAATTTGCGTTGCTATCTACTGAAGACAGCATGGATTTGTGTTTTCATCTGCTGAAGATTGAATGAATTTGCGTTGCTATCTACTGAAGACAGCATGGATGTGTGTTTTCATCTGCTGAAGTTTGAATGAATTTGCCTTGCTATCTACTGAAGACAGCATGGATGTGTGTTTTCATCTGCTGAAGTTTGAATGAATTTGCGTTGCTATCTACTGAAGACAGCATGAATTTGTGTTTTCATCTGCTGAAGATTGAATGAATTTGCGTTGCTATCTACTGAAGACAGCATGGATGTGTGTTTTCATCTGCTGAAGTTTGAATGAATTTGCGTTGCTATCTACTGAAGACAGCATGGATTTGTGTTTTCATCTGCTGAAGTTTGAATGAATTTGCGTTGCTATCAACTGAAGACAGCATGGATTTATGTTTTCTTCTGCTGAAGATTGAATGAATTTGCGTTGCTATCTACTGAAGACAGCATGGATGTGTGTTTTCATCTGCTGAAGTTTGAATGAATTTGCGTTGCTATCTACTGAAGACAGCATGGATTTGTGTCTTCATCTGCTGAAGATTGAATGAATTTGCGTTGCTATCTACTGAAGACAGCATGGATTTGTGTTTTCATCTGCTGAAGATTGAATGAATTTGCATTGCTATCTACTGAAGACAGCATGGATTTGTGTTTTCATCTGCTGAAAATTGAATGAATTTGCGTTGCTTTCTACTGAAGACAGCATGAATTTGTGTTTTCATCTGCTGAAGATTGAATGAATTTGCGTTGCTATCTACTGAAGACAGCATGGATTTGTGTTTTCATCTGCTGAAGATTGAATGAATTTGCGTTGCTATCTACTGAAGACAGCATGGATTTGTGTTTTCATCTGCTGAAGATTGAATGAATTTGCGTTGCTATCTACTGAAGACAGCATGAATTTGTGTTTTCATCTGCTGAAGTTTGAATGAATTTGCGTTGCTATCTACTGGAGACAGCATGGATTTGTGTTTTCATCTGCTGAAGATTGAATGAATTTGCGTTGCTATCTACTGAAGACAGCATGGATTTGTGTTTTCATCTGCTGAAGATTGAATGAATTTGCGTTGCTATCTACTGAAGACAGCATGGATTTGTGTTTTCATCTGCTGAAGATTGAATGAATTTGCGTTGCTATCTACTGAAGACAGCATGGATGTGTGTTTTCATCTGCTGAAGTTTGAATGAATTTGCCTTGCTATCTACTGAAGACAGCATGGATGTGTGTTTTCATCTGCTGAAGTTTGAATGAATTTGCGTTGCTATCTACTGAAGACAGCATGAATTTGTGTTTTCATCTGCTGAAGATTGAATGAATTTGCGTTGCTATCTACTGAAGACAGCATGGATGTGTGTTTTCATCTGCTGAAGTTTGAATGAATTTGCGTTGCTATCTACTGAAGACAGCATGGATTTGTGTTTTCATCTGCTGAAGTTTGAATGAATTTGCGTTGCTATCAACTGAAGACAGCATGGATTTGTGTTTTCTTCTGCTGAAGATTGAATGAATTTGCGTTGCTATCTACTGAAGACAGCATGAATTTGTGTTTTCATCTGCTGAAGTTTGAATGAATTTGCGTTGCTATCTACTGAAGACAGTATGGATTTGTGTCTTCATCTGCTGAAGATTGAATGAATTTGCGTTGCTATCTACTGAAGACAGCATGGATTTGTGTTTTCATCTGCTGAAGATTGAATGAATTTGCATTGCTATCTACTGAAGACAGCATGGATTTGTGTTTTCATCTGCTGAAAATTGAATGAATTTGCGTTGCTATCTACTGAAGACAGCATGGATGTGTGTTTTCATCTGCTGAACTTTGAATGAATTTGCGTTGCTATCTACTGAAGACAGCATGGATTTGTGTTTTCATCTGCTGAAAATTGAATGAATTTGCCTTGCTATCTACTGAAGACAGCATGGATGTGTGTTTTCATCTGCTGAAGATTGAATGAATTTGCATTGCTATCTACTGAAGACAGCATGGATTTGTGTTTTCATCTGCTGAAAATTGAATGAATTTGCCTTGCTATCTACTGAAGACAGCATGGATGTGTGTTTTCATCTGCTGAAGTTTGAATGAATTTGCGTTGCTATCTACTGAAGACAGCATGGATTTGTGTTTTCATCTGCTGAAGTTTGAATGAATTTGCGTTGCTATCTACTGAAGACAGCATGAATTTGTGTTTTCATCTGCTGAAGATTGAATGAATTTGCGTTGCTATCTACTGAAGACAGCATGGATGTGTGTTTTCATCTGCTGAAGTTTGAATGAATTTGCGTTGCTATCTACTGAAGACAGCATGGATTTGTGTTTTCATCTGCTGAAGTTTGAATGAATTTGCGTTGCTATCAACTGAAGACAGCATGGATTTATGTTTTCTTCTGCTGAAGATTGAATGAATTTGCGTTGCTATCTACTGAAGACAGCATGGATGTGTGTTTTCATCTGCTGAAGTTTGAATGAATTTGCGTTGCTATCTACTGAAGACAGCATGGATTTGTGTTTTCATCTGCTGAAGATTGAATGAATTTGCGTTGCTATCTACTGAAGACAGCATGGATTTGTGTTTTCATCTGCTGAAGATTGAATGAATTTGCATTGCTATCTACTGAAGACAGCATGGATTTGTGTTTTCATCTGCTGAAAATTGAATGAATTTGCGTTGCTTTCTACTGAAGACAGCATGAATTTGTGTTTTCATCTGCTGAAGATTGAATGAATTTGCGTTGCTATCTACTGAAGACAGCATGGATTTGTGTTTTCATCTGCTGAAGATTGAATGAATTTGCGTTGCTATCTACTGAAGACAGCATGGATTTGTGTTTTCATCTGCTGAAGATTGAATGAATTTGCGTTGCTATCTACTGAAGACAGCATGAATGTGTGTTTTCATCTGCTGAAGTTTGAATGAATTTGCGTTGCTATCTACTGGAGACAGCATGGATTTGTGTTTTCATCTGCTGAAGATTGAATGAATTTGCGTTGCTATCTACTGAAGACAGCATGGATTTGTGTTTTCATCTGCTGAAGATTGAATGAATTTGCGTTGCTATCTACTGAAGACAGCATGGATTTGTGTTTTCATCTGCTGAAGATTGAATGAATTTGCGTTGCTATCTACTGAAGACAGCATGGATGTGTGTTTTCATCTGCTGAAGTTTGAATGAATTTGCCTTGCTATCTACTGAAGACAGCATGGATGTGTGTTTTCATCTGCTGAAGTTTGAATGAATTTGCGTTGCTATCTACTGAAGACAGCATGAATTTGTGTTTTCATCTGCTGAAGATTGAATGAATTTGCGTTGCTATCTACTGAAGACAGCATGGATGTGTGTTTTCATCTGCTGAAGTTTGAATGAATTTGCGTTGCTATCTACTGAAGACAGCATGGATTTGTGTTTTCATCTGCTGAAGTTTGAATGAATTTGCGTTGCTATCAACTGAAGACAGCATGGATTTGTGTTTTCTTCTGCTGAAGATTGAATGAATTTGCGTTGCTATCTACTGAAGACAGCATGAATTTGTGTTTTCATCTGCTGAAGTTTGAATGAATTTGCGTTGCTATCTACTGAAGACAGTATGGATTTGTGTCTTCATCTGCTGAAGATTGAATGAATTTGCGTTGCTATCTACTGAAGACAGCATGGATTTGTGTTTTCATCTGCTGAAGATTGAATGAATTTGCATTGCTATCTACTGAAGACAGCATGGATTTGTGTTTTCATCTGCTGAAAATTGAATGAATTTGCGTTGCTATCTACTGAAGACAGCATGGATGTGTGTTTTCATCTGCTGAACTTTGAATGAATTTGCGTTGCTATCTACTGAAGACAGCATGGATTTGTGTTTTCATCTGCTGAAAATTGAATGAATTTGCCTTGCTATCTACTGAAGACAGCATGGATGTGTGTTTTCATCTGCTGAAGATTGAATGAATTTGCATTGCTATCTACTGAAGACAGCATGGATTTGTGTTTTCATCTGCTGAAAATTGAATGAATTTGCCTTGCTATCTACTGAAGACAGCATGGATGTGTGTTTTCATCTGCTGAAGTTTGAATGAATTTGCGTTGCTATCTACTGAAGACAGCATGGATTTGTGTTTTCATCTGCTGAAGATTGAATGAATTTGCGTTGCTTTCTACTGAAGACAGCATGGATTTGTGTTTTCATCTGCTGAAGTTTGAATGAATTTGCCTTGTTATCTACTGAAGACAGCATGGATGTGTGTTTTCATCTGCTGAAGTTTGAATGAATTTGCGTTGCTATCTACTGAAGACAGCATGGATTTGTGTTTTCATCTGCTGAAGATTGAATGAATTTGCGTTGCTTTCTACTGAAGACAGCATGGATTTGTGTTTTCATCTGCTGAAGTTTGAATGAATTTGCGTTGCTATCTACTGAAGACAGCATGGATTTGTGTTTTCATCTGCTGAAAATTGAATGAATTTGCATTGCTATCAACTGAAGACAGCATGGATTTGTGTCTTCATCTGCTGAAGATTGAATGAATTTGCGTTGCTATCTACTGAAGACAGCATGGATTTGTGTCTTCATCTGCTGAAGATTGAATGAATTTGCGTTGCTATCTACTGAAGACAGCATGGATTTGTGTTTTCATCTGCTGAAGATTGAATGAATTTGCGTTGCTATCTACTGAAGACAGCATGGATTTGTGTTTTCATCTTCTGAAGATTGAATGAAGTTGCGTTGCTTTCTACTGAAGACAGCATGGATTTGTGTTTTCATCTGCTGAAGATTGAATGAATTTGCGTTGCTATCTACTGAAGACAGCATGGATTTGTGTTTTCATCTGCTGAAGATTGAATGAATTTGCGTTGCTATCTACTGAAGACAGCGTGGATTTGTGTTTTCATCTGCTGAAGATTGAATGAATTTGCGTTGCTATCTACTGAAGACAGCATGGATTTGTGTTTTCATCTGCTGAAGATTGAATGAATTTGCGTTGCTTTCTACTGAAGACAGCATGGATTTGTGTTTTCATCTGCTGAAGATTGAATGAATTTGCATTGCTATCAACTGAAGACAGCATGGATTTGTGTCTTCATCTGCTGAAGATTGAATGAATTTGCGTTGCTATCTACTGAAGACAGCATGGATTTGTGTTTTCATCTGCTGAAGATTGAATGAATTTGCGTTGCTATCTACTGAAGACAGCATGGATTTGTGTTTTCATCTGCTGAAGATTGAATGAATTTGCGTTGCTATCTACTGAAGACAGCATGGATTTGTGTCTTCATCTGCTGAAGATTGAATGAATTTGCGTTGCTATCTACTGAAGACAGCATGGATTTGTGTTTTCATCAGCTGAAGATTGAATGAATTTGCGTTGCTATCTACTGAAGACAGCATGGATTTGTGTTTTCATCTTCTGAAGATTGAATGAAGTTGCGTTGCTTTCTACTGAAGACAGCATGGATTTGTGTTTTCATCTGCTGAAGATTGAATGAATTTGCGTTGCTATCAACTGAAGACAGCATGGATTTGTGTTTTCATCTGCTGAAGATTGAATGAATTTGCGTTGCTATCTACTGAAGACAGCATGGATTTGTGTTTTCATCTGCTGAAGATTGAATGAATTTGCGTTGCTATCTACTGAAGACAGCATGGATTTGTGTTTTCATCTGCTGAAGATTGAATGAATTTGCGTTGCTTTCTACTGAAGACAGCATGGATTTGTGTTTTCATCTGCTGAAGATTGAATGAATTTGCGTTGCTATCTACTGAAGACAGCATGAATTTGTGTTTTCATCTGCTGAAGATTGAATGAATTTGCGTTGCTATCTACTGAAGACAGCATGGATTTGTGTTATCATCTGCTGAAGATTGAATGAATTGCGTTGCTATCTACTGAAGACAGCATGGATTTGTGTTTTCATCTGCTGAAGTTTGAATGAATTTGCGTTGCTATCTACTGAAGACAGCATGGATTTGTGTTTTCATCTGCTGAAAATTGAATGAATTTGCATTGCTATCTACTGAAGACAGCATCTAGATTTGTGTTTTCATCTGCTGAAGATTGAATGAATTTGCGTTGCTATCTACTGAAGACAGCATGGATTTGTGTTTTCATCTGCTGAAGATTGAATGAATTTGCGTTGCTATCAACTGAAGACAGCATGGATTTGTGTCTTCATCTGCTGAAGATTGAATGAATTTGCGTTGCTATCTACTGAAGACAGCATGGATTTGTGTTTTCATCAGCTGAAGATTGAATGAATTTGCGTTGCTATCTACTGAAGACAGCATGGATTTGTGTTTTCTTCTGCTGAAGATTGAATGAATTTGCGTTGCTATCTACTGAAGACAGCATGGATTTGTGTTTTCATCTGCTGAAGATTGAATGAATCTGCGTTGCTATCAACTGAAGACAGCATGTATTTGTGTCTTCATCTGCTGAAGATTGAATGAATTTGCGTTGCTATCTACTGAAGACAGCATGGATTTGTGTTTTCATCTGCTGAAGATTGAATGAATTTGCGTTGCTATCAACTGAAGAGAGCATGGATTTGTGTCTTCATCTGCTGAAGATTGAATGAATTTGCGTTGCTATCTACTGAAGACAGCATGGATTTGTGTTTTCATCTGCTGAAGATTGAATATTTGCGTTGCTATCTACTGAAGATAGCATGGATTTGTGTTTTCATCTGCTGAAGATTGAATGAATTTGCGTTGCTATCTACTGAAGACAGCATGGATTTGTGTCTTCATCTGCTGAAGATTGAATGAATTTGCGTTGCTATCTACTGAAGACAGCATGGATTTGTGTTTTCATCTTCTGAAGATTGAATGAATTTGCGTTGCTTTCTACTGAAGACAGCATGGATGTGTGTTTTCATCTGCTGAAGTTTGAATGAATTTGCGTTGCTATCTACTGAAGACAGCATGAATTTGTGTTTTCATCTGCTGAAGATTGAATGAATTTGCGTTGCTATCTACTGAAGACAGCATGGATGTGTGTTTTCATCTGCTGAAGTTTGAATGAATTTGCGTTGCTATCTACTGAAGACAGCATGGATTTGTGTCTTCATCTGCTGAAGATTGAATGAATTTGCGTTGCTATCTACTGAAGACAGCATGGATTTGTGTTTTCATCAGCTGAAGATTGAATGAATTTGCGTTGCTATCTACTGAAGACAGCATGGATTTGTGTTTTCATCTTCTGAAGATTGAATGAAGTTGCGTTGCTTTCTACTGAAGACAGCATGGATTTGTGTTTTCATCTGCTGAAGATTGAATGAATTTGCGTTGCTATCAACTGAAGACAGCATGGATTTGTGTTTTCATCTGCTGAAGATTGAATGAATTTGCGTTGCTATCTACTGAAGACAGCATGGATTTGTGTTTTCATCTGCTGAAGATTGAATGAATTTGCGTTGCTATCTACTGAAGACAGCATGGATTTGTGTTTTCATCTGCTGAAGATTGAATGAATTTGCGTTGCTTTCTACTGAAGACAGCATGGATTTGTGTTTTCATCTGCTGAAGATTGAATGAATTTGCGTTGCTATCTACTGAAGACAGCATGAATTTGTGTTTTCATCTGCTGAAGATTGAATGAATTTGCGTTGCTATCTACTGAAGACAGCATGGATTTGTGTTATCATCTGCTGAAGATTGAATGAATTTGCATTGCTATCTACTGAAGACAGCATGGATTTGTGTTTTCATCTGCTGAAGTTTGAATGAATTTGCGTTGCTATCTACTGAAGACAGCATGGATTTGTGTTTTCATCTGCTGAAAATTGAATGAATTTGCATTGCTATCTACTGAAGACAGCATCTAGATTTGTGTTTTCATCTGCTGAAGATTGAATGAATTTGCGTTGCTATCTACTGAAGACAGCATGGATTTGTGTTTTCATCTGCTGAAGATTGAATGAATTTGCGTTGCTATCAACTGAAGACAGCATGGATTTGTGTCTTCATCTGCTGAAGATTGAATGAATTTGCGTTGCTATCTACTGAAGACAGCATGGATTTGTGTTTTCATCAGCTGAAGATTGAATGAATTTGCGTTGCTATCTACTGAAGACAGCATGGATTTGTGTTTTCTTCTGCTGAAGATTGAATGAATTTGCGTTGCTATCTACTGAAGACAGCATGGATTTGTGTTTTCATCTGCTGAAGATTGAATGAATCTGCGTTGCTATCAACTGAAGACAGCATGTATTTGTGTCTTCATCTGCTGAAGATTGAATGAATTTGCGTTGCTATCTACTGAAGACAGCATGGATTTGTGTTTTCATCTGCTGAAGATTGAATGAATTTGCGTTGCTATCAACTGAAGAGAGCATGGATTTGTGTCTTCATCTGCTGAAGATTGAATGAATTTGCGTTGCTATCTACTGAAGACAGCATGGATTTGTGTTTTCATCTGCTGAAGATTGAATATTTGCGTTGCTATCTACTGAAGATAGCATGGATTTGTGTTTTCATCTGCTGAAGATTGAATGAATTTGCGTTGCTATCTACTGAAGACAGCATGGATTTGTGTCTTCATCTGCTGAAGATTGAATGAATTTGCGTTGCTATCTACTGAAGACAGCATGGATTTGTGTTTTCATCTTCTGAAGATTGAATGAATTTGCGTTGCTTTCTACTGAAGACAGCATGGATGTGTGTTTTCATCTGCTGAAGTTTGAATGAATTTGCGTTGCTATCTACTGAAGACAGCATGAATTTGTGTTTTCATCTGCTGAAGATTGAATGAATTTGCGTTGCTATCTACTGAAGACAGCATGGATGTGTGTTTTCATCTGCTGAAGTTTGAATGAATTTGCGTTGCTATCTACTGAAGACAGCATGGATTTGTGTTTTCATCTGCTGAAGTTTGAATGAATTTGCGTTGCTATCAACTGAAGACAGCATGGATTTATGTTTTCTTCTGCTGAAGATTGAATGAATTTGCGTTGCTATCTACTGAAGACAGCATGGATGTGTGTTTTCATCTGCTGAAGTTTGAATGAATTTGCGTTGCTATCTACTGAAGACAGCATGGATTTGTGTCTTCATCTGCTGAAGATTGAATGAATTTGCGTTGCTATCTACTGAAGACAGCATGGATTTGTGTTTTCATCTGCTGAAGATTGAATGAATTTGCATTGCTATCTACTGAAGACAGCATGGATTTGTGTTTTCATCTGCTGAAAATTGAATGAATTTGCGTTGCTTTCTACTGAAGACAGCATGAATTTGTGTTTTCATCTGCTGAAGATTGAATGAATTTGCGTTGCTATCTACTGAAGACAGCATGGATTTGTGTTTTCATCTGCTGAAGATTGAACGAATTTGCGTTGCTATCTACTGAAGACAGCATGGATTTGTGTTTTCATCTGCTGAAGATTGAATGAATTTGCGTTGCTATCTACTGAAGACAGCATGAATGTGTGTTTTCATCTGCTGAAGTTTGAATGAATTTGCGTTGCTATCTACTGGAGACAGCATGGATTTGTGTTTTCATCTGCTGAAGATTGAATGAATTTGCGTTGCTATCTACTGAAGACAGCATGGATTTGTGTTTTCATCTGCTGAAGATTGAATGAATTTGCGTTGCTATCTACTGAAGACAGCATGGATTTGTGTTTTCATCTGCTGAAGATTGAATGAATTTGCGTTGCTATCTACTGAAGACAGCATGGATGTGTGTTTTCATCTGCTGAAGTTTGAATGAATTTGCCTTGCTATCTACTGAAGACAGCATGGATGTGTGTTTTCATCTGCTGAAGTTTGAATGAATTTGCGTTGCTATCTACTGAAGACAGCATGAATTTGTGTTTTCATCTGCTGAAGATTGAATGAATTTGCGTTGCTATCTACTGAAGACAGCATGGATGTGTGTTTTCATCTGCTGAAGTTTGAATGAATTTGCGTTGCTATCTACTGAAGACAGCATGGATTTGTGTTTTCATCTGCTGAAGTTTGAATGAATTTGCGTTGCTATCAACTGAAGACAGCATGGATTTGTGTTTTCTTCTGCTGAAGATTGAATGAATTTGCGTTGCTATCTACTGAAGACAGCATGAATTTGTGTTTTCATCTGCTGAAGTTTGAATGAATTTGCGTTGCTATCTACTGAAGACAGTATGGATTTGTGTCTTCATCTGCTGAAGATTGAATGAATTTGCGTTGCTATCTACTGAAGACAGCATGGATTTGTGTTTTCATCTGCTGAAGATTGAATGAATTTGCATTGCTATCTACTGAAGACAGCATGGATTTGTGTTTTCATCTGCTGAAAATTGAATGAATTTGCGTTGCTATCTACTGAAGACAGCATGGATGTGTGTTTTCATCTGCTGAACTTTGAATGAATTTGCGTTGCTATCTACTGAAGACAGCATGGATTTGTGTTTTCATCTGCTGAAAATTGAATGAATTTGCCTTGCTATCTACTGAAGACAGCATGGATGTGTGTTTTCATCTGCTGAAGATTGAATGAATTTGCATTGCTATCTACTGAAGACAGCATGGATTTGTGTTTTCATCTGCTGAAAATTGAATGAATTTGCCTTGCTATCTACTGAAGACAGCATGGATGTGTGTTTTCATCTGCTGAAGTTTGAATGAATTTGCGTTGCTATCTACTGAAGACAGCATGGATTTGTGTTTTCATCTGCTGAAGATTGAATGAATTTGCGTTGCTTTCTACTGAAGACAGCATGGATTTGTGTTTTCATCTGCTGAAGTTTGAATGAATTTGCCTTGTTATCTACTGAAGACAGCATGGATGTGTGTTTTCATCTGCTGAAGTTTGAATGAATTTGCGTTGCTATCTACTGAAGACAGCATGGATTTGTGTTTTCATCTGCTGAAGATTGAATGAATTTGCGTTGCTTTCTACTGAAGACAGCATGGATTTGTGTTTTCATCTGCTGAAGATTGAATGAATTTGCGTTGCTATCTACTGAAGACAGCATGGATTTGTGTTTTCATCTGCTGAAAATTGAATGAATTTGCATTGCTATCAACTGAAGACAGCATGGATTTGTGTCTTCATCTGCTGAAGATTGAATGAATTTGCGTTGCTATCTACTGAAGACAGCATGGATTTGTGTCTTCATCTGCTGAAGATTGAATGAATTTGCGTTGCTATCTACTGAAGACAGCATGGATTTGTGTTTTCATCAGCTGAAGATTGAATGAATTTGCGTTGCTATCTACTGAAGACAGCATGGATTTGTGTTTTCATCTTCTGAAGATTGAATGAAGTTGCGTTGCTTTCTACTGAAGACAGCATGGATTTGTGTTTTCATCTGCTGAAGATTGAATGAATTTGCGTTGCTATCAACTGAAGACAGCATGGATTTGTGTTTTCATCTGCTGAAGATTGAATGAATTTGCGTTGCTATCTACTGAAGACAGCGTGGATTTGTGTTTTCATCTGCTGAAGATTGAATGAATTTGCGTTGCTATCTACTGAAGACAGCATGGATTTGTGTTTTCATCTGCTGAAGATTGAATGAATTTGCGTTGCTTTCTACTGAAGACAGCATGGATTTGTGTTTTCATCTGCTGAAGATTGAATGAATTTGCATTGCTATCAACTGAAGACAGCATGGATTTGTGTCTTCATCTGCTGAAGATTGAATGAATTTGCGTTGCTATCTACTGAAGACAGCATGGATTTGTGTTTTCATCTGCTGAAGATTGAATGAATTTGCGTTGCTATCTACTGAAGACAGCAGGGATTTGTGTTTTCATCTGCTGAAGATTGAATGAATTTGCGTTGCTATCTACTGAAGACAGCATGGATTTGTGTCTTCATCTGCTGAAGATTGAATGAATTTGCGTTGCTATCTACTGAAGACAGCATGGATTTGTGTTTTCATCAGCTGAAGATTGAATGAATTTGCGTTGCTATCTACTGAAGACAGCATGGATTTGTGTTTTCATCTTCTGAAGATTGAATGAAGTTGCGTTGCTTTCTACTGAAGACAGCATGGATTTGTGTTTTCATCTGCTGAAGATTGAATGAATTTGCGTTGCTATCAACTGAAGACAGCATGGATTTGTGTTTTCATCTGCTGAAGATTGAATGAATTTGCGTTGCTATCTACTGAAGACAGCATGGATTTGTGTTTTCATCTGCTGAAGATTGAATGAATTTGCGTTGCTATCTACTGAAGACAGCATGGATTTGTGTTTTCATCTGCTGAAGATTGAATGAATTTGCTTTGCTATCTACTGAAGACAGCATGGATTTGTGTTTTCATCTGCTGAAGATTGAATGAATTTGCGTTGCTATCTACTGAAGACAGCATGAATTTGTGTTTTCATCTGCTGAAGATTGAATGAATTTGCGTTGCTATCTACTGAAGACAGCATGGATTTGTGTTATCATCTGCTGAAGATTGAATGAATTTGCATTGCTATCTACTGAAGACAGCATGGATTTGTGTTTTCATCTGCTGAAGTTTGAATGAATTTGCGTTGCTATCTACTGAAGACAGCATGGATTTGTGTTTTCATCTGCTGAAAATTGAATGAATTTGCATTGCTATCTACTGAAGACAGCATCTAGATTTGTGTTTTCATCTGCTGAAGATTGAATGAATTTGCGTTGCTATCTACTGAAGACAGCATGGATTTGTGTTTTCATCTGCTGAAGATTGAATGAATTTGCGTTGCTATCAACTGAAGACAGCATGGATTTGTGTCTTCATCTGCTGAAGATTGAATGAATTTGCGTTGCTATCTACTGAAGACAGCATGGATTTGTGTTTTCATCAGCTGAAGATTGAATGAATTTGCGTTGCTATCTACTGAAGACAGCATGGATTTGTGTTTTCTTCTGCTGAAGATTGAATGAATTTGCGTTGCTATCTACTGAAGACAGCATGGATTTGTGTTTTCATCTGCTGAAGATTGAATGAATCTGCGTTGCTATCAACTGAAGACAGCATGTATTTGTGTCTTCATCTGCTGAAGATTGAATGAATTTGCGTTGCTATCTACTGAAGACAGCATGGATTTGTGTTTTCATCTGCTGAAGATTGAATGAATTTGCGTTGCTATCAACTGAAGAGAGCATGGATTTGTGTCTTCATCTGCTGAAGATTGAATGAATTTGCGTTGCTATCTACTGAAGACAGCATGGATTTGTGTTTTCATCTGCTGAAGATTGAATGAATTTGCGTTGCTATCTACTGAAGATAGCATGGATTTGTGTTTTCATCTGCTGAAGATTGAATGAATTTGCGTTGCTATCTACTGAAGACAGCATGGATTTGTGTCTTCATCTGCTGAAGATTGAATGAATTTGCGTTGCTATCTACTGAAGACAGCATGGATTTGTGTTTTCATCAGCTGAAGATTGAATGAATTTGCGTTGCTATCTACTGAAGACAGCATGGATTTGTGTTTTCATCTTCTGAAGATTGAATGAATTTGCGTTGCTTTCTACTGAAGACAGCATGGATTTGTGTTTTCATCTGCTGAAGATTGAATGAATTTGCGTTGCTATCAACTGAAGACAGCATGGATTTGTGTTTTCATCTGCTGAAGATTGAATGAATTTGCGTTGCTATCTACTGAAGACAGCATGGATTTGTGTTTTCATCTGCTGAAGATTGAATGAATTTGCGTTGCTATCTACTGAAGACAGCATGGATTTGTGTTTTCATCTGCTGAAGATTGAATGAATTTGCGTTGCTTTCTACTGAAGACAGCATGGATTTGTGTTTTCATCTGCTGAAGATTGAATGAATTTGCGTTGCTATCTACTGAAGACAGCAAGGATTTGTGTTTTCATCGGCTGAAGATTGAATGAATTTGCGTTGCTATCTACTGAAGACAGCATGGATTTGTGTTTTCATCTGCTGAAGATTGAATGAATTTGCATTGCTATCTACTGAAGACAGCATGGATTTGTGTTTTCATCTGCTGAAGATTGAATGAATTTGCGTTGCTATCTAATGAGGTTAGCATGGATTCGTGTTTTCATCTGCTGAAGATTGAATGAATTTGCGTTGCTATCTACTGAAGACAGCATGGATTTGTGTTTTCATCTGCTGAAGATTGAATGAATTTGCGTTGCTTTCTACTGAAGACAGCATGAATTTGTGTTTTCATCTGCTGAAGATTGAATGAATTTGCGTTGCTATCTACTGAAGACAGCATGAATTTGTGTTTTCATCTGCTGAAGATTGAATGAATTTGCGTTGCTATCTACTGAAGACAGCATGGATTTGTGTTTTCATCTGCTGAAGATTGAATGAATTTGCGTTGCTATCTACTGAAGACAGCATGGATGTGTGTTTTCATCTGCTGAAGTTTGAATGAATTTGCGTTGCTATCTACTGAAGACAGCATGGATTTGTGTTTTCATCTGCTGAAGTTTGAATGAATTTGCGTTGCTATCAACTGAAGACAGCATGGATTTGTGTTTTCTTCTGCTGAAGATTGAATGAATTTGCGTTGCTATCTACTGAAGACAGCATGAATTTGTGTTTTCATCTGCTGAAGTTTGAATGAATTTGCGTTGCTATCTACTGAAGACAGTATGGATTTGTGTCTTCATCTGCTGAAGATTGAATGAATTTGCGTTGCTATCTACTGAAGACAGCATGGATTTGTGTTTTCATCTGCTGAAGATTGAATGAATTTGCGTTGCTATCTACTGAAGACAGCATGGATTTGTGTTTTCATCTGCTGAAAATTGAATGAATTTGCGTTGCTATCTACTGAAGACAGCATGGATGTGTGTTTTCATCTGCTGAACTTTGAATGAATTTGCGTTGCTATCTACTGAAGACAGCATGGATTTGTGTTTTCATCTGCTGAAAATTGAATGAATTTGCCTTGCTATCTACTGAAGACAGCATGGATGTGTGTTTTCATCTGCTGAAGATTGAATGAATTTGCATTGCTATCTACTGAAGACAGCATGGATTTGTGTTTTCATCTGCTGAAAATTGAATGAATTTGCCTTGCTATCTACTGAAGACAGCATGGATGTGTGTTTTCATCTGCTGAAGTTTGAATGAATTTGCGTTGCTATCTACTGAAGACAGCATGGATTTGTGTTTTCATCTGCTGAAGATTGAATGAATTTGCGTTGCTTTCTACTGAAGACAGCATGGATTTGTGTTTTCATCTGCTGAAGTTTGAATGAATTTGCCTTGTTATCTACTGAAGACAGCATGGATGTGTGTTTTCATCTGCTGAAGTTTGAATGAATTTGCGTTGCTATCTACTGAAGACAGCATGGATTTGTGTTTTCATCTGCTGAAGATTGAATGAATTTGCGTTGCTTTCTACTGAAGACAGCATGGATTTGTGTTTTCATCTGCTGAAGTTTGAATGAATTTGCGTTGCTATCTACTGAAGACAGCATGGATTTGTGTTTTCATCTGCTGAAAATTGAATGAATTTGCATTGCTATCAACTGAAGACAGCATGGATTTGTGTCTTCATCTGCTGAAGATTGAATGAATTTGCGTTGCTATCTACTGAAGACAGCATGGATTTGTGTCTTCATCTGCTGAAGATTGAATGAATTTGCGTTGCTATCTACTGAAGACAGCATGGATTTGTGTTTTCATCAGCTGAAGATTGAATGAATTTGCGTTGCTATCTACTGAAGACAGCATGGATTTGTGTTTTCATCTTCTGAAGATTGAATGAAGTTGCGTTGCTTTCTACTGAAGACAGCATGGATTTGTGTTTTCATCTGCTGAAGATTGAATGAATTTGCGTTGCTATCAACTGAAGACAGCATGGATTTGTGTTTTCATCTGCTGAAGATTGAATGAATTTGCGTTGCTATCTACTGAAGACAGCGTGGATTTGTGTTTTCATCTGCTGAAGATTGAATGAATTTGCGTTGCTATCTACTGAAGACAGCATGGATTTGTGTTTTCATCTGCTGAAGATTGAATGAATTTGCGTTGCTTTCTACTGAAGACAGCATGGATTTGTGTTTTCATCTGCTGAAGATTGAATGAATTTGCATTGCTATCAACTGAAGACAGCATGGATTTGTGTCTTCATCTGCTGAAGATTGAATGAATTTGCGTTGCTATCTACTGAAGACAGCATGGATTTGTGTTTTCATCTGCTGAAGATTGAATGAATTTGCGTTGCTATCTACTGAAGACAGCATGGATTTGTGTTTTCATCTGCTGAAGATTGAATGAATTTGCGTTGCTATCTACTGAAGACAGCATGGATTTGTGTCTTCATCTGCTGAAGATTGAATGAATTTGCGTTGCTATCTACTGAAGACAGCATGGATTTGTGTTTTCATCTGCTGAAGATTGAATGATTTTGCGTTGCTATCTACTGAAGACAGCATGGATTTGTGTTTTCATCTTCTGAAGATTGAATGAAGTTGCGTTGCTTTCTACTGAAGACAGCATGGATTTGTGTTTTCATCTGCTGAAGATTGAATGAATTTGCGTTGCTATCAACTGAAGACAGCATGGATTTGTGTTTTCATCTGCTGAAGATTGAATGAATTTGCGTTGCTATCTACTGAAGACAGCATGGATTTGTGTTTTCATCTGCTGAAGATTGAATGAATTTGCGTTGCTATCTACTGAAGACAGCATGGATTTGTGTTTTCATCTGCTGAAGATTGAATGAATTTGCGTTGCTTTCTACTGAAGACAGCATGGATTTGTGTTTTCATCTGCTGAAGATTGAATGAATTTGCGTTGCTATCTACTGAAGACAGCATGAATTTGTGTTTTCATCTGCTGAAGATTGAATGAATTTGCGTTGCTATCTACTGAAGACAGCATGGATTTGTGTTATCATCTGCTGAAGATTGAATGAATTTGCATTGCTATCTACTGAAGACAGCATGGATTTGTGTTTTCATCTGCTGAAGTTTGAATGAATTTGCGTTGCTATCTACTGAAGACAGCATGGATTTGTGTTTTCATCTGCTGAAAATTGAATGAATTTGCATTGCTATCTACTGAAGACAGCATCTAGATTTGTGTTTTCATCTGCTGAAGATTGAATGAATTTGCGTTGCTATCTACTGAAGACAGCATGGATTTGTGTTTTCATCTGCTGAAGATTGAATGAATTTGCGTTGCTATCAACTGAAGACAGCATGGATTTGTGTCTTCATCTGCTGAAGATTGAATGAATTTGCGTTGCTATCTACTGAAGACAGCATGGATTTGTGTTTTCATCAGCTGAAGATTGAATGAATTTGCGTTGCTATCTACTGAAGACAGCATGGATTTGTGTTTTCTTCTGCTGAAGATTGAATGAATTTGCGTTGCTATCTACTGAAGACAGCATGGATTTGTGTTTTCATCTGCTGAAGATTGAATGAATCTGCGTTGCTATCAACTGAAGACAGCATGTATTTGTGTCTTCATCTGCTGAAGATTGAATGAATTTGCGTTGCTATCTACTGAAGACAGCATGGATTTGTGTTTTCATCTGCTGAAGATTGAATGAATTTGCGTTGCTATCAACTGAAGAGAGCATGGATTTGTGTCTTCATCTGCTGAAGATTGAATGAATTTGCGTTGCTATCTACTGAAGACAGCATGGATTTGTGTTTTCATCTGCTGAAGATTGAATGAATTTGCGTTGCTATCTACTGAAGATAGCATGGATTTGTGTTTTCATCTGCTGAAGATTGAATGAATTTGCGTTGCTATCTACTGAAGACAGCATGGATTTGTGTCTTCATCTGCTGAAGATTGAATGAATTTGCGTTGCTATCTACTGAAGACAGCATGGATTTGTGTTTTCATCAGCTGAAGATTGAATGAATTTGCGTTGCTATCTACTGAAGACAGCATGGATTTGTGTTTTCATCTTCTGAAGATTGAATGAATTTGCGTTGCTTTCTACTGAAGACAGCATGGATTTGTGTTTTCATCTGCTGAAGATTGAATGAATTTGCGTTGCTATCAACTGAAGACAGCATGGATTTGTGTTTTCATCTGCTGAAGATTGAATGAATTTGCGTTGCTATCTACTGAAGACAGCATGGATTTGTGTTTTCATCTGCTGAAGATTGAATGAATTTGCGTTGCTATCTACTGAAGACAGCATGGATTTGTGTTTTCATCTGCTGAAGATTGAATGAATTTGCGTTGCTTTCTACTGAAGACAGCATGGATTTGTGTTTTCATCTGCTGAAGATTGAATGAATTTGCGTTGCTATCTACTGAAGACAGCAAGGATTTGTGTTTTCATCGGCTGAAGATTGAATGAATTTGCGTTGCTATCTACTGAAGACAGCATGGATTTGTGTTTTCATCTGCTGAAGATTGAATGAATTTGCATTGCTATCTACTGAAGACAGCATGGATTTGTGTTTTCATCTGCTGAAGATTGAATGAATTTGCGTTGCTATCTAATGAGGTTAGCATGGATTCGTGTTTTCATCTGCTGAAGATTGAATGAATTTGCGTTGCTATCTACTGAAGACAGCATGGATTTGTGTTTTCATCTGCTGAAGATTGAATGAATTTGCGTTGCTTTCTACTGAAGACAGCATGAATTTGTGTTTTCATCTGCTGAAGATTGAATGAATTTGCGTTGCTATCTACTGAAGACAGCATGAATTTGTGTTTTCATCTGCTGAAGATTGAATGAATTTGCGTTGCTATCTACTGAAGACAGCATGGATTTGTGTTTTCATCTGCTGAAGATTGAATGAATTTGCGTTGCTATCTACTGAAGACAGCATGGATTTGTGTTTTCATCTGCTGAAGATTGAATGAATTTGCGTTGCTATCTACTGAAGACAGCATGGATTTGTGTTTTCATCTGCTGAAGATTGAATGAATTTGCGTTGCTATCTACTGAAGACGGCATGGATTTGTGTTTTCATCTGCGGAAGATTGAATGAATTTGTGTTGCTATCTACTGAAGACAGCATGGATTCGTGTTTTTATCTGCTGAAAATTGAATGAATTTGCGTTGCTATCTACTGAAGACAGCATGGATTTGTGTTTTCATCTGCTGAAGACTGAATGAATTTGCGTTGCTATCTACTGAAGACAGCATGGATTTGTGTTTTCATCTGCTGAAGACTGAATGAATTTGCGTTGCTATCTACTGAAGACAGCATGGATTTGTTGTTATTTATTGAAGATAGCATAAATTTGTGTTGATATCTAATGAGGTAGCATGTATTTGTTGAAGATAACATAAATTTGTATTGCTATGTACTGAAGAGAGCATGAATTTATGTTGCTATCTACTGAAGATAGAATTAATTTTAATTAAAAAGATAACGGACCCTGGACGGAACCTGCCTCCAGTTCCAAAATCAAAACCACAAAGGGTAAATTTATAAATGAAAATATCAATACATGTCTCACCATGTGAAACATTTCAAAATTACGTATCATTTATGATACATAGATTATATATATCAAAAACACTTTCTTCAGAAATAAATGTCTACTGAAGATAGCATTTATTTGTGTTGCTATCTAATGAAGATAGTATGAATCTGCGTTGCTATCTACTGAAGACAGCATGGATTTGTGTTTTCTTCTGCTGAAGATTGAATGAATTTGCGTTGCTATCTACTGAAGACAGCATGGATTTGTGTTTTCATCTGCTGAAGATTGAATGAATTTGCGTTGCTATCAACTGAAGACAGCACGTATTTGTGTCTTCATCTGCTGAAGATTGAATGAATTTGCGTTGCTATCTACTGAAGACAGCATGGATTTGTGTTTTCATCTGCTGAAGATTGAATGAATTTGCGTTGCTATCAACTGAAGAGAGCATGGATTTGTGTCTTCATCTGCTGAAGATTGAATGAATTTGCGTTGCTATCTACTGAAGACAGCATGGATTTGTGTTTTCATCTGCTGAAGATTGAATGAATTTGCGTTGCTATCTACTGAAGATAGCATGGATTTGTGTTTTCATCTGCTGAAGATTGAATGAATTTGCGTTGCTATCTACTGAAGACAGCATGGATTTGTGTCTTCATCTGCTGAAGATTGAATGAATTTGCGTTGCTATCTACTGAAGACAGCATGGATTTGTGTTTTCATCAGCTGAAGATTGAATGAATTTGCGTTGCTATCTACTGAAGACAGCATGGATTTGTGTTTTCATCTTCTGAAGATTGAATGAATTTGCGTTGCTTTCTACTGAAGACAGCATGGATTTGTGTTTTCATCTGCTGAAGATTGAATGAATTTGCGTTGCTATCAACTGAAGACAGCATGGATTTGTGTTTTCATCTGCTGAAGATTGAATGAATTTGCGTTGCTATCTACTGAAGACAGCATGGATTTGTGTTTTCATCTGCTGAAGATTGAATGAATTTGCGTTGCTATCTACTGAAGACAGCATGGATTTGTGTTTTCATCTGCTGAAGATTGAATGAATTTGCGTTGCTTTCTACTGAAGACAGCATGGATTTGTGTTTTCATCTGCTGAAGATTGAATGAATTTGCGTTGCTATCTACTGAAGACAGCAAGGATTTGTGTTTTCATCGGCTGAAGATTGAATGAATTTGCGTTGCTATCTACTGAAGACAGCATGGATTTGTGTTTTCATCTGCTGAAGATTGAATGAATTTGCATTGCTATCTACTGAAGACAGCATGGATTTGTGTTTTCATCTGCTGAAGATTGAATGAATTTGCGTTGCTATCTAATGAGGTTAGCATGGATTCGTGTTTTCATCTGCTGAAGATTGAATGAATTTGCGTTGCTATCTACTGAAGACAGCATGGATTTGTGTTTTCATCTGCTGAAGATTGAATGAATTTGCGTTGCTTTCTACTGAAGACAGCATGAATTTGTGTTTTCATCTGCTGAAGATTGAATGAATTTGCGTTGCTATCTACTGAAGACAGCATGAATTTGTGTTTTCATCTGCTGAAGATTGAATGAATTTGCGTTGCTATCTACTGAAGACAGCATGGATTTGTGTTTTCATCTGCTGAAGATTGAATGAATTTGCGTTGCTATCTACTGAAGACAGCATGGATTTGTGTTTTCATCTGCTGAAGATTGAATGAATTTGCGTTGCTATCTACTGAAGACAGCATGGATTTGTGTTTTCATCTGCTGAAGATTGAATGAATTTGCATTGCTATCTACTGAAGACGGCATGGATTTGTGTTTTCATCTGCGGAAGATTGAATGAATTTGTGTTGCTATCTACTGAAGACAGCATGGATTCGTGTTTTTATCTGCTGAAAATTGAATGAATTTGCGTTGCTATCTACTGAAGACAGCATGGATTTGTGTTTTCATCTGCTGAAGAGTGAATGAATTTATGTTGCTATCTACTGAAGACAGCATGGATTTGTGTTTTCATCTGCTGAAGACTGAATGAATTTGCGTTGCTATCTACTGAAGACAGCATGGATTTGTTGTTATTTATTGAAGATAGCATAAATTTGTGTTGATATCTAATGAGGTAGCATGTATTTGTTGAAGATAACATAAATTTGTATTGCTATGTACTGAAGAGAGCATGAATTTATGTTGCTATCTACTGAAGATAGAATTAATTTTAATTAAAAAGATAACGGACCCTGGACGGAACCTGCCTCCAGTTCCAAAATCAAAACCACAAAGGGGTAAATTTATAAATGAAAATATCCAATACATGTCTCACCATGTGAAACATTTCAAAATTACGTATCATTTATGATACATAGATTATATATATCAAAAACACTTTCTTCAGAAATAAATGTCTACTGAAGATAGCATTTATTTGTGTTGCTATCTACTGAAGATAGTATGAATCTGTTTCTATTTGCTGAAAATAACATGAATTTGTGTTGCTGTCTATTGACGATAACAATAATTTGTGTTGCTATCTACTGGAGACAGCATGAGTTTGTGTTGTTAACTGATTAGAATTTTCCACTGAATTTCTAGAATTCTCCACGAACAAATGGGGATAAATATCAGAACAAGTGGAAACCTATGTCTGATGACAAACTATTAACTTTTAACCAATTTCATGGACTATCTACTGACAATAGCATGAATTTGTGTTGCTATCTACTGACAATAGCATGAATTTGTGTTGCTATCTACTGACAATAGCATGAATTTGTGTTGCTATCTACTGACAATAGCATGAATTTGTGTTGCTATCTACTGACAATAGCATGAATTTGTGTTGCTATCTACTGAAAATAACATAAATTTGTGTTGCTGTCTATAGAATATAATTATGTTGCTATCTACTGACAATAGCATGAATTTGTGTTGCTATCTACTGAAGATAGCATTAATTTGTGTACATACCTAATCAAAATGAACAGTATATTTCATCAAAACAAACAGTTACGGGATCAAAAATAAATGAGTAGGGATTCTATTTTTTTTTTTTTTAATGTATAGGCCTAGTATGAAATTAAGAGTGAAAATCCTCAATGAATATGATTTTTTTTGTATCTTTTATGCAGGTACGATTTTGACCTTCAAGACTTCCAGGGCAATTCTGCTTTTCACATAGCAATGGCAAGAGGACAGTTGTACAATGTCGCCGTCTACGAAGCCAAATACTTGCGAAAACACAAACATTACACGATCAAATTCGTCAAAGGCCTTTGCGAAAGCGGCGCTCAAGTCAACATTCAGGATAACCAGAAGCAACAGTCACCTCTCCACCTGGCTGCTAAGTATAACATGTGGTCTTGTATCCAGATTCTTATAGAGTACGGTGCCTGCGTTAATAAGCCAGACTACAGAGGGAAAACCCCTCTTATTTTGGCCCTGGAACATGGATGTTTAGAAAGTTTTGCCTGTCTTCTATGCCATAATGCAGATTTACACATGCGTACATCACAACAAGCAACAGCCTTGCATTTTGCTGTCAATACCGTAATGGCTAAATTTGATGCCTTCGCTGTTCGGAAGTTACTTCACCACGGTGCGGATGCAAACGCACAGGACATCAATGGTGATACTCCACTACACATAGTGGCACGGACACAACCATCAGCTGGGACACAACCATTATAGTACGTTTACTACGATATGGTGCTGACCCCACCTTACTTAACAAACGTGGGGTCACTGCTTTCTATGAATACCTATCGAACGAGAAAATATTCAATCCCGAACTACCGAATGATTTCGAGTTACAACGCTCACTACTGGAAGAACAAGCTATAACAGCATTCTTAGCTTGTCTACCATTCAACCGGCCACGCATATTACGAGATGCCGATGGCAACTTTCCATTGATTTTACAGATGGAGAGGTTTCACCTTTTTGACAATTTAATAAAGCGATTCGGAACAGAAAACAACCCCGAAACATTAGAGACACAGTGCGTTCGGAAGATTAGAAGTTGCATCGGAATTCATAAGTTAGTGGATAGTAGTGTTACCGTGTGGAGATTAGGCCTGCCAAAACCAATTGAAGACATTGTATGTAGTGACAGATATAGGAAGGCAATGGAAATACCCATACCCCGATAAGGCCTAAAAAGTGATTGGCGTAACCCGATTGACCCTAAAAATAGGCCCGACCCTAAACGTTTTTCTTATCTTTTTACAAAAAGAGAAAAAAAAAATCCGACTGACATACCTTAATTTTTAATATGTTAAGCCAATGAAACAATTTTTTAGGCTTAACTTTATACATAGGCGGATAGGCCTATAAATTTAATGCACTTATAAAGTGAGTAAATACCAACAAGTTATACATGAGTCTGGACTCTTTTATCATATCCCCTAGGTGTAATTCTGAAAGAAATTAACCATATTGGAATGTCATGCTTGGGAATAAAAAAGTGTAATTTTTTAATTCTGACTTCTGAAGCTAAAAATCAATCAGTAATTGGCAACTATGGTGGCAAGGTTTACACTACTGGCTAATTCCAGTTGAAAATCATACACCCTGTATGGAAGACATGACTTTAGTCTTCCAAACAGGGAGTGTGAATTTCAAATGGGTTCACCTGAATGAGTAACTCTATTGAATTTGAAATCTACACTCCATGTGTGGAAAATTAAGGTCAAGTCTTCCATACAGGGTGTATATGGATTTCAACAGGAATAGTATAATTTACACATTATCTAAAATAAGGTATCTTTACTATGTGCACGAATTAACAATATTTTACCCTCCAGTTGTGACATACAAATTAAACATGGCACAATCCGGATTCAGAAGTCAGACTATATACATGTTTAATTGTTCATACACCAAAAACAATATTAAATCAACTACCATAATACACTAATCATTGAAAGTCCATTTTTAATGAAAAACTTAACATTGATTTTCAAATAAATTATGCAAATATAATGACCAGTTTGACAACTATATATCAACAAATTGTAAGTTCATTGAATGAGTTTATAATGTATCTATTCAAATAACCCCCAGTCAGAACTCTTGCCCCCCTGTTGCCCCCAGTAAAAACCCAAAATTACGAAAATTTTCACCCTTTGTGGCAATTTTGCGCAAAATTGGTTAATTTCCCCCTTGAAATTCACTTTGCCCCCTCAATACATGTACCCCACTGGCGCCGCCACTGCCTGTGCGGTCTTTGTAAAAAGCCTTTAGGGGTCCAACAAAATCAGTTGTGTATCAGGGTCCGTTGTTTGAAAGGGCTAAAAAAAATATTGGTGGTAGGCATGATTTTGGCCTTAAGTTAATGTGATGATTAAATTATACACTAATTTTGCCCAACATTAAGGGATGGGGTATAGCATTTGGACAGTATTTATTGTGGGACATTAGAGCACATCAGACATATCGAATTGCATTCTGAATACTGAAGAATGTCCTTCTGATATCAAATAATTTTGATTTTTTGAAATTACAATGTAATACACATTTTATGGCAAATGATTAAAAATTGATATTTTTGATATTTAACAGTACTCGAAGTAAACTTTATAAATCTGATGATATGTACTTAAAAAGTATGTAGGTGGGATGAAAAGCCAACGATCAATTGAAAATTTTGACCTTTCGTATTGAAGATATGGATTTTTTTTCCCAAAACACCAACAAAAATTAGGTCTTTTGGGGAAAAAATCCATCTCAATATGAAAGGTCAAAATTTTCAATTGATCGTAGGCTTTTCCTCCCAACTACATACACTTAAGAATATATCATTAAATTTATAAAATTTACTTCCAGGATTGTTATATCTCAAAAATGTGAAAAATATCAAATTAAAAAATTTGTCATAAAATTTGTATTATATCGTGAATTTCATAAAATGAAAATTATTTGATATCAGAAAGACATTCTTTGTATTCAGAATGCAATTCGATGTCTGATGTGCTCTCATGTCCCACAAAAAATACTGTCGAAACGCTCATTCCAGATCCCTTAAGGTGTGGTTTTGTGTTTGTCAGACCAATTTTCAATTTTGCACTACTTTTTCACAATTTTAAGGTGAAAGTTTTTGTTTACCAGGCCGACAACTGTCAATTTTACATTTTTAGGGGGTTAAGGAGAGTTTTCTTTTGAACAGGGTGGTTTTAAGGGGGGGTTGACATTTCCATAATTGACCGTCAAAAGTTCATCGTAGTTTATGATGCCTGTTACACATTGGAACTTCGCACTGTACATGATGCAAAAGAGGTACTTTTATTCGTACGCGATACGGGAAATTATTTCATGCTTCGGATTTTATCAGAATGACTCAGTTTGAAAAGGTCTATTGATTAATGCCAAATCAAGTATCAAACATTAAAACAATTATCATTAACACTTTTATTATGTACAATGGGCTATACCAGTTGAAATCCATACTCTCTCTGGGGAAAACAGACCTAAATTTTCCGCATACAGAGTGTGAATTTCAAATGGCGTCACCTAAATCGATGACACCCTCTGTGTGGGGGTGTATAAATAGCCCAAACCATAAATTTGAAAGCTTTTACACTCTTAGAAAAAAAGGTTCAACTTAGAATTGAAAGCCAATGGGGTTCTTTGTAGAACCAACAAAAGTTCTGTAGCCAAGAAAAAGGTTCTTTGTAGAACCTTAGGCTTAAAGAACCTTTAAGGAACCTTTAAGAAAGAACCTTCAAAAGGTTCTAAGTAGAACAGAAAAAAATGTTCTTTATCCAAGAAATGATTTTTTAGTACCAAAAAGGGTTAACACTACTTTTTACTTTTCTTAACTTTGTGGTGAGTCCCTGAATGAATGAATTAGAATGTCCCTAGGCCTATTTAAATCTTTAAGGTTCTTTATAGAACTTTTTAAGGTTCTTTTTAGAACCTTATTACTGCTTAGGGTTCTGCATACAGGACATAAAAAGGTTCTAAGTTGAACCTTTTTTTCTAAGAGTGTACATGTTAGAAACTTAAACTCATTCAAAGTGTTACAATTAGTAAACCAATTTTCAACAGCAATTTAAATAATGTTAATTCATTCAGAATAATCTACTTTTGGACCAATATTTTATAAACATTGTCTACTACCATTCCATATGCTCAATGACTCAATATATATAGAGTATCGATTGCAGTACCAGCGTGTGTAATGTATGTGCGATTCTGATGTGCGTACTCTAGAGTACCGTCCCACACAGGTACTGTAGAGTACCAATGAAGTAGCTGAGCAATCTAACATTGCCTCTGATTGGTCAATTACATGATATTTTCACTTTAATCACCAATCAGAATGGAGCTTTGCAAATAATTCACCCCAATTTTTTTGTGTGGTGAAATTATTCTAACAGTGTTGCTGATTGGGCCAATTGATAATGAAAACTTCTTTTGGGCCAATCGGCAGGTAGTTCTCATGGGGTTAACAGCAATAACTTTCATACAGTATAATCGTAGTCAGTGCTATGTAAGTCATGGAAGTATATAGAAACACTGTAGAAAAACTCTATAAGAGGGCGCACCACCAAAGCACTCCACGATCTATGTACCAGTGAAATTCGGTTAAAATAGTCCACCGCTTATTTCAGCTTGTTGCGGCTTTATTTTCTATAGATATTGTCAAAATTCGCTCGTTTTCAGCTCATTTGCTTCCGACAAGTGTCTGCATGAAAGAATCGGAGAAAAAAATCCCAATATTTTATTTCAGAGGTGAAGTTTTGGCGCGAATTTGAACAACGTCCGGTTTCAAAAATTGAGTGATTTTTAGGGTTAAATTTGCACCTTTTTCTTTATGCCAAATAGCAAAAAAAGTAGATGGTCACCAATATATTCTGTTAAAAGAATAATATTCTACACGTGATAAGCTTTAATTTGATACCAAACTTTTGATCTATATTACGTTTTTGCAGTGACAAAAGCGGCATCCAAACGCGTCGCGTATTTTCCTGTGTTATCCAATGGCACAATCATTGGTGGTGCGCTCTCTTATAAGCGGCTTTTAAAGTGTGTTGCTATGTACGCGCATTTTACAAAAAAACATAGAATAAGGGCGAAATCTTAATAAATCATTTTATTTCATTCGCAAATGCTTGAAATAACGTTTGTGATTAGTTTTAGCAATAATTTTTTTTTTTTTATCCAATAATACAAGTCTCTGACGTTAAGAAAAGCATCAAAAATCTACTTATATGAGCGCTTTTGCTATAGATTTATACCAAATCAGAATAACGTATAAAACGTGTATTTTTGCTTAAAATGCCAAAATAAAAGTAGGCCTAGTTTGAAGATAGAGAACGAGAGGGGGGGGGGGGTAATTTGACTCAATTTTGTAAATAGGCCTATGTTTAAGGTATTCAAAATATTTGTACACACATAAAGTACTTTTCACAATTAAAAAGATTAAAATTAAAGACTATCTTTTTGCATAAAACATTCAATTTTGTGTCCAACCTCTGCAAACTTCTGCATGTTGATAAACACGTTGAAATTTGGGTCTTTTGGTGATTCGGAGCTGATTTTAGAGCATCATTTCTTCCGAACGGAATGGCGCAGAGGGATGAAATCTTGGGAAATGACTAGAAACTGTCTCTAGTTTACTTCAAAATGTAAAAAATGGATTTTGATAACTAATGACGTTTATAAGAGGCGCACCACCAAAGCACTCCACGATCTATGTACCAGTGAAATTCGGTTAAAATAGTCCACCGCTTATTTCAGCTTGTTGCGGCTTTATTTTCTATAGATATTGTCAAAATTAAACTCGTTTTCAGCTCATTTGCTTCCGACAAGTGTCTGCATGAAAGAATCGGAGAAAAAATCCCAATATTTTATTTCAGAGGTGAAGTTTTGGCGCGAATTTGAACAACGTCCGGTTTCAAAAATTGAGTGATTTTTAGGGTTAAATTTGCACCTTTTTTCTTTGCGGCCAAATAGCAAAAAAAGTAGATGGTCACCAATATATTCTGTTAAAAGAATAATATTCTACACGTGATAAGCTTTAATTTGATACCAAACTTTTGATCTATATTACGTTTTTGCAGTGACAAAACGGCATCCAAACGTGCGTATTTTCCTGTGTTATCCAATGGCACAATCATTGGTGGTGCGCTCTCATAACTTGCATGGCTCTGATATTAATTTGCAAGTTTCTTTGTCAGTGGTGTGTGCATGGAAGTATATAGAATAGAAACACTGCAGAAAAACTATAACCTTGCCTGGCTCCGACATTAATTTGCAAGTTTCTTTGTCAGTGGTGTGTAGATAGAAACACTGTTGACAAGCCCTAAAACCTTGCGTGGCTTAGACATTCATTTTCAAGTTTCTTTGTCAGTGTGGGGGTGTATGTGTATCCCATTTCAATAAATTGATCATTTTATAAAAACACTCCAAAAATGCTATTAAGGGGGCGCAACACTAATTCAGAGTCCCATAGGATAACGTGTGAATTTGGCCTACTTCAAACGCCATTTCTGACGTCACTGCAATACTTGGCAAAATAAATTTGGTATCAAATTAAAGCTCTGTTTCTCTAGATTCCAAAACTTTTGTCGGCATATATCGATGACCATTGACTTTTTTCGCTATTTTGCGGTGCAAAAAAAAGAGAGCGAAAAATATACTAAACTCACCACTCACATTTCAAAATCAGGTTTTCTCTTAATCCGCCACAGAGAATTGCTTTTGAGATCAATTGTCCAGTTTTTTTCTGCATGTTATCATTAAAGACACTTGTCGAATTCATATGAGCCGATATTGAGTGATTTAAAGTGAACATGTCTATATGGTCGCTACAATCTCATATTCACTATGGACTATATTAGCCAAATTTCGTTGTTGCATAAAATGCGGAGTGATTTAGTGTTGCACCCTCTTAACATCACACCACCTTATGTCCCCGATGCGTCATGATGAAGTATAGTTTGCAGTTCTTTATTGGAGACGGACACATAGAAAACAGGCAAGTTATTCCTCTTATCCTTGATATGAAGAATGCTTGGGTCTGCTTCCAAAAGTCTCTTGCAGATATTTGTATGTCCTCTTTCTGCTGCCTAAAGAAAAAACAAAATAATGAAAATAAGTGAAGTTGTCTTCTTTTTGCAAATGAAGTGTAATTGTACAGATAAACACCAAATCTGCCAGGGATCGCTACATGGGTGCTTCTGCAATGAGCCCTGAAGTGTGCATCTAATCATGGTGGAGTGACCAGCACGTAAATATGCGACACGATCAAGGGAAATGAGTCGGATGTCGCTAACATTGATTTTGAGATATTGGCAAAGAAAGTGTTGAAATTCTTTTGTTTTATATTGTTTTCAGCGATTAATAAATTAACGTAACTTTGCAAAGAAAAGTTTTTTAAATACGAACATGGGGTTTTCAGTTTCTTAAAGCCCTAAATGTCCTCTTTAGAAACATATGTAAAACTCATTTTCGACCAGGGTCGACATGTGACTCATTCCCTTGATCATGTCACATATACCTCCACTCCCCCTGCGCAGCTGGTAGTACTGGATTATGTCATACCAGTAGCAAGAACATGTACTGGACCAATATGGCAGAATAAAAGTTTTTAAGTGAAGTAATATAGAGGGGTTAATGCAGCAGACCTGGGGGCACTCACTAAAAATGGGTGACAGGATGTGCGGCCACATTGACCCCCATTTTTCAACTCCCTCTCACCCAATGACCCTTTTTTTTCTGTCACCAAAAGACCCCCCTTTTTCAAGAATTTAGGACAAATTTCTGAAAATCTCTCACCGAATGACCCAGTTTTTCGTTATTTTCTTCAAATTTTTCAAACAATTTCAAATTTTGATGACTTTTTGAAAAATTTTGTATCAACTTTGATATTTTGACCAACATTTTTTTCCAGTCTCATTGAAAGATCCCTATTTTTGGTAAGATCGCAACTTGAAACAACCCAAGTAGATTGACCTATCCCCAGTATGACATATCTCTTTGGACGATCATTTTCCCCCCTATTCACAATATCATCATCCTTACAGACAAAAGTTCGCACTCCCTTTCGTACGCGTGTTTTTCGATCCGCGAAATTAGGACTTTTTATATTGTATCATGGTTCTTTGTATGATGAAACACGAATTACCCAATTTATTATAGCAACAACAAAATTATGGCAGCATCCATGGAAAGAAGTCATGAAGCCAAGTGCTTCCGAAGCAGATATTGCAGAACTAATTTTGCAAAAGGTTTCTCGAAACACCTAATCAATGATTAAAGCCGTGAAGCTGAGAAGGGAATCGCATGTGCAGAGGAGCTCTCAAATCCAAAGCTTAACTTCAAGTTTAAAACAGGTAAGCATGCGCATGAAGATCGTAATAATTGGAGGCCCTAGCCTGGGGGCCTAGCACCTATTTTCTTATTAAATGTTATGAATTGGTGTCATTCTCTCATAAATATGTATGAGGTATAATAAAACAAATACTACATGGTATTTTCAGGGAAATAGGCTCACTATTTTTCCATCGGTACTGGCTACAGGCCTACTACCCCTTACCCTTCGGGTTTGGGGTGGTAGGCCTGTAGCCAGTACCTCTGGGGAAAAATTGTTTCCCCTGTTTCCCCTCAAACCATGTAGTATTTATATAATACCAGTCTCATCTCAACTTGGAGGTCAAGTCACATGATTTGGGGAATATGGAGAACGTTCTTAAACCATGACACTTTGGGATGATTTGAAGTGACCTCCACTTGAGATGAGTCTGGTATTTATTGTTAGCTATTATGTAAAAAGAGACACACCTAGCAGCCGGCAAGTGCATAGTTTTGATATGGATGTACACAAATACCAATACATTTTTTGGATAATCTTGCCCCCAAAATAAACTCAAACATCTCTTAAAAATCTATAATTGCTTGCAGAAAAGTATAGCAACTTTTTAAAACTTAAAAAGTGAGACTTTCCATTTTCATCAAGAAGACTAGGAGTTGCACCATGGGACAACACTCTATATATGATATCATATCTTATATAATATCTATATGTCCTGCACATGCTGCTCTGTGAAGTGGAGTCACTCCCTCTGACACTCACCTTGTGTAATGGAGACTTTCCATCTTCATCACAAAGATTAGGAGTTGCACCATGGGACAATAAACACTCTATGATATCTACATGTATACTACCCAGCATATGCTGCTGTGTATTGGAGTCACTCCCTCTGAAACTCACCTTGTGTAATGGTGACTTTCCATCTTCATCACAAAGACTAGGAGTTGCACCATGGGACAATAAACACTCTATGATATCTATATGCCCTGCATATGCTGCTCTGTGAAGTGGAGTTGCTCCCCCTGATCTTGTCTGTACATTTGGATTAGCACCTTTTTGCAGCAGCATACTGGTAATTTCTTTGTGTCCATTTCTACAGGCATAGTGCTGCAAAAGTAAATAATATATTACACATTTTTAATAAATCCCCGGAACACTATATATTTGACCTTTAAGTGTTACTTTAAGGGGTACTACACCCATTGCATTTTTTTGCATTTTTTGCATTTTGTGAAGAAATGAGAAAAGAAATTGGACAAAGTGGTATGCAAAATGAAGGGCAAATCTTCTCGTTCAATTGGTGGCATCAGTATCAATGACGCGTACATACTTCTAATGGTATAAGCCAAAAAGTGGTACATCACTGATATTTTAAATTCACTTCATTTTGGAAAGCTTACTATCAACGGATTTTGTTAAAATTTTGGATATGTGTTGCTAACACATTAGGGAAATAATGTTGATATGTAAAATGGGAATAAGTGGTCCCTGATTTCTTTTAATGACTTCATGAACTTGGTGCTCCACAAGAATTTGGTGCTCCACAACTATCAAAAAACGAACCGGTTAAAATGCTTCTATTTTCAATGTTGAGCTATATTTTGTATTTTGAACTTGCGACACTATTTCACTGAAACTTAATTAAGCCATAGGTAACAGGTTACCACAACCACACTACAGCAATGTTGAAAAAGATTGTATTTTTTGTCACCTATACCACCATATTAGGTAGTTTTCCGTAAGCTTCATTTTTGTGATTTTGGTAATTATTTTATATTTATTTGCCCAATCCATCTCAACTAGACAATCTAAATAATTGTACTCACCATTTACATCCCAAGGTACTGAGTATTTTAGTATATCCACCTCACACATTTCCATTATATATCCAGTAACAGACAAAATATCAAAATTGATGCCTCATTATGACATGTATGATATCACAGACTATCACATGTATTCAAAATTGATGCCTGAATTTGACCTGAACCAATTGACCTATAACCTGACCTTTGATGACCTTATAGCCTTTTTTAATCTCTTTTCCTAACAACACATTATAGAAGATACATACATGGTGTAGTATTAAATTGTCTATGTGGAAGAGATTAGGCGTAATAAAATTTATTCAGTGTTATAATCAGTGAGTACATTTCTATAGATAGTATAACAAAGGATTTAATGTATTCTATTCATGTATTCTACTTGGACATATTCAATAGAATAAATTATGGTTTGTTATGAAACACACATCTCAGTTACTAGGATACAGTAAACAAAAAATATATAGGGCTAAAATGACTTACTAAAATGGTTTAAAAACACTTTATTTATAAGTTCATGACATGAGGTGATGAACATATTGATGAACTTTATAAATTTGCAAGAAAAAAAAGAAGAGGGGTACTGATGAAAATCAGGGTATTATTCCCCCTTAAACTTTTTAAACATACAATTTATGCATCTCTTTCAGTCTTGCAGCTCTGGCCCACCCTTATTTAATCATTTTTCAAATGCTGAATCTGTTCAGATCTGCCTCTATTATAATAATCTTTATAGACAGAATCAAACTCTCCACGACCTTTGATTGGTTAGTAGCATGTAAAAGAAAGGTTGATTCATTTGGTGCCGATCAGAGAAAAGGAATCAATGAAAAAAGTGAAAAATTACAGTACTTTTTCCAAGGCAAAAAGCAACTTTTCTAGGCATTGTTGACATGGTGCCTTCAGGAAAGAAAGTTTCCTATTACAACGACCTAACTTTTGAGACGGTTTGTATATTTGAAGACCTGTACAAAATTATTCACGAGCCACGCTGTTTTGCTGCCACTTTTAGGAACTCAATCATTACAACACTTGTAAAAAAAACGTGCCCGAGTTTGATGACGGATGACATCAGATGCAAATGGTCTTTTTTATTCTGTCTTTGATTATAGCGATCTTGTTCTGACTACCATTGGGCTGTTCCAGTTGAAATCCACACTCTCTGTGGAAGATTTTGAAAATATCTTGCACAGAGGGAGTATGTTTTTTAGTTGTAATTCGTCAAGGTTAATCAGCAACAGCTGGAGTGATGTATTCCAAAATTATACTCCCTCTGTTGAAGACTTAAGCTAAATCTTCCACAGGGGTAGTGTGGATTTTAAATGGAATAGCCCAATAGCAAACTAACATACCAAAGGTGCAAACCCTGATTTATCCATGGTATTCGGGTCCTCGCCTTTATCCAGAAACTTCCGCACTCTATCTACCTCACCATCTACAGCGGCGGACCATAAACCCCTCTCAAAGTCCATCTCATCCAGTGTCTGGTATACACTCCTTGGTGCGGTAGATTGTTGACAACAGCTGTCTCCATGGTGATGATGGTTGCTATGGTGACTGGGGTCAGGTTGAGCCATAATCAACTGATGGTTGCCAGAAGCTGTTTCAATTTAACCAGATAACGAAATTTCAATATGTGCCTAATATTCACTCATAAAGTCATGTTGACGTAACTAGGGATTGTGGCGCCTGGGGCAAGGACACAGATTTTTTTTCCCAGGGCGCTCGAGAATCTAAAAAGTGAGGGGGGAGGGATAAAAAATTCAATGAACACATTTGAAGCAAATATATTAATCCTTCAATATGGCCAAACTAAAGGAGGATTTCATGCTCCTAGCTAGTCCGAATAATCAGACCCAGAACAAAATATTAATTTCTGACATGATCGTGTTCTGGGTCTGAACTGTTTTCATTCGAAATCTTGATGGCAAATTGGACAAAGGAAGCACATGGTCCTACTTCACAGTTTTTAATCCCCTATTCATGTTATGCGTGAATCACTCTATTGTGGACAATCCTTTTGATACTCGAGTATTTGGACAAGCGGAACAGTTTTGACAGGCCCCTTTGTCTACCTCTCTGTTTGTAAACAAACGAGGAGCCTCGCCGAATACGAAAGTCAGCGTAATAGTACGGCACTAGCTACTAGCATCCTCTGTTTATGACATTTTTCAGCAGATATCCACGAAAAAATCAACATCATTTCATAATAGCTGTGGTATTTATTAGACTCGCCTGCCAGTCCTATATACACCGTACCTATGTATATTGAGGACTGGCTTACGCCATTTTGGATGTCAATGGGAAATACACACTTAACGATTTGCGCCGGTTAGAAACTTGAAAAAAAATCTTTAAAATTTCATCAATGTATATAAAAGTGGTACCAACATTATTGTGCTTGCTAATTTAAGACTCGGTTGAAACAAAATTAAGGATCGGATGCATTTTAGTGTCCAAAAAGGCAAAATTATCGTCAAAGTTCTGCGAAATCGGCACCCTTGCGAAGGGTTCAGAATTGAATCGAACGAAAATATCCGATCTTTATGATCAAAAACACAAAATTACAACTTTAAACATACTATTGGCAAAAGACATGTAGAATAGAAAATTTGACATCATTTTCTCAAAATATTGAAGAAATTTGCTCACTAGACATCGAAAAAGTACGCAATCCAATTCCCATTCAAACGTGTGGGAAACTGAAAGTGCATAATCCCCACTAGGTATTTATATATATTTGATAACCCAAGAAAGCCTCTATTGAAGCTTCCATTCCATTCATTTGAACATTGCGACGGGTTGGGACCAGTCTTTTCGAAACTGGCTGCGAGATATATGTAATTTTTTTTTTTTTTTTAAATTTCTTTTCCTCCTGTTCCTTGTTCCTGTGGATGAACAACAAAAAAAGCTAAAAACATAATCTTAAACCGGGATCTCAAATCACTGCATTTTCATAACAATATTAAAAGGGCATTTCGTGATCCACAGCATCATCTAGACGTTCGCCTTTCGTATCTCTTTCCTAGTTGGAAAGGTATAACGTTGAGGAGATAGGAACATGTACAGAAGATCCGGGACCTACTCTGCCATGTTTGGCTGAGTAACGGTACATGAACACGGTCTTTTGTGCCTATGTAAATTAGTCATTGTGTAAAGCTGTGTTTATACCCAGACTGAATCATTGTCGCTAACTACACAAGTTATGTGTGCAATTTTAGAGAACGTTGACCGACAGATAGAGGGTGTCAATATAGGCCTACGTGTCGCTTTTGAAAAACAGCGAATCATGCGCATGCTCAGCAGGCAAATACGACGGCGATTTAGTACACTGACCATGCGTGCGATTCAGGTTTCTCCAAAAGCGATTGAGTATAAATGCATCTTTAGAAATGACCGGCGATTGTGTGTTCTCAAGTGGGTTTTATCATGTTAATTAGTGACCTCGATCAAGCATTGAAATGCTGTCATTTTTTGTACTGGATCGTTCAAGCATCTCCAACAAATTTTTCAATGTAAGTTTCTCTGGCCCTAGTAGAAGTAAAAACGGATACTATGGCCAGAGTTCTAGGGCTAGCATCATCCCCCCACCCTTTTCTCAAAAAAAGTTGAGATTTTTATGTCACTGGAAACCTCTGGCTACATAATGTTTATGTACAAAAAAATTCTTGCAGATTAATTGGTGCCCTTTACTTTATTATAACATTTTCGTACTCAAAATCAAAACCAAATTTATGAAAACATGATGTAGTTCCAGTAACTGTAACCATGATATACTCTCGTCCGTAGTAGATGTTTTATGATAAAGACTGAAGTCTTGCTGGGCTTGCTGGCAAGACTAATCATGATGTACATGTACTTACCACCGGCAATGTAATGTAAAATGTTCCTAGATCTAATTTTTTAGATCATTTTTCTTGCAGAATCACTCTAAAAAAAGTAAAAAAAGCTTAAGCTTACTGCATGGTTTCCCTGTTTGGTCGAAAATTGAAATTTTGTTTTTCCAAGGTATAAATAGCGCGTCGCCCATCTATTTATCTTAGGGGCGCACACCCTTTTAACTTGATTCATGTAATTTTTAAATGTTTTTACTATTTCAGATCCAGCAGTGGAAAGAAAGAGAAAAAAACTTTTACAGATTTGCTAATTTGTCTCCAGGTCTGACAATGCCCATCATTAATAGTAATCAATAGGCTGTTTTCTTTTTACTTACAATCAGGGGCTGTGCAAGAATTGGGGGAGGGGAGCAATTTTTGGCCAGCCGAGAGGGAGGGGGGAAGCAGCACAAATTTATGGGACGCCTTTTAAATGAAACGCTCTAAAGGCTTAGGAAAACAGTACGGAAATGCTTTAATCCTGGGGCTTTAATATGCAAATTTTCATGCTCGCTGCGCTCGCAACATATATCTAGACCTCTAAGGTTTGGGATCCCCAGGCCGAGGGGGGATTTCTGGCGAGCCTTTCGGAGATTTTTAAAATTTCTGAACGGCTCATAATTATTGCACAGCCCTTACACAGAAGCGTAGCCAGCAAAAAAAAAAAAAAAAAGGGGGGGAACTGAAAGAGAAAATCGGAAATCAAAGGCTAGTAAAGGCTAGGAACCCGTTTAACGTTTTCCACCAAAATGCCGATCACGGGGCCAAAATAGTGTCTGTAATGACCAGAGAAGATGAGAAGAAGCATAGGGGCCTACAAAATTTTTGTGAGGTATTAAAACGATAGTTAACAATTTTTTTCGCCCTATTCATCGGCCAAAGCCTTATTTTTGAATTTTGATCAACTTCACCAAAAATAATTGAAATTTGGGCGAAAATCGGATTTTTTTTTGATTTTTTGAAAATTATGCATTTTTAATAATTTTATGTGCAAATTTCTCAAATTTGGTCAAGATAAAAAAAAAAACAGCTCCTAGATATTTTTGTCTAGTTTTTAAAACTTAATAAAAAATTGGGGGATTTTGTGCCCAAAATAACAAATTTACCTCACACATTAATTTATAAAGTCTTTACCATTCTAAATATGTATACTTTTATCTATTTTTATCTCGATGCTTTTATATACCGATATTTAATATCGATATACACCGCACCGCAGTCATAAATAAAATTACGGTATCTAGTGTTGTGCGCCCTTTCGATAATTACATGACTATGTGAAGCTCGTCATACACATATGATTTCGCGCGTTTCATGACTGTGTTATTTTGACAGGTTTTAAATCACAAATTTTGTTGGTAAGTCGTAAGTAGTGACCATTCAAACTTATTAATATTTTAAGTGTTTTCCACAGTGCTTATATGCCTCTTTTTGAAATTCAAGTGCCAACAGATCCTACCATTTTATGAATGTTTTTGCATGGTCGGACTGTGACATGCCCGGGTGACGTGGTGCCAAATTTGGAACCATTTCTGAATTTCGTCATGTCATGCTTTTCATCATGAATGAGATCAGCTTTACATCAGAATCCTAAGCACGAGAAATCTATCCAAAATACACATATACAAATTTATAATGTGATATATTTTACTGTGTTTCAGTCAGCAGGCTTGCAAATATCGTGATTTAAAAAAATTCCCGAAAAAAATGAACAAAAATATATATTGCATAAAAAAAAAATTAAAGTCACAAGTACGGTATACGGTAACAACTTGATCGAGAAGTCTATCCAGTTGTAGTCTAATTCTACCTAAAAGCGGGCAGCCTGATTTCTATAGATCTGCTGCGCATTGAAATTGCATGCCATTCATTGTATTGCATCGTAATTTCATTTGTGACCATGCATGCATGCTATTTTATGTTTACACAACATGAACTCACATGTTTGCAAGCAAATTCGCCGATAATATGTGATCAAAAGCGATCAGAATGTTACAAAAGTACAGATCGCATTCAGCTAGTTCCAGTAACTGTAACTCGGTATCTTTATTTAACATTATGACATTATCGGGCCAGTAAATGTCAGTATGTTGAAGGATAGGACCGAAGACATGCAAGCAGGTCTAGCATTCAGTTTACTTCATATGAGATGATCTTTGGAAAAATACGGCATAATTTGTCATGGTTCTTGCGGAATGCCATGCAGTAAAATACTAAAACGTTGCGGCAAGTCATGATTGACAACTAAAAATCAGTGTGTCGTTGTATCCTCCACTGTCAGTTTCTTATCCACTCACTACGTCCTCACAAAAGCTTTGTGTTGATTACGTAATGTGTTATGGCAAATTGCAATAAGTACAATGAAATAATGAGTAGGGCGGGTTCCGAGGCGGGTTTCTTCTTACGTAACAGTATTGTTCTCAAAAAAAACCCTGGTTCTCTACCAATGGCGCTTTAGCTGAAATACAGCAAGTTAATGTGAGATAGTATAAAATGTAAACCTGTATTTTAGCTAGAGTATCTTGAGCTAAGTCTCATTCCAGGTCACTGATAATCAAAATTGGATTTGAGGATAGAGAACTCCAGCTTCGAATTTGCACACGATAGTTACGCATTCGATGCTAGAGTGCTTTGCTTTGACATGCCGGAGGTTATTTATTCTGTTAAATGTTGAAATTTGGATAAAGTTATTTCAATAAGTCAACTGTAACTTATGAGCAAGATTTGCCGATTTTGGACAGTCTAAAATTTTGCTGAAGTGTTATTTTGGCAACAGGTTTGATGCAAGCGCCTGAACTTCCATTGCTTTACATGGTGCCATGCTTCAGCGAATATGACTAGATTTTAAATGCAATGGTCTCTAGCCTAGTCTAGAATGTGAAGCTATCGGTGAGCAAATTCTTGGCTAGACCATGGAAATAGTAGATGAGAAGGAACCACAACGAACCATCATCGTTCATTTTATAGCAAGTGTGTAGAAGAATTCAAATATCACAGATATACTTTTGTAGGTCCTGTGGTTCTTGAGTTATGTTGTAAAGAGGGCTGAAACAACAACACTTTTGCAAAACATACATAACTCATTAACAACAATAAGTGAAGCAAGTTTTCAAAGTATATGATTTGTAGAATGAATTTTTGCAAACAACAACATGTTATTTTTCAATAATATATTGATTTTAATTTTTTTTGGCTGCTTCGACTAACAATGCCTGGGTCCCATACACATAGATTGTCATTTTATGTATTCATTTGTTACTCAGAAAGGACATCATCAGTGAGCAGTGGCTTGCAAGTGGCAGAGTGACACCAGAACAATAAAGTAGTACAAAGACTACGAACAATAAATAAATTAGTGTGATAATATCACAGACACTACTTCCTACAATAATTACATGCATGTACTGAAAATAAACCATACTGCAAGTTCATTTTGTTTAGGAGGATGGATATTTTGCAATTAAGCTGTTTTTATTTTATACAAATGTATAATTTGTATTCCTTTTTCAGATTGAGTGTATACAACACATAATGGTCACACCGTTTGTCGATGGCTGGGACTTTGTACAGACACTTGGAGAGGGAGCTTATGGCGAGTGAGTACCATAAAGTGGGACATTTTCGCAGGGTTAATTTTTCGCAGGGTTAATTTTTCGCAATTATATATCAACTTTGGACAGTTTAGTGGGTGTTTAATTTGTGTTTCCAAATATATTTACATTTTGGTACTATGTGTAATAAATATTTTCGCTGGGTTAAAAATTTGCGGCTGCCTGTTTGACATCAAACATTAAACCCGCGAAAAGTCTCGCTATACAGTAGTTTGCTTAATGCTCTATAGGCCATAGCTTTTTAAGTTCAACATAAAAAGTCCCAAGTTTTTAGATATTTTCTTAAAATAATAGAGCTATCTCAAAGACTAAGACCAATACTAGGCTTTTTTGTACTCATCTGAATGCATTTTCCAATTTGGTTACAAATATGGTCATGAAAATCTTCTTCCTCCTCTCCTCTCCTCTCTTCTCCTCTTCCACCTCTTCTCCTATTCCTCCCCACGTCGTCCTCTTCTATTCCCCTTTCCTCTTTGTCCTCCTTTCTTCCTTTCATCCTCTCCATTATCTTATTCTTCTCCTCATCCTCATCATCATTCATCAGTCATCGCAGTCACTATCAATTTACGTAACTAACTTGTGAACAACTGTTTTCTTACTATGACAGGGTGAAATTAGCAGTGAATAGAACAACTCAGGAGGCGGTGGCTGTCAAGATATTACATCTAGATAAATCTCCAGGAGCATCAGAGGCAGTGAGAAAAGAGGTTAGTCTACTGTGAATTTTGTTCATTTTGAACAATTCCAAGTAAAAACGAAGTTGGTTTTCTCACGTTTTTAGTGACGTTTCACCACTACAATAGTGGCTTCTTCAGACTGGCAACTCATCACATCTGACTGCTTGCTTTTATAGGCAACAGGAAGCACCATAGAGGGCGTGGTGAGTTGGTCAAAGATGTTGTTGAGTGAGAATGGAGTTGGAATTGTTCAAAATGAACAAAATTCACAGTTGATATCAACATTCCTAATGAACTTGTTCAAAGATTTGAGAGGTTAGTCTAGTTAACAAATTTGGCTTTATAGAATGGTCAATAAATAAAAGCTTACTCCTAGTTAGCTCCATTGATAAAGCATTCGACTATGGTGACACAGGTTGTGGGTTCGTTCGAGGCCCGGTGGTGGTTAGTACACTCACGTGTAAATAATTGAGTTTGCTTTAAATTCCCCTGGACAAGGAACTTACTGCTAATTGTCTATCGTAACCTAAATGCTGATCCTGATTGCAAAAGTCTATTGTGAAATGTCTAGGGTGTGCGCTTCTTAGCTGCAAGTCCCTGTGTTGATTGTTAAATGGTTTTATAGTAGTGGTCAGCGACAGCCTATAAAGTGTGCTGAGGCTTGTGGATCAACGTCTAGGCATTGTGCCTTTGCGTAGCGCACTATAAATCACTGTGCTTCTTCTTTCTAAACATCCCATATGTAGGAAGATGACAACCAGAATCTGATTGTGGTCAGTTTCGATCATTATTATGTTTTTAGAATCTTGCATCCTATACTTTTATACAAAACCTAGCTGTCCCATTAATTCGCCACTCGAACGAACAGTAGCTGCATTTGCTTATTTATGAAGACTATTTATTCTGAAAACAGTAATGATAAAATTGGATGGATATTTTTTGCTAGAGTTTTTAAAAATTGAGGGTGTTCACTTGAGTTTTTAAATATTTCGCTTAACTTTGTCTCGCACAATATTTGAAAACTCCAGCTCAACCCAAAAATTCAGGTATCATGCTCAATCCATCCAATTTTATATCGATCTTGGCACTTAATGATCTGTTTTGAATCATTACCTTATTTGAAGAAATGAGAAAGATAAAGAGTTTGGCGCATTGACACTACACTAGTGGCCCAAGATACCCTAAGGATTGTCATTGTCTTTGTTTTCCTGTAGGTATGTGTCCATCGGATGTTATCGGATCCACAGATCATCAAGTTTTATGGACAGAGGAAGGAGGGAACCATCCAGTATTTATTCTTAGAGTATGCCAGCGGAGGAGAACTATTTGATAGGATAGGTAAGACTAAACCTTAGGCACCAGGGTCTTAGCTAGCCACCCGTCTGGCTGTCATTTGAGACGGCCAGTTTGCTCCTGGGACGGGCGGGAACGGTTTATCGTTTTTCATAAAAACTAAAGCATTAAGCAAATGTTCAGGGTATGTATGATTAAAAGAGCCATCCATAACTATTGAGGCACAGAGCTATAGGGCCAAATTAGACATCCTATTGACGAAAGTCCATTTGTTAGAGGGAGGGGTCAGAAAATCTGATTACGTTTGTACTAGTTAAAATATTGGTTAAAGTTGATTCTTTGTGGTTGAAATTGTCAAGATTTCACAGTTACAATTCAGAGAGGGAGAGATGAGGTCAGCTTCCTAACAAAATCACTTTCATTTATAAGACATCAAACTTTTGGTTTGTACTCTCACAGAACCCGATCTTGGGATGCCGATGAGGCAAGCTCATCGTTACTTCACACAACTCATGGCTGGTGTTGAATATCTACACAGGAAGGGCGTCACACATAGAGACTTGAAACCAGAAAATCTACTGCTAGATGAAAATGGTAAGTTCTGAAGCAAAAAAATGGAAGCATTTTATAGCGTCTTTCAAACTTGTTCAAAGTGCTTTACAATCAATTATTCCACTGTCACAGGGATCCATCAGTTTCATCTGCAAGGGCATAAACGTAGTGTAGCTCCACTCAGCACTTTCATATAAAATTGGATCGATTAAGCCCATATTTTATTGGTTGATACGTCAACTCGCAGCGAGACCAATAAATATTGGGCGTAAAGCATCCAATTTTATCATTATTATGTTTTGGATCCAATATTTTCACACACTTGGATTCATTAAAACATTATAATGATTATAATTATCCCCTGGCTAAGGTGAGGCGAAATGCCTTACTCAAGTCCACAACACAATCCTCTGTTTTTCGCTGCACCACCTGCATAGAAACATGTCTCAGGTTTCAAATACTTGGGTTCTTTATTTCTAATCCAAGAATATACTCTGGTTGAGGATGATTTGTGTTTTTATTGCTTTGATTGTCACTCAGATTGTATGTAAATCCATACACCCCCTATGGAAGACATGATCATAATCTCCCACATAGGGAGTGTGATTTTCAAATGGAATCACCCATCCAGATAACACCATTTGAAACTCACACTCCCTGTGTGGAAGATTAAGGTCTTGTCTTCCATATTGGCTGTATGCATTGCAACTGTAATAGCCCATTGATAAAAATGGTGCTAATTCTTTGATTTACACTCTCCTTTGAAGTTGAGGTCAGTTGTTGATTGAAGATTGAAGTTTCCAAACACAAAAAAAATGTATCGTTTCAAATTGAGAGTAAACCCATGTTAGATTTCTTTTAGTGAGGGAGGTCATCTAAATCAAGACAAAATTGCCAGTTTTAATCGTGACCAAGGATTTTAATTGTCATCCTTATACATTGCTCTCATTCGACCAAAAGTCACCAATTAGAGGTTAATAACTCGCATCGGTTATTTGGAGGGCATTGTGAAAAAAATCTAAACATTTTGCCTTTGGAACCGAGGGATATTCCGAGGTCCAAAGCAAAATGTTTAGATTTTTCACAATGCCCGACATATAACCGATGCAAAGTTATTAACCTCATTCATAACCGTCACTTTGATCTTTTAACTTTACAAAATAACACAAAATTTTCCTCAAAAGTCATGTAAAAATAAACAATTTTTACATCTTCCCTTTCCCAAAATCGATCAGGCTAAAACAAAACGACCAATAACAAAAATGCGTATCAGAATCTGTGCAAATATGGTAGCGCGCAATCCAAATACGGCAGCCAGCGCCACAAGAGTTCGTTGGACGCTGTAACACGGGCGCACGCAGAAGTCAATTGTGTGCGACATTGGAACAATTACGCATTTTGCGGTCAATTGTGAGATATTAATGACCTCGATTTGGGTTCGCGTTTTCACAAATAATAAAATATGATTGGATCGCACGCATCGCGTTTATTAATGAGGTTATGAATGGTCAACAAAAGGGCAAGTCCATCGCAACATCATAGGACTTCTTTCTTCTGATGAAGATGTGCGACACACATCAAAACTTCTGAAAAATCCTAATAACCTAGACTAACTGTACAAACTGCACAGAATGAATTATGGGAAATATTACCAATATGATCAGATCATGATGAATATTCACGAGATATATGGTGTTGGTGTCTAACCAATAAAATCATAGTTCATGTTTACAATAACAAATATTTCATATTGTTTTTCTTTCCCTCAGATAATCTCAAGATTTCTGATTTTGGTTTGGCTACTGTCTTCAGACACCAGGGTAAAGAGCGTGAGTTAGCGAAATGCTGTGGTACCCCACCTTATGTGGCTCCTGAGGTGCTAAAGAAGAAAGAATACAGGGCGGAACCAGCAGATATCTGGTCATGTGGTATCATCCTAGTTGCAATGCTGGCTGGAGGTAATTTATTGAAAATACATCACATGGACAGTGTCTTAACCCCCTGAGCACTACCTGCCGATCTAAGATTGCCTCTGATTGGTCAATTGCATTATATCTTCACTTAAATCACAATGGAGCTTTGCAAATAATTCACCCCAATTTTTTGTGTGGCTAAATTTGCTGTCGTAGTGCACGTTAGTAAACATTGGTTACTGCTCCAAGCCTGGGCTCATACACCTGTTCCGAATTTTGATATGCCATAGGCTTTGTGTTGTGATCAATTCGATCAGTGGTTCGGAACAAAGAAAACGTGATCCAGTTGACCTAGCAACGGTCATATTCTAACATGCACTACGACAGCGAATTATTCTAACAATATTGCTGATTGGTCGAATTGATAATGAAAACTTCTTTTTGACCAATCGGCAGGTAGTTCTCAAAGGGTTAAAAATTGAAGCAGAAAAATCTGTGAAAAAAACAACCAAAATCATAGATCATATATATTTGTCATCCTAATCTTTGACCTGTTTTAACCAGTCAATGTCAGCAAAGGGCTTGGTGCTATTTGCTTTTGACTGGTTGAAACAGGTGAATGATTAGGATGACGCCTGACCTGTAAGTTTGTTTTTGTCACAGGTCTATCTGCTTCGATATTTTAAGGCGCTGTCCACATAATGTTTGCGACACTATGGAATTTGAGCTTTTTTTCACATATTGACCCATGTGAAGCTTGAAGTTGATTTTTATACATCAAGTTTTTATATTATTGGGATCTCAGGCATAAATTTGAAAAACATCAGCTTCTCTTTACTAATATAATCAAGAGTATGAAACATATAATCATGTAATTAAGGTATGAACAGTGACAGTTTACTTAGTATCTGAATGTCAAATTGTACAGTTTTATCATTCAGATCTCTTTCCTAATGTTTTTGTATTTTGCTTTATTTTCACATTTTCTTCTTTTGTAGAGTTGCCATGGGATGAACCTACCTACAGTTGTAAGGAGTATTCTGATTGGTTAGATAAGAAAATGCACCTATCACCATGGAGAAAGATTGATCCATTAGCCTTAGGTAATGATACTATAGGAGATAGTGGACTTGGGTTATTTTTAGCAAATTTCCCTGACAACTTGCAGATCAAAAATAAAACATTCCAAACACGCACTCAGCGCAAAATGTAACAGTTGCGAATTGCAGTGGGCACACAGTCCAGTGACCTTAATTGATCTGCGCAAATTGCATTCACTGGCACTTGGTTGTTTTCACCGGCATGACATAGCTCCGTCCCGGCCTATTATGAAAATGGGTATGATTGACCGATTATTCAATTGCAGGTATTCCGGAAATGTCCAGATATGGGGCTATTAAAAATAATTCTGGAAATGAACAATTTTAGATGGTGAAATTTCAAAGAAAACTAAATATTTCCAGCATAAAAGAGAAAATTTCTATAAAGGATGTGATACCCCCTACCATAGCATGTTTCCCGGACGAGCCCCCATTAATTACAGAATGCCGCACGCAAGTACTCGGCTATCTGTCCAAGAGCCAGAATGATTTTGATGCCTTTGTCCAGGTTTTGGGGAGCAAGTCACTTACTGATATTGAATTTATATCAACTAAACATTTCTTGGAACAAGGAACATAATATTTTATTCTTTTATACAAGAACAAATGTGAAGAATATCATTCATCCAGGTAGTAATAACTATGATTTTGAGATTATAATCTGATCTACCGGACTTGCCAACTGATGTTCTGGCGGCAAAAGTTTATTGACCTGTGAAGCGGGTGTTGTTGTGTCACAGGTCAAAGTTAAGTTAAACTTCTGAGGTATCTTCTTAATCACTAAATAGTAGGGCCCTGCCAAGTTGTGACACAGCCCGCTTCCCTTATTAAGTAAAGGCTCTCGTTTCACATAAATCAATTCTTTTTTTCTCCTCTCTCAAATCTTATTAATGTTTTATTTTTTATTTTTGCAGCTTTTTTGAAGAAAATTTTATGCGAGACACCAAACAGGCGATACACCATAGCTCAAATTAAGAAAGATAGGTGGACCAAATCAAAAGGTAAATGGGGCATTTACAACTTGTTCACAAATTTTTGGCAAATTTTCATAATTTTGGCTACAGGGAAAATTTTTGAAAAAGTTGCACATCCATATACCATAATTGACCTTGAAAAAAAAAAGTGATTGACCAACTGACCGAAAATGCAACCCAAGTTTGCAGCACATCCCGGAATGGTCATTTTTGTACCCACCTCATCAGGAGTGAACATTGGCCATATCAGAGAAGATGATAAAAGAGGAGGTCGCTCGCTGCACACATCAAATAAATAATGTGTGCATCCGCCTATTGATGGAAATAATGATCTAATCCGATTGATCAACTAATACGATAAGCGGCTTTTGCGAGTAACGACTGTCTACCTCTAAACGGCGCATGCCCGGATATTAATTTGTTACGTCAATTGACTGCGAAATATAATTTCTGTATTGTTTGGCATGACCGGCTGCTAAGTATGACCCGAGATCCCTGTGAAAAAGACCCTCATTTTGGATGCACAAAATAGCATTTTTGGACACGTTTGGACAAAAAAAACAGGAGTATATGGAAAAACTGACACACGTTTCAATTACTGATTACACTAGTTTTAAGTTTCCGTAAACTGCCGCAAATATTCAAAAAGTTATCGTTTAAATTTCTTTTCTTTTGACCTTATATTAATTTTACTGGAAAATTAATTATGCTTGACTTTCCATAACTTAACAAAACTTTTGATTTTTTTAATGGGAGTTGCAATATATATAATGCTTTTTCACTCGTTTTAAAATCATGGTCACCCTGGTTAGTATTATTTTTTTTAAGAAAAAAAAGCATGATTTGACTGCCAAATTGGGAATTTAACGATGTACTTCCGTGTATGGAATATTTTCTCCACTAAGAGAACTACCGAATCAGTCGAGCATGGCGGATGAACAGATTACCACAGAGGAAGATTCAAGTGGTATTTTAAGTACCCAAAACAAAGAAAAGTGAATGGAGGTTAACTGTGGGTAATCGGATTATATGTTCGAGCAATCTCCTCTTTTCTCATCTTCTCTGGCCATATAAAACAGGACTCAATTAAATAGGCACTGACTGCAGTAGAGTAAAATTACTAGAAATGTAAGATTCTTCATGTATCCTTTCCTTTCAGGTGTGTTTGGTAAAGTTCCGTCCAGCTCTCCTTCAAGTTCAGGGTCATTCAAGAGGGTCTGCTCTGGCACTGATCTCTCCCCATCACCAGCTCTTCCAAGGTATGTATTGACAGAATTCACACAACAGAAAGCATTAATGAAAATAACACTGAATTAGTTCTTTGTTATTCAGGTATACAGTGACAAATTATCTTACCACACTGAAAAATGGACTGAACACCTTAGACTTCTCCGTAGTCCACTTGCCCATTTTGCATACTCTGGCTATTAAATTTAAGCATAAAATGCTGATTTGTATTAATTTGTGTGCAATTGATAGATTTTCACATCTGATATTTTCAGTCACCCTCTGTTTGTTAGCATCAAGTGGACTACTTACTTTGGGTTGCAGTTCAGATTCTTAACACAGGACTCTATGGAGAGTTAGGCCAATTTCTGGTCTTAACTAAAATTGGCCATGATGTACTGCATCTTTAAATGGATCTGGCTTGTGATTGGTCGCCCAGATATCGCTATTAACTACATCGTAAACAACAATCTATGGAATTTGCGGCATGTTTGTACTGGCGCGAAAATTAAACTCTCAGTGGTGCATGCACATACATTTAGCGCATCTTGTACTACCATGCTTAGTACTTGTGGTTAAATTGGATTGATAAACAAGTATGATTGACAGTGTGTTTTAGAGACCAAAGTCCCAGGGTAAAGTTCTGCTTAAAAGCCTAAATACATAGTCGGATATTTTATTAGGGCTTTCGCGATCAATAAACTGGTAGATTCCAAAATAAGAATTGTTCAGTATTGAAGTGAGCCATTATAATTATGCAAGATATGTTGCATTCAATAACTTTTATTGTCACTAATCATCTAATTATATAAACTCTTTAAGACCATTTTACTATTGAACACTTTAATTTTAATAAATATCAGTATAATTTTGAGTTCAACGGAATGCATTCATCATGATTAATAATAACATAATATTTATCAAAATTCGACTATGGCATTGTCTATGAACACCTCTGAAAATCATTGGTCATTCAGTAATCACACTGGAATGGATTTAAACACACTGGAATGAGCTGACCAGTTCTAATGATATCAGAATACTGCCCTGGATCTTTGCTCATTATAGCAGACACTAGCCACTTGTCACAACACAGAAAATATACTGAAAACCTGATGGTTGTAAAAGTCACCAAAATCTATGTGAAGTTGAGTCAGTAGGCATACTTTTTAGCTCAAGTTAATCACCCAAGTCACTGTACAAATTAACTCAGAGTAACTGAATATCACTCACGTCAGTTGCCTTATATTACCTCAAGTCGCCACGTTGTTGTTTTCAGTGTGATTTTCTGTGTCAAATTTTCATAAATATATAGAGATGGCGAGCTTGACAAGAGACAGGTGTCATGTTCAAATCCTGAACAAGGAAATATTTGTTGCATCTTAAGCTTGTCTTTATTTTTCAAAATTTATCATTTCTGTTATAGGGACAACTCATGCAACAAAGTATCAAGTTCACAACCCATAGCGCAAGCACCAAATACACCTGGGGATGGTAGCTCTAGTACTGTAGATGATCTTGTACATACTATAAGCTTCTCACAACCAGTACATATCAATGATATGTTCCTTAGTAGCCAACTTCAATGCACACCAGGAGCGTCACAGGTAAGATTTGATTTGATTTGATTTGATTTTATTCGGTATCACCATATTGCACATACAATGATACAACAATACAAGGTAAATAGATATAAAATGCATTAAGATAAATAACATATAATACACATAAAAAACAATGCAAGGAGATATCACAGGATAGCCCTTCCAGCCCAAAGGCTTATTTCCGAAGGGGTCCTTTATACATAGAAGGGCAAAAGGCATAAATAAAAACAAAAACATACAAAAGTATTACAAATAAAGAGTTGTATCCAAAGATATTAAAAAGATTAATGACTCAAAATCACACCATACTTAATGCTATCGCAAATCCGCCATCTTAGTTTGACGCTCATGGAGGTAACTTAATGTATACCCCCGGCATTCATCGGCTTTGGTTTTTGTTACTACACGCATCGGTTAAGTCCCAACGCTTGTGTAAACTTACATAATTGCGCACCTGTCACACTAAACATAGCGCGACTAGCATATGTGCCATGCCCAACTGCATGCACACAATTCTATGATTCTATACCAAGCCACTATGATATGAGTCTTCATCAATTGTAAGAAGAACAAAGTAGAGTTATCCCTGTTGAATTTGCTTTTAGTTTTTTTTTATGCATGCAAAGTCTCAACCTCATATGCCTTCAAATGGGATATTGGCTTGTGCTATATGGTCTCGAGCATATTTTCATTGCATCTTTTCATATATAATTATTTAGGAAGGTCCTCCTGGAAACATGACTTACTATTTTGATGTTGAATTTGCACTTTTCCAGACTCCAATGCAGAGACTAGTGAAACGTATGACAAGGTTCTTCACCAAGGTGGATGCAGACGAGACATTGAAGACGTTAGGAAGATGTATAGAGAAATTAGGATACACATGGAAAAAGACCACGCCCAGACAAGTAAGTAAAGACATAATTGCGCTACGTAAATTGAAATGAACAGATGCCCTCATCTTCTATTATCTGTACTCGGGAAAAGTTCATTTAGTCTTTTACTCCAAAAACAATAGAAAACATTGGACTAAATAAAAGCATGGATGGCTATTGAATAACCAAATATTGACTTCTCATTACCCAAAATCTTGTGGGTTGAAACTAGCAGGTGGTCTTATGCTTTTCTGAAAATCATTTGACTATGTAGGTCATATTAAAACACGGTGTCCCGTAACAAAATGCTCTTCCTCCAGCGTAATTGCCGATTACAAAATTTGACATTTATGTAATTATATTATCCACATTATCTTGTCAGTCAGGTTAGCTCAGTTGGTATATTTAAGTACTTGCCTTCAGTTAGGTAAAGATAAATCAAATTCTGGAAATAAAATTTGCAACTCACTTGCAACAGTGCATCCAGTAAATCCAAACTTCATCAGGCATCACATGATTGGTCATGTGACAAACGACTGGGAGGATTTTTCAAAGCTTGGTCCCATGCGCGTGCAGTTGAAAGTGAAGTCCCCCTTTTTTGTTGATGGCTGGCTGCTCCACTATATCCCAAATGGCTTCCCTGACACCCCGCTCAAACCATTTTTCTTCATTATCGAGGATCACAATGTCCTGACTTAACAAAGTATTCCGATGTTTTGCAGTAATTAAAAACTGCAGAGTTTTGGGCTTCACTTAAGCTAGGTCTACGATGTTTTACCCTAGCTCTGAGGGACTATTTGTTCTCTCCTAATTAGTCTACACCACAGTCAGTAGCTGCACAGGTTATGCCATAAACCAAATTACTAGTGATGTGGTCGGCACCGTTTTTTATTGTCGACATGTCGATATAATTCGTATACCGACGTCGACAGTGTGTCGACATAAAAAAAATTCTAAAAAAAAAAAAAAAAAAAAAAAAAATTTTTTTAATTTTCAAAAAATATTTTTGGCCAGAAAATCAAGTTATAGGCCCAAACTGACTTGTTATTCAAGGTTGAAACCAGAGAAATACTGCTACTCAAAAAAAAAATGCCAATTTTTTTTTACAAAGTTGAAAAAGTTGTACATTTTAATTACTTTTGTTTCTATTGAACAGCTAGCAATGCATACTAATTCAATGTGTCCCTGACTGTTCAATAGAAGCAAAGGTAATCAAAATGTACAAGTTCATCAACTTTGTAAAAAAAATTGCCATTTTTTTTTATTTTTTAGTAGCAGTATTTCTCTGGTTTCCAACCTTGAATAACAAGTCAGTTTGGGCCTATAACTTGCTTTTCTGGCCAAAAATATTTTTTGAAAACTAAAAAAAAAAAAGAATTTTTTTTGTCGACATGATTTTTTGATGTCGACATGTCGGCATACGTGCCGACGTCGACATTATGTCGACATAAGGCATGTCGACCACATCACTACAAATTACTATGTTTGTCCGAGGGGGGGGGGGTATCCTTGATGTGGACTAACTGATGATGTTTGTGCATTTACAAGAAGTTGTGTTCCCAAAGGACTTAAGCGTATTCTTGATCTTTTCTGACTAATCTACACCAAGATACTTTTCCTTCAGTGATCGTGTGCCATCATGCATAATAGTCAAGTCCCTGAAGTCCTGACAGTTTTCTTTTATGAGAAAATTTAGCCGTCTTGAAATTTTGAACAAGTAATTTTCTGCTGACTTCATTCAGGTGTGCTCATATCAAAATGTGCAAAGAACTTTCTAGAAGATGTTTTGTTTTTGTTCTGTGCTTATAAAGAGCTGTATCCCTTACGGTCCGTAACCCGATCGACAGCCTCATCCTCCATTTTTGTTCATCAATTTTGGTATCAGAAGAAAGCTCTTTTTTTTTTTTAAATTTATTTCTTCTTTAACCTGGGACACTCAATCAGTTGAAAATACAATTACTCATCTGTTCTTCCTTTCTCATTGCCCCAGTGATATTTAACGCCCAAACGGAACATGAAAAATCGGACCACGCCTCTTTAATGTTTTATTGTTTTTTGGTAAAGTGTCCATACCAGAGATAATGTAATTTACTTAAATGTTTGTTCTAATTTCATGCAGGTTACTGTGACAACTGTAGATAAGCGTCAGAGACAACTAGTATTCAAAGCCAACCTTCTGGAGATGGATAACAAAATCTTAGTGGATTTCAGGCTCTCAAAGGTGAGTGAATGAGACAGGTCAGAGGTCATGGCACAGAATGTCTGTTATGGGTGTGTCCATAAGTTTCGGGAATGCATTATTCATGGATAACACTTTTTAATACAGAATAAAAGTTGACCTTGATGCAGCATAATCAAAGGGGCACAATTATATTATATTCAAAAGTGTTTTCCAACCATGACACACTCTAACAGTGTTGTTAGTCCTTGCCGTTTGAGGTGAGCGATCACTCTGGCTCGCCATTGCTTGCCCAAACTCAATTTCTAGTGAGTCATTTTCCACTTGCCATAGACACTAAATAACGCTCGCTGCGAATCACCCCAAATTAAATTACATCCAAGTTTCAATACTTTCAATGTATTTAACATAATAAATTAGGCTTAATCCCTGAATACGAAAGAGAAGGTGTCAACAGTCCGTAATTGTTTCATATTGGTATGAATGATCTTTCAAACCTAGAGAGTGACTCGACCACTACATACTAGAGAGTGATTCAGCTCTGAGAGTAATTGACCACCCGTCTTTAAAATGTAGACAGCAAGGCCTGGTTGGTCTTAAAGTAATGCAGAATTGCTTGTTTTACATTTTGTACCCATTAAAATGCAGCAGGAGATAAACAACTTTTGTTCATAGCTGATAAGAACAAAATGAGAGCCTCTTTTTATCCTCTCTCTCTCTTTCCCTCTCATTCTTTTGCTTTCTATCTTTCCCCCTCCCCCACCCCTTCTCTCTCCTTTCCTCTTTCAAACTCTATCAGTATTGCTGCTCCATCTCCATCCCTCTCTTCTATATCAAAGGAGTCTTTATTTGGGTACATACCACAGAATTAAAACCAGAGAACTGGGACTCGACCGCTATCTTGAAACATGCATGGAGCAAAAATTGGTGGTGTTCGGTTTTGCTCGGAATGTGTTTCAGGCAGTCGTTGTTGTATGAATGTGACATCGCATACCAGATGCATTTGAGAGATGCTCTTGTTGCGACCTGCACGCGATACCGAAACGCTTCAGATGATACGCAGAATTGTTTTCATTTATTTCCACGCATCGTCGGCAAGGACCCGAATATCCCCAATTTTCACCCATATAGTAGATGGCACTATTGTACGTGTCGGTATAAGATGTCCAAGTTTTCTGGTTTTAAATCTAGTGGCATATACACAACTTTTGAGCACACACTGTATAATTAGTTGTGTTATGATTAAACAAGCATAGTAGGGCATTGTAATTTTCTCTTTTGTTCTATCCCGAACTACAGGGTGATGGTCTAGAATTCAAGAGACAATTTGTGAAGATCAAAGGCAAAATGACATCAGTTATCACCAAAGGACCACTTCTCTTCCCAACTCTAACTCCTACTCCTCAATAACTGGTGACTGGTGAAGTAACCATGGTAACAGTAACAAGGACTACATGTACTTGTGTAAAGTGTGCTGAGGCTTGTGGATCAACGTCTAGGTGTTGTGCCTGTGCGTAGCGCACTAGCACTATAAATCACTGCCCTTATTTTTTTTACATGTTCTTGTCGTTTCCTGCTATTCATGTCAGAGAAGCATAGGTCATGCGTGATTTAAGAAGGCTTTGATACAGCCCTTGTGTACAGTTCAAATGTATGGGCTTAATAATTAAATACATTAAATTATAATTGAATACCTAAGTGGGAAGGAGGGCCCAACTCCACCATTTTAAAGAAATGACTTAGACCTGGGCATTTTATTGCTAGCAGACAGTTCTTCCTTGCTTGTAAAAGAAGGGCTCAAATCCACTCTCTATAAAAATAGTCTTCCAAAAACACTTAATCATGGTTTCAACAAATATTGGGAATTTTATGGAGATGGAGTTGGGCCATTTTTCCTCTTGGGTATTCAATTATGTGCGTCAGTATCTTACACATGCATGAAGTTAACAAATATTTTGTAACCCACCGATATCTCTCTCATGAGGGAGTTAAAAGATGCCAGAATGAAACCAAAATTATTTTTACCTGAGGTACACAACTCAACTAGGCCTGTTTGAAGATCTTCCAGTTGAAATCCATACACCCCCTATTAAATACATGTGAGTTTCAAATGGGGCTGCTGAATGGGTGACTCCATTTGAAATCTACAACATCCTATGTGGGAGATTAAGGTCGTGTCTTGACGTATGGATTTCAACTAGAATAGCTTATTGCTGAAGCATTACCATTGAATGGCTCTCTAACTCAATATTATAAGGGTGATAGTTTGACTAATATCAGGGTTCAAAATAAGTAGGAGCCGGGGGCAAAGTTGACCTTCGCTGAACTTACAAATGCCCTTGGTTTACATGGAAGCCTTCATGACCACTGAGGAGAACTTTAATGTAATTATGTTGCAATCATATTCTGAACGGCATGATATTCGTATTTGTCCAAGTTGATGTGAAATTGTTCCTGGTACAAAACAAATATACTGCAATTACAGGCAATTTTCTATAATTCAATTTTCTGGCGTTGCCCCAGGTTCTGAAGATCTTATTTTGACCCCCGCTAACTATACTAACAATGATACATTTTTTAAGCGTATCATCACAACTAAACCCAATACATATGTACTCAAAGTTAACTTGTGCCATAGGTGGTGGGATCAGATATCATTGTTGAGCAGGAAAACCCTCTTGTGTATCATTGGCCCCTGAACATGTTTAAAGCAAACCCTTTTGGCAGTTTTGTTTTAAGCATCTTTAAGGGCCACAAGTACATAGGGGTTTTCCTGCCCAACGATATCAAAACCAAATCTGATATGGTTAATCTTAATTTATTTGGCAGACTGCCAAATATTGATTTGTGTATTTGTTAAATTCAGAAGAATTAGAGGACCGTATCAGACGGTAGATAGCCAGAGACTAGCATATAAATTGAATACATGAGTGGAAGAAGGGCCCAACTCCAATTTTTTACAAAAATGAGTTAGACCCAGCATTTTATTGCCAGCAGACTGTTCTTCCTTGTGTGTAAAAGATGAACCAAAATCCACTGTCAAAATAGTCTTCCACATCCACTTTCATGGAAGAAAGGCCCAACTCCATGGAGTTGGGCCCTTCCATAAATATTGGGTTAAAGAGGAATTTTGTTCATCCATGAAATCTGCTTTTCACTACAATAAACTTTCTTGCTAACATATTACATGCATCTACTTCTGCAATTAATGGATAATTACCAAATTTTCTGTAGCTATTTATAACACATCTGCTTACGGAATGGGCACTTGCAGTATATTAGTGGAAGAAGGGCCCAGCTCCAGCTCGAATTTAAGACCTGTACCGTTGCCATGGAAACATATATAATTTTGAATATATGTAATACTGTATGTTCATGTATCAAAGGTCCCATGAAGATGAAAACATTCTGTCTATAAAACTTTTCCAAATATTACGTTTTTTCTTAATATCTCAAAAACAGTTTTGATGGAATTGGGCCCTTCTTACACTCAGGTATTCAATTATTTAATGGTGAAATAAGTTAATCAAATTAAGGGAACTAAATAGGGCAGCATACAGGGTTAATTGACAGTACAGTGCCACACCGTATGATCTTTGTTCTCAAATTCAAGAGAATCCATGCGTAACATGAATTTAACAAAGAGAGGGGTCGTTATTCTGCCAAACTCTTAATTTGTACTCAAAAGTTAACTTGTGCCAAAGGTGGTGGGATTTTTAATTACATGATAAAAATACTTGTACATTTCCCTCCATGAACAGTAAAGGAAGTTTTGAAAAGGTTTCCTGCAAAACGAGACTTACGGCAGTAGTAGGGCTATTCTATTTGATTTCCACACCCCCTGTGGAAGATATATCTGCTATCTTAATTCCAGTTGAACTATACAGTCAGTCTAAAATTAGCGTTTTATGTCCCAATCCCAATGACAGCTAAGGGTAAATGTAGAGATCCAGTTAGATATTACATTGGGATATTCCAGTTGACATTCATTCACCCCTATGGAAGACATGCCCTTAATATATGGAATGTTATGCTCACATCTTCCATAGGGGGTGTATGTTTTTCAACTGGAATAGCCCATTAGTTGGGAAATTGTGCATGAAATTCCAAAATCTTCCACACATTTTTCACTGCATCTTGATGAATATTGTTGGGTCTGGCTAATAACTGTTGAATGTTGTTGGAATTTCATGATCTTAATTTTGCTCAAGGGTGGGGTGAGAGGCATGCAAAATCGCAATTGACAAAAGACTTGTCGCAGTGTGAGAATTTGTCTTCATTCTTGCCATGATATTGATTATTGGTACCATAGGCAGTGGAAGTGGATGGGGGACATCCCCCCTAAAATTTTTCCATGAGGGGACATCCTGAAAAAAATTGTAATAGAAGATAAATAAAGCAATAATTGTCCTGTGTATCTTCCTTTTTAGCCCGAAAAACTAGTTTCGGGTCAAAATAGGCTTAACATCTTGAAGTTTATGTGCTTCGCGGGCAACCACCCCATCAAATACTAAAATGCACCTTCAAACTGTCTGAAATTGACATTTTTGAGTACGTTTTGTGCGCAAATAATGTAGTAAAACTGGCACAAAATATGCTTGCCCCCCAATGCTACCACTGCCACCAATTGGTGAAGTTAAAGTCTTCATGAAAAGTACAAAAAAGTTTATTTAATACTGTATTAAGTCTGTTATTTTCATAAACAGAATTATTGTTATTTTTGGAAATTCTGTGAGTAGTTTATTTTGTGGAATTAATGTAAGTGTAAAGTAACTTTATATAAAAACTGTATTTTCATGCCTACATGTCCACTCACGAAAATAAAACGCTCGCGAAAATAACAGCGTACGGTATATAGTATTTGAAAAGAAAGATATTGATGCAAAATCTATGCATAATGGGTAAAAAAAAGCAAATGTTTGAAAAAACCATGAGTTTGTAATTGAAATAAGTCTATTTTAATATTTTGTATTATATATTGTACAACTTTTTGATGGCCTTTTGTCCCTTGTACTAGGTGTCAACCTGTTTAATAGTTTTCTAAAATGAGCAGAAATGCCAATCTGTAAGGAAATGATTCTACTTCTGAAACCTCAATATCCAAGCAAACGCAAAATGTTTTACGGACAGAAGTGTTTAAATGTGGGGTAATACAAAACAACATTCAAAAACATTTTTGAAAACTTGCTGCAAAATAATGTAACAGTGTTGACAAAATATTTTGCAAAAATGCTTGCCAAAAGATATTTTACTAAAAAATTTGACATTTAAAAAATGTTTTTCTTGACTCAAAAGGGGCTATTCCAGTTGGAATCCATACACCCCACCCCCATGAAAGACATGACCTTAATCTCCCACACAGGGAGTGTGAATTTCAAATGGGTTACCTGAATGGGTGACTCCATTTTGAAATCTGAACCAACTGTGTGCTAGAGATTAAGGTCATGTCTTCCATAGGGTGTATAGATTTCAACTGGAATTACCTAATCCCACAGGGATTGATTAGTCTAGTCACTGAACTATGTTTCCTCTATAATCATTTGATTAAGCCTTTCTTATAGTTCACTGCAAATGTGGAAAGTAAGATTTATAGGAGTTTTTATACCGTATAATTCCATCTACAAGGCACATAATGCCTCTAAATGAGTGTATTTTTGACAAAAGAGACAAATGGCAGACACCCTCCACAAAAACATTACAAAAATAGATTGGCCTTAACAGTTACATGTTTGTACATTTACATAGTTGCTCAAACTCCCAAATATTTTTGTGAGGGTGTCTGCCTTCCTTCTTTTTCATCCAAAAAATACTCATCTAGAGGCATATCCTTGCAGATGGAATTCTACGGTATTGTTAAACGCATCTCAAGTAGTATTGTATTCTTGTGAGTCATAATCTGCAGGTACTTGTTTGCATAAGAGCCATATTCTTTCAGTTTGAGCATATTTGACTAAAAATTGCAGTATACTCTGTAATAGCAATAAGGAAGCCAATAATTGCATATTAGGCCTTTCTGTTCTTAAATTAAGGCCAATAATGATAAAAATAAGTTTGTGATGGAACTGACACCGCTTATATCAAGTCTTGGGAGCTACTTTGTAGGACCCATAATCCCATATACCAATCCTCTTATGTGTCACCTTTAGTTGTCTCAATAATGAAGTGCAAACACAGCTAGGTCATGCTTGCCTCCAACCCACACAAGAAAATTGATGCAAGAATGCAATATTTGAATTCCTTGACATATTCCTTAAGTTAGTCCGAGCCGTTTTGTCAAAAATCTTTATTTTCCTGTAATTTGATCAGCATATATGCAACATGTGCATATTATCTTGGCTGCTTATGATTGGCTCAGGGGTGTACCAGGGCCATTGAACAAAGTGGGGGGGGGGGAATTCCCAAATACTCCCACTAACCGGGTATTAAACTAAACAGACTTACTTGGACCAATGCCTTCAAAAATGTGCAATTTTAACGCTTAAATTGGTCAAAACCGGTTCGAAGGAAGATGCACATTTTTGTCAATTTTGTCCTGGTATTTCGAGCCAAGGGGCAACATTCGCCCTGCCCCCATTTGGTACAATTTGAGGCAATGGGGATATGAGGGAATTGAATCAGTACTACTTCAGTGCCAGTCCTAAATTTTCTTTACCACAAGTGTGGTACCTGTAAACATTTCTTGTGAGATTGGATCGACAGTCCGGTCTATAAAAACCAAACAAGATAAAAACAAGTTCGAGTTGTCTAATATTAGATATATACAAACTTTTTGAATAGTTTTGGTATAGTTACTGTCATTGTATACTTAATAAAAAGTATTTTTGCATTAAAGATGTTTTGATAAAATAATTGCTGCTAAGTTGTAGTTTTATGTGAAGTTATTTTTTAAGTGAGTTGAAACAATTGAAGAAATCCAGCATTTTTTTGCAAATGTTTGTAGTAGAGAATAATTATGACAATTTATAGCAGAATTAGAAATAATGTGGGCCCTCGGGCCAAATGCGCATGAAAACCACATGCTATCCTGCGGGCTGCAGTGCTCATGAAAATTAGTTAACAAGTCATGAAGACAGACTCGATGCGGACTTCAATATCAATCCTTCCCTGCTATTTGGCATTACCAGTTGTTGAAATCTAAGAAAGTGTCACAAAATGTGGAACAGTGTAACATTTCAAACCTAATATAATTTATGTCAAATTAGGCCCTTAAAAATGTTGACTTATTTCTCACATTGTCCACTGGTAAGGGGTTTTAACCTTCAGAGGGGGTGGGAGAGGACTCCCTATAATGTTGCACTTCGCCCTGACTTCGGGCAAGTGCAGTGGCGCCCTCAAGACCCCAATTTCCAAGCTCCTTTTCCGCTTCTTATCCCTTTCAGACTCAACTCTGCTCTTAAAGTACGCGGAGCCTTTTGGCTACATTTTTTCTCCACACCTGCCAAACAGTGAACGGTGTAACAACATAAAGATCTCCCCCGGCCCGGGGTTTTTGCGCCCAAATTTGCCACTAGGTAATTGTATCAGCGAATAATAGGCTTAAAAATTGTTTGATTGGCGTAACATTAAAAAAATTGGGTAGGTAACAAAATCAGTGATAAATAAAAGTTGCTGGTCAAATTGAACTTGTAAGGGTCTTTGGGTGACAGATCAAATGGAAAAATAGGGGGTCATCGGGTGACAGAGCATGTGTTCGTTAGAAAACAGGCATGAGAATTTTCAGTTTAAAAACTGAATTCAGTTTTTTAGTCAAAATTTCCGCAACTTTATTTAATTTCAGCCTGTTTTTGGTACTTTTTGCCCAATTTCACGCGCATTTTCAGTTTTTTCAGTTTTTAGGAAAGTGCAGTCACATGCCTGAGAAAATATGTGGTCTTTGGGTGACAGCGACGCTGAAAAAGGGGGTCTTAACAGCCCTACATATACGCGTCACTTCCAAAGTGGGAGTGCCCCCACTGGGGGGTTTGTTCTTAGTTCAGTATCAAACTGCGTAAAATCTACGATCCACTCGAGCTGGTTTACGAAGTTTCATCTTCAACTGATTCCAGAACAGCCGTTGTCCACCCAGATCACTTCAGACCACTTCAACACTTCCTTGTAACATAATAACTGGCGAAACAACAACTTGATCAGGAATTACCCCAATCTGTACAAGAATGAGTAGGCCTACATCAGCATTGTCTATTACCTATCGCATCCGTGCAAAATGGATTTAAGAAGTTTAAATTCTTCACATTGCGATCTTCTAGAGGTGGAATACTTGTTAGTTCCCTATTCATGCTATTGCTAATTAGTGTTGTTGTGTACCTTACATTGCAAACCCTTTGGGTAGATGGAGTTAATGGATGATGATCCCACAGTGAAAACAAGAACCACTACCATCCAGATCAGAGAAGACTTCATGATGAATTCCTTTACTGTCAGGAAATTCTGTTTTTCTGAATACATTAGTAAGTCGTGACTAGTCTCTCTACTTAGCTTCTTCTATGAAATAACCAGTAGATATGGTATGCTGGAGACTTACGAACAGGCAAATAAATGAAAAGCAAATAGAAAGTGTTCAAATTGTGTAGGCAGAAAGTTCAATAGCTCAGTATGTTTAAGAATTTTACTAGGGAGTCACTTAATATTGAGGTGTCTTCCCATCATAAAGTGGTGCTGAAGTGATTACTTCTTTAATCCATCTTTAATATCTATTGCTCTCTTTACCCATGATCTTAGCCTCATCCCGAGCTATCCCAGTCAATGACACGATTGTTTTCAACCACATGGTCTGTAATAGCTGACTTATCATGCTTATGAATAACAGACTTTGATGCCTTTCTGGTGGCTCTTGTTTTGACGTTGTCTCCGATTTGATCAGCCTCAGTTTTATGTTCGTCAAGTCTATTCCCGAATTTTCTGCCTGTCTCCCCGACGTAGCCGACGTACAGTTTTTGCAAGGGATGGAGTATCTGACATCGGTAGAATTATGAAGTTCCCGCTTAGCTTTCGGATGAATAAGAGCTTGCGAAGTGGCCATGTTATACGTTTGGAAAATCCTATAAATGCGCTCAGACACACCTTCCACATATGGAACCACAACTAACCCTTTAGATTTGGTCGAATCGTCTTTCTCTTTGCTCTCTTTCTTTAGCTTTGGCTTTGCCATCTGATCTTTCGCCTTTTTGATGCTCCAGTCCGGGTAGCCACAATTCTGAAGCGCGTCTTTGATATGCTCGTCCTCTCTTTCCTTGTCCTCATCTTCGATGACAATTCTGTTCTTTCTGTCCAGAAGTGTGCGGACGACCACTAATTTTTGGTGCAGGGGATGATGCGACCTAAAATTCAAGTATTGGTCGGTGTGTGCGGCCTTCCGACACATCAATAATTTAACCGATCCGTCATCACGTCGAACAATCAAAGTATCCAGAAACGGGATCTTGCCCTCCTCTTCCTCTTCATCAACTTAATTGAATTAGTGTCATATCCACTTGGTTGAGGTGGTCGGTGAGGGTGTTAACTTCATCTTTAACAACAATTTCCAAGATGTCATTTACATATCTTTTCCACAGCTTCGGTTTGCATTCCATAGGCGCGATGGTGGTAATCGCAGTCCCTTCCAGGTGTTCCATGAAAATATTTGCCGCAAATGGTGACACTGGACTGCCCATGGCTGCTCCGAATCGTTGTCTGAAGATCTTCCCACGAAAGGTAAAGTATGTGGTAGACAAGATAAAATCCAGTAAATCCACCACCTCTTCTGTTGTAAGATTGTAACCGTAGGATTTATTATATTCTTTGAGCCAACTTTCCTTAATTCTGTGAAAGATCAGATGGCAAAGCCAAAGCTAAAGAAAGAAAGAGAGAAAAAAAGACGATTCGACCAAGTCTAAAGGGTTAGTTGTGGTTCCATATGTGGAAGGTGTGTCTGAGGGCGTTTCTAGGATTTTCAAAACGTGTAACATCCGGCGCCACTGCAATGAAATCTCATTGCACACTTCGCATCCGAAAGACAAGCGGGAACCCCACAACTCTACCGATGTCATATTATACTGTACTTCTGCTTACATCGGGGATACAGACAGAAAATTCGGGAAAGTCTTGACGAATATAAAACTAAATATAAGCCAAAAATCTACCAGCCATTATAACATTCATTGACTTCCGAAAAGCCTTCGACACTATTCATCGAGGCAAGATGCTACAAATCCTCAGAGCATATGGGATACCAAAACAACTTGTGGATGCCATTGGCAGGACATACAAGAAAACCAGAGCCAAAGTGATCTCCCCTGATGGTGAAACTGAGCTGTTTGACATCGTAGCCGGCGTTCTACAAGGACATACTCTTGCCCCGTATTTGTTTGTGATAGTGCTTGACTATGCCTTGAGAATGGCTATAGATGGCAAGGAAGAAGCACTAGGATTCCAGCTTGAAAGGCGAAAAAGCAGACGAGTTGGGCCAGAAGTGGTAACCGACCTGGACTTCGCTGATGACATCGCCCTATTGTCAGAAGAAATAAAACAAGCTCAGGAACTGCTACAAAGGGTAGAAGCATCAGTCGGAAGAGTCGGCTTGAAGATGAATGCCACCAAGACAAAGTTCATGTCCTTTAACCAAGAACAGCAAGTTAACATCTGCACAAATAACGGTACAAAGCTAGATGAGGTGAAAGACTTCAAATATCTAGGAGCATGGATGGCTAGCACTGAGCATGATGTCAAAACACGCAAGGCAGCCGCTTGGAGAGCATGCAACAGCCTGAGCAAGATCTGGAAGTCTGCTCTACCAAAGAACTTCAAACTGCGGGTCTTCAGTGCAACAGTGGAGTCTGTGTTAACGTATGGATGTGAAGCCTGGACCATAACTCCCAAACTAGCCAAAGAGCTGGATGGCTGTTACACCCGTATGCTAAGGGCAGTGTACAACATCCATTGGAAACAGCACATAAGCAACAAAGAGTTGTATGGAGACCTCCCAAGGCTCTCAGAGAAGATCAGAGAAAGGAGAACACGCTTCGCTGGCCACTGCTTCAGGAGCAAGAGTGAACCTGTCGCCAACCTGATAAACTGGGCACCCAAACATGGTACAAGAAACCCTGGTAGACCACCCCTTACATATGTAGATGTACTCAAGCAAGACACTGGACTGGAAGCATCTGACTTGGGAACGGCGATGCAGGACAGGAGGATATGGAGAGCTGTCGTGGTTCGGGAAAACCACCCGAAATAAGCAAGCAAGTAAGCAAGCAATATAAAACTGAGGCTGATAAAATCGGAGACAACACTAAAACATGAGCACCAGAAAGGCATCACAATAATATAAAAGATGGATTAAAGAAGCAATCGCCATCAGGAAGCGGGGCAACACCATAAACAGAGACGAGGGGCAGTACAACTTAAGTCACGTTTTTGACGATCTGCTAACTGACAGAAAATCAACTGGCAACTCGGCTGCTAAGCAGCAGTCAACATCACCTGTACACAGATCGTCATTACAACAATAGCATCGAAAAAGGAAACTGACAGTTTCTGAAACGTCTGCAAGTAAGTGGATATTTTATTGGACTGGTATGAAATCACAACTATCAATTCCTGAAGAATCTGTTTTAAAACAAACGTTTATTCTTAATTCTATATAATCAAACTGCGTCAAATCTACGATCCACTCGAGCTGGTTTACGTAGTTTCATCTTCAACTGATTCCAGAACAGCCGTTGTCCATCCAGATCATCAGGCCACTTCAACACGTCCTTGTAACATAATAACTGACGAAGCAACAATGTCTTTCTGTGATCAGGAATTTCCCCAATCTGTACTAGAATGAGTACATCAGCATTGTCTATTACCAATCGCATTCGTGCAAAATGTAGCTGATAATGACACCATCCATCATCCATGAAATTCTCTGATAATACTGCGATAGTTTTGCGACTTTGCTTAATGCCATGGCATATGGCATTGAGAATATAATGTCCTGCTGGAATGTCACCTCTTTCTTTAAGACAAAGCCGGAACCGTTCTGGTCCATCCTCAATGTTTGGAATTAGTTGATCATTTATCCATGCTTCATTGTCTCTGTGATAGGCAACATAAGCATGATATCGACGTCGCATAATTGGTGCTTCTCTTGCATCAACATCATCCTCATCATCGCTATCAATGATATCGGCATCATCATCATTATCTATATATCGCTGATATCTTCTCTGATAAAACAAAATCCATAATTTGTAACGTACGCGCCATCGCTTTTTATAAACTAAAGAAACTGTCACACCAATAATAAGGAGGGCAAATAAACTTGGGAAAATGTAGTATTCAAGATGTAGTCTGCAGTCTAAACTAAATTCTGTGATACCATAATTCTCTCTGATTGCAGGAGACCAACATAAGTATAAAGGATGGGCATCTATGTATGTGCTTGTATCTGTCAGTATCCAATGTTGCAGGGGTTGTATAACACAGGTACAAGAAAATGAATTGTCTCCAAATTCAACGCGCAACAAGTTATAAGGTGGTTTCATCAGAAAGGCAGGCAGTGTAGTCAATACATTGCTAGATACAATGAGTGTCTGTAGACCATAAAGGCCTTTCAAAGAATTCAAATTACCAATTTTATTTCCAGCCAAATTAAGATAAGTGAGATTTGTCATGTGATGAAATTGTTTATTTCCAGGTAATCTCACTATTTCATTATGACTGAGATCCATGTATTTGAGGTGTACCAGTGATGAAAAATCATTTCCACTAATATCTGCAATATTATTGCTACTCATATTTAAATATTGTAGGCTGCGACTCTCAAGAAGAAATTGGTCAATTGATAAAAATTTGCAATTTGTTAACGTCAGCGTTTCAAGGTGAGGAAACTTGGTATCCGCAAAGTCATTTTTAAATATGTTTCCTTTGGAGTCTGATATGACAAGTGACTTGAGATGTGAACAGTTACCCCAAACGAATACGTAATAAATATTGAATCTAAGTGCACTAAATGCAATTTTCTCAAGTCCAGGAGATGAAGCACATAATGGGGCTACACCAACACCATCACCATTCCCTATACCAGCAACAGTTGCAGCAGAAATGTTGATAGATCTGAGGTCCAAATTGATAACACTGATGAGCACCCCAATTGCATACGTGTTAATGTCATTCATATGCAAGTAAGTCAGATTGCCAAATGATCCAAGGTCTATACGTTCAATAGGATTACGTGAGACATCCAGGGATTTCAATCTGAAACCGATAAATCGTCTATCATAGGACATTTTCTGTATATAATTATTACTCAAACTCAAGTGTTCCAGGGAGTCTGCAAGCATGCTCAGGGCTTCATAAGGAAATTCAGTTAAACCATTACTACTAAGGTCCAATGACCTGAGGTGTGGTAAGCCTCGAAAAGCATATTTAGATAGACGTGTTGCATTATTAGCAATGCCAGATGAGGTGTCTGTTAATATTTTTAAAGTTTGTAGGAATGGAAAAATGCAAAACGCATCATCTTCAATTAATAGATGTTGGTGTGATGGATATGGATTGAGATGTACAATTGTCAACAACAACACAGATGATTTTAATGATTCAGCTGCCAGTGCTTTAAACACAATTTTACCTGCTATTTTTAGGTGTAAAGCAGATAGTGAAGCTGGAAACTTTGTGATTAGTTCTGTCCATTTGGTTTCATTCCAATATTCAGTATAATCACCTGACCTACGTCGATCAGATGTTGTACTATACTTCTTGAGACTTGTCAGGTTCCGAATAGGACAAGTTACATAGTCAAAGTTATTTTTACTTATATAAAATGTTGTCAACATTTGGAGGCCTTCTGTTGCTTTACATGGTGTAGAGGTTAAACGGTTCCAAGAAAAATTTATATATTTGAGATGAGTATTATTCAAAAACAATGTCTCTGGTAAACTGGATAAGTCATTCCAGGATAAATCTAAATATTCCAGACTGATGAGATCTACAAATAATGTCTCTGGTATTCTTGATATGTTATTGAAGGATATGTCTAAATATTTTAGTCTGATAAGGTCTTTAAACAAAGTTGCGGGTAGTAAAGTGGTTCTCACAGTCATATAACTATTATAAGCCTTTAAAACAAAGTTAAACAGATTAGTCAAACCGTGGAAAATAGAACCAGGCAAGGTCCGTATTGAATTCCAAGATATGTTAAGTACTTGCAACTCATGTAATCCATTAAATGCTGATGATGGTAGACTGGCCAAACCACTGCTAGTAATATCTAACTTCTTCAATGATACGGCTGTGCGAAATGGACTACCATGTAATTTATGATGTTGATGGCTTAGATAGGCCTATAGTTGGTTTTGATTGCTTAGATCTAGAACTTCCAGATTGTTCAGTCCAGCAAATGTATCATTGCTGATACTGGATATATTGTTGTTGCTCAGATCTAATTTTTGAAGTGATACGAGATGGATAAAACTCTTCTCATTGACAGTTTCAAGTTCATTATGACTCAAATCTAAGTTCTGAAGTGAGGTAAGACGTAAAGAAAAATTTTTCCTATTGACAGTTCCAAGTTGATTATTACTCAAGTTTAAACTCTTCACATTGCGATCTTCTAGAGGTGGACTACTTGTTAGTTCCCTATTGCTACAGTCTAAATCAGTGTTGTTGTATACCTTACATGGCAAACCCTTTGGGTAGATGGAGTTAATGGATGATGTTGCCACAGTGAAAGCAAGAACCACAAATATGCAGACCAGAAAGGACTTCATTATGAAATCCTTACTATAGGCAGCAAAATACAAAGTCGACAAATTGGTTAATTCTTCATAAATACGTGAAGATTTTGTATATTATTCTGTCCTGTTTTGCTGAATACTCTAATAAGTCATGACTAATCCCTCCACTTAACTTCTTCCAAATGAAATGACCGGATAAGGGATGCTAGAGACCAACAAACGAATAAATGCATAGCGAATAGATAGTGTTCAAATTGTGTAGGCAGAAAGTTCACCACCTCAGTGTGTTAAGAATATTCCAAGGGGTGTCACTTGATATTGAGGTGGGGTTCTCATCATAAAGGGGTGCTATTGAAAGTGACCCAAAATGGGACCAGAATTGACCCCTGATCATGGCAACCATTTAGGAAGTTCTTCAAACCTTAATACAGCAACTGTATTCTCCTAGAACTTTGAGTAGCCTAATACATTTTTTGATTTTGATATCCTACGAGGTAGTCTCATTTTAGTCCCATATTTTGTATTACGTACAGCATGGTTCCCTGACCAAAATCCAAGACATCCCCCAGAATATTGCAGACTAATGTGTCATGTCGTTACTTTCACTTCTGTTCTTGCCTAAGAATCTCAAGTTAACCCTCCCCTAATTAAAATATAGAACAATTCACTGAGGTGAAGGTAAATATTAAGATGCAAACATATGCTGCTTGTTTAGTGCTGCTCTGGTAAAAGATGAATAAAACAAAACTGATACAGAAAGTAATTTTGAATGCAACAAAACCGGTATAGAAAGCTATGTGTGTTGACATTTTTGTGGGGAAATTCATTTATGGACAAAGTTTACTTGTCAAGTCCTGATTTTAAAACCCTACGTGATTTAACTCATTTTGATTGAATAGGTAAGGAAAGCATGATGATGATGATTGTGTAAATGATTATGCTCATGCAGAAAATGATGATTACGATGACGATGATGATGTTGTTGATGATGATGTCGTGCAAAGAGGAGCCAGCATCCCAGCAAACACAAAACGTTTTCGACATCATTCGCATAAGGTTATAAAAGGTTGTCAGAAAACGTTTAAATGTCGGGTTATATAAAGGGTATATTAAGGGTATAAAACATTTTCATAACATTAAAAATCATTTTTTGATAATCTACTGCTCAGCAAACAAAAATGTTTTACAGAAAACGTTTAAATATCGGGTTATATAAAGGGTATAAAAACGTTTTAATAACATTCCAAAAACATTTTTGAAAACTTGATACAAAACATTCTAAACAGAATGTTATTTTGGGGAGTTGAAAAAATATTTTGCGAAAAATGTTTGCCCAAAATATTTACAATAACGTTTTAAAAACGTTTTCATGACCTTTATATAACCCGACATTTAAATGTTATTAAAACGTTTTGAAAAAAAACATTTTAAGAACATTTCTGTGTTTGCTGGGTGCAAATATTTTAACATAATGTTATTTAAATGTTGACAAAATATTTGGCAAAACATGCTTGCAAAAATTGTTTACAATAAAATTTTTGAAAACATTTAAAAAATATTGATGGAGTGTGTTTTCATACAAAACGTTTTAAAACGTTTTCATGATCTTTATATAACCCGGCATTTTAATGTTATTAAAACGTTTTTATGTAAACCAAAAGCTAAAATATAACTTATTAAAAACGTTTTTAAAACGTTTTTGTGTTTGCTGGGATATTACCCCCACCTTACCAAAGTTGCCGGCTCACGGTAGAGCAACGTATCTTTTTTTTTTTTAATCAACGTGTCAATGATGATGATATTACTCCTCAGTGTCTCCCTGGCCTAACTACATTGTTCCAGTATGCAATAAAAGTTATCATCAGACTCTCAGATCCCATATTGAAGCATTAAAATTTAGGGGGTCGAGGGCAGAGACGTAGGTAGCACTTTTTCAGAAGCGGGGAAGGGGGGGCAACTTTTTTTTTAAAGGGGGGGGGGACTTTGACGAAAATGGTCAAAAATGGGCTAAAAAGTACAAAAAGGGCTAAAAACCGTACATATCAGGGTGGCCAGCATCCTACAGGGGGCAAGACTTCTCACAGGGGGACCTTGTATTCTATAAAGTTGGCCCCAAAATTAAACAGCATTAAGCGAAGCTACAATTGAATGCAGTCTGTATAAAATGATTCATCATATTGTTACCGGCAGTTTTGATTTTTTTTCAAGAAAGAAGACTTAGGGTCACAGAAAGCCAATAGGATTTTCCGCAAACACGGCATAGCCACAGCTATGAAACTTAATAAATCTTCGTAAGATACTTGTACATCCTGTTACGAGTCGTACTTGACTCAAGGCCAAAATCACCTTTTTCCCGAACTCACACGAATGCACAACATAAATACACTGTTTGTTTAAGCTAACAAAATCTAAGTCTTTAATTGAAAACAGAGTATGATTGGTACATATAATAACAATATCGCATATACAATAAAATCACACAATGACAGTTTTACTATATCAGTACTTAACCAGCTGTCTTCTTGTTGGTGATCCTAGAGTTCTTGCAATGTTCTGGACGACTGATGTAATATATCCTTATTCACTTGTCCTGCGAAAATCAGCGAAATCCAGTGTACACTTGCGTTTATAAATATCCTTGCGTATAAAATCCTCATACGAAAATGATGATGCTTTCTCCAATCTCCTTTGCGCTGCTTTCTCCACAAATATATCTATCTCCTTGCGCTGCTTTCTCCACAAATATATCTCCTTGCGCTGCTTTCTCCAAAAATGGTGTTTCTTTCACCATTCTCTCTTTCTCCAGGGAACAGGTTTCTTTAACACAGCTCCGCTGTTTTTGACAGATGCGTTGTCTTCAAAATACCAGCAAATTCCAGCAATTCGACAGAAGAACTTTAATCCTTCGATGAGGAAGAGCACATTTGTTTGCTCACTATCTCCTTCGTTGCTGTATTAAAATTAGCTCAATTATTGGCTATAAAAACTGGTTAAAATGTACTTCTTTTTTTAAGCACGAAGACCATCACACACATGTGGAGTTTACAAACTCCCACGATATTCTGTAAAGTCCCAACCAAAAGCCTCCAGCTTTTTATATCAGTACTCATGCAAAAAAACCCACCATCTATTAATAAACCATTACTTCAATCACATTTTCACAACATTGCTGCAATCTTGGGATTTCCCAAGATTAATTATACACATTCACATTACATCACTTCCTGGGGGTTTTCTGATGGTGCAATAATGAACTGGGGATTTCCAAGTTCCAAACATTGACTTTGTTTACAATAATTTGGGGGAATTCCAAAATGATTTTCCACACCATTACCTTGCAATTACAAGGTGCTTTCCCATCTCATGAAATACTTTCAGCTTGCGAACAAAGTTAAATAAATTAAATTACTCAGGGCACATCACAATCCTAAGGATAAAACCGACCCCCGAAATACTATTGACTGCGTCTACGAAATTCTGTGCATCAACTGTATTCATATGTGGGTGAAACTGGTCGAAAAATCGAGACTCGTCTTAATGAACAACAGAAGAAACAGCGAGGGTGTCCAAGACTAAGCAAAACTTTACTCATCAAACTCGCAAACAATCATCTAGTGAACAGTCAAATTAAAATCGACCATAGCAGATCATGCTGTTCAACAAAATCACGTCAGTAACCAAGGATCTTTGCATTGTCCCATGCAGTTAAAACTGCATGGGTCATTGTCCCATGCAGTTAAAACTGCATGGGACAATGCAAAGATCCTTTGTTAGGAGTGTGATTCAAACACATCAGAGAATCCATCTGGAGCAGGAGAAGCGAACTCAACATCATGGATAGGGACGAAGGGCCCATTACTTAAGTCACGTACAGGATCCTATTCTGGCTCATACACCATCTACAGTCGGGATCCGGCAAACCGGAAGTGGAGAGGATCTTTCATCATCATTCTGAAGATGTCTGTCGACCATGACAGATGAAATTGTCAATCGTGAGTAAAATTATGGTTTTGTGCAAAAGAAATTTATTCAACTGTTAATCTACAAACCTGATGAATATATTCAGTGAGTTTTGAATTTGCTTCCAAATACAGCAATGCACTGGGTTCTTTTTATATGACTAGAATGTGTTATCTTATCCGGGGAGTTTTTATAAACTATTTAGAGAATAAAGGTATTGGTTTTAGCCCCTGGAGTGCATTTATCGTCTCATATAACACGGGCGACATCATTATTTTAAGTACAATTTTTACGCCAAAAATAATAATGTCGCCCGTGTTATATGAGACGATAGATGCACGACAGCGGATAAAAACAATACCTTTATTCTCATTCTTAAACACTTCAATTCAAATTGAAATATCATAAGTATATTACAAATTTTAATCAAATTAAATCCTATATTTTATAAGGAACCCAGGGCTTAAAATCGATCAGTCCCGTTGTTGCTATGCGACTCCCGATTGGTTCAAATAGCGAGCACGCGTATCGCGTTGATGCACACGCGCTGACCCGTGTGATATCGTGTCATATCACACGGGTAAGAACCAATGAGATTGCAGGAACGTTCCCAAGTGTTTAAGAATGCTATATATATATATAGGGATAAAAAGTAGGTGAATCTTAATGTGGTATGTAGCTGTATGTTGCATTTCAATTTGATGTGACAGTCTTGTCCATAATCACTTAATACTGTATGGGTAACAATCATTTTGATACAGCCTGTATGTCAGCATACCAGTTATCAGATAAAACTTGCACTATGGTCACACTCAATGGATGATCTAAAATTAAATTATTATCAGTTTTATACTTATGACCTTTAGTATTTGTCCCTATACCTTAAGCTCGATGTGCAAATAGTATTTGCCCTAATTACGATTACACGTTCATTTGTAGCTCTGCTACTGATTCGTCAGCACGCATTCTTTTTAAACTGTGGATCACAGCAGTGGTTCTTCTTGTTCAGTATGGCAAGTTCTGGAGAAGCTAAACCCGAGTCGTCGTCTGCTAGACCCGAGTCGTCTGCTAACGATAAATTTCTAAATTGTTTCAAGTGCAAGCAGCCGTTTGATGATCGAGAGCATCAACCGAAGTACCTACCATGTCTACACTCTGTATGCAAAACTTGCCTACGAGAAAAAGTAGAAGCGGAAACAACTCGCTTCGATTGCCCCACTTGTGGAAGAACAGTGAACCTGCCTGTCAAAGGTAGTTTTCGTCTGGTTCCCGACAACTATTTGGTCGACAATTTGAAGCTTTATAGAGAGGTGTTTGATACCGCGAACAGAAACCAACAAGATGATGAACCTTTTAGTCGGCATGTAAAATGCGCAAACTGTTCCGAAGATAAACCAGCGGTTAGTTTTTGTACGGATTGTGGTAACTTTCTTTGCGACTCTTGCGCTGGATTTCACGGTAAGATCAGACAGTTTAGATCTCATAAAGTCCTGAAAATTGAAGACTTGCCAAAGGAGAATGTGAATCCATTGAAATGCCACAAGATCTGCCAGCGACATACTATGGAGTATTTAACTTTGTATTGCAAATCGCGAAATTGTGAGAAAGCCGTGTGTAGCACCTGCGCTCTTCTTGATCACGATAAAACTAAAGGACATAAGCTGGTCGATTTAGATGAAATTGCCAATAAGGTGACATCAGATCTGCAAGAACTTGCTGACATTGTTAGGGATAAGGAACATAAGCTGCAAGAAGTTTGTAAATCATTCGATGTCGTGACTAGTGGTATGAGGGAAAATTGTGAATCTCGAGAAGCCGAAATGCGCGAGATTGTGGCTAGGCTTCATCAAGCAATCGATGAGCGATTCGAAGAAGCGAATACGAAAATGCATCAGATTTGTGAGGCTCAAGGCGGGTTGTTATCCAGAAGAAAGCAAAGAATGGAAGCTATTCGCAGTAACTTTACATCTGCGCTTGAATTTACCGATTACGCGTTGGAAATGAGCCATCCAGCGCAGCTGCTGACTTCTCGGAGACATATCAAGAAACGTCTTGATGAACTGAAGGCTGGGGACGTTCCTGAGAAGGAAAACTATGAGATTTCCTACATATACCAGAGTACGCACCAGCCAGCCTTAGATTCCATAGAGTCTACTGTCAATAATCTATTCGGAGTCTATCAGCTCCCACCACTTCCACACAGTGTGTCACTCGGGTCATCATTGGAGGACAAACAGCGCAGTGAGAGTTTCGGATCACCAACGGAATCACAGTCCTCTGATCTGCGATCAAGATCGAGTAGTAATCCCACTGATCCGATCGGAAAGGCAGCTGTTAAAGTTCGCCGGGCTCCACCACCCCCTCGACCTATCGCAAAAGTAGTTTCATTCGAGGACAAAGCCCCTACACGTACGGAGGAAACAGGTGAGACCAAACACTTGATGTCGCCTCCTCCAAGAAAGTACAAGATGAAGACGCCTTATCATCAGCCTCAGCAAAGGCAAATCCAAGCAGTTCGTCCACCGCCAGCGCCACCGGCATCTGCAGCTCGTCCACCACCATCACCCACATCTGCCATTCGGCCACCACCACCAACATCTGCAGCTCTGCTGAACCGCCGACAGAAACTAACTAATGTGCACCGTCACCAGGAGGAAGGTTCGACAGCTGCTACAGAAAAGCAAGAAACGAAAAAACGCGCCAAATCTTTTGACAGTATATTAGACGAAACTGATGCTAAACCCGGTGTAACATCTCCACCTCCTAAACCATGTCGCGATAGTGAAGCTTTGAATCAAGAAAAAGGAAACGGTAACGCGGCAAAGGAACAGCCCGCAAGCCCTGAACCTAAAAAAGAGAAGCCAGTTCTACCGACAAAGCCGATTTTGCAATCGTCGGTTGACGGCGCGACAACGTCAGCGAGACTAGAAGAGCCTGTGCCTGACCAACCAGGGCATACAGCACTTGCGAAAACGCCTTCGTCAACCAGTAACGATGTCGATTTAGATCATACATCGGAGTCGACAGTCGAAGAGAAGCAATCTCCGGACAACGTTACGCCGACTTCTCCCAAAAAGCGTCAACCTCCTCCTCAACCTCCGGGTAAACGAAGCACTGAAATAGATGATGATGACGATAGTAGTAGTACGGAACTCTAAATCCGAGGCATGATTAGTCGTACAATTATGATGCGTGAAGTCTTAAATAAACATTATGTTACAGGGGCCTTTAAGTCCTACTTGAACCGGTTCTTCTTGACACGACTTTAGTTCCCGGCTTCAGTTCCCAATATAATTCTTCACGCTCTGAGATGACCGTTTTGTACTTTACCAGCTTGTAATACAGCAAGAGCCAGGAACAGTATGACAAAGATGTTGTAAAGTGCACTTACAATCGATGACCTCAGTTGTTCGGCCCAGCTTTCCAGAAAGTGACTTTCACCTGTAGGATATATTAAAAAGACTAGTTTGCGTCTGACGTCAGGGCAAAAGCGCGGAGTGATTGGTTGCTGACCTGCACAGTACGGCATTTTTGGTGTGGATGACAGGACGTCATACACAAACTATATAGTCGTTTTAATTCACTCTTCAATTATTATAGTTGGTAACAGATGTGATGCTGAAACCAACGCTTTGCCAAAGGGTGCATGACTGAATGTGTTATTATCGCTTTTGTTTTATAGCTAAAACGTTGGAAAAATATGCCAAATTGTTTAAGGGATCAGGCAACGTAAGGAGAACTATTTTCAATGTGGCCTCCCTGTATTATATACCAACTTTGCATCGTCGATTGGAGTAACTTCTGAAAGCTTCTGAAGCACGGACGAATTGCTGAATTAAAATTATTTTCTTCAGATATGGAAAATCAGTACATAAACAAAATTGGCTATATAGGTCTACTGAAACTACATGATTTAATCTACACTACTGATTCGAGACCTAAGCGGAACTATATACTTTCTGTAAATGAACGTTCTTACGTGTACTTTCTGCATGCCATAGTTTTTGTTTCATGTGGATCTACTTTATTATTGGACATCGCGAGAATTTGTAGGACATATTTTTAATTGAACGGTCATCATGATCATCCCAAAAAGAACGTATTTAGAAGTTAAACTTTTTCGTTATCGGTGACGGCAAATGGGCTATTCCAGTTGAAATCCATTACACCCTTTATGAAAGACATGCCCTTGATTTTCCGACAACGGGAGTGTGGATTTCAAATGGGGTTACCTGAATGGGTGATTCCATTTGAAAACTATACCCCCTGTGTGGGAGGATAAGGTCGTGTCTTCCATTATAGGGGTGTATGGATTTCAACCGGAATAGCCCAATTGGTTATATCGGCCATGAAGTAGGCCTACATCACAATTAGCCTTTTCGAAGTATGGCGTAGGCCCCTACACAAAAAAAGGGCAGCTTCCAATCTGGGTAAAACCAGGTGGTGTATGACGTGCAGTCCCTAAATTCAGTAAATTTTCATCGTCAACCGTGTAATTGAATGGGATTATTTTGAAATTTTAAAACGCTTGAAATATCACAAACAAATAGGCCTATGTTGATTTTAATATAAATACAAGCTAAAACCGTTGGGGTTCGATAATGAACCCCACAAAACTAACAGAGTATATGGAAAATGCCATACGGCCGGGCGGTTTCACGAGTTGCCGGCTCGATCATGTCATCCGCCGCCTGGGTAAAACCCGGCAAATTCAAAAGACTTTACCCACTTCGTGCAGCGCCATCCAATTTGTCCACCATATCTAAAAAAAAGGCTAATGCATTTTAGTTTTTATTGAAAAAGTTGAATGCCTCCAGATTTCTAAGGCCTGTTATTTTACAAACATTTAAATAAACCTCAATATTATTGGCACATAGGCATATTTTGCACCAAAACAGTATCCGAACACTTGAAACAAAAGCCATATTTTAAGGACTCTAAAGAGAAATTAGAAGATAAAGTAGTCGATAGATAACATTGTTCTGCGTATTTTCATACCTCATTCGGTACGATACGACTTTATGTTCCCAACTTATAGAAACTTGAATAAAAAGAGAGAGCTTTTCAAAAGTGACAAAAAATTTACATTGACTTTTCCCTCGAAACACGCAGATATTGAACACATCGGAGTGAGCATTCATCCGTCATGTTGGTGTCCGTCAGGCTATATTGAACCCGTGACAAAAGGTAGCAGAAATTGCCTTGAAGGAGGAACTATATCTTAATTTGTAACTTTTGAAACTCGACCTTTTGTCATTCAAATGCGTATGAGCTTTTTTTTAGTAGTCATGTTAGTGGAATATATATAATCGCATCGTGCCAAACAAGGTTATCAAAGTACGCCGAACAAAATTCCCCATCTATCGACTAGGCCTACTTTATTTTGCAATTTGGTTTTAATTTCTTTAACTCTCTTCACGCGGATGTCGACTGCAGACGACAAGTTTCAAATTTTTTTAAAAATTCAAAAATTTCAGTAATGTAAATTGTCATGACCATATTTGGAATAAGCATGAAAAATGCATTAAAATGAGTACAAACAAGCCTAGTATTGGTCCAGTAGTTTTTAAGATAGCCCTTGATATTTTGAGAAAAAAATTTCAAAACTTCCAACTTTTTTCCGTTGAAGCGCATGGCTAGCACGCAGAGCATTAAAGCATTGGTTTTGTTTTAAGTGTTCAGATACTTTTTGTGCGCAGTATATAATATTACATGTACAATGTAGTTGTTGAATGTGATATCATTTTGTACAATCATCATGATCAAGCAGAATCGGATATCGAACAAAGGTCGAACCGCTATACCGATGTTCAAAGTATAATCACTCTATATCAAAGTGACATTCGCAATTAATAGTGTATTATTAATTGGTTGACCAAGTGTCTTCCATCTCCTTATCATTTCTAAACATGCTCAATATACGATAAAGTCTGTTCTTTGCAGTACTTCAACTTGTAGTAGCGTTTCAAGCTAAAAATAATCTAAATTGGCGATGCCGGTTGTTCATTTCTATGCAGTTTTAAACCTTACCATAGGCCTTATAATATTTTGTGCATTTTGCGACGAAAAAAAAAACCGATTTTGAAAAGTTTTTTTCAGAAGTATTCAGTGAAAATCCCTGTGAAAATCAATCCATTTCGGCCAAAAAAACCCCGGCTGATTGAAATTGCATACAGATTTTAAAAAACCCACGACGAAAAATTTGGGTCGATCATGCTATCATTTCCGTCGCCTTATTCCAAGGGGAGGGGCACGGATGGGGGGGGATCTTTAAGCTGTTTCGTGTTACTTTCTTACAGTAAATGCAAAGCAATAATTTATGAACTAATAATTAAATTATATAGCCCCCCGATGGAAATTTGCCTAATGTCCTAGCTCAATACTTCAGGAGAATGCACTCTTTCCGTCAACATTTCAAAAATTTGGAATGAGGTTCCAAAATGTTTTTATCTCAAAATAGGCTATTTCTATAGGCCTATATTCATTTCCGATGTGAACTTGCAAGCACCCCTTTAACCATAAAATTATACAAAATTTCATGTCATTATCTCGTCGTTGGTATAATAACACAAAGTATTGTTTAATTTGATTAAACTTTGTCCTTTGACAAATAGATAAAATATGCATGCAGTCTAAAGTACTATTACATGTATGTCAATCTGATAAAAGGTAATATATATTACGCCCTGTTCTCAAATTCTCGTGTCATATAGAATTCGAATAATACTGCTAATTTACTAAAGAAATTTCGGATCCATAAGTGATTTTAAAAAACACTTTTCAAACTAATTCCCCCCGCTTTTTGGCAAAATTACCCATTTCTTGTTGTTTTCAGCCACATTTTGACAATTTTGGCCGATTGCCCCCCCCCCCCCCCATTTCAAGCCGGATTTGCGCTCCAGTGACCGCTCTACCCGAAAAAAAAGGCGGAGCGGTCACTGGGTTTTGCACAGTAGTGTAGCCAGGGTGGGTGGGTGGGGAGGGGGGGGGGGGGCAAACATTCCCCCACATACAGTTTCAGGAGTCAAAATGGGGACGGCAATTAAGTGTCAATAAAATGACTGGAAATGGGACGAAAAATATTGGCCCCCCTCACACTAAAAGGGTGGCTACGTTGCTGGTTTAGCAGTTGTCACCGGGTTTAGCAGTTCTCTGGATATAGCGGGGTGTTTTTTTTGGGGGAATTGCCACGGTCAAAATGCCCTACAGCAGGGCTGATTCAAAAACAGCTTCGAGAAATAAAGAAAAAGAGCAGACTCATTTTATTAGCATTATTCAAAAACATTGTAGGCCTAAATCATATGACTATTATGAGTATTTATACAGTAATTAATGTTCAGGCAAAACACACTGAAAAAATACTCAAGCAGTATAATTCATGAGAAAGAAGTAAAGAAAGTATCCTTTAGGGTATTTTTTAAGTAGTGTAAATTTTACTGCGGTGAACATTTTTTTCTCTAAGACCTGGTAAATAAAAGTGATATGTTAACTTGCAAAGAACTTTCTGCTTGTAATAAATGGAGCTGCTGGGTATGGAATAAGTACATTATCAACCGTGTCATTGTCTTGATTCCGAAACTATCAGTGGTGGCAGATTTTTCGCCTAAATTTGGTGATCATTAAAAAAAAACATTCCCCAAATATATCAAATTTGATAAAAAAGAAAAAGAAAAAATCATACCAATTTTTTAAACTTTGAAAATCATTGTAAACTTAGTACTTTTTCCTCAGAAAATTGTGAGAATGTATCCCCTTCTCGAAACTATCTTTAAAAAAAATATTTACACCCCACTATTATTTAGGCCCTATTTAACATCACTTTCAAAGTGCAAGTTGATTTCAAGTGATAGGCCTACATCATGGTACAAGTTTTAAGATAATTATTATATGGTGCCCAATTTTTGTGGGCAAAATAATTTACCATGGGTGGGCATTTTTGGGCATGGGCAAGTTGAATTTACTGGGTGGACAAAATAATTTACTGGGTGGACAAATGCCCACCCAGTTAACATGTTATTTCCCTCCCTGAATTGGATAAAAATGTAAGGAATTAAGTTCATTCGGTAAGATTGTGACACTAATAAGGTATCAAAATGTGCAGAAGATGGGCTATTCCAGTTGAATCCATACACGACATCAATCTCCCATGATCATAAGAGATTTCATATGGAGTCACCCATTCATGTAACCCATTTGAAATTCACACTCACTGTGTAGCAGATCAAGGTCATGTCTTTCACAGGGGGTGTATGGATCTCAACTGGAATAGCTAGATTCATCCATCAGTAGAACAGATCTTTAGTTTTTAATTATTCAGTTGTGATTATTATTGTCTTGTGCTTTTCGTCCAGTTTACTTCCACTTAGGGGGCTATCATTTTCTTCGGAAGGGGGGGGGGGGGGCTAAAATATTCCTGGGGGTCATAAATTTTGGAAAGAAAAATAAGTGGGGGAGGAGGGGTCATAGAATTTTGATGACCAAAATGTAGGGTCACAAGATGACCACAGAAAGTGTTTATTTTATTCAAAAAGATTTCAATACAATTTTAGCCTGTGTAGGGGGTATAAGGTGTATTGGTGGTGGGGGTCATAAAATTTTTGTTGCCGAAATAGGGGGGTCGCAATTTTATTGACGCAGACTTTTTGCAAATTTGAGACCCCCTCTTCCAAATAAAATGATAGTCCATTCATACTTTGCACATGTATAATCCGAGACAGAATTAAAAAGACTAGTTTGCATCCAACGTCGCTGTCAATCAAACTCTTGACGGCTCTTGATTGGTTAGTAGCGCGTAAAAGGAAGGTTGATTCCAGGCTGGTGCCTTCTTTGGAGAAAAGGAATCGCAGAAATGATTATGGTACTTTTACAAAGCAAAAAGCAACTTTTCTAGGCATGGTGCCTTCAGGAACAAAAGTACAGAAGGTACAAAATTAACCATAAAGCATGCGAGTTTGATTGACAGTTGACATCAGATGCAAACTAGTCTTTTAATTTTGTCATCAATTATAATAGTCCTTGTGAATCTTTATCTGTGGTAGCATAATAAACCTAGAATTATTATTAACAAAAACATGACAACTTTTAAATATTCCAAAATATTTTATTCTGTTAACAAATTTTAGACACAACACACACATCATACATAAAGAATCATGTAACACATGCAAAATCCCAAAGCATTTCAGTTAATTATTAAGAACAAGCAAATGTTAAACTAACATTACAATACATCCATTTGTCTCAATTTGACATATATATAAAAGCAAATAGTGTCAAATTTATAGAAAATAATAAAGCAAATAACATGCTCCTTTTGAACAGATTTTCAAAAATTTATGTTGGAAATTTCAAAGTGGATGCCAATGTAAAGCGACCACTACTAGGGCAGATGCTGGAAGTCATAACTGAAAAAGTTTAAAATGTGTGTTTCGGTTTTTTTTTTCATCCAAATTCTTCATTTTCTAACCGACATTGAGGCACCAGTATTGGGCCTTTCTAGTTGACATCGATACACCCCTATGAAACACATGATCTTCATATCTTACACAGGGGTGTATTGATTTCAACTGGAACAGCCCAATGTCACAAATCTCAGTAGACAAAGTCAGCTGGGCATATTGGTCCGCAAAACCATGACAATTAATGTCTTTAAGTAGCACAATACGTACAGGTTAATAAAAAGTTTGTCATAAAGCTGAAATTGTTAAAAATTTAGCGCATGTTTTTTTTGGGGAGGGATTTTCTTTTTAAATTTTTGCTTGAGGTAGATATTAAGATTTCACATGAATTGACATATTGCATATGAATTGACACATACAATGTAGCCAGCCGTTGTTAATTTGCTAATGGTCTTATTTTAAAGCGGAAGGAAAATAAACACTGTATGCACTAGTCAGTTTTGACTATTATGATGACCTAATATTGGAAATGAAATTACACCACAAGGATATAAAATAAATTCTCAGTAGGTTGAGTTGTATTCATGTTGATTTGCATCAGTAAAAAATGTTTCCTTAGTCCAGCGATTTTTAACAAACACAGAATTGGAGGTAGAAGATTTCAAGACAGTGATGCAGGACAGAAACCGAAAACCACCCACCTTAGTAGTAGTAACATACAATAAAGCTGAAAAGTTGAAGCCATAATGTACAATTTTTTTCAAACCTTATTTTTTGGCATATTTTTAATGTATACGCAAGTCCTGATTTGTACCTAAATGGAATCAGCCAAATTTGTTGTTTCTCAGGTAAACAGCAATTTTGACATAAAGTCATAATTTTTTTATTATGACTTTAAATCCCCCATAGAACTCCCATGTTAAACAGCCAAAATAGTCAGTGGGGTTTCTTTCGCTTTACCTTGTTATTTACGCTTAAAATGGACAGCAACCCTTGCCAACAGTGATTTCTAATATTATTTCTGTATTTTGGGTACAGAATAACAAAATTAAAATTTGATAAAAATCATACATTAAGGCTTTAAATTTACACTAAAAGTTTGAAAGTGTCTGCAATCATTTCCAGCAACTATAGTCATTTGTATAATGTCATATGTCATTAGTGATTCTAATGTTTGCTATACTTTGCAATGGGATATTCCAGTTGAGATTCACACTCCCTGTGTTATGTTAAGGTTATGTCTATCAGAGGGGGTGTGTAGATATCAAAAGGGAATTGCCCAATGCTTGTTGTACTTTGCCATGTAAACACATGACAGCTCTGTGCAAATATAATACACTACATGAAATTCAAGCAACACAGTGCATTTTTATTACACCCAGTGCTGATAAATGTCTGTTGTATTGAAATAACATTTCAGTGCTATCAAATTTGGTCTAATTAGCATACATTTGGTCATAGTATGATAAGATGATCAATTATACCATATAGGGTGTATTCGCGATGTCCTCATCAGGTCACAGATTGGATGCTAGACTTGAATAATCCTCCAGAACATTACAATACATTCACATAACAGGTGATTGTATACTCTTCTGGAGGCAGTCAACCTCTTGATCTTTTGTGCAAGCACCATATACAGAAAATCAAACAACAAAATTCATAACCTCATTAATATATGCGAAGCTGTGATCCAATCAAAAGAAATTGATTGCCTGACCGCGCACTAATTGCGAGGTCATTAATAACTCACAATGACTTCTGCGCGCGCGTGCGTGTATACCACAGAGGAGAGAAAAAACAGAGGCTGTACAACCATTCAAAGTCTCCGCATCACCCGATAATGAGGGCCGATTGTTCCATGAAATGCGACAGGCGAGACTGCTATGCAATTTCCACGGTCTATCGCATAATCGCGAAAGCACGCAACGCTCTTTCGCGTATACGCAAAGGCACGCAGCACTGGCGTGATTGTTAGACACGGCACGATCGAACAATCGGCCCTCATGAATATGCGTGAAATCACACTATACAATACACAGGGACTTGTGACTGTTGATACATGGTCTGTAGTAGTCTGTGGTGTATACACTAAGCGTTATGGCAACACACACGCCTACGCGATTCAGTCGCGCTTCTGCGATTGGTAGCTCTTCTTCTCGGCGCTAATGTTAAATTTGCCTGGTCGATTTTTTTTGTAGGGTAGGTAATAACAATAATTGAAACTGGTTATATTTAACACTGAGCGTTTTATGACATTAAATATCACAAGGCGGTTCTCGAACCACGAGTCTCGCCTGCTTTTGCAACCGCCTGCTTTCGCGATTACTTTCAGTAGAAGTAAATGAATTTCGCAACCGCCTGCTTTCGCGATTACTTTTGATAGAAGTAAATGAACCTGCAACAACCCATGGTGAACCCGAAATGACCTTCCAAAAATTTGGCTCTAAATGTTGCCTGTACCCACAAAGTTTCATGCCAATACGACAGTTTTTACTAATTTGACCTCAGATGACCCCTGGTGATCGTGAAAGTCTCCCAAAAATTTGGCTTTAAATGTTGACTGTACCCACCAAGTTTCATGCCCATACGACAGTTTTTACTAATTTGACCTCAGATGACCCTGGTGACCCCGAAATGATCTTCCAAAAATGTGGCTTGAAATGTTGACTGTACCCACCAAGTTTCATGCCCATACGACAGTTTTTACTAATTTGACCTTGGATGACCCCTGGTGACCCCGAAATGATCTTCCAAAAATTTGGCTTTAAATGTTGACTGTACCCACCAAGTTTCATGCCCATACGACAGTTATTACTAATTTGACCTCAGATGACCCCTGGTGACCCCGAAATGATCTTCCAAAAATTTGGCTTTAATTGTTGACTGTACACACCAAGTTTCATGCCCATACAACAGTTATTACTAATTTGACCTCGGTGACCTCGAAATGACCTTCCAAATATTTTGGCTTTAAATGTTGACTGTACCCACCAAGTTTCATGCCCATACGACAGTTTTGACTAATTTGACCTCAGATGACCTCTGGTGACCTCGAAATGACCCTCCAAAAATTTGGCTTTAAATGTTGAATGTACCCACCAAGTTTCATGCCCATACGACAATTTTTACTAATTTGACCTCAGATGACCCCTGATGACCTCAAAATGACCTTCCAAAAATTTGGCTTTAAATGTTGACTGTACCCACCAAGTTTCATGCCCATACGACAGTTTTTACTAATTTAACCTCAGATGACCTCTGGTGACCTCGAAATACCCTTAAAAAATTTGGCTTTAAATGTTGACTGTACCCACCAAGTTTCATGCCCATACGACAGTTTTACTAATTTGACCTCAGATGACCTCTGGTGACCTCGAAATGACCTTCCAAAAATTTGGCTTTAAATGTTGACTGTATCCACCAGGTTTCATACCCATACGACAGTTTTTACTAATTTGACCTAAGATGACCCCTGGATGACCTCAGTGACCTTGAACCACTAACCAATACAAACTGGTTCTGTCTCGGGTCAAGGTGCGCCAACCCACCAAGTTTGAGGAATATGCGACTCCTAGTCTCCGAGAAAATAGGCGGAAGGCAAACTTTAACCAAAACTTTAACCAAATTTGTCACATACACACACACACACGCACGCACCCCCACCCCTACATACACACATACGGAAAAGTGATCATATAGTCTCCTGCCTTATCAGGCGAGACAATAAAATGGCATTTTGATTTGTTCAAAATATCACATACGATGGTAATGAATGACAATAATAACTTTGCACAATCTATTTTGAGTTCATTGTGTGAAATTGTTGGGTTTTGTTTGGGGCCTCAGTATTTTTCCGAGGGAGCGGAATACCTCGGCCCAAAACAAACCCCTCCGATTTCACACAATGACCACAAAATAGATGGTGCGCAGTTATTATTGTCTAATTATATCAAAACAAAAACAAATACTACATTCACACACACACACTTCTACAAAAGTTAATAATCAAAGCACCATTGTCTTTTGAATTTGTTGAGAGAAAGACTTGTAATTGATAATATTCAACCACATACACATTTAAAGCTACTCCCATACCCATTGAGTTAGTCCAGTTAAAACCCATACATGCCCTATGGAAGACACAGACAGGGGGTGTAAATTTCAAATGGAATCACCCATTCAGGTAATCCCATTTGAAATACACTCCCTTTGTGAAAGATTAGGCTATTCCATTGAAATCCATACACCCCTATGGGAGATTATTAAAGGTCATGTCTTCCATACTAGGAATATTTGGATCTTAAATGAAATAAGCCCATTAAAGACATGTTCCAAAGATGATGTATGAGATTCAATTGGAATATCCCATACACTTTTATTGATGTGCGTAGTAACAAAAACCGTTAATGAAAGTGTCCTCCTCTGCCGGTGGTTACATAACACAGTCACTCCCATACCTTCCCACACCCACAAATGATACTCTATTATATTTATACATACAATGAATGTACCGTATTCATCCCATGAACCGCCCATGCATCTTAAAGCACCCACCAAGAGACTTTACAACAAGCAAACTGATATTAGTTTATTAACTGCACATGCAAATCTGATCATGGTTTGAAACATACAGATGATGATAGATTAACATTTTGGCCCGTTTTCACATCTTGTTGGCCTAAACAATGTAAAAAATAAGCGCCCACCCAAAATGATTTTGTTAAGCACCCTGGGCGGTTAATGGAATGAATACGGTACCATAATATTCTAGAATCTGTTAGAATCAATAGAGTACAAATTTGAATTTCTTTGGTATTAGTTAAATATTAATAAATAAAGTACAAAATTTTATAAAGATAAAAAGTTTGATTTTGTAATTCTTTCATCAAAGACACAGGTTTTTTACTGCCAAGGCAATAATTTCTTTGGTATTGGTTTAAGAATCAATTATATTTTGGTTCACCTCAAGGTCGGTAGTGAGGTCAATGCTTTTCACGGTTGTGCCGCAAGCGACATGCGTGTACAAACCGCCCTGTACGTGTGAGTGTACATTCAGTGCATTTAACTTTACATGCATGCTTTGATACTGCGGCGAGCAAAATATGCACATACGTCACTACCGAACTTGCGGTGAACCAAATCAAAAGTACAAAATGTCATTATGAAGAAAGTCTGCTTTGCACTGCCAAGTGCAAATTTTAAATTCTTTATATCATTTCATTTTAAATGGATTTCAAGTGCATATAATGATGTGATAACACCATGGGGAAATGAGTCCACTGTTGAAAATATTTAATGGGCCATTCCAGTTGGGATCCATATACACCCCCTATGGAAGATATTACCTAATTAATCGCCTACACAGGGGGTATAGATTTCAAATGGAGTCACCCATTTAGTTACCCGCATTTGAAATTTACACTCCCTCATGTCTTCCATAGGGTGTGTAGATCTCAATTTGTCGCCGTATGTTAAAAAAATTTGAAATCTACACCCCCTGTGTGCAAGATTAAAGTCATGTCTTCCATAGGGGGTGTATGGATTTCAAATGGAATAGCCTATTCAAATTGCTGAAAACAATGAAAAAAATGAGCACTTTTTTGGCCAATGACTAAAAATTGGCTATTCCATTTAAAATCTACACTACCCCTGTGGAAGATTTTGAAAATATCTTCCACAGGGGAGTATGAAATAGAATGAACACATTAGGCAGTTCCATTTGAAACTCACCCTCCATCTGTGGAAGATTCTGGTTGAATTCAGATTAAGGTTCATTCGATTTAAATTTCACACTCCCCCTGTGCAAGATATTTCCAAAATCTTCCACAGGGGTAGTGTGGATTTTAAATGGAATAGCCCAATCAAGTTGTCATATGTGCAATAGCTGCCTCATGATAGATTTTAGAATTGCACTTGTAGAGGAATCAAGAAACTTGTCAAATGTTTTTTTTATTTGGCATGGGTTTTGAGATCGTTCATCAGGTTCTCATAGAAGCACCTCAAACCCAACTACCCTTCAAAACTTGACACCTTATCAGTGCAGCAAGATTTATTAATCACAAGGCACTCACATAACAAAGTGACATATTAGACTCAATTCCCCTTGATCGCCTCAATAAAATTCTTTTTGTTCTAGATGCATCTTTTACATAGAAATGAGTTTATTTCTACAAGCAACTTTGAGATATTGTCAACACAGAATGCTCCAGGTCACTTTTATTTTCTCTACCATCAAACTCTTTTTAATGCTTGTGAATACCAAAGGATTTTATTTCATAAGTTTCATAATGTAGCATATCCTACATTGCTTTGATTTCACCTGATCCAGCCATGTGTTAGCAATCAATCCTAATTCCAATGTTATCTACTCTTACCCTTTCCTGGTCCCAGACCCTAACCCAAATCAATCTGTATTTCTTTTGCTCACCTGAAGATAGAACTCACTTTTGTCACTAGTACAATGTATCTCCTACTGTTAAAATTTAGATTTTAGTGAGCATGATTTTGATTGACAGCCCCTATTGTAAACTAAACATGAATATTATTGAACTTTTAAGTTCCAAAGGGGAGGCACTTTTATGAGTTCAAATTTCATTATCAGTCTTAATGTGGGGCACTCAAAGAGAGCTTTAAGAATAATTCTGGAATACCCTGCGCACAAGTATAACCCTTATCCTAGCCCACCCTATAACCCTAACCCACCCTAATTATAACCTAACCCACCCTAATCATAACCCTAATCCTAATTATAACCCTAACCAAACCCTTACCCTAACCGTAAAACTTAGGGTGCACAGGGTATACCAGAATTATACTGAGCTTTATTATCAAATGAGTGTCACATGCAAAACATTATTTGAACCAATCCATTGCTTTGTGCTCCTGTGCAAATCTCCTGTACATTAAGTCTGACAAGCCTACATAATTATATCATGTACTTCTAGTGTGTTCCTTGAGCCCTCAACAACTTCTGCTTCTGGATCCCTCTATATTGACAATATCTCAAATTTGCATTTTTAAGCGAGCACCATTAACATGTAAACTTATAGAGTTAATACAATATCATCTTCATCCAGAAGATAATTTGGATTATTGGCACCGCCGTGTACCGATTTACTCCCTCGCTTGTCCTCTTTAGGTTTTCTCTTGCGCGTTACGGGTTTGTACGCATTCCATATGCGCAATGTGCTATCCCACGAACCGGATACATACTGAAATCAAAGATATTTGAAACAACAAACTATGAATACACTTGCAGGCGAAGCCTATTATAAGCAGAGATGCCACTTGGTGTTGTCGAAATTTCCTGAAAATCCTGGAAAAATCCTGAAAATGCACTTTTCCCCTATTCTTTTGCAGCAACAATTTCCCGAAATTGGTCAATTTTCTTAAAATGTCCTGAAATTGGTAATTTTCTTTAATATTTCCTGAAATCAGGATATGTCCTAAAAAGTGGTATCTCTGTATGAGGGAGCACTCTACAAAATACCCCCTTGAAATCTATACTATTAAAGAGGAACTTGCCGATAATCGATACTAATCTAAGAAAGTATAATTTGAGTTTATTCGTTTGTCATGTTGTGATGAATTTCGATGGGGAGGGTGGAGCATTATTAGCATGGTAACCGCAACGAAACACTATGATATCTCAATGGCGTAGATTTCTTTTTGACATTGGGAGGGGGGGTAGAGATATGAAAAACATTTCTTGAACTTGAAGTAGGCATATTATAATAGTGAATCCAGCACCTTTTGGCAACATTAACAGTGGCGTAGATTTCTTTTGATATGGGGATAGGTAGGGTCCGTTTCAATTTCTTGAAATAGGCCTACAGTGAATCCTGCACCGTTTGGCGACAGAATAATTTATGGCCATAATGAAGATGGTATTTTATATGATGCAAAAGTGACCCCCAGAAATTCAACCAAAAACATCACAGAATGTATACAAGGTTTGTTGATAATTAAAATAGCGCTTGCAAGACAAACCTGAAGGTAAAAACAAAGGGAAGGTTCTATATAGACTTGTTGGTAGCACAGAGTGGTGTTTCACTAGCTGCTGGTGGGGAGCAAGGGGGGGTGACAAGTCTTGCCATCCACTTGCCCCCCGTGGGATGCTAGCCACCCATTTTAGCACATTTTGTCATAGTTTGCCCCCCCACCCCTTGGCACTATAAAAAAGTGCTAGCTACACCATTGGTCACACGTCCACATCATAACAAATTCGCAGCAACCCTGCACTGGGCCGTAGTGCCTCCCAGTCTCCCTCACACAGCTTGCCACATGCACATCTTTTTTTGTTCCTTGCCACACCCACCACAAGACAGTGCCTTACCGTCTTGATTCTTCACTAATCCGAGCATCACCGCACCTTACAAAATAAAACATGGGTGCTTCCCTTGATACTTCACTAATCCGAGCCTCACAGCACCTTACAAAACAAAACAGCCTGGCTGCCTCCCTCAATACTTCACTTAATCTGAGCCTCACAGCACCTTACAAAACAATACAGCCTGGGTGTCTCCCCTTCAGGGAAGCAGGGGTGGGCAGTACAATTGGCCATCACTGACTGACTACCTTGAGTTATAGATTAAGATTACTCACCTGATCTCTTTCTGGTACATGAACTATGCTTCTGATTGAGTCTGTGTGACCGATATTGGTTTGCACCAACTTGAAGTTCTCAGGATCGTACACCCTGTTTACTCACCTGATCTCTTTCTGGTACATGAACTATGCTTCTGATTGAGTCTGTGTGACCGATATTGGTTTGCACCAACTTGAAGTTCTCAGGATCGTACACCCTGTTTACTCACCTGATCTCTTTCTGGTACATGAACTATGCTTCTGATTGAGTCTGTATGACCGATATTGGTTTGCACCAACTTGAAGTTCTCAGGATCGTACACCCTGTTTACTCACCTGATCTCTTTCTGGTACATGAACTATGCTTCTGATTGAGTCTGTGTGACCGATATTGGTTTGTACCAACTTGAAGTTCTCAGGATCGTACACCCTGTTTACTCACCTGATCTCTTTCTGGTACATGAACTATGCTTCTGATTGAGTCTGTGTGACCGATATTGGTTTGCACCAACTTGAAGTTCTCAGGATCGTACACCCTGTATGGAAAAGAGAGGAATGGAATACAAAAATATTTTAGGCTGTATAATAGGAAGGGCTTGCTATAAATTCCCCCATCCATAATTCATCCCAGGGTACAATTATTGCATCACCTCTTACAAATCTTCTAGACAATACACTCAGATGAAAGGCAGTAATGCCCATGGGGTTAAGGATATAACCAAAAGCTCTATTTTGATTGGTTACTCAGATGATTACATCATGTATTTAACCAATCAAAGGCACTGTAAAAAGGCAGTAATGCCCATCATGGAGTTAAGGTTCCAAGCAAGGTTCCAGAGATGTGGTGATGATCTTAAAGATGCTACTTCTGAGATGTTATACCCAGCCTTTACAACCCCTACCCTAAACCCTACAAAGCTCTGGTCTCAAACTTTTCCAAAAACCCCTAAGTCCAGGTCTATACGCAGTATTTTTTTTTGGCGAAATGCGGAACTTCCAAATTGCAGACTTTTTTTCTACTACTGGAAAGTGTGCTTGTGTAGAGTTTCTGTAAAAAAGTATCCTAAAAATGTCCTTTCTTGGATATTTTAAAATGCTTTTTCACCAAAATGTGAACCTTTTGTCAATTTTCTCACATTTTTGTACTTTTTATTTGACAAACAAAGCAAAAAGCGGACCTTTGTGGACTGGTGGGGTGCTGCTGCATGCCTGCACCTGTATATAGGCCCCTCCCTGTGTATGGGCTTAATTGTCTATATTCTAACAGATTATTAAATCAAATAAGAAGAGGACAATTCACCTGTCTAAATATATTTGTATACCAGCTATTTTTCTGTTAAAGGGGCATGGTCCAATATGAATCCAAATTTGTGTTGTATTGCTCCAGCGGTTTTTATATGAAAAGCATGTCAATACCCCATAGGATAGTACTATGATTTGACTACTTCCCTCTGCTGATGCATCGGGAAGTAGTCAAATCATCCAATACCTCGGGACCAGTAGTTTTGACTACCGGTACTTCCCCTCAAAACATGTTGTATTTGTATACAAGCGATACCCCATATGATAGTACATACACTTCCGGTGTGGTTTACCACATTTGTGTTCACACCCTCTAATTTTGCTGGGATAATGAGAAAAGTAAGAGCTTTCTTCTGTTACCAAGAGTTGTTCAGATGACAAAAAATGGGGGATGATGCTGTTAATCATCAGGTCACACCCTTTTAAAGGTTAATGTGCAACTTTTGTTCACCAAAAAGGTACAACTACACTGATTTCATCAGCATTCATTTTCATATAGATTTATCAACCACGCATCTTCAGATCAAAGTTCAAAGACTCTTTATAATTATCATATATCAAACAGTGTGTATCAGGGTAGGTCAAGTTCTGTTGATCTAAGGTACATATTTGGCATAACTCAAATATTGGTGAAATTTAAGGTCAAGAATTTCTTTAAGTATTTTCTCTAATACCCCCCCTCCAGCGTACCATTTTAGAAAGGGAGGCAAGTATTTATGGAAGTGAATTTTCAGTGATAAAAATATGACTTCCGTTTTGAAATATAATATGGTGGTACCCACAAGGGGCTACATATTATCAGACAATACTACAAAATTAAGTCTGTAAGTGCATTTCTATGCAAGAATGTGATTTATTTAGTTAAAGGGGGCATTTATAAGAGGGGGTGTTAATTAGAGAAAATGTGATAATTAGGCCTACTGACCCTATCAACTACTAATTTGGGGACATTGTATCATTCTGATCTTAATTGGACTGGTTTCACACACACAGGACAAACCCCCCCAAAAAAAAAAAACCCATGTGCCCATATGCAGTCTGACTGTGTGTCCCCTTTGCAAGCTTTAGCTGATATGTGTACACTCTGAAATTTGAACAAGGGGGTCAACGTGCCCGATGTCCACACAAACAGAAAGTGTGTTACTTCATTATTAAGTGACAATGAACGGCTGTAATTATGGTGACATCCCGCTATCTCTAAGGTCCGCTATCTCTAAGGTTCGCTATCTCTAAGGTTCGCTATCACTAACGTGTAAAGTCTATGGAGATCAGAATCCTGCTATCTCTAATAGAGAAAAAGGTTCGCTATACCTAAAAAAAGGTCCGCTACTTCTAAGGTTCGATATCACTAATTTAGAATAAGGTGCGCTAGTTCTAAGGTTCGATATCACTAATTTTAAATAAGGTTCGCTATCACTAATTTAAAATAAGGTTTGCTATCACTAATTTTGAATAAGGTCCGCTATCACTAATTTATTGAAGGTTCGCTATCTCTAAGGTTCGTTATCACTAATTCCAATAAAGGTCCGCTATACCTAAGGTCCGCTATCACTAATTTTGTTTAAGGTTCGCTATCCCTAATTAATTAAGGTTCGCTATCTCTAAGGTTCGTTATCACTAATTTCGATTAAGGTTCGCTTTACCTAAGGTTCGTTATCACTTATCTTAAATAAGGTCCACTATCTCTAATTTTAAATAAGGTCCGCTATCTTTAATTTCAAATAAGGTCCGCTATTTCTAATTTTAAATAAGGACCGCTATAGCAAACCTTATTTGAAATTAGAGATAGCGAACCTTATTTAAAATTAGAGATAGCGAACCTTATTTAAAATTAGAGATAGTGAACCTTATTTGAAATTAGTGATAGCGGACCTTATTTAAAATTAGAGATAGCGAACCTTAGGGATACCGGGATTGTTAAAATTAGAGATAGGGGACCTTATTTTAAATTAGTGATAGCGAACCTTAGAGATAGCGAACCTTCAATAAATTAGTGATAGCGAACCTTAGGGATACCGGGATTGTTAAAATTAGAGATAGGGGACCTTATTTTAAATTAGTGATAGCGAACCTTAGAGATAGCGAACCTTCAATAAATTAGTGATAGCGGACCTATTTCGTAATTAGTGATAACGAACCTTAGAGATAGCGAACCTTAGAGATAGCGAACCTTAGAGATAGCGAACCGTAACCGTAATTATTACGATCATTCCTTTACACCATAATCATAGAAAATGATAAAATGACTTCCTGGTTAAATTTTAAAAACATACTGATACAGTCCAATGTTCTGAAAAAACAAGTTGCAAGTACTATAGGGCATTACTAGTTTAAATACATTTGAATAACTGTAATTATCATAAATTATAATATCTAATAAGATATCTATAATCCAAAGTCATATTAAAAACAGACAACTTGGAGGGGAAGCTTATCTGCTGTGTCCTAGCAGGACACCAGTCAATGCGAGACATTAGAAAAATAAAAAAATAATAAATGCATGGATCACAAAGAATACATGCCTACTTCTTACAAAAAGAAGTTTCTGGTAGGACACTAGAAAAGAAATACCGGTATATATTACTAACATAAATAGACAGATTGATGGACACCCGACACCCCGCCACACCCCCTGACAGACACATAGTGATAACTTACTTGATATTATTCTGCACTCCTGCTACTATACAGCTATTGGTGTTATCAATACATAAGGCTGTGACTGGACCATGGGTGTTCAGGACCTGCTCACATGACATACCATCACCACTCTGTAATATAAATGGAAGCAATAGGATATTGAGATTGTCACCAATATTCTTTGTCTGAATGCTAAAAAATCTTGAAATTCTATTTATCCCTCTGCATATTTCAACTTAATGATCCTAACCCCTAAATCTTCTTCTAAAGTAGCAGTTTGCACTTTTGTTTGATCATGACCCCATTTTCTGGAGTTAACTTTCCCATACTCTAATTGTTACATCTTCTGACCCTGTGACCTATTTGTTTCTTGGACCAATCCATTCAGGGATGTGAGTGACCACAGATAAAAAAATCTGAAAAAGTCTGAAATTTTGAAAGCACCTATACTTTTGAACAGAGGAAGTGCAGAAAAAGAGATAAAAATCAAGATCAAAAAATCTGAATTAAGATTTTAATCTGAACTCTCACACCCGTGATTCCATTTGACCAGGGTGATTTCTCCATCATGGACTAGTATTGCAGAGCATCAGCTCACTTCCTTTCTAATTATGTAAACCATTAAAACTTACCCATATTCTAATGGTACCATCCTCTGACCCTGTGACCCATTTGTTTCTTGGACCATTCCATTTGACTTGGGTGATTTCTCCATCATGGCCTTGGAGTGTATTGCATAGCTTCATCTCACTTCCTTTCTCACTGAACCTTCTAATGTAAACCATCTTGTCACTTGAGGCATAAGCAAATTCATTCCTGTTGGAAAACAATGAAACAACAACAGGATAGGTATGGCAGAGAAGAATGGCAGTTGTTTACATTTTGAGAGTGAGTACAGCGTCAACACGAAAGTGGGGTTCTGATTGGCCGATTCAATCGTCTGACAATCATAACAACAGACCGATAATCTGATTGGCCGATTACGTTGGTCGGCACAGATCGACACTCTTGAAGGGAACACAAAGCTCCGTATATGCCGCTCATCAAAATGGCGATAAGAGTGTCAATCTGAGCAAGGGACTGCCTTTCTGCTCTGAAACTGACTGTAGCTTGTGATAAATGGCTAGGTAAGTATGATGCGATGGTTCATCTACATGTTGGCTGATCAGGGTACTGAGTCTGTGCACAAAACGAACCCATTGATGATATACCATGTATCATATAGGATCATTGGCAAGTCAAACTATAAAATGAAGCTATATTAATCTATAACCCAGTAAAAAAGAAAAAGAAAGGGGGAAAAAGGGGTAAAAAAAGAGAAAAAGTCTTTCAGCTCTATCGATAAACCTATAAATTATACCAAACTAGATTTCGCGGTTCTCGAGTTGTGCGGTTCTCGTAATAGGGCTATCTCTAATTGCCCAACACCCATTACCCATATAGCTGCTCTGACCTATTAAACTACTATAGGCCTCGCTGTCTCTCAATGATCAAGATCCAACTTGACACAACTCTGTTTTGTAGCTGTGACGCTTACTTCGGTACCATAATCTGGAAACCCATCGTTCGCCTCTACTTCCAAGCTCTGAGTGTCCTGCTACTACGTTGGAGGACCCCGAAAATACCCCAAAATTAATATCTAGATTGGATGTAGGCCGTTACTAAAGTAATGAAATCAATCGGGAGAAATGTCAACCCAATAAGGCCTAATATTACGGGTTATAGGCCTTACCTGATTATTTTATTAACAGATTATTTTTATCATAATGTTAACCATTCTGGAGGACCTCGGGAATAGTCATGTTCTGCTGAAATAGGCCAATGGACGCGTTCCGTATTGGAAATATGTGTTGAAAGTAGGCCTAATGCTTTCCGATGCACGCACTGCTCCCGCCGGCACTCCGCGTTGATACTACGCGATAGCGCCCCGCGAGCACATGATTGTGCACCGCGCGAACGCGATGACAGAGAGACGGACGGACACGCCATAATTAGTATTATGATATGAACAATGCATACCTTGTTGGGCTGTAATCCATGTCAATAACTATGCCATCACAAGCAAGTTCCTCACTCCCCCATACATCAGGAGATGTATACTGAATGTGCCATGTAACCTGTATTGTAAAAAACAATCAGTCAATGTCAAGTTAGCTCAAATGACAAGGGGCTGGGTATTAGTGTGTGTGGTGACCAAATGAGATCCAGATGCACCAGTCTGCCTGCTTGCCTATGTTGAGTGCAGTCCTCGAACTGTGATGGCCCACCATATCGTGGGTTTAGGCCCATCTGCAATAGCTGCCCTATAGACAATTTGTGCATTCTATCTTGTACACATATGACACCTGGCAGCTATTGCAGATTGGCCTTTCTTGCACTGCACTCTCAATATATTTCTGTTTTACATCACTGTCTCAATGTCAGTGGACTCCAGTCCAGTGTCTTGCCTTAGGATGTCAACTTATGTTACAGCAGGCCATCCTGGTTTTCATTTCTCATCTTAAGAACCCAGTGCACCAGTTTAGATGCAGATTCATCCTGGTTTCTATAGCAGTATTCTGCAAACCGTATCCGTCTTTCTCTGATCTTGTCTGTTAGAATTGAAAGGTCTCCGTATACCGCTCTATTTGTCATGTGCTGTTTCCAGTGGATGTTGTGCATTGATCTCAGTAGTCTGGTATAGCAGCCATCCATCTCTTTCACCAATGTGGAGGTGACTGTTCATGCCTTGTACCCATAAAGCGGTACATATTCTACTGTTGCTGTGAATAAGCATTGTTTGAGTCTTGCTGGGGGTGAAGACAGGGATCCAGTGTTGTCAAAATATGGCTGAAAACTTTTATACAGGATCATCAGAACCAAATTTTCTCCAATGCGAACTCCTCTGCTGCTGGGACTGTCATTTCTATATCATCACACATCTTTCCTCAGAGATGGAGACATCTGGGTGTTTTTACATTCTACAATACTGGTGGGAACATAATTTTGTAGACCTGTATCTTCAAAAAGTTTGTTTTCTACCTCCTTAATTCTCTGGTGACAAGCTCAAGTGGTAATTAAGGAGTTGAATATTGGTACTTCCATGTACGTGTATTTCAGGGCATAAGTGCCAATCCGGCTTGAAATGTGGTGGAGGGGACAATTGGCTTAAATTGTCAAAAAGTGGCTGACAGGTAGGGGGGACACATCCCCTGGGACTGATGCTCATGTTTCAGGGGCACATCCATGCAAAATCAGCATATTTTGTGCAATTCACCTCACATATTTGTCAAATTTCAAATGCCAGCGCATTATAACTAAGTCTTATAAATCACTTTTTCTCATTTAGGTAACATTCTTAAAATAAGTATCAAATAAATGTAGGGAATTTAGATGTGACTTACACTCCCTTTTCAAGGTCCCAGATGCATATTCTTCTATCCCAGCCAGAGCTAAGCTGTAAAAACAAATGAGACAAGTAGTCCAGATTAGAAGAAATGTTTACAAATTAATATTATGAAAACATAACATTATGATAACAGTCCTCCTTTAATAGTATTTAATAAATATTAATATCTTTTTGTGAAAAATACAACCTTAACCCATGGGAGTTGATGACAAGTGTGGGTGCATTAGCAAACTGAGAAGTAGCATAAATAGCGCAAGCGTGCAGGAAAGTAAGTTAACGCATAGACACTGACAACTTGAGGAATATCTGTGTATGCTCATATGAGTGATGTCACCAGGTTAGAACATTTTACCGACTCCATCTGAATTTGAGCAGATGGCTAGGACTTTCCTATCTGGAGTGTAATAATCTAAAGTAAACATGTGTACCATATTCAACTTAATTACTGCTCCCTGTTACATATTTTTAAGCTACCCTTTCATGGTCCTTTCAGCATGAAAAAGGTAAAATGTAATACACCCTCACAAGATTCCTGCCACAACCACCCCAGCAAGGTTAGTGTTACAGAGGAGAACTTACCAAGTATGTAGTTGGATATCCACTTTCTCTTCCTACTAAGGTTAGACATGTCACACAACTTGTATGACCCATCAATACATTCTTACACACAAACCCAGCCACACGATTTGTTACCGAGTCATGATTCTGTAATAAGAATAAAAATACATTCATTAGGTATTATTATACCCTTAAACTTCAGTTTGACAATTATTGTATTTGTGTGACAATGTGACATAATCTGTTCCAAATAGCCTAATATCAGCAATGACTACATCGAGGCGTTAGCAAAACTATGAAGGCAACAACAACATCAGCAGCAGCAGCAACAATAATATGCAATTTAGCCTGGCTTGAGCCTTTTGTTTGAGCCTGGTTCCATCAAGACCCATGCACCCAGGGGGATCATTTAAAATTGTTCCTTGAAAAAAGGAAAGAAAAAAAACTATAGCTACTCTCACACAGGGGGGAGGGAGAGAAGGGAGATATGGGGAGGGAGGAGGGAGGGAGGGGGAGGGAGGGAAGAGGGCAACTAGTGATGGGGAACTTCATTATAACATAATTAAATTATACTTTGTTCGGCTTATATAAATGGCAAAAAATGAGACTAAAAACATTGTGTATTGATATAGAATGGTGTGCACTCAGTTGGAGTAGCACCTACGCTAGCTGCGTATTGCGTAAGGTAACAGAAACCTAATAACTTTTTACCAATTATAAGCCAAACAAAGTATATTAGGGTACTGCATATTATTTCATAAGGTGGAAATCAATGTTTTAACTCACCAAATTACTTAATGTGTGCATTGCATGGTTAAGAATGTAAGAAATTAAGAAACATTAATGGTAAATTAAGGCCAACATATCTGTCAATAGATGCATATGATTTGTATACAGCTAACAATCATTGTATACAAACATATGGTTATAATTGTATGATTATGTTTTCTAATTATACTCACCATAATTATTATCTATGTGACCATCACAAGGCTGCTTAATTAGCAGGCAGCAGCTTAAAATCATTGTGACACATTATATGTGACACATATTTAAATATCACATGCACACACCTGTGATACTATGTTTTCTACTCACCACATCAGTGACACATTATAAAACTTATCAGGCAACAGCTAGATTTGATTTGATTTTGTTCGGGTTTTGACAACCCTGGATAACCCAAGAAAGCCTCTATTGAAGCTTATTTCCATTGGGGTCCATTTTGAACACCGGGATGGATTGGGAACAGTCAGGGGTTAACACCCTACTCTTTTCGAAACTGGCTGCGAAATACATGTACAGGTATGGCTCTCTGCACACGGGACTGACGGCTTTACGTCCCCTCTGAAGGACGGAGTACTTTCACGATTCATTTACCCAATTCTAAATGAACCATGGGGAGAGCGGAAGTCTGATTTTAATCTACAGAAGTTGCCAATTAATTTCTGACTTATTTTTTCCAAGTCAATATCCCAGCAAATCACCACCGCCGGGAATTGAACCCGGGACCTCATACACTAAAGGCAAGTACCCTAACCACTGCGCCACGCTCTCCCTCCAGCTAAAAATCATTGTGGCAAGACTATGTCATGTGCAATACATTTTTGAGCCACATATGCCTAATAGTTGAGTCAAATTGTAGGAGGTTTTTCCCATTCATTGCATCATCATTATATGAGGGTATGTCATGTGTGACACATGCCTAGTTTTGAGTCAAGCTGTTACAATAATGTGTTCTTTACTCGCCACATCATCTGAGTGACCAGCATAAGATTTATTAGGCAACAGTTCAGAATCACTGTGACAAGATATGCCATGTGCACCACATACTTCAATGTCATGTGCACATGCATACATGGCATTATATTGTCTACTCACCACAACATCTGAGTGACCATCATAAGACTTATCAGGCAGCAGTTCAGAATCAGTGCTAAGTAACACAGCATATTTCTTGACTAAGTCGGGTAGACCTACAGGCTTCATGTTACGTAATGCATTCACGGCGGCATCGTCAAACCCCCATACAACTAAGAAAAAATGGAAAGAATATATTTGACATGGTTAATACACATTCAATTTCTAATGTATCACAAAAATTGTCTCTGTTTGTTTGTTGAAGTTCACTATGCATAGCTCTACTTTAGTCCCTTTAACCCTATACACTCCCAGGTACTACAAAACACTACAAGATATATGCACGTGATGTGATAGACACAATTACCCTATAAGTGATATATATGCATGCTTTCATTGGCCTGGCCATAACACTTGTAGTTCGCCGTCGCCGACCTAAATATGCTTGGCACACGCGGGGTGTTGGGTACGAACCCTGACCCAAGCAAACAACTTATTTCTTTGTTTTCTCTCATTCCTTCCTTCTTTCCCTAAAAAAAAAAAAAAGCCCTTGGAGCATTAGGCTTAGTGAACAAAAAAAGCAAGTGTGCTGATTTATAATTTTCTATGCACTGCAGGCATAAACCCACAAGCCTTATCACACTTTATATGAATTCACCGACTGCTGTGGCACAAAACATGTACACCATGCCATGTATAATTAGCATCATTTGGGGATGCAGCTAAAATTGGGTGCAAGCGCATGAATGCTCCACAAGCACAGGGATTATTATGGTCCTTATAAATACAGGTCATTTGAAAGCATCATTAATTTCCATGCAAATGATTATTTCATAGACCCTTAAAGTTCATGATCACTTAAAATAGGATATTACCAAAAATGTTTTTTTAACAAGTGTTATTAGTCAAGTTTTTAATTTAGAGCAAAAATATTCCTAAAATTGTTTTCATTTAAGATCGCCAATGCATGGAACACTGTGTAGTGAAATATAATTTGCTTTCTCACTTACATATATTTCCATCTTCTGATCCTAGTAGCAGCATATCTAGGTATTCAACAAACTGGGCTTTGAGTAAAGCTGCTTTGGTATGTCTTTGAGTTGTAGGCTGAAATTAAAATAGGTTTAACGATGGGTTCAACTTGAAAAGTAGAATGCAGAAATACTGGGTAAAAATGCAATAAAAATGTTGCTTTGCTTTAATACTATGATGTTGTTACTGTGGATACTTCAGAGATGCCAGTCAGTGTTGTTAAAAAATCCTGAAAAATGTTCTTTGCCTATACATTTGTACAGGATCATCCAAGTAAAATTCCCTGAAATCAGGAAATTCCTTAAGACTGGCAACACTGACTTACATTGGGCTATTCCAGTTGAAAGCTATACCTTTCCATACATTCTATGGAAGAAATGGCCTTAAATCTCCCACACAGGGAGTGTGAATTTTAAATGACATCATCAATTTTAAGGTAACCCCATTTGAAATTCACACTTCCTATGTGGAAGATTAAGATCAAGTCTTCCATAGGGGTGAATGGATTTTAACTAAATACAGGGGGGGGGGGGCGGCCAAGATTGACTGAATTTTGACGTCGTCATTGGTTTTACACGTAAACACGAAAATGTCTCAAATAATTCCAAAAGTGTATGCATGTTATTAAGCACTATTTTATCAGTCTAAATCCGTTGAGGTTCGATAGTGAACCCCATTGTAAGTACTGTTTTTTGAATGTTTTGTACGAATAACGCACGATATGTTTATGATATATACTAAAAAATTCTCCCATCGTGTATCAATGCTTGCTTGGTCGATTCCCACTCCCACCTATAATAATTTTTTTTATTCACATTCATTTTGAATCCAAAAATATTTATTTTCATGTGAAAATGTATACATTGCACTGAGAAATGTATTTTGCGCATTTTTTTCTGTAACGGGCCAATAGAGCTAAAACCGCACCTCGCACGGGCGCATAAACGCCCAGGCAGTGTTGCCGCCATATTGTCTGTTTCGCTTTTACGCTATTGGCTGTTGCCACATGAATAATGTCGGCCACCATCGTCTGACTGAATAGCCCATTGTTGTGGATCACCCACTTGACACATGCATGGGAGTTACTATATTGGGAGCCTGGTATTGGTATCGTCAGCATCCCAAACACACGATCAGCATCACATATTCCCATACAACATACTATATCATGGCAGCATGGTGGCAGCATACATGGCTTTACCAACTGCTCACTTGACCCCCATATTCAATACTCCCTGCTAATGAGCAATTAGAAAATATATACCAATATGCATACCCTTAAAGGTTGAGGCTTGCTGAATGAGTAATGACTACTAATGGGGGCACTCATACATCGCCCAGATGATCCAACACCAAATTCCTTCTTGATGTTCTTGAGCTGTGCTAATTTATTCTTGGCTTCCGCTGACAAGAAAGTCTCCTTGCTGTGGTTCAAAGAAAAAAGTATAAAGTTTTATAGGAAACAATTAAATATGTAAATTTACAGCAAACTTTTTGAAGCAAAACTCGAATGCGAGAAGCCAATGGGGTACTGTAAAAAATGATGACACAGAATTCACTATATTTAGACTGAACATCCTCAAGAACTTATGATTAATGATTACAATGATGATGGCGACAACAATGACAACAAAAAGATGACAATGAAAATGATGACAATAATGATGACAATGTAATGACAATGATGAAATGTAAGCATCTTGACAAAGAAAAGAAAGCACGCAGCCAGTGGCGGTGCCATGGGGGGCATGAGGGGGTAAATGCCCCCCAGTTAAAACTCTCTCCCCCCTGTTTCCCCCAGTAAAAACCCAAAATTGCAAAAATTTCCATATTTTGCTACAATTTTGAGCAAAATTCAGTGATTTTGCCCCCCTGAAATTAACTTTGCCCCCTCATCTCAATGCCCCCCCAAAAAAAAAAAAAAATTCCTGGCTATGGATGCAGCACAAATTATTGAACAGCAGCTGAAAGATGACTTTGTCAATGACAAAGATTGGAAGATGATGACAAATCACCCACATCAACATGGTATACAGGGTGTATCAAAATAACCTAAACAGTTTGGAAAAGGCTACTAAAAATATATGAGGTATTTGTTCAAAATGCTTTAGTCTGAATCAATATCTTGTCCTCCGACAACTGTAAAATCACTGGCATGTCACCATTAATAAAGACTTAGAGGCTATTTTGTGAACCGAGTACAAATGCAGTTGTACAAATCATTTGCAGGGTTCAGTTCATGGTACTGGCTATTGTTAAAGGAGAACTGTGACATGGAACCGCTTGCAAAATTGTTTGGCAATCGTGTGATTGCTTTGAATCACCAAGTGAGATGGCCCTCAAGATCTCCTGATCTAACACCACTTGATTTCTTCTTGTAGGGATAATCTTGTGGAGTTAATCTGAAATGAAAGGTTTTCACAAGTCATTCTGCAGACCTTGATTAACTCCAGATATGCATAATTGTAAATACAGTATAAAAACAAAGACGAGATGATGATGGAAATCTTTTCTCACCTGTACATAAAGTGATTAGACTGAAGTCGTTCCCACTTGTGTGCGTCTCCATCACTACCACCATCAAATATCAGAATTGGAACCTTACGAGCTGAAAAGAACAAACATCAAAATTTGATTAAGAGTTACTCATTTTATCACATTCTGCCCCACAAGTTCTTTCTTGATAGTTGCCTCAACTCCATGGGGAGAACTAAATGTGTAATTTGATCCCTTTATCTGTCCTTTCTTGGTCAAGGAAGAAAACAGGATTTGAACCTGGAATGTCTAGATATCTAGCCAGCACTTAAAGGTTGCTGTGGAAGAAATATCTTCCACATTTCTTTCAGATGCATATCACCAAGCACTTGAAAGAGAGCATTCAGAAAATTGAATTTCCTAAAACAGCATGAGAGCATGGCTACCATACATGTACAAAATGTTTGACCTGTGACACATGAGGACCCCAGTTCGACTCTGGACTAGAAAACAAAGGGATTGATTTAGTAACATCTATGGATTCATTTGAATTTAGCTCTCTCCATTACATATTGTATTGAGGAAATGAATCATGAGAATGTACTATTTTTCATCAGGTGAGAAGAGCTGCTGTAGGCCCGGGGGGGCCACTCGAATGGTGAAGGGGGGTATCAGGCGCGTCCGTAAATTAACGTAAAAAGGGTATTTTTTCAGACTAGGGCGCGTTACGTGCGTAACGCGAATAGGGTATCAAATCCATGTAAAATTGGTGTAAAAGGGTATGTTTTTGGAGCTCTTACGTACTTAGGGTAGTTTTGCCCGGGGTTTTGCCAACGGACTAAATTCTTTCGACGCTAGACACTTAACCCATACCAAACTGGCAAAGATAATACATCATTTTTCTCCCGACTTTCGTTGATGCATGCACATTAAAAAATTATTTAATAGGCCTACGGAAACCATCTTGTTGTAGCCTAAACAAGATGGTTCAAGTTCAAATAATTTTCTCCTGCACATTAATATTTTAATAACCATCTAATACTATGTCTTCTGAAGGTATTCAGTTAACTATTTGGCTCTAGTGGTGCAAAAGAATAAGCCTACAAGATGGTTTCCGATCATGCGTTATTCTCCCGACTTTCGCATGATGCATGCACATTAAAAAAATTATATGGCTAGGACTACAAGATGGTTTCCGAAATAATGTTCTTCCGACTTGCTGATTTTTCATGCACATTAATATTTTACTCAACCAATCTAATGCTATCGCCTCGGTGCAAAAAAATAAGCTTACAAGATGGTTTCGGACTTTGTTTTTCTCCCGACTTTCGCATGATGCATGCACATTAAAAAAACTATAATAGGCCTACAAGATGGTTGATTTTCTTTCAACTTGCCGATTTTTCATGCACATTAATATTTTTTATTAACGATCTAACTGCTACACATGCTTGGTCTTCTGAAGGTATTTAGTTAACTATTTAGGTCTATTTGTGCAAAAGAATAAGCCTACAAGATGGTTTTCGACTTTGTTTTGTCATGACTTTCTCATGGTGCAGCACGGGCACATTAATATATTTTCTTTAACCATGCATAGACAACTGCTATCATACGGTAGTATTCTAATTGACATTGCCACTTGACTGTTTTAATGATGTATTGATCAATGATTTTCTGAAATTAGTGGGTTGCCAGTCCTATTCATTTAAATGAATAATTAATAAATACCAAAAAACAATGTTTGACCACTTTACTGATGTCCTATTAACTCCAAATTCAAAACCTGGTTGTTTGTTTTTTTCGCAATTTAGCCAGTTGCCAAATTGAATAAATTAATAAATTTAGGACTTACTTTTTTAGGGATTTTGCCAACTCAAATTTTGAGAAAACATAGTTGTGCATCCTTAAACTATTGTTTTAATAGAGGCTACTACTAGTACTATAGGTAAGCTCTGTGAATAAGTGACTTGTGATTAAAAAGCAAGCTCTTGAAACCTTAAATTTCTCTGTCAGACGGCGGAGCTCTGTCCAATTTTGTCAGAAAAGCTTTATTTTAAAGAGCTCTATCTCTTGATACAGTTCATGTAGGCTCGTAGGGGGCTCAGTTTTCAATTTATGAACCTTTGAAGTTGACACTTTTACATTCAACATGTTCAAGCTTTTCATAACATGCATTTATTTAATAAAGGAAGCAAAAACACGTTTTTGGTCCAAGTTATTTCCAAAATTGACCAAGGCAACAGCTTCTTACTTATTTTATGGTTAAAGCGCCTGTTTCTTAGTGTTGTTTAGGGGTAATAATTGCATCAATTGTTTAGGGTTAGAGAAAAGACAACTACTTGTTTAGGGTAGCAAATCACGCTACTTATACTTGTTTAGGGGTGCAAATTTCAGTCTCAGCAATACTTGTTTAGGGTGCTTTTTGTGAGTCCACGGACGCGCCTGATCCCCCCCTTCACCATTACAGTGGCACCCCCGGGGCTGTAGGTCGAAATTACTAGTCCCATGTATAGTACACTGTGTATCCTGGGAGACCTATCTGCATATGCTGTATAATATCTCGGATAAGGTAGAGAAAAAATTTTTCTATCTGTCCAAGAGGGCCTTGTTTACTTGCTTAGAGTCCTAAAAATGGGACTAAATGAAAAGCAATGCATGCTAATTGCTATACTGACTGACTGACTAACTCAACCAACAATCAATCAATCAATTAATCAATCAACAAACAAATGAATAAACTTATGATTAAAATCAAATACAAATGATAAGCAAATACTTATCAAAGTATAAAAAATGCTTTCCCTGGTCACTTCCAATTCACACACACCCCCCACCCCACCCCACCAGGGGTCGCATTCTTGCACGTCTGCGCGTCCTGGGTCCAATCAAAACTGCATGGACCCCGTAAAATTTACGATGCATGGAAGCTTAAATAATATATAAATCCTATGGCGTGTCATAATAAAATTTTGTCATTGTCAATACAAAAATTTATTAAGGAACCAATTATGACACTGAAAACTCAAGAAATCATGTGAATAGAGCATTTCAAAATCATGAAAATAACCAGTCAATACAATAACAACGCAAATAACATCAATCTTGACAAGTTAATTACCATCTACTCCTAGTTGCGCATGCATTCAAAGTTCAGAACATCGGACCCCTTAAAATTCTCATTGGATCCCTTAAAATTGGATTTGCAGGGTCCAGAAAAAAAAAATGGCCCAGCTCCCGCTATCCCTTCACCCCACCCCACACACCCACAAAAAACAAACATATGTAGGATAAAATTAGTGTTACTTACTATATGTAAGACATTCCACAGCATGTGTGCATTTTAGAGCTGTAATACACCCAGATGGATTATACTTCCATATCATTAGATGACGTCTGCTAGTACTGGCTGAAATAAACAAATATACAAACTAAATTTGTTAAACTTTAAACAGGAAGCCCCGCTTGGCCAGTTCCCCACAGAAGAACTGACTTACACCTGTTACTTTGATAACAGACAGAACAGAATTTACATGGATACATTTTAACCCTGACTAATTCCCTAAGGAACTTGAACCAAAAGTGGGGCTTCCACTTTAACAATTCTCTGGTTTCATGATAATGCATTACATTCAATTGCAGTCCTGCTCCTGGGTACCGGGGCACTACGGGAAGTCGGCATCAACTCGCTTTCAAAAATCGAGTAACTGACGCCTTCCCGACGGCACTCCGCCGAATACCCGGCAATGCGGGGCAATATTTGATGACGAGTTTCCGACGAAGTCTCGGCCCTATACCCGGGAAATTGTGCGTGTCCCGCCGACCTCCCGACGAAGTCCCCGCCAGACGTGTCAGTCAGTACCGTATAGATAGCGACTCATCATCATCATTTTAGATAAAAGAGTTTCCGAGCTGTATTTGTTGTCAACGGCATGTGACAAACATCCCGCAACACGCTCTGTGTGTGCTTTGTGTATATTTATGTGTCACACGTTATATGAATATTTAATGAGATGGGATATCGGTTGAAATCCCACAAAAGTCCTAGAAAAATATTTTTAGAAACCATGCAAATAAATTGCATGTACGATAGTTATTGTTCGTCGAACAGTTATTAGAATTGAAAAATGATTTTTTTAAATGTGATTTTGGAAATTAATTTCAGCGAAAAAAAATCACAAAAAGGGCACAAAATGTGAATAGCAAAACAGCAGCGCCTGATACACGGATTTTCTTGAAGTAAAAGTTGTAGAATAAACCTGAGATGATTATCACAGCTTCAATAAACTATTCTGCTTTGTCATATTCGAATAGAAAGCTATAAAATGTTTAAACGATCAGGAGCCAGCAATATTTCGGCTAGTTCCAAACAAGGTCAATCGGGAAAACGGAGCAATTTCGATCACGTGCAAATCGCGCTCTGATTGGCTAACAGGCACGGGAGTTCAGACACAGGTCAAAGGTTGCGTGACCACCAAAACTTTGTTTGTTGACAATTTGTGTGGACACACCATGGTCGAATTAAAAAAAAAAAGAGACTGGGTGGTAGGAAAATGAGCATCAAACCCCTTCTGCCCTCAATGTTTAATAATATTTATGAATTCGCTATATAAATGTCAATAATTTCATTGTGCGACTACAACTTGTTTTAAGCATCGTACGTAGTATGTGTATTGCCATTGATTGATGTCCGATTGTGATAAAATGCATTGCCGATTTTATGAATTGAATGTGATTGAGGACATGTTTGGGAAATCTTGCCTTAAACTTGTCTTAAATTAATCAAGTTCAATTTTTCAATTTTCTTGTTCGTTTGTTTTTTACACCTTTTGAAATTGAATTTCTAACATTATTTTATGTTTATATTAATTTTGCCTTCACATTTAATTTGCATTTTGCACTTGCTTGTTCAGAGTTTACTGATAGTGTTGGCGTATTATGGTCTTGTGCGACTGTCCGAAGAACTCTTGTAGTAGTTTTGACATTTTGAAGTCAAAACTGGACCACACAAACCTTGCCCCTAACACACTAACTTCAGGTCCGACACTACTACTAAGCATTGAGGCAAATATCGGACTGGCAATTTATAAGAAGGAAGTAATGCTTTCCTTTTGCCGCATGACATATCCAAGAATATGTACCAGAAACTGAGTGTTCTCGCTCAAGCTGAAGTCAATGCTTGTAGTAGTCGCAGTCATAAATACTGGCTCAGATTGTCTGCCGCTTTGATGGTGATTTTGAGTAACTCTGCAAGCCAAAAAAAAAAAAAAAAAATCTGACTGCGTCAAGCCAATTACCCAAATACAAATTGAACTCAACTTGGGAGTGTAGTTAGAACTTTGAAAAAGTAAAATCGTTCACGTAGCAGCACTGCAAGCGGCAAACACTCAATGAAACCAGCATAAGGCTAAACAATGAAATGTTATGTCTCAGAGCTTTTTGCACATTCTTGTTTTTCCTAGCAGGCTCATATAGGTTTAAGTTTTTTTTTTTGAAGAAAAAAAAATGCATTCGGCATTCAATTTTGAAATCGACATGTGCTTTGAGACATAACATTTTGTTAGTCTTGCTTCCCCTCCTTTTCTTGTATAAATGCAAAACAAAATGTTTAAATTGTTGTCAAAGTTGTTTATTATGGACAATGACTTCTAAAATTTACAAAAATAACAAACACTTGAGTACAGAATTTATAATTCAATTCAATTAAATTCAATTTATTCAGCAAATATAATATACAAAAATAATAAGACATATATTTAGATAAAATGTACATTTTCTTTGGCAGGAATGATATTTTCTTTTGTAAAAGCACACACACAATTAATTAAAGTTAGAGTTGACAATATGTATACAATTCCTTTCGTATCCTAAAATGGTCTTATGAATGAAACAAATAAAACACTTGATAACATAGATAGGGTTCATTAAATGTTTCACTTCATGATCTACAGCCTCATCTCCCACTCTTTTGCAAATTTGATCGTTTAAGGGGTACTACACTGTGTGGTAAATTTGTGACTATTTTTGCATTTTTCTCAAAAATAATAACACACTGGTAACAAAAGTTATGTATATTATTGGGGCAAGGAATCCAGTTACTACACTGAAATTTCAGTGACTCAAGACAAGCGGTTCCGCATATATGATAGGAAATGAGGTACATCCTAGCGGTACCTTATTTCTTATCATAAATAACGAACCGCTTGCCTTGGGTCACTGAAATTCCAGTGTAGTAATTGGATTCCTTGCCCCAATAATTTACATAACTTTTGTTACCAGTGTAATTTTAGTTTTTGAGAAAAATGCAAAAATATACACAAATTTATCGAGGGGTGTAGTACCCCCTTAACAATATCTATCACAAATCTGAAAACTTTCCACCTAATGTATAGGGGAATCATGCTTTAATATGCATAAAAAGTAAAAGAAAGTAATCAATGGCATTTCATATGTTAAAAATTCTTGAATACAAGTAACACAATTATTTTCACATTGAAATCCTTATTTACAGGTAAAGTAGCCATGTTTTTGTGATAAAGTTGCCAAATTCAACAGCTTGCACATCAAAGTTGCCTAATTCAGCAAATTATGAGTTATCCTCAATGTTGAAACTTTTTAGAAATTACCTAAATATAGGAATAAATACCTTTGTCATTCCGATCGTCATTCCGCTACTCTCGCTTGAGCTATTTTAGAAAACTATTTAAAACTGTAACAAGTTTTAGTCAGGTGGCGAAGCTTGGTTGTTGACAAAAAGGGTCACATGGGGTAAGTTGAGCCACAGGACATGGGGTAAGTTGAGCATAGGAAAAACCTGCAGAAATTTCCCAAATTTTTTTATTCAAAGTAAAATCTTGTCAGAAATTACTTGTATGCAATATTTAGATCAAACTACTTCTATATCAAACTATTTTTTTTCGAAATAAATACCTGAAAACAACAATTAAAAAAAAGGCAAAATTGAATTTCACAGCTATGGCATATACTGTGCATTTCTATGGCGGGCTCAACTTGCCCCCGCGACTGGCTCAACTTACCCCACCGTTGAATGATTTTGGCGTCTCACTGTGCGAAAGTGCAAAATATTGATTACAATTTTGTGGTATCATAACCAAGTAAACATACATATGTTTCATTTGCAACACTGCATTTGGGTCCTGCTTTATTTATTTGAGCGTAGTGAAAGTAAATGTAAAAAGTGGCTCAACTTACCCCACTCTCCCCTATACCACTATACTTTTAGAATACCGTAAAAAAATTTCAGATCACGTTTTTAATTTCTTGTTTACTGTATTTTGTATTTTTTATTCTATTTATCAAGGTCTATCATTTATTGATTATTATTATTTTGTTTGTTAGGGCGTTAATTATGTGTACCCCGGTGGTGAATTATAGGGGCAAAGATTTTTGGCAGGCCAAAAGGGGGGGAGCGATTTTTGGCAGAACATTTTGAGAATTCACCACCCAGCAGTACACAATTGTTGCACCGCCCTTATTTAGTAATGAACTCATACAAATCCAAAATATATTTATTGTTGTTTTGTTTTCTCAGTTTCCCAATTTATGTTCGTTTGTCTTGTAGGGGCCGATATCTAGCCTAGTTTGTAACAAGTATTGTGTAGGAAAAGATGATTCTTGCACTTATTTATATTTTATTTAACAACATACAAAAACCACGAAACAGTGGCGCAGCCAGTGTCCCCCCCCGCTCATCATGGCCTTTGGTTCATGCAAGTAAGTCGATTGACGGAAGATGTCTTTGAAAAAAATTGGATGAGCAATCATAAAATTTGTACCCTGCATGGTGAAAGAAGAACGGAAAAATATTAAAAAATAAAAAATCAATAGAAGAAATTTTTTTTTTATTTATATTTTTTTTTACGGTACCTTTTTTCTTTCTACTCATGATTTAATGACATTTTAAACGATTTTAATATTTGTTCAATGCAATTGCAATTATCATTGAATTATCGAACCAAAACAACATCAATTTGACCCATGCACATCGATCGTGTCATGTCAGCTGAATTCGGCACCAAAAATAATACTCAACTTTACACTAAAAACTTACCCGATTGTTAAAAAAACCTATTTATATGATTCGATGCATTGAAAATCGGCAGTTAATTTACTTTAGTTTTGCGATCCCGAGTTCTGAGAGGCAAAACTGACTTAAAAAACAGCGATGAAAAAATTGCTGTTGCAACTTCGATACCGATTAATTTCAGTGATTTATCAAAACTGGCCGGGGTAAACAGAAGTAGTGCTGGGCTCGCATATACTACACCGGAAGAATGTCGCCATCTGTTTGCAATGACAACTCAACGTTTGCTAATCGGACTATCAATTGATTTGCCCAGCTCTGAATTTATGGTTCTGATTTGCCTTATTTGGATAGCGATGTACCTTATTTGGAGACGATCAGACAATTTATTTTCATGAAATTTATGCAAGTGAGTTTAAAGATTTTCGACCCATTGATATACCAAAATCTGATTTAGACCCCATTTGAATACCAATTTTAACTTACTACCCATGCGTATACCACAAAAACGGAAAAATAAGGGTCATTGATATACCAAGCGGCCGAAAATGCGACCCATGTTTGCGGCACATCCCCGTATGGCCATTTGTACTGAGTACCCCCCCCCCGGGATGAAATCCAAATGACAGATTGAAAAAAATCGCCAATTTTGAATATAAATTCCACTACTTTGGATTATTCAAGTGAGTATATTTCAAACTGATATATCACGCATATTTATATATTAAAAGGACAAGTTCATTGAGTAAATAAAAGAATAAAGCGAACTTTCTCGCAAGTTTCCATCTTCACGAATCACGGCACTATTTTCAGCAGCACATTGCCTACATAGAATGGTGTATGGTCGTCGGTCGCGACGTTAAAAAAAAATCATTTATACCACAGCAACGAAATTTTTTGCCGATTCACGAGTCTCTGCCGAAGTACCCGACAAGTTCCCGGGCCCCCACCCCGGCTCCTCCGACTCCACGAGAGTACTGCGAAATCTTCCCGGCTAAGCGGGCGGAAATTGCTGACGAGTTCCCCGCCATGTCCCGGCTAGGTCCCCGTAGTGCCCCGGGTACCCAGGAGCCGGGACTGCAATTGACGAATGCATAACATAGAATAGTATGTGGTACTCAGTACGAATTACTATACAGTGATGCGTAAACATGGAAGCGGGGTTCTGATTGGCCAATTCAATCGTCTGACAATCATAACAATTAACAGACCGCGTAATCTGAATGGCCGATTACGCATCAAAACGATGATCGGCGCAGAGCAGCGCTAATGAAGGGAACACAAAGTTCTGAGTATGTCGCTCATTAACAGGGTGCTCACGTCAATCAGATCAAGGGACTGCCGTTCTTCTCTGAAACCAAGTAGAGCACACACCATTTTTCTATGAAAAACCTAACTATGGGCAAAAGACACTTCTGCCATTTAAACAATATAGAATAGAACATCCTGGTAGAACATTCAACGTCAAATAACTAATCATAATAAAGAAAATGTGCTCTATAAACATGTAGAATGTGCGCAAGACAATTCTCATCCAAATGCATATAGGAAACTGAAAGTGCCGGTCACAGTAAAATCACTATCTTTTCCCCTAGGCTCCCTGGTACCTACTCCCCATTCCAGAAAAATACAGTACTATTTTTTGGGGATTAAAAAATATTATCAAGTACTGCCAAATGAAACAGCTCAATCCTAATCATTCATTTAGTCCTAACTGGATATAAAAGAAAAAGTTCACTATTTTACTAATTTCTTGAAAAAAGAGCCAAAAACATGCATTTTTGGCATGTTTAATGACAATCGAGTCACAAAAATCACATTCAAAATTTTGAGTATATGCCAAAATTTTGCTCTAATTTTCACTTTTTTGGGTTACTTAAATTAAATGGTTGGTTATAAGAACGAAACATGTCTTTTCAAAATATTTTTCAAAAATGCATATACTGAAATTAGTCTTAGTACAAGTCTTTTGGCTTGATTGTCACAGCATATGAAAAACACCCTAAAACGCATGTTTTTGGCCCTTATTTCCAAACATTGGCCAAATATTAAAATTTGACTTTTATTGCCAGTTAGGACTAAAGGATTAGAGTTTAGCTATGTTTCACTTGGCACAACAGGATAATGTTTTTTTAATCCCAAAAAATTAGTGCTGTATTATTCTGGACTATGCTTTGATCAGCATGCAATTGGCGGGCCTTATAACATCGCGGATTGATACCAAAATATTTTATTTGGAGAAAATAGTCTTGTGACATCTCGCCAGAAGTATTACAAATTATTAATTGAAGTCCTATACTCCCGGTGTCGTCACTTAACATTCAAAGGCGTAACTCATGATCGGTCCCCAAGTCAAAAATACCCCCTATTTTGCGCGGTTTCAAGAACATTTTCGTAATTTTTTACCCCTATTTTACACGAAAACAGGTACAAAATAGCCTTTAAAAATACCCCTATTTTTTGCATTTCAAGTACACTTTTACAAAAGTACCCCTTTTTTAACATTTCAAGAACACACACAAAAACACTTGTTCTGATTCATTGTCTTTTCTGAGGAAAACTCTGGTGTCCTTTTAATATATAAATGAGGAAAATAACAGAAAAATATATACAAATACATCCAATAGGATGCATCATGTGTTTTTTATGATACAGTTATCAACAATGTAATCTTTCCTCCCGATTTTGTTTTTGTTTTTGTTTGTAAAATAAAGCTTGAATGTGACCAATACATAAACTGACAGACCAAAATTACGAACTCTGTCATTTGCCACAAATTCCCTCACTCAAACCACTATATCAGCCCCCTCTTTAGATATTTTCAAGAAAAACCTCTAGCTTGCCGGTCACCAAATAGTTAACGATTTGCGGTTTTCGCTCTGCTGACTACAACTTCAGAAGGTTCAGAAGGAACATTCCTTTAAATGATCAGGTGTCATTTCGAAGAGTTTGTGGCCCGGTTTGTGGGTACCCAGTTTGTCAAGGCTCCGGAGGCCGGGCGAGTCATTAATAAAGCCGATGAAAAAAGTCCCATGGAATCAGCGGCCAAACTGGGTAAGTCCCCAATGAATATTTAGGCCGGGATATTAAGAAGGCAAAAAAGTTTCACAAAAGTGAAATGCGGGAGTAAATTGAGCGAGAAATGGTAAAATTTCTTGGGATTTCAACATTATCATGATTCACAAAAAAATACCCTATTTTTTAATTTCGAGTACACCGTCGTCAAAAACAACCCTATTTTTTAAACATCGCGAACATAGTTTAAAAATAACCCCTTTTTTCGCGAAATTGGGAATGATCATGCGTACACATAGTTAAGTGACGACACCGGGCCTATACTTCGTCTACTTTCTTTAAGATGCAAAATATAGTCCAGGCAGATCAACTATATCACTCTTAACGTGGGTCTACTTTTCAGCGTAGTGGTAAAAGCCTAATAATTACAGCCGATTACCAGCTGATCAAAGTATAGGGAATACATGTCAATGTCTATATTAGGCAAAAAAAGTGAAAATGTAACTGCTGCATGGCCCTATGTGATCAGAGTTTTTTTTAAATTTTAACAGTTGGCTTCAAAGATGCCAAACAAAAAAGGCCGGAAAAGAAAAAGTGGGCCAAAAATGCAATAAAAAAGGAAATCCAGTGTTAGCACATTGCTTCCCCCACAAAAAATAACAAATGCATCGCTCATTTCTTTCTGACCAAATGTTTTTGAGACAAACTTTTTTTTTTTGCCTTATGCAGATATTCGGGCAAACAAACAATTTCCTCCATATTGTGTTATATTGCTATAAGCTGCAATTATAATGGGGTTGGGGTGGGGTGGGGTGGGATACTTTGTTTCATAATCAAAATATTGACCCAGGTTTCATGAGGTGGGGAAAATATTTTCATTATATTCTTTACTTTTTTCTCTTCATTTGACACTACCCGGGGGTCATACCTTCTTGGCATTTCCAGATGTTAAAAGCGCCCAACATATGAATATTGACCGGGTCTTATGAGTAATATAATGTCACCCTTGGTGGGGAAAATTTATATTCTTGACTTTTTTTTTTTTTTTTTGACACCACCCGGGGGGGGGGGGGGGTTTATCCGTTTTTGGGGTCTTGATATATGAAAAGGTCCCCCCCCTCCGAAAATATTTTTTTATTATATTCTGTAATATTTTCTCTTCATGTATCTTGCCAGAATAATTAAGAGGTTATGGCAGATTTACTACATGCATGTCTGTGATTTTAAAATGGCAGTGTACCCTTGAGGCTGAGGATTACACCGTCCATTACACTGAACTTGTGAAACCTTTGGTGTGACAAACTAAAAAGGTTTTGTATTTATTTAAGGTTGTTGAAATAGAAATACATTTTGTCTCAAAATTATTGATCCTTCTAACTTGGCAATGCATGGAAACAACAAAATGCATATTCAACTTTCCCATGAGCTCCCACATGGACGAGTATTTTATGATCCAAACTAATGAAATAAATTATTGTCAACAATTTCGGAGAATTTTAATCATCAAGCAGTGATGTAACATGGTGAATTTCAATTGCAAAAGTCGCAATTTGTAAACACAGATAACATTTTGAAATGATATTCCATACCGCCCATCACTAATAAATCACCACTCTTGTCTATCCTTCCCACCATGCAATGCAACCATGTAAACAACAAGAATGGCGCATCCATTTACCATGTATCATCGTAATCTATGTTACATGTTGTGAAACTGGAAGTTGGTAGAAATTCTGCATATCTGGCTTGGAGATTATGAATCATTGTGATCATATTTACATATATCATATTAATGGCTGCCAAAGGTAAGGAATTTATCTATAAATGTCAAATAACTTGTCTGACAAATTGCCCTATGTCCCGTATGTATTTGTATTTTGTCTTGGGTACAACATATCAACCAATTTGAACACAGCAGACAAGCTCCTTCACTTGTAAAGCGACACTTTTTTTACTACTTCCTGGTAGTTGTAAAGCTTGACAGTGTACAGGTTTACATTACTGTTCATAGGGCTATTCGATTTAAAATACACACTACCAATAAATAAAATAAAAAATAAATGTAGAAATTTATATAGCGCTTTATGGCGTAAACAGCCTCAAAGCGCTTTACATTTATTCCGCCGTCATTAGAATATGTCGGAAGTTCCTCGGAACCATGTTTGCAGCCTACAAGTGGCGCAGGGTCCATCAGTACAACGACTGTGACTACCCCTAACAGCTAATTCCCATTGCACCTGGGTGGGGTGAGGCAAGCGAGGCAAAGCGCCTTGCCCAAGGGCGCAACACGGTGGTGGGACGGGGAATCGAACCCATGCACGTCGAGCAAACTCTCAGATTATGAGTCCACCGTTGAACCACTGTGAAAGATTTTGGAAATATCTTCCACACATACAGGCGTTTATGAAGGTGTCATTCATAAATGTACATCTTAATACTAATAACGGCGTGTCCGTCCGTCTGTGCACTATCGCGTTCGCGCGGTTCGCGTTCACGCGGTGCACTATCGCGTGCTCGCGGTGCGCTATCGCGGAGTATCAACGGGAGTGTGCGCGGAGTACAGTGCGCGCATCGGAAAAGCATTACAGTGTGACTAACAGGTGCATCTCATCGAACCAATAATTATAGGCCTTATTTTCAACAAACATTTCAATACCGAACACGTGCACACACCAAACACGTGCATATATAGGCCTATTTCCGGAATCCTCCAGAATGGTTAACATAAAAATTGTCCGTTGTGGTAAGGCCTATAACCGCTTTTTATGCTTCACGCTTTCTCGCAATTGATTTCATTACTTTAGTAACAGCCTATATCCACGTCCAGATACTAATTTCGGTTTCTCTAAATGTGGTAACAGGGCAGGGCTTGGAAGAGGCGAATGATGGGTTTCCAGATTATGGGTAAGCCTACCGAACTACAGAAGTAAGCATCACACCTATAAAACAAACAGAGTTGATTAAGTTGTGTCAAGTTGGGTCTTGATCATTGAGAGACGCATTTCATAGTAGTTTAAAAAGTCAGGGCAGGTATATGGGTAACGGGTTTGGGTAATTAGAAATAGGCCTATCACGAGAAGCGCCCGACCCGAGAACCGCGAAATCTAGTATATCATAAATATACAGGGAGTATGAATTTTAAATAGAATGAACACATTAGGCTCCATTTGAACTTCACACACCCTTAGAGTGTTGTTTGTTTAAATCTGGACACAACATCGATCAAGGCCAGAGTAATGGGAGAGAACATGGACCTTTTCTAGCATCATTATTTCTGAATTGTATGTCCAAAGTATTTAAAACTATACATTTTTGGAAAGGAAATTAGTCAAGGAATCCCATGGATGGTGATGTCAGATTTTTTTCAAAAATCTTGAGTATTTGAAAAAATCACAAAAATTCACTTTTAGTACCCCAATTTTTTTGTGACAACTTTAAAAAAATCTGTTCGAAGTACAAAAAATCAGTTAGCTTTTCATGGAGAAGAGACATGAAGGTATTTTTATATTTTTTTGAAATTCTTCTCTTTTTCGAAATATTGAAAAAAAACATGTGAAAAAAGCAATTAAGCTAAAAATTGCACATAATGGTGTATATTTGTTTAAAACAAATATTTTGAAAAAATGAGAAAATCTTCCCTAGACTTTGATGCACTCTAAACAATCAGTGCAAAAGAGTTATCTTGTCACAAAAATCATGCAATTATTGTCAAAAGTGAACTCTGAGAAATCAATGTTTTAATGTCCAAATTATACACAAAACGTCCTTATATTTTAAAATGGTAAGACTTTCACGCTTGTAATATAGCTGCATCTGGTGCATGGTCTAAAATTAATATGCATCTTTTTGCACCAATGAATCTATAATGTCTGCTTTTAGTGCGCCAAAATACAAAATAATTTAAAAATCTAAGTGGCATTTTGACTGCAAATTTTTGTTTTATTTACACCACATTTGCTGGTGTTAACAACATACCGAATGCGTCTTGACTGTGTTGGACATACGCGCAGAGTTGGTGTCGCGTCACGCGACGCGAATCACATGCATAATCACAATATTTGGCATTCGCGCATTTCCGACTCATTATTTCCCGCCAATTTACTGAGCTGTCTTGAGCCATGTGACTTTTTAGAGTTGAAAAGAGTGAAATAAATCAAGCAAAAATACGAGTAACTATTAGCAAGTTGTATTTTTATCAGTTTCAAGTAAAAGAATACATCTTATAGTGTTCATAAGTATCAAGAAATCTCAAATTTGGGCGAATGTGTCTCCCTTATTCTGGCATTAAGTGACATAACAGGAAAAAAAATTTCTACTTGTTCATTCCAGATAAAACAGTATTGATGACTCAGGACATGGAAAGTGATGATGATGATGTAGTAATTGACTATCCAGTAAGTTAGTTTTTCCATGTGTAGAGTAAATGAGGGCGTTAGGGTTATTTTTTTCCCAGGGGGCCCACTCAAGTATGACATTGATAGTGTACACATGCGTGACCAATTTTTTTTTAAACACCACCTAAACGAGTTTTACCCTATCAGCAAATTTAGCCCCTTGATAAGGTAATTTAATATAGAATTTACCCCCTAATGAGTTTTTGGCTAGTAAGAATGCAACAAATGTACCCTTTTTGGACTCGCAATTTACCAAATATTTGAAACGGTACCCTAAACAAGTTGCCCAGTTTCAGAAAACTACCCTTATTCTTGAAAATAAGTGTTTTTTAGACCCTAAATGCGTCATGCGCGTAACTTATCTCGTCTAAAAAACACCCCTTTTTACTTGTTTTGTTGGTCACGCATGCTTACAGACCATTTATTTGAGTGGCCTCCCCAGGTTTGTTTTTATTTCAATAGTTTTAAACAAACAAGCTGTTTTTGCTGTTTTTCAAATGTAATAACATCAGTATGGTTCACTCTGAACTACAGTTGTCGTTGTGTTCAAGCTAGAGCATTTTGCTTAATGAGTCCATATGATAAATAGCTTGTTACAAACAAATAACAGGAACCAGTAAATCCAAACACACCATTAACCCTAGTAACACCCATAAATACCATAATGAAAACCACTACGCATGCGTCATGTGCGTGAATCCCAGGGTCTGCAATGCCGTAATCACTTTAGTGATATATGCTCACCGAATCGGTGCCCGGGGCAGTGTAACCTGTGTAGCTACAGGTCGGTGATCATGTGCTTGGCATGTGGGGGGGTCTAAAGTTTGAATCCCGGGGGTGCCAAGTGTCTTCTTTGTTCATCTTCTCTCCTTTTTGTTAACTTGATAGCAAAAATCAGGGTTGGGTGTTAGTGTTAAATAACATGTATTTTTCCAGATTGAAGCTTATGTTAACCGTAACACCCATAAATACCACAAAATACCACGATGAAAAGCACTGCGCATGCGTGAATCCTAGGGTCTGCGATGACGCAATCACCCCAAGTGCTATTTGCTTACGGAATCGCTGCCCGCGGCAGCATAACCAGTGTAGGTACTGGTCCGTGATTGTGTGTGTGCTTGGCATGCAGGGGTCTAAGGTTCGAATACTGGGGGTGCCAAGTGACTTCTTAGTTCACATTCTCTCCTTTTTTGTTTCTTCTTTAATTTCCGATAGCATAAAGCAGGGCCGTGTGTTAGGGTTAATGTATTCTTTCCCAAAATCCCTATTCTGTGTGATATTAAAAACAGGGAAAATATGACACAACATCCAATGGCGAATAACACAAAACGTATAGGCCTAAATAAAGTTTAAAAACTTGCGTTGGATACGCTTGAGGTGATATGTCACAAATATTACCGATCTCTATTTGACTCTTGCTTCGAAATTAAAGATGTTTGCAATTTTTGTTAGGTAAATTGATGCAACTTTACCAAAGAATAGACACAAGCCAAGTGGCGCTTGACTGCATGCAAAAACAAATAAATTAATTAAAAAATCCTAAAAAGAGCCAGAGTAAAGATACCTCACAAAATAGCAATATATATATATAGGACATTTACAATGCATAAAACCCATGAGCTTCAGGAGGCTCCGCCCCTCGACGGAGTCGACAACCCCCCCCCACAAGCCCTTAACCAGGCCCCTGAAACCCACACCGCGAAGATTCGCTCGCTACACTCACTCGATAGGATAGTGGTGCTTGAGCAATTCTATTATCTAAAAGTGGAGCTTCAGATACTTTATTTGAGAATTCCTGGTATTATGGTCTAATCTGCACTTCCCTCTTTCTTTCAGACAACAGACTCAGAGCAGAGCTCTCAGTCAATGAACTCAGAGCAAGGCTATCAGCATGGCGGCTTTTGGCTGATGGACACTGACCAGAACTCTCAGCATGGCTCTCAGGACTCTGAGCAGAGCTCTCGGCACAGCTCGCAGGTGACAGACTCTCAGCAGAGCTCTCGGCATGGCTCTCAAGTGACAGACTCTAAGCAGAGCTCTCGGCACAGCTCGCAGGTGACAGACTCTGAGCAGAGCTCTCGGCACAGCTCTAAGGTGACTAACTATGACCAGGAGTCTCCGCAGGGTTCTCATCAGGAGATGGACTCTGATCAAAAGACTTTGCAGGGCTCTCAGGAGATGGACTCTGGCCAGGACTCTGAGCAGGAGTCTCGGCAGGACTCTAAGCGGGCTTTTGCAGTTTTGTTTGATTCAATGGACAGCTAATGAAATGTCTAAATCTGAATGCATTCTACAGTTAGAACTTAGCAAAATTATAGACATGAATATTTTTTTAACATGCTGAATTGGATTTGAATTGGACATGAATTATATTTGCAGCAATTTGAGATAAAAGCTTGAAATGAACATCTTTGCCTCTGGACCTTGAAATTAATAATGCACAATGATAATATACATTATGGCAACGTTTTCCAAGTAAAAGTGATGCAATCCCGGATTTTTAGGCCCTAGCAAGCACCTCCTGTATTGATGAAATGTTTTCATATTTTATGTCTGTAAAGAGGTGGAGAAATTGGTTAAATAAACAAAACACAACTAGAGCTTAATGTGCTTCAAAAGCAAGACTATCAGCCATTTGTTTCAAGTTTCCATGGCAACCAAACATTTGTCTTTAATATGTGGACAACCAATGTACATCTTAGGACAGTGGTTCTTGTATCCTTTGATGGCTGTCACAAACCAAAGAAATCCAAGAGCTATGGAGAACGTCATATCCATTATGTCTAGGGCTCTGCTTTGTTTAGGCTGGTGACCGATATATCTCTTGTCCACTGATAGTTCAAAAATGTTTTGCCAAATCGTTTTAAGCACAGTCCTTTACATGCGCGACGTGACGATGTCAAGCGTGTGCATAGGACCTTGTGAAAAATAATATGTGCTGAAAGGTTAGTAGTACACTTAATTTGTAAAAGGATTTGGCAAAACATTAATGGCCAGATGGCTCCCAGGTTGCCAAATATGTTCTGCCAAATTTTGCAGCCAATGTATGTTTCTTGTGGCCAACACTTATGACCACAATTTAACTGGTAAGAAATTAACTTCAGCAAGAATTTGTACTCAATTGTTGACTAAAATTGTATAATTTTATACAAATCCTATCCAAAATTGTTTTGAAATACTGAATATTGACTTCAATTTATTTAAATAATTTTTACAAATTACACAAAAAAGGGCTGATTTACTGTTTTTTCCCTCAAGTTCCAAAGTAGTCCAAATGTGGTGAAATTTTGAGCAGCGGACAATATTGTTTGAATTGAACTACCAAATCACAGGTGGCTTGGGCTGATTGAAAGTCCTTGCACAAATCAGGCATGAAAACCATGTTTTTTTAAAAACATTTTCTGTGAATTTGATTCAGAAATAGGATAAAAAACACTGAAAACAATACCAGTAACAAAAAATGCTGAAATCAGCTAAAACGTTGAAAATTTTCATGTCTGACAAATGCAAATAAGATACTTAATTAGCATATTTTGTTATGTTACAACGTCAAAATGGTTCATGATTGGGGACACTATTCGCTGTCGAAGTGACATAATACTCGGATTAACTACCATAGCAATGGGGTAAAACAATTATGGTCATTTTCACAGTAAAGGGTGTAACTTTTGATTTTAGGGTCAAAATTTCAAACCACTTAAATATGTTTCTGTTTACTGAAATCATGCATAGAAGCAACTTAAATTCCAGTAAAATAAGGTTTCAAGGCTTAAACCTTTTGATTTCTAATAAAAAATTTGACATTTCCATAACATTTTGGTTAAAATGTATTTTACATAAGCTCAGAAAATTACGACATGAAAGCTGGAATACATGTGAAATCCCATTCCAAAGTAAGTCAACAGATATAAGTTACATTTTATACCATGGTTTGCTATGTTTGTAATTGCAGTTTTGAAAATTTTTAACATCAAGTGTCATTTACAATGGAAATTTCCCAACCTTAAACATATTTTTAAAGTTTTAATTGGGTTCCTAAAATAATTTGAATGTCTAACTTCATGTACAATAATACTACTTGATGAAAGGAACCTCCCAGTTATTTTTTAGAATTGGCAATTCAAGCGATTTGTGTTTCGGAGGCTTCAGTTAACAACACAGGTGATCATAAAAGTAAAATATTTGGCTAAATACTACAAGTTGACATGAAAAAATACACAATTACCAATTTTCATGCTTTGCTTCTAAGTATTGAATTTCAGTTGTGACAAAAATTAAATTATCACAGCAAGTCATTTTTTTTTTTTTTTTTCTTCATGTTAACAATGGTTAAACATTGCAGAAGTAGTTTTTTTGAAAACAACACTGTTGGGATCATCTAAGCTGTTATTTTCTATTTTTTATTGAATCAATGATTCTATGTGGCAGATATTGTAGATTTATCACATGTTAATTTTTTCACCCATTTGTTAAGTATGGTGTTAACTTGCATGTGAAGCCTCCAAAACAGGCTTTTTTGGGTATCAGTATATTTTTCAAACATTAACCATAATATCAAAATTTTTTTTAATTTATGACATTCTGCACATATCAAGTAACAATTACAATGCAGATATCAGTATGAAACACACCAATTTAGATATGCATAGATGATAATTAATCTTAATATTGTTGTTTCGGAGGCTTCATTTGTTTCGGAGGCTTCAATTGTTAACAGAAAGTTTGTATTGGGTCCCATTTTCAAACGGTGATATATATCTCCACGATTTAAAAACAAGTGACTTGAGGATCTACTTTGCTACATTTTGATAAATAGATTGGATGAGCTCTTTCATTTATATTTGCCCAAGCTTGCTGAACAGTTTGTTTCGGAGGCTTCCAAAAAGTTCACGGAAAATCGGCTCTTTGAAGTCAAGATTTTATACAAATTTTAAAAGCTTGCAAATCGACTAATTTTTGTTACCCATTTCAAGTTAAGATATCAACTGTTATGAATCAAGAAGAAGTGAAGAAATAACCAAGAATTATGAACCAAAGCTATACCCATAAAGTTTGTTAACAATTGCTAACGGAAAATGAAGCCTCCGAAACGAAAAATATCGAAGTCCGGTTCTCAAAAAATACAGGGCTGTTCAAAATTAAATCTACTGTGGCAGTGTTTACTGAACATATGACCGTACTTTCAGGATAAGAAAAATTATCCATGAACTGAAGAAAACACAGGGTTTTACAAAAATGTGACTGTTTTTTATAGTTTTTCAAAATGGCAATATTAAGTACATTTAAGCCTGCTAAAACTGAACACAGTAACTCCCAAGGTAGTCATCAAGGTAGCTGCTAACTAGATGACTTATGTGGCCAAAAATCATGGAATTCTGTGGCTTTATTAGAACACTACGGATCAAAATGTTAAAAATCGAAAGTTACACCCTTTACCGTGAAAATGACCATATATTAATCTTACAGGTGCAAGTGATCAGCTTGATATGGTTCAATGCAGAGGTAGCGCGTGAACGTACCAGTGCAAGGCGGTATTTCAAAATTGTTTTACCCCATTGCTATGGTACCGTAAAATGGGGTGACTTTGGACACTGGGGTGACTTTGGACACACATGGGAAAAACTATTATTTCATGTAGGCTGTTTTACCTTTTAATATTTCTAAGAATATTTTTGTATGTCCTTATGTGGTAATGTATGGACATTACAAATGACTAAAGTTTTCCAGTATAATGTGTTATCTTATATGTTTTTCAGAACTTTTTAGCGGGGTCCATAAAATACAGGATTTTTTTGCTTGCTACGCTCGCAAATTTTGAAATTTTGGGACTTTTTTTCTTTGTTTTGTTTTTGTATACTTTTTCAAATGGGGGGGGGGGGTTGCAACTGCGTACAGGCCTGTATACATGCATTATGTTGTGATTGTTGTTTCAACTAGCGGGATAAGTCTACCGCAGATGGCATAATCCTGGATACTAAATGATTCTTCATGGGTTGGCAGAGGCATCCAGGAAACGGCACACATCAGACAAAGAAAGAGTAGTTTGAACAGGGACGGAAGCCGGTACCACCTACCAGCAGTTTACACCTTGCTATTGAGATGTCCTGCACCGTCTGATGGTGCTGAGTCTCAATAGCATATTCAACTGTGCTCCATGTGTTTATTAGGGGCTGAAGAAAGTCTAGTGAATTACAGACAGAAAGATACCCAAAGGTGAGCTATTTCAGCTATTTTGAGAAACAAGATTCATTCAATAAATATACATGTATTTCAAGCTGATTTTCTGGGTTTTTCCTCGTTTTGTCAAGGCTAATCTATCTAGGCATTATTAACAGCAGTTATCTAATTATGTAACACTGACAGGTTGGTGCCTAGATATCAACCTCCCACTTGAAGTTCTGCATATCCTGATTTCAAGCTACATTCCAAATGCCTGCAGAGTATGGGAGAAATGATCTGTTTTTTAATTTTTTTAATGTCAAGGCTGATCAATGATCAGTGATCATTAACAGCAGTTATCTAATTTGGTAATGCTGACAGGTTGGTGCCTAGATAGCGATTAACCTTCCACTTGAAGCTTTGCAAATCCTGATTTGAAGCTACATGTGCTGGTAGGCATTCCAAATGCCTGCAGAGTTTGGGAAAATGATCTTCTGTGTGGGAGACAAAGTTGGATCTTGGAATTGTCATGGCAATGTCGTGCGTTCGGATAGAGTGCCTTACGAATCGAGTAGTAAAGCTGCTGGCAAGGCATTCCAAATGCCTACAGAGTATGGGAGAAATGATCTTATGTGGGAGACCAAGTTAGATCAAAACCAAGATATCACCGACTACCTCGTATTGGCTATTGATAATAAATCATGTTAAGATAGAACTGTTGATGCGCCATTCCAGCAATATCCAATTGGTTTTCTCCAACAATGAAAATTACTTCAACCGTAAAATCGTTAAAATTTTCGATCCTGGGAGAGATTCTTGTAACAATATCATCAGTTATATCTTAGAGAGTGCGCGTAGCTGTTTATCTACCTCCATGTTCTGCTTGGCAATGTTGACATTGTGCAGAAGTATACTGTATACCTGCGACCAAGGCATCTCAGCAGATGCAAATACTTAAAAAAAAAGATAAAACAGCTACCGAGGTGTCACAGATATACATGGATCTGCTACGTCAACGGTCAGTTTAGCTAACCGCATCGCTAGGTGGATGTGGTATGGCCAAATGGTTTTACAGTTAAAGGCCCATCTGGATGATCATAAAAATCATCAAAATGCAGATTTTGGTACCTTTGTCATTGTCATGTGCTAACATAGCATACTAGTGGTTCAGCTGAAAGCTGTGTATTTGGATGACGTCAAGCCATAAATCATCAGAGCTGAGGACGCAGTTGGTACTGTGAAAGCGCTTCCGGCAAGCGATCAAATTTTAAGTAGAGTTGAAGTCAAAATTTTGTTTTTCTAATTTAATTTATACCACTACAAATGAATATTTCAATTTTATATTAAGAAAAAAATGTTTTTGAAAAGGGTCTATCCTGATTTTGGCCAATTTTGGGTCGGCCGGTGAAGGGCAAAACAAACAAAAAATTTGTTTGCCTTATCCAGACATGTGATCTTCATAGGAAAACATGGTTTTAATGCTTCGAGAGCACAATTTCATGCACTGAAGCATTTAGAAGGCCATAACTATGTGGCATAAAGCATTCGAATACCATCTGTCAGTGTTGTTACCCCATTTTGAGTGCCCTTTTGCTGTCTCATGTTGGCACTTCGGGCATCCAATGTGGAATTACATATGTGACACGATCTGGTCCATGGGGGCCAAAGAACTTAGAAGACATATTTGAAAATAGAGTTACTGTAATTATTACAGTACACATACAATAGGCTATCATTTACTGAAAACACCAAAGGTCTAACATAATTGGTTTTAAAGTTATGAAGTTTTTTGATGTCTATTTTCTTATGTATTTTATTGTTTTTTACTCCATATTTTTACCTTTATCTCAGTTTCAAATTTGCCGCCTTTGGCTCCCATGGACTAGATCGTGTCACATATGATTCACTTACCCATATTTTTCACTTATCCACCTAAATGCTTGGTCCCATCATGGCTGGATAAGAGAGGTTGGACAGAACATCTCTTTTAAGATATCTTAATTATGCTGGTTTCATACTTTTCTGCTGCTTGCCGCTTTGCTGCTCTGAAGACAATTTTGCTTCACTTCGCAGTCGCACCAGAAACACTAGTGGTGACCAGCGGCAAGCCAATATACTGCCCACTCCACCACTTTGCCCAAGCGGCAGATTGCTAGGAGTTGAATTCAAGTCAACTCAGGAGCGGCGCTGCTCTGACGTACGAGAACACTCCGAACAGGAAACGATTTTCGGCAGTGAGCAGCAACATCGGCTTTCATATTCATGCCACTGTATGTGCTGTTCCGCTTGCAGAAAAGTACAATCCGCATGATAAAGCGTCACACCCAGCGGCAAGCGGCAGAAAGCATGAAACCAGCATTACTGCTAAAAGAATTTGGTCCGTGGGTTTTAAGAGAGTACCTCTTTTACTCACAGCTACTCACCTACTACTTCGTTGAGTTCTGGGAAATATTTCATGAGTTGTAGCTGGTATTTTTCCTCGGTCTCCTCAGCCTGGAATGTCCCTATGAAATCGGATACCTGCAATTACAAGACAAGAGCACCACTGGTGCTGTAGCTCATTTGTTATGGGTTATGGTCAGGAATACCATGCATAGCTATGTATAGCCATGCATAGCTATGTATAGCCATGCATAGCTATGTATAGCCATAGTTATGTATAGCCATGCATAGCTATGTATAGCAATGCATAGTTATGTATAGCCATGCATAGCTATGTATAGCCATGCATAGCTATGTATAGCCATGTATAGCTATGTATAGCCATGGATAGCTATGTATGGCCATGTATAGCCATATGTAAAAATGTCATAGCCATGTATAGCTATGTATACAGGGCTGCCAACTTTGAAAAACACATTTCAGTATTCTCAAACCTCAAAATCACCATAGTGCTGTGATCAAGCAGAAATCAGCATTTTGAAAATATACTTACGGTTCTCAAAATATTTCTTTATTCAAGGTATTTATTTATTTGTACCTTTTGCTTGTCGAGTATCCTTTGATTTTATTTTGTTTAATACAGTTTTGTTTGTATATTTAATGTCTTGGATGCACCATCGGATAGATGAGTGCCACTGATGTAACAGCAATTTCCAAATAAAAACTTGAAACTTAAAAACTACAACAATTTCATGGTAAATGCCATGCATAGCTATGTATAGCCATGCATAGTTATGTATAGCCATGCATAGCTATGTATGGCCATGCATAGCTATGTATAGCCATGCATAGCTATGTATAGCCATGGATAGCTATGTATGGCCATGTATAGCCATGCATAGCTATGTATAGCCATATGTAACCATGTCATAGCCATGTATAGCCATGTATAGCTATGTATACAGGGCTGCCAACTTTGAAAAACACATTTCAGTATTCCCAAACCTCAAAATATTTCTTTATTCAAGGCATTTATTTATTTGTACCTTTTGCTTGTCAAGTATCCTTTGATTTTATTTTGTTTAATACAGTTTTGTTTGTATATTTAATGCCTTGGATGCACCATCGGATAGATGAGTGCCACTGATGTAAAAGCAATTTCCTAATAAAAACTTGAAACTAGCCATGTATAGCTATGAATACAGGGCTGCCAACTTTGAAAAACACATTTCAGTATTCTCAAACCTCATTGCTCCATTGCTTCTTTTTTTATTTTGTTTGTACCCAATGACCCCCTTTTTTAAATGACGCTTTGTACCTGATAGGCCCCTACTTCGCGACGCCGGTAGGCACATACCCGTCACTTCTAAAGTGTGTTCCTCCCCGGGACTATATTATAATAGATAGTGGCCAGCACATTTATAAAGGACTGATTACTCACTACAATCTTCACTCTTAAACTGTGTTTTTCTGAATGTGCTGATCATGTCGATTGCTAGTCGGAAACTCCTGCGAAGCTATGGACATGGCATCTTACCTACTCCATTCTATAGCAGTCTGCCCAGTACCTTGTGTGTTTTCTCTTCAATCATTTTGTTGAATGTAATTTTATGAATCAAATAAAAAAGATAGAAAGTGACTTCACATAAGTTATGTGTCATTTTATTTATAATAAAGAAGTTATTAAATTAATAAAGTAAGACAATTTATTTATCTATAAGTGCATGTCAAATGGGGTACATTGTTCAATACTATAGGCCTACATGAATAAATTATGCCCATATTATAGCTAGGCCCTAAAAACTTTATTTTGTATCGGATTTTTCCCGTTTGAAAAGACAAAACTGATGTTTATGATAGCAACCATTTCATCAATAACATTTTATCCATAAAACGACACAGGATATGATAGATAACTACTTTCACATCAATAGGGTCCATATGATCACAGGTTGTTGAGAATCTGTGATATGATGAAGATTTTGATTCTATAGATCTGTTATCAACATGATATCACGCTGTTCAGTGGTCAAGGAGTAAAGGACTCCCGGTCAAGGACACTGATATGACATCATAGGTGATGTAATTTTCTTTTGCTGACCATATGATGCTGTATATTATTGTTACATTTAGGCCTATATACCTAGAACTTTTAAAGTCATAATTAGTTCAAACATAACTTTGGTAATACTCGCTCGTTTTCATTTGTTGAAACGGCAAAACATACTTACTTTTCCTTACAAATCGAATAACAATAATTTTAAAACATTCCACCTCAGAGAGGGTTTGTCACCCATATACTGATATACCAGGCACTGAAAAAGTGCTACTCATCACCTTGAGTAAATGTTTACATAACTAATTGGGTTTAGTGACTGGGTAGATGTGTGATAAATGAGTGAGATGTTTGTCAGGGTTGCCAACCAACAATTTGGTAGCCCAAACTGGGAGAATTTGAGACACTATTTGCTCATGGCTCGTGCCCAATTGGTGCTTTATCTATTGACTTGCAGAATGTAAGGCACAGCAACACTGAAAAGCAAACATTGTAGCCGCACTGAAACAGTAAAGTTCAACATCTCTTTTACAAATTCGCACGATCAAGGAGTTGGTACAGTGTTTGTAATATGAAAAGCACCACAAACAGTCTGCATAGGAGACTATTCCATGAAATCTGGTAAAACTTTTCGTAAGAAAATGCTCCAAAAATGATACTTTCCGTCCGAATTTTCTTAGCTAAATAAGTAACAATCATGAACGATCATGCAAAGATCGCCGCCTCAATTTACCAGATCCATTGCTTAAAAGATGTAGCAAGAGAAAGAAAAAAACATACAGAAAAATGGATCATGCCTAGAGTTCATTGCGCTTACGCAATGAGCTAAAAATGGGGTATTCAATTTAAAATCCACACTCCCCATGTGAAAGATTTTGGAAATATCTTCCACAGCTGCGTCTTTATACGAGTCAAAACAGGAATGTGTTAGTCTAGTGAATAATTTTTTGTGAAAAATCTTTAAATATGGGTCCCAATTTTGTGTTGAAAATCCGTAGATAAAACACAGTAAATTACCCATTTCTATAGACAAAACTCATCTTTTTCATGTGGCGCATGAAAATTGGTAATAATATATGGGCCTGTCTTGACCGAAACAAATAGGTATGGGCAACGCACTGCAAGTTCTATTGTTTCCGATTTGAGCGCTGACATATTGGACAATGTTGCCAATCAATATTCATGAGAGTGTACATTCAACGTCCAATTTTCGAAATTGGGTGACTTGTGCTTGGTAGGTGTACATGTGAAGTACATCTACTAACTGGGCGTTTTAATTACGTAACGCATAAAGGCATTGATATCATTTAATGGATGCCTATAGTGCTGTTATTGTTAGCCCTATGTGGGGGGGGGGCTGTGTTTAGTTTTTATAAAGTGACTTTCGTTTGGTCACTCATTGACAGTAGCCTGCCTATATAGTGTTAATACGCTGTCAGGTCAGTTACCGATTTAATGGCGGAAGCCCTTTGTCCCGAACAAAAGGTACCTCTCGATGAATAGCTTGGCGGCAATTCTAATTGGCACAAAGGAACAATATGCGTTACGTAATCTATTTCTTCTCCTTTCTATATCTAACCTCCTTGGGTATGGGTCCTTAAAATATACTATACTAAAAATTACCATATGAAATGGATTAGAGTTGTGAAGCTTGAGCTGCACATCCAATTCAAGAAATAATAATAATCATCCAACTTCTGACTAAAAAAGAAATAAAAAACTTGACTCGCACTCACACACGAGTCAGGAATTACAGCTATTAATCTTGGCAAAAAACTGCCTGGGGAAAAGGTTTTTCTACCAATAGCGCCATCATTTGAAATAACAAGTCAGCATAAATTAGAAAATACTTTTCTTTGTGAGGGCGTTGTTTATATGAGTGTCTTTTTTGTCAGGGTGGGATGCGGGTGGCAAGATTGACAAAATTTTGACTCCTTATTGGTTTCACACATAAACACAAAACTATGACAAATAATTCCAAAAGTAAATTTATGTTATCAAGCAAATACATTTACTCCAGAATTCAGAAAACTACAACAATAATTTTTTGGAATAAAAAATTTTTACAAAATGAAACAGCTAAATCTTAATCTTTTAGTTAGTTCTAACTGGCAATAAAACTCAAATTTTAATATTTTTGCAATTTAAGGGAAAATGGGCCATAGTTTTCCACTCTTTTTCACACGTGGCTACGATATTCTATGATGAAGACTTAAAATTTCAATGTAACTGTATAATGTAATGTTGAGCAAATAAGGATTTGTTTGCTGCCACAGGAATTCAAATTTGAAACCCAGTATAAAGTAGAATTTTTTTTAATTTTTATTTTTATGTGAAAATGTACATAATTGTAATGGGAAATTGAAAATATTATTTACATATAAAATTATATAACTTTTTATAATTAATATAAATTTTTTTTTCTAGAACGGTACTGTATATGTGTGGGTTGGAATAAGAGTCAAAAACACTCAACAGGTGTTAGTGAACTGTGGAAATGAGACTATTTTGGTTCATAGAGTATAATTGACCTGTGCTATGATTGACTAAACTTGAAAAGAATTGGCATGATGTGATTTTTCCCTGTCTATAGAATAAGTAGCTTTGAAAAATGATCATGCCTGAAAAGAGACCTTAACCTTGCTTTGCCTGTGTAGAATGTGTCAACTTTGATATACTGTCACTATATTTGATCATAGTTGTACTTTGTTGCCAAAAAAACACCTTGAATTTTCAATCATTTAGAAGTGACTTTCCTGCTCTGTTTTGTATCGGTTCTGGATTTTTGGCAAAAACTCATATATGCAGTCAAATATTAAACAAGTAATACAGAATGCTCATAAATAGTAATACACAACTTTTAGTGAATCATTCAATACCATATTTTCTCGAATATTCGCCCCCTTCAATTAAACGCCCCACCACATTTTTCAACCAAGATGTTTCAAAATACTGATATTTCCACGAGATGCTATCTTGTGTAGTAGGCTTACATAGGTATCAAATCTGGTTGCAAACCCTGAAGTGAACCTGCAGTCATTGTTCTTAAGTTCGTAGTTCGTCATTTCAGCATGAGTTTTAAGCTTACCTAATGATTTTAACGAGAATTGTCGTCCTATGAATGACCTCTAATAAATATCCCCCTTTTGGAAAATGCAACATCCCGGGGGCGACTATTATGAAGAAATATGGTATGTCTTTAAAATAAAAACATTAAAGCAATTTTTGGCACACATGTGGCACCTTTTGCATGAACACTCTTAGAAGACTTGGGACAGGCATAAGAATGGCTTTTTTGAAAACTGCCTGAAAAAGCTTGTGAATTCAGCCTTAAAAGGCCAAAAGCAGACTGAACTAGAGCGGTTCTCGACTTGCGCTGGTTCTCGACGCAAAGCGTCGGGCCATAATGCCTCCACCTTGACGCCAGTATCATTTTAACTGGTGCAATTTCACTAGGAACTGGCCATCTCTAGATGAGAGTGTAGGTTTTTAGAAAAAGTGTAACAAATGAAAGATCCTTGACCCATTTTGTCTTCATCAAAATGGTTTGATTTTGGCACCAGAAGGAAGTATTTTGATACTATCCGAGTGGAATGTAAGGCCAAAAATGACCTTCCAAAAAATTTATCTTTATATGTTGACTGTACCCACCAAGTTTCATGCCCATACGACAGTTTTAAGTTATTTGACCTCAGATGACCCCTGGGTGACCCCGGATGACCCCAAAATGACCGTCCCAAAAATTTGACTCTAAATGTTGACTGTATCCACCCAGTTTCATGCCCATACGACAGTTTTAAGTTATTTGACCTCAGATGACCCCTGGGTGACCCCTGATGACCCAAAAAAGACCGTCCAAAAATTTGTCTCTAAATGTTGACTGTACCCACCAAGTTTCATGCCCATATGACAGTTTTAAGTTATTTGACCTCAGATGACCCCTGGGTGACCCCTGGATGACCCCAAAATGACCCTCAAAAATTTGGTTCTAAATGTTAACAGTACCCACCAAGGTTCATGCCCATACGACAGTTTTAAGTTATTTGACCTCAGATGACCCCTGGGTGACCCTGGGTGACCCCGGATGACCCCAAAATGACCCTCAAAAAATTTGGTTCTAAATGTTTACAGTACCCAAAAAGGTTCATGCCCATACAACGTTTTTTGCTAATTTGACCTCAGATGACCCCCAGATGACCTTGGGTGACCTTGACCCACTAACCAAACCTACTGGAATTTGAAGACCGCCAATGACCATCCCTCCACCAAATTGCATCACTGTACATCTTATCAGTTCCGAGATATTGCACCCGCAAGCTCGGACGGACGGACGGACGGACGGACGGACAGATGGACGGACGGACAACCAGGAAACAGAATACCTCCGGTGGAGGCATAAAAAAAATAAACTAAAAATGTATAAATTTGGACAAAAAACCTGCCTGCATTCAGGCATAAGCCTGAACATTCTCATGCCTGTTAGGAAGACAGTACACTACACTTAAATATGCAAAATTTCCATAGGCGTAGATCCAGGGGGATGGGGGATAAAACCCCCCAATATTTGCCAGGGGGGATGGTCCATATAATCATCCCCCCAATGTTGACACCTGCATGTGGGTTCCTGACCAAATTAACCTCATCTTTTTGCGCATTTCACACGCATTTGTACAATAAAACTTATTTGGTCGCCAAAAGGTGCTGGATTAATTATACTTCAAGAAATTTTTTCCAATCCCATGCCCTCCCAATGTCAAAAAGAAATCTACGCCACTGAAAATTTCCTGCTTGATACACTCACATAATATACCTAGTCCATATAGGCAGGGTTGTAGCTACAGTGGGCGGTGGTGGGTGGTAGAGCCCACCGCTCAGATTTGGAGCCCACCACTCAGCTGCAATTTTGGCATTGATAAATTTTGACAACAAATTGCCAAATATGAAAGATTTTCATCAAATGCCACAAGCACTAAAAATGTCCTAGCTACAACCCTGCATATAGGATTTGCAGGTTGGGATTCCAAAAGTTGGCATGTCAAGGGGGAAGGGTTTTTTGGCAGGCTGAGAGGGGGGCAGGCAGATTTTAGCAGGCTAAGAAGGAGGGGCCAAGTAATGTTTAATTGGCACATAGTTTAGAAATTTTACCACCCCTGTGCTCATAATTATTGCAGAGGCCTTAAAAAGCAAGGCAACAATCGCGTGTCTATCGCATGTTGCGCCTGAAGTCTTCAATTATACACAAGTCCTAGAAATAGAAACGGCCATACCGGTAACAGACAACAACAAAAGAATCGCTATATTAAAAGTATCTGATTAATCATAAGCATAATACCACTTTCTGTAACCTGAGGCTAAAAGTTCCCGGGAAAAGTTCTAACTGCGCCTTTATTTTGAATAAACAAACAACCATAGATTACTGAGTATGCTAATCCAGTTCAAATCCATACACCCCCTATGGAAGACAAGGCATTAATGCTCTGCATGCTAGCCAAAAGCTTCAACAGAAAAAGTTGGAAGTTTTGAAATATTTTCTCAAATATCAAGAGCTATCTTAAGAACTACTGAACCAATACAAGGCTTGTTTGTACTCATTTTAATGCATTTTTCAAGCTGATTCCAAATATGGTCATGAAAATTTACATTTCTGAAATCTTTTAATTTTTAAAATTTTTTTGAAACATGTCATCTGCAGTTGACACCTGCGTGAAGAGAGTTAATCTCTTACACAGGGAGTGTGAATAACAAAATAGGGTTACCTGAATGGATGACGCCATTTGAAATTACCCCCACCTCCTGTGTGGGAGATTAAGATCACATGTTCCTCAAAGGGTGTATGAATATCAAGTGGAATAGCCCATTGGCAAAGACTTGTGTATGATGGTACTATATTTTCACTATGGACAACAATGACCTCATCCCAATAGCATAGTTCAATAACCTCAATTAGACAATCATAGTGCAAAATTTGACCTCAAGTTGCAGAGTATGAGTTTTTGTACCCAAATATTCAAAGGTTATGTGCAAATGTATTGAGGTTAAAGAACTGTGCGCTGATGGATGAGCTTGTTGTGGATCCTAGTGTTTTTGCCCTCCTTTTGTGGCATTCAGTACTTTATCACCCACTGACCTGCATTGTTATATATGCCCAACCTAAAAATACCAATTACTGCTTTATGATTGTGACCTATTGAATGTCCTTTTAGCTTTTCTGTCCTTTATATATGCTTTACAGTAAGTTCAACCAGTTTTAATTTTTTTAAATAGTGAAATAAAATAGATAATATATTTTACTCGGGTTGTGCGGTTCTCGTAATAGGCCTATCTCTAATTGCCCAACACCCGTTACCCATAAAGCTGCCCTGACCTATTAAACTACTATAGGCCTCGCTCGCCGTCTCTCAATGATCAAGATCCAACTTGATACAACTCTGTTTTGTAGCTGTGACGCTTTCTTCGGTACCACGATGTATAAACCCAATGTTCGCCTCTAGCTCTTCCAAGTTCTGAGTGTCCTGCTACTACGTTGGAGGACCCCGAAAATATTAGTATTAGATTGGATGTAGGCCGTTACTTAAGTAATGAAATCAATCAGGAGAAATGTCAACCCAATAAGGCCTAATATTACGGGTTATAGGCCTGATTATTTTATTATCAGATTATTTTTCGCGGAAAAACAGTGGCATGATCGACGGGATTATTTTTATCACAATGTTAACCATTCTGGAGGACCTCGGGAATAGTCATGTTCTGCTGAAATAGGCCAATGCACACGTTTCGTATTGAAATATGTGTTGAAAGTAGGCCTATTGGTCCGATGAGGTGGCCTAATACTTTCCGATGCATGCATTGCGCCCGTCGGCACTCCGCGTTAGATACTACGCAATAGCGCCCCGCGAGCACTAAATTGTGCACCGCGCGAATGCGAACCACGCGAACGCGCACGTGATAGCGCGCGGACAGAGAGACGGACGGACACGCCGTAATTAGTATTATTATAGTACTTTTTATCGTCGTTGGGCAGGAAAACCCTCATGCACGTTTTCGCCGCTACCCAAAAACGGAATAGTAACAAAAAGTCAAAATAGTGAAAATGCACATGTGGTTTTTCTAGTCCTGCCAGAAGCACCTTGGCTATTGGGGCTCGACAAAGCCAAGCAGCGCCGATAGTCATTCCTGAAGGACCAAGTTTTTCTTGCCCTGCAATCTGGTTTTTACCAATTTACAATGCTCAAACTGGGAAAATCTAGTGGTGGAAAAAGGGTTTATAAGCTGGCAGTCCAGTACAATTCTCTGGCAATATGTGAATAGGGTTATACTGAGTATGCAGAGTCTTGGCCAGAAATCAGAAACCACCCGTCCAATCTATACCAAAATTTGACCCTCATATATAAAACAACTTGTCTATATACCCATGGAAGGGTCACTGGGTTCAAATATGTCTTGATTTGGCCTTTACATGTCACTTTGAATTAGTCCCAAGTTCATATACCTTTAAAATCATCTGTTTTAGAGCTATCACATCTGTAAAATCCATTAAATCTACCCGTCTAAAATTAGATTAGCCTGTCTTAAAGACGGGCAGACGTATGGCTGGCTAAGACCTTGTGAGTATGGGCCAAGACATATACTAATGTATCACACTGCAGCTTCAGTTTTCCAATTCCACTCCCGCCCACTATTTTACTTACGTTATCCCCAGATTTTGGATCATAGAGAGCAGCCACAGGTGCACCACTTGCCACCCATAATGTCTTAATCTTGGGTACATAACACAGATCTGTAATGGTACTAATGAAGCCATCCAATCTATGGGTCAGCTTGCCGTCTGAGACCAGATTTTCACCACTTTGTCAAAAGAACCTGTTATCAACCTGTTTTAGGAGACGATAATTGACACAAAGGATATTAATCTTGGGCACATAACACATATCTATAATAGTTTTAATGAAGCCATCCAATCTGTGGGTCAGCTTGCCATCCTGAGACCAAATTTTCACCACTTTGTCAAAAGAACCTGTTATCAACCTGTTTTAGGAGACGATAAATGACACAAAGGATATTAATCTTGGGCACATAACACAGATCTATAATAGTTTTAATGAAGCCATCCAATCTGTGGGTCAGCTTGCCATCCTGAGACCAAATTTTCACCACTTTGTCAAAAGAACCTGTTATCAACCTGTTTTAGGAGACGATAAATGACACAAAGGATATTAATCTTGGGCACATAACACAGATCTATAATAGTTTTAATGAAGCCATCCAATCTGTGGGTCAGCTTGCCGTCTTGAGACCAAATTTTCACCACTTTGTCAAAAGAACCTGTTATCAACCTGTTTTGAGAGACGATAAATGACACAAAGGATATTAATCTTGGGCACATAACACAGATCTATAATAGTTTTAATGAAGCCATCCAATCTGTGGGTCAGCTCGCCACCTTGAGACCAGATCTTCACCACTTTGTCAAGAGAGAGACAGAAAATGACACAAAGGATCTTAATTTTAGGCACATAACACAGATCTGTAATGGTACCAATGAAGCCATCCAATCTATGGGTCAGCTTGCCGTCTTGAGACCAGATCTTCACTACTTTGTCAAAAGAACCTGTTATCAACCTGTTTTAGGAGACAGAAAATGACACAAAGGATCTTAATCTTGGGCACATAACACAGATCTGTAATAAAGCTATCCAGTCTATGGGTCGATAAGCTTGCCATCTTGAGACCAGATCTTCACTACTTTGTCAAAAGAATCAGAACTCATCTCTTATTGCAAATCTGTATTTTGTTTGTTTGTTTATATTGTCTTGTTTTGTCTTGCTTGAGTTGGCAGGTTCAGATCTAGCTGTATCGCCAACTTTGATGCTGCTCAAGCTGATTTAGGGATTCAATCATGTTTTACCGTTGTTCATCACCGTTTAACAACGATGCGGCCGCGTCGTCTGCGTGGTTTACTTCGCGAGGGTAGCTTTAGCTGCCCGAGCGGTAAACTACGCAGACGCGCCGACGCGAGTTGTTAAACGGTGATGAACAACGTGAAACATGATTGAATCCTTTCAACAACGAAAAGAAGCTAAAGACCGTATAATTCACGATTATTTCACGGGAAAATGTCAGTTAATCATTGTCACTAAGCCTTACAAAAACTTACGATGATTTCTCTGTTAATATCATCAATAAAACTACAGAATAAAACGGCAAAATTTAGCCGCTATCTGAAAATACTGAATTCAACTTGTAAGCTTGCATACGCACAAAGGTTCCAGGCATGATGAATTTTACGCGCTCTCGCGTAACGCGTAGTCTCGCTCGCGTTCGCGTATACACTACAGTAAAAGTGTGGATTCATCACGGATTAACAACGGTTGGCTCCTGTACAAAGGTATAGGAGGAGTTGTTGAAAATGATATGACTATAGTTTTGGATTCTGTTTTTGAAAATGTCTAAAGTGGCTGATGAAGTGACGTCCCCATGAAGATTATTCCAGTCCGTCACAGTTTGAGGGAGGAAGGAGTTAATGTAGATGTCCTTTGTTCCTTGTACCTTGAGGAATTTGAGGTGGTGACTATCCCTAGTTCTGGTTTCCGTTGACATGGTGAATACGTCTTCCCTGTTGATTGCGACTATCGGTCGTTCATGATTTGTACATCATGGACAGTCTGTTGATTCTGCCTCGGTCTTCCATTCTAGCTTCTCCAGCATTTTTGTCACACTGTTGCGCTGCTTACAATCTTTTAACCAGAATCTGGCTGCTTTCCGCTGGATTCTCAGCCTCCAGTAGCATCTTGTCTCACCTTGTTTATAATGACATGAGCCATTACTTTTTATTACCCTAGCCCTTTAAAAAAGTACCTTTGAAAACCTTCTAATGTGGACAGAAATGCTAGTAATACTCTTCCCATTATTGCACACATGGATGCCCATGAACACTTACAAAATACTGCATGCCAGTCAACCATGTTACTGGGCTATTCCAGTTGAAATCCATACACCCCCTATGGAAGACATGACCTTAATCTCCCACACAGGAGGTTGATTTCAAATGGAATCACCCATTCAGGTAACCCCATTTGAAATTCACAGTGTGTCTATAGGGGGATACTTCAATACTTGCAATTATACCTTCAAACAAGGATGCACACCCAGCCAGAATACCATGATAACTGTGGATGCCTAGTTCCTTTCCCTTTATTATCAGCATATTGCAAGCAACAAAAAAACGAAGTCTCATTTGGTAGGGTCTAGGTTTGATAGTAAAATTTTGAGTGAGTCCACAGTTTGGAGCTTAGCTTTGGGCATGCAAGGTCCTTGGTTGGATAGGAACAACTATGTGTGTCCTTATTTGTGGAGGGTTATAGGTTTGCACTTTGATAGTAAAAACTAATGGGTATTAGGTTAATGTCCACCATGGTTGCCTGTGTTCACACATGCATGTGGGTGTGTGTGTGGGTGGGGTACATGCAGGCGTACATGTGTATTCTACTCACCATGTATTATTCTCAGTATCTTTAACTAAGGATAAACAGCAGATTCCTGCATCATGTGCCTTTGGATTTCTGAAATGACAAAAAAAATTGAAATAATATTGAACACAGTGGCATAGGTATCAACTTCTGTAATCTTTCTTTATCAAGGGTAAAACAGCTTCAGTGACAAGCACCGTTTTCCAAGCAGGTCCTTGTACAAAGTACAACATACATTATATATGTATAATGGGCATGTCTGTATGGAAAGGCAAAAGGATGCAACATCCCAAAACTGAACTGAACTGATGTGCAATTCTGTTTGAGAAGGAAAAAAAGACACAACATCCCAAAACTGAACTGAACTAATGTGCAATTCTATTTGAGAAGGAAAAAGACACAACATCCCAAAACTGAACTGAACTGATGTGCAATTCTGTTTGAGAAGGAAAAAAGACACAACATCCCAAAACTGAACTGAACTAATGTGCAATTCTATTTGAGAAGGAAAAAAGACACAACATCCCAAAACTGAACTGAACTGATGTGCAATTCTATTTGAGAAGGAAAAAAGACACAACATCCCAAAACTGAACTGAACTGATGTGCAATTCTATTTGAGAAGGAAAAAAGACACAACATCCCAAAACTGAACTGAAGTGCAATTCTATTTGAGAAGGAAAAAGACACAACATCCCAAAACTGAACTGAACTGATGTGCAATTCTATTTGAGAAGGAAAAAAGACACAACATCCCAAAACTGAACTGAACTAATGTGCAATTCTATTTGAGAAGGAAAAAGGATACAACATCCCAAAACTGAACTGAACTGATGTGCAATTCTATTTGAGAAGGAAAAAAGACACAACATCCCAAAACTGAACTGAACTAATGTGCAATTCTATTTGAGAAGGAAAAAAGACACAACATCCCAAAACTGAACTGAACTAATGTGCAATTCTATTTGAGAAGGAAAAAAGACACAACATCCCAAAACTGAACTGAACTAATGTGCAATTCTGTTTGAGAAGGAAAAAAGACACAACACCCCAAGCAAACTGAACTGAACTAATGTGCGATTCTATTTGAGAAGGAAAAAAGACACAACATCCCAAAACTGAACTGAACTGATGTGCAATTCTATTTGAGAAGGAAAAAAGACACAACATCCCAAAACTGAACTGAACTAATGTGCAATTCTATTTGAGAAGGAAAAAAGACACAACATCCCAAAACTGAACTGAACTAATGTGCAATTCTATTTGAGAAGGAAAAAAGACACAACATCCCAAAACTGAACTGAACTAATGTGCAATTCTGTTTGAGAAGGAAAAAAGACACAACATCCCAAAACTGAACTGAACTAATGTGCAATTCTGTTTGAGAAGGAAATAAAAAAACCCCTTTAAAAGGGTTAAGCAGCGTCAAAGGAAATCTTTGAAATTTTGGAATCTGTGATGATTTTTTTTGTAAGGGGGGGGGGTAGATGTTTTACTGTTGTATTTTATTACTTTTTAAACAATTTTGGAACTCAACATGTCCGATGTTTAGGATCTTAATACTGTCATGATTATTCTTTGTGTTTATGTGTTAACTTCATGTTTGCTTTGGTGTTTAGGTGTCTTTTACACTTAGTGTGAATTGGACAGGCCTAAATAAACACTTTTCAGTGTTAAAAAGTGTTACAAAAACTCTAAACACTTTGATAAAGTGTATGCTCAACGAAATGTTTGGCATTTAATAGGTTTGTGTTTTATGCACACTGTTTGAAGTGGAAGCAAAGGAGTTAAGCTATATACTGTGAGAACACTTGAGTAAAAGCACTTGAATTGTACTTCGTGTAAGTTTATTTGGTGGAAAAATATAACGTTCAGATGTACATATAATTATAAAAATATTAGTTACTGGCAAAAGTAAGGCTCTGTTGAAAGATTACATGAAATCTGGTTTGGCAGATGAGTTGTACAGTTTGTACTGGTAAATGTGGACATTATAAACGTATTTAAAGTTAGATGTGGAGAAGTACATCTATATAAATAAAAGGAAGTCGCTAAATCTTGTTCGCGAATAGACTCGGAGATGATTTCACTTTCAGTACATTGAATGAAGATTGAATGCTATAATCGCCCCTTGCCAATCGATAAACCAAGTTTTATAGTTTTTTGGACTCGTTACCAGTCTCCGCGCGTAGCGTAGCGTAGCGTAGCGTAGCGTATCGGCTACCATGACTATCCTACAGTTGGAAAATCATCATACAGGTATCAAAGTACAGCACAGAAACCAGTGCTAGTTTACGTCACTCGGAAGATCTGCGTTATAAAAGACATACCATTATATTTTTAGGGAAACATAAAATTGTAATCTGGCAAATCAAGAGTGTTCCTAAATTACACACAAAAGACACCATTATAATTGGTAAGGTAATGCCCTGTCAAGTTTCACTAAGTTTTCATCTGGTTTCACTAAGGGCACTACAGTCACTTTATAAAATGGCGTGTCGTTTGTTTTTAATCAGAGTATAGTGCAAATTCACGACTGAATAATATAATATAAGCTAATATAACCCCTTCCAAATCTGGTGGTCTCACCTTAGTTAACCTCTACTTACACTGTCAATACATACTACAAACCGGCCAACCCTTGCACAGACTGTTAAAAAGACAAACTATGCTTATTCTCTTTCTCAGTCATGTACTGCCATGCAAATCAAACTCATAACAAAATACAGCATGTGCATGCGCCTAACCTGTAATATTCTAGGCTCATTTGAGCTCAATTATCGTAATGTATTTTGAATGGTGTATCAACGAAAGTTGAGGAATATCACCTAATCGTATGCAAGCCATTTCAGTGAAATTAAATAGGGAAGCATCGCCTGCGGGCGCTGCTTCAAAAAGACACAACATCCCAAAACTGAACTGAACTAATGTGCAATTCTATTTGAGAAGGAAAAAAGACACAACATCCCAAAACTGAACTGAACTAATGTGCAATTCTATTTGAGAGGCAAAAGGATGCATCATCCCAAAACTGAACTGAACTAATGTGCAATTCTGTTTGAGAAGGAAAAAAGACACAACACCCCAAGCAAACTGAACTGAACTAATGTGCGATTCTATTTGAGAAGGAAAAAAGACACAACATCCCAAAACTGAACTGAACTGATGTGCAATTCTATTTGAGAAGGAAAAAGACACAACATCCCAAAACTGAACTGAACTAATGTGCAATTCTATTTGAGAAGGAAAAAAACACAACATCCCAAAACTGAACTGAACTAATGTGCAATTCTATTTGAGAAGGTAAAAAGACACAACATCCCAAAACTGAACTGAACTAATGTGCAATTCTGTTTGAGAAGGAAAAAAGACACAACATCCCAAAACTGAACTGAACTAATGTGCAATTCTGTTTGAGAAGGAAAAAAGACACAACATCCCAAAACTGAACTGAACTAATGTGCAATTCTATTTGAGAAGGAAAAAAGACACAACATCCCAAAACTGAACTGAACTAATGTGCAATTCTATTTGAGAAGGAAAAAAGACACAACATCCCAAAACTGAACTGAACTAATGTGCAATTCTGTTTGAGAAGGAAAAAAGACACAACACCCCAAGCAAACTGAACTGAACTGATGTGAACTTCTGACTGCAAGCATTACTACAGCATTCCTTTTTCCTCTTTACCTACCACACACACACATTTAATGGTTCTGATAAAAACTAACAGGCTTAAAAACATACCTAAATACAGGGTTGAGTCCTTTGTTGCCAGGATATGAGGAAGAGTCATATATCACTAGCTTCTGGTCAAATCTGCAAGACAAAACAAGATATAAATCACACTAATCTACAAATTTGTAGCATCTCTTCATTGGACTATTCTAAATTGATACACTTTCTATGGAAGATATAAACTTAACCTTCCACACAGGGAGTGTGAATCTCAAATGGGGTATTCTGAATGGGTAACTCCATTTGAAGTCTACACCCCCTGTGCAGGAGATAAAGATCATGTCTCCCATAAGGGATGTATGGATTTCAATTGGAATATCCTATTGCTGTGGTTTTCTTACTTGAATACTTGGCAGGGTACCAAAACATGACGAACAAACAACTAATAACAATCATACCAATTTTCAGCACTCTTCAGATAATTATATTGTCTGATTTTCTAATTCGATATCAAAATATAGCACTAAAAGCATGTTAAATGTTTGCTGGATGCAGCTTAATGATTCAAATTCCACAGCAGAGACTCTGGTTTCACCGCCATCTTTGTGGCCCTGGAGGACATGATTTTTACACATTTGCATTGCATTTAAGTCAAATATTTTTCGATTTATTTTAAAAAGTATTTAGGGGACTATAAGTTATGGACCCTATACATGCATGACACAAAAATTAAATTTTGGGTTAGGTACTGAGTTAGGGTTAGTCAGGGTTAGGGTTAGAGTTTAGCAGGCAAAATATTTATTTTTTTAAACTCAAACTGAGGACTGCCCAAATTTTGCCCCGTTAACAAGCTTTTGATTGAAAACATGTGGCTCATTTACCAGGTTTTGCATTTAAAGTTGAAGAAAAACTACTCTTTTTTTCCCCTATCATGTCCTCACTTACCCAGCTGAGTAAACCCTGGACTCCAAACAGACAATACACTTAACAATATCGCTGTGTTCTCTACCAACGTATGGATTCTGTATTTGAATCATGTGACCACTCTCTCTATCTGCACAAAAGAAGAATGATATCAAAAGCTAAGATCAGTAGCATGCACAGGTTTTCAAAAGTAGGGAGAAAGCGGCAGATCCACGGGTCTTGATTCCCTTGACTGCTGAAAACATTTTCCAACAAAAATATTTATTGCCTAATATTCATATGTTATAGCAATTAACAATAGACAGTTAATTGATTTCATAAATAATAAGGATCGACAAAGCATTAATGGTCAATCGAAAGGTCAAACTAATTTGATTCCATTGCCTTATGAGGATAAAACTATAATTGAATAAACACTAGCTGCTGGGGAAGGGAGAGGGGGATGGAGAGGGAGGGGGGTAAGGGATGAGACTTACTTTCATCTAAGTTGTAGACACACATGAATCCATTAAATCCACAGATAAGCTGATGTCTGCGTAGATTAATAGCCATGGTGTAGATAGGGAAGCCAATCTGAACAAAACAAATAAATAACGAGATCTGATTGCGTTCGCCTGCGACCGCGAGCATGCACAGCCAGCAGTGACAAATGAGTTATGACCCCGAATCTGTGAAAACCGGAAGTGATCCCTTAATTACATTTGACCCAAAAAAATATTACATAGTGCTTAGGATGTCATAAGGAATATTCCTGGTGAATTTCAGCTTAATCGGAACTTATACATGGATTTTGATTTTTTTTAAAAATTTATGATTGACCTTTTGACCCCTTTAATGACCTTTGACCTCAATGAAAAAAAAACCCTCATATACACCGACAAAATGCATTGTTTCAATTTTAATTTAAAAATTCTACTTTGTTTAGTTGTTGAGATAAAAATTCTTAAAGTTATTTAGCTAAAACAAGAAGTGACCCCTTAATGACCTTTGACCCCAGAAAATAAAAATACCATGCATACATCAGGTAACACTAATTCATGTATGCTGATTATATTACTCTGGTCTCTTTACATTTTGAGATAAAAATTTTTTAAACTTTTTTGATAATTTTGATTTTTGACCGGAAGTAACCCCTTAATGACCTTTGACCCCAAAACTGTAGGTATCCTAAAGACCCTAGCTAGTAGCAATGCATGTGTGCTAATGGCGACTCTCTGCTATGTAATATGTAAAGACAGTGATTTTTTGAATATTTTTTACAAATTTTTCAGACTTTTACCGGAAGTGACCCCTTAATGACCTTTGATCCCAATTCTGTGAAGGACTTTTAGACACTGGCTATAGGTGATGTATATGTGCAAGTGACGTCACGATGCTATGTTATATGTGGGAGGAGTAGCATTTTTAGTGAAAATCACGTTTTTGGCCACTGACCGGAAGTGGATGACATTTGATCGGAAGTTGATCATGTGACATCTGTGACACCACCCAATAGTCCTAGTGACCAACTATGATCAACATGGCTGAAAGCATGTGGCTACGATGGCTGATTTAATGATGTTGACAGAAAGAAGAAGAAGAAGAAGAAGAAAGAAGAAGAAGAAGAAGAACGCGGTAAAAAGAATGCACAGCGCCGATGGCGGCTGTGCAAATAAACACAATCAGTTGCAGGTTTTAATACACATGTGTATTTATATTGCGGGATGGGGTGTACATTTTTCATTAAATGGGACTTTAAAAGGGTTAAGCAGCGCCAAGGATTTATCATTTAAATATTGGTCCAATGCAAAACCCACCCATTAGTGGCGTAGCTGGCGGGGGGGGGAGGGAGGGAGAAGAGGGGCAGAGAGATGGCGAATCCATACGATATGCAATACCATATGATTATTATCGATAAGCCTGGCCAAAATTGTCTATTTGGGCCTCCGCCCCCCCCCCCCCCCAGTGCAGGGAAATTTGGTGGATTTCGGCCCCCGCCCCATACAGGCTTGCCCCCCTTGGAAAAAATACCAGCTACGCCGCTGCCACCCATACAAAATCGCTCAAAAGGTACCATAAAACCGTGGCACATCCGCGTATACCTCGAACCAGGGAGACTCCCCCACGTGTATTTTGTATCGTGTATGATCATGAGAATGATTGAATATTACCGATAACCTCGCTTTTCCTTGTGTTTATAACACTTTTTTACTCCCGTCCTCTCCCGGCGTCCTATATCAAAGTACAATCATGACATGACATGAACTGGCGGCACGATAAAATAACATTTTCAACCTAGTTTTTGACCCCATCGTCTCCATCTATCATGAGCACCCCTATACATCAATCATCCGAAGATTGAAGAATGCTTTGCCAATCGATAACCAAGGCATTCGTTTCCTATAGGCCTACTTGACAACATTTTATGCAGAACAAGTTTATTTGGCGCTCAATCACTAACATGCATGACCACATTAATGTTGATTCCAATTCGTTTATTCCACTGAATACTGTGAACTACATCAGGCCGATTACTCCCCGCTATACTCACACGCAAAATAGGGGTGTTGTGAGAGATAAGACTGTTTATATCAACTGATGACCAAAATTAAAATGATGACGTAACAGATAGTCACTAGTACGCTTGACTCGTAATGCATTATGGGGGTTTCACTCTCATGTAATCTCTTTCTCAGTCAGTTACTGACATGTAAAACAAACCCATGACAAATAGAGAGTGGGCATGCGCCTACGCTGCATAAGGTACCCAGGTCGTGCTAAAAGCACGCCACTGTGCATTGTCAATGGTGTATCAAAAAGTTGCGGGATATAGCCAGAATCGTATGTAAGCCATTTCGGTGAAAATAAATAGGGAAGCATTGCCCGGGGGCGCTGCTTCAAAAAGAGTGTCTATCCGCGAAATTGGGGAAAATCTTACCACAGCGGGTCTTTCCGTGAGACTGGGACAAATTTTGGGTAAAAACATAAACATTTATACAAATTTTCAAATCAAAATTTGAAATTATTTGAAAAATTTGAAGAAAAATAATGAGGGGTGGGTAAAAACATACAAATTTTCAAATCAAAATTTGAAATTATTTGAAAAATTTGAAGAAAAATAAAGAGGGGTCATTCGGTGAGAGATAATCAAAAATGTGTCCAAAATGGTTTGGCACCCACAGCACAAATTTGCCAAGATACAAGAACCCCCCCTGAGTAATTCACTTACGTCAATCCTGTCATGTACAGAGCCTGCTGTTGACCATGCTATAATAATGCCATCATTGGAGGAAGAAAACATCACTTTGCCTTCTTGCCTACAAAGAATATAAAAAATATAAGATAATATACAGGGTGAGTCAAAAAAAGTGCAATAGAGCACAAAATCAATATTTATGTAAGAACCAAGTTAAACGTTCCCATTATTGAAAGTTTCTATAAGGCTGCGATCACATAGAAGTATACGGTATACGGAATTCGCTATACGAAATATGCTCATTCGATCAGGCTGAGTTGCAACTACCGTTTAATTTTTATTCATATGAGTCCTTTTACTGCGATACCCAATGTCATTATTTGTCCACGAGGTACCATGTATTTTGAATGAGAGCAAACAATGCACGAAAAGGCACCAGCTCTGAAACTGACTTTAACTTAAATATGATTGATTTTTGCATTATTTTAATATTTTTCTGTTCAAACAAACTTTCTAACATTATTTTAAGTCCTTCATACCCCACTTGACTCCAACTCCAGTTGTTTTTTAATCCCAATTAGTCCAACTTACTGGATATTTTGTAATTCATGCTACTTCAATTTATGTATTTCCTTTCAACATTTGAAAAACCTGCCCACAAATTTGTATGTTTTTTTATAGAGAATAAACATCTTTAAAGTAAAGGTAAATATGAAAATAACAACAAATAATGTTCCTTCTCCTTAAACAAGACCAAGGGCAATAACACCTTGGGTGCTCCATTTTATTTCATTGCCAATGAGGTTAATAAAATGGCAGTTGTTCCAAATTTTTTTTTCTTACACAGAGTGGGCTGACATTCAAGTTTAAGAGTGGGCTGACAGACAAACATTCAAATTGGGTATCGCTATAAAATGTGTCAAAAAAACAAAACTGTACATGTAAGTCCTAATTCCCAGATTTTGTCACACAAGGTCACCAATGGATATCATTTATAAAATGTTTTAAAACCTGAAAGGTTCAACTCGGATCTAAAATAAAAATGGATTCTTTTCTCTATTGCACTTTTTTGACTCAAGTACATTGGATTTTACCAATTTTACAAAAGAAAAGCCCATCTGGAGTGATTAATATTTAAAATTTTGTGCGGGCATCGTGCAAGGTCACCCGCCATTTCACCAAAACTGTAAATCCAAAATTTGACCCTGAAATCATAAACCAGTCCCCTGCACCCTGCCTCTAGGGGTTCAGTAAGTTCAAATAGCTATTACTATAGCTTTGATTTATTAGTCTGGTCTTGTTTTCAATTCACAGAATTTATTCAACCATTCTTTTTTTTCTTTTTTTGGTTGATCTGTTCGGGTTTTGACAACCCTGGATACCCCAAAAAAGCCACTATTGAAGCTTATTTCCCTTGGATTCCATGAATTTGAATAGGCTATTCCATTCAAAATCCACACTACCCTCTGGAAGATTTTGGAAATATCTTCCACAGGGGAGTATGTTTTTCAAATGTAATTAGTCAGGGTTAATCATTTTGAAACTCATACTCCCCCTGTATAATGGCTTTACCTACAATAGCTTCCACAACTGGAGTGAGTTTTGCAAATGGAAGTTACCCAATTGTCTATTCAATTTGAAATTCATACTCCCCGGGCTGTGAAAGATGTTTCCAAAATCTTTCAAAGGGGTAGTGTGGATTTTAAATGGAATAACCCAATACTGGAAGAGGTTGGGTGCAGTCATAGGAATATAGCCCATCATTCAATAACACTATGTATACTTTCAGTCATCTGGGATTTGAACAATTAGTAGATATTTAAATCTGGTCAACCAGAAAAACTCACTTTTGGTTAGATGGAATCACCAACGTTGCGGCCAAAACCTTTGGCCTTCAGCTGGGTGGATGCAGAGTCGCATGTCCCAACATCGACGCAAAGTGGCAACGATTCAGCTGTTTACAAACATCTTGACGGCAGCGGGCACAGTTTTGACATTGACGACGTTGTCATTTTGGACCGTGAACCCCATTGGTTTGAGCGGGAGTCAAAGAAGCAGTGTGGGTATGAGCGAACAACCGTCCCTCAACATGAGCGGGGCGTTAGAGTTAATCTGTCACATGGTTGGGATCGGGTCATCAAGCAACTTCCTCATCGATTGACCTCGGATGACCCTAAATCATCCACCCAGCTGAAGGCCAAAGGTTTTGGCCGCAACGTTAGTGATTCCATCTAACCAAAAGTGAGTTTTTCTGGTTGACCAGATTTAAATATCTACTAATAGCCCATCAATCAGCTTACCAGTAGAGAAAATCTGTGACCCATCCCTGATGCTCCGACAAGGTCAGGACCAACTTGGAACCTTCTGCCTCCCAAGATTTGATAAAACCATCTGCAATAATACAAAATAAATAAAAAAATAAAATAAAAAGTTTCATTATTGGCTGTCTTCAGTTCAACGACCAAATCATCGGAAATTTTAGAAATTAAAGTTTCTTTCTTGGCTATGACAGATCAGTAAATGAATTGAACCATACACTAACATGAGAACATTGCTAAAATCATGAAATACCCCCACTGTTGGTAAGGGTGGAAAGAGTGGGTTTGAGAGGTCCACAAAATGCTTAAAAGGGTGGGTTTGAAAAATTTCTGGTTAAAATGTGTGTCCAAATATAAAGGGTGGTCACAGATAAAGAGGGTGGGTTTAGAAGTCAACAATTGCAATCTCAAAGCTTACTGTAATTTCTGATTGAATGACACTAAATGAAACACAAAAAACATTGAAATCCCATTCTGTAGTGTTTGGTCATCTAAAACTTCAATATATGTAATTCTCTTTGGATGCAAATCTGCACCTCCTGGACCACCATAACATATTATTAGTAAGTAGTAACCACGCTTAGAAAGGGTGGGTTTCGGAGTTTTGGTATAAAGGGTATAAAATAAAAAGGGTGGGTTTGAAATAAGCCTTTGCATCGGGGCCTGAGATTGGAATTCCAGTTTCCTTTCTCACGAAGTAAGGGCTAAGAGTAAAATTGTACAATTGTGTTTGGGAGTGGCCTTCTCTCTTTTCTCTTTTTCCTAGCTATTTTCTTCCATTTCCTGCTTTGTTTATCAAAGCTATCTAGGCCAGCATGCATATATTAGCCTACACTGGCTATCCAGGCTTGTGCATTTGTATGAGCTTGGAACGGTCCATGGTTTTCCATGGATTAGCATGTGTTCCTCACGGACCAACCTGGGTAAACAAACAAACAAAAAGGGTGGGTTTGTATCACCACTGCCAACTATGGACCCCATTTATCAGGGATTGAATGCCTTTGCTTTGTGGATGTCAGAGGAAGGGGCAGTGCACTAACACTGAAGGGAAAAGGAAGAGAGGATGGCAGAAGAAACAATGGTTTGACAACAACAAAGAATGGACAGAAATGAACCTAGTGCAAGCCAAGCATCTAGCTCAGAATAGCTACAATCCAGGAAAAAAATTGTTGGCACGCTTGCACTATACAATGGAAATGTGTGCCCTATCAAAATTGGAGAGGCAAGTGAAACATGCATGCAATATATGTGAAGTACAGACTCCCCCCCTATATTTCACCCTTCCCCACTCCCATCTTTCAATGTTGGAGGGTCTCACAAACCTGTTGACAACATGGCTTGGTCCAACATTGAATTGGGGGAGCGGGGGAAGAGATATACCAAGACAGGCAAAGTGTGCCAACCTTTTTTTCCTGGATTGTAGCTTGGAAGAAGGAGATAAGGAGATGATGGCAGCCAGTCATCAGTAGTGATGGCAGCCAAAGAAGAAGAAAAAGAAGGATGCCTTTCATTGCCCAAAAATGAGGAAGAAATGTCAGAGGAAGTGGCAGTGCACTAACACTGAAGGGAAAAGGAAGAGAGGATGACAGAAGAAACAATGGTTTGACAACAACAAAGAATGGACAGAAATGAACCTAGTGCAAGCCAAGTATCTAGCTCAGAACAGAACAGCTTGGAAGAAGGAGATGCAGCTAGATGGTAGCCAATCATCAGTAGTGATGGCGGCCAAAGAAGAAGAAAGAGAAGGATGCCTTTCACTGTCCAAAAATGCAAAATTGCCATCAAACTTTTCCAGGACATTCTTTTCCAAAAGGTTCAGAATTTGTGTCCGGATCTTTGTGATCAAAAACAGAATGACAACGTTTGATGTAATATGGGCAAAAGAAACAAAACGATTCACAATAATGTTATGTACACATGCACAGAATGGAAAATTTGATGTCAACTTGTCAAAATATTGAAACAAAATGTGTTCCATTTAAAAATGATGGATTGTGCAAAAAGACTTTACATTCAAAAGTGTTATGTATGCTTTTTTTTTTGTAAAATAACATAAGCTATGTGATATGGTATAGATGTTTTTTTACTCTCTTTTCAATTTTAGCCTACTTTTTCATTTCTTTTTTTTTCTGATACGTAAACTCAAAACCTTTCTGTAAAAAAGGCCCAGCACAAATGTTAGGCCACATATAATTAATGTTTAGGTAAACCAACGTTATGCTAAACAAAAACATACACTTGGTTGAAGTTGGTTTCATTAAAGTTTAAGGGGGTACTACACCCCTCGATAAATTTGTGTCTATTTTTGCATTTTTCTCAAAAACTAATAACACGGTGGTAACAAAAGTTATGTATATTATAGGGGCAAGGAATCCAATTACTACACTGGAATTTCAGTGACCCAAGACAAGCGGTTTGTTATTTATGATCAGAAATAAGGTACCGCTAGGATGTACCTCGTTTCCTATCACATATACTGAACCGCATGTCGAGTCACTGAAATTTCAGTGTAATAATTGGATGTCTTGCCCCAATAATATACATAACTTTTGTTACCAGTGTATAATTATTTTTTGAGAAAAATGCAAAAATAATCACAAATTTACCATATGGGTGTAGTACCCCCTTAACTTGAAACAACTTTAATAATAATTATTATGCCTTATCCTTATTAACATCGGTATGGTACCTTACACAAAGCCGACTAACTAGCATGAATATGACACAATAAAACAGCAACAAGCACTGAACAAATCTTTGACCAATAGTCTCTAACCCAGTACATTTGACTGCTCGCTTAGTTCCATCCACGGGGGGGGGGGTCACTCTCACACAAATGTGCTACCCACCCGCGTCCGACCACCTCTGAAATACACCCTTAATGGCGAATTTTCACATAACCAAAATTTGTACCCCTTAATGACGAAACACACACAAAATCTAACCCTAAATGGCGTAACACATGCAAAAACCATACCCGAAATGGCGTCAAATGAGAAATATCTAATTTATACCCTAAGTGGCCGAAACAGGAAAATGAGCTAATTGATACCCAAGGTTTTTTTGGGTATTTTTTAAGTGTGTTTGACATCTTTTTTACTGTGTGATGCAATAATGCAAATTTATTCAAGATGGTGAATTTCTCCAAAAACATGATGAATTTTTCTGAGAAAAATCCCTTTTCTCAAATTTTCTGCAATTTTTCTTTCACTTATCAATCTAATCATTTTTCCATGTGACGGAACACAGTGTATTTTACCCATAGGAAAAATCATTCCGTTACTGTGCGTGTACAGATCACTGACAGTGATGCAAGCAACCAATCAGCATTCAGAAATCATTGACCCAATGACGTCATCGCTGGATTTTCATTGATAAATTTGCTCGACTCTCAGCTTCCGATTTACCGTGACCTTCACTATGTGTGAATTATTACCCACAATGCATAGCTTCTGAAATGATTTGAATACACGATGAGAATGTACGATTTCCATGCTGGAAGTGGTTTCAAACCCCGTCAAAATCTGTCAAGGGAAAGGGATTTTATAAAATATTTTATACCGGCATTTTTAGGAAAATCTTGGAAGACTGGTGAGATTTGATAAAGTTCAGAATCGTTCAAAAACATGAGTTTTAATTGCAAATATTCATTTTTTTTTACAAGTGTATGAATGTCAATGTCTATCTCAGTATCTGTCATTGACATATCGTAGCGTGGAATGTGCTGAAGGTTGTGAAGCAGATCCGTAGCATTGCAAATTTGGCAGATCTTTTGTTTTTTGTGACATCAAAAATCCATCTTTCGCATGGCCGCTGTGTGTGTGACTCGGGTGTGTGGGGGTGTATGTGAATGGGGGTCGGCTATGCATGCATGGATTCTGTTGATACGACCTGCATGCAGAAACACTATAGGCCCTACTGCTGTACCAGTCATATAGGGTGTAAAATATACAACAAAGTCAATGTTTATTCTCAAATACATAAATATGGTGTAAATATAAGCATTTGAATAATTTAACAATAATTTGAACCTGAAAAAAATTGAACATGAAACTCCAAGAGTGATTTTTCAACATATTTGACTGTTGGATAAATCATAGATTTTAAAATATATGGGTGCTGCAGCTTTGGAGCTAAGGCATGCAATAAGGCAACATGGTGAATTATTTTGAAGAAAATGGGTAAATTACACTGTGCGGAAGTGATGCTGACTTTTATAAGGTCTGTTTCTTGCTTTTCTGATTATTTTTAAATTATTTTTCTAGACAAAAAGCCCTAAAGTATTTATATCAGATTTCCATTTACAAATTAAGCGTAGGCCTACTGCTAGCCGTCCAGCGCGTATTATTTTGCACATGGTCCAATGCACACGCAAGCCTTGACGGCGCGTCGCGCACGTATTCGCGATGGTTAATTTGTAAAAGGAAATCTGAATAACAGTGGCGTAGCTGCCGGGGGGGCAATTGCCCCCTTGGCAAAAATTGGCTGTTTGGGCCCCCGCCCCCTAGCGCTATTTGGGCCCCCACCCCCTCCCCTAGCGCAAGGGAAAAAGAGGAAAAGGAGATGGAGGAAAAAAGGGACGAGAGGGAGCGGATGGGGGAAAATGGTACTATATATTATATCAAAAATATGTTGCTTTTTTTTTTTCCTCTTCACTTTTTCAAACCACCTGAAAAAAAATTGGGTCAACCTTTTTGAGGAAGGGCCGTAAAATTTATTGTTTGGTGGATTTGGGCCCCGCCCCATACAGGCTTCCCCCCTGAAAAAATCCCAGCTACGCCACTGCTGAATAATACTTTAGAAAAATGGCTGTTTTCACTTGTTTTCAAAACTTTAGTTTAGTCGTTTTGACATTCTTTTTTACCCCATTTCCCTCCTGCCCTTCTTCCAAATTCAATACATTTTACATTTTAACATTGACTTCAAAGTGTTCGGCAACTGTTTAAACCATGATGCAAAATTAAACCTTGACACAAAAGTAAAAAAATCTAGAAATCCATGAATCAATGCAAATAAGTTGGGTGCAGAATTCTGCAGTTTGTCCCACGTCTACGTAGTAAACAAACCTTCGAAGCCAGCGAAAACTTCTCGGCGTAATGGATGATACCCCAGCGCTGTAACAGCGCGATGGTGGGTATCTTTGATAACTGCTTGCCTTTCCATCGCCATTATGACTGATTATGTGAATTTATGTGAGTTGTTTTGGAGAAGTTTAACTTCGTTTTTGAAGCCCCTATTTCGCAGTGCAGTGAATGAAGTTGAAATGATTGACAGGTGCGGCGCCACGCTACTTAGCAACGCAGTGTTTCTATATATAAAGTTATAATTATTGCTATCAGCAGTAGATAGCAAAAGACCACATCGATTGTTTTTTGAGCCCATAAGCTTATATAGGCCTAGTAAGTTGAAGAAGTTATGGGGCTCAAGTTAAGATTTCGGTTAACTTTTAATCCCGCTTAACGCTAATTTGGCAGATTAATTCGTTTAGCCAAGATATCGTGACATTTTAATTTCGTTCTGGCCGGGCGTTCTGGTGCACCAGAACGAAATTACAACTTGTCTACGGAGCAGTGTAATACACATAATCATGCATAACTCGCAAACGCAAAATCGGATTCAGCTGAAATTTTGGGAATAGGCTTTTTCGTGGATATCTACTGAAAAATGTCATGCTAGGACAACTGGAAAAGGTTTCTGGTCATGACTAGGTAAAATTGAAGAAAACTCACTAGTAATTGCGCCGTGTTTTTTCTGGAACATGAAAGTACATCCAGTGGCGTAACTAGAGTTGGTAGCGACATGGCATGAAACAAACTTGGCGTCCCCTACCCCCCACGGCGAGAATATCTTAAACGGGGGGTGACCGATTTGGCGCCCTGGTATAGCGCCGGGGCACGCTGCCCCCCCTAGTTACGCCACTGATACATCAGACATATCGAATTGAATTCTGAATACGACTCCTTCAAATAATTTTAGTAATTTAAATTTTATGACAAATTATCAAAAATTTATATTTTTTATATTTAACAGTCAACAGTCCTCGAAGTAAACTTTATTATATCAAATGTAGGCCTATTTAAAGTGTATAAAGCCGACGATAATTTAAAAATTTTGCCCGTTGCAGATTTTTTTTCCCCAAAAAGACAATTTTTTTTAAGGTCTTTTTGTTATTATATATTTTTTTAATTTATTTTTTTTCTTTTATTTAATCATTTCTGAATTTATATTTAGTTTAAAAAAGGAAAAGGTTATTCAAAAATAGATAATGAATTGTTTAAAGTGAATCCAGCACCTTTTTGGTGACTGGTAATAAGTTTATGGTATACAAAATGCGCGATACGCCATGCCCTCTGGATCATGTATTTGTAAATTACGGTATTGGTATTAGAATATTTATTTTGTGTCGATATAACAAGGCTACAAATAATGCTAATGCATAATGGTCTTGTCTGACTAAAACGACTAAAATCAACAAGCGCCGCTATGCAGGGCCGGATTTACCATTGGGCCAGATGGGCCCGGGCCCAGGGCTCCCAAAATTTGGGGCCCCCAAACTTGCCCTGTGCATCCGAAAAACACTCATGTCTTGGGCCAAAATATGGTTAAATTGCAAAATTTTGCACGCTTCGCGCGTACTAGCCCTTTATATAGCAATTGTTATGTTCATTTATGGTTAAGGGGTGGGTATGAACGTTTGAACAGTATTTATTGTGGGACATTAGAGCACATCAGACATATCGAATTGCATTCTGAATACGAAGAATGTCCTTCTGATATCAATTAATTTTGATATACTGAAACCTACATCATCTACACCTTTTATGGCAAATCATTAAAAATTTATATTTTTTTATATTTATCAGTACTCGAAGTAAACTTTATAAATCTGATGATTTATAATTAAAGTGTATGTAGGTGGGATGAAAAGCCGACGATCAATGGAAAATTTTGACCTTCCGTATTGAAGATATGGATTTTTTTCCCAAAGCACCAACAAAAATTAGGTCTTTTTGATAAAAAAATCCATATCTTCAATATGAAAGGTCAAAATTTTCAATTGATCGTCGGCTTTTTCTCCCAGCTACATACTCTTTAAGAATATGTCATTAGATTTATAAAATTTACTTCGAGGACTGTTATATATATCAAAAATGTGAAAAATATCATATTTTAATAATTTGTCATAAAATTTGTATTATATCGTGAATTTCAAAAATGAAAATTATTTGATATCAAAAGACATTCTTCGTATTCAGAATGCAATTCGATATGTCTGATGTGCTCTCATGTCCTACAAAAAATACTGTCGAAACGGTCAAAACGCTCATTCCAGATCCCTTAAAATAGTCTGAAATTGATTTTTTTGGCGCGTTTCACCCGCATATTATTGTAAACTCTGAACAATTATGCTTGTCTTCATCTAAATTCAATTTAATGCTTTCGCCGCCATTAGTATACGTAAACCAAAACTTGGCCACTTGAGTGCACAATCTGCACATGCCTTCCTCACGGTGACTTTGGAGGCCTCCAAATTCTGGCCTGGCCCAGGAGGGCCCCCCAAAAGGTAAATCCGGCCCTGCCGCCAAGCGCTATGAGTTAGCGATCTTTATTTTACATAGCCTAATTATGCAAAAAAGGTTGCTAAACCTGAGTTCATAAATTCAGCTAACTATTTCCATGGCTAAAGTCATTGAGCTGTATAGCTTTGGGAAGCTTTATTTTTATTGCCATATCACGTTTTTGTACACTTGAATTTTCAAGCTATAGTTCCGCCATAATAATACTATCAATTGAAAACTTTCACCGCGCTAAACATGCCCTTTCTGCACTATGATTTTGTATAATGGCTAGCATCTACCCACTATTAATCAGTTGACTTGAAGTCCCAGGTCTGTCCGTTTTGCTTGCCCGTTCTATTGTTACTCTCGCTATTTTTAGACAGAAGTTATTAAAAATAGATTCACAACTGACAAAAACACAATTTTTGGCATTTGGTACCATTCACACAATGGTATAACTATTCAACCAAATACAAGGCCAGCTACTAAAAATATCAGCTAAAGACAAACTTATCATGATTTCTCGTAGGCTATTTAATTTAATTAAAACAATCTTCGTTTTGATAAATGATTTTAAATAATGCTAGTTACCAACATGTGAGGATGTTTCATTACCTTTGTACACATCAAAACATTTCAAGTTCAATGGGTTTCTATGGTCATTGACCTATTTTGATGCGAAATCTAGGTCATGAAACATCCTATACCTACATATTGCTAACTAGCACTGTTTAAGATCATTATAACTTACCAAGATGGGTGATGACTCATCTGAAATATGACAATAGGTCAACTGACTTACTTGTTTATGTGACTCATTTGTAGTAAGTGCAAGTGAGTCAAGATCGAATCAAGATGAGTAATTTGACTCACTTGCGCTTGTTGTGGGTCATTCCAATCACGAACGTAAACGGGTCAACTGACTTAATTCCGTATAGTTGCTGGGTCAGTTTCACGTATGGTGAGTAAATTCACCTATGCATACTTTACATGAGTCTGTTGACCCAGTTTAAAAACGTAATGAGTCATTTCCGAGATGAGTAATTTGGCTTACTTGCGCTTGTTGTGGGTCATTCCAATCACTAACATAAATTTGGGCAATTATGGGCCACAATAGTGGATTTTTGGTGATTATTTATTCTGACTGGGGAAGCAAACGAGGAGGCAAAGAAAAACGCACCCAAATTCAGATTCACGCAAACAATGCAAACCCTGGACCATGGTTATTCATGTTTAACGCTCTAGTAACCAGACTCCGCCCCAAATTTGCCGATTCGTAGAAATGTTCCAATTTTAGCATCAGCAGCCTGACCTAGAGTGCTGCATGAATAAATTTCTTTACAAATTAAGCTAAATGAGAAAAGTCAAATCCAAGTCAAGCCTGCAATGTATAAATATATCATTTATATAATAGTAGTCAGACTATGAACTACAAAAAATGGTCTGCTGAGTATAGCTAGACGGCATAATTCAATGTCTATTTCGGATTCTTCTATAGAAAATGACGCTTGAACTTGATGATACTTTGTGCAAAATATGTATATATTATTATTTTGCTCGCATTTGACTCGTTGGATTTGCATATTTATTTGAACACTTCAAAATAGAACTTCCAGATAATGACGCCTGAACTTGATACTTGGTGCAAAATATGCATTTTGCTCGCAATTGACTCGTTGGTTTTGCATAGTTATTTGAACACTTCAGGGAAAATTCAACTTCAAAACTGTCATAAGTTCATGTGCAACACGGATACGCTGAAGATAATGACGCCTGCACTTGATACTACATGTACGGTGAAAAAAATATATATCACGATATTTTTGTTGATAATTATTTGAAGACTTTATTGAGAACATGGAACTTCAAACCCGTCATAACACGGACTCGCTGAGTAAAGACCGACTTCAGATATTAACAGGTAAGGGCGCCATTTTACCTGAGGATTTCGTGATAGCATCCTCTTTTTATGACCTTTGTCAGTAGATGTCCACGAAAAAAGCTTATTCCCAAAATTTCAGTTGATTCCGATTTTGCGTTCGCGAGTTATGCATGATATTAAATGTGTACCGGTATTGCACTGCTCCATAGGCAACTGTTGTAATTTCGTTCTGGTATAGGCTACCAGAACGAAATTCAAATTTGACGATATTTTTGCTAAACGAATTAATCTGCAAGACATTTTTGGTACATAAACATTATGTAGCCAGAGGTATCCAGTGGTATAAAATCTCAACTTTTTTTGAGAAAAGTGGGGGGATGAGGCTGTGGATCACGAAATGCCCTTTTAAGGGGTACTACACCCTGCACAATTTTGGGCCTATTTTTGCATTTTCTTAAAATTATAGCATATTGGGGAAAAGTAAGATATGTATATTATAGGGGCAAGGACTACAACTAATGCACAGGAAATTTAATTTCAGCACGGACAACAGTTATGGAGTTACAGTCAAAAATGAGGGAAAACCAATATTTGATCAATAAATCAATAACTACTTAATTGCTTTGAGTTTCTTAATTTTCAGTAGTCCTTGCCCCTATAATATACATATCTTACTTGTCACCAATGTGCTATAATTTTTGAGAAAAATGCAAAAATAGGCCCAAAATTGTGCAGGGGTGTAGTACCCCCTTAAGTGGTATCATATCAAAATTAATTTAATCAATTTTTGTAATCATGCTGCTGATCAATATTGTGCCAATATTCGAATTGCTAAGAGTATTATTAACAAGAATATTAGCTACTGAGAGTAATGAAATTTAGCGCTTTTCATGATTTTATCACGCGTGCAAAACTGCGACTTTATTTTTGGTGGCGTCTCCCCAGCCCATACCATGCACTGGTAATAAAAGATGAGGTAATTTGACCGAAAACTGTGTGAAAACAATTATTTTTAATTAAATGATCAAAAATCAAAAGATGCTTTATCATGCCTAACTCGTGTGTTCAAACTGATCAGATATGTATGAACAGGAAGCTAACATCTGCAGTGAAATTATAAGAGGGTTACTTGAACCAGTTTGCCTATATAAACACAATGTTTCGGTTTTGGATTTTAAAATTTGTTTATAGTTTGTATGTTTAGGATTTCTGCAACACTGCAAAAACTGTGTCTAGAGATTGGACACTTTTTTGTACTCGATTTGTAGGCCTAAACATGTGTAAAATCTAAACACCAATGTCAAACTTCAAAACATCAAGTGTTTAATATCTGAACACAAGGCATCAAACATGTTTAGCTTTTAAATATGTTTAAAAAATCGAGGACACGGTGGTGTCTATAATCTCTAGACACTGTTTTTGAAGTGAAGTGAACACTTGTTAAACACTTCTAGGCGTTTAATGCATTTGCACAGTAAACACATAAATATACAAGTGTATAAGCACATGGGGACATTTAGATTCTATACACATTTAACATGTTTAACAAATTCTTTAGAAAGTAAACACATAAGACTATGTATGCACGTCTTTACTTTCTAATAGGCCCTTACATATTTTCTAAACAATTATTAGAAAGTGTAAACATGTTTAGATGTTTAAATATTTAGAATATACCATGTGTGTTTTTATGTTTTTATGTGTTTACTTTGGTGTTTAAGTGTTTAGCCCAGTGAAACTGTCACGACTATACATTATCTATACCCAATACCATTGACTTATTCAAATTTGAGCTTTGTTGTATGCGTCGTATCAACAGGACATGCAGTTAGTCAACGCTCACGCATAATGATTGGTCATCGCGTGCCCGGGGGGGGGGTCTTCGAAAAAAAATTACGGGGATGTGCCACGCAGACTTTCCGATGCTGACTTTCTCTATTATGCCACCCATCAGTATACCAATTTTTCACAAAAAACACCCAAAAAGCACCCAAATTTGACATAATTGGGCGCTTTTAGGGGCATTTTTTTTTGTCTCCACTGAAAACCCACCCATCGATATACCAAAATTGCTGAAAAGGTACCCCAAAACCGTGGCACATCCCCGAGAAAATGGAGATAAACAAAGAAAAAAAAGGAGATAGTTACGGCGATGGACATAAACAAATTTACTCTGTTCACGTCGTGTTGGGAATATTCATGACCCCCTATCCAAAGAATATAACATTAACAGCAAAGTCAGATCGCCGCTTAAGATTCTGTCGAACTTGTTATGTTTAATTCCACTTGAAACTTGCTAAAAATTGCCCAATTTTGAGAACACATCAAAAAATCATCAAAATAATCACTGATATGAGGTGTTTTTCAACAAAAGCAGTTTTTGGCGGGATGCTCATCCTACCCAAGCATCCCGCCCAAAACTGCTTTTGTTGCAAACCTCCATACAGCCTGTCTCAAAAAAAATTGTGCAAGTGAAAAGCGCCCTCTTTGGCAATTAGAAAATACCGTTGTGACATAATGCTTACATCAACGTTAAGGGCACAGTCTTAGCTCTCAAATACTGTTTGGTCTGTTCAATTTGCTCTTTTTAATCTCGAGATATGTTTAGTTAACAATTAAAGGGTAAAATCACAATTGTGCCACTTTTACTAGGGAATAGGGCTGGTACATGTAAATCAATGATAGCTGATGTTAATGCGTCCAATGCACTCCCCCTTCGCATTAGACGCATCAACACCAGCGCGTGTGCATTATTTTGTCTAATTTCATTAATTTGTCTAATTTCATGAACTTGTCAAAGTTCATTAACCTATAAGTGTGCAATATTTGTTTGTCTTTTAACATGTCTTGAATGACAAATGAGAACAGTATGCCATGGTAAAATCATTGACATGCAGATGTATTAAATTTTACAGCAGAATGTGAAATATTTATTTATCGTTTAATTGGTCGTAAGTGGAAAAAGAGAACCATTATACCTTTATCATGATAAAACATTAAAAACAATTATGTATTGTTGTGTAATTGATGCATTCTTTTTTTTTGACGAAGGAACTCTTGATAAACTTGATGCTATCATTGATTTACATGTACAGCCCTCTTCCCTAGTAAAAGTGGCACAATTGTGATTTTACCCTTTCGTTGTTAAGCAAGCATATCTCAAGATTAAAACAAGCAAATTGAACAGACTGAACGGTATTTGAGAGCTAAGTCTATGCCCTTGACGCTGATGTAAGTATTATGTCACAACGGTATTTTCTAATGGTCACAGAGGGCGCTTTTCACTTGCACAATTTTTTTTGAGACAGGCTGTATATCAGTAATTGTTTTGATGATTTTTTGATGTGTTCTCAAAAATGGGCAAGTGGATGTAAGGGGTTTTGAAACAAAGCTCTTCATATTATATTTTTTTAGGATGAATAGGCCTACATATTTGAATGACTTCATATATTTTGAATGACTTCATAAAACTCATAAAATATGAAGCTCGTCAATCTATTTTCATATTATAGTTCTTTGGTACGATATGGCACGACTGGGACATCCCAGCTGTTGTATTGCAATTTATATAGATTTTCTTGGTATTTTAAGTGCTTTGTAATTTAAGATTAAGGCAATTTTATATTTTTCAATATTTTGTATATTTTTTATAACTTTGTATCTCTGTTGTATTTTAACATGTAAAGAGGGCCCCAGTGGAATCGAAAGCAGTGCTTTGTTCACTGATCTGGGCTACCCTCTATAAAGATGCCGTTAATAAAATAAAAATAAAAAAAGTATTTAAAAAATATATTTTAAGTATTAAAATACTATATACTCAGGGGCGTAGCAAGAGCCCCGGGGGCCCATGGACAAGAATCAATGCGGGGCCCTTTTAGCAAGCCGGATTTTCCATTGGGCCTGAGCGTCCCCCCTCCACCCTGTGCATGTTCTTCTTAGATCGATAACAGCATGTTTGGATCAAAATATGGCAAAATTGCAAAAGTTTTAGTGCTTCGCGCATATCATACTAGCCAATCACATAAGCTCACATAGTAAAATTCACCTTCATTTTGGGCTAAAATGGTCTGAAATTAAACATTTATTTCGCGCGCAAATGTCCTAGTAAGATAGGAACAAAATATGCTTATCGTCCTCTATGAATGCTTCTGCCACCACTGTCGATCTTATAGTAGGGCCCCAATCTGTAAACCAAACTTTGCCTCTTGAGTGCACACACCTTCCTCACGGTGAGTTTGGGGCCTCCAAATTTTGCATAGCCCGGGTAACTTAGGCCCTGCTTTTTAGCATCTCCTTTAAATCATCGCTTATTTCATTTTCTTTTTTGCTTGGGGCCCCTGAACCCTCGGGGCCCATGGACTTCGTCCACCCTGTCCCCCCGCTTGCTACGCGCCTGTATATACTACAGTGGCTCTGAACATCATGATGCTCAATGTATTAGCCCGTGGGTTCTTCTTGTTGAAGGTGTACGGGGTGTGCCACGATTTTGATGTAGGCCTACCTAATTTCGCCCATACTTTTGGGCAAAGAAACCTTCAAAAACACACAATTTAGGCAAATTCGGATGAATTTCGGTTCCTTTTACAGCAAAAAGTAAAGGCCCTAGGGCTATTGAGAAAGTCAGCATCCGAAAGTTTAATTCCGTGTCACATCCTCGTACAAAGGCCCGGACAGAAAAAAAACACAAAAAATTGCCATGCAGATATCATTTTAAACTCCTTCAAATAATATTTTCTCAGTACAGCCAATTCTTAGTTCAAAGGTTCTGTCCAAAAAGGTTCTTCCGAAGTTCCAAGCTAAATTTTCAGGCGATATAATGAAATACTGAAAGTCTGCAATAAAAAATTATGGAGGCATATCAATTTTTAAAGGACAATGACTAAATTCGAAACACTGAACTATTTTTACGCATTTATAGCTTTTTGTGTGAGTTACGTGCAATAAACACTGCGCTATGGACCTGTTAGTAATACAGACTTGGTCAGTTGTCGTTTAGAAAAGATTCATGCATGATAAATTTTCGTAATTTACCAAAAGTTTTACCAGCAATAATGGTGACAAAAATCCTTTTGTATTTTATGATTTATGAAGATTGCGTTTATGCAAAATCTTTGAATTTCGTTTCCCAATTATGTTTTTGCAATCGGCAACTGTACATATAGCCTATATACAGGGTGTATCAAAATGATTGGTACCGACATAAATATCCAGTGAGCAAGGCCACAACTGCCACATCAAAATGCAGCATAGTATCCACCATTATTTAGTAGATTTATGTAACAAAAGGTCATTAAACAATAATAATAATCATTTGAAGATGATCTAATGTTGGATTTAGAAGAAGCTTGCGTTTCATTAGACAACAAATTAGCTGATGTGTACCAATCATTTTGATACACCCTGTATCGCTAGAAAGTGACAAAACTACTTTTCACAAAGAATTCACCTTAAGGCGAATCGGAGGAGAGCATGACCTATAGCGATGTGTACTCAAATTGAGACAAATAAAGCTGTCAAGGCTATCTTTCTATTTTCTATCTTTTGTTTGCTCCACAGAAGGACGATACATGGATCCAAGTATTTCTGCACCAATCCCGAAGCGGCCAAATCCATACTTCAACGCACAACAACAAAATTCTAACGACGCATCGATGTCGCTATTTGCGAAGCTTAGACCCACTGGAGGAATGAAATACTACGTCGGCACTCACCCACCAGACACGGTTATGAATATGAATACACCCTGCAACAGTGAAGGCAACAAACGATCTCCTGTCACCATCTTTGGTCAAGTTGGTCAGCAAGAGCCATCTATGACAAGATATAGACTGGACAGAGAAGACACTATTGTTTGTCATTCTGCTGGATGTAGTTCTCCGGAAGCAAGCTCTGAATCTGGTCTTTCCGATAATGCGTCGTCGCCATCTGGTGAGAGCGACATTCCTAGGCCGTATTATCCCACGACGATTGTTAGACCAAAACCGGTTCTTGGTTTGCGTACGCCACTACATCATAAACTGGCGTCCACCAGTGTACAAAATCGAGAAATCGCCCATGCCGATCTTTTGCAAAGATCACTATCAATCTTTAACCGTACGCAAGATCAACTTCACCTAGGCTCATCTCACAACACAGGCGATAATATGCGGTATGAGCGGTATGAGTTAGACAATGAAAGGAGCAACCAACCTCTAAACCTGACCATACGTGGCAGGGAAGATACAAATCAAAACATCGATGACAATGTGAATGGACTACTGAAACACCAACAATCCAATGAACCAAATTTACCCACTGAAATCCACAGTTGTGCTTCAAGAACACAGACTGAAGTTACTAAGACAATCATAAAAACAAGAATTCGTACGAAGAAAGTTCAAGCAAAATCTCACACGTGTCCATATTGCTCGAAAACATTCCCACTACCCTGGAAACTGAAGATTCATATGCGCGTTCATACGGGTGAAAAACCCTTCCAATGTCATATCTGCGGTAAGCGTTTCTCCGTAAGATGTAACCTACGGGATCATATTCAACTCCACACCGGGGAGCGCCCGTGGAAATGCTCCCAGTGTTCCGCTAAATTCTCCTGGCCAAGTCAGCTAAAAGCACACGTGCGAGTGCATTCAGGCGAGAAACCGTATCAATGCCAATATTGCCCAATGGTATTCGCGTGGAGTAGTTCACGTACGCACCACGAGAGAGTCCATAGAGGGGAGAGAAAATACCAGTGCTCTAAATGTCCCATGAAATTCCAGAGAAAAACGGCATTGGTCAACCATTCGCGAACCCATTCGGATATGAAACCGTTTCATTGCTCATTTTGTTCACGGTCGTTCTCGCACAAGACGTCTTTGATTCAGCACGAGAGACTACATACCGGGGAAACACCGTACGAATGTAAACATTGTAATGATAGATTCCAAAGTATGAGAACTTTTCTGAAGCATACCACTATGGCTCACGATCCCCACTATCCATTCGTATGTAAATTGTGTCTGATCAACTTTAAAAACGATTACGACTTCGCTGAGCATAATCGTATATTACATTCAAATCATAAAGAAGTGGAACACGAAGTTCGAGACAAAGATGTCAATGTTGACGCCAATGAAGAGGGTCACGATGACAAAGAGTCAATTGACAATGAAACTGACGGAGCTCGCCAAGAATTAGTCGTCTTCGAGCACCATCACGACTTCGCTGAGCACAATCGTATATTGCATTCAAATCATAAAGTGGAACACAAAGTTGGAGACAAAGAATATGTCACCGCTGATGACAATGATGAAGACAGTCACGATGGCACAATTGACAATGAAACTGACAGAGCCCACCAAGAAGGAGTCGTCTTCAAGCACCATCTTCGAAAGTCAGATGATTCCAATACAACCAAATCATTACTGAATTACAAAGAATGTACTGATAATGAAGACGCAGCTGATCAAGTTTTCCAAGAAGAGCACCAACATCAAGAGGCAAAGGGTGACTCTGATACCAACGACACTGAAGGATTCATTAATGCAGACGAATCAATTGACAATGGAGGAACAACTGATCAAGTATATCATGAACATGATGAAGATCAACATCTTCGGGATGAAGATGGTGATCCTAATACTAATGAAACTGAAGCCTTCATTGGTGAAGACGAATCCATTGACAATGTGTCTGACATTCCATTCCTAAACAAAGTTCGTTCAGAGTCAGCTGATAACTGCAATAATGACCTTGATTCTCAAAACATGTCTAAAGCTTCAATAACAATTGATCACGAACAATGCGGTAAGGTGGTTGACAACTCTTCAGCAGCTGGAATCTCTCAGGAACGACTTGGCGATCAAATGCAATACCGTTTTGTAATGCCGGACGCAATTAAGAGGGAAGCAATGACAAACACTGTTGATGACGACATTCAGAATGAATCCCAAAAGGGCGCAAAATTGAAGCCTATTCTATTGGATTTCTCAACAAGTAACACACCACCTATTGGTGATTTGGCATCTTCTGAAAATGCCGATGACGTTTCGCAGTCACCAAAATCGGCATTTTCATCTCCGAAAAAGTCATGTTTCTTTAACAAGGGCCTCAATAATTCACGGCTGCCGAAACATGTGTCTGCGTTAGATTTACGCAAATTGCCGACTGTGCAAGACGTATCATGTTCAGTACATACAGATAGACAAGAACCACTAGATTACACCAGAAATAGCCGGCTAGTTGAGGAACTCGCTTGTCATGCATTTCAGCAGAGAAAAGGTCACAATAACTATGACGTGTCTGAAAGACCGTGTCCAGAGATTGTTGAAACGGGCGTCATTGATGGCAACATTCCTCGGCTTTCTGGAGAAAATCATTCACATTCAGCATATTCGGAAAAGCTAACATTACCGTTACATTTGGCAAATCAGGATTCTCTTAATCAGGAATGTCCCAATACGGCCAAAGATACGAGTATATTGCGAGCACTTCTTCAAAGACCGTGTACAGTAGACAGTACAACAGTTTATCAACGACGAACAGAGGATTTTGACTACAGTACGAAACTACAGGACATCTTAAAGCGGTCCACTCCAATTCATGTGCCAAAGTTGCGTAAGTGTCCCTCGCTGGCCTATGACGGATTAAATGCTGAACATAATCCACGGTATCGAATGTGGGACATGAACACATACAGGTGCCTTAATGGAAGCGATGTGGTCGTGGCGGAGAAAGAAGGCTATGAACGCGAATATCAGAGGCCAAAGTTTGTAGAGACTCGTAAGGCTTCCCATATACCTCCTAGTTGTAAGGGCAAGGTGAGAGATTACTTGGATGACCAAACCTCAGATCGCATTTCTTGTCCTGTTTGTTCTGAAATATTCTCGAGTTCCTCTGTTTTTAACGCCCATTATTTAACGTGCCACGGTCTGTCAGAAAGTCTTATCGATATTCCCAAATTCCCAAAATACATTGCTCCATAATGAGACGATTGTTATTAATGAAGTCCTTCAATGAATACTGTGTCATGATATCCGTAATGTGCACACATCAGCATGGTCAGTGGCGTAAACAGAGAGCATGGACAGGAAGGAAGAGGGATTCTCCCTCTCAATGTTGACCTTCCCTCAGGGCTGTCAACTTTTTGGAATTGCTTGGCGTGAGACAGAGGCGTACCGGGATTTGCCGACTCCAATGTTCATTTTGTACCATGAATATTTGAGCCACGGCGCTCGGGAATGTGAAAAATGGGGGGGGGGTAGGAGCAACAAATAATTCATGACGATGCGTGAGATTTTACTCATTCTCCAGCTTTTTGCGTGAGATTTACTACCTAGGCGTGAGATTATACTACCTTGGCGTGAGACCATGAGAAAGTGACCCAATGCGTGAGACTCACGGCCAATGCGTGAGAGTTGACAGCCCTGCCTTCCCTCGTCCTGCTATGCCGACGTTTCGAAAGGGGACCAGACTTCAGAGTTTATGATTAGAGCTGCAGCTGGTCTCTACATGTTGTATAATGAGAGCTGGTCTCTACTTTTATCCCTTGAAAAAGAAAAGTCTTGTCTTTTTGAAACGTCAGGTTTGAAACCTAGTTTATACCTTTTATGTTATTCCCCCATTGTAGGTTGTGTCACATTTTCCCAAAAACTTGTTTTCTTTTAAACATTTCCAATGTCTGGTTTATGTCCGGTGTCCTTGCTGTGCTCTGCTAATTGCCAACAACATCTAGAAACACCGGAGAATCATTCATACAACTGATGACGGAGATTCGGTTAATTCAGCATCGAAGTGGTTACGTAATTCTCTTGGTTACCGGATCACGCTACTTTGGTATGCCTTCGAGTGCCATATACTTTATGTGGTGATCATTTCGATCGTGGTTCATTACTCTAGCGCGTGATCCCGTTGACATAGTAACATTACGTAACTTCGATACTGAATTAACCAATGACGTCTATTCCCAACACGTATAAATTTCTTCATTACATATACATTATGTTGTATGTTTATAAATAATTGTTAGTAGTATATATTTTATTGTATAGTTTGCGAAAATGATTACTTTGTGGCATTGTTTCTGTTTACTTAATTGACTGTAGCCACAACTTCCGATGAGTATATAATGTAATATTTATATATTTTTACCCTGAAGATCTTTGAAATACAATTTTTATATAAAATTGGATCGATTAAGCCCATGTTTATTGGTCGAGCTATGACTTTTAAAACATTGGACGAGACGTAGTCGAGTCCAATATTTTAAAACTCATAGCAAGACCAATAAATCCAATTTTATTATTATTATGTGTTGGATCCAATAATTTTCACAAACTTGGATTCATCAAAACATAATAATGTTAATGTAATAAATAGTGCTAGCCACATGAAAATACTTAGGTTTCTGTAAATTTATTTTTAAAACACATGAACGTATTTGTTAACAACTAAAAAATCTGAAACGACGAGTAATTTTTAGAGAATGTAGGTACTAAATATCCGCATTTTCTAGAAATTACTGGTATTTTCAGAAACCTCTACTCCTCCACATTAGAAATCCGATAAAATCCTTACAGCTTTAGTCCCGTTTCAAATAATCGCACTCTAAAGGGTATACTGACTTAACCCCATGAGAACTACCTGCCTATTGGTCAAAAAGATGTTTTCGTTATCAATTGGAGCAATCAGCAACATTGTTAGAATAATTTCACCACACAAAAAAATTGTGGTGAATTATTTGCAAAGCTCCATTCTGATTGATGATTGAAGTGAAGATATCACATAATTGACCAATCAAGCCAATGTTAGATCGCCAGGTAGTGCTTAGGGGGGTAAACACACTAATGTTATAAACTAAGTCTTTTCAGTTGTTAGTAAACACGTTCATGTATTTAAGGGGTACTACACACTGCCCAATTTTGTGCCTATTTTTGCATTTTTCTCAAAAATTATAGCGCATTGGGGACAAGTAAGATATGTATGGTTTAGGGGCAAGGAGTACAACTACTGCACTGGAAATTTTATTTCTGCACAGACAACAGTTGTGGAGTTACAGTCAAAAATGAGGGAAAACCAATATTTGATCAATAAATCAATAACTATTTGTTTTGAGTTGCTGAATTTTCAGTACAGTAGTTGTAGTCCTTGCCCTCTAATATACATATCTTACTGTCACCAATGTGCTACAATTTTGAGAAAATGCCAAAATAGGCACAAAATCGGCCAGGGGTATACACCCTTAAGAAGTGTTAAGAAGTGTTACAGAAACCTAAACATTTTTATTTGCAGTGTTTTCATTATTCAAGCTACATAATACAGATCTAGAACAACATCACACTGCAAAAAATATTGAGTAAAAAGGTCACAACGCAACAGTTGAGTAAAACATTTGAGTAAAAAATTACTCAGCATTCAGCTCATATAGGTCACAAGTTCTACTCACAACTCAACAAATGAGTAAAAATTACTCAACATGAGCTCAATGTTGAGTAATTTTTTACTCATTTGTTGAGTTGTGACCTATGAGCTCAATGTTCAGTAATATTTTACACAACTGTTGGTTTGTGACCTTTTTACTCAATGTTGAGTAAAATATTTTTTGCAGTGCATGAAGATGTTACATGTAAGAAGCCGTAAATACCTCGAAGTTGTAAATACTTCGAAGTCAAAAATACCTCAGAGCAGAAAATGTCTCAAAGCAAACAATACCTCAAAGTAAAAAATACCTCAAAGTAAAAAAAAATACCTCAAAGTGAAAAATACCTCAAACATGTCAAAGTAAAAATAACTACAACGTTTTGAATTAAATCTTTACAGAAACTTATTTCTTACAACTTGATATGTTGCGTCTGATACCACCAGTCAATTGACTAGACTGGCCGGTCATGTGATAGAAGAATACTTGAAGATGACTAGGGACCTTATTGATGGCACTGCCCCATACGTGAGATAAGTTGGGGTCTCAGGCCCTTGGCCCCCTTCTTGTTTTAGTGATGGTTGCTCATGGCTTCCTTGATGCCTCTCCTGTGCCACTGCATCCTCTCAAGGGCGTAGCAAGAGCATCAGGGGCCCATGGACAAGGAGCAGTACAGGCCCACCCTGGGCCAGGCCAAAATTTGGAGGACCTGAACTCACGTGCCGAGGAAGGCATGTGCACTCAAGTCAGTGGCCAAGTTTTGGTTTATGGGGGGTGGGGGGGCTATTTTAGCCCCAGATCAACATAAATTTTGTTATTTGAATGCACGCGAAGCGCGAACTTTTTTTTTACAATTTTGCCCTTTTTTGGCCAAAAAACATGATGTTATTGGGGTTAAAAGAAAGATACATATGGGGCAATATATTGGGGGGGGGGGCATCTGGCCCAATGGTAAATCCGGCCCTGCCATCCATTATCAGCCCTTATTTAATTTTCGCTTTTGTGCTCGGGGCCCCTGAACCCTCGGGGCACATGGACTTCGTCCACCCTGTCCCCCCGCTTGCTACGCCCCTGCGTCCTCTGTGTCAATGTGTCGCAGCATAGTTCTGAGCTTCGTTGGAACTATATATCTAAGTTCTACGATGACTCGACTAAAATGACTAAGGGTCTTCTTGAGGCCTTAGGCCTCAGAAAAAAATTCTTAAGGTCTATAGGCCTCAAGAAGATCCTTATAGTCATCTTCAAGTATCACCACATCATGTCCAATGTAATGAAAATAATTTACTCTCTTGAGAAAAAGTATAGTTTTAAGTACTTTTTCTCAAAAGAGTAAATTGTAATTGTAATCATATTGTAATTCACTATTTCCATGCAGAGTTAAGGGGGTATTACACCCTGGCCAATTTTGTGCCTATTTTTGCATCTTTCTCACAAATTATAGCGCATTGGTGACAAGTAAGATATGTAGGCCTATATTATAGGGGCAAGGACTACAATCACTGCCCTGAAAATTCAACAACTCAAGGCAAGTAGTTATTGATTTATTGATCAAATATTGGTTTTCCCTCATTTTTGACTGTAACTCCGCAACTGTTGTCTGTGTTGAAATAAAATTTTCAGAGCATCAGTAGTTGTAGTCCTTGCCTTACATATCTTACTTGTCACCAATGCGCTATAATTGTTAAGAAAAATGCAAAAATAGGCACAAAATTGGTATGGGTGTAGTACCCCCTTAAATTTACTTAATGATCACTCTTGTCATTTCACTAGATTATAATTGAAGAGTTGAAGTTTAACTTGTGTTTACATTATACATGTTTAGATATCAAACATCAACCTGTTTGTAAAATTAACACAAGCTAAACACCACTGTTTAGCTTGTGTTTAGACTATATACAGGTTGATGTTTGATATCTAAACATGTTGCTTAGCTAAACGGTAGCATTTAGAGTGCTTTGGACGGATATAGCCTAAGTGTTTAGGATGCGTTTAGATACATTCAAAGTGCGATAACTTGTAAACCAAAGGGACGGTGTTGATTTTATTTTGGGTTTGTGATGTTTCCAAAAATACCAATTGATTCGTGAAAATATGGAAAACAATATTTTCAGTTATTCCTAGACACTTTTATGTGTTTAAAAAGTGTGTATATGTAATTGTTTAAGAAGTGTTACAGCGGGACATTTAGAACCTGAACACATTATATTTACAGTGTACAGGTTTGCAGGTTGCTGCCCTTATTGCACTTACATAATATATACAAATATTATTAAGTAACTTCTTTAATCTACATGTTTAAGGTACCAACCATGTAAGTACCTAGACTTCTAGGAAATCGAGGTACTTGCTGAAAGTAAGTCCCTAGATTTCTTTTTTGCCAAATAACTACTTTAATGAAAAAAGAGGCATGCTCCAAACTTGAACTGACAAAATATAATTATGAACATGAATAGAACACGTTTTTTGCATGACTGAATGCATGGTTATGGAATACAATAGATGACAATACACTCTAGCAACAAAACCAAACAATAATGTCAACGGGTGTCAGATAATGAAACTTTGGAATCAGCATTTTTATTTTCAATCAACATGATCAAAGAGCCACTTCAGCAAGAAGAAAACATTAAGTATATGTGACGTGTCATGTCAAAAGGAGACACTTTTGGGCAGGATCGTAAATGGAGAAATAGCCAAAAATCTGCCCGGGGTGATTTTTTCACAATTTGGGTTTGTTGCGAATTTGTGATGTTATTAATGTTAAGAATATTGTCTGATAGTTTCAGACCAGAATATAACTGGCATCTTGTATTTTTTGAGACATTTTCAATGTAATTCCTACTCTCAACATTGTCAATAATATTTTTAAAGGCCGATATCTCAATTTCCAATTTTATTATACCATAACTTACAAATTCAATATCTTCGCTTAGTAATATCTGATTTCATCGGGGAAAACGGCGTTGTGGAGTAAAATATCTCTATAGATATTGCTGAATCATTTAGGGCCTATAGCCACAATATTCAGATTCAGATTCAGATTTTATTGACATTCATCTTACAACAAGATATGGTCAAAACATATATAATAATATATATAATACAAATAAAGTACAAGAACAATACAGTTTACAACTATAAAGAATATAATATAAATTAACTAGGCATAGGCCTATTATTTAAATCCCGTTTTTCAAATGCATCTACATAATAAGATGAGTAAAAACCTCAAAATTGATAACTTGCCCAAAAGTGTCTCCTTTTGACATGACACGTCACATATAGCCTAAGTTGATTCACGTATCATATTGTGTATATTGAATAATAGAATAAATGGCAGCTGGATTAATCGGGTTATTTATTATTGTTTTGTGGTTTATTTATGTAAGTGAAAAGAGGAATAAAATTTATGATGTGGAAATTAAATGACAATATGTGTGCAATCATTGTTATTTTGTGTATTGTATTCAAATTTACAAGACAAAACATATACATATATGCCTAATAAGGGCATGGTAATGTCACAACAGAAAAAAATGGGTTATTCCAGTTGAAATCCACACTACCCCTGTGGAAGATTTTTGAAATATCTTCCACAGAGGGAGCATGTTTTTTAAATATAATTGACCAGGGTTACTCATACTCCCCCTGTATTATGGTTTTACCTCTATCTTCCACAACTGGAGTGAGTATTTTAAATTGAAGTTACCAAATGGTCTATTCTAGACGAAACGTCTCGAAAATACTCCCTCTGTGGAAGACAGACTTTAGCTTAATCTTCCACATGGGTAGTGTGGATTTAATTACGGGATTGTAATTTTATCTCTTTTGCATCTCAAGCTAATTCACGACACTTATATAGTTGTATAAGGAATATTTTACACACACTCCGGTAAGGATATCCCAGACACATCCGCATTCCCTGCCCAACAGATACCACTCACTTCCCCCCGCCCCCCCCCCCCCTCTATACACGCACCAGCAAACTTATGATCACGGTGCGTTTTCCAGTTCCTGCAACACCTCTCAAAATGTCACTTTGGCAAATTAAGGGATCTAAAATAAGCGTTTATTGCGTTTCGACAGTATTTTTTGTGGGACATGAGAGCACCTCAGACCTATCGAATTGCATTCTGAAAATGAAGCATGTCTTTCTGATATCAAATAATTTTCATTTTTTGAAAATGCAGTTTAATTAGCTCGTCTAATGAAACATAATATTATCTCGCGACTGAAATTGCCTTCCGTAGTGAAGTCACGTTTCACTATTTTCCCGGTGGCGGAAATAGCCTTCCGTAAGGAAGTCACGTGATAGTTTCGCGGGCAAGGCTTCGCTCGGGTTGCCGTTAGGTACATGTGTACCGGTTTTCATTCTATATCAGTCAAGCATTCGGAATCGGACGTAAAATTTTTTCTCTCTATGTATCATGTCTATTGTACAACGAAGAGGCCGAATTAAATCAGCAAGCTTATACAATACAGCTTTCTTCACATGGAATAAACTGTGACGGCAACAGATATTAAATCAAGATGTTGTCTGCATAGTTTTGTGTAAATTACTCGATAATACAAGTATACTGAGGTAGTCAGGCGTTACGAGTGCAATTCGCTGTATGACGATAATCAAGAGTGTGTGCTGATATTCCGGGGTTTCTTATGCTTGAACATACATGTAATGGCAACGACCGATGGCTAACACAATTTCTGTATTCGGCTTCAACGGGCAGAACAGGGGATAAATCGGTGAGATATTTGTTTTCAACAATTTGTCAAACCTTGCTGTTAATCAGTTTTATTAGCAGTGAATAACTGGGTTCTAGCCCATCTTTAGAAATTAGCCATGGAGAATAGCTCCAGATACGGATACCTACTTCTAAAATTCAGGTTTACATGTCAATCTAACGTTATCTTGCTGTATTTCAGCTAGGGGCCATGGGTAGAAAATCTGGGTTAATGTTCTTAGAACAATCCAAATAGGCCTACGTAATCAGATTGCGGGAGCACTTTCTTTGTCGCAGGACTAAAGTTGAAAATCGCCCAATTGGGCGCCCAAATCGCGGGTTTGGCAACCCTGCGTAATCTATTCATGACTTCAGGGACGCGCGACCTCTATCATAGATGACCATAATGGTCATCAGTTCTATTCACCATGTTCATTGAAGTGACAAGAGAATTGAATAGATGCGTGTATGTCCCATCAGAAAGTAATACAATTATTGGTACTCATGAATGCTAAAGATCGATGAATCATGCAGGTGGCCATTTCTATAACACATCATAAACCGGGAAGAAGGAAACTTGTTTCTGTTCTGGTTAAATAAATTAAAAGTTACATTTATTAGTAAAATTCGGTTCAATTTTTTGTTGTTGTTGTCGTTGTTGGTTCTGAATTGGAAAAATCTCTCTTGGTATAAAATGGCCATAGGCCTATGAGGGAAAGTTATTGCAACGCAAGGATATGTGCACTGGACACGTAATGGTCGAATTGGATAGTGTTCCGTGTTCCATTTTGACGAAACGAATCGTAACAAACAAACAAAATAAAAAATAATAACAGTAATAATGATAACTTGAATATTGTCGTCAAAGAAAAAGGCCATTTTAATTGTGCATTTGACGCGATTGGCGGCCATTGGTATATATAGGTTTTCATAAATGAAATTTCAACTCAAGCAGGGATATTTTACATTTGGAAAAAAAAAAAAAAAAAAAAAAAAAAAAAAAAAATCATACTCAAAATTTCTGTTCGGAATTGGAAAATCTCTCTGAGGATATAATGGCAATTTGAGCGAATTTTAATGTCAATTTCAAACATTTTATCGCAATCATTTTTTTTTTATTGTGGAAGCCATACGTGTTTTCGTTTTGGCATCAACTAGAATAAATTAATGAAGGAGTTGGAGTGTAGAATATATACGAGGCTAATAATATACACACATGTACATGTATATGACATACAGTATTTAGTGTAGGCTTTGCAGACAGAATTTGCTTCCCTTTTCTTCTGTTTTTAATTGCAGGTCGTATGGATTTTACGAGATGGGGATAGAAGGAAGAACGATAGACGAAAGAACGGGAACTTCTATATGGGGAAAATTATGGGCCTACAACGGCTAACTACATTTAGTGCAGACAAAGAGACAAAGGATCTACATCTTCATTAAAACACAGTGTTTCCCTCAAATTGAGTAGTGTTGCATCTCGAATATTAACATATTATACAGTGCTTCGTGCGAGTAAAAATAGCATCAGCAATTATGGAACTGAATTCTAACATGTCTATGGATGGGTAGGCAGTGAGGAATAGAGGAATATCGGTTCACAGCTTGATGGAAAGGTCAACACTTTTAATATTTGGTATCAGTGGAAGGAGCTTATACAATTCTTTGGCAATCTATCCAGGTTAAACAATTCAGGAAGCACAGTAAGGATACAGTTGGAGGAATGAAAGAATAATCTTGGGTGTCATCAATGGATCATTCAATTAATAAAAGTTCATACATTAAGCGCTGAACTGATCCGAAAGCAAGTAGTTGAAATTAGCGAGTTTTATCTCGGTAGCAGCTAACCAAATATGTTATTGCATAAATTATCTTTGATATATTTGTACAAACAAGGGTCATTCCACATCGGACAACTTGACTTTGGCTAGTTGGACAAATAGCGACAAGCGTTATGGCAGAAATCAGATGGGATTGAAATATTACTCATCAAATCAGACGTTAGTGTGCGCAAATAGTGATGCTTTGCCTTTTGATGCCTTGTCATTTATGTATTTCTGGATCTGTGTATCCATAAGGGTGATGTACTAGCAACCTCTCCCTTCTTTATCGCATCGTCATTTTTTAACAATAAGCGTGCAATGTGGCTTCTTTGTGACGGGCCCACGGATGTTTCTTCTGCTTTTATCGAAATCGCCGGTGGTTTTCTTTTTAACTCTATGTCATAATGTACATTGATTTTATGACGATATTGCTATAATTTTGTTTCAATATTACCTGCTTTATATAGTTTTGATGTGCTTATCATGCTTACTGTAGATTGATGTTGTTTTGAAAAGTAATTTTGTATATAAGGCCTATGCGTTGTAAATCGCTATATCATAATCATGTTTGATGCTTGCTATAGTTTATGATATTTGATATATAATTTTGTATTTAAGGCCTATGCTTTGTAAATTGCTATATCATGTTTGATGTACTTGTAATTTTGTATTTAGGGCATGCTTGGTAAAGCGCTTAACGACATCTGTTTTAGCGCTTCATAAATGTTTCGTTATTATTTATATATTATTGACTTGGTTCAGATAAATAAAACAAAAAAGATGATATATTGTTTGTCTTTTAAAACTAGTTTTAATATATTTGCTCGAACTCTTTGTATGTTCTAAAATTGTAAACTCAAATATTGTTCTCATTTTTTACAATGTATGTGGTTTTATATAATACCATGTTTTGTAAAGCGCTTTGAGTTCTTTTGATGTGATTGCACTATATAAGAAATTATTATCATTTTTATTATTATTATTGTTATTATTATTATTAGTTCTCCAGTAGTCAAATTACAGTATTCTCTTTTACGGTGTATGTATGTCACAATGTTAAATAGGTTCACCTAGTTGATACACCCAGAGACAAAAGGAAATTCACCTAAGTGGGCATGAAACATGTAGGGGCATTTGTCAAAACTTGGGAAGTCGACAGTGGCATATAGGGCCTACATTTGAACATCACATGTAGGCCTTGAGGGATGAAAATTCAAATAACGCCAATATTTAGCAGGCTAATAATCATTGGGTTTGTTTGTTTTGTTTGGCATTGGGTTTTTCTCATACGTAAATCTACCCAAAAGATAGTAGTACATTGTAGGAGTATTGATTGCCCGTCAGACTTTTTGTTATTCCAAACATAACGATGGCTAATGCACTGGTCAATTGAACCGTCAATCATTTTCTTCACCGCAAAGCTCGGCGGAAGGGTAGATGTCATGTAAAACATAAACTGCAATCAGAGGGGGCGGAAGTCAGGCAAGTTCCTTGACTTGTCTACGGAACTTGGGTGGCAGTTTTTTGGATCATTTTTCTAAAATGATCAATTTAATGTACATAATTATACATATATTACATTAATAAATTCTATTTTGTCTTTCCAATCTTCGTGGGTATTTGCCTACTAGAAGATTTGGCGTTGGTTTATGCTGATGCCCACCATGTAATCTAAATATGAATATAATATGAAAATGAGAAAGGGTCAGCCATTTAATTTCTTTTGATATATGTAAGTCCGCGGCTTTTTATATTGTCATCGTTAGATGCAGTCTTTATATTCTATCCATTGTTAAATCGAGTCTTTATATTTTCTCTATCGTTAGATAGTGCATTCCCTGTTAGGGGAACTTTTGGTTTATATGCGCAACTGGCTTTCGAAGTAATTGTTTGGAAGGCTCCGTCGGGTAATTACTCTGAGCGAAAAAGTTGACCATAAATCAATAAATATTAGTTGGCTGATTCCAATGAATTTTCTCAAAGCATTGCATGAATAAATTATGCGTTCTTTCTGAATGACTGATAAGTGTCCAAAAATTGGTGTGAGGCATTTCTTTATTTCAGTGTCTAGGGATAATGCAGTTTAATTAGCTCGTCTAATGAAACATAATATTATCTCGCGACTGAAATTGCCTTCCGTAGTGAAGTCACGTTTCACTATTTTCCCGGTGGCGGAAATAGCCTTCCGTAAGGAAGTCACGTGATAGTTTCGCGGGCAAGGCTTCGCTCGGGTTGCCGTTAGGTACATGTGTACCGGTTTTCATTCTATATCAGTCAAGCATTCGGAATCGGACGTAAAATTTTTTCCCACCCTCCACTCCCTTTATGTCAAGGTTGATCTGATTAAAATTGATCAAAATAGAGGACAGGACGTCGAAAATAAGTATCGCAAGAGTGAGACAAATCACATGAAGGTTTCATCTTTATTAAGTCAAAATGTAATTAAGAATGAAATGAAATCAGAACATGTTGGATGTCACGGTTCTTTGTGTTGCATAATAGTATGACTATATGAGTGTACGTGTGTGAGTAGTTCACTTCAGCTTCAGTTTCTATCTCAGCAACATGTTCTATTCTGTTGCGCAGCTGTAATATTTATTCTCAGTGAAATAGTGTGGTGAAGTTTGCTTCTGCCTCAGAAGCATTAGTGAAATTGATTTTAATTTGTGCCATTTTGAGTCAGAAGGAGAAAGGAAAACATAATTGGTTGAGAGCCCTCGGGTTAGAATATACTGCGGAATAGTATGACTAAGGGTGAGAGTGCGTGAGTAGATCATTTCAGGTTCAGGTCTAATTCAGCAACACGTTTTATGCTGTGGCGCAGTTATAAATTTTCAAATATCGTTGTAAAATAGTGTGGTTAAGTTGCTTCTTCTACAGAAGCATAAGTAAAAGCGTTAAAATTTATGCCATTTCAATCTTGGGCGGTATTTTGGTTGATGAATGTTGTGTATAGCGGGAAGGAAGGAATCAACACCAGGTTGGCATGGGGTAGCTAGACAGGGGCAAAGTACTATGCCCTCAGATTTTTCTTGTTCAACAAAATATAAGTAAAAAGGAAATATTGTGATCAAGTTTTTATGAGGTTGCGCAGCCGGCTAGTTATCGCGTTGAATTCTAGGGTAGGCTGTCCTATTGCATTTAGAGTAGGCATCATAACCTAGTGGTGCATACGATATCATAAGCTTTCAAAGCATGGCGATGTGTGTCAAGGAACCTGGGACAGTTTTTTGGATCATTTTTCTAAAATGATCAATTTAATGTACATAATTATACATATATTACATTAATAAATTCTATTTTGTCTTTCCAATCTTCGTGGGTATTTGCCTACTAGAAGATTTGGCGTTGGTTTATGCTGATGCCCACCATGTAATCTAAATATGAATATAATATGAAAATGAGAAAGGGTCAGCCATTTAATTTCTTTTGATATATGTAAGTCCGCGGCTTTTTATATTGTCATCGTTAGATGCAGTCTTTATATTCTATCCATTGTTAAATCGAGTCTTTATATTTTCTCTATCGTTAGATAGTGCATTCCCTGTTAGGGGAACTTTTGGTTTATATGCGCAACTGGCTTTCGAAGTAATTGTTTGGAAGGCTCCGTCGGGTAATTACTCTGAGCGAAAAAGTTGACCATAAATCAATAAATATTAGTTGGCTGATTCAATGAATTTTCTCAAAGCATTGCATGAATAAATTATGCGTTCTTTCTGAATGACTGATAAGTGTCCAAAAATTGGTGTGAGGCATTTCTTTATTTCAGTGTCTAGGGATAATCACAATATAATACAAATTTTATGACAAATTATAAAAATTTTATATTTTTCAAATTTTTGATATATAACAGTCTTCGAAGTAAATTATTTAAATCTAATGATATATTCTTAAAGTGTATGTAGCAGGGAGGAAAAGCCGACGGTCAATTGAAAATATTGACCTTTCATATTGAAGATATGGATTTTTTTCCCCAAAAGACCTAATTTTTTTGGTGTTTTGGGGAAAAAATCCATATCTTCAATACGAAAGGTCAAAATTTTCAATTGATCGTCGGCTTTTCATCCCACCTACATACACTTTAAGTATAAATCATCAGATTTATAAAGTTTACTTCAAGTACTGTTAAATATCAAAAATATCAATTTTAATGATTTGCCATAAAATGTGCATTAAATTGCGAATTTCAAAAAATCAAAATTATTTGAGATCAGAATGACATTCTTCGTATTCAGAATGCAATTCGATATGTCTGATGTGCTCTAATGTCCCAAAATAAATACTGTCCAAACGTTCATACCCCAGCCCTTAACAGGATCCAGTTTCAACACTTGTACACAGACACAAGAGCATTTTACGCACATCATATACTTGTATTCACCATCAAAAGAGCTTGTTGCTTTTTATCCCTTTCCTTGTTAATGACTTTTTGATCCCTATATTTGATTTATTGACTTTTTGATCTAATCCATATTTTTGATTTATGGACTATTTTAATACCGGTTTTTGATTAATAGACCCTTTTTGATCCCCATGTGTGATTTATGGACCTTCTTGATCCCTATTTTTGATTTATGAACTTTTTGATTCCTTTTTGTGATTTATGGACTTTTTGATCCATATTTTTGATTTATGGACTTTTTGATCCCTATTTTTGATTTATTAAGTTTTTTACCCCTAATTTTGATTTATGGTATCGACCTTTTTAATCACTTTTCTTGTTTTATTGACACTTTCTCCAAAAGCCTTTAAATTGTCGCCAAAATGGCACAAAGAATGTCAGTCTAGAAATATACGATTTGATAACCAAAAATGTACAAAACACACATATTCATAGAATATAATTTTTCTCAATTTGAGTACTACCGGTACATGTCATTATATGTCATTTGAGTACTACATGTCATTACTCACTACCTACTGAAGATAGCGAAATTTGTGAAATAGAGTTTGATGATATTTTTGAGCCCTTTTCTTGTTAATGACTGTTTTAATCCCTATTGATTTATTGACATTTTAAATCCATATTTCTAACAGTTCACGGACCTTTTTGATCCATATTTTTGATTCATGGACCTGTTCATCACTGTTTTTATTTATGGACCATTTTGATCACATTTTCTTATCTTATTGATTACCATGATTACGTTTCTCTATAAAAACCTCAAAATTTTCCCCCAAATGACGCAGAGAAGGTAATTTCAACATAGATACTCCTGTAATATGCCCTCAAATTGGCAACTATATATATATATTACTAGCTATCCTACTGAAGATAGCACAATTTGTGAAATAGAGTTTTGATGACATTTTTTTAGACCTTTTCTTATGCCGTTTCGTTACTATTTTTGGTTTATTGACATTGTGGTGCATATTTTTGATTCATGGAACTTGTGAATATAAATTTATATCACTATCTTTGATTTATTTACCTTTTTAATGAATTGACCTTTTGATCCCTATTCTTAATGCGTATGTAGGGTCCGTTTTTCTATACAACAGTGAATTACAGACACTGACAACAACGCTTTTCATGGACATTTACGCATATATTATGCACCCCACACCCCTACTAACTTGTAAACACCAGCAATGATTAAAATTCTATTGGAGATATATTAATATGTGTTTATTTAAGCGTCAAACGGCAAGTTCGCGTGAAAAACCAAGTTATGTTTATTAATTCGGGTATGCTAAATTCCAATATTTTGTCTGTCAAGCTGTATTGAACCCCTGATCAAAAAAAAGAAGAAGAACATTTGGATACAAAAAGGCTCATAGGCCTACTCTTCAACTTGAGGTCAAATTTTGCATTATTACTGTTTAATTGAGGTTATTGAACTATGCCATTGGGATGAGGTCATTGTGGTCCATAGTGTATCATTCAGTTTAAGTGCCTTTACAATTTTCTTCATCATTTGCTAAATCAAAATCAGAAAGTGTTAACGTTAAAGATAAACGTGTCGTGCACTATTTGATTCTGAGCTGTTTGGACAGATTTTCATTTGACGCCCTCAGTCTACTACCCTGAAACACGTTTGGTCTTGATTCCGCGCAAAACGTTATCGCTACACATAGCGGGCGACATAACCTGTTATAGTTTTCTTTCTGTAAAAGTTCCAGAAAGGGGAGGAATATAGTTTCCTTTTTTCATTCATCTTTAGGTTTCACAGAAGGGTCGTTATCTGGTTTCCATTGATCACAAAACTTAAATTAAAAACAAAATAAAGGTCTATGTCCTAAGTAAACTACAATGCTCATAATGAAAGAAGTCTAAAAATCGCACATTTTGGGCAAAATGACCCAAAAATTATTGAAAACTAAATTCGTATTTTTGGCAACACCCCATTCCACACTGAGTGATTATAGGGAAACAGTTCCCAACGGGTTGCCAACGTGTAACAAAAGGAATAATTCTGGTTTACCCTGCGCACAAGTAGGCCTGTATTAACACTAACCCTAATCATAACCCTAACCTAACCCTAAAACACAGGGTAAACCAGAATTGCAACAACAAAAGCCGACAAGATGTATAATAGAATAAGAATATTTTAATTACATCACCAAACATACAGGTAGGCCTACAGTCAAACATAAGTGTACAGCACATAATTAAACTAAATTTACAAGATTTATGTAATTCCACAGGGTAAACGGATATGATATGACCTATTAATAATAAGGAAGCGTAAATAGTCTTAAAATTAAGGTTGGTCTGAACCCTGGAATTATGGAAACTTTCGGGCCTCATAACTGCTAAATTGTTGGTCTAAAGTTATTAAGGGATCTAAAATGAGCGTTTATTGCGTTTCGACAGTATTTTTTATGGGAAATGAGAGCACCTCAGACCTATCAAATTGCATTCTGAATACGAAGCATGTCTTTCTGATATCAAATAATTTTCATTTTTCGAAAATCACAATATAATACAAATTTTATGACAAATTATAAAAATTTGATATTTTTCAAATTTTGATATATAACAGTCCTCGAAGTAAATTATATAAATCTAATGACATATTCTTAAAGTGTATGTAGCAGGGAGGAAAAGCCGACGGTCAATTGAAAATTTTGACCTTTCATATTGAAGATATGGATTTTTTCCCAAAAAGACCTAATTTTTTTGGGTGTTTTGGGAAAAAAATCCATATACGAAAGGTCAAATTTTTAATTGATCGTCGGCTTTTCATCCCACCTACATACACTTTAAGTATAAATCATCAGATTTATAAAGTTTACTTCAAGTACTGTTAAATATCAAAAATATCAATTTGTGTATTAAATTGCGAATTTAAAAAAATCAAAATTATTTGATATCAGAATGACATTCTTCGTATTTAGAATGCAATTCGATATGTCTGATGTGCTCTAATGTCCCACAATAAATACTGTCCAAACGTTCATACCCCAGCCCTTAAAGTATACATATTTAGAATGGCAAAGACTTGATAAGTTCATCTGTGAGGTCAAATTTGGGCCAAAATGCTCATTTTTGGCCCCAAATCCCTAAAAACGGGTTTTGGCCCACTTTTTTTTTGTGCAACGTAAAAAAAAAAAATTCTTAGGACAAATTTTTTTTAAATTATTTTTAAAAACTAGATAAAAATATCTCAGAGTCGTTTTTTCATTTTTTGAATTTCGACCAACTTCGAGAAATTTGCACCAAAAATGGTCAAAAATGCTGAATTTTCAAAAAAATCATAAAAAAGCCCGATTTTAGAAGTTGGTTAAAATTCAAAAAAATGAAAAAAAAAACGGCTCCAAGATATTTTTATCTAGTTTTTAAATATTAATAAAAAATGGCCCAAATTTGACCTCACAGATGAACTTATCAAGTCTTTGCCATTTTAAATATGTATACTTTTCTATACTTTTATCAACATCCTTTAAACCCCATATCACTTTGAGGAAATTACTTGTTTCACCAAAGGACCCAATTCCGCTGGAAAAACGAGCTGGTTGTGTATATGAAATCAACTGTACTGACTGTCCAAAATCATGGGGAAGGTGGGGCATAACGGAACACTTAACTTCGAGGATGCTCTGTGACGTCACCATAAGTAATATGACTGTAAAAAGTATATGTTCAGTTGAAGTTTGTATTTACCTTTAATATACCATTAACCAATATAACTTGAATCTTATAATTTTTTATAAAAATGAAGAAATATTTTCAAAAAAATAAATCCGTTTTGCCCCACTATCGGGGCAAAACGGAACCCCCCTATGGGGCAAAACGGCACCCTGGTGTAAACTTATATCAGTAGTTCCATCGGTAGGCCCTAGGCCTAGTTATAGGCCTATGTAGGCCTATATTCAGTTACCGGTACAATATTAAGTGGGCCTACCATCTCTGTGGAGTGAGTGGTTAACTTCTTATAGACCTAGGCCTATAGTAGGCCTATAATATGTATGACCAATATTTGATTAGAAAGAAATATTAAGTAGGCCTAGGCCTACCCATCTCTGTGGAGTAAGTTAACATTTAATCATTAATTCTATCTGTATAGGCCTAGTTTAATATGCCTATGTTTCAGCGAAGTGTTTACCATGTTCGAGTAGGCCCCTAGATAACGCCTACATTTCCTTGAGTGAATACGTATTATGTCCAATTGGGGCAAAACGGAACCCATCTGTGGGGCAAAACGCCCGGGGCAAAACGGAACCCTGTTCCGTTATGCCCCACGCTAGGGGTTCCGTTTTGCCCCATACCTGATTTTTTAGGAATAGGTTGCATGCATAATACATTGTAGCATATATACCATGCAGTAAATACAGCTCAAAGCTAGTACCTTAGTGTTTACAATATACACAATTATTTGGGAATCCGATATTAATGAAGTAAAATTTCCGCGCATTAAACATCTACATATCTTACGTCAGACAGGTTGTAATTTTTGACTCGATCTTGCTCGGATGTCAGTAGATTGTTTCAGATCAAATTTTGTTGTAAATCTGTGTGGCCATACTTGTGTTCCTCAATATAATTTGCATCGACGGCAGTATTGCCAAGGCCTATTTTTCCGTTGGGTCCGTTTTGCCCCGGGGGTCCGTTATGCCCACCTTCCCCTACAACTGGCCGCCAACTGGGCCAACGGTTTCAAATCCACTGCCCCTAGCAGGACCCCATCAGCGGTCACAGAACACAGAAGACAGAGAGTACCCACGTTTAGTGAGAGAAGCCATACAAATCAGAAGACACACGCCGCAACTCAACCGTGACCAGGGCCTCGAGATCCCGACACTCCCTCATTTCAAATAAACTACGCAAAAAAAGTTTCTTTATGGTTAGGAAATTTACCCACTAGGCCTATTAAAATCTAGCGATCAATTTTATACGTTTTCTAAATAATCGCGTGCGGGAGATTGTCCTGCGCATTTTGACTCCTCAATCACTACCCTACGACACTCCTGAGAAAAGATATGAATGTTTAAGTAACACGAGGTCGAAAAATGAAAATTGCAAAGAAGCCTATTCAATGGTTTTAGAGCTGATTCACGGATCCAAGACGGTTTCATTATTCCCGCCCTTAATTTTAAGCATTTTCCTTGATGCATGTTGGATAATCCTTTGCTTATTGTGCAGATGAATGATCAAAGACAAAGGTGAGTGGGTACTAAGACATTTACGTTTTGAGAGATGGATTTGGAAAAGGAATTCAAAACAGGTCATGATTACAGCTGCTTTTCTGGAAGCAGAAGGAATTGAGACACTTGAGTGGCCCTCCAGAAGCCCTGATCTTAACCCCTTGGAGAACCTTTGGGATCAGCACAAGAGACGAGTCAAGAAGAAGATAAAAGCAGATACAACTCTGGTGGGATTGCGTCGCATCGTTATCAACGAGTGGAACGGGGTTGAGCAAGGTAACATTCGACGCCTCATTAGGAGCTTGAGACGCCGCATGGCTGCTGCAAGGGAAGCCAACGGTGGACACATAAAGTATTGAAAGACTGGTAAAGAAAGAGATTAATCTCAAGTGAAGTTTGAAGCGGCAGATGATGCCTGAAATGTGCTCAGTAATTAAACAAACAATGTTATTTGCATGTTTGTTGTTTTTTTGTGTTCTTTTATGCTGAAAACTTGAATAGGCCTTTTTGCAATTTTCATTTTTTGACCTCGTGCTACTTAAACATTCATATCTTTTCTCAGGAGTGTCGTAGAGTAGTGATCGAGGTGTCAAAATGCGCAGGACATTCATCCGCATGCGATTATTTAGCAAACGTACAAAATTAGTCGCTAGATTTTAATAGTGGGCAAATTTCCAAGGGATTAAAATGTGGAGATGAACTGGTATGCAATCATAACACTATTGTGCTGGGAGGACACAAGAGGGTACATATAATCAAAAGTATAATGGCCTATAACCATACGTATATAATAGCCTATTGTGCTAACATTTTCATTATCGATATCTATCAACGCGGGCGACTTCTGATGCTCTCTGCCGAGATTCGCTTGATAAGTTATGCATAGACATCGTTGAGACATAAAGGATGGATATACGAGGCCTACATGTAGAAATCATGTGCATATATTGAGGGGTGGGGGTGGGGGTGTTTTGTTTATTTGTCTGAAATATAAACGATGCATGATGATGTAGATGATTTGATTATGAATAAGATTATTCCCCGGAAAGCACAACCCATACCTCTTACCTATGTTCCCTCCGCCACCTATATAACCTCCTCCTCCCCACACTCGATATCGACTCTTCCCTATTATTCCACTCCACTCTTGAGCCCCCCCCTCTCCCCTCCTTCCCTTCCCACTTCCAATGCTCTCTCCCCTCTGTTTCTCTTTCTCCCTTACCCTTACCCCCTCCCCCCTCACACACACACACACCCCCTCTTTCCCTGGCGATCTCTTCTACCTCTCTCTCTCTCTATTCTCCAATAAATAAATTGAATAAAAGTTAGTTTAAACCAGCTTTCTATGATATTGATCTTCCGTCATGCGACATGCACATAAATAGAGTTGGGTATAATAGTGTTTATAACACTGAAGTCATAATCTGTCAAGTGCCTATTGTAATGTCTGTGGAAATATTTCGATGGTCTATATATTTTCACAGTGAAATCAGCTTAGGCTATTTCGTAGTCTCTTGTCAATGCTTTCAAACTAAATAAATGCTTTCAAATGTAGACTGCTTTGTTCGACTTCTCTGCTCGTGAATATTGCACTGCGAAATTTAAACATTTCTTTTGTATACTTAGATCAGGTAACTCGAAAATCCTGTAATTTTATTCGTCACACCACTTATAAGAAACTGAAACCAAAACCGAAACTACCTGCCACAAATGTTTAGTTTTAAACAAAAGGTAGAAACAATGAGTTCGATATCTTGTGATTCAAGTGGTTAGGCAGGACAATAGGAAACCACGTGACCAAAACCAAAACCAAAACTAAAACTATATATTTGAAATGAGGCACTGTACACTTCATTGATTAGACCTAAGGCCACCTCAGGTCAATCGTGAAGTCAACTCCTTCACAACATCCTTGGAGTTCTCCTGATGAAGACATGTGTTACATCATGACATGTCGAAATATTGAGGTTAGTCTCGATAATTGTTGTGTTGAATGACTGTTTAAACTTACTTTGCCGACTTTTACATATTTAAGTCATTTTAGGCCAAAAAAAAAAAGGTTCGTCTCAAAGCTGACGCGCGCGTTTGTAAAATCCCACGATTTGACAAAAAACAAATGCGGAAATTTTTTTTATTTCAAAAAAAAAATTTTTTATAGTTTTTTCCAGAAAAAAATCGGCGAAAATCAGACTTTTTTCTCAAAATTTTCTCGCCGTGATTCTAAACCAACTATCTCGCTTTTTAAGAAAGTTTCCAAGCAGTGCACTTACTATAAAAATGTTGCTTTATGCCATAAAGTTCGCCGAATTCAATAAAATGCAGTTCCAACATCGCCAAAGTGCAGAATTCAACAGCATTACAAGCACATGGATGAGTGTTAAAACTCAATAAAAACTGACATTTCATTTCAAATGAGTTCAAGTTTAGGCCAAATATCATTATATTAATCGAATTAGTGGAATATTTTGACTATAAAACATAATTCATGGTCAAATTTTTTTTACTTTTTCTTCGACTCACGCCGGGCCGGCAGTTCAGTGAGTTGTTCACAAATTACATGACAATCTAAACTGACCTAATCTGATCAACAGAGGGCCAGGTAGGCAATATTTGTTTTTTTAACTTTTTTATTATTTTCGTATTTTCGGGGCCATGGCCTACAAAATACCATGAAAAAAAGTCGGGAATAAAAAAAAAAAAAAAGAAGAAAATCGCATTTCGCATTTGTTTTAAATTTCTCGTCAGCTTTGAGACAAACCTTTTTTTTGCCTTATCTTCCAACGAAAGAAATAGATTGAACATGTTGAATAGCAAACACCCTACTTGTATCGAATATTCACCGTCGAATACCGTAATAACTCGACAGTTAGCATAATTATAATGTTTACTATCGAGTGCTTTTGAAAACATGAAATTGTACCATAGTCCGGCGCTTTACCAACTGAACTCATGGGGTTGAGACACACTGCAGGTTTACTTGTTCGTATATAACTATGTGTAAGCCTTAAGGCATATCGATGATTTACCGCTCAAAACCCTTGAAACTTTATGGCGCACACCGTCATCATCCCTATATCTTCGTGTTAAAAATTGCCGTGATAGTACGATGAATCCTCACGTTTTTCAACAACTACGCATGGTGATTTTATTCGAGATAGGCCGTGCAACTCAGGCTAAGCATACAATTTGAGATTTTGAGCGCCTGCCACACTGTTTCTATTCTATGTTTTACGATTTTCGCATGATCAATATATGGCTGGCCGTAACCGCCACAACGTGGAGCTGCTACGCGTAGCTTACTTTTCGCTTCGCGGAGCTAAATTGACCAATCATGTTAGATCTTTTCATTACGCGGAGCCAGTGGATGCATCCTCGTTCCAGAGAGAAAACTCTTGCCAAAATTAATGTTTACTATGGGGATTTTAAATGAATCGATTGTAAATAAACCACGACCAGTTGTACAGGATCAATACCATTGTTTGATTAGTGTATAGTCAATGTTACCTTGCATGCATGTGTCATGTGTGTGGCGTGTTTGTTTGTTTGTTTGTCTACTGTGTCAGGCCAGGATCACTGACACCCACGGTACTGATACTCTCATACTATCACGGTGATCATATTGTTGAATGTTGTTGACTTAAAAATAATCATGATGCAGTCATGTCTACAGTAGAATTCACCACGACCTTTGAAGGACTTAAACCCTATTAAAAGCTATTAAACCAAGATAACACTAAATGAAAACGGCTCAACTATGTTACATCAGATCTTCTCTGGTTAAATACACACTGCACTTGTGTCTGTTTTACCTGTGCAATGAGCAATGAGCTGGTATTATAGTTTCAGTTGGGTGAACGATTATAAAGCGAACGCAAGGTAACAATACTGTGGGCTTTTGTTTACGAAATGAGACAATAGTCTGCTTATTGTTAACCAGCGTTCTTGAATGAGAAGCTTAATGACTTAACACGGTTTAGAAATAATTTCTTCATATTTTTTGGTACAAAAGTACCAATATTTCCAAACACCTAAATTAGGTAAAAATTTAGGACATGTTACAAAACTATATTTTCTAGAATTTCAGAGAATACTTTAAATATTGGCCGGTTATTTTTTACACAGTAGTGACGTCAACTAGGCAATGGCCTATACTTCTAACATACACTATTTGTAGAGGTCACGCGTCAATGGTGAGCGCACTGAGTATTGTGTATAGGAAAACGGACAGTAACTACAGTATGTATGGCCTACTACTAGTATATAAAGTAAATCCGAACTGGTTTGCAGTTTGCTGAAGGTCGAATTCCGCAGGGATACCGCGCAAGTTATACAAATTAGCTCCCGGCGATACACTGCAGATCGCAGAACTGTGTGCATAGTTTACCACCACTCTGCCTAGCTATATAGTTATGTACAATACTGTATGAGTTTCTTATGAGTGCATGTCCATCTTAATAATAAGTCAGTTCGTACTTTTCATAAACTACTTTTTGAATCATAACTTTCGTGACCGAGGATATCTTGCAACTACGTGACGCTCGTCTGGCAAATTCTTAATGAATAAATTCGCTTCACGTAATGAGTAAGTCGTATACTTAATTAGTCAGTTTTACCTCCGAGTAATGAAAAACTCTAACATGATCATGATTGGTCAATTTGGCTCCACGGAGCAAAAAGTCAGCTACGCGTATATCCAGCTCCACGTTGTGGCGGTTGCGGCCTACCATATCAGTATCCCATATGATATTTCTATTGCAAGAAAATTTTATTTGTTGTCAGGTTTTATCTTAAATACACTAACTGGAAATTAAATACACTAATTAGTGATGACCGGTATTTTGCTGTGGATATGTTTAACTGCAATTTGCGGGTAAAAAATTTGAAATCCTGAGTAAAAATTTTGATCATATTCAACTCTTTGAGAAAAAATTTATATAAAAGAATGCATGTAAAATCCAGCTGCAATACAATGTACATTATTGACACACTATCACTCTCTTTATCTACGGCAATAATAGAATATCGATTTCAATCGAATTGAATACGATGCTCAGTTTTGAGTTTGTAGTTGACTACTAAGCGACCTAAGCGATCGATTGCTAGCCAATCAGATAGAACTCCTTTTCTTGCGTTCGGTGAAATACCAGTCGCCCGTCGCTCACCAACGGAGTATTAAATTTATATTTATCGAATAGGAAGTCGACACTGTGTGGCGCGCTTCATGTTTGCATGTTTCGATAGTATTCCATATATGCTAACTATCGAGTTTTTACGGTATGGCGTATGAATCGGCCCTATACGTATAATACTTGAGTTATGTAAAAACCTCATACATAAATCCATAGGCCTATATCTCTCCATGTTACTTCCAAGATCAAGGTTGAAGTATGTCATCTGTGAAGACACGATAGGATATCACTACATGCATGATGATCACATTCAAGGATCATGTTTAGTAATCTTTATAGGCCTAATACTGTAACAATAAAAATTATACAATTGTAATTTCGCTTTTTAGAAGTAAAAAAGAAAGAAAGAAAGAAAGAAAGAAAGAAAAGAGATCATGGCAACAATGTTATATGCAGTGGAATCATTAACATCTTAAACAGAAATAACAGAAAATTTTTACTTGGTTTCTTTACTAGTTCGGGCTCAAACGCTGTGCTCAATTATAACTAAATAGTCCAGAAAACGAGTTGGGCCACTTTTGACATTTTCGCGCATATCAAGCTTGCATCGCGTTAAGGGTACTTGCCCATGAGTTTCATTCAGGGGCGTGTTTGCAAAACGGCACAGCGCATTAGTAAAAAGAATAAAAAATACTAAAATTTTCACCGGGGTTCGAACCACTGCCAATTTCACTGAATGCTAAAGATGCCTATACTGTGCCACGGTGACTGTGGTTAACATTCGGCGATTTTCAAAGATATACATATCAACACGTTTCTAGTGTATTGAAAATCATTTTGATTTTGATTTTGGTAGGAATACGGTCATAGAAAGACATATGACTCTACTTGTCTGTTTGTTTTTCATTTAATAGAAATTAATTTTGATGAATTGAACTGGTACAACTCTTAGCACTCGTGATAAACGACGATTAATTTAGTAATAATAAAATGAAAACGCTGGGTCATTCACGACGTCGTTTGTAATTTATGTCAAAACCTGGGGGGACCACACACATCCGTGCTGCATGTATACGTGCGCAATCGATACTCAATGATCCAGACAATAGCGTTTGAATATACCGCCCTGCTTGACACATCTTGTCACTTGCGGGAAGATATACTATAGGCCTACCCTAATAGCTTACAATAGATACCCCACTGTGCTAGTTTATACGCGTAGTGCCCGCACTTTTGAACCATATTTTGTTCAAAAATGATAGGAAGGGACTGTTTTCAGCTAAAATGTTGGTTATCAGCAGATGCTTAATGATACCGGGAAGTGTTGCAGAAAGGTAAGCGTACTCTTTATTATTTCAAAATATGTATATCAATGAATTTAAATTTGAAATCCAAAAAGGAAATGTCAGGTCAAAATTCTCACCTTAGAATTATTGTGAAATAAAATCAAACTAAATTTAGGCTCCGCAAACAACGTCCAATTATTCCCATTGGTGTTTGCTACACGTGCATATAATAAATTATGATTTGGGGCTAATTTGAGAAGAGTTAATGCCTCGAGTTTCAAAATACACCGAGTGATGTTTTTTGATCAAAAACATCGACAATTCAAGACTCTGTAAAAACAAATCAAGAATTTTCTGGGATAATTGCAACTAAGTGCAATGAAAGGTATGATCTAAGCTACCAGGTGCATCGTTAATTTCCTGACTATGATATTTAGTTGTGGGAAAAGATTACTTTAATGTTTTGGCGGGATTATTTCCCGCCAAAAATTATAACCAAAAAGAGCATGTAGCCTTAAGTTGACTTTCATGATTAGCAATTGCGTTTTTGTTTGTTTGTTTACCCAGGTTGGTCCGTGAGGAACACATGCTAATCCATGGAAAACCATGGACCGTTCCAAGCTCATATGATACAAATGCACAAGCCTGGATAGCCAATGTAGGCTAAAATATGCATGCTGGCCTAGATAGCTTTGATAAACAAAGCAAGAAATGGTATACAAATATTGACTGCTATGAGGGGCATGGTTAAAATTATAGGCCCAAGGTGATCTCAAAACCATGACTATGCCCCGAGGCGTAGCCGAGGGCATAGTCATGGTTTTGAGATCACCGCGGGCCTATAATTTTAACCATGCCCCGAATAAAAAGCAGTCAATATTTGTTTTATATACCAAATCTTAAGATTCTTGTTATCTGTTTGGTTAAAAGCATCGATTTTGGGAAGAGAAATTAATAGTTTCAATGCGAACGGCACACAGATTACAATCTGCGATTTCTGCGTAATTATAGCGCGTGAAAACATTAACGCGTGCGTAATATCATTTTACGCTGGGAAAAACGCGCAGTTTGATCGTGACGCACGTGACCGGTCCATAGTTCATTTCCATGGACCGGTCCATAGTTCATTTTGCGGGCATAGTTAATTCAATGACTGCACTTTCAACCAATCAGATGACAGGAATCTATATATGAGGTATATAAAAGAAAATAGCTAGGAAAAAGAGAAAAGAGAGAAGGCCACTCCCAAACACAATTGTACAATTTTACTCTTAGCCCTTACTTCGTGAGAAAGGAAACTGGAATTCCAATCTCAGGCCCCGATGCAATGGCGTAATGTGGTATGCAATAGAATCAGTAATATTTTGGCTAACAGAAAAACTTTTACTTGGATTCTTTCCTATAGTTCAGGTTCAAACGCTATGCTTTACTTAAAGCAATAATGTCAAGTGTGATTTTCATAAAGAATATAGAGTACCGTAAAATGGGGTAACTTCGGTCAGCGGGGTAACTTTGGTCGGTCAAATATATTTTTTTAAATGGTCATATTTTCGTACAGCAATATTGTTTTTAGTCATATTTGATGTCAATTTGTTAAGAAATATGTTTGGAAGAAATAATAGTCGCTCATGTGTAATTTCCTTGAAATTTACGAAAAATCGGGATTTTTTTTACATTTTTTTCAGAAAAAATAAAAATCGATATTTGTGAGCAAGGATGTGTATTTGATTAATTTTGCAAGGTGTCAAATGTCACAAAAAACAACAACTTGCCCATATTCAGCGAAGATCAATTTTTTTGATTTTTTTCCTTTATGGAATGTAATACTGTGACCAAAGTTGCCCCAAAGGCAGGGTAACTTTGGTCAGGTCATTTTTAACCCCTAGGGCACCCTTACAAAATTATTAAAAAATCTTTTTCAATTTCAAGGTGTAGAAGGGAACCCTAATGTCACAAAAAAGAGTTAATTAGAAATATAATTGGTTTTGTTTGGAAGCAGTGGTTTAAAAACTCTGAAAAGTGCCCAAAGTTACCCCATTTTTACGTCCTATCTAAATGTTAGTTTTCACTGATCACATTGTTCCATTTGAATTCCGAGCCAAACCAATGAGGTAAAACGAAGAAAATTGCTATTTCATTCCAGCGCTAAAATGCGTGTATTAGATCACCAATCGGCCAAGTATTATTGTACGGAGCAAGTTACGCAGCTGGGACGTAGGCCTATATTATAAGGCGTACGTACGACGAATAGCGATATGCACACAATTTAAAACGTCACCGAATCAATGATACCATCACGACATGAGCTGACATTCACGAGACGTGTTAGTAAGCACTCGATCGGTGAACTCTGAATAAAAGCGGATATCCCATTTCAGGATCATTCTTTTACGTGATATTTGACCCACTGGGCATTAATCATGCATAAAGTAGAAATTCAAGAAAAATTAAGGGCGTCACTGCGAAATGCCCCATTTTTGTTTAAAATTACCCATCTTAAGAGCACCGACCAGATCATATGGTTCTCATGATTGAACTCAATTCAGTCACTCTTGCCACACAAAGACACGAAAGTGACCCAAGCTGTTTTAGGACTATCATCCCAGCAAACACAAAAACTTTTTAAAACGTTTTAAATAAGTTATATTTTGACTTTTCGTTTAGGTAAAAACATTTTAATAACATTAAAATGTCGGGTTATATAAAGGTCATGATAACGTTTTAAAACGTTTTGTATGAAAACACACTACAAAAAATATTTTTAATGTTTTCAAAAATGTTATTGTAAACTATTTTACAAACATTTTTGCCAAATATTGTGTCAATACTTAAATAACATTATGTTAAAATGTTTGAACCCAGCAAACACAGAAATGTTCTTAAAATGTTTTTTCAAAACCTTTTAATAACATTTAAATGTCGGGTTATATAAAGGTTATGAAAACGTTTTTAAAACGTTATTGACAATATTTTGGGCAAACATTTTTCGCAAAAATATTTTTTCAACCCCAAAATAACATTCTGTTTGGAATGTTTTGTATCAAGTTTTCAAGAATGTTTTTGGAATGTTATTAAAACGTTTTTTATACCCTTTATATAACCCGACATTTAAACGTTTTCTGTAAAACATTTTTGTTTGCTGAGCAGTAGATTATAAAAAAATGTTTTTAAGGTTATGAAAACGTTTTATACTCTTAATATACCCTTTATATAACCCGACATTTAAACGTTTTCTGACAACCTTTTATAACCTTTTGCGAATGATGTCGAAAACGTTTTGTGTTTGCTGGGATGACTATAGGACAACTTTACGCAATTGGTCATAGGCCATATTATCTTCGCTTAGGGCCTATAGACCACCGATTTTATTGAAACAAAACTAATGTAGTAGTTGCTTGAGAAACATTGATGACCAATTAACTTAGGGAACAAACCAAAAGATCGATGACGTCCTATAAACGAAACTAGTTTCGTTTAGGGGGGAGGGGGTAAAAATGCTCGATTACGTTTGTACAAAAACATCGGTCTGAAGAATGTGTCATTATTATTATTATGTCAAAATTTTCAACATTTCATTATTACGTTTCTGGCAAGGAGGGAGGGGGTAGGCTGAGAAACGAAACTAGTATACGTTTATAGGACGTCATCGATCTTTTGGTTTGTTCCCTTAGTACAATCAATAAGTGACATGTTTGCCTAATATTATTTCCTAAATTGTTTAATATTTTGTTGTTATAACCTGTACACATTATCAGCAAACACTCAATGCTATCTCGAAGATCGTCATATTAACCATACTGCAGTTACTGTCCGTTTTCCTATACACAATACACAGTGCTCTCACCATTGACGCGCGACCAAATAGTGTATGTTAGAAGTATATTGCATTTGCCTAGTTAACATCACTGTGTGAAAAATAACCGGCCAATATTTAAACTATTCTCCAAACTTCTAGCAAATATATTTCTCTAACATGACCTAAAATTACAGCTAGGTTAGATGTTCAGAAGGGGTCGCACTTTCGTAGAATATGAGTGATAGCAAAGCATAGCTAGCTCATAGCTAGCCAACTCCCCGTGTTAATTGAATGGAGATTTGACCGAAAATATTGAGCTATATTGGTAACGGACCGCTCCGTTCTGAAGGATGCCACAAAAAAAAACGGTACAAGCTACATTGAAACTATTCTATGAAATTCTAGAAAATATAGTTTTGTAACATGTCCTAAATTTTTAGCTAATTTAGGTGTTTGGAGAGGGTCGCACTTTTGTGTTTTAGGAAGGATATGTAAACGACAGATAACACCAAAAATATGAAGAAATTATTTCCAAACCGTGTTAAGTCAACAATCATTATGTTGCTCATTTTCAAGAATGCTGGTTAACAAAAAGCAGGCCATTGTCTCATTTCGTGAACAAAGGTCCACATACCATTGTTTCCTTCCGTTTCCTTTATAATCGGTTACCCAACTGAAGCTATAATACCAGCTTTATTGCGATATCGCACATGTAAAACAGACACATGTGCACAACCAGAGAAGATCCGATTTAATCAGTTGAGCTGTTTCAATGAGTGTTATCTTGGTTTAATAGCTTTTAATGGGGTTTAAGTCCTGCAAAGGTCAAGATGAATTCTACTGTAGACATGACTGCATCATGCACATCAACGAGGCATACCACAAGTCTCTGACACGGGGAAATGCCTCGGAAGTTTGGGCTCCGAGACTCCGTCGCCCCCATCATCATCAGTCATGTTGAGAGTAGGCCTATGGACATTTTGCGAACTGTCGAACGAGACTGCGTTTATATGTGATTCGGACAATTTTCGCTTTCTCCCAGGCACACTATCATTTGATTGCGGATTTGGTACTGTACAACTGAAAAACAATAATATAAAAGTTTACAATTAACAATAATGCTTAATTTGTTATTAGCATAGACACTTTATATAGACTTTGCAAAAATGCGCGAAAAATGTCGTGTTTTGATTATGCATATAAGGTGTCAAATGTATCAAATCCGTACAGCGTTAGATACTGTCACAGACTTATACGATACTTTTGTAAATATTTGTTAAAAATAACTTCTGGTAAAATGCCTCACGTCAGTATCAAACAGTACAATGCCTACTGTATAAAAAGCCCGAGCCATTCGGGATTGAATTTTGCACAGTGAAGAATATTTGGCAGGGAGTACAATAATAATCATTATATTTGAAATCCGGTACAAAATAACAAACTTTCTTGAAATCTATATAGGGTATTTTTTTAGTTTTTAGTCTTACCTGTCGTGTGATGAGTAGACCGGCTTAGACTCCCTCTTTGTAGGGGTTCTTTTGGAGGTATGATAGTTCGCAGGCTTCTCCATCTTGGCCATGCCCGTATTCCAAACATGAATTAACCTATAGAAGATCTCTCGGATAAGTTTCTCTCACGCCCTGGTCCACTATTAGAAGGGACTGTGTGTTGAAAAATTCAAAGAAAAAGAAGATCTGTAGCCACATAATGTCATCGCCAATGTCACCATATCAGTGGCATAGCGGGTGGCATAGCCAGCACTTTTTCAGAGGTTGGGCAAATAGGGGCTCACTTCTGCAAATAATTTGTAGTTGCAAGCTAAAAATGTACGTAGGCGGCCTGGCGTTCAGCCGTTCAGTTTGAAATTAAATCAAGTTGTGGTTTTGAGTCAACTTGTCAAAAATTACTAAGTAAAACAAAAACAATTAAAAGCAAAACAATAACTGATTCATCAAAAAGTGGTACCATTATGCTAGTAATCTTTGATTTAGACTTTAAATCAGTAACTTTTTACACCTACACGTTTTGAATGCTCGTTCGGCACTAGTTCCTGTAAACAAAATATGCTGTTTCATAATGTTTCCCAATTTTTAACATTAATGTACGCCTACACATTTTTACGCCATTTGTGATTTGCATGACTTTTATTATATACGCGTCCTGAACTCGGCGACTTTGCGTCACACCTTGATTTTTGACCTTGACACGATGCACCAATTTTGGTAATAAGGGACGCACCATTAGATATTATCGGGGGGCTAGGAGTTTTTGAAAAAAAGTTTTGCCTCACTGCTGAGTAAAAAATAAAAAATTTGCCTCACTGATGAGTAAAAAAAAAAATTTTGCCTCACTGATGAAAAAAAAATTGCAAAAAAAAAAAATTTTCCCTACCCAGCTCTGTATAAAGATATACATTAAAATTGAAAAAAAAGACAACTTCGCCGCCGAAGGCGGCGAAAAAAAAAATTTATGTGTACCCCTCCATCAATATTCTTAATGCAGTTTTGAAACGTTCAGACCATTAGCTTTCTAGTGATATAGAGCTTTTTTAGTGCGTATTTCAGAAAAATGCTGGTGGATTTTTATATCAATTCAACCCATCAGTGTGATATATTAAAAAATTTTTCTTAGGGTAACACCCTACACTATAAATTTCAAGTGCAATTTTGGATTCCGTGTGCCAAGAGCTTTCCAAAAATGTATAGGCCTGCTTTTGCTATATCCCATGGTGTATACTTCTCAAATTACTGCGATGGTTATCTCAAGCAGGTATACATGTATTGTGCTTGAAAATATGGGTTTACTGTGTAGAGAATAGGGACGAATTTGAATGTCATGTGACTTACCGGTCGGACATTGTTGGGTGATGGTATAAACACTTAAAATGCAATATACCTGTGATTACCATTCCTCTTATTTTCTTTAAAGAAAGTTAAGCTATTTAAATGTGCACATGGCTGACAACAAAGCTATCTTTTGATACCAGCCATTTTAGGTAATAAGCAATGATAAGGACAAATTTGAAGTACATAATGAACATTATTTCACAATAATTGTGTGAACTTAAATTGCAAACTATACCCATAGAGATTGTATATGAGTGCGCCGCTACCACAAGCATGACATGTACCGCTGCCACCACCACCCCTGACTTGTTCAATTGGATTTGATCCCAATCTGTCACGGTTCTTAATGGAACTCTCCACGATAGTTTAGCTTTCATTTAATATATCTAAGATACACTCAAAAATCAAAATGATCACAGGAAAAGTGTGACGCCACCACCTTTTTTTGGGCGTTGTTTCAAAACGCATGGCCTTAAGGACGGTGGTACGACACCCCTTGATCATGTTGATAAATTTGTGATTATTTTTGCATTTTTCCTCACAATATAATAACACACTGATAACAAAAGTTATGTATATTATAGGGGCAAGAAATCCAGTTACTACACTGGAATTTCAGTGACTCAAGACAACTGAGCGGTACTTTATTTATGATAAGAAAAGAGGTACCGCTAGAATATACCTCATTTCTTAACATATTATAATGAACCACTTGTCTTGAATCACTGAAATTTCAGCGAAGTAATTGTATTCCTTGCCTATAATATACATAACTATTGTTACCAGTGTGTATAGTTATTTTGTGAGAAAAATGCAAAATTAGTAGTCACAACATTGATCAGGGGCTGTAGTACCACCTTAAACAAGATCATTGACTGTATGTAATGCATGTAAGCAAGGGTGTTATTAAGGCATTCAGGGAAATGCGCCAATTTAAACAGTTCAAATTTTTAAATTATTAAAATACGGGCTCTGAGCATGATGAGACTGAATGACTTAATACACCGTTGCTTACATATGGGCGGCCGTGAGGGCCAAAAGGGTCTCAAAACCACCCAAGGGTCTCAAAAGTACAATAAGGTCTCAAAAACACACAAAAGTCTCAGAAATAAACACACAACAAGGTCTCAAAAGTATAATAAGGTCTCAAAAACACAGAAAGCTCTCAGAAACAAACACACAGTAATGTCTCAATAGCAAAATACGGTCTCAAAAACAGAGAAAGGTCTCAGAAACAAACACACAACAATGTCTCAATAGTATAATAAGGTCTCAAAAACAGGGAAAGGTCTCAAATACAGAGAAAGGTCTCAAAAACAGAGAAAGGTATCAAAAACAGAGAAAGGTCTGAAATACAGAGAAAGGTCTCAAAAACAAAGAAAGGTCTCAAAAACAAAGAACAGAGAAAGGTCTCAAATACAGAGAATGATCTCAAAAACAGAAAAAGGTCTCAAAAACAGAGAAAGGTCTGAAATACAGAGAAAGGTCTCAAAAACAGAGAAAGGTCTCAAAAACAGAGAAAGGTCTCAAATACAGAGAAAGGTCTCAAAAACAGAGAAAGGTCTCACAAACAGAGAAAGGTCTCAAATACAGAGAAAGGTCTCAAATACAGAGAAAGGTCTCAAAAACAGAGAAAGGTCTCAAAAACAGAGAAAGGTCTCAAAAACAGAGAAAGGTCTCAAAAACATAGAAACGTCTCAAATACAGAGAAAGGTCTCAAAAACAGAGACAGGTCTCAAAAACAGAGACAGGTCTCAAAAACAGAAAAAGGTCTCAAATACACGTTATTATGGTCTCAAAAACACGTTATGGTCTCAAAACACGTTATGGTCTCAAAAACACGTTATGGTCTCAAAAACGAAGGGGCGACGGAAGAAGAAGGGGCGGCAAACGAAGGGGCGGCGGAAGAAGAAGAAAATTGTACTATACACCAAAATGTGTTGGTTGTAGGGCGCTAGAGCTTATAATCCTTTTTTTTTTTTTGCTCTTCACTTTTTCAAACCACCGTAATAAAAATTGGGTTAACCTTTTCGGGCGGCAAAATTGAATTTTCTTCAGGCCCCCGGGGAAGGAGAGGAGCGGCCACGGTACGCCACTGCCAACACTCCCAATACAACATACTAATCACATTCACATGAATATCTACGCACATTATGTAACACACATGCACTTAGTCAACCCCAAAACACACCCACCCCCACCCCCTACTCACCCCAGGATACATGTACGGTAGGCCCTACCTGAATTTGGGGCACTGTGTTAGTAAGTAAGATACCCCTTGTGGACACCCCCTTGTGGACACCTCCTTATAGCATGCGCGTATTTTTTTTTTTTTGGGGGGTGGCTTTGGGGGCGCGCGAGCCTACCGGGGTAAAAGCAGGGGGCGGCCATAACGAAGGGGTAGCGGAATAAGAAGGGCGGCAAAAAAAAAAAAAAAAAGAGGGGCGGCGGAAGAAGAAGAGGCGACAAAAAGAATTAGTAAAGAAATAAAAAAACCCTTTTTTAAAAAGCGTTAAGCAGCGCCAAGGATTTATCATTTAAATATTGGTGCAATGCACTTAAAACCCACCCATAATCATATACCAAGGGCGGAAAAAAATTGAATAAGTATAAATTTTTTTGAAAAAAATGGTACTATAGATCAAAATGTGTTGCTTTTAGGGCGCTAGCGCCTATAATCCTATTTTTTTTCTTTCTTTTTTAAATTTTTTTGCTCTTCACTTTTTCAAACCACCGAAAAAAGATTGGGTCAACCTTTTCGGGCTGTTGAGGAAGGGGCGGCAAAATTGAATTTTCTTCAGCCCCCGGGGTAGGAGCGGCCACGATACGCCACTGTATAGGGTCATGAAACCGCCTTGTGGCGGAACAAAATGACCGTTTCTCGATTGTGTAGCAGTTGAAGGACTGGTGGATCAAGTCTAATGGTCCGTTGAGATATTTTGCTAATGTGGGGTTCGTAAAAGTTAGCAAGGAAGCAAGCAAACTTGTAATCAGCGTGCATTTTCCACATCCTGGGACAACGCCTAAAATATCACTTTGTCAGTTTTGATATTATAATGTCTTTTTCATCTCCAAAAAACGTATACAAAGGGACACTTACATGAGCATTTACGCACATTATACACACCCACCTCCCCCCACACACACCCCAACATATTCTGCATATGCTTAATCAAAATGAGGAAGTGTTACGTTAAAGATAAACGTGTCGGGGTGTGTGCGTGCAATATTTGATTCGGAGCCGTTTGGAAAGAATTTCATTTGACGCCCTCAGTCATTGCTTTTAAAACGTACACATGGCCATCCTTTAATAAGTTTTGGTCATGTGTTTTGGTCTTGATTGCAAAACGCCCTCATTTCGCAGAGCGGACGGCATAACCTATCACAGAGTTCTTTCTGTAAAAGTTGAGAAAGGTGAGGAAAATAGTTTCTTTCATTGTCTTTCGACGAGTCATAAGATTTGATCATTCTGAAAATGAAGTGTGGACTAGAAGTATGTTCTATGTGAGAAGTCTTTTTAGTGGTGTGCGCCCTTACTATGCCTGCAGAATTCAACGTGCTTAAAGGAGTGTGATGGCAGGAGCCACATTTTCCAGTTTTAGCCAGTAAAGGGGCAGCCCCGCCAGAACAGTTATTATGGGGTGATCATAATCAGTGACAAGGTTATCTGAATTATCTGAAATGAGTTATCTGAATTTGACAGGTGTTAATTGATGAAATAACATTAAAACATCAATTAGCACCTGCCACATTCAGAGATAACCTTGTTACTGATTAATTTGATAACCAGGCAGGTTTGCTTCAAACCAGAAGAACTGCTCTGGAGGGGTTTCCTCTTTAAGTAAAAAATCGAATATACTTCTCAATATTGATACAATACATTGGCCTTACAGGGAGTGAGTCGAGGAGGCCAATTATCGTCTATTTCCACAGGTCTTGGAGTCCTTAAGCCAAGGCTAATAATATGTCAAATCGAATATTTTGGACGTTTTTCCCCTCATGAATGAGAAAAATACATGCACATGGGGCGGAAATGACACCCCTTATATCAAATCTTGGGATCTCCTGTTTGAGACCGATACCAAATTCTCTTGTGTACCAGTGTCTCAATATTTGAATGCAAACACCGTTATGCTCCTCTCCGACCCGCCTTATAAATTAAAAGCACTTTGTATGCCTTATTGTTCGGATACAAAAGTTACACAAAATAAGAAAGATGACAAATCACATATTTATATATGAGAGAATCATTTTATTTGAATGTTTCGTATTTCGTATTAACAATATAGAATATACAACTTCAATACATTTGGGCAATATCAAAGACTCAAGATATAAAATCTACCAATGTACACCATTAATGATCGTGTGTACAGTACACAGTGGTAGATTTTGTATCTAGGGTCTTTGATATTGCCAATATAATTGAACGTGTGTAACGACGCATAACGTAACAAAATCGCATAACATAACAAATTGCTACGTTATGCGTTCAAAACCGTTTGGCACTAAGAAAAAGGGACAACTTTTTTGCTGCTCGTCGCATAACGTAACAAAAAAATTAAAATGATCAGAAATGACAAATACTTGAAAGATTTTATGTTTAATGTCCTCCTCCCCTCTGTTCAAGTCAAAACTCGGCCCATGCTATCTCGTCCACACCAAATTTGACAACCGAAATAAAAAATTCAAAAGTAACAAATACTTGAAAGATTTTATGTTGGAAGTCCTCCCTCTCTCTGTTCAAGTCAAAACTCGGCCCATGCTATCTCGTCCACACCAAATTTGTCCCCCGAAATAAAAAAAATTCAAAAGTAACAAATACTTAAAAGATTTTCGGAAAAGCTCTTTTATCCGGATTTCTTCGCATATATGGACATGACTTGACCTCCAGTTAATATCGAAATAAGAAACAGATTCGAGTGGGTCTAACTTTTTGTTACGTAATGCGTTTTGGAGGTTACACTGTCGGAAAAATCGAGTGGGTCTAATTTTTGTTACGTTATGCGTTTTGATGGTTTAAATGTCAAAAAAATAGTTTTATCCGGATCTTTTTGCATGAATCGACTTGATTTGACCTCCGATGATTATTAATGGGAAAAAATTTTAGTTACGTTATGCGTCAGCCATGCTATAGGGCCCATGGGGCCCGAAGCAAAAAAAGAGGTCTACCTATTACGATAATAAGTCAATTATCATTTGTTCTTGTTCAAAGATTGATGAATAAAAAAAATGCATGCTTGAACCATATTTTGTACTTTGTTTTCAAAATTACAAAAAATGACTAATAGGCAATTATTGTAGCACAGTAGGCTGTTAGTATATGCATTAAAGATAGCTGTCACTGCAATTTTTGTACTTTCTGAAGTATATCACTTGAATTTTGTTAAAGGTCCATGACGCAATCGACAGCCTCACCCTCACCAACGATTTTTCTCATTGCTGATATCACATACTATTACTAGATAGTAAATTTCTCATTACCATCCTGAAATTTGATGCTCCAAATCGATATATTTCCGACGAAATCGTGAAAAATGTTCACACGGCCCTGGGAATTGTCGGCAGTAGCTATAGAATGGAATTGGAATAAATTCAAGACGTTTCACTTCAATACCACTTCGCCCCAAAAAATACTATAATATAAAAGACACTATAATGATATAAACATGAAAACACAAACTTTTAAAAAGGGACGGAATAAATCAAAAAGCATGAACACAAATGTCTTCCAAAAATGATAAGAGGAACATGAAAATATAAGAGAGCATTCCATCCCCTGACCGGTAGTAGGGCGAATATGTTATGGGGTGAAACGTCTCGAAATATATATGCTCGATTCGCGAATTTAATCATTCAATTCGCGACTGAATTTATTATTTAATTCAGGAATTTAATATTTTATTCGCGAATAAAATCATTCTAATTCACGAATAAAACGTTCAATTCATGAATAAAACATTTAATTCGCGAATAAAACATTTAATTCGCGAATAAAACATTTAATTCACAGATAAAACGGTTAATTCGCGAATAAAACGTTTGATTCGCGAATGAAACGTTTAATTCCCGAATAATTATGACTTTATTTGCATTAATTATTTATTTTTTATGAGTCTGAAAAAAGGTCACATATCAGTCACCGACTCACCGTAGACATTAGATATTTAAAAAAATACTACCAGTCAGGGAATGGCGTGCTCTCCTCTATTTTTGAATTCGAGACGTTTTACCCCGAAACTCATTCGCCCCAGATAGGTTCGTCCAACACAAATTTCGCATCACGACCAGTTCGCCCCAATTCACTCACTGTGTGTAACGTTGCCGTAGTGCTTACATGTAACCAATGCCATTCAATATACGATAAATCATGGCATTATTTTAACTTGGATGTTATACTGTTGGGGTAGGCCTATTCTGGATTTTATTATATTCCCGAAAAAGATGTACCGTGGTGTTTAAATCCGTCATATTAAGAAAAACCAAATGAATCAGGATCAAGTAATTACTGTAAATCATTTGCAAATCGTACTTGTTATTGGCTTCTATAAATAATATTCATTGCAATTAATACGCACCAGAATAATATTTTATACAGCAGACCTATAGTTGATTTTCTGTTGCTGTTTTTTGTTTTTGTTTGTTTGTTTGTTTTGGAATTGAGTCAGTTGTAAAGAATAATAATGACTTTTTTTTTTTATTATGGAGCTTAAAATGAAGTCGAAACCTCTATTATATTAATTATTGTTGATTATTTTCGTGCGCTTTTTGTAATGAGGAATCTAAAGACTAAAGAAGCACATTTTTTTCGCGATATACCTGTTAGGCTAAAAAATGTTTCCAATAAGGGACCGCTCATTATTAATGTGGGAGGGGGGCCGTGAAAAATGTGGGGGGGGGGGGTTACGTGATTTTCACTTTAACAAACAGGGGGGTTATGTGATTTTATTTTTCCTGATAGGGGGGTCATGTGAAATTTAATAGTCATTCACTATTTTTTAATACCAAGAATCCTGGAAGGTCTTGCATACAGTAACAATATCAATCATACCATACATAATTGTCTAATTTGACTTGAACAACATTGTTCCCATTTTGCACCATATGTCACCATTTTAGCTTCAATTGGGCCAAAAATTTGCGCGCTTCACGCGCATTTGTAGTTATAAACATTGTCAACAGCCAAAATGTGCTGGATTCACTATACCAAGTTCAAGAAATATTTTCTTTTTCCTACCCCATCCCCCAATGTCAAAAAAGAAATCTACGCCACTGCCATATGCTACACACACCTCTCACTCCTCACCACATGACCACCCCACCTCTAAGCACACACCTATACATTTTCTCATCAAAAGTAGATCTATTGGCATAGGGGTAGATCCCTGGGGATGGGTGGGGGTTAAATTCAATCACCTGTATGCGTATGTGGGTTTCTGACCAAATGAACCTTATATTTGGCAATTTTAGTCACAAAATTGCAAATTTTTGTGCGCTTCGCGCGAATTTATTCCACTTTTGCATCATATTTCATCAATTCAGCTTCAAAATGGCAAAAATTTCCTCGCGCTTCGCGCGCATTTGTACAATACACTTATTTTGTCGCCAAAAAGACCTGGATTCCCTATGACTTCAAGAAATTGTAACTGAATTAATTAATATTTAAGTTTGCTTGAAGCGGGGGGGGGGTTATGTGATTTTGTTTGATTCAATAGGGGGGGGGGGGTACATGAAATTGATTCATCGCAATAGGGGGTTAGGTATTGTTCACCCATAAAGCTCAACATTTCCCCGCCCCCCCCCCCCGCATTAATAATGAGCGGTCCCAAAGTAACGCGAAAGTCTCAATGCTGTGTTTTTATTTTCAGTTTCATGGTGTAGGCCTATGGCAACATATGCCTGAAAGTATTACCAAATCAATGCTGAGTATATTTAGCGAAGCCTGTGCTTATCATACAAGCCTGTACCCACGGCTAACTAAGACTCGAGGCTATGGTAGCCGTGCTTCGGGAAACGTGTTTGCAGTTAAGCCTGGTCTTACCCCAGGGGGGCACTTCAATATGAAATGGATATAGGTGTAGGGCTGACACTTTCGCACTAAGGGGCATTCGGTGAGAGCAAAATTAAAAAAATATGGGATCATTGGGTGAGAACATGACCTTTTTTTTAAATGGAATCTTTGGGTGAGAGCCGAAACAGCGCCGCAAAAACCTCGAAAATCGAATTTCTAGTCCTAAATGGCTTCAAATTTCATTGTTTTTTCAAAATAAGTAACAAAATCAGTGATAAATGAAAGTTGCTGTTCAAATTGAACTTGTAAGGGTCTTTGGGTGACAGATCAAATTGAAAAATAGGGGGTCTTCGGGTGACAGAGCATGTGTTCGTAAAAAAATATTGGGTCTTTGGGTGACAGCGATGCTGAAAAAGGGGTCTAAACAGCCCTACATACGCGTCACCTCCAAAGTTGGAGTGCCCCCCCCCCGGGGGTCTTACGACCTTGTTAGCCTTGAGGCTAGACTAGCCAACTGCTTAGCAAATACTCGAGAAACTCGCCCCAGGAGACTATCGGTATAGGAATTTTTTCCGAAAAAGGGGAGGGAGCATTTAGCGTGGACTCCAAAGAAAATGGGAGTGAGTCAGTGTGGGACCACTGAAAATTAGATGTCATTGAGGAGGGAAAAATAACTTTCTGGGCAAAAGTCTGCAAAAACATTAAATTTGCCGGTAAATGTGTTGATGTAAAATTGGGAGATTGGGTGTAAGTTACGTCCGGTCCAAAAAAGGGGTCATTGGGTGTAAGCTGCTTAACAAATGGAATTCATTCGTTTATTTTGTGTAGGCCTATAGTTTGCCTCAAAAAAGGACTATTGACACATGATGCATATGAAGCGTGCATATATAATGGAACTCAGTTGTCGTTTATAATCGTAGGCCCCTTACCGTATATGTACGTATATGTTCGAGTATGTAGGCCTTACTGATAGGGGATGTCACACATCGATAGGGGGATGTCATTTTTTTGGAAAGGAAGTCATGAATATATCGGTGACAAGAGTCAATTTGTATGACCCCCTATCACTGGCTTAATTTTTTTTATGACCCCTAAATCTGGATGAAAATTTTGTGACTCCCCCTTCCGCGATCCGCCAGACAGGCTCAATCCATTATCGTTCAGACAGGGCCGCCGGGGGCCATTACGGGCCCGGGGGTAAAATCAACGCACGGGCCCCTTTGATCCGAGTGATGATGGTGAGGGTGTATGACTTCATAGGTGTAGGGGTGTGTGTGTGTGTGTGGGGGGAACAGGGGCGTAAATTTCTTGGTGACATGGGGACGGGGGATTGGTGTAAAATGCTTGAACATTAGGCCTATGTTCAAAGTTGAAGCTCGCACAAATTTGAAATTTGAAAGTGACATATTAAGATTAAGTTTCTCTGAACATAGACTCTGAACAACTTCCGCGCAAAGTGCAGAAAATGTGCCAATTTAATATCAAGTTGAAGCTAAAATGATCAAGTTTGAACCGTTGAATTGGACAATTCGAAAATACCGGCTTTTGCTACCAGATTGAAGTTATTGGAAAAATTGTCAATTTTAATTTGAATAATCAAAATTAATAATAATGAACGTTGGGGGGAAAAATGCACGCGAAGCGCGCGGAAATCTTCAATTTGTGTTCCCACGATTAAGCTGCATTCCCTGATTTCTCGAAGTCTTCATTATATCGAGGATGATCATCATTGTGGCAAAAGCAGACAGTAACATAATAATCATGTGAAATAGTTTTAGAAATTGTATGTCAAAGGCTAGCTTGTATTGTTAATTCACGTTTCTTTTACTTGTTTTTACAGGCCCGCTACTTTTGTTTGCTTTTTATGGGCCGTAAAAGAGCAAAGAAAACATACCCTGTAATGAACCAGTAAAGGCAAATAAAACCGTAACCGAAAGAGACCGTAGTGGGCCCGTAAAAGTAAAGAAAAGATACCGTGGCCCGGGGGTAACACACCCCCTTAACCCCCTTGTCGCCGGCACTGACATTCGTTGGACTAGCGCGAAGCGTGGAAAAACTGTGATTGTAAGTGCAAAGAAAGAGTGCGGTGCATGCGAACATTTTCATTGTATGTGTACAAATGTTGCGGTATACGAGTATAACTCTACATTTTTATTTTAAGTTAAAAGAATGCTCGCATAACGCGCTAAAATTTTGTGTCACACGCCCTTAATAATTTTATACACCCCCCATTTTTGATTTGTAATACTGAATATTTTTGGTATAGGCCTACAAACGCTATGATCCCCAGTAAATTCATGACCACCCCTACTTGTAATGTGTGCCGACTGGGGACTTTTTTTTAACAACTGGGGACTTTTTTATGAGTTGTGTGTCGACCGGGGACTTTTATGTGCCAAACTCCTACTAATCGGGGACCTGTGTGTTCTCAAGTATAGTAGGCCTACAACCGGGAACCTCACCCTACACCTAAAAAGTAGGTGGAGTAATGCTATTTAGGGGGAGCCCTAGCCCAAGTTTTACAACTGGGGACGTCCCCGCTTTGCGCAAAGTCCCCAATTAGTGGGGAAAATACACAAAAAAGTCCTCATTCGTAGGGTTTTACAAGTCCCCCCGCCCAATTTCAAAGAAAATTACATCCCCCTTAAGAACTCACACCACCAAGTTGCAAATCTTGTTAAGCCCTAGGCCTATTAGTTTAGTGGAAGAAGGGGGCCTTCGTGCAGAATCATTATGATCAGAAGAATAGGCTTCTTTGTCGTGTTTTTTGACGAAACCTGAGAAATTTTGAAATGTAAGCCCTGTTGTATCACATTTGACCCTGTTGACCCTATAGACATTTTTTTTTTAAATTTTCAAGTAGCATATCGTTTTCTACGCATTTTTTCTGATCTACAGACGTCGATTAGAAGTTGATTTCTGCGTGTGCACCGCACGGTAGTCACTTCTTCCAACTAAACTATATATGGCCAGGTGGTGGCGGATGCGATATCGCCATTTTTGACGTCACCATTGGATAAACACGTAAACATAAAACCTTCACAAACAATTCTAAATGTGTTATGTGGTGTCAAAGCAAAATTTAATATGTTATTTTCAAACCCCCTGAGGTTCGACAAAGTACCCCACTGTAAGTATGTTGTTTTTCAATTTGTAACCGTCTATTTTGAATGTGGCTGTCGGCCTTGTATTTACGCCATCCTCGTACGTCACGTGTCGCGTGAACTATACCGCCTGATAAGGCGACGACATGTGCCATTAGAGCCGGCACACTACTATTTTCTTCCGCATTTGGTGTAACCCCTGATAGTTCCGGTAAAACATAGGTCCGTAGGCCTACTGCAAACAAGTGGGTGTCGCTTTGGAGCAAGATGAATAGCCACGACTGTTAATTATAATTAGGGCCTAAATTAAAAGATATGTAACTGATAAATGTTCAGAATATCACCAAATGGTGCATGATCTGGAACGAAGTATGGGCGCTCGAAACAATCCGCGTGCAGATTTGGTATTAAGGAAGCAAACGTGCAAGCTCATAAATTATGGTGGCGCTCTTCAGGTGGGCATCAAAGTGGTCCAAAACCTCTAGAAATTGCTTCTTTCTTTCATAAATAATGATCGGAGATCAAATCCAAGTCGATATTTGCAAAAAATCCGACTGAAAGAGATTTTTTGAGAGTGTAACCTCCAGAACGCATAACGTAACAAAAACTTAGACCCGTTCCAAACTTTTTTTTCTTCGATAATTAGGAACGGGAGGTCAAGTCAAGTCGATTCATGCAAAAAAATCCGGATAAAAGAGCTTTTCCGACAGTGTAACCTCCAGAACGCATAACGTAACAAAAACTTAGACCCGTTCCAAACTTTTTTTTTCTTCGATAATTAGGAACGGGAGGTCAAGTCAAGTCGATTCATGCAAAAAAATGCGAATAAAAGAGCGTTTCCGACAGTGTAACCTCCAGAACGCATAACGTAACAAAAACTTAGACCCGTTCCAAACTTTTTTTTTCTTCGATAATTAGGAACGGGAGGTCAAGTCAAGTCGATTCATGCAAAAAAATCCGGATAAAAGAGGTTTTCCGACAGTGTAATCTCCAAAACGCATAACGTAACAAAAAGTTAGGCCCACTCGAATCTTTTTCTTTCTTCGATAAATATTAACTAGAGGTCAAGTCATGTCCATATATGCGAAAAATCCGGATAAAACAGGTTTTGCGACAGTGTAACCTCCAAAACGCATAACGTAACAAAAAGCTAGACCCACTCGAATCTTTTTCTTTCTTCGATAAATATTGACTAGAGGTCAAGTCATGTCCATATATGCGAAAAAATCCGGATAAAAGAGATTTTCCGACAGTGTAACCTCCAGGACGCATAACGTAACAAAAAATTAGACCCACTCCAAACTTTTTTTTTCTTCGATAATTAGGAACGGGAGGTCAAGTTAAGTCATTCATGCAAAAAAAATCCGGATAAAAGAAATTTATAGAGCTCAAAACTCGAAAAAACAAGTTTGTTACGTTATGCGTCGGAGTACTAAAAACACATACAAAAAGGGACAACTTTTAGCATGACTGACGCATAACGTAACAAAATTTTATTTTTGCTCCAAAGTGTTCCAAAACGCCTGGAAATTGCTTTTTTTATTCCATTGATAATCATTGGAGGTCAAATCAAGTCGATTCATGAAAAAAATCCGGATAAAGGAACATTTTCGACATGTAAACCATCAAAACGCATTACGTAACAAAAAGTTAGACCCATTCGAATCTTTTTCTTTCTTCAAGAAATATTAACCGGAGGTCAAGTCATGTCCATATATGCGAAAAAATCCGGATAAAAGAGGTCTTCCGACAGTGTAAACGCATAACGTAACAAAAAATTAGACCCACTCGAATCTTTTTCTTTCTTCAATAAATATCAACCGGAGGTCAAGTCATGTCCATATATGCGAAAAATTCCGGATAAAAGAGGTTTTCCGACAGTGTAACCTCCAAAACGCATAACGTAACAAAAAGTTAGACCCACTCGAATCTTTTTCTTTCTTCGATAAATATCAACCGGAGGTCAAGTCATGTCCATATATGCGAAAATATCCGGATAAAAGAGGTTTTCCGACAGTGTAATCGCCAAAACGCATAACGTAACAAAAGTTAGACCCACTCGAATCTTTTTCTTTCTTCGATAAATATTAACTGGAGGTCAAGTCATGTCCATATATGCGAAAAAATCCGGATAAAAGAGGGTTTACGACAGTGTAACCTCCAAAACGTATAACGTAACAAAAAGTTAGACCCACTCGAATCTTTTTCTTTCTTCAATAAATATTAAGCGGAGGTCAAGTCATGTCCATATATGCGAAAAAATCCGGATAAAAGAACTTTTCCGACAGTGTAACCTCCAAAACGCATAACGTAACAAAAAGTTAGACCCACTCGAATATTTTTCTTTCTTCGATAAATATTAACTAGAGGTCAAGTCATGTCCATATATGCGAAAAAATCCGGATAAAAGAGGTTTACCGACAGCGTAACCTCCAAAACGCATAACGTAACAAAAAGTTAGACCCACTCGAATCTTTTTCTTTCTTCAATAAATATTAAGCGGAGGTCAAGTCATGTCCATATATGCGAAAAAAAATCCGGATAAAAGAACTTTTCCGACAGTGTAACCTCCAAAACGCATAACGTAACAAAAAGTTAGACCCACTCGAATCTTGTTCTTTCTTCGATAAATATTAACCGGAGGTCAATTCATGACCATGTATGCGAAAAAATCCGGATAAAAGAGGTTTTCCGACAGTGTAACCTCCAAAACGCATAACGTAACAAAAAGTTAGACCCACTCGAATCTTTTTCTTTCTTCGATAAATATTAACTAGAGGTCAAGTCATGTCCATATAATGAGAAAAATCCGGATAAAAGAACTTTTCCGATAGTGTAACCGCCAAAACGCATAACGTAACAAAAAGTTAGACCCACTCGAATCTTTTTTCTTTCTTCAATATATATTAAGCGGAGGTCAAGTCATGTCCATATATGCGAAAAAATCCGGATAAAAGAGGTTTTACGACAGTGTAACCGCCAAAACGCATAACGTAACAAAAAGTTAGACCCACTCGAATCTTTTTCTTTCTTCGATAAATATTAACTGGAGGTCAAGTCATGTCCATATATGCGAAAAAATCCGGATAAAAGAGGTTTTCCGACAGTGTAACCTCCAAAACGCATAACGTAACAAAAAGTTAGACCCACTCGAATCTTTTTCTTTCTTCAATAAATATTAAGCGGAGGTCAATTCATGTCCATATATGCGAAAAAATCCGGATAAAAGAACTTTTCCGACAGTGTAACCTCCAAAACGCATAACGTAACAAAAAGTTAAACCCACTCGAATCTTGTTCTTTCTTCGATAAATATTAACCGGAGGTCAAGTCATGACCATATATGCGAAAAATCCGGATAAAAGAGGTTTTCCGACAGTGTAACCTCCGAAACGCATAACGTAACAAAAAGTTAGACCCACTTGAATATTTTTCTTTCTTCGATAAATATTAACTAGAGGTCAAGTCATGTCCATATATGCGAAAAAATCCAGATAAAAGAACTTTTGCGATAGTGTAACCGCCAAAACGCATAACGTAACAAAAAGTTAGACCCACTCGAATCTTTTTCTTTCTTCAATAAATATTAAGCGGAGGTCAAGTCATGTCCATATATGCGAAAAATTCCGGATAAAAGAACTTTTCCGACAGTGTAACCTCCAAAACGCATAACGTAGCAAAAAGTTAGACCCACTCGAATCTTTTTCTTTCTTCGATAAATATAAACCGGAGGTCAAGTCAAGTCGATTCGTGAAAAAAAAATCCGGATAAAAGAAATTTATAGAGCTCAAAACTCGAAAAAACAAGTTTGTTACGTTATGCGTCGGAGTACTAAAAACACATACAAAAAGGGATAAATTTTAGCATGGCTGACGCATAACGTAACAAAATTTTATGTTTGCTCCAAAGTGCTCCAAAACGCCTGGAAATTGCTTTTATTATTCCATTGATAATCATTGGAGGTCAAATAAAGTCGATTCATGAAAAAAAAAATCCGGATAAAGGTAAATTTTCGACATGTAAACCATCAAACGCATATACGTAACAAAAAGTTAGACCCATTCGAATCTTTTTCTTTCTTCGATAAATATTAACTGGAGGTCAAGCCATGTCTATATATGCGAAAAAATCCGGATAAAAGAGGTTTTCCGACAGTGTAACCTCGAAAACGCATAACGTAACAAAAAGTTAGACCCACTCGAATCTGTTTCTTTCTTCGATAAATATTAACTGGAGGTCAAGTCATGTCCATATATAGAAGAGGTTTTCCGAGAGTGTAACCTCCAAAACGCATAACATAACAAAAGATAGACCCACTCGAATCTTTTTCTTTCTTCGATAAATATTAACCGGAGGTCAAGTCATGTCCATATATGCGAAAAAATCCGGATAAAAGAGGTTTTCCGACAGTGTAACCTCCAAAACGCATAACATAACAAAAGATAGACCCATTCGAATCTTTTTCTTTCTTCGATAAATATTAACTGGAGGTCAAGCCATGTCTATATATGCGAAAAAATCCGGATAAAAGAGGTTTTCCGACAGTGTAACCTCGAAAACGCATAACGTAACAAAAAGTTAGACCCACTCGAATCTGTTTCTTTCTTCGATAAATATTAACTGGAGGTCAAGTCATGTCCATATATAGAAGAGGTTTTCCGAGAGTGTAACCTCCAAAACGCATAACATAACAAAAGATAGACCCACTCGAATCTTTTTCTTTCTTCGATAAATATTAACCGGAGGTCAAGTCATGTCCATATATGCGGAAAAATCCGGATAAAAGAGGTTTTCCGACAGTGTAACCTCCAAAACGCATAACATAACAAAAGATAGACCCACTCGAATCTTTTTCTTTCTTCGATAAATATTAACCGGAGGTCAAGTCATGTCCATATATGCGAAAAAATCCGGATAAAAGAGGTTTTCCGACAGTGTAACCTCCAAAACGCATAACATAACAAAAGATAGACCCACTCGAATCTTTTTCTTTCTTTGATAAATATTAACCGGAGGTCAAGTCATGTCCATATATGCGAAAAAAATCCGGATAAAAGAGGTTTTCCGACCGTGTAACCTCCAAAACGCATAACGTAACAAAAAGTTAGACCCACTCGAATCTTTTTCTTTCTTCGATAAATATTAACTGGAGGTCAAATCATGTCCATATATGCGAAAAAATCCGGATAAAAGAGCTTTTCAGACAGTGAAACCTCCAAAACGCATAACGTAACAAAAAGGTATACCCACCCGAATCTTTTTATTTCTTCGATAAATATAAACCGGAGGTCAATTCAAGTCGCTTCGTGCAAAAAAATCCGGATAAAAGAAATTTATAGTGCTTAATTCTCGTAAAACAACTTTGTTACGTTATGCGTTGGAGTACTAAAAACACATACAAAAGGGACAAATATAAACCGGAGGTCAAGTCAAGCCGATTCGTGCAAAGTAATCCGGATAAAAGAAATTTATAGTTGGTCTACTTTAAACATAAGATCTCTGAAGTATTCGTTATTTTTTTAATTTGTATATAGAGGACAAATATGGCATGGGCCGAGTTTTGACTTGAACAGAAGGAGGGACGACTTCCAACATATTGAATTTTTGAAGTATTTGTTATTTTTGAAATTTTTATTTCGGGGGACAAATTTGGTGTGGACGAGATAGCATGGGCCGAGTTTTGACTTGAACAGAGGGAGGGAGGACTTCCAACATAAAATCTTTTAAGTATTTGTTATTTGTTTTTTTTTTTTTATTTCGGGGACAAATTTGGTGTGGACGAGATAGCATGGGCCGAGTTTTGACTTGAACAGAGGGAGGAGGACTTCCAACATAAAATCTTTCAAGTATTTGTTACTTTTGAATTTTTTTTATTTCGGGGACAAATTTGGTGTGGACGAGATAGAATGGGCCGAGTTTTGACTTGAACAGAGGGAGGGAGGACTTCCAACATAAAATCTTTTAAGTATTTGTAACTTTTGAATTTTTTTATTTCGGGGGACAAATTTGGTGTGGACGAGATAGCATGGGCCGAGTTTTGACTTGAACAGAGGGAGGGAGGACTTCCAACATAAAATCTTTCAAGTATTTGTTACTTTTGAATTTTTTTATTTCGGGGACAAATTTGGTGTGGACGAGATAGCATGGGCCGAGTTTTGACTTGTACAGAGGGAGGGAGGACTTCCAACATAAAATCTTTTAAGTATTTGTAACTTCTGAATTTTTTTTTTTTTGGGGGGGCAAATTTGTTGTGGACGTGATAGCATGGGCCGAGTTTTGACTTGAACAGAGGGAGGAGGACTTCCAACATAAAATCTTTCAAGTATTTGTTACTTTTGAATTTTTTTATTTCGGGGGACAAATTTGGTGTGGACGAGATAGCATGGGCCGGGTTTTGACTTGTACAGAGGGAGGGAGGACTTCCAACATAAAATCTTTTAAGTATTTGTAACTTCTGAATTTTTTTTTATTTCGGGGACAAATTTGATGTGGACGAGATAGCATGGGCCGAGTTTTGACTTGAACAGAGGGAGGGAGGACTTCCAACATAAAATCTTTCAAGTATTTGGTACTTTTTTAAATTTTATTTCGGGGGACAAATTTGGTGTGGACGAGATAGCATGGGCCGAGTTTTGACTTGAACAGAGGGAGGGAGGACTTCCAACATAAAATCTTTCAAGTATTTGTTACTTTTGAATTTTTTTTATTTCGGGGACAAATTTGGTGTGGACGAGATAGCATGGGCCGAGTTTTGACTTGAACAGAGGGTTGGAGGACGTCCAACATAAAATCTTTCAAGTATTTGTTACTTTTGAATTTTTTTTTTTTTTGGGGACAAATTTGGTGTGGACGAGATAGCATGGGCCGAGTTTTGACTTGAACAGAGGGAGGGAGGACTTCCAACATAAAATCTTTTAAGTATTTGTTACTTTGAATTTTTTTTTTTTTTGTGGACAAATTTGGTGTGGACGAGATAGCATGGGCCGAGTTTTGACTTGAACAGAGGGAGGGAGGACTTCCAACATAAAATCTTTTAAGTATTTGTAACTTCTGAATTTTTTATTTCGGGGACAAATTTGGTGTGGACGAGATAGCATGGGCCGAGTTTTGACTTGAACAGAGGGAGGGAGGACTTCCAACATAAAATCTTTCAAGTATTTGTTACTTTTTATTTTTTTTTTATTTCGGGGGACAAATTTGGTGTGGACGAGATAGCATGGGCCGAGTTTTGACTTGAACAGAGGGAGGGAGGACTTCCAACATAAAATCTTTCAAGTATTTGTTACTTTTTTTATTTTTTTATTTCGGTGACAAATTTGGTGTGGACGAGATAGCATGGGCCGAGTTTTGACTTGAACAGAGGGAGGGAGGACATTAAACATAAAATCTTTCAAGTATTTGTCATTTCTGATCATTTTAATTTTTTGTTACGTTATGCGACTTGCAGCAAAAAAGTTGTCCCTTTTCCTTAGTGCCAAACGGTTTTGAACGCATAACGTAGCAATTTGTTATGTTATGCGATTTTGTTACGTTATGCGTCGTTACAATTGTATATTGAATGGCGTTGGTTACATGTAAGCACTACGGCAACGTTACACACAGTGAGTGAATTGGGGCGAATTGGTCGTGATGCGAAATTTGTGTTGGACGAACCTATCTGGGGCGAATGAGTTTCGGGTTAAAACATCTCGAATTCAAAAATATAAGAGAGCACGCCATTCCCTGACTGGTAGTATTTTTTTATAATATCTAATGTCTACGGTGACTGATATGTGACTTTTTTTCAGACTCATAAAAAATAAATAATTAATGCAAATAAAGTCATAATTATTCGCGAATTAATCGCGTTTAATTCATGAATCAAACGTTTTATTCATGAATTAACCGTTTTATTTGTGAATTAATGTTTTATTCATGAATTAAATGTTTTATTCATGAATTAAATGTTTTATTCATGAATTAAATGTTTTAATCGTGAATTAGAATGATTTTATTCGCGAATAAAATATTAAATTCCTGAATTAAATATTAAATTCAGTCGCGAATTGAATTATTAAATTCGCGAATTGAATTATTAAATTTTCTTACAGATTAATTCGTTAAGCAAAGATATGGTGAATTTGTGTACCAGAACGAAATTACAACACATTGTCTATAGAGCAGTCTAATACATATAATCATATGTAACTCGCGAATTAGTCTGGTTTTTTTTATCTCCGTCTTTCATTATAAAAACTCCATCAATGCAAGTATTGATGAGAGCCATTAAACATTGTAATTCGTCACTTATAGCTAATATCATTTTTTTTTTAATTTTTGAAATATATAAAAAAAATTAAATAGACCCTTTTCCCTCTTTCCCATCATGCACTAGGGTGGTATGAGTGTCGCAAAATACATCATCTCCCCGGGGGAGTACAGAGTTATGTTCATTACATTCTGAATACGGACATTTCGGCTGGTGCCTTCATCACAAAAAAAGGAATCCCCGATCATCACGATAATGGCGCGCGATCACTAATACCTTTCGGGGCAAAAAACAACATTTCTATGCCTTATGGACATGGTGTCGTCGCCAAAAAAGGTTTCCTGCTATTGAAACCCAACTTTCTATACATTTTATAGACCTAATGGTGAAAAACTACTGACGGGAAACGCAGTGATATTTTTTCGGCGTCCGTTTCACTTTTTTCAGAGATGAAAATAAGACGTCAACAGAATCTCTTACACAGATGTTCTGCATCGCTCCGTAACTGCATCACTCGTGTATTCAATAATTGCATAATTAGTAACATCGATGGCCTTTACGATAATCCGCATATATGGACTCAGTATGCCCATATTAAGACAAAATAATTGCAAAGGCCTGGCAAAGACCATCGGATGCACACGATCTATGAGGTTGATGAACTACGTCATACCCCCTGAATAGTGCATTGTGGGATAGAGGGAAAAGGGTCAATATGTCATATCAGCCACCGTAAATATCAATTAGTATGAGCGTATATATTTCGAGACGTTTAACCCCATAACACATTCGCCCTACTACCGGTCAGGGGATGGAATGCTCTTATATTTTCATGTTCCTCTTATCATTTTTGGAAGACTTTTGTGTTCATGCTTTTGATTTATTCCGTCCCTTTTAAAAAGTTTTTGTTTTCATGTTTATATCATTATAGTGTCTTTTATATTAAAGTATTTTTGGGGCGAAGTGGTATTGAAGTGAAACCCAGGGCCGTGTGAACATTTTTCACGATTTCGTCGGAAATATATCGATTTGGAGCATCAAATTTCAGGATGGTAATGAGAAATCTAGTATGTGATATCAACAATGAGAAAAATCGTGGGGAGGGTGAGGCTGTCGAATGCGTCATGGACCTTTAACAAAATTCAAGTGATATTCTTCAGAAAGTACAAAAGTTGCTGTGACAGCTATCTTTAATGCATATACTAACAGCCTATACTGTGCTACAATAATTGCCTCATTAGTCATTTTTTGACATTTTGAAAACAAAGTACAAAATATGGTTCAAGCATGCATTTTATTTATTCACCAATCTTTGAACAAGAACAAATGATAATGATACAATTTAAAGGGAATAATTCGAAAAAATAAGGGTGATAATGTAACTGATTTACAAAATTACAAAAAAATGACTTATTATCGTAATAGGTAGACCTCTTTTTTTTGCTTCGGGCCCCATGGGCCCCATAGCATGGCTGACGCATAACGTAACTAAAATTTTTGTTTTGCTCCAAAGTGGTCCAAACTTTTTAGGAAATTGGATATGTTTCCCATTAATAATCATAGGAGGTCAAATCAAGTCGATTCATGCAAAAAGATCCGGATAAAACAATTTTTTGACATGTAACCCATCAAAACGCATAACGTAACAAAAATTAGACCCACTCGATTTTTCCGACAGTGTAACCTCCAAAACGCATAACGTAACAAAAAGTTAGACCCACTCGAATCTGTTTCTTTCTTCGATAAATATCAACCGGAGGTCAAGTCATGTCCATATATGCGAAAAAATCCGGATAAAAGAGGTTTTCGAACACTGTAACCTCCAAAACGCATAACGTAACAAAAAGTTAGACCCACTCGAATCTGTTTCTTTCTTCGATAAATATCAACCGGAGGTCAAGTCATGTCCATATATGCGAAAAAATCCGGATAAAAGAGGTTTTCCGACACTGTAACCTCCAAAACGCATAACGTAGCAAAAAGTTAGACCCACTCGAATCTTTTTCTTTCTTCGATAAATATTAACCGGAGGTCAAGGCATGTCCATATAATATGCGAAAAAATCCGGATAAAAGAGGTTTTCCGACAGTGTAACCTCCAAAACGCATAACATAAAAAAAAGGTTGACCCACTCGAATCTTTTTCTTTCTTCGATAAATAATAACTAGAGGTCAAGTCATGTCCATATATGCGAAAAAATCCGGATAAAAGAACTTTTCCGACAGTGTAACCTTCAAAACGCATAACGTAACAAAAAGTTAGACCCCTCGAATCTTTTTTTTCTTTCTTCGATAAATATTAACTGGAGGTCAAGTCATGTCCATATATGCGAAAAATCCGGATAAAAGAGGTTTCCGACAGTGTAACCTCCAAAACGCATAACGTAACAAAAAGTTAGACCCACTCGAATCTTTTCCTTTCTTCGATAAATATTAAGCGGAGGTCAAGTCATGTCCATATATGCGAAAAAATCCGGATAAAAGAACTTTTCCGACAGTGTAACCTCCAAAACGCATAACGTAGCAAAAAGTTAGACCCACTCGAATCTGTTTGTTATTTCGATATTAACTGGAGGTCAAGTCATGTCCATATATGCGAAAAAATCCGGATAAAAGAGGTTTTCCGACAGTGTAACCTCCAAAACGCATAACGTAACAAAAAGTTAGACCCACTCGAATCTTTTTTCTTTCTTCAATAAATATTAAGCGGAGGTCAAGTCATGTCCATATATGCGAAAAAATCCGGATAAAAGAATTTTTCCGACAGTGTAACCTCCAAAACGCATAACGTAACAAAAAGTTAGACCCACTCGAATCTTTTTCTTTCTTCGATAAATATTAACCGGAGGTCAAGTCATGTCCATATATGCGAAAAAATCCGGATAAAAGAACTTTTCCGACAGTGTAACCTCCAAAACGCATAACGTAACAAAAAGTTAGACCCACTCGAATCTTTTTCTTTCTTCGATAAATATTAACTAGAGGTCAAGTCATGTCCATATATGCGAAAAATCCGGATAAAAGAACTTTTCCGAGAGTGTAGCCTCCAAAACGCATAACGTAACAAAAAGTTAGACCCACGCGAATCTTTTTCTTTCTTCGATAAATATAAACCGGAGGTCAAGTCAAGTCGATCCGTGAAAAAAATCCGGATAAAAGAAATTTATAGAGCTCAAAACTCGAAAAAACAAGTTTGTTACGTTATGCGTCGGAGTACTAAAACACATACAAAAGGGACAAATTTTAGCATGGCTGACGCATAACGTAACAAAATTTTATTTTTGCCCCAAAGTGCTCCAAAACGCCTGAAATTACTTTTCTTACTCCATTGATAATCATTGGAGGTCAAATCAAGTCGATTCATGAAAAAAATCCGGATAAAGGAACATTTTCGACATGTAAACCATCAAAACGCATAACGTAACAAAAAGTTAGACCCATTCGAATCTTTTTCTTTCTTCGATAAATATTAACTGGAGGTCAAGTCATGTCCATATATGCGAAAAAATCCGGATAAAAGAGGTTTTCCGACAGTGTAACCTCCAAAACGCATAACGTAACAAAAAGTTAGACCCACTCGAATCTTTTTCTTTCTTCGATAAATATTAACTGGAGGTCAAGTCATGTCCATATATGCGAAAAAATCCGGATAAAAGAGGTTAACCGACAGTGTAACCTCCAAAACGCATAACGTAACAAAAATTTAGACCCACTCGAATCTTTTTCTTTCTTCAATAAATATTAAGCGGAGGTCAAGTCATGTCCATATATGCGAAAAAAATCCGGATAAAAGAATTTTTCCGACAGTGTAACCTCCAAAACGCATAACGTAACAAAAAGTTAGACCCACTCGAATCTTTTTCTTTCTTCGATAAATATTAACCGGAGGTCAAGTCATGTCCATATATGCGAAAAAATCCGGATAAAAGAACTTTTCCGACAGTGTAACCTCCAAAACGCATAACGTAACAAAAAGTTAGACCCACTCGAATCTTTTTCTTTCTTCGATAAATATTAAGCGGAGGTCAAGTCATGTCCATATATGCGAAAAAATCCGGATAAAAGAGGTTTTCCGACAGTGTAACCTCCAAAACGCATAACGTAACAAAAGTTAGACCCACTCGAATCTTTTTCTTTCTTCGATAAATATTAACCGGAGGTCAAGTCATGTCCATATATGCGAAAAATCCGGATAAAAGAGGTTTCCGACAGTGTAACCTCCAAAACGCATAACGTAACAAAAAGTTAGACCCACTCGAATCTTTTCCTTTCTTCGATAAATATTAAGCGGAGGTCAAGTCATGTCCATATATGCGAAAAAATCCGGATAAAAGAACTTTTCCGACAGTGTAACCTCCAAAACGCATAACGTAGCAAAAAGTTAGACCCACTCGAATCTTTTTCGTTCTTCGATAAATATTAACCGGAGGTCAATGCATGTCCATATATGCGAAAAATCCGGATAAAAGAGGTTTTCCGATAGTGTAACCTCCAAAACGCATAACGTAACAAAAAGTTAAACCCACTCGAATCTTTCTTTCTTCAATAAATATTAAGCGGAGGTCAAGTCATGTCCATATATGCGAAAAAATCCGGATAAAAGAATTTTTCCGACAGTGTAACCTCCAAAACGCATAACGTAACAAAAAGTTAGACCCACTCGAATCTTTTTCTTTCTTCGATAAATATTAACCGGAGGTCAAGTCATGTCCATATATGCGAAAAAATCCGGATAAAAGAACTTTTCCGACAGTGTAACCTCCAAAACGCATAACGTAACAAAAAGTTAGACCCACTCGAATCTTTTTCTTTCTTCAATAAATATTAAGCGGAGGTCAAGTCATGTCCATATATGCGAAAAAATCCGGATAAAAGAATTTTTCCGACAGTGTAACCTCCAAAACGCATAACGTAACAAAAAGTTAGACCCACTCGAATCTTTTTCTTTCTTCGATAAATATTAACCGGAGGTCAAGTCATGTCCATATATGCGAAAAAATCCGGATAAAAGAACTTTTCCGACAGTGTAACCTCCAAAACGCATAACGTAACAAAAAGTTAGACCCACTCGAATCTTTTTCTTTCTTCGATAAATATTAAGCGGAGGTCAAGTCATGTCCATATATGCGAAAAAATCCGGATAAAGAGGTTTTCCGACAGTGTAACCTCCAAAACGCATAACGTAACAAAAAGTTAGACCCACTCGAATCTTTTTTCTTTCTTCGATAAATATTAACCGGAGGTCAAGTCATGTTCATATATGCGAAAAAATCCGGATAAAAGAGGTTTCCGACAGTGTAACCTCCAAAACGCATAACGTAACAAAAAGTTAGACCCACTCGAATCTTTTCCTTTCTTCGATAAATATTAAGCGGAGGTCAAGTCATGTCCATATATGCGAAAAAATCCGGATAAAAGAACTTTTCCGACAGTGTAACCTCCAAAACGCATAACGTAGCAAAAAGTTAGACCCACTCGAATCTTTTTCTTTCTTCGATAAATATTAACCGGAGGTCAATGCATGTCCATATATGCGAAAAAATCCGGATAAAAGAGGTTTTCCGATAGTGTAACCTCCAAAACGCATAACGTAACAAAAAGTTAAACCCACTCGAATCTTTCTTTCTTCAATAAATATTAAGCGGAGGTCAAGTCATGTCCATATATGCGAAAAAATCCGGATAAAAGAATTTTTCCGACAGTGTAACCCCCAAAACGCATAACGTAACAAAAAGTTAGACCCACTCGAATCTTTTTTTTTTCTTCGATAAATATTAACTGGAGGTCAGCTCATGTCAATATATGCGAAAAAATCCGGATAAAAGAACTTTTCCGACAGTGTAACCTCCAAAACGCATAACGTAACAAAAAGTTAGACCCACTCGAATCTTTTTCTTTCTTCGATAAATATTAACCGGAGGTCAAGTCATGTCCATATATGCGAAAAAATCCGGATAAAAGAGGTTTTCCGACAGTGTAACCTCCAAAACGCATAACGTAACAAAAAGTTAGACCCACTCGAATCTTTTTCTTTCTTCGATAAATATTAACTAGAGGTCAAGTCATGTCCATATATGCGAAAAAATCCGGATAAAAGAACTTTTCCGAGAGTGTAGCCTCCAAAACGCATAACGTAACAAAAAGTTAGACCCACTCGAATCTTTTTCTTTCTTCGATAAATATTAACCGGAGGTCAAGTCATGTCCATATATGCGAAAAAATCCGGATAAAAGAGGTTTTCCGACAGTGTAACCTCCAAAACGCATAACGTAACAAAAAGTTAGACCCACTCGAATCTTTTTCTTTCTTCGATAAATATTAACTAGAGGTCAAGTCATGTCCATATATGCGAAAAAATCCGGATAAAAGAACTTTTCCGAGAGTGTAGCCTCCAAAACGCATAACGTAACAAAAAGTTAGACCCACGCGAATCTTTTTCTTTCTTCGATAAATATAAACCGGAGGTCAAGTCATGTCCATATATGCGAAAAAATCCGGATAAAAGAGGTTAACCGACAGTGTAACCTCCAAAACGCATAACGTAACAAAAAGTTAGATCCACTCGAATCTTTTCTTCTTTCTTCGATAAATATCAACCGAGTCATGTCCATATATGCGAAAATATCCGGATAAAAGAGGTTTTCCGACAGTGTAACCTCCAAAACGCATAACGTAACAAAAGTTAGACCCACTCGAATCTTTTTCTTTCTTCGATAAATATTAAGCGGAGGTCAAGTCATGTCCATATATGCGAAAAAATCCGGATAAAAGAACTTTTCCGACAGTGTAACCTCCAAAACGCATAACGTAGCAAAAAGTTAGACCCACTCGAATCTTTTTCTTTCTTCGATAAATATTAACCGGAGGTCAAGGCATGTCCATATACGCGAAAAAATCCGGATAAAAGAGGTTTTCCGACAGTGTAACCTCCAAAACGCATAACGTAACGAAAAAGTTAGACCCACTCGAATCTTTTTCTTTCTTCAATAAATATTAAGCGGAGGTCAAGTCATGTCCATATATGCGAAAAAATCCGGATAAAAGAATTTTTCCGACAGTGTAACCTCCAAAACGCATAACGTAACAAAAAGTTAGACCCACTCGAATCTTTTTCTTTCTTCGATAAATATTAACCGGAGGTCAAGTCATGTCCATATATGCGAAAAAATCCGGATAAAAGAGCTTTTCCGACAGTGTAACCTCCAAAACGCATAACGTAACAAAAAGTTAGACCCACTCGAATCTTTTTTTTCTTCGATAAATATTAACCGGAGGTCAAGTCATGTCCATATATGCGAAAAAATCCGGATAAAAGAACTTTTCCGACAGTGTAACCTCCAAAACGCATAACGTAACAAAAAGTTAGACCCACTCGAATCTTTTTCTTTCTTCGATAAATATTAACTAGAGGTCAAGTCATGTCCATATATGCGAAAAAATCCGGATAAAAGAACTTTTCCGAGAGTGTAGCCTCCAAAACGCATAACGTAACAAAAAGTTAGACCCACGCGAATCTTTTTCTTTCTTCGATAAATATAAACCGGAGGTCAAGTCAAGTCGATCCGTGAAAAAAAATCCGGATAAAAGAAATTTATAGAGCTCAAAACTCGAAAAAACAAGTTTGTTACGTTATGCGTCGGAGTACTAAAAACACATACAAAAAGGGACAAATTTTAGCATGGCTGACGCATATAACGTAACAAAATTTTATTTTGCCCCAAAGTGCTCCAAAACGCCTGAAATTACTTTTCTTACTCCATTGATAATCATTGGAGGTCAAATCAAGTCGATTCATGAAAAAAATCCGGATAAAGGAACATTTTCGACATGTAAACCATCAAAACGCATAACGTAACAAAAAGTTAGACCCATTAGAATCTTTTTCTTTCTTCGATAAATATTAACTGGAGGTCAAGTCATGCCCATATATGCGAAAAAATCCGGATAAAAGAGGTTTTCCGACAGTGTAACCTCCAAAACGCATAACGTAACAAAAAGTTAGACCCACTCGAATCTTTTTCTTTCTTCGATAAATATTAAGCGGAGGTCAAGTCATGTCCATATATGCGAAAAAATCCGGATAAAAGAACTTTTCCGACAGTGTAACCTCCAAAACGCATAACGTAGCAAAAAAGTTAGACCCACTCGAATCTTTTTCTTTCTTCGATAAATATTAACCGGAGGTCAAGGCATGTCCATAAACGCGAAAAAATCCGGATAAAAGAGGTTTTCCGACAGTGTAACCTCCAAAACGCATAACGTAACAAAAAGTTAGACCCACTCGAATCTTTTTCTTTCTTCAATAAATATTAAGCGGAGGTCAAGTCATGTCCATATATGCGAAAAAATCCGGATAAAAGAATTTTTCCGACAGTGTAACCTCCAAAACGCATAACGTAACAAAAAGTTAGACCCACTCGAATCTTTTTCTTTCTTCGATAAATATTAACCGGAGGTCAAGTCATGTCCATATATGCGAAAAAATCCGGATAAAAGAACTTTTCCGACAGTGTAACCTCCAAAACGCATAACGTAACAAAAAGTTAGACCCACTCGAATCTTTTTCTTTCTTCGATAAATATTAACCGGAGGTCAAGTCATGTCCATATATGCGAAAAATCCGGATAAAAGAACTTTTCCGACAGTGTAACCTCCAAAACGCATAACGTAACAAAAAGTTAGACCCACTCGAATCTTTTTTTCTTTCTTCGATAAATATTAACTAGAGGTCAAGTCATGTCCATATATGCGAAAAAATCCGGATAAAAGAACTTTTCCGAGAGTGTAGCCTCCAAAACGCATAACGTAACAAAAAGTTAGACCCACGCGAATCTTTTTCTTTCTTCGATAAATATAAACCGGAGGTCAAGTCAAGTCGATCCGTGAAAAAAAATCCGGATAAAAGAAATTTATAGAGCTCAAAACTCGAAAAAACAAGTTTGTTACGTTATGCGTCGGAGTACTAAAAACACATACAAAAAGGGACAAATTTTAGCATGGCTGACGCATAACGTAACAAAATTTTATTTTTGCCCCAAAGTGCTCCAAAACGCCTGGAAATTACTTTTCTTACTCCATTGATAATCATTGGAGGTCAAATCAAGTCGATTCATGAAAAAAAATCCGGATAAAGGAACATTTTCGACATGTAAACCATCAAAACGCATAACGTAACAAAAAGTTAGACCCATTCGAATCTTTTTCTTTCTTCGATAAATATTAACTGGAGGTCAAGTCATGCCCATATATGCGAAAAAATCCGGATAAAAGAGGTTTTCCGACAGTGTAACCTCTAAAACGCATAACGTAACAAAAAGTTAGACCCACTCGAATCTTTTTCTTTCTTCGATAAATATTAACTGGAGGTCAAGTCATGCCCATATATGCGAAAAAATCCGGATAAAAGAGGTTTTCCGACAGTGTAACCTCCAAAACGCATAACGTAACAAAAAGTTAGACCCACTCGAATCTTTTTTCTTTCTTCGATAAATATTAACTGGAGGTCAAGTCATGTCCATATATGCGAAAAAATCCGGATAAAAGAGCTTTTCCGACAGTGTAACCTCCAAAACGCATAACGTAACAAAAAGTTAGACCCACTCGAATCTTTTTCTTTCTTCGATAAATATTAACCGGAGGTCAAGTCATGTCCATATATGCGAAAAAATCCGGATAAAAGAACTTTTCCGACAGTGTAACCTCCAAAACGCATAACGTAACAAAAAGTTAGACCCACTCGAATCTTTTTCTTTCTTCGATAAATATTAAGCGGAGGTCAAGTCATGTCCATATATGCGAAAAAATCCGGATAAAAGAGGTTTTCCGACAGTGTAACCTCCAAAACGCATAACGTAACAAAAAGTTAGACCCACTCGAATCTTTTTCTTTCTTCGATAAATATTAACCGGAGGTCAAGTCATGTCCATATATGCGAAAAAATCCGGATAAAAGAGGTTTCCGACAGTGTAACCTCCAAAACGCATAACGTAACAAAAAGTTAGACCCACTCGAATCTTTTCCTTTCTTCGATAAATATTAAGCGGAGGTCAAGTCATGTCCATATATGCGAAAAATCCGGATAAAAGAACTTTTCCGACAGTGTAACCTCCAAAACGCATAACGTAGCAAAAAGTTAGACCCACTCGAATCTTTTTCTTTCTTCGATAAATATTAACCGGAGGTCAATGCATGTCCATATATGCGAAAAAATCCGGATAAAAGAGCTTTTCCGATAGTGTAACCTCCAAAACGCATAACGTAACAAAAAGTTAAACCCACTCGAATCTTTTTCTTTCTTCAATAAATATTAAGCGGAGGTCAAGTCATGTCCATATATGCGAAAAATCCGGATAAAAGAATTTTTCCGACAGTGTAACCTCCAAAACGCATAACGTAACAAAAAGTTAGACCCACTCGAATCTTTTTCTTTCTTCGATAAATATTAACCGGAGGTCAAGTCATGTCCATATATGCGAAAAAATCCGGATAAAAGAACTTTTCCGACAGTGTAACCTCCAAAACGCATAACGTAACAAAAAGTTAGACCCACTCGAATCTTTTTCTTTCTTCGATAAATATTAACCGGAGGTCAAGTCATGTCCATATATGCGAAAAATCCGGATAAAAGAGGTTTTCCGACAGTGTAACCTCCAAAACGCACAACGTAACAAAAAGTTAGACCCACTCGAATCTTTTTCTTTCTTCGATAAATATTAACTAGAGGTTAAGTCATGTCCATATATGCGAAAAAATCCGGATAAAAGAACTTTTCCGAGAGTGTAGCCTCCAAAACGCATAACGTAACAAAAAGTTAGACCCACGCGAATCTTTTTCTTTCTTCGATAAATATAAACCGGAGGTCAAGTCATGTCCATATATGCGAAAAAATCCGGATAAAAGAGGTTAACCGACAGTGTAACCTCCAAAACGCATAACGTAACAAAAAGTTAGATCCACTCGAATCTTTTTCTTTCTTCGATAAATATCAACCGGAGTCATGTCCATATATGCGAAAATATCCGGATAAAAGAGGTTTTCCGACAGTGTAACCTCCAAAACGCATAACGTAACAAAAAGTTAGACCCACTCGAATCTTTTTATTTCTTCGATAAATAAGTCAATTCAAGTCGATTCGTGCAAAAAATCCGGATAAAAGAAATTTATAGTGGGACTACTTCAAACATAAGATCTTTGAAGTATTCGTTATTTTTTTAAATTTGCATATAGGGGACAAAGATGGTGTGGACGAGATAACATGGGCCGAGTTTTGACTTGAACAGAGGGAGGGACGACTTCTTACATAAAATCTTTGGAAGTATTTGTTATTTTTGACATTTTTATTTCGGGGGACAAATTTGGTGTGGACGAGATAGCTTGGGCCGAGTTTTAACTTGAACAGAGGGAGGGACGACTTCCAACATAAAATCTTTTAAGTATTTGTTATTTTTTATTTTTTTTTTATTTCGGGGACAAATTTGGTGTGGACGAGATAGCATGGACCGAGTTTTGACTTAACAGAGGGAGGAGGACTTCCAACATAAAATCTTTTAAGTCTTTGTTATTTTTGAATTTTTTTTATTTCGGGGACACATTTGGTGTGGACGAGATAGCATGGGCCGAGTTTTGACTTGAACAGAGGGAGGGAGGACTTCCAACATAAAATCTTTTAAGTATTTGTTATTTTGAATTTTTTATTTCGGGGACAAATTTGGTGTGGACGAGATAGCATGGGCCGACTTTTGACTTGAACAGAGGGAGGGAGGACATTAAACATAAAATCTTTTAAGTATTTGTTACTTTTGAATTTTTTTATTTCGGGGACAAATTTGGTGTGGACGAGATAGCATGGGCCGAGTCTTGACTTGAACAGAGGGAGGGAGGACATTAAACATAAAATCTTTCAAGTATTTGTCATTTCTGATCATTTTAATTTTTTTGTTACGTTATGCGACAAGCAGCCAAAAAGTTGTCCCTTTTCCTTAGTGCCAAACGGTTTTGAACGCATAACGTAACAATTTGTTATGTTATGCGATTTTGTTACGTTATGCGTCGTTACAAACGTGTATGGGCCGCATTAGTCTTCGTTCGTTCAATACCACAATGAATGTTAGAAACCGGGGGGGTCACTTAAATCAAGAAGTGGCGGGTGTATTACCGGCGTCGGAAAATATACCTATCGGTATCAGTGGCGTAGCGACGGGGGGGGTAGAGTAGGGCAGGTGCGCCGAATTGACACATTCAGCATCGATTATGCGCCCTTCCTACGGATGAAAGTACACATTTTTGCATAAAATCATTTGAAAGATCAATTTAAGACCGATATTCATCTTCATTATAACAAAATTAATGAGTGGTAGGTTCTATTTGTGCAAATTCTCACGCGATCCGCGCGCACTTGTTTCAACGGTATTGGAGGAGGGGCGCCATTATGCATCCTTATCCCTGGGCGCCACAAGAAATATTTACGACTTACCAATCTGGAGTTATTAGTGAAAAGGTCGAAAGTCAGTATTTGGGCTCCACATTGGTAAAAACAGAAAATATCCTCCGATTGTGATGAACATTTTCTCAAATTTTTTGTCGTGTTATAACAATAAAAAAAAGAAATAAGAGAGATTATAGTTTGCACTATTTTGTTACCCAGGTAACACAGCGAAATGGTTCAGTATACCCATTCCCTATTGATTGTGACATATTTTGCTGTGTTTCGTTGACAAAATGTCCTACATAGTACAAACTATTCTTTTTTTGGATTGCTATAACAAATAAGGCAGACACTTTGAGACCATTTTTATCAACATTGGGGTGATATTTTCTGTTTTGACTCGTGTGGACCCGAAATGTTGACCTTCAACCTTTTCGCTAATAACTCCAGACTGGTAAGTCGTAGATCTGTCAAACGATATTTTCTGAATCCTTATTAATAATAATGGAGGGTTCTTAGTAGGCGCGCAATCTTCAAAAGAACTCAAGGCGCACAAACAATAAAGACAAACAAGTTACATATGTGAATCCGGAAAAGCACGAAGAAAAAGATGAGTTTTACGTTGCTTTTTGAACTGACGTAAGCGAATGTGTGTTACGGAGGCTGTTTGGAAGCGAGTTCCAAACAGCCGGGGCAGCGAAATGAAAGGAGCGTTCACCAGCCGATTTTAGATTTACATGGGGAGATTTCAATAATCTTTCAGTAGAAGATCGAAGTGATCGAGCTGGTTTGTACGTGCAGAGCGTAGCAGACAGATAAGTTGGTAAAGTATCTTCAAAGTGCCGAAAAGCAAAAACAGCTAACTTATACTGAATCCGAAATTCTAATGGCAGCCAGTGAAGCTCATATATGACGGGGGTGATATGCTCATACTTCCTTTTCTTCATGATTAAACGGGCCGCGCAATTTTGTATTCTTTGAAGTCCAGAGGAATTCAATTTTCAATATCTCGAAATGCCCGAAGGTACTGGGCACCTGTCAAATTCTTTGTCTGAACTATCTTTTAAAGTTTAATTTTAATGACTTTAGCGTTAAGAAGTTTCTGAAAAGTCGCAACATTATGCGATTCCGCGTTTTACCTAAAGGATATCGAGACATTCTGCAATAAAGATTATAAATCCTGTTATGACTTTTAAATTGGGGAATTAGTCATGGGAAAGATGAGCGAGGTACCAGATTTGGAGTCCCAAGGGATGAAGGAATGAACGGGAACGGGAATGACTATCTCGAAATAAACAAGATGAAACAGAAATTAAGTATTAGAATTTATTAGGAATTTACATGATCAGTTATAATGTATGTATTAATATAAAATCTTACCAGAGTTACATCGCATAAGTATAATTGAATATGATTCACGTGCAAGACATGATGACATTATAATCGTCATCATGTTACCAGTCTAACTATTCATCATGAACCACCAAGTTGAGTAGGTCTGCATCAGTCGCAGGGCTAGCAAGGAGTGAAGATTTTATTAACGGAGAAACAAATCCTTGCTTCACTCAGTGCAGTTGATGCACAGACTCGGATATAAAAACGTTCACTTGATGAATGGTTATGCTTTCTGCACTATGATCAATAATCAATTATTGACTGAATTATCGTCACAACAATCCTTAATAAAGTTGACCAAAATATATCAATTTATGCAGTATAACATGAACACAAATTACTATCTTTGTGGCATAAGCTTAGAGAATAAACGATAGGAACATGTTAATTCTAACTCGGAGCCTAATCCTAATGATAACCCTAACCTAATCCTAACCTAAAATGCCATAAACTTACCTTTAACCCTATCGGACTAAGGACCATTAGGACTAATGCCATTGTAATGGGCTGTTCATAACAATACAACCTAGCAAACACAAATGGTTTTAAAACGCTGTCGTGTTATAAACGTGCCTTGGTTCTGGTCAAAACGTTTTGAAAACTATTTAAATGTTGGGTTAATAAATGTCATGAAAACGTTTTTAAACGTTTTATATGAAAATAATGATACAACAATATTTTAAAGATATTGTCATTGTCAAACAGTTTTGAAAAATATTTTGTCAACAAATAACAATATTTAAGTATGTTTCGCAGCCTGTTCTACAAAAATATTTTTGAATGTTTAAGGTTAAGGTTCTACAGAGAACCATTTTCTTGGCTAAAGAACATTGTTTTGGTTCTCCATGAGGTTCTTGTAGAGCCTGAAGATTGAGGAACCTTTAAGGAACCCTTAATAATAAAGAACCCTTCAAGGGTTCTCAAACAGAAAAAGTTGTTCTTTAGCCAAGAAAAATATTTTCAGAACCAAAAAAGGTTAACATTCCTTTTAACTTTTGTTAACTTTGCGATGAGTCCCTGAATTAATGAATTAGAAGGCTTATTTAAATCTTTAAGGTTCTTTAAAGAACTAGCTAAGGTTCTTTAAATAACTAGTTCGGTTCTTTATAGAACCTCAGGGTGCTATATACGTGACGAAAAAGTTCCAAGTTGCCCTTTTTTCTAAGAGTGTAATGCAATACTAGTAACTGACTTATTTAGTTGTCATTACAAAACGCATCACAATTCTATATGATTCACAACTGATACATTTAAAGCTGCATTTGTGATGTAAAATAATTTTGATTTTTGGAAATTCGCGATATATACAAATTTTATGGTAGATTATTAAAAATTAAATTTTTTTTAAATTTTAACAGTCCTTGAAATAAACTTATATAAATCTAAAGCCCCATATAAAAATAACAGATGTGAAAATAGGAGTATAAACTGACCAGTAGATACCAGTTGTAGTCCAACGAATTCATGGCATATTAGATCATGCCTTGGGGAAAGTTGGCCCATATTTGCAAGACTATTCTTGCCTTCAAGGTGAAACAAACCTACTCATGTTACCCTCTGGCCATGGGCTGGCCTGGTGTCAGATCTTACCCAGGGAAAGATGACATTCCAATATTGGCCTTTAAAGTGTATGTAGCTGGGAGGAAAAGCCGACCCTAAGACTTTTGGGAAACTTTATGTATATCATCAATACAAAAGGTCAAAATTTTCATATAATAGTCGGGTTTTCATCCCAGTTACATACACTTTAAGTACGTAGCATTAGAATTATTAAGTCTACTTAGTCAAATGTCAAAAATGTCAAATTTAAACTATTTGAATCTTGTTTTCAGAATACAATTTGGTGTGTCTGATCTCAGGTCCCACTAAAATACTGTGCAAAGGTGGGTGACCGAGCCCTTAATTGAAATCGAGGTTATTATACCTCGCGCTAAACATAATCATTAGGTAGAGTGTCGGGGTGTGCCAATTTTACGGCACGCTCCGACACTCTACTTGGGCAAGCTTGGGCAAGCGTTAAATATTACATACATACATACATACATACATAAAGGTGATTTAAGGCGCTTATGCAAAAAATTGATCTAAACGCACAAAACTACAATACCAACAACAAACAATAACCAGCCAGTGGAAAACAAGAAAAGTCAATGTAAAGACAAAATGAAAATTACTAAAAATTGTACAAGTGAGTTTTCAGCAGCTTTTTGAATTGTGTGAGAGAAGAAGCTTCCCGTATGTTCCGTGGCAGGTTGTTCCAGATGGACGGTCCAGCAGCTGTAAATGACTTATCACCACAGGTTAACTTGCACATGGGAATGTTTAGGTGAGTTCTGTCCAGGGCAGATCTTGTAACAGGGCCACTGGAAGGTGTTGACTTAAGACTAATTGAATCGATGAGGTATCGCGGAGCAGAGTCAGTCAGGCACTTATAAATCAGAAGACAGAGTTTGAATTGGATGCGGTTGCTTATCGGAAGCCAATGAAGATTGTTCATGAGAGGTTTTGGATCAGTACGTCTAGGAACGGAGAAAATTAGCTTAGATGCTTTGTGTTGAAGGGATTGAAGGCGGCGAAGATCTTGAGACTTGAGTCCATAGAGAAGGCTGTTACCATAGTCCAAACGCGAAAGTATAAGGGCCCGTACAACATGATGTTTAGTGTCCGTGTCCAAATGAATTGGAAACACAACCATCAATAAATACACGACTACTTCTACAATTAAGATATGTACGAACCCATTGCAATACATTACCAGACAAACCAATTCTATCCTGTAAACGTTTGAGCATGATACCGTGGTCGATGGTATCGAATGCCGCAGACAGATCTAATAGTGCAAGAAGGACAACTCCTCTGTCTACGGCATTCAACACATCACTTTTCACCTTTAAGAGAGCGGTTTCTGTACTTGTGTTGGTTTTGTAAGCCGATTGATAGATTTCACCTAAAAGGCGTTTTGTGACACGCCAAGCCCGATAACGCACCCGATTGATAGATTTCACCTATTAAGGCCGCACACATCGTAAATGTTTGATTCAGTCACTTGTTTCGTAATTTAGGTTAAGTTACTTTTGGATGTTCTTTGTTTTCTGCCATCCGAGTCTTCAGTTACAATTTGGTGACGTAAAATGATTCCAGTAGATATCCGTATTTGATAAGACGTTTTTGTGACACGTCAAGCCCGATAACGCACTCATCATTCGTGGCCGCCATGCTACTGTAGGAATTCCACTCGCAAAGTTTTGTGCCATATTATTCGAGTCTAGTTACAATCTGGTGACTTAAAATGATTCTAGTAGATATTCGTATTTTTAGAAGTCGTTCTTGTGACACGTCAAGCCCGATAACGCACCCATCATTCGTGACCGACATGCTACACTGCAAAAAATATTTTACTCAACATTGAGTAAAAAGGTCACTCGCAAAAAATTACTCAACATTGAGCTCATATAGGTCACAATTCAACAAATGAGTAAAAAAAAATCATTCGACATGAGCTCAATGTTGAGTAATTTTTTACCCAACTGTTGAGTTGTGACCTTTTTACTCAATGTTGAGTAAAATACTTTTTGCCGTGTACTGTAGGAATCAAACTCGCAAAGTTTTCCGAAATATTATTCGAGTCTTAGTTACAATCTTGTGACGAAAAATGATTCTAGTAGATATTCGTATTTTTAGAAGACGTTTTTGTGACACGTCAAGCCCGATAACGCACCCATCATTCGTGGCCGCCATGCTACTGTAAGAATCCCACTCGCAAAGTTTCCGAAATATTATTCGAGTCTAGTTACAATTTGGTGACGTAAAATGATTCCAGTAGATATCCGTATTTGATAAGACGTTTTTGTGACACGTCAAGCCCGATAACGCACCCATCATTTGTGGCCGCCATGCTACTGTAAGAATCCCCACGCGCAATAATGTCTCCTTTATACTTCGAAAACCCAGTACGGAGATCAAGAATCACTACTCTGCCTTTTTCTGAAACAAGAAGAAAGCCATCTGGAGTCGATGTTATGGCTAACTGTTGACCTTTCACCTCGGTTGGAAACTCCCGGATGAACAACCCATCGAAGTTGAACTCAATGACCTTTGCTTTTGAACTATGACATATGAATATATGATGCCTATCATCGGTGCAGATGCTGTCGTGACCTTCGATAATGAAGCTATTGGAGAGCGATATGCATTTGATCGGAGTGCCATCAGATTTGTACAGGAATAACCCGTTGAAATCGGGCGAAGCGTCTGCAATAACTACCGTATCGTCCCCCTCGTGACGACTGCACGCTAGACTAACCGGCCTTGCGTTATCTTTAGTGCACTTCCAATCTAACACCGCCTGTCCTTGTTCGTACACATGCACTCGCTTCCTTTCAGATACCAGCAGTAGAAGTCTTCCTTGCCGATCTACAGCAATACTGGAATTCTTGTGCATATTCACGGATATATAACTATAAGTGCCGTCCGTGTTATGTACATGTATGCTACCAACTTTCGTGTCGCTGAGGAAGATCAGCCCAGATGAAGATGTAGCTACGCTAGTTGGAGAGTTCTCCTTATCTTGTGGAATTGGTAAGATCATCCAGTTCTCTACATTTATAGGTACTGCTTTCCCATGAATAGACACTCCACAGATTTGAGCATCTACTTGATGTATACCAACTTTATGTGGAATGCAGTGGAATACGTGGACATGGTCGCTAGTGACATGATGAGCTTCGATCCTCAGATCCTTATTCTGCCTTAACGTAGTGACCTTGAGATGTAAAACCGTATGTGAAATTGGCACTGGTCTACCCAAGTGGTTTTTAGGTGTGACAGATATGATCCATCTCTGATTCACAACAGGTGTACCGAGTGTTATCTCTGTGTGTTCTTTAGATAAGTCAGAAACGTCAATGGAATACGGGCTGTCTGTAAGTGAATGACCATTGCTCTTGATATGCAGACTTAACGGTTCCGGATTTTGCGGTAAGTATTGGATTGCATACATATAGTCATCATTTTCGTCTTTTCTTACGCTGGTAGGTATTGCATAACCAGAAGAGCTTTGAATTTCTGCTTGGAGAGTTTTTACCTTTGCTAAATCTTCGCCGTGCTTGTCTTCCTCTTCAGGAAGAAGCGTAACATTAACGGTGTGAGGAAAACCAGCCACCGCAGGCAGCCATGTGACGCTGTCAGATATTTCCACTCGGTATAGACTGTTAGATTCTACATTCACTTCAAAAGGACTCCCCCGAACGGGTCTGTCAAACAAGCGAATATCTAAGGTATGAGTACCAAAGGTTACTGGCGTATAGGCAACGTCATATGAGCCATCTTTGTGGTCAATAATCTTGCATTCTTGACGAGACCCATCTGGCCCTGTCAACTGTGCTGTGAATGGATCCCCACCTGTTAAGTTCGTCTCGGGGTCAACACTACCCGCATACAACAATACGAACTCCGTTTCACCAGGAGTGAGATCTCCAGAAGGAAGACTAGATACGCGACACAGACTAGGTAAGGTGGATGTTGATTGGACGATTCCAAGCTGTGAAATGGCGTGTTTGAATTCCTGAAGAGCTGTCACGTGACTTTCTTGGAATGGGACGTAGGAGTTTTCAACTGGTTCTATTAGATCTGGGAGGTCGTTGGCCTTGTCGATGAGGTCGTTCAGTCGACTCGAAATCTGTAAGTGAAAAGGAAAACAAGCATTACTCAAATGGTGTTATAATAAAAATCGGGAAAAAATCGCGTCTGACGACCTAAGAATGGTTAGTTGTGGATATAAAGGAGGTATTCATCGGAGAAAAAGAATTGAAGAAAAATGCCGCTATCTTTTTGAAGGAAAGAGCAACTTTTCTAGGCATTATTGACATGATGCTTTGAGTAAAGATATATAGTTTTCAATAACCAAGACCTAACTTTTAAGAAGGTTTGTATGTTTGAAGGTGAAAAACTAACCATAGGGCACGCTGTTGTCCACTGCGTTCTGCAATTTCAGTAGCTACGACAAACCGTAAGCAAACAATTACTGAGATTGATTGACAGGTAAACGTGCCTGGCCCCAAGCAGCTAGGATTAAACTTAGGGAACGATGAAAGTGCCGCAGCAGCGGTAGTGTAGCCCATGCCATCGGTACCTATGGTACCACCATCATGATCATATTATAATGTGTAGTTAGGAAATACTCTTCACCTCTGTTGTCGGCACTTGGTATTCATGTGGGTACCGGTATTTGTGATTGGAAGGTAAAAAAGGCTAATTGTATGGAGGAAGTGGCGACTTGTTCCCCCAACACATCAGAGCAAATTATGGTGTAAACGCCGAGAAATATATGGGTACACCTGACCGGTCTGTGAGCTTTGCTCCGGTATGATCTTTTACTTTGACTCTAAAGGGGTTGGAGTTTATGATACGGATCCAAAGGGGTATGGTTAGATTTATATGTATGATTAGGAATATGTACGAGGAGAATTTGTTGTTAATGTCGATTTGATATCGTTGTTTTAATAACACAATTATATTATGCAGTTTCAAAAATCAATACCAGAATACAGAAACGACACAGGTCAATATTTGGCCAAATTGAGTTATGCGGCCCATACACGTTCAATTATTATATCAATATCAAAGACATTAGATACAAAATCAACCACTCTGTACTGTACACACGATCATTAACAGTGTACATTGGTAGATTTTATATCTTGGTTCTTTGATACTGCCCAATATAATTGACCGTGTTACGTGTATGGGCCGTGTATGGGCCGCATAAAGCATGGCAAAATGTGGCTTTCATAAACGGTCAAAAAAAAAAAGTAATTTCCCTGAAGACAGTTTGGTGTAATCCAGAAACTACTTGATAATTCTCTTGTTTAAAAGTTTTCTCCAGCATTACTTTGAAAATCAATATAACAGGGTTGTGTAGTGCTAGAAGAGCGGGTTGGCGCAGCAGTTGTTCCCTCGCCTTGCACCACTGGTGACCCGGGTTCAAGCCCCAGCCGTGACTGTATCTGCACTTGGATTATTCCGATTCATTCTCGCTCTCGCAGGTTTTCTCCGGGATCTCCAGTTTCTTCTTGCTTTCAAAATCGGTGATTAGTTGTTTGGTTATCAAACACTTCCTTATTTAATGTAATTTTGGGAGCTGCACAGATAATTGGTGGATGTTACAATCTAATTACGGATAGGGTTGCGGCGCGGCAGTTCGGCTGCACAATGATTAGTTGATGCTATACGATTGTGAGAAATTAGTACGCTTTGAGTTCTCCGAGATCTATATTATAAAAACCGCTATTTATTTAGTTTGCATTCCCATCCAATGATCCTAATCCTACCCATAATGACCGGGGTGTCACTGTCACATCCAATGTAAAGAGAGCTACAATTTTCCTTTGGTAATTCTGTTTTAAGAAGATTGTATATTAATTAAAATATTATTTGTTAAATACAACTTTGAGTGTTGAAGATTGAATATTTGGGGACCTTTTAAACTCCTGTGCAAGGGTTATGCAGTTCCTTATTTTGTGAAAGAATTTTTTCATATTGCAGTCGTGACAGTGACATTCCTATATAATACTAAATCTATACCGGTTCACATTTCGTCCTGATCGCGCAAGTGAACAATTATTTAATACAAAGAAATAAATGCCAGCGAACTTCAAGTTGGGTTGGATTTATTATAGTAGTACAGGGTGTCCCTGAAACAACCGCATTTGTCGGAAACTTAATTGTTTGGTTATTTTAACGCCACAACTAAACATAACTAAATAAGTGGTGTGACTGAGAAATAAATCAGCTATCACATAATTTTGACAATTGACCAAAACGTTCTTGAAATATAAGAATTTTATGAAACTCCCTCATTTTCAAACCTTTCCACGGATTCAAATATCAATCGATGATCTGTATTCGAAGTGCTAATCACTACGCATCATCAGCGCACGAGGCGTCTATTATAATTGTCATTGATAGATATTTGACTCCGTGGAACGGATTGAAAATGATGTAGTTTTGTAAAATTCTTGTATTTCAAAAACGGAGTGGTCAATTGTCAAAATTCAAAAAGTATGTGATAGCTAATATAAACATCTCAAAAGAGGTAACTAACTCCTCTTAAATAATGACCATTATTCAAAACCGGGTGATTGTATTACAAATCTGTAGAATGCGTTGGAAGCAGAATTTATTTATTTATTTTGATACCTCATTTGCAGCAATTGACTAAATATTGACGTCACAGCGTACAATTAAATCAATGTATCCCAAGATTTGAAAGTTGCAGTAAATTGTATTGATTTTGTATTCAGTGTGATGGAAGGAAATCTGTGTAATGATATCTGATTGTTTTTGTATAATAAAAAATTGCATGTAAGTGCAACCATCAAATCTGGACCTCACTACATTAAATTTACCGGTGTTTTATTGTTTTCTGGGCTATCGTATCAAATGAGGTGTCCAAATGCGCAGCTGCTTCCATCGCATTTTACAGATTTGTAATACAATAGCCCCTTTTTGAATAATGACCATTATTTAAGGGGGGTAAGTTACTCTTTTGGAGATGTTTATTTCTCAACCACACCGGTTATTTAGTTTGGTTTATGCGTTAAAGTATCACACTGAAAATTTCAGTTTCCGACGATACAGTTCTTTCTGGGACACCTTGTGTGTAAAAGTGCGTGAACTAGATTTTAATTCTATTTCGATTTACTTAAGTTTGAGTGACTTTTTACGGTTGAAGCAGTATAAATGCCTTACCACAACAAAGAGGCACACACGTTCCTGGCAAATTGCTTATTGTGCATGTCGTGGAAGGAACACACAATGGGCCCTATGGCCATTTTGTGGTAATATTTGGTCTCGTATACAAAACAAATAGTGGTAAATTGGTGTAAAATCCAACTGGATATCAATGTTTTCCAGTTTTCAGCTGGAATTTAACATAAATGAAACATGAAATGCCACCGGCATTAACTATATGTTTTAACTACTAATTTTTTACAATATTTTTGACAAATATGTTTTGCCAAATGAAACATGGCTAAATATGTTTTGTCAAATGAAACACAGCTAAATCCTAATACTTAAGGGCTCGGATAGTGACGTGTTCACGTAATTGTTTGTGCGAACTGAGAGCACATTAGACATAATTATCGAATTGCATTTTAAGGACCAATTGAAAATTCTGACCTTTCACATTGAAGATATATTCCTCAAAAGAACACATTTTTTCAGGTTTAAGGAAAAAATCTATATCTTTACAAGGAATATTTAAAATTCTACAGTATTTTGTTGAAATAAGACTGGAATCACCTGACCAGATATAAATAATCAGACTTTTTTACGAATCAATGAACAACATGAATACAGTGAAAATCAAGCAATGCCAATACCATGTATATGCTATGCAGATCAATATCAATAGACAACAGTGATCATATATATACATTAATTGACCTTGCTTCAGAATCATTTGAACCCAATAATCAGCAACATTGTCAAATGATGGTCTACGTGTATATTTTGAACAAAACCCACGCAAAATATGTCATATTGAATACAGTTTCATCGAGTCATTTCTTTTTAAAACTGGGAAAGAGGAACTGATTTTTTAAATAAATTCTTCATTTAATTAGGCGTAATACGGTGAGTCATTTACCAGGCTACTACAAGGTGTCTTTGAAATAATTGCATCGTCGGAAACTTAGCTGTTTGGGTATTTAACGCCACAACGAAACATAACTGGCATGATTGAGACAAAAATCAGCTATAACATACTTTTAAAATTTTGACAATTGACCACATCGTTCTTGAAATATAAGAATTTTACGAAACTCCGCCATTTTCAGACCTTCCCAAGGATTCAAATATCTATCGATGACATGTTGTTAATATAAATATTTGACTCCGTGGAACGGATTGAAAACGAATCTGTCAAATGTCAAAATTCAAAACGTATGTGATAGCTGATATATTCCTCAACCACATCGATTATTCAGTTATGCTTGGTTTATGCTTTAAAATACCCCCTCCCAAAAAAATCAGATCCCGGAGATACAGTTCTTTCAGGAACACCATGTATTTGATAACGCTAAGTAATACTAATAAGCAAAAAGGACCAAAAGACAACTAATTTAACGGAATAATTGCACACGAAGCGCAAGAAAATGCCCAATATCAGCCCCAAATCAAGGTGAAATGTTGTCTTTACCAGGCATATTTTCAATTTTACACAATATTAACCCCAATTTAAGATGTTTACCGGCCTAGAATGAAGATCAACAGGGTAAGAACGGCTTAGGCCCCACCAGATAGGCTACGCTAGTGATTGTTCAACAAGTTATTTAGGATTGTAGCATCATTAGTTCATTAAAATAATTGGGCATGGGTGAAACACTTATTATACTTTGGGACGTTTCAAGAGCAAGCATGTTTACTCTTTAATTTAGCCAGATGATGTACCGCTCCGCCAGAGTTGCCGGTAGTCAGCGTATGCTAATCCTGAGTGAATTAGTACATCATCCGGCTAATGCAAAGAGCAAACATACTAACCAATGAATCCTCTCAAAGTACGACATACACTTTGGACCACAATGGCCTCATCTCAATGGCATAGTTTAATAACTTCAATTAAACAATCATAGTGAAAAATTTGACCTCAAGTTGCAGTGTATGACTTGTCATACCCAAATTTTCAAAGGTCATTCAATGAATGTACAAATGTATTGGGGTTAAAGAACTGTGCCCTGATAGATGAACATGTTGTGGATCCTGGTGATACACTAGACTTGTTTTGAAGATGTTTTCCTGTCAATTTCCAGACCTTTATATCGGGTCATCGAGACGGCAAATTCCCAAATTAAATACTACGTCACTGAAAATAGGAAACAAATTCATCAGCAAATTGCTGACTTTCTAGAAACATGAAATGAATGAATAATATTTTTTTAAAGAATGCGCACAAACTACAGATGCTCAAAATGAACATTAAAAGTATAACAATATTCTCGAGAAAAGTTTTTGGTACAACCTTGGTGTACCAAACGCCTTTTTCATTCCCCCTATGTCATGTATGTTGAGGTTCAAGACTATTTTTGCCTATCCAATGTTTTTACCAACCCCTAACCAAAGTATTTCAAACACACTCTTATCATCTTAATTTCAGCAGGAGAACATTTTTGTTGACATAATTTACTAATTCTGCCTTTTTAGATATTTTGTCTTCAGTTCGATTTGCTGAAGGTAAAGGAAAGGAACGATAATATCTTGTTTTTAGCCTCTATATATGACCTAACTTACTAATTCTCCCTTTTAAGACATAATATGCAAAAAATACCGTCTCCAATTCGTTTTGCTGAAGGTAAAGGAAAGGAACGATAAGATCTTGTTTTTAGCCTCTATATATGACCTAACTTACTAATTCTCCCTTTTAAGACATAATATGCAAAAAATACCGTCTCCAATTCGTTTTGCTGAAGGTAAAGGAAAGGAACGATAAGATCTTGTTTTTAGCCTCTATGTATCTATGTATGTTATATAAGATGGTTTATGTGGTCTGAAATAGTCGATAAGAAGATCAAAATCAATGCTGAGTGAATGCCAAGGGAAAGAGGATTAAACCTGACTCGATAGCCAATGCGCTAATATCAAAGATAAAGTAGCCAACACAGTTTTGTTTTTAATATCACCCGTCCTTTTAACCACTTTTATGTGATGCGAGTATTTCGACTGCTCAGTGCCAGAAGTGGGTAAGTGCAATAGCTGCCCTGTGAACATTTAGCAATTTACACACTGTACTCATGGCAGCTATTGCACTTACCCACTTCTGGCACTGAGCAGTCAATTTATGAAGAATAACGTCAAACCACTCATTAGGATCTCATCAAGCATACTCATCCGTCACTACGCAGTCCTTTAATTTTCATAGGATTCTACATGCACAGAATGACCTTTTAGTATGTCGGGTACAACAACTCATACTGTACAACTTGAGGTCATCAGATATTACTTTGCCATCAGATATGAGATTAACTTGGCCCATATTGTCTCACCTGTGTTTTAGCTGCTAATAATTGTATCGGATTGGCAACCTTGCAGGCTTGCTCAGCAAACTCACACGCACTCTCATACTCAGTATGCCTCGATTCCACTTCATGCTTCTGCTTCTGTAACCGCTTCGTCTTCTTCAGGCACAACTCCCTTAACAGCGTCTTAGCATGCTCACACTGGACTTTGACCATCTTTTCCAACTCATCAACCAAAGTCTGGATTTCGTCTTCCCGACTGCTAAACAACATATTCAATTCATTGATAGTAGCATCGATGCTTGTCAAGAGTTCATTTAAAGGTTCTTGTTTTTCACGACCACGTTCAGCTAATACACGAAGCTCGCGTTTGGTATCAACCATAGCAACCTTTAAGTCAATCTTCGGATGCCCGTCATGAGTAGTCAAAGCGCAACACGTATTACACAATGCTCTCTGACAGGTCGTGCAATACACTGTCACATCCTGATCTGCGTGAATACTACAGCGGCTTTTAGCTAACACTCGTCCACGTAACTCTGATAAGTTCTGAATGTGATGTCCTTTCATGTGTCTGAAATTCTTATGGTATTCAATACACGTCTGACAAACGTGACCTGCACATTCTTCGCAATATGCCACCGCTTGGTTGGCTTCCTCTGGTACAGGGCAGCAAGAACATTTGACAACTTCATCGGTACTTGTAGAGGTATCCTCATCATATGAGAACACCTCTTCCGTCGAAGGTTCTCGTATAAGACTTTGATAGTTCTTCAGGTCTTCCACCATGTAATGGTTTGGAAAGCCGTCTTCGGGTAACGCCCATCGTCGCTTACAGTACGGGCATCGTACGTGTAAATCTTGAAGTAGTTTGTCCAAACACGCATTACAAAATGTGTGCATGCATGTTAAAACTTTAGCCACTCTATCCGTTTCATTGTAGAGTTCTTCGCACAATTTGCAAGTCAGAAAATCATTGACAAATGATTTTAAACTTGGTCTATCACGCTGTCGTGTGGGTGAAGCTTCAGCCATTTTGAACTATGATTTTGTGGTACTATACTACGAGGAACAAGATATAGTACATGACCTTTGACTCAGTATTTCCGTGCTTGAGTAATTCTTTATTTCAGTGTAGTTTTGGTAACACATACGGTTGCTATAGCAAGGTCAAGTTGATCGTCAATTGTGGTATAAATTAGATTATAATTGAAATATTAGTTATTATTAAATAAATTTATATGTTGATCAATAATTGTTTACAAGAACATAAAAAAGTATGATTCAATCTCTATAGAAAACACAAGGTTTAGAAGACACCACGTTTAAGTGTTAAACACAAGTGGGAGAATAAGCGAGAAAATACTGTTCTGTTCAACACACCAAAAAAAAAAACACCAAAAAAACCCCCAAAACAAACTGACACGACGTTTGACTATGCTGGCAAAAGGGCAGGTTGGAAAAGGTCCTTTTTTGCTGGTAGCAAAAGGGCAGGTGGAATCAATGAAGTACTGTTTTCTGAGCGCTGATTGGCGCAAGCCACATTCAGGGGTGTGGTGGAAATGGATTGGTTCTTGGATTTGATGCTTATACTAAAACAAAAGACTTGTAATGACAGGGAAACAATTTTATGTGATGTGAATATCTTTCATATTTACAGTAAAATTTAAAATATTGATGAGGTAAAACGAACAGGGGCACACTTCCAATTGAGGAGATGTGGTGAAGGAAACACATGTGATGTGATCAAGCAAAATCACGGAAATATTGATTTTGAGATATAGCTAGACAAAGGATTTCCCCATGTTTCCTATTGTCAACTGCTTATAAGTTTTGTACTGGCTTTCCAAATTCACATACTGCAGTTACTGTCCGTTTTCCTATACACAATACACAGTGCTCTTTCCCATTGACGCGTGACCTTTACAAATAGCCCTACGTTAACAGTATGGGGATATGACTAGTTAACGTCGCTGTGTGAAAAATAACCGGCCAATATTAAAAAGTACTCTTCTAAAGTTCTAGAAAATATAGTTTTTAACATGTCCTAAATTTTAGCTAATTTAGATGTTTGGAAATATTCGTACTTTGGTGTTTTAGTTAATGTTATAGGTAATAGTACATTGCCCAGTTAACGTCGCTGTGTGAAAAATAACCGGCCAATATTAAAAGTACTCTTCTAAAATTCTAGACAATATAGTTTTGTAACATGTCCTAAATTTTTAGCTAATTTAGGTGTTTGGAGAGGGTCGTACTTTTGTGTTTTAGGAAGGACATGTAAAACGACAGATAACACCAAAAATATGAAGAAATTATTTCCAAACCGTGTTAAGTCAAAAACATTATGTTGCTCATTTTCAAGAATGCTGGTTTACAAAAAGCACGCCATTGTCTGATTTCGTGAACAAAGCCACACATAACATTGTTTCCTTTCGTTTCCTTTATAATCGGTTACCCAACTGAAGCTATGAATACCAGCTTTATTGCGATATCGCACATGAAAACAGTCACTTGTGCACAACCAGAGAAGATCCGATTTAATCAGTTGAGCTGTTTCAATGAGTGTTATCTTGGTTTAATAGCTTTTAATGGGGTTAAGTCCTGCAAAGGTCGAGATGAATTCTACTGTAGACATGACTGCATCATGAGTGGCGTTTTTGCAAAATGTAGCTTTGCAAGTGCTTCTATACTATTAAAGAGGAACTTGCCGATAATCGATACTGATCGATACTTTGCAAATAATTATTTGGATCAACCAATGGTGGACTCGCTAACGCGTTGCTTCGTTGCTACGGACAAGCTTTAATACGCGTACATACTATACGCGCATGTTCAAGAAGAAGAAAGAAGGAAAAAGATAAAAGATAAAGAAAAAATACGTAAAAAGGGGAAGGAATGCGGGCAGGAAAGAGGGAAAGAAAGAAAGAAAGAGAAACAACGGGAGAGCAAGAAAGAGAAAGGGAGAGAGAAACGAAAAGAAAGAAAGGGAAAAAAAAAGAGAGAGAAAGAAAGAAAGTGAACAAGCAAGAAAAAGAGAGAAATGGAACGCAGGAAAGAGAGAGAGAGAAACTGAATAGGTCTGTCACACTACACCGAATAGGTCTTCCGTACAAGAAACGGATGGTATTTTAGTAAATCCGTTGTTGTTCGTCAATGATCGTTTTATGTTCTTTTTATGTCCTGCTATCATCCGCCAAATGCGTTTCGTGTTAGGTGATGTTCGTTAAGTCCGTCGGCAAGTTTGTGCATGCACAAAACTTGAAACGGAGTGTACCGAATACATTATTCACATGTTCGGTATTTATCCGATGTGTGTTCGTATGGTGCTGCATATTGCCGGAGTTTGTTCGCTCTCCTTTCGTTCATGTTCGTTCTTTGTTCGTTGCACTCGGCCCGTGTTCGTTGCAAACACGTTCCTGTGAGGCCTTCACCCCCAAATATTCGGTGTGATGTACGTTGACCCAGTCCGTCTTAGTGTCACACTACACCGGATCGGTCTTCCGTACAAGAAACGGACGGTATTTTAGCAAATCCGTTAGTGTTCGTCAATGTTCGTTTTATGTTCTTCATATGTCCTGCTATTATCCGCCAAATGCGTTTCGTGTTAAGTGATGTTTTTTGTCCGTCGACACTCCGTTTCAAGTTTTGTGCATGCACAAAACTTGAAACGGAGTGTGCCGGATACACATGTTCGGAAGTTGTCCGATGTGTGTTCGTACGATCCTGTATATAATATTCGATTGGTTTGTTCGTTATTCTTTCGTTTATATACCGCAGGTGTTTGGGAGGTTTCGCAGGTTTTTGTGCCGGATGTAGGCCTATGGCGAACATGTGCATCGATCATGGGGGGGGGGGGGCTCTTTCTGAAGGGTGTGGGACGCAAATCAAATCCCCCCAGTAGTTTTAGTAGTGACTGACAAGTAGAAAAAGGGGGAAAGGAGAGGAAAAAAAAGAAAAGAAAGTGAGAAAAATTGAACAGAGAAGAGAAAAAGTTAAATTGCACGTAATAAGTAGGTCCATGCATGTAAGTAGTATTGGGGGAGGGGCACTTTCTGAAGGGTAGAGGACGCGATATCAAATTCCTACCAGTTTTGATTGACAAGAAAGAAAAAAGAAGAGAAAAGGTTAAATTGTACGTTATTGAGTAGGCCCAGGATAGCAGTAAGCCTAAGTATAGGCCTGTGATTATTATAGGCAGTGCTTAAAGGTGGGTCCTTGGCCCAAAAGCCTGTGAAAATTACTGCCGGCCCGTCGATATGTAGGGCCCGTGACGATTTGTCACCAAAGTCAGTATTTAAGACGGACTTAGGTCTATTACTGACTTTAACATATCAATCAATGCATGCTTTACCTGAAATTACGAGTCTGAAGTCTTATATCTAAGTGTCAGTGGACCAGTGTAACATTTTAAATTTTGCAAATTCAGTTCGGGCCTTCTTTGTTTTTTGTTTAACATGTTTAAGGCAATAATAGTGTAAAAATGATGCACCAAAAACAATTTTCCAAATTTTCCATTTTTAAAACTAAATTTTTACACTGGGCCTAGGCCTAATAATGTAAATAGGCCCTACAGTCCCTATGCAAATGGCTTCAATTGGACCTTCATTTTGAAAAATGGACAAGTCTTCCTTTTTGCTTCTGCTATGGACATCCACGTGTTATTTTTAAAACAATATTGTTTATATTATACAATAATCAGATAATGGTGAAAACTTTTCAATGGCTTCAATTAGGCTTTCGTTTCACCAATTTTCGGCTGTTTCATACTAAAATAGTACCCAATAATAGTGCTAAAATTGATCCAAAAAAATGACAAATGGCTTCAATTGGGCCTTCATTGTCCAAATGTTTCTCACCTCTATTGCCCCCGGACGCTGGTTGCCATGATATATAAGATTTGTAGCCCTTTTGTACTTATTAGCCAATATTTGACCATTTTGACCGTCAAAGTTTTCCCCCTTAAAAGTTGTCTTTTCCCACTTTGTTCACCCTCTGAAAAAGTGCTTGCTACGTCACTGCCTCTAAGGGGTCAAAAACCCTCTCAAACACCCTCTCCTCCCCCACTTTTCTGATAGGGTGGACGTCCCTGTTGGTGTCACATGCGACGGATTCGCCGGTCATTAGTCGGACGTTGAACGATTGAATATAAGACGCCTGCAGGATTATTAGCGGCCACAACGCATAGAGAGACGAACGGGAATCGGACCCCAAATCCGGTCATTTGTCGGACGTTGACCCCAAATCCGGTCATTTGTCGGACGTTGAACGATCGGATATAAGACGCCTGCAGGATTATTAGCGGCCACAACGCATAGAGAGACGAACGGGAATCGGACCCAAAATCCCACCGAATCTTCTGCCGGACTGGTGATTTTTCCACCGAGTAAAATTTTTTTGTATTCGGTGATGTACGTTGATCCAGTCCGTCGTAGTGTGACAGACCTAGAAAGAAAAAAGGGAAAGACAAAGAAAAAATAACTAAAAAGGGGAAGGAAAGAGGGAAAGAAAGAGGGAAAGAAAGAAAGAAAGAAAGAAGAAAAGAAAGAAAGAGAAACATCGGGAAAGCAAGAAAGAGAAATGAGACAAACGAAAAGAAAGAAAGGGAAAGACAAAGAAAAAATAGACAGACAGAAAGAAAGAAAGAAGAGAGAGATAGGGAGAAAGAAAGTGAACAAGCAAGAAAAAGAAAGAGAAATGGAAAGAGAGAGAGAGAGAGAGAAAACTGAAAGAAAAAAGGGAAAGACAAAGAAAAAATAAGTAAAAAGGGTGTTTGGTACAAAAATTCCACAACAGATTTTATGCTAAGGAAGTCGTTTGCAAAGTAGAGGCAAAAAAGTGGTAGGCCTACCATCACTAACCGCGTAATAATTGAGCTGTTAAAAGCGATACCAATTGCCATGATAACATTTCCATCGTTTATACTAACCGCTTCCGTTTACTAACCGCTCCCATTTACTCATCTAGCGGGGGCCCGCGCGAAGCGCGGGTACCCGCTAGTTTATAATAAAATAAGAAACTGAAAATTGAATATGTCCGATTTCAGATTTTGCTTGATCACACCACACATATACATGATATGGCAATCGAAGCTTACTTTACGAGTGGAATTTCAAATAACACTGAATTTTACAAATGTTTAAAGAATGATGGAATTTCTATTCAAAATGAGCTTTGAGCCTGTAGTTTTAGCGTTCATAATCATAATGATGGTTTATAAACTTTTATGACAACCTTTATATATACTTCCTTTCTGTATGTTTTTAGTAAATTCTCCCTACTGGCTTGATTTAGCTTTCTTACAACAACAACAGCAGCAGCAACAACAACAACAACAACAACAACAACAACAACAACAACAACAACAACAACAACAACAACAACAACAACAACAATAACAACAACTACAAAATAATAAATAATGAGAAATAATCAAGACAATTACTACGATTACGATGATAAAAAAGTCATTGTTGGCGTACATTTCATCGTTGTCTCCATGTTTTCATCGTTGCGAATTCAATATCCGATATGGCTTTCCGTAGGTAAGTGGTGTTTATCACCAGCGTCCTCTGTTGCACAAAGTTACACGTGTCGGTCGAATTCTGCAATATTTTCGCACAGCTGTTGCATGATTATCCCAACCGGCCATGTACCATCCAATGAACTATACTGTCCCACAGTCTCGATTCCGTCCTTGTGTAATGAAGCGCCACCTTTTCGTAATTGACCACTTCGTTGCCGTTGGCGGCGTTCGGCTCTGCTGAAGCCAATTAGGCCAGAGTTAGCGAAGCGGAAAACTGAAAGCTAGGCTAAAGATGTGCATTACTTACGCCCAATTATGTAAAGTTAATTAGCCAAGTAACTATAAGGACTATTTAGCTGAGTCTGGGCACATATGTAGTACAAGCACAATAGAAATATATTGTGTTAAGCATTTTGCTAGTTTTCATCTGCATAATTAGGGTCAATTTCTTGAAAAAGTAAAATGAACTCTAATAGCCTCTAATCAATTATGCAGATTAAAATGAGCAAAATATTAATGTAATTAATGTATGTAATATACATCTCTGGCCTCGCTTTCAGTTTTCTGCTTCGATAACTCCGGTCTAGTGACCTAAAGTACTGTGAACCCCAACTCAGTTCTCTCCCAAATCCACTTTTAAATATTTTTCTAAATACTCAAGAGCTAAAACCACCTTACCATTCATCACTCCACACTTTAAGCTATTTAAAGCCATAGTTACATCTAGTAAGTTCTGCGACTGATTCTGGCGCACACTCCACAAAATGTTAACACCGGCACTAATTAAGATCCATCTGTGCACCATTCAAGTGTACAAGGATCATAAATAACTGGCTGCAAAACGTCATCTTGTACCCATGTGTTGGCTTGAAGATGGGCTTGGTAGATATGCTGTAAAATATAGCACCGGGCATTGGAGGTAGCTGGTATAAGTTTTTTGAACATATTCCACCATAAGGAAGCAGCAGTTGCGCTACATCTTTGGTACTGAGCAGCATGCACACGAATTCCTTGAATCAACGTATAACTTCAGGTAACGGTATGACTGTTTCCTTTGCCGAGATCTTTCAGGACACTGTCTGGTGCTTCTAATAATTTTAAGAGGGCAGATTTCTTCCCCACTCCACTTATTCGTCAGTGGTATCACTGCCTTTCAGTGCATGGAAACCAGGTAGGGCCATAACCCTTGATGCTCCAAATTCATTATAAAAAAGGTTTCAAAGCTATGGCCCTCCTGTTGTCTGATGTTCATGTGATTGTGTGATTGTCAATTTCTACTTCTCCATAGAAGAGCCCACCAGTCCGTATCTTGGGTGCAGCTTCAGCAAATGTAGACAATGAAGATGATTCATTGAAATAGTCCCTGAAGAAGTCAACCCGAGCAGAGTTCATCAGTCATTACAAGAAAGTGGTATTAATGCAATCCCAGAATTACCTCACATTCCTGTTCAAATCCCTTTCACAAACACTTGATAATAGATGCAATGGCAGTTGTCCAGGTAATCATAAGTGTTGCAAGCAATACATTCCGCACCTTTGATGATATTGCAAGAGCATTCGTTACCAATATTAAGTCACTCTTCCAGAATGATACACCTGGGTGTTTCATCTTTGATAACTACAACAAGAAGCTGACCCTCAAAGATGACATACATTATAAGACAGAGGGTAAAGACTTCCTTATATATAACAGACAGCGCTCCTGTTAGAGACATATAGAAGGTGATGGCCTGATAAGGCCAACTACACAGCACCTGTAGTTACTGTCACCAGAAGAGATGGCTTAACTAACACACCACACCTGAAGTGCAGTACTGGCCATGGCATGGAGGAGGCAGACACCATGATGATCCTCTATTGTCTTGAACTTCCGAAGTCTGGTATTGAGGTCTACTTTTCACCACAGATAGATTCGTCTATTGAGAAGACGCCCTGAACAGGAACATCAGACAGCAGGAGGGCCATAGCTTTGAAACCTATTTCTAATGAACTTGGAGCATCAAGAGATAATGGCCCTACCTGGTTTCCATGCACTGAATGGAAACTTTACAGAAAACTTACGCTACTATTAAAAACTACAACATCAGCAATGGTTAAAAAAGATGGGTTTGCAGGCTACGTTTGAAAGTACAGTAGTAACTGTTGGAGATGACCTAATGGATGAAGGAAGATTGTTCCAAAGACCCTGAACGATCCATCACGTGTCAGTTTGTTGGTCTTAGGAATGGCAAGGCGAGTAAGATCTTGATATGAACGAAGGCCTTCCCTAGCCCTAGTTGGAACACGGATGGTCAGACAATCAGAAAGGTAGGGTTGTGCCAGATTGTTCAATGTAAAATAATGCAGAGTAGCACTTTGAAGCAAATTCTCTTGTCTATTGGAAGCCAGTGTAACGAGTTTAAAAGAGGTGAAGATGAGTGACGGCGTGGAACTTGGAAGATAATGCAGGCAGCACGGTTTTGTAGTCTTTGTAAGGGAGCAGTGACACCACCGGAGGAATAAGAGGAGTCGGGAAGCACCAGACAATGTTGTAAATGCCCTGAAAGATCTCGGCAAAGGAAACATACCACCACCTGAAGTTACAAGTGGCTGCGATGAATTCATGTGAATGTTGCTCAGTACCAAAGATGTAGCAGCCAATACTGCTGCTTCCTTGTGGTAGAAGAGGTTCAAACAATTTAAACCTACGCATGGTATTGACAAGCTTCCTCCAACGTCCGGTGTTTTGGGTTGATTAAACCATATCAAAAACCGTAAAACTTCGTCTACAAGCATATAGAGTGCTTCAGATGAAAGCTAAATTAATACAGGGCTTTAATGGAATTTGAGCAAATATATTACAGATATACAAGCAAGTATTATTGTAAGACCAATCTATTGTATTGGCATATTTACGCATGTATCGTATTAATTTAGCTTTCATCATAAACACTATATATGCTTGTAGACGAGTTTTTACGGTATGGTTCATTGGCTACCCAAGCATGGGAGGCGGAAACCTGGAAGACCTGCTTTGACCTACATAGACATTCTGAAAGATGACACTGGACTGGGGGAAGCAGATTTCAGGACTGCAAGGAAGGGCAGACAGTTGTGGAAAGCCATCACAGTTCGAGGACACCACTCGAATTACGTAAGTGGATAAACTGGTTTACTTCTATTGAACAAAGTTGAACATTCGGTCATGTTTACGGTTAATTGCGTCATATGCAGAGCCTCAATAACCTAATGAAGATAGAAATAACTTTCCCAAACTTCAACTTGCTTGTATAATAATCATTCAACTTGTTATGATTAAAGAGTTTAACTTCAACACTACACTATTCTTCGCTCACCTGGAACGTTTTCACTAGTCTTCAGAGCATCACCATCTGCTGAAGACGCTAGTCGAACTAGTGAAAACGTTCCAGGTGAGCGAAAAATAGTGTAGTGTTGAAGTTAAACTCTTTAATCATTTTATCTACGACTACGTATGAATATCCACTCGTATATTCAACTTGTTGTTCAGACTTTTTTCTCTCCATTTCTGCCTATGAATTCTTTAGATTTTCTATATATAAACAGGTGAGATTTCGAGTTTTAGGAAATATTGTTTTTGGCAACCTTTGAATTTTTTCACGATTTAGTCATGTAGATCCTCTTTCCACATTGTTCAAGTGTATTTATTCCTAATGATTTCTATGAAAACTGCTTTATAATTGAAGGTCAAAGTGCGGATCCTATTGTATATTATTGTCGAAAAGATTTCATTTTCATGCGTTCAATTGTATCAATAGATTCGCTTGAGCGCCACAAAGTTTGTGGGATTATGAGATATCTATGCAACAAAGAAGTCGACATAATTGCTATATGGCGTGATAAAAAAAAAAAAAGTCATTTTGTTGAAGTTTGCACCAGGTTTGCCATTGCACTGCATTCTACCATTAAAGTAACCTGGTCTCTTATCAGTATACACGGTAAGTTATTATCAATTCTGACCTAAACCAGATAGCATGTTATTATCTTTCAGTTTCTTGCATCATGTTCCTGGTCTTTTGGTGTTTATGCCGCCCTTAAAGTTGTGACCTTAACGACTTACAAACCATTACATCAAAATTTGCGAGGACGACTGACACAACTGGGGGGATGCCGTCCTTGAAACAAGTGCGTCAGGAGTTGTGACCTTCACGACTTACAAGCCCATACATCCAAAATTCGCAAGGACGACTGAACCACCTGATCCGTGAAAGGCGATACTACTTAGTAGTTGGTTTGGTGACTGTCTACCCATAGACCATCGAAACATGGTCTATGGTCTAACTGAAAACATGCCTTAGAAAGGTGTTTTATTTTTGCACTCATTGTCACGTATGTGTTCATTTTCCTTTCTTCTTCTAGATAGCAACATTTGTTGATTGCAATGGCATCGTACGAATCCAAAGACGACGCTTTGGAAAAACTTCTAACCTGTCGTCATTGCATGCAGTTGTTCGACGACAAATCTCGCTACCCTAGAATACTTGGCTGCATGCATACAATCTGCGACCAATGCATCAGGACTCTGATCAAGAACAAACATGTGCTATGCCCATATTGCAAGAACATTTGGAAGATACCTTACACAGGGTTTCCTACAAACACGGTGGTGACGAATTACTTGTATAATTATAGAAAAATGCATGGATATCTACCAACAATTGGATCTAAAGTTGATTGCGGAAATTGTCTTAATGTCGCAGTGGGTTATTGCAACGATTGGGCGATGAACGTTTGCAGAGGGTGCATCGTTTCACATAAACTTACGAATATATCTAAGGTTGATGGAAGAAGCAGACCAGAATGCGACAATTGCCCAAATGTTGCAGTTGGGTATTGTTATGATTGGGCTATGAATGTATGTCAAATGTGCATCGATAAACATAAGTTATGGCATATCATGAAAATACGCAGTACGAATAGGATAAATCACATTGTCAAGCACACATCGAAAACACTTTGTAAGCGGCATCCAAATCAGTTCCTCAGCATGTTTTGTGTTACATGTAATGTGACGGGTTGTACAAAGTGTTTGAAGTCCACTCATCATAGACATGATTGTATTGATTTGGATACAGCAGCTGAACAATCTAAAGACAGACTAAGGGCTTTAACCCAACACTTTCGGATCAAGGATAATCCAATTCAAGGACCGATTTCTTCGATTGATGATCATATGTCACATATTGATAAGGTGAAGTTACAGAAGGAACATGACATTGATGAAGCATTTGATACTTTAGTAGAAAGGTTAGAAGACAAACGTGAAGACGCCAAAATGGGGTTCCGTCAAGTATGTGCTGCCAAGAAACAGGTTTTAAAGGGTCGCAGAAGAGAAATGGAAGGCGTTGGTTCGGAGCTTGAAAGTGTAGCCGAGTTTGCTGAACAGTTATGCAAGTTTGCAAGTCCAGAACAAGTCTTGGAACTTCAACAACAGGTATATAAGTGTAATGGGCTATTCCAGTGGAAATCTACACTAACCCTCACAGGCATGACAGGGGGATTATGTTTTTCAAATGTAATTGGTCAGGGTACATCATTTTAAACCCCCTGTATTGTGACTTTACAAAAAATGGAGTGAGTATTTCGAATTGAAGTTACCATCTGTCAAATTTTATTTGAAACTCCTACTCCCTCTGTGGAAGACTTTAGCTAAATCTTCCACAAGGGTAGTGTGTATTTTAAATGGAATAGCCTAATTTCTAAACACCCTTCCAACCAATCTTAAGATCTCAAACCTAAAGAATTTTAGACCTTAATTCTCTATCGGAAGTCTAAACTATAAAACTCTTCACTCTTGATCTATAGCTAAGCGTATTCAAAAGTAAAAGCGCTTTGCAACCATTACTTGTTTTGCTAATGTAACTATTACTAGGTATGTCACAGTGGCTGCACAATAATTCTGCTACACTGTGCATGCAGCAAGCATAACAGTGAATTGAAAAGCGCGCGCTTCAAAGTTGGCCAATTTTAGAAAACACCCATGTCGATAAATGAATTTCTTCATATGCTTCATTTATCCAAATTGTTTGAATTTTAATATATGGTGTGTGTGAAGCCTTCCCGAGGCTACCATCGGGTCCCCCAAAATTAAAAATTGTTTTGTTTAAAAACTACTGCCTGTTTTTATGGATTTTTGAAGATCGCTCATAAATCAATAATTATAGGCCTATTGAAATAAAGGGACCTACCACCATTTAGCTGAAATACTAATCTGTCTTAGCATGTAAATTATTTCCGTCGACAACGAATGAAACACTTCGAGAAAACTAGTTGAAACAAAACATTATATCAAAGATATTCTTAGGGAGTAATTTTCCAAACCTCATTAAAGCCATTGTGTGTGTCCAAGGCCATACTATTTTTGTATACGCGGTACAGTGGGAATGGCTTTTCCGTTTACCATTTGTCATCCCATGTTAATCCAGATAACAAAATGTTCATTTAAAGTCTCATTGCAAATGAATTATGATTTTTACTTTTCGGATTTGGCTTTGAGCAATGGTGACACATACCATGTTTACAGAAAAAAATGAAAATTCTATTCCTGACATCGTCAAAATGTCAAACTTTGTATGTTTTGTATTATATTTAAGTAATTAACTGCAGTTTCTTTATTCAACATCATAACAGGTTCATACTTTACATATTTATGGTGAATGAATAGACTTTCATTAAATATTGAAAAAAACCCAAAATTACTCATGCCTAATTTACATAAAAATACCATGAATACATAATTACCTGTAATTAGCTAATTTGCATAATTAATTACTTTTTTTGTATTTTTCGTTATCAATTGAAATAACTTTGTATACATATGTGTGCAAAAAAACCCGCACCCTGATATCATGTACGGTTTTCTATTGGCATCAATTTTGCATATTAATTAGCTGAACTTAGTCATTTTTTCACCTTTAATTTGTCTGCAGATTGGCTGAATTTGCTAAAATATTATATTTGGTTAATTTATTATAATTATTCAATGATAGATTTTTAAATTTTGTTTTCTTTAACGAAGTTAGGAAAGATAGGCATTTAACCTGAGGTACTTAAATTAACGCTGCTTTTTCAAGCAAGCGTCCAAATAAACCTTCAAAATCTCGAAATGTGCCACTTTTGTCATTATAGCCATTTGTGGCAGGTTTTAATTCCATTTACGAGCATCTTAAAATTGACACTACATCACAATGCAGTGACCGATTTCAATTCCGTTTTTTGATTTTTGATGCTTTAATAAAGCTCATTCATGTAGAAACATTAAATAACGTTTTTCTGCTGCCCTTATTTTTGAGGTGATATACCTACTATTACTTTGCTAATGTAGTTAACTATTACTTGTTTTGTTAATGAACTATTACTTGTTTTGCTAATGTAACTATGACTTGTTTTGCTAATGTAACTATTACTTGTTTTGCTAATGTAACTATTACTTGTTTTGCTAATGTAACTATTACTTTGCTAATGTAACTATTACTTGTTTTGCTAATGTAACTATTACTTTGCTAATGTAACTATTACTTGTTTTGTTAATGTAACTATTGTTTTGCTAATGTAACTATGACTTGTTTGGCTAATGTAACTATTACTTGTTTTGCTAATGTAACTATTACTTGTTTTGCTAATGTAACTATTACTTGTTTTGCTAATGTAACTATTACTTGTTTTGCTAATGTAACTATTACTTGTTTTGCTAATGTAACTATTACTTGTTTTGCTAATGTAACTATTACTTGTTTTGCTAATGTAACTATTACTTGTTTTGCTAATGTAACTATTACTTGTTTTGCTCAAGTCTGTGAGATGATAAATGTTGCTAATTATATACGTGCGGATACTACGATGCACAAAAGGTGTTTGGAGGCAATCTTTTCCTGTAAATACGTGTCGGCATCTGGGGACCGTTGATACAATTCGCACTCTCGTCTCCAAATGTTGGATAACCCACTGACATCACGTGTCGCATCCCAGCAAACACAAACACGTTTTAAAAACGTTTTTGATAAGTTATATTTTGGCTTTTGGTTTACATAAAAACGTTTTAATAATATTAAAATGTCGGGTTATATAAGGGTCATGAAAACGTTTTAAAACGTTTAGTATGAAAACACACTACAACAACATTTTTTCAAAAATGTTATTGTAAACTATTTTTGCAAACATTTTTGCCAAATATTTTGTCAACACTTAAATAACATTATGTTAAAATATTTGCACCCAGCAAACACAGAAATGTTCTTAAAATGTTTTTTCAAAACGTTTTAATAATATTTAAATGTCCGGTTATATAAAGGTCATGAAAATGTTTTCAAAACGTTATTGCAAATATTTTGGGCAAACATTTTTCGCAAAATATTTTTTCAACCCCAAAATAACATTCTGTTTAGAATGTTTTGCATCTTAAAAGTTTTCAAAAATGTTTTTGGAATGTTAAACGTTTTCCGACAACCTTTTATAGTCTTTTGCGAATGATGTCGAAAACGTTTTGTGTTTGCTGGGATAATATGTCTGCCAATGCTTTGTCATTATTAATCTAAATACATCAAAAACAGCAGTAACTGTAACTTTATTATTCCAAAACGTTAGATGTAGTGGTTCAAATATTGATATTGAAGCGTATATTTATATGAAACTATCCCAATATTTGAAAGTTGCAGCAAAATCTTATACAAGACAATAGGATTTTGCTGCAACTTTCAAATTTTGTTTTGGGTTAAACTCATTTAAATATACGCTGCGACATCAATATTAGAAGGTGTTATAATGCGCAAAAATAAAATCTGTTTCCAATGTTTTTTACAAATTTGGCATACAATACCCCGTTTCGGAATAACGGCCATTCATTATGTAATTAGTTACTTTAGACTACCACCAGGGGTATTCTGATGTGCGTTTGTGTACTGAGAATATAAAGTAAGAGCTAATAAACTAAACTCAACCCAGAAAGTATCGAAACGATTATAGATGGTCAGATATATCGGGAACTGAAATATATAGCAAAAACCTATTTAATGTATATAAAGCGCAGCTTTCTCCTGCGCATTTTGATACCTCTTTTGTTGCTCTACGGTATCATTTGGTCGAGGTATGGGCGCTTGAGTGGCTTCAAGTCGGATTTTGAAAGTTGCACTTACACACATACTCATTTGAATTTGGCGGACAAAAGCAATGGTCATTTATTGCCCACAATACAACGCATTTGGTTTGAATAGGAGCTAAGTGCAACTTTCAAAATCTGACTTGAAGCCACTCAAGCGCCCATAACTCGACCAAATGATATCGTAGAGCAACAAAAGAGGTATCAAATGCGCAGTAAAAGCTGCGCTTTATATACATTAAATAAGTTTTTACTATATATTTCAGTTCCCGATATATCTGACCATCTATAATCGTTTCGATACTTTCTGGGTTGAGTTTACTTACTCTCATATATATTTGTCTACAACCATATCGCACTTAATTTGGTATTGCAAATTGCAGACTAACAAACAACGATTCACTGATCTGGAACATTCTATATAGTTGCTTTCATTTTTTGACAGATGATATACGAGCATTTTTGTCTACTGTCTACCTGAACCAAATAAAAAGATATTTTGATTGCCTCTTTTTTCGGCATCAAATAAGTCTAAGTTCACAGGGTCATTGCTTTACTATTATTGTGCCCACGTTCAGACAAACAGCGCCTGACAATTTTTTTACTTTGTTTCCTTTTTAGGTATTTCTATAGAAATCTAACGACATAAGACTGGTATAAGATTGCTTAAGGGTAGACTAGATATTGTTGTCGAAGCAGCCGAAACAAAAATCGATTTTCATTATCTAAATCAATATATTATTGAAAATGACACTTTGATGTTTTGCAAAAGTTCATTCTACAAATCGTATACTTTGAAAAATTGCTTGATTTATTGTTGTTAATGAGTTATGTATGTTTAAAAAAGCATTGTTGTTTCAGTCCTCTTTACAACACAACTCAAGAACCACAGGTTCTACAAAAGTATATATGTGATATTTGAATTCTTCTTCACACTCGCTATGAAATGATCAATTTTTGCAAGATGATGTGAACTACCAAATCGAAACAGTTGGTAAATGGTTGCCAACCTTAAAAATATAATTCAAAGGTTAATATAGCGGGTATGATAAGAGAGATAATATTACAATGCTAATGAATTATGTGTCAGTAGCTGAATTATTATTTGTCTGAAGGTTACATTGTATGGAGCGCAAATTGGACTGCGAAGTGGTGTAGCAAATAAACAAAAGAGAGCATCAACAACAACAACAACAACAACAACAACAACAACAACAACAACAACAACAAAGCAAAATAAGAAGCAAACAAAGCCCATGTTACAGAGATCTGTACAGATTTTAATCTACTAAATGGAACAAATGTGTATTACGTATTTTCATTTTTTTCCTACCAGGTAACCGATCGAGTGCAGGCGTTACACAAGAAAAATAACAACTTCATTCAATTTCATGAATCTGTCGGCGACACAAACTTATCATTGGACAATATGCACACAAAGGCGGTAGCAGAAGCACACAAAGTGATATCACGCATTGGTCAAGTTTCACCCTCACCGCTCCCATCCCGTGCAATTCAAGCCCGTCCACTCCCGGTTCCATCGCCAAAGGATGTCCAATCAACTTCAGCTTCATCAGATGACATCAAATCTGTGATTGACGAACGGCATCAGGGTTCAATGGGGTTTATTCCAGTCAACGTAACCAGAGCTCCCATGCCATGGTTTCAATCTTCTGCAAGAAGAGTGCCACGAAACACTAGCATTGCCTTACAAGCAATGGCGAAACAGAGCCTCCAAGACAGCACAGAGGGACAACAGAATCTTGGACCTCGATTTGACTTGAGTATTTTTAACAGATAACATTATATTAAAATAGGTATACCCACTTTAAATCGGGAAGATGTCAAACAGTCATCATACCATGTGATCAATATTGTATGTGGTGTGGTCAAGCAAAATCGGTCTGAAGTCGGCTATATTCAATTTTCAGTTTTTTTATAGGATAGTAAAAAGCATTTACAAACCAGTATTTTGCAGAAAACTCCATTGAAATTAAACAACCAGTTCAAAAGTAAAGAGTTTTCAAAACAAAAGGAAACATTTCCTTTGTTTGACTATGTCTCAAAATCAATAATTCCAACTTCAGACTGACCAGTTCCCACGAAATGAGCTTAAAGTAGCAAGTTGGTGGTTTCGAGACCTTCCATAAATATTATTGTTCAGTTGCTGTACTTTGTTTGAAGACATCTGTATAGTCAGTGGTATGTCATTTGAGAATGGGGACATAATGTTGTACTCTGTATTCACAACATTCCCTATTCACAAAGGCTACATACTACTTCCAATACAGGTGTCTTAAAAGGAAGAACATCAAATCAACAGTTAGAACGTCCCAAAACTCGAAACTGGCGACTTCGTGGGAGATGGTCACATATTATACATTGGAACTTCATTTTTAAGGCTGTAGAAATATTCAACTTTGGCCCACAGGTTAAAAGTTAGAATACTTATTATAAATGTTTTCGTTGTATTGCGAATAGGAAATGGAATTTAAATTCTCTACCATCACCAGAAGCATTTGGCAAGGGTGTTCTCTGTCAGCTTTACTGTTTATAATAGGAGTAGAGATTCTAACGTAAAATATATATTAAATAAACCTAATCATGATATGATAAGGATTTTCAACTATTGGATAACAAAATGCTTCTTAAACATGCTTAGGACAAGTCGGCACCTATGTTTCAGATTGACTTTTTATATTTGATAAACAATATGTGATAAACAATACATAAAAACAATTTATAAGCCCCTCTCGAAATCAAGTGCATTGCATGTGTACTTGCTCAACTAGCATTCATTGTATTCATTGTATGAAAAGATTATTACGAACTTGAATGGGCTCATGTGGACATTTCATAAGTAACGTCTATGGAGATGAAGATTAGACTAGAGGCAAATGGTGGTCATAGACCACAAACCTAGCTGGGGCATGTTGGTGTTGTGGAGGTATCTGACCCCTGCAAAATGTTCCCCTGTCATGAGGTTTGTTGTCACCGAGTTTTGAGTCCTGTACTCCTCACAGATGTCCAGAAAATGCAATTCTAAGATTTGACCCAGATGACCTTTGACCAGACCCCTGCAAGATGTTCCATAATTCACCCCTGGTCATGAGTTGTCACCGAGTTTGAGCCCTGTACCTCTTACAGATGTCCAGATAACGCAATTCTAAGATTTGGCCCCAGAATGATGTCTTTTGAGCTGACCCGTGCAAAATGTTCCAATATGTTCCCCAGGTCATGAGGTTGTCACCGAGATTGAGCCCCGTACCCCTTACAGATGTCCAGATACTGAAATTCGAAGATTTGACCCCAGCTGACCTTTGACCTGCCCCTGCAAAATGTTCCAACATGTTCCCCTGGTCATGAGGTTGTCGCCGAGATTGAGCCCCGTACCCTTACAGATGTCCAGATATTGAAATTCGAAGATTTGACCCCAGCTGACCTTTGACCTGATCCATGCAAAATATTCCAAAATGTTACTCTTCTCATCAAGTTTATTGTCACTGAGTTTGAGCTCCGTACCCCCTACATATTGCCAGAAAATGCAGCAATTCTAAGATTTGACATGACCCCTGCAAAATGTTCCCCTGGTTGTGAGGTTTGTTGTCACTGAGTTGAGCCCCATAAATACCCCTTAGGGGGCTATCATTTTCTTTGGAAGGAGGATCCCAAATATACAGGGGGTCATAAATTTTCGGAGAGAAAAATACGGGGGGGGGGGGCATAATACTTTTGATGACCAAAATGTAGGGAGTCACAAGATGACCACAGATACTGTGTTTATTTTATTCAAAACTAGCGGGAGCTAGTAGAGTAAACAGGAGCAGTTAGTAAACGGGAGTGGTTAATAAAGATGTTGAACGGTGATGATAAACATTGTGTCTTGGACTAAAACATGAATAGGAATTATTATTATTACCCAGGTATAATTCTGGTTTACCCTGTGCACCCTGTGTTTTAGGGTTAGGGTTTGGTTAGGGGATGTCATTTTCTTCGTCGGGGGGGGGTCGGTGACCGGAGTAAAAATGTTTATGACCCTCCTATCGCGGGCACAATTTTTTTTAGACCCTCCCCCCCTATCTTGGGTCGAAATTTTTCATACCACGATGCACTGACCAATTCATCTAACACTGAAACCTTTTGGAAATGCAGTTTTAACTTGTTGTAGGGCATAAGGTTGGGCAATAGAAATGATTTACAATATTACTTGTATACCCTGACCAATTGACCCCTTAAACAGCTCAAATGTTACAGTCCATGACATATATACTACATCAAATGTAATGTGGCACCACATTAGTTCTGCCGCACGCACAGTATAATACCCAGTGGACTCGGAGGTATCATGAACGGTTCCTAGAATTACTAGACTTTTAAAGGCTTTTATACTATTTTCCCCAACTTCATAAACAAAAAAAAAATGGTAGGGAAAACAAATGAATTCATGTCCCGCATTCATGTAGGCCTATTCCATTTGCAAGCTATTTTTGTGTTGCGCATAATCTTAAACCATGTTTAATTTCCCTGTAAAATACAAGAACACCAATAATTGTTAATGTTTTAAACCACACAAATTAGGAACTGGGATTCAAATATAAAACTTAATGCAAGATGTTTTTAATCAAACAAAATAAGATACATACTCTAAGATATAAGTATAAAACAAAAAACCCTAACATCAGAAGACAAGAAAATCCCTCAACCATTGGCGTACGCAGGGGGGTGTTACGTGTGTGAAACACCCCCCTTGGGTTTGTCCAAAAAATAAAAATGGGGGGGGGGGAGAAAAGGCAAAGAAAGAGAGAGGGAGGGAGAGAGAGAGGAAGAGAGAGAGGGGAGGAGGAGAGGAGGGAGATGAGCAAGGCATAGGGGACATAATATCAAATTATCATAGGCCTATAGATGTCTTATCTACCCCCACTCAAATTTTTCTCTCCCCTATACCCGGTATTGACTGACCGGCAACGTACGTAAATATGTCGATTAATGTTAACACCCCTCCCACACACACCCACACCCCATTTAATTGTTAATTTACATGGATATAGGGCCTACATGTTAACACCAACACCTCTCCATATCGTCACACCCCTACCCCGGCAACGTACGTACGTAAAGGTTTTAATTGTGCAAATTGAGTTTGGGCCCTTTTTTCTGTTTGAAGCAATGATTTAAATAGTGTAAAAATTATGCACCAAATGCCTTCAATCGGACCTTCATTTTGCAAAATTTTCCCACTTCTGCAGGAGGGAAAACTCTTGTTCACGAAAGGCTTCATGGACCGTTATTTCACCAATTTTCGGCTTTTTCAAACTAAAATTTTACACACTACGGTGCCAAAATGGTCCGCCAAATCGCCTCAATTAGGTCTTCATTTTGCAAAGTTTCGTAATTCTGAAAGGGGGGGCATTCTGTGTAGTGGATAAACAAGTAGCCATTTTGGCTTCTGCTTTCGACATTTACCAATTTGTAACACAATTTATATGCCTACAACTTTAAGTAATATCTGTTGTAAGACTTGTTCACGAAAGGCTTCATGGACCGTCATTTCACAAATTTCAAACTAAATTTGTACACACTAATCATGCTAATAGTGCCAAAATGGTCCACCAAATCGCTTCAATGAGGTCTTCATTTTGCAAAAGTTTCTTAATTATCAGGGGGGGGGGGGGCACATCCCCCTCAGACACCCCCCCTGTGTAGTGGATAAACAAGTAGCCATTTTGGCGTCTGCTTTCGACATTTACCAATTACATTTACCATTTAACACAATAGGCTTACAACTATAGGGAAAACTTGTTCACGAAAGGCTTCATGGACCGTCATTTCACAAATTTTCGGCTTTTTCAAATTAAAATTTTACACACTAATAGTGCCAAAATTGTCCACCAAATCGCTTCAATTAGGTCTTCATTTTGCAAAAGTTTCTAAATTCTGAGGGGCACATCCCCTCAGACACCCCCTGTCGCGCAAGCTGACGGGATGACCACTATGCGGTCGTTTCTTTATTTTGTTAGTTTTTTATCATCACACCCCCTTTAGAAATTCCTGCGTACGCGCATGCCCTCAACAATCATTTACTTAAACAAAACATAGAGCCTGTAAACAAATGCTAGTTAGAGTTTGATATTAACTGCCATGATAATGGCACTGAAAGAATTAAAGTTCCTACTGCAAAGGAAACACATCTGATAGTTTCATATACCGGTACTAACATTGGAATTACTAATCAAGCCAAAAACACATTCATTACAAAGAAAGAGGCCAGAGAACACTTTCATTAATACAAAGAAAGAGGTCGGACATAACCATACAGAAATAAATGCTAAACATTGTAAAGCCTGGCTCATTAATCCCCTGTTTCCAAACATACCACCAGAGTCTGTAAAATACGAGTGCAAAATCAAAATCAAAAGATAAGCCAGAGCCTAATACTAGTACTTTTAATAGTAAACATAATATTAAACCCATAAATTTATACTACAATTACTGTTAAGGAGTGCCTTTAACACACCTGCATCGTTCATATCAAAAATCAAATTAATAATAAAAAAAACCTATATAAATATGCCATTACTGCTTCTCATATTCTGTCAGTTTCAATACATATTAAACCAACAAACTCTGTGTATCCATACCTTCAGCATCACTCACAGGGGATGAGATTTCAAACCCCAGTAACTAAATTTCCACTGAATCTACCCATGCTCTTCTACACTCAAATCAACCCATGTCACAAAAACGAGGCTACAACCACAAACTACAACAATACTAAAATTGAAACACATATCACCAACTAGGTAATTAGCTCGCAAAACTCTTGTCACCATGTCAATCCCTCAATAATACTATAGTAAACACCTATCACAATCACCAACATTCTGCAACCATATGCTGCAACAACCTTTCAATTCCAACTAACTGCATCCAAAATCATATTAGCCATCAATCCTCCCACACATACATTCCTGGGCTTGCAGAAACAACAGGTCATTAATTACCTTTTCAACTAATTAAGTGCCTTAGGTTAAATAACAAATTACAGTAACAAACTAACAAACACATTCATTCCTTAAGAAAAACAATGATTCAAAAAGGCCAAACCATATCTTCACTAGTCAAATAATTCTTACATAGCATCAAGTCAGGGTTTCATACTCAAAGGGTAACAAAAAAACATGTGCAATTTCACTTAGTTGCCAGCGGAAGAAAACGGGAAGATTACAGTGGTTTGTTGCCAGCGGAAGAACCCGAACGATTACAATACCTACAGCTAGGTAATAAGACTGAAAAAGCGATATAGCCTCATTTTAGGCCATTAAAAAGAATCCCATACAATTGTGCTACAAAATGTTCCTTGAGCAAGTACAAATATAATTAAATACATCTAAGGAGTGGACTTCACCCAAAACAAAAATATGACACTGTTTCAACTAAACTCAAACTGGCAAAATACAGTGAGCCAAAGAATTAAGGTACCAGTTATGTTCACCCCTGTATATCCTAAATAAAAAGACAAATATGTCAAAATTAAAACAGTCAATACCTGTACTCTTTAGCTCTTATTTAAGACATTATTTGTTGAAATTGGTTGAAAATTAAAGAAAAGGTGATCTAAAACCTAATGAAGAAACGAAATCAAAAGTTGCACTTTTGTGTTCTAATCAATGAAAGCACGACGCTAGTTTTAACGTGTTAATTAATGGAAGCACAGCGCTAGTTCTCTTGTTCACGAACACTTTGTGTACAAATCAATAGGGCATTTAATACAGCAAACTGCAACTTTTAAATTGGTATCTTCCTTGGGTTTTGGGATCGGCGTGACTTTATTTCTTGAACAATTTCAACGAAGTGAGGTTTTAAATTCGAGCTAAAAGATGCGGCTATTGGCTTCTGGTTCCAATTATGACATATTTGTCTTTGTTTGGGATATACAGGAGGTGAACGTAACTTGTACCTTAATTTTTTGGCTTACTGTAAGTTTCCCATCCAAGAGCATAATCCTACCACGTTCACTGATTACCGTCTAATCATCACTACACTTGAATAGAGCACAACGAAATCCGTGGAACTGCACTACAATAGTTCACTAATTACCTAAAGGATGAAATCAAAACTCGACTGACTGTTGGCCGTCGGCCCGGCTTCTATTATTCTAAACAATGGAAACTGGACGGAACCGGCGGTCAACGGCAGGTTGCGTTTTGATTTCATTCTAACTAACCGACAACAATTTGTTGAAATACACATGACATATTCTGTAATTGAAACATTTATCTGCGGGGTCCCTCCAAGATTCATTTTTAGACTCTTGCTTTTTATCATAAACATCAACGATGTCATCAACACAAGTGCAACATTCTGATACATCATTTTTGCAGATTTTTTGGACATTCACTCACTCCAGACTATCAATTCACAAACTAATTTCATGAATTTTTCTCTCACCAATCACCATGACCACAGCATTATTGATAAAGATCACAAATACTTCCAATCCTTTGAGGTGTCTTGTATTTACCTACTCACATCCTGTTATTGTCCTGATGTGTAGTTTTGTTTTTATGCCTCTTATTCCCAGTTTTCCATCAAGCTTTCAGTGCAAAGCACTGCATTGCTCCCATCATCGAGCATGGCATCAACTTGTACAGCTTTTCCAGTTTACTAGAATGGACTGGTACCACTATATGTGCAGCTGGATTTCTATCTCTGGTTGGTGAGACTACGACTCCGGGAACGCAGTTCATCAGTATTTTTCTTTGGTTCAGACCTTTTCTTATTTTTCTTTACTTTGGCTCCGATGATTGGTGTTTGCTGGCCGTCTTGGTGCAACGTTAATGGATGTAGAGTACATTTCGCTTTGCTTTTGCAGTCTTGGCACATATGTGATGCCCGGGTAATGCCTTCCTTAAACACCCCAACACAACCAATTTTCTATAGGCTAATCATGAAGGTAATTCTTTCCTTATGAGGCTTCTTAGACAAGTTCCTGCACTTCTAGTGTATCACTTCGATCACAACACATGCTATCTTGTTGTACGTGCACTTGTGCTTTCTAGATTGGATTATGGCAATGCACTTTTATTTGGATCTACCAGCTCAGATTTACGTCTACAACGCATACAGAACTGGGCGGCCAAGCTTATCCACCGTGCACAGAAGCGAGATCATGCCACACCTTACCTTCAAGAACTTCACTGGCTACCGATTCGTGAACGCATCACCTTCAAGATCATGGTTTACATCTTTAAGTGTTTACACGGACTCGCTCCAGGCTATTTGTTATCTTGCCTGCATTTGTACCATCCAGCACGATCAAGTCTTTGTTCAGCATCTGATGCCACTCGACTAAGTGTACCAAATACCAGACGCCATCTTCATTTTGCATCAAATCGCACTTTCTCATATACTGCTCCCAAAACATGGAATGTAATGTAATGTAATGTAATGTAATGTAATGTAATGTAATGTAATGTAATGTAATGTAATGTAATGTAACCTTCGCAATGGTCACACCATTGTTTCTTCTGTGATTTTTTATTCTTTCCCCTACTTGTGCTGTGGATGTGGAAACACTGGAACTCTTGCTCCCTTGTGCATGTTGTGTGGCTGTGCATGACTGTTTGCCCTTTTGCTTGTCTACACTATCAATGTTTCAATAATGGGTTCATATACTCTTATATACTTTATATAATACACGGGCGCGTTCTCCCCGTACTACTACTACTATATTTATGTTTGCTCGAATTTTCCAACATTTTAGTGACAATTTTATTATAAAGATAGTGGAAAAACTGAAAAATCATATGTATAAAAGAATATTTGAATATTAACTGTAATTAACTGTAACGATTCGTGATACCCATTCGTGCTATAGTTTATGTGGAATTCTGGAATTTTGACAATTCCAAGATTCTGACACAGCCTGTCAAAAATTTGGAATTGGCAAAATTCTGGAAATCCGACGGATCAGGTTTCTGACAAATAATCAGAAGCATTATGAAATGTGTTTTCTACATACTTTCATAATAATTTAAAAAAATGGACGAAATCGATTCTTGTTTTTTCTTCTTTCATCATTAATATTCAAGTTCATTCATTCATTAATATTTAAATTACAAATTTGCTTGAACGAGTTGGCCTGAATTCCAGTCTCCCCACTCTACCTAGCCTGTAGACGGTATAGTAGTTTCTATAGTAGTACCCGTTTCAATATGTTCCGTACGGCATAGGAGACACCTGATTGCTGAGAATGCTCCCACCCCAATCCACCCTCCTGCAACTCCTAGTTACTAATAGGGCTGGCCCTAGGGCTGACTGAACCAGAAACGCTAGTCGAGTTTTTTCCTATCAGAGTATCCCTTTAAACTTTGATTAAGAAAATAGCATGAACCCGACGTTACAAAATTATTCCAGCTTTTTGACAGCTGTCGTAATTCCAGAATTTTGACACCCGTCGGAATTCTAGAATTCCGACAGTTCCAAAGATCTGACACACCATTATTACTGCTTCAATTAGTGATATAATCTAAGCCTACAACGTCTGGTGTAGCCACAAATAGCAGTAAATTCACCAAAAGCAATAGCGCCCTCATAAATGTCAGGCAGACGCACGTGATTTTCTTGGGGAGTCTTTAGGGTTCATACCACTAAATCCGCCTGTGAAGCGGTTTCCGGTAAAAGTTTATCACGACTATAGTCCCAACTTTGCATACAAATTGTGCAAAATTGGTGCAATATTTACAATTTTAGTGTTGAAAATCGTGTTTTACTAGAACATGTGAATGTGATCTCTACTAATTTGAAAAGAAAACGCAAAAATTTGAGTGATGTTTACGATAATGAGCGCATGAACACACGAGGTCAAAACGCGGTTAGCAGTCGGACGTAAACACGGGAAAATCGGGCCTTTTTATATAGCGCTAATTTTCTCAAAAAGTAGACCTAAAATGTTGTGTCATTTTCAGATATGTTATGCAAAATTTTGTTCTGATTAAGATGATATCAAATATATATTTCAAAGCTAGAGGTAACTCGACTTATGGCCTAAAACGTGACCCCTATTTTGCACGTAAAGTCAATGGAAAGCTATTTAGTGTTATGTACCCTTTATTGTTTAATTGTTCACGCCAGTGAACGTTAATGGCACTTGCCCCACATCTCATATGCACAGTTTATCCCTTACATGTCCCGTGTCTTGAATAGTTATTGTAGCCCACCAACCCTGTGGTTAAGAGGCTAGGAAATAATTCCTAATATCTCATACCCCCATTTGTATACCTTTATCTAATCCTACTCCCCATGAAAAGGATAATTTGCACATTTAATCTTGCAGTGAGACTACTCAGTGTAGGAAATTTTTAGCCTTTTTTATTCAACATGTTTGCAATTGGTTTACAGCCATCACATTCTGACAATGCACATAACTGATTGGTTAATAAAAGCTCACTATGGTCAGTATAATAATATAAGCTATAATTTATTTACTTAGTGATTATAGGCATATGGCCTTATCATCTGTATAGAAACCTATTCAGCAAGCTGCAATAGGCGATTTACTTCAGAAAATAACTACAGTGCACAAAATTAAGTCGATTCGCTATACACCAATCCGACTTCGCCATTACTGCGGTGTCCCCGATGTAAAACTGCGGTGTCCCGAGGTCGGGGGTTCCACCTTCCACCCATTATTTATTGCGTGCTACACAGAATTGTATCCGGGAATTGTACACAACAGTGATATTCAATACACGATCATAAGTATTGAATTACGAATTAAATCTCCCGCTCTGGTACATCTGTGTTACCGTCAATAGAGGGCCAAATACAGTAAACGCTTCTCGGATTGGTGTATAGTTAATTGAATGTTTATTGACTCTTGTTATAACCAAGCAATGTTTGTATAAACATATCCAATGTTTAATTATATTTTCTGTTACGAAATAATATAATTGGTGTTAAAAAAGCTGGGATATGCGACAAATATCCGTGACAAAAGCTAGGAAGACTACAATGCATGTGTATTGTTTACTTTAGTGATACGGCATCTAGCATCTGTATATAAAACTATTCAACAAAATAATTTGACATGCAGTGCTCCTGAAACACATTAGATTCAGATTCAGATTAAATTTATTTCAAATTCGTGGCCCGTAGGCCAAATTACATGAGATATTACATTTGCATTGTTTACATTAAAAGACATAAAAAACACATATAAAATATACATAAAAACACCATAAAATTACTCAAAGAAATTAATTGCACTTGTTGAGGCAAAATCTCACACTCACACTCATACAGCTCACACACCCCTATATCTCCACACACACATTACATACACCCACACCCTAACTATCAGCCCTCCATATACACACACCCCCACACACCACAGATGCTCTAAAGAATTTATTTTTATAAAGCAGTAATTAATAAATAACATAACAAAATATTGCACATAAATTGGACCAGCTAAATTATAAGGGACAAATTGGATACATCAAGATAAAAATGCTGTCATGTAATTACAGTTAAACACACCAGCTGAATATGAACATGATGAGATGCACTAATTAAGTAGATGAGTGAGATAGGGTATTGAGCTGTTCCCATATCTTTTTGTTTTGGTTCTGGGGACCTGATAGTTACTGAACTGTCTAAGGGTCATATTGTGGGTCCTCATATTGTGTGGAAACCATTCTGAGTACCTATCAGATTCGATACATTTTTGAGCAAACTGTGTACAGAGATGTAGTCTTCTATCATTCAAGGTTTGGAGTTCCAACTGATCAAGGGAATCTGTGTAGGATGAGTAATTAGCACCAAGGATAATGCGGCAAGCCATCTTTTGAATGCGCTCTAATTGATGTGCCTGGTCGTTGGTAATACTACCATGCCAGACAGGGGCTGCATATTCACATGTTGGGCGAACATAACCAATACAAATTGATTGATGCCTACCCAAAGACAAGGAGATATGCAATTCAAGAAATACTTCCCAAGACACCTTCAAAGAGGCATTATAATGGAGTGCTCATCTGTATAAGGGTGAAATAGGGCTCCGAAGGTGACTACGCTGGTGCTCTACCAATGAATTACTTCTCAGAGTAGGTTAGTATATATATGAATATTGAAAGTTAGACCAAAGTAGCTCAAAGTACTATACACTTGACAAAACTTTGTCTTTTTGAAGACAAATTCTTGTTACTAGTAACTTCCCAGTGGGCACACCTATGTTAATACAGGGTCGAAAGCCTAACATGTGCCCACTGGAACCGTAGATACGAGTACCTTTAGTTTAAGTGAAACAACGAGGCGGGACGCCATCCATATGGAAATAATGGTATATCCCGTTTCAAATCAATACTTCATTTCTCAATTGGTAAACAGATATATAGATCAATCTAAAAGTATGTTTTTATGTTATTTACGTTCAAATTATCCCAATTCTTTTTAAAAGTATACCAAATTAACCTACTCCCTGAGTCATAAGGAATCCAAAAAGGTATAGGTTGCCCCATCTGCGACCTTAGGTTTAAGAGCTATGGTCAGAAACGTGGCAAAGGTCAATGGTCAAGCCACATTCAATAATACATGTAACCTTTTCTACTTGGGTAGAGAAATTACAGATTCATGTAATATGTCTCATTTTGTCTACATACACTCTTAGAACCATATAGGCCAATCAGAAAAGCCGTTAGAAAAATACGCTTAGTGCATTAATATTGTATAATTGCACGGGCGCGCAGTCCGCGTACTACGCGCAGTGCTTTCGCGCGCGTTCGCATCGCGTAGGATTGATTCATTTTCCTGGTGGGTTGACGCATTTATATTTGCTCGTATTTTCCGACATTTTTAGTGACAACTTTGTTATAAAATTAGCAAAAATCACGGCTTTTTTTCTCGAGTATGAAATAAGTTAATAAATGCACATTACTTGTTGCTCGAGAAATTTTACAAAATAATGCACTTGTATTGAGATGTTGATGCGTCTAATGCACTCCCCCTTCGGGGCTCGTGCATTAGACGCATAAACATCTCAGTACGCGTGCATTATTATATTTTGTACAATTTCACTCTCAACAAGTAAGACGCATTCATTAACCTATAATTAATTACACAATACAATCCGGTATTTGCTATGTTTTTCACATTCACTAAAATGTTTATGGGTCATTGGGTTTCTTTTGAAAGTGAACTTACATTGACCCCTAATGGTGTCATACGAAAAGGGAAATTCCAATATTACGAAAATATAACTATCATAGTATAACCAAGATTATACTACACAACGAAAGGAAAACTACAACAACTAAATGCAATAATTGTATATATATCATGGCTTCAGCATATGTTAGCGGTGATATTTCAACAAATAACGCCAGCTCCAAAACGGATTTAGATCTGAAAGATATCTTAAGAGAGAGCGAAATTAGAGGTACGTTTTATTGTAAACAATCAATTCTTCTACTCGTAAAATATCACGTTAAATTGACAAACCAAACGTGTTATATTTAATTTTTTTACGCGATAATGTACTTCCTTATTTTGTAGTTCTATACTTTCTTCCCAGCTATAAAATCGGAGACTTAATTAAAAAGCCTGCGTCTGACGTCATGTGTCAAACATTAAAGATTTGTTTACAAGTTGTTGTATGATTGAAATTTCTTAACGCAGCGGTAAAACAGTATGGCTTATGGTTAATTTTGCACCTGCAATATACACACAACCATCTCAAACATTGTATCTCAGTAATAGAAATTATCTCTCCTGAAGACGACATGACAAAATGCCTAGAAAATGTGCATTTTGCCTTTTGCACAATGATAAAACAAGTTCCTTTTACGCGCTATATAGTCCGTCAACTCAGAAGTACAAAGTAAATAGATAAAATAAGACCTCGAAAACTGAAGGTATGAGAATAATTATTTCAGTGGAATGCTTCTTTGGCCCGCCATTGCGATTTGTACTTGCCGAGCGCACCCCGGTCCCCGCACTCCGTGCATCCGCGGGTATTCATGCTCGTCGAAAATTTCGCGAAATAAGGGGTGTTTTCAGATGAAGAAACGCGATTCGCGAAACACACAAAAAAGGGGTGTTTTTTTGTGTTCGCGAAATTGAAAAAAGGGTATTTTCATCGAGCAGCCTACGCGTTTTTGCCAGAAAAGGGCATATTAGAAATATCGTTCGTGTTTTAGCGAAAATAGGGGTATTTTCGAAGGGCAAATAATTCGCGAAATCGCTAAAAAAAGGGGTGATTTTTCCCCTAAAAACTTCGCGAAATGAGATGCAAAAGGGGGTGTTTTTAAAGTTCACCGACAAGCATGAATACCCGCGGATGCACGGAGTGCGGGGATTGGGAGCGCACCACACTGAGCGTGTAACGCAAAACATCGATCCCCGATGCCACAGATTTGGATTGTACTTCTAGGTTGAAGCAATATACTAACCAATCAAGGGTCGTGGGGAGTTTGATTGACAATGACGTCAGACGCAAGCCAGACTTTTTAATTTAGTCTCAGATTATAATTGGTGGATTTAAGCATGTTTAAAGTTATCTTTATCTTGAACACGTGAAAGTTTAAATAGCGGAATAATAAGTTGTTTGTTTACAATTTAAAACACGTGGAAATAAAGAAGCAGTAGGTCTATATATAAGAATAATGCCAATACTTTATAAAAAACCCCAAATAAGTTGCCAACTTTATTCAGGCCGTAGCCAGTAGGCCTATATCAAAATTAATTTGAATTTAATAAACAGAGATTTATAAAGCGCCTAAAATAAAATAACCTGAAAGCACCTAACAGAAAATAACCTGATAGCGCTGATATGAACAAGCAGTATAATTTACACTATGGACCACAATAACCTAATCCCAATGTGATCCAATAACCTCAATTACATAATCATAGTGCAAAATTTGACCTCAAATTGTAGAGTATGAATTTTTGTACCCAAATTTTCAAAGGTCATTCAATGAGTGCACAAATGTATTGGGGGTTAAGAACTGTGCCCAGTAACCTGATAGATGAGCATGTTGTGGATCCTAGTGTTACTAATTGTTACAACATACCATTTTTTACATCATTTGTTCATTATTATTATTTTTTTTTACAGCCTGCAAGAAAACAAAGGCTGGATTTGAGATCATTACTAAGAATGGAGACGTATACAAGTTAAAAGAGAAAACAAAAGGTGGAAAGAAACTGGAATGGTTTCTTGGCAAAATCTTCAGAAAGAAAATTTCTAAATCAAATGAATGTACAAATCAAGCACCATTTGGAGTATATAGAACTTACGAATTTGAGACCAGAAACAACGCTTCCCTACAGGACTTTAAGTATAGTCATCATCAGAGGGCATTCAATGACGACAACGATGACCAAAATGATGAGTATGAAAATGTATTTTTAGAAATGTATGAATCATCATCTAGACCGGATATTCCTCCCCTTCCTTTAATTCACCACCAGTCTATGTCGTCGTCTGATGATGAAATGGATATCTATGACGATAGGATATATGTCAACATGTTTGGCATACCAAACAGCAGTAGGCCTAAAACCAGCGTCTCCGGTTATTCAAGTAAAGAAGCATCATCAATTCCACCATCTCTCCCTGAACGTCCAAAACCCACCGAATCTACTCCATGCTATGTTTCAACATCGTCTCAAAAAGAATACAACGACGATGATGGTTTTGAAGCTACGGAGTACTTACATGACATGACTATACGTGCCACAGATCCTTCTGAAGAAGTGTCGTCAACTCATAGACAGAGTACATGTATGTCACGTGAAGGGAATATTCTGTCACTTTACGATGCAATCAATGACACCAATAACGCACATGCGTCTGATAGCAAAGACCGTTGTGAGGGCAACGAACGTCCAGGTGTTCCCGAGATCTCCGTAAATGATGCAGCCGCCGTAAGCGATGCCACCTCCGTAAATGATGACATCACCATCTCACCAAGTAAAACTACAACAAAGGTTACAGCTGGTCAAGGTGACACAGCATTACACGGTTTGCTTTCCATGACAAATCGAGAAAGTAGTATCCATAGGCTGTACACCAAGATTAAATCGACACCTTATGGTGATAATGTTAGTACTGAACAACATAATGAGGAGATTGTGAACACGTGTTCGAACTTCGGAGCTCAAGAGCCATCTTCAACTGACAATCTAAAAATTTATGAATTCGGAATGCATGGCTATGGTTAATTAACTTAACTGATTTTGACCATTCACTGTGAAAAAAAATGTTGTTGAAACTTACACAGCGTGGTTGACTAATTTACGAAGTTTATTGAAAATGTACCGAACTTCATTGTAAAAACTTTTGTAAAATTTCACGCAATTTGTTAGTCAACAGTTGCTAGATACCAACAGGATGATTCAAAATGAAGTAAACTCATGTTTGTGGCGTTTTTGTACGAAATCCAGAAAGAATCCGGTATCAATGAAAATATCACTGAATAGAGCAGATTCTTAACGTCTAAATTAAAAGAGAATTGCTGTATTTGCTTACACCAAACCCGAGTTGTACTTATTTGAACAAAACCAACCATTTTCGCCAGCCCATCGGGCTGGTACCTGTTTCTGGGATGGGGTCAGTTTGCTCAAGAGATTAATTTTTATTGGTATTGGAATGACTTTTTGTTAAAACTTTTGTGGTTGAATTTTTTTTAAATATTTTAATTCGATGTGTAAGGAAAAGTAAGTATGTTTTGCCGTTTCAACGAATGAAAACGAGTGAGTATTACCAAAGTTTGAATTAATATGACTTTAAAAGTTTTAGGTATAGGCCTAAAATGTAACAATAATAGTTAATATACAGCATCATATGGTCAGCAGAAGAAAAGTATGTCATTTCAGTGTCTTTGACCCGGGGTCCTTGACCACTGAACAGCGTGATATCATGTTGATAACAGATCTAAGAATCAAAATCTTCATCATATGGACCATATTGATGTCAAAGTAATTATCTATCATATCCTGTGTCGTTTTATGGATAAAAATGACTCAAAATACTATTGATGAAATAGTTGCTATCATGAACATCAGTTTTGCCTTTTCAACGGGAAAAATCCGATGCAAAATAAAGTTTTTAGGGCCTAGCTATAATATGGGCATAATTTATGCATGTAGGCCTATAGTATTGAACAATGTACCCATTTGACATGCACTTATATATAAATAAATTGTCTTACTTTATTAATTTAATAACTTCTATGTTATAAATAAAATGACACATAACGTAGGTGAAGCTACTTTCTATCTTTTTATTTGATTCATAAACTTACAGTCAAGACACACAAGAGTGAAGATTGCAGTGAGTAATCAGTCCTTTATAAATGTTCTTGCCACCATCTATCATATAGTAAACTATACATTGCGAATTAATATCAAATTATTTTAAAATAAAAAATGTACATGTAAGGTGAGTTTATATTATGTTATATGGCGAATTTAAGGAGTATTTCGTGATCCTAGCATCCTCTTTTTATGACATTTTTCAGTAGATATCCACAAAAAAGCTTATTCTAAAAATTTCAGTTGATTCCGATTTTGCCTTTACGAGTTATGCATGGTTATGTGTACACAATGTGTTGCAATTTTGTTCGGGTATACCAGAACGAAATTCAAATTTCACGATTACTTTGCTAACGAATTAATCTGCAAAAATATTTTGTACATAAACATTATGTAGCCAGAGGTTTCCAGTGATATAAAAATCTCAACTTTTTTGAGAAAAGTTAGGGGATGATGCTGTGGATCACGAAATGCCCTTTTAACTAAAACCTGCAGTCAGTGCAGTGTAGTATTTGTGACGTGGTATATCGAAAGCAGACACTTTTGGGCAGGATCGTAAATGGAGAAATAGCCAAAAATCTACCCGGGTGATTTTTCACAATTTGGGTTTATGATGTTATTAATGTTTAAAATATTGTCTGATCGTTTCAGACCGGAATATAACTGGCATGTTGTATTTTTGAGACATTTTTCAAGGTAATTCCTACTCTCAACATTGTCAATAATATTTTTAAAGGCAGCTTATCTATTATTAATATTAAAGGCCCATTCAGTGATTTGCTCATCCGGACGATCGTAAAAATCATCAAAATTTTGGTACCGTACCTTTGTTATTACATAGATGTGCTAAGTCTGCGAATAGTTCAGCCAAAAGCCGTGTAGGCCTATTTAAGACAAAATAAGACATTTTACACGAATCTGTATTTTTAGATACTGACAGTATCTAAAATTAGCTACTAAGTATTTGAATGGCGGGGCTTGAACTTCGTCAGTACTGCTGTTTTCTTCATTTTTTGCCAAATTTGGCATTTCAAAAATACCAAATGACAATTTGAATGACTTAGGCCTATCCTTCTCTTTTAAACAATTTATAAACAATTTTAATTTTTTTACTCTTGCACTGGGATCACTGAATGGGTCTTTAAGAAATATGGTGTATCATGTCAAAAACAGACATCTTTTGGACAGCTTATAAATTTGGAGGCTTTCACATAAAGAGCTATTTTGCTCCACAACGCCGTTTTCCCCAATAAAATCGGACATTCCTAAGCGAAGAAATTGAGTTCGTAAGTTATGGTATTAAAAAATTGGAAATTGAAATATCGTGGGTAAAAAGCTGAAAAGACAAATAAAACCAGAACAGAAGAATTTAGAGAACAATAATGAATTAATAATAATGAACAATAATGAATTAAAGAGTTGACAGGAGATTAGGAGTTAATGGTTTGGTGGACTGTCATGTAACATGGATGTAGTAAGCCGTGATCCTATAAATGCCTTTCACATTGACCAAAACTAATTACAAGACCTCTTCTACATTGAGGCTGGCTTTCCCTTTTAGAGGGAATTTTTATTGTAGCTGCATACGGTTTCACTTACCATGCGTGTTGTGTATTGATTGGTATGGCGCTGTATCCAAATGAAAAATCTACGACGGTGCTGCAGTTTGCGTAACTCGTGTAATTCATAGTCTTCTGGATGGTCTGGCTGAAACTTGCTTGGGAAATGCTGCGAAGGGGGTTGCGTCTTGAACTGCTGATCTTTGGGTCTAATTGAAACGCATGCCTAACTTTAGCAATGGTTACTTGTGATCCAGCAGTTCCCGGTCGTCCGGAGCCTGAAATTTCAGTGCAACATGAAATTGAAATTGAAAAATTAAAAAAACCTCTTGTGGCCCGTCTTTAGGCATTATTGATCGAAACCACTCCTGTCATACAACTTTATTTTGCATTTGAATCTCATGCAGTCAACACACTACAATGTACCATGATCATGACTACATGCTTGGGAAGAGAAAGCGTGTGCAGCGACCAAAATGAAAATTTGTCGTCATAATAGAAGTGCCATTGGCTCAGCAGTGCAACATGAAATTGAAATTGAAAAAAAAAAAACTCTTGAGGGCCGTCTTTAGGCAATAATATAACCCGCTAGGCATTATTGATCAAGCCACTCCTGTCACACAACTTTATTTTGCATTTGAATCTCATGCAGTCAACACACTACCATGATCTTGACTACATGCTTGGGAAGAGAAACCGTGTGTAGCGACCAAAGTGGTGGATTTTTCAAATGTGTATGACTCGAGTTTGCAGAAAGCAAATACAACAGTTCTTTTTTAATTTAGACGGTCAGGATCTTCTGAATTATTGTTCTGTTCAATAATATTTTCATTTACAGCAGATTCCGTCTAGATTTTGTACAAAAGCGCTACAAACATGAGTTTACTTCATTTTGAATCACTCTGTGATAATCAAGCTAGAGATAAAGATACTAGTTCGCTTCTGACTATCAACTCCTCACAGCCAGTGAGCGCGTAAAAGAAAGGTTGATTCATCTGGCGCCTTCATTGGAGAAAAGGAATTGCAGAAAATGGCAAACGATGTCGGTACTTTTATAAGGTAAAATGCAACTTCAATTTTTTGATATGGTATACCCTCAGGAAAGAAAGTGTTCCTATTACTTAGACCTACTTTTTGAGACAGTGTACATGTTTGAAAGTAGAATGAATTGTGAAAAGCAATGTTACTTATTAAAGCAACTGAACTGCTGACCACAAGTATCATTGTTTTTATATGCCATTGTGTTGACTTTTATGAAATTTTACCCCTTTTATAATTTTTATTTGCATGACTTATTTACTGCTGTGTGATAAATTGTGTTTTGAAATGTGTCAAGAGCAATATTGTAATTTTGATTGCATATAATATCATATATTTTTGATGTGTTTTAAAATTGTAAGTTTCCATGTAATTCAGCCTCAGGGCTGCGATATGAAATAAAATAAACATTACTACTAACTACTACAAGTAACCATTGCTAGAGTTAGGCATGCGTTGCAATTAGACCCAAAGATCAGCAGCTCAAGACGCAACCCCCTTCGCAGCATTTCCCAAGCAAGTTTCAGTCGGACCATCCGGAAGACTATGAATTACCAGAGTTATTAGAGTAATCATGGTTATACGAGTAGAGGAGGTATCCATGCAAACTGCAGCACCGTCGTAGATTTTTCATTTGGATACAGCGCCATACCAATCAATACACAACACACATGGTAAGTGAAACCGTATGCAGCTACAAAAATGGAATGTTTGTGTAAGAAAGAGTAGTGTTGTTCTTCTCTTTATCTTTGTGCAGGATATATTGAAAGCATAAATCTCGTTAACATTAACCATGTTAACTATACGGAATAGGTTTGTTTCTGTAGTAGTGCACCATAAAACTGATTGCCTCCGTTGCATTTCAGAAGTTGTCGGACGTAGGTGGGTAGCACTTTTGTGTGACACCGGGATCAGAAGTTTTTTGGATACTAAGTATAAGTTGCTATCCAAATGAAAAATATGTTGCAATAATAATGGTTCAGTAGTTTTTGACAAACAGGACACAATACCTGCACAAAGGACATTAATATTACTGACGAGCTGAAAGCCCGCTATTTGGGTCACACACAGAAATGTTAGTTCAGTTTTTGTTTTTGTTTTGATGCAATCTCCCACAGGCCCGCCCACAGGTCACCCCAACTTATTTGGAAAGTCCCCTGTACTTATAGTATCAGAACCCTGTAAATCATACCATTTAACATTTTATTTCAAATTATGTTCCTTGTCATCGACACAACATGGCCTATTATGCTGGTCCTATCAGTGAGGGCATCTACACGGATAGAATCTCTGTTCCCACCTCGGATACACATCGATCTTTAACGGAATGTGTTTCTAATATTGGTCTGGAAGATCTTAGAAGCATCTTGGAAAAAGAAGAAGACGTTATCAGTAAGTATCTTTGATGATTGACATGCACTGCATGTGTGATCAGATCAAGTACTATGAGAACAGTGTCGCCAAAGTCGTTTTTGTGTCAGTTCCTGCAGAACTGACACCTTTAGTACAGGTTTGACGATCACGTGACAATTCGAATCATCATATCGAAATATCACGTGGGTAAAAATATCAATATCGATATCAATACTATTCGTCAATTCAGCCCCAAACCAATTCGCCCACATGCTAATTCGAACCCTGTATATTAATGTACAAAAAAAGTTGGCCAAAACTATTTCGTGATTTTCTCCATAACCGTTGTTTTTACACCAAATCTGTATATTTAGATGCCTTGATGTGTTGCATTCGGTCACAAACCAATTCGTTGTACTTTGTGCACTTAACCCTCTATCTTTTAAACCAAATATCCTAAAGAGTCGTGTGATGTGTCGAACTTTTCCTCAGGTCATAAAGAACAAAAAAAGTCAGCGTTCGCGTATCTATACGTAGCCCGGGTACGTAGCCGCAGTTATTGTGGCCCTCACAACACGGGCTTCCGGTGAGCTGCCGGTCCTAGGAAATGGAATATTACTGATAAATATATAAAGATGGCAAAATCAGTAAACCAGTTTAAGTTACAAATAAAGAAAAGTCTAATAAAAATTACATCTAATATTTAGGCATTATTTAATGACCTCACCCATCCCCACCCCAACTATCAATTTCTTCTGTGAACTGTGGAATGTCTATATGAAATGTTATAAATATTTATATTGCTTCTTTCTTTGCATGTTCTTCTCCTCTTTCTTTTATTTGTTAGCTTTGTGTAATTGTATGTTGTAACTTAAGGCAGTGTAAGGGGGTGCTCGCTTCAGGCCTTTTGAGCATCTCCTCATTCAAATGTTGTCTTTTATATATATTTTGTATGTCGATTTGTATGAAAATAAAATGATGATGTATGATGATGATGATGTACATCATTTCCTACAGAGTCGTGAGATATGTCAAACTTTTCCCTTAGTCATAAGGAACAAAAAAAAAAATATCTTAGAGAGTCGTGCCATATGTCAAAAGGAACAGAAAAGTCAGTGGTCGCATATCTGTAGGATCATCGGTTAATGAGATATAGTCACTTTTTGTACGTTGTGCACTTAACCCCCTTGTTTTTTACTTCTGGAAATCGTTTGGAGTCAAATGATTTTTCATTTTAAAGCTTATGATATATTTTCTAAACACGATGGACGGTCACATATATTCATTAACATATTAAATCGTTTATCCCTTCTGGTCGATATCGAATTGGTTTGTGGCTGACTTAGCTTGGGGCCAATGCATGAATTGGCATATGGCCAAGTCAACTGTGGACGAATTGGTTTGGGCCGAATCGACCTGATACCAGGAAATGCCGAAAAATTACGTACTTTACAAGGCAAAAGCAACTTTTCTAGGCATTGTTGACATGGTGCCCCCGCTAAAGAAAGTTTCCTACTATAAAGACCTAACTTTTGAGATGGTTTGTACGGTTTGAAGGTGCAAAATTAACAATAAGCTTAAAATAAGACGCCGTTACCGCCGGTTCATCATCAACAACTTTGACAGATGACGTCATCAGACGCAATCTCTGTCTTGATAATGATCGACATGGACTAATATATAGAGCACGTAGTGTGATGGACTGGAAACTTCACGCATCGATCCAGGCGGCGGATGACATGATCGAGCCGGCAACTCGTGAAACCGCTCGGCCGTATGGCATTTTCCATATACTCGGTTAGTTTTGTGGGGTTCATTATCGAACCCCAACGGTTTTAGCTTGTATTTATATTATTTATCAACATAGGCCTATTTGTTTGTGATATTTCAAGCGTTTTAAAATTTCAAAATAATCCCATTCAATTACACGGTTGACGATGAAAGTTTACTGAATTTAGGGAATGCACGTCATACACCACCTGCATCGATCTGAGGACAGCTTTCACACATAAGTCTTGATAGTAATACGCCGTTTTAATTAGCCTATATCTGGTGGCAACAGCATTTTCTCTACAGTCACGTGATAATGGCACCGGCCGATAATACACGGGGAAGCCGACGGTGTCCACATCTTTTTTTTTTTTCTTTTTCAGCTTTTTGTATTTTATCTGTACTTGGAGCTGGTGGGGGAGAGAAAGTATAAAATACATTCAGGAAAAAATACAACTCGAACCAAAGATCAAGGCTCCATTTCAAATTTAAACCTAAAAAATCACTCATTTTTGAAACCGGACGTTGTTCAAATTTGCGCCAAAACTTCACCTCTGAAATATAATATTGGGATTTTTTCTCAGAGGATTCCTTCATGTAGACACTTGCCAGAAGCAAATGAGCTGAAAACGGGCGAATTTTGACAATTATCTTTTGAAAATAAAGCCACAACAAGCTCAAATAAGCGGTGGACTATTTTAACCGAATTTCACTGTTACATAAATCGTAGAGTGATTTGGTGGTGCGCCCTCTGAAAAGATTTGAAGAATAGAAGGCTGACGTTGCGCCAAAACATGTGGGCCTATTTAATGATATATGAACTACCCACTCATGTTCTTGTCAGCGCTACAGTGCAAAACTTCTCTTTAACATTACATTCAAATAATAATTACATTGTAAATTGGAACTGACACCAATTTTTTCAGGAATACTTGTTTTTACAGGTATTAGATCCACCCACACCACTCAGTCATTTAATTACGCACATGAACCGATCGAATTCGATGTTGAAATGAGCAACATTTTAAGTTATACCTTTTCACTTTAAAAATTATTTTTCGGCCAAATGAAAAGCAATAATATAGTCAGAAAAAACCCCATATAATAGTACAGGGCGCTATGTGGCGATATTTGAGTTAGCATTTTGTCTTGCTAGACTGCTAGTTGCTATTTTTATGGGAACCAATGAACGTTGGCAAACACCTCAAAAAACTAGAATTGGCTCCATTTTTTCTTTTCCCAATGCTTCCCACGAGGGGTCGAAGGTCACAATGGCCAAAATGTATAATTTGTTCTATAATATTGTAATATACCTCAAATTGTTCCTCTCATTGAAAGGCATAAAGAAGTCAACTGTTATATTGCACCAGGGTGCTTAGTTCAGGAGTTAAATCATGTATATAGTAAATAGGTCAATGGTCGAATATCTCATGCATAGAGGCCACGTTTCAAAATGCACCGATTCCCCGGGACCGATTCCACCGCGTCTTGTTTCAAATTATTCATCTCGACAAATAGGAAATTAATTTGTTTGAGAAATATATAACCTCGGAATCGGATGAAATCAAGGGTCAAATGTAAGCCTACATATTTCTATTGGCCTTTGGTGCATTAACTCTGACGTGACAATACAAATTGCACCAAAATTGTGAATTAAGTATATATTTGAGATTTCTAAATTCTTAGAATAAGGGGAGTATTTGACCTATTCGACATTATAACTCCTGAACTCATGGGCGTAGCAAGAGCATAAGGGGCCCCATGGACAAGGAGCAGTGTGGCGGGATCTACTTTATGGGGCACAGTGTCATCGCCCCGATATCTTCATGGCAGAAATCGCCATGGTAGGTTGAATCCACCGCCACGCATGGCCATTTTGTATCGACCTGTTTAATAGTTTTGAGTCGCATAATGGGCCGAAAGATATCTGACTAAGGCTACTGACAATAGCCCCGATTGGCCCGGTGACTGACCTCGCTGTGTGTGAGTCGAGCATGGTACGCCACAGGTCATATGTTTTTAGACTACCTCCACGATTGGCCTATACACTGCGTTATATAATTCGGAACATATAAATCAGAATTATTGTCAGTTTTTGACTCAAGACGCAAGCTTCTTTCTCAAAACGCAAGCTAACGACTATCATATCTGTTCAAAATATATATTCAAGTGCAACTTTATACGAAATCATTTACAAGATTTTCTTCTCATATCAAACTCGTGCATAGCACACTCATGTGTATCGATCCTGGGTATTGATTTTAGTATCTCTGCTGACAAAGTAATTATTAGCCAGGCGATGTCGGTGTGTGGGGGCCCTGGGTCAAGCAAAAATTTGGAGGCCCGAACTCTCGTGCGGAAGGCATGTGCACTCGCGCACTCAAGTCAGTGGCCAAGTCTTGGTTTTCGTATATATAATATAGAGGGGGACTATACATATTTTGTTCCGATGTTACTAGTACATTTGCGCGCAAAGCGCATGGAATTTTTTTAGACTATTTTAGCCTCAGATCAACATGCGAATTTTGTCATTTGAATGCAGAACGAAGCACGGAAAATTTTAAAATTTTGCCCTATATTGGCCAAAAAACATGCTGTTATTGGAGTTAAAAGAAAGATTCATAGGGCAATTTTTGGGGCCATGGATCCGGGCCCATCTGGCCCAATGGTAGGCCAAAATCCGGCCCTGCTCTCCATTATCAGCCCATATTAAATTTTCGCTTTTGTGCTCGGGCCCCCTGAACTCTCGGGGCCCATTGACCTCGTCCACCCTGTCCCCCCGCTTGCTACGCCCCTGCCTGAACTAGGCCGGCACCGTAGAAAAATATGACAATTTACCTTTTTATTCCCTGTGATGAGAGGAACAATTTGAGATACATTACAACACGATGGGACCATTTTAAAGTTTTGGCCCACTGTCAGTGGCGTGTGCAAAGGTGGACCGGGGTACATGTCCGGGTAATGAATGAGCTACCATATTTGAATTGACAATACGGCGGGGTTATAATAAATGACGCTAAAGTTGGAAGGTTTATTTCTACTATACTAAAATAACCAGTGAAGTCGGGGGGGGTCTGTCTGTGTGTGTGTCCGGCTACGCGTTTCGCCGCGCTTCGACGCATCGATTCGATATTTCGGATATGGATAGGTATCGGGAAAAGCATGTTGACCGGGTGGTTTTGAAGGTCATCGGAGGTCAAGGTCAAAGGTCAAAATTTCAAACTTTGTCCGATCGGGCTCAAACTTGGTGGGTGGAATCCTTGATACGAGGGAATGTATGACCAAAATAAAATTGAGGTCAACGGAGGTCAAAGGTCATTACGGAGGGGTCAAATTTTAAACTTTGTCCGATTGGGTTCAAATTTTTGTGGGTGGAATCCTTGATACGAGGGGAATGTATGCCTGAAATAAAATCGAGGTCAACCGAGGTCAAAGGTCATTATGGAGGGGTCAAATTTCAAACTTTGTCCGATCGGGCTCAAACTTGGTAGGTGGAATCCTTGATACGAGGGAAATGTATTTCTGAGATAAAATCGAGGTCAAAGGTCATCACGTAGGGTTAAAATGTCAAACTTTGTCCGATCGGGCTCAAATTTGGTGGGTGGAATGCTTGATATGAGGGGAATATATGTGCGAAATAAAATCGAGGTCAACCGAGGTCAAAGGTCATCACGTAGGGTTCAGTTTCAAACTTTGTCCGATCGGGTTCAAATTTGGTGGGTGGAATCCTTGATATAAGGAGAATATATGTGCGAAATAAAGTGCCGTCAACCAAGGTCAAAAGGGGTTATCAGGGGTCAAATAGCTTTGCTATCAGTTGCTCTCACAGCTACAGGTGAACTAGTGTAACAAAATCGAACAGTCTCGATGCACAAGAGCGGTTAGTAAATTTTCGCGTTCAATAAAATGAGTAGAAGTCATCGTGCTCCAGGTGCACTCATAACTTTCATTAGAGAATGAATTTGGAGAAACCTTCTGATAATTACAAACACTCGCTGAGCAGCAAGACCTTCCCTCTGAGCTTCCCATCCGATAAGCTGATTATCTATTTGTTTTCATGAATTGGAAGACATTCTTTGATGTATTACTGAGCTCAATCATCTGAAACTACTGGAGCGTGAGCCACCCAGGCTGGTGGCTCAGCATGGTATTTTATTAACAGTAGGTTTTCTCCCAATTCATTTCCTAATGTTTGTTGCTGGTTAGGGTAGGGATACGGTAGTATTGACGATAACCCAATTTTGTTAGTTCTATACCGTATAGGCCTAATGCAGTGGTGTTAGGGTATTATTTGTGGAGTGATCAAGAGGAAGGTGGTTTTAGTAGGTGATTTTGGAGAGAATTGATAGGCAGGGGGGCGGGCACATAATTTTATGTTTTAAGAGTGGTGAAAATTGACATCCCATTTCTGGCTACATTCATCCATATCATTTCGAAGAAACTCAAAATCAGAAATTTTAGAAACTTTGTTTTTATTCCAATGGAATCGTTTGCAATTCAAACAAGGCTAGTGCAGCATGTTGTGCAAAACCGTAGCATATCATTGATACTAACCTCATTTACGTCATTAAAATTTAAAGGGGGACATCTCTGATAGTGAAAATTAACATGTTGTGGAAACAAATAGAAATCTATATCTTTCTGTTTACATTGTTCTTGCAGGTTGTGACAAAACAGACCACGGATTCAAGATCGTCACAAAAAAGTTCGTTAAGTTCCTGCAGAAAATATTCAAGAAGAAAAACATTGAACATGTTTCAAGGCCGCAAATATGGAGAAACGAAGACATATTATATCTGCACCAACCGGAATACATGGAATTCGAATATGCAGACATGTCTAACGATGGGGTGTATGAATCAAGATTGATGATTGGTGAGACATTATCTCCATTGGTCGCAACATCGGATGGCCCCGCCCCAGCAACGACCTCTCGTGAACAGCATCTGCGCAATGCGGTGCTGCCATCAAATGCAACAGTAGATGATCCCTACGCAGCAACAACCTCACGTGAACAGCATCTGCGCAATGCTGTGCTGCCATCAAATGCAACAGTAGATGGTCCCTACGCAGCAACGACCTCTCGTGAACAGCATCTGCACAATGCGGTGCTGCCATCAAATGCAACAGTAGATGGTCCCTACGCAGCAACAACCTCACGTGAACAGCATCTGCGCAATGCGGTGCTGCCATCAAATGCAACAGCAGATGGTCTCTACGCAGCAACGACCTCGCGTGAACAGCATCTGCGCAATGCGGTGCTGCCATCATATGCAACAGCAGATGGTCTACGCGCAGCAACGAGCCTACGTGAACAACGATTTTGCAAGTTTTATGACACGATTCATAAGGAGCAGGGACCATTAAAACAAACTAATGAGAATTCAGACCATATTGAGGAAAGACGTGGCATTGCAGCTTACTCGAAAGAACACAACGAGGACTCTTCACAGCCCCAACATTTAATAAAAACACAAGCTACCGTAACTCTTGTGGAACAATCTTTTGCAGAATTACAGCTTTCTCATTCCCCTACGAAACGCGAAACCAATTTTCAAGAATTCTACAAGAAAATCGTTTCAACTGAGAAGGTACCGTGTACTGATATGTTAGTGATCGATGGGCAACAGTATGGTAGTCACGAGGAACTACTGGACGCCATCTTAGAGTCTGAAGACTCATATCAATCGGATGATCATGATGAAAATGGTTATTATAACGTAATGCATGGGTATGGGTAAATTCTATACATCAAAACACTGCTTTACCCTCCCTTTAGGGAGGTAATGCCGCACCATTATTGTTGGCAGCCACGTGATATGATATATCTTAGGGATTGCGGAATAAATGTGACCCATTCCGACATAACCAGGAACAAGTCACATTTTTGACATTTCATGATTTGAATAAAAATGTAAGCACGGGACAATAAGCTTCAAAATGATACCAAAATTATATACATAGCATCAATTCTTTTCAAGATATGGATAATTTTGTAAATGATACCTTGATATTTTTGCAAAATTGCTAGTGTTATAGTAATGTGCTAATTAGTTTCCTGCCTTACACAGGATTAGGGACCGTTCACAAACATTTGTTAGGGGGGGCTGATGCAAAAGGGGGCCCTCAAATTTTTTGACCCTCCTAAGGGGGGTGGGGGTCTGACAAAAATGCCAACAAATTTTCCTGGAAAAATTGAGTTTTTAAACTCAGTTAAAACTGTCAATTATTGATTAAATAAATACCTTTTTAATAAGTACTTTCAAGGATTTGAAAGCCCACTCAGTTCAAGGTCAAATAACATGAAATTAAGAATTCCCAAATTTGATTTTTTTTATGGGAATGTCATCTTTAAAGGCCTATAACTCAAAAACATGACTGGTGACTTGTTCCGGGTTTTGTCATGTTTGTTGGAGCTGGTCACAATGTAAAGCGCTTTGGACAAATTAAAATGTGCTACTTTTAAATAGCGCCTTTTAAAAATTACACACTTTTTTTAATTTCCGGGATATTTGACGTCATTTATTTTATCTATTTTGCCATCCAATTGCCTTTGTTTTACAGATCCAATTGATCCAAAAATTAATGCGCTGACGTTCTACCTGTAACTTCGCAAAAACTAATGATTTATTAAAGAAGCCCTCCTTTTCAACTATTGATTGATGATTTCATTTTCTCACTAATTCAATATTGCTTCTTGGATCTGTAGACTAATTCAAGCAATAATTATGTGTACCCCCGCGGTGGTGAATTATAGGGGGGGGGGGGGGGGGGTAAAATGTAAAGATGTTTTGGCAGGCCAATAGGGACGGGAAGTTAGGGGCAAGCATTTTTGGCAGGTCGAAAGGGGGGTCAAGTTATTTTTGGCAAGTCGAAAGTTGGGGGAGCGATTGTTGGCACAGATATTGTGCGATATACGTGAGCAAATGTTATGAAATCCTAATTTGTCTTACACTTATATTCTGCATGTTCTTTATTCATCATTTTTTTCCTGCTTAGTTCGTTCTATATGTACATGAATGTATGAAAGAGGGTGTGTGGGGGGGGTGTTTGTATGTATGTAATTGTTTTTTATTAGACAAATTAAGAAACTTAGGCTAAGGTTAAGGGGGTGCTTGTTCAGGCCTTTTTGGCCTTCTGAGCATCTCCTCATTCAAATGTGTTGTTTTGCTGTTATTGTTTTGTTGTATTTTGAATGAAATAAAGATTGATTGATTGATTGATATTTTGGGCAACGTTTTATATTACGCCCTAAACGGTGTAGGATAACATTAGGAACACGTTCAAATATGCAAAATATCCTGCTCGCTGCGCTCGCATTATATGATAAGGCAAAGGGGGGGGGGGTGGCAAAGATTTTTGGCATACAAAGGGGGATATTCTTTGGCACGTCAAAAGGGGGGGGGACATTTTATTGCGCGGCTTTTTGACTTTAAACTGCCCCCACATTTGTAATTTAAATTCTTTTTCATTCATTTTTACACCGAATACACCGAAAGATGGTCGTTAGGAATTTGCAAAACCAATATTTGAAACAAACTTTTCAATTTTCAGATATGAAACTTTGAAATTGAAAAAGTTATTTTTGGACACCCTGTGTAGGGGATGAAAACTGGCACTACATGCATTTTATATTGGTGCAATAATTATGTGTACCCCGGGGTCAGTGGCGTACCGTGGCCGCTCCTACCCCGGGGGGGCTGAAGAAAATTCAATTTTGCCGCCCCTTCCTCAACAGCCCGAAAAGGTTGACCGATTTTGTTTACGTTGGTTTGAAAAAGTGAAAAGCAAAAAAAAAAAAAAAAAAAATGAAAGAAAGAAAAGAAAGAAAGAAAGAAAGAAAGAAAGAAAGAAAGAAAGAAAGAAAGAAAGAAAGAAAGAAAGAAAGAAAGAAAGAAAGAAAGAAAGAAAGAAAGAAAGAAAGAAAGAAAGAAAGAAAGAAAGAAAGAAAGAAAGAAAGAAAAAGAAAGAAAGGAAAAAAAGTGCTAGCAACAGCAACACATTTTGATGTATAGTTCCATTTTTTCAACCCTTTTTTATTTAATATGTCTTTTGCCGCCCTTCTTCCGATGAAATTAAAATGTACATTTTAATTTCATCGAACGATGTTGCGATGTTTTAAAAGCATGTGGGGTCTGCATCTCCTTAAGGTCATTATACCGACCTTGATTTTCCAGCAGCGAAAAAGTTTAACATTGTTCAACTCCATCGCGGACCGAAATTTCCACCAGGCGAAGAGAATTTTCACCGCTGAGCTTGTAAAAACCTGGCTCAGATTACAGTTTTTATAGCATCGCAGCATGCATCGCATCGCGCTGCGATGTGGAGTCAGGATCGGGCTTAACTAGCGATAAAAGTCAAATTTTAATATATAGCCAATTTTTTGGAAATCAGGGTCAAAAACGTGCATTTTAGGAGGGTGTTTTCATATTCTGTGACAATCAAGCCTAAAGACTTGTACTAAGACTAATTTCAGTTTATGCATTCTAATTTTTGAAAAAGACATGTTTCATTTTTATAACCAACCATTTAATTACAACAACACAAAAAGGTGAAAATTAGAGCAAAATTTCGGCAGATACTCAAGATTTGAATGCTTAGACTTGTTCCAAGTCTGTGATTTTTGTGACTCGATTGTCAGAAAACATGCCGAAAATGTATGTTTTGGCTCTTTTTTTCAAGACATTAATAAAATGGTGAATTTTTTCTTTTATCTCCAGTTAGGACTAAATAAATGATTAGGATTGTTGGATTACTTGGTTTAACTGGTTTACTATATTATAATATTTCCTATGCCATGTTTACTGTAGGCATATTATATATAAGCATGCCGGGAAATAAACTGACATGTCAATTCAGATCGTAGAGATGATACCGCTTGTTTTAATTCCGGTAGAATTTAAATTCCCGTAGATCGAAGTTCCCTGATTTAGTGCTTAAAACCTTTGACCACTAACCTGCTGTTCCACAGCACTTGAAGTGTTAGTGTTTATTTTCCTCGTGAGATATAAATACCATGCATCTAATAGCTGTAGGACGTACACTATTGATTGCCGACCTATAAGTAGTTTGTTTTAAAAAACAAGTGAATAATCACAGTATTGTGAGCTAATTTGCATAAATACTAATTAATTATACAAATATGCAAATTAAAGGGCGACTAGACTATATAATACTTTACAACATACTAGAAACACTTTGACCCAGTTTCAAGACAAAAACATGCAAAATAAAAGTAAATTGAACATTTATGCATGGAATTTTAGCAAAATATTGACAAAAATACCATATTAATGAGCCTTTTCAGTCACTTTAGCTCATTAACTTTATTGATTATTGATAAAAGCAGTAAGATACAAAGAAAGTAAATTGATATATTTTGAAAATCGTATTGATAAGCGTTATTTGCTTAAAACAACTAATATGTTTAAAATATGTATAGAGCACTTCCATAATGCCTCAAATACCACCTTAAATATAAAGAGTCCCAATGATGTAAATGGTTGAAATTATTGAAAAGAATGCATGTTCTATGTAAAAATCACATGATGTCTCGATAAAGTCAATTGTTGAAAAAGCAACGTCACGTTTTGCGCAATCTGGGAATTCTAACGGGGATTTCCAGTTTGTCTGACCGGCCATTCATATCGAATAATGTTGCATGGGAACAATAAACAATAGGTCTTATGCAAATAATATAATCCTGGGGACGTGACATTGAAATATACTGTTGCACAAATTAACATTATTTTAATAATAAAATATAGCAAATTTTAAAACAGTGTCGAATGTAACGCGATTGTTCCTTAAAGCAAAATTTCATGAAATATTTAAAAGATTCATGCATTTATTTTACCGAGGAATGTGGGCATGTTGCCCATAATTATGGGGTCGACGATATTAGGGGTCCGTTTATAGCGAACTCAAAAATAACACAAGCGAATGTTCGCGCTTAAGAGCAGGTCTATTGGAAAAACAAGTTTATCTCTATTCGAGGAGAATAATTATTACATAACAAGTTGACACTCGTTGCAATTTGTTTATGCGTATCACTCCAGAAAAAAGAGAAATTGTGTGGGTAAAGTTCGGGCTCGTACGTGTTCTTCTCGAAATTAATTTTCAAGGCAGCCGGCTGATGACGTAAGTAAATGAAGCGGACACTATAATGCTCTCATTTACTTGTGTAACACAATCACAATCACTTTGACAAGTTTGACATTAGCAACAATGAGTTGTACTATTATTTATCATAACAATGCTGCATAACAATATGCAGACTATTGTTCTCATTTCGGAAAAAAAGCCTCACACAGACTCAAACTATAATAACTATAGCATTGCAATATCGCACAGGGAAATCAGATACATGAGTTTGTGGACTTAACACGGTTTATGCTAGTCTCAGATTGATGTTGATATACATATGAATTGTAATATCACAATTTACTAATATATATAAAAAAAAGCGGCTGATTTTATCCATATGTTTTAAAACCATTAAATTTGTAATACTTAATTCAGAGTTTTTTATGTGAACAACAACAGTATACGTTCTGTGCATTGAGAATGTTTATAGTCCTTTCTGGCAAAGCAGGCACAGTCATTTCATAGGTCAAATCTGTCTCGTTCGAAGGAACTCATCGCTTAAGTTGGTTTTTGCGGAATATCAATTTTAAACGTCTTATTTTCTCAAAAAAAGAGTCAGTTTCATTGTCGTCAAAATATTAGTTTGCCAATGATATAATGTTTTCCGAGCAACAGACACCGCGAATCAGCCGTAAAGTCGGCCCGGTCAATTTTGTTTTATTTCGTGTTTAGAAAATATTTATCATAAGCTTTAAAATGGTATATCATTTGACTTCAAACGATATCCAGAAGCGGGGTTATGGTTTATTGAACTCTGTTCCTTCAACAAAATTGTATCTTTTATCGGTTCTACATGTGTCTCTATTTCCACATTTCTAGTAATAAATATCAAGCAGTCATAATTGGCGGTCATTTCAAGTCAACGAGGTTTAAAATGTCCTCTCATTGTTAATGGTTGATTATACATACCTAGACTTTGTTATCTACCACTTGAACAGGACTTAGTAAATTGTGATATTTACTTTTATTTTGCATGTTTTTGCCTTGAAACTGGGTCAAAGTGTTTCTAGTATGTTGTAAAGTATTATATAGTCTAGTCGCCCTTTAATTTGCATATTTGTATAATTAATTAGTGTTTATGCAAATTAGCTCACAATACTGTGATTATTCACTTGTTTTTTAAAACAATCTACATATAGGTCGGCAATCAATAGTGTACGTCCGACAGCTATCAGATGCATGGTATTTATATCTCACGAGGAAATAAACATAAACACTCCAAGTGCTGTAGAACAGCAGGTCAGTGGTCAAAGGTTTTTAAGCACCGTCCTTGTCTTGTCTTTTGGTTAGTGATTCCTTTTTATGTGATGTTTGATTGATTTTTTTGTATAGATGTTATTTGTAACTTTATAATTTCTAGGGGAGGCGATATATCTGGCCTTATTGGCCTTCCAGCCTCTTCCTCCATAATGTGTTGTTTTCTGTAAATTTTTAATTTGATTGTTTTTGTGAACGTCAGTTTTTTATGGAAATAAAATGAATGAATGAATGAATGAATGAATAAGCACTAAATCAGGGAACTTCGATCTACGGGAATTTTGACTGAAAAATGTCACGATCAAAACAGGTGGTATCATCTCTACGATCTGAATTGACATATGTCAGTTTATTTCCCGGCATGCTTATATATAATAGGCCTACAGTAAACATGGCATAGGAAATATTATAATATAGTAAACCAGTTAAACCAAGTAATCCAACAATCCTAATCATTTATTTAGTCCTAACTGGAGATAAAAGAAAAAAAAATCACCATTTTATCAATGTCTTGAAAAAAGAGCCAAAACATGCATTTTCGGCATGTTTTCTGACAATCGAGTCACAAAAATCACAGACTTGGAACAAGTCTAAGCATTCAAAATCTTGAGTATCTGCCGAAGTTTTGCTCTAATTTTCACCTTTTTGTGTTGTTTTAATTAAATGGTTGGATATAAGAATGAAACATGTCTTTTTCAAAAGAATGCATAAACTGAAATTAGTCTTAGTACAAGTCTTTAGGCTTGATTGTCACAGAATATGAAAACACCCTCCTAAAATGCATGTTTTTGACCCTGATTTCCAAAAATTGGCTATTATAATTAAGGGGGTACTACACCCCTCGATAAATTTGTGTCTATTTTTGCATTTTTCTCAAAAACTAATAACACAGTGGTAACAAAAGTTATGTATTTTATTGGGGCAGGGAATCCAATTACTGCACTGGAATTTCAGTGACCCAAGACAAGCGGTTTGTTATTTATGATCAGAAATAAGGTACCACTAGGATGTACCTCGTTTCCTATCATATATACTGAACCGCTTGTCTTGAGTCACTGAAATTTCAGTGTAGTAATTGGATTCCTTGCCCCAATAATATACATAACTTTTGTTACCAGTGTGTAATTATTTTTTGAGAAAAATGCAAAAATAATCACAAATTTACCACATGGGTGTAGTACCCCCTTAAAATTGGACTTATATCGCTAGTTAAGCCCGATCCTGACTCCACATCGCAGCGCGGTGGAAATTTCGGTCCGCGATGAGTGAACAATGTTAAACTTTTTCGCATCGCGCTGCGATATCGCAGCCGTGCACGCTTCTGATAGGCTGCTGGAAAATCAAGGTCGGTAGAATGACCTTAAAAGGAGATGCAGACCCCACATGCTTTTAAAACATCGCAACATCGCCCGATGAAATTAAAATGTACATTTTAATTTCATCGGAAGAAGGGGCGGCAAAAGACACATTAAATAAAAAAGGGTTGAAAAAATTAGAAAAAATGGAACTATACATCAAAATATGTTGCTGTCGCTAGCACTTATAATCCTTTTTTTTTTTCTTTCTTTCTTTTTTTTTTGCTTTTCACTTTTTCAAACCACCGTAAAAAATTCCGTCAACCTTTTCGGGCTGTTGAGGAAGGGGCGGCAAAATTGAATTTTCTTCAGCCCCCCGGGGTAGGAGCGGCCACGGTACGCCACTGACCCCGGGGTACACATAATTATTGCACCAATTTCAAAGTTTCATATCTGAAAATTGAAAGTTTGTTTTTGCAAATTCCTAGATCCTAACGACCATCTTTCGTTTCAAATGAACCACATTTGTTTCCACTTGGGATTTCAACAGCTTAAAATTCAAATTTTTCGTAAAATACGGTTCAAATATTTTTCGTAAAATACGGTTCAAATATTTTGTTCTGAATTGGAAAATCTCTCTATGATTTGGTCAGTTTCTTGTGAGTACACAATTTTTGGTCCTACATGTATGTAATCTAACAGTATGGAAAATGGTGCCAGGTGCAATGCTAGCCATTTACATGTAAACATTAAAGAAACCACCATGAGCTAATATCAGCACATTTATATTTATTGCAAGCTGGATTTGATCAGGGATATGAGACAACACAACCGGGGGGGGGGGGCATATAAAACAATTGTTGAATAGGCCTATATTGTATGCTTTCCCACATGTGACTTATAGAACCAAAGCCTTGGGCCAAGGCTACTATAATTGCTTAAAGCAATGGATTATGTAAAGCCACAAAATTTATTATTCAAGGTCTGACCGTCTGTTAATGACCTGGCAACAGACACGCCCACGGTACAAATATAGTTGTAGCTTGTAAACGTGGTAAAAGATACTGTTTATCGCAAAAAACATTAAAAAATGATACTTTAAGGTATTGTTTTGTTAATTTTTGTATGGCACATCATACATACACATGTGCTGAGGTCAAAAAGGTAACAATTTTGTTTTTGACCCCTGACTCACCTGTCATTCAAAACAACCCCTTAAAACTTTTCATTTCAGTTTGTTACATAAAAGAGACACTGGGGAGAGGGAAGAGGAGGTTATATAGGTGGGGAGAGGGCAGCCAAGGTAAGAGGTATGAGTTGTGCTTACCGGGGACAATAAACTTATTCATAATCAAATCATCTCCATCATCATGCATCGTGTTTGTTTCATACAACAACAAACAAACAAATGTTATCTAGCACCCATGCCACACCAGTCCTGTTACCGTCCACGTGTGATTGATATCCGATTCATATTTTCATACAATATTAAAAAAAATGATCCCAGATAACTATAAAGCGGTGTAAATTCAACACAACACTGTAGTTTTCATTTTTTTTGCAAAATAGGAGAGGTTTATTTAATTGTACGATGGATTTTTTATTAAACCTTCTGCGCTCAAATTATGAGTAATAGATGGTCCTTTTTTCAAAACGTCATGGAATACAATTGTTTACGCTGCTTTGGTGTGTTAAGTATAAAGGTGTGGTTTTTACTAAGATTTTTAAAATAAATTGATGAATAAAGTAGCAATTTTGCACTGTAAAGACTTAATTGAAAGCCTCTTATTCTTGGAAAGATGTTGGGGGTCACATTGTCCGACAATCAAGCAGCTGAACGGCACCAAATATTTTTAGAAAATCTAATTGTCCAGCATTGTCCATTATTTACTAAAGTAAAATATCAAATTTGAGGCCTTTCGAAGTTTTTATATTGTGGGCGTATGAGAAACAAACGAAAGGCTACACACATCAACTACGCATCATAACACTAAAACTATTACTAACGACAAAAAGGATTTATCGTTTTGGTCACAGAGACGTATTATATTTGGCAAAACAACTTTAATCAAGTAAGCATAATTCTGTATTATCTTAAGGGATCTAAAATGAGCGTTTATTGCGCTTCGACAGTATTTTTTGTGGGACATGAGAGCACCTCAGACCTATCGAATTGCATTCTGAATACGAAGCATGTCTTTCTGATATCAAATAATTTTTGAAAATCACAATATAATACAAATTTTATGACAAATTATAAAAATTTGATATTTTTCAAAATTTTGATATATAACAGTCCTCGAAGTAAATCATATAAATCTAATGACATATTCTTAAAGTGTATGTAGCAGGGAGGAAAAGCCGACGGTCAATTGAAAATTTTGACCTTTCATATTGAAGATATGGATTTTTTCCCAAAAGACCTATTTTTTTTGGTGTTTTGGGAAAAAAATCCATATCTTCAATACGAAAGGTCAAAATTTTCAATTGATCGTCGGCTTTTCATCCCACCTACATACACTTTAAGTATAAATCATCAGATTTATAAAGTTTACTTCAAGTACTGTTAAATATCAAAATATCAATTTTAATGATTTGCCATAAAATGTGTATTAAATTGCGAATTTCAAAAATCAAAATTATTTGATATCAGAATGACATTCTTCGTATTCAGAATGCAATTCGATATGTCTGATGTGCTCTAATGTCCCACAATAAATACTGTCCAAACGTTCATACCCCAGCCCTTAACAACCTGTACTGTTTAAAGGTTAGAATTTAAAGGAATATACTAGTATTTATGGTACAAGTTAAGTCTATTATAGTATAGATGTAACTCGATAGTGTTAATACACGCCTGTTGTTGTTGTTGTTGCTCAAAGAAGCGATAGCTATTTTGTGGGTGTGTGGGGGTGTGTGAGACCCGTTCCTACAAAATCATGCAGTAACATGCCAAACTTTTAGTTCAGATTTCTAAATAGCTGTAAAGATAAGAAAATAAGCTGTACAATTACACCAAGTTTGCTTTGGTATATCAAGTAAATCAGTCTTAACTCGGCAATCCTAGTTTGAGATATGGGCTAAATAATTCATGGACAAATCGAACATTTTTGCAAAAATGGAAAGGAAAAACATTCTTCTTTCATATGAAAGTATTTTACGAAGAGAAATGTTTAAAAAGTGACCTTTTTGACCCCTTTCCGATAATTGTCAAAAATCGTGTTCCAAAATAAGCTCGGATTAGCGCTTTGTTATGCAAAATTCGTAACCATATCTTAAACCAAAGGTATCGTTGCTAAGTTGACCATGTATTTACATGTATTTTAGGTGTGCTAAAATGATTCCATTACAGTACTAACTTTAAACTTGGTTATCTCCGTTTCTTTCTTTTTAATGCAAATGTACCGGTGTTCAAATTGTTGTAACTTTGAAACCAAAGGTCATATTTACAGGTTGTTTCACGAATGTGGAGCTTTGAATACGCTCAAAATCCCAAAATTTACCCGGACCTACTTCAGACTAACTAAGGACAGCGGGTTTTGTCATTGGGCTGTTACAGACTTGTGTTCAAAAGCGTTTTTCATAATGATTGGTATCAATAAAGGGCGCGGTCAAAACCGGCGGTTGAACTTATTTCCATTGTTTAGAACAATAGAAACCGACTACAACCGGATGGAATCGGACAGAACCGGGAGGAACCGGTGGCCAACTGGCCGTTGAGTTTTAAAGCCATCCCTAATGTCAATGCAATTAGGGCCGTAGACAGCTTTCTTGGTGGTTGTGGGTGGGTGTGGGTGTGTGTGTGTGAGGGCGGGGATAGTAATTTTGGTACTGGGTATACACAACACTGAATATGATAAACATGCTAAATGGTGACTACAAAAGCCAACAGGCAATGAAATACTGAACATGCTGAACTGTTTTATATTATCTGAAAACATTCAAAAATCAATTTCAAATATTTACATACAAGCTGTATCACAATGATTGGTACATATCAGCTTTCATTGTTAATGGATGAGTCTGACGCATGAAAATTCAACATAAGATCCAAATAATCTGTAGATTCATAGTAAAACAAGTCATACCAAACTATAGGCTACATTCTGGACATTTCAAGAGTATCCATTGTTGTTTTTGGAATATGAACATCGACATTGATGGGTACCAATCAAGTTGATACACTCTGTATTATTTACATAATAGGCCCTTAGATTAGGCTTTTATCTAACACACGCGTCGCGTCACGTCACGTCACGTCACGTCGCGTCACGTCGCGTCACGTCACGTCGCGTCACGTTGAAATGTTATCAAAAGTTCATAATAAATTATTAACTCCACAATTACCCTTATCTCCCTACGTGATAAATAGTCCGTGAAATAGTCCATGGAATTCCAGCTTTTCATCAATGCCGCAAAGCACAGCAAAGCTTCAATGAATAAAATAATCGGGATTGCTGGAACTACTTTTAAACCACAACCCGTATCCTAGTTTAGTGTAGCCTCTTTTGCAGGCGGTGCGTTTTCGCTTTTCTCAAACTATGAGTGTGATAAAAACACGAGTAGCCTGCGACGGAGGCTACGTACAGTGCGCACACCACTAAATAATGCTCCCACTGAAACACACGTGAAAATGGCCTATCAAAACAAAATAAGCTACCTCATTCGCGTGTTTCAGACTTATAAAACACGTTAGCCATTTTTGCAGAATCTGTGAGTTATATGATGCGGTATTATTTGGTCTTCTTTGATGGCGGTGTAAATAGCTGGTCATATAATTTGCAGTAGGGGATATTTGCTCTCGTCTCGGTTGTCTTTTGCTCCCTTTTTGCATTTGGCAACAAATGTTGCCAAATGCTTTCTTTCACCCGCATTTCTTTATTCTGGCAACATTTCAAATCGCTATAACATCCACATACTAAGTTGGATTTTAACCAAGCTTGGTCAGAATGACCACTGACCACTCCCATTTATGGTTTGTACCCCAATTTGACCTTTGACCTTGATTATATAGTTGAAAATGTGATTTTTTTCACACAAAAATACTAAGGCTTCTAGACGATTAAGCCGATTTCCACCAAAATATTTTAGAAGAATCCCCTACTCATGCTTCATATAGGATGTACACAAATAAGGGGTCAAAGGTCATTTTTCTTCTTTCTGGCAACATTTCAAAATGAGTCTAGCACCCGTATACTACATCGGATTTTGACCAGGCTTGGTCACAATAATCACTGACCACCCCCATTAATGTTGTGTGACCATGACCCTAATTTGACCTTTGACCTACTCATCGTGGTTTAAAGCTGGTAGGACCTACATTTGTATAGGCCAAGTAAAATTAATAAGGAATATTTTTTCATACAAATACAAGTAAATATTTTGCCATAGAAAAAAGTCATTTTTAAAATAAATGATCGTGTCTGGAAATTCATGGAAGGTAAAATCGCGAATCTGTTTGCCCTTTTACGTGCATTTCGATGGGGCTTATTTGGTGGTGTGCGGCCGTCAGCAATCGCCACGCCGATAACCATTTCACTGTGGGCCTGGGATAATGACGGGTTCGATGCGGAAACACCCCGGGAAAAACTAAACGAAATCGTGAACTGAATCCGTATGACTTGTTTGTAACTTTTAAGAAGATATCAACGTGACGTGACGTGACGCGACGCGACGTGACGTGACGTGACGTGACGTGACGCGACGCGTGTGTTAGACAAAAGCCTTAGATTAAGGGGTGGGGCATGAACGTTTGGACAGTATTTATTGCGTGACATTAGAGCACATCAGACATATCGAATTGCATTCTGAATACGAAGAATGTCCTTCTGATATGAATTAAATTTGATTTTTTGAAATTCTTAATGCAAGACACATTTGTGATGCGATCAAGCAAAATCAGTCGGAACTCGGAAATAATAAATTTACAGTTTCTTATAGGATAGTAACAAACATTTGCAAAGTTGCATTTTGCAGAAAACTCCATTGCAATTGAACAATCAGTTCCAAAAATATGAGCAATTAAAGAGTTTCCAAAACAATAGAAAACAAAAAGAAATATTTCCTTTGTTTGGCTATATCTCAAAATCAATATTTCCGAGTTCCGACTGATTTTGCTTGATCGCATCACATTTTATGGCAAATGATTAAAATTGATATTTTGATATTTAACAGTATTCGAAGTAAACTTTATAAATCTGATGATTTATACTTAAAGTGTATGTAGGTGGGATGTAAAGCCGACGATCAATTGAAAATTTTGACCTTTCGTATTGAAAATATGGATTTTTTTTTCCAAAACACCAAAAAAAATTAGGTCTTTTGGGGAAAAAAATCCATATCTTCAATATGAAAGGTCAAAATTTCCAATTGATCGTCGGCTTTTCCTCCCAGCTACATACACTTTAAGAACATGTCATTAGATTTATAAAATTTACTTCGAGGACTGTTATATATTATCAAAAATGTGAAAAATATCAAATTTTAATAATTTGTCATAAAATTTGTATTATATCGTGAATTCTAAAAAAATGATATCAGAAATACATTCTTCGTATTCAGAATGCAATTCGATATGTCTGATATGCTCTCATGTCCCACAAAAAATACTGTCGAAACGCTCAAAACGCTCATTCCAGATCCCTTAATAAGACACAAATTGGAATATTCCATGCCTCTCTAAGTGTAGTTGAATTCAGCTGACGCCGGTACAGCGTTCAGACCTTGCGACAACGCTCATCTCACGCGCAAAGTTTCGTTTGTGTCCACTCCCGCTATTTTTGAGTTCGCACACGCAAACCTGACATAGCGTCGACCCACAGGCAACATGCCCAGTTTCCGCGGTATGATTAGGCCGATGTATCTTCTAAAGGCCTCAGACGTAGGTCTGTTGACATAATGGGTGACTTCACCGTTACACGAGAGGCGGGATCCTCATTAATACGCATTCCTCGGATACGTTTCAAATTTCCCCTAAGCTTATTCGCGCAGACTACATTGTGCCATATGAGCGTCCTACACGCATACGGCACCGCGCTATGAGAGCCGACAACCATAGACATACCACTTAAAATAAACGCGACTACTACGCGATAAGTTCCCGGATGCGAATTCGGCTGCCGTGTAGACACTTTCTATTATGGATGCGCATCCCAGGAGATTGACCTTTTCGGTAAATCCCATAAGCCTTTGCGAGTACACCTGAGATGTCGTCATTTGACGTCGTCACGCCGATCTGCACCGATGTGCTCATCGTTCATATGGAAAGGTTTGTAAACAAAAACGATTCTCTTATAAACCATATACCGTATGTACAGTTTCCACCTCGATACACCCTGAACACACGTTTTCGTCCAAGAGCTTCCAAGCAAGCAGTGAATTTGTTTTTACACAGTCTTTGGTTACACTACACGGTTGAGTGCATAGCATCGTAAGAGCTGTGTGAGCTCGAAAATAGACCTCTGTGATTGGTTTTTGTTAAGACCTCAAGTGTTCCCTTCATCCAATCAGAATTTGCTTTTACATCAAACAAAAGCAAACACTTCCCCCTAAAAACACCTTTCGTCACTAGGTCCACAGATAACGCAATTCAATGTTATAGCAAGGCAAATGTGGAAAATCTTTTGAAAAATACCTATCCAAGCAAATTTTATGACCAAAATGTAGGTTTAAAAGTCCAAACCGCAAGTGTTCCTTACAATATTTTTCAAATTTTATGTTATTAAATGAAAAAAGCACACTTATATTGTCCATTATACTAGCGTCAATAGAATGAGCAATGGCCAATTCTCTTTCGATTGCAAATTTTGAGCAAAAAGTTACTATTTTGGCATACGGTTGTAAATTCAATGAACTACGACTTTGCTAAAGAGCGCTTACAAATATTGGCATGCTGCGCAATGCAAGTCGGCGTGATGTCAAATGACAAGTTCTCAGGTGTAATCGCAAAGGCTTATGGGATTTATTGAAAATAAAAGGGGACGGGTCACAATTGTGAGCATCCATATGAATCAAATATCCCATAACACACCTGACTATCTCATAGATAAATCCCCTTTAATGGAAATGGAAAGTTAAGCTTCTTATGAAATTAACAGTACATACATACATACATAAAGGTTTTTAATAATATTGTTCGTGTATTTTCCAAAGTACCAATTAAGTTAAAATATGGACACTAAGAAGCAGTATAGTACTTGTACAAGTTTTAAATCAACTGGCTGATTCATTAATCATACACTCCTATATCAAATAAGCCAATCAGAAAAGCTGTTAGAAAAGTACGAAACATGCATTGATTGTGTACAGACCTTTTCTGATGACGTCACCTAATCGATATTGGGGTCTCAGATGTAAACAAACAACACGTGCGTTTCCCACATGCCCACAGTGTGAAAACACCAAAAAACTGCGTATTTTCTCCTCTGTTTTGTCATCTTTCACATTAGCTTCCATAAAATATTTTTTAAAGGGAACTGTATACTGGTTACCTTTTTTCAGATTTTTTTGACACCACAAAATACAAAAGATACGGGAAAAACCGCCATGCTATTTGAAAATTATACTCTGATCAGCTCTTAATAGGCGCGGACTCATAACATCGTGGATTGATACAGAATGGCGTACACACAGCTAGGCGCAGAACCTACGCGAACTGCGCTTTGCGTTTTGCGAATGACACGAGCTTTTGTGAATTTACGCGTGCGTAAGTTGGAACTTTATTGACTCGCGCAGTAACAAAAACCGAATAATTCCCGCCTATTAAGAGCGGATCATAGTATAATCTTTGTTTTGTTTCACATTTTTGTTTACTTTTTACACCGTTACGAACTAAACGCGTACTGCGAGCTGGCAATTCCGCGCAGGACGCCTAGCGTGGCGCAAAGTTCGCCTAGCATGGCGCAAAGTTGACCGCGCGCGCCGGCGCGGTATTTGCGTTTGGGTGCTGATGACTCGAATGCTGGACCCCAATATCGATTGATTGGTGCACGTCTGAGAAAAAGGTCTATATTTTGCACTCCGCGTACTACGTGCAGTGTTTCGCGCGCGTTCGCGTCGCGTAGGATTGATTCATTTTTCGGGCGGGTTGATGCATTTATATTTGGTTCTGTTTTCCAACATTTTAATCACGTGTTTTTTCTTCTGTAAGAAATAGATTAATAAACTTGTATTACTTCTTGCTCGAGAAATTAGACAAAATAATGCACTTGCGCTGATGTTGATGCGTCTAATGCACTAAAAATTTGACCGAATCGTATATTAAGACGTTAATTATTATTAAGTACTGGTATTTTCCAATTTTTCTATGATTTTCAAACCTACGTTGCCATTATTTGTTTATTTTCCAGTATACTACTAAAATAAACACCGAGTTAACAACATTAATTCGTCCGGCGGTCGCAACACATAGTGGCGTACGGGAATGAAAAAAATTTGTTTCCGAGAAAAATGTGTTTGAAGGATATGTTACTATAACGGAGTCGATATAATCCGATTCCATTTGAAATTGAAGTTTAAGATTCAAACTATTAGATGTATGTTTAATATTATAATAGAAATAACTATTATAGGATATAGTTAGCTCTAAACATTTACACCGTAAAGGTTTAGAGCTAACTATAACGCTTTCACTATGTGAAACAGAATTTTAGAAAAAAAACCAATGTACGCCACTATGTGTTGCGACGACCGACGAATTTAGTACAATTTCTATTTAAATCATACAACTTTATTTTATACAAGATTCGAGGATGATTTAAGCACTTCCCACCACGCCACTGTGTTGACTTGCGGTTAGCACAGCTGTGTGAGTGAACATGACTCCACTGCTCGCACATTCCGTTGACGGGCATTTTGAATTCGGACTGATATATTTACAATAAAAACGCATTTAAAATGCTAGTCGATTTCACATTTTATGTTACCTATAGAAGGTGTGAATTATCCTTTATGCATACATCACTTTTGTTCTGAAATCGACCAAGTAATAATGACACACGCACAATTCTTAAACAACATCTTTTGCACAGATTTCAATGGGATTTGAAAAGTAAAGTGGCAGTTGAAACTGATAACACGTTTCCAGTGCATGATGGGGCTTCCTTAAATCATCCTCTGATACAAGATCAAGCCATATGGATTCGATTGAGCTTCAGACCTGAATCACTTGATACAATTATAATAACTCTAGTTACGCCACGGTGTAGATGTTAATGGAATAACTCAATTTGAATTATTTGTCAGAAAACGAATAGACATACCTAGTTTATAATCTTCGTTTTATTTGTAAACATGATGGGGCACATGCTTCTCGTGGAAAACATTTTGCGCAATGTATATGAGGGGAGGTTTTGATATCCTCTTTAGTTGTAACTAAACACCTACCAAAAAGTAATCACCCCCTTTATTTATAAGATAATAACTAAAAATCTATGCTTCAAAATGTAAAATTGAAATAGCAAAAGGAAACCTAGTTTTGTATTGCAAATTTTTATGCCTCGTTTGTCTTAATAGCCCAACATTTGTTGCCATGATGACCCTTTGAATGAAAGTTGCACCTAAACCCATTGAAAAGGTTGCTTTTGTTGATAAAGTCAAGTGCCTGGTCGTCACTGGTCACCGCGGGCCATCCTTGACCAGTCATAATAGAGAATGTAACTTGAGTATTCCAACTTTTGAAAATGCATCTTTTTCATTCTAAGAGTCACCATGGCTACAAACTATCCAGACAAATGAGGTATCAATATTTGTAGGATTAACCTGGGTGTGTTTTTACTATTTCAGTTTTTAAATTTGATGCATAGATTTAGAGTTTTATATCATAATAAAGGGGTGTTTGTTTGTTTAAACGGCCGCTCCGTGTGGAGACACGCTTGGGTCCTGATGGGACCAGGCGGGTGTAATTACTTTTGGCAGGCGTTTATTAACTAGACCATGAATACCCTATTTGAAATGCAAATATCCATATTTTGTTAATTGTTTTAATTTTGCATCCAACGCTACCACGCACCCGTTGGCTGTGCTTGTGAGACTGGTATAAATATGGTCATTTGTGAACATCACATTAACTTCTTGCAGTTCACCCTCTTTCGTCAATGTGTATACGTTAATTCGACCCTTCTCAGATATTAGCACGTAACCCTCTGGGGTCGCGGTTATCGCGAGTTGATTGTTGTGTGCCGTAGTTTGATATGTTTTCACTTGTTCACCATCTAAATTGATTTTGATGATTTCAGGAGTGCTAAAGTTACACACCAGAACACAGTTGTCATTATCGATGCAGATATTATCTAAGCCATCTACAAGACATCCAGTTGGTAGCGCAACAGATGATATTAGTGTACCGTTCTTCCGGTACAAAAACAATGCATTGTTATTCTCAGCAGCATCTCCGATAGCCACGAGATCAGCTTGTCTGTACCTTGATGTTGCAATCGTAATGGGGTTTTTGTTTCTCTCGTCACACATCCACTCTAACTTCTTTCTGCCTTGATTGGTGCTTACCAGTACTCGATTCTCCTCAGGAACAAGAAGATATAGGAGATCTTGTTCGTCAATTGTTATTTGAGTGGAAGCATGTCCTGTGTCTGTGGGTATGAGTGGAAAAGTTTCGTTTTCAGAACTTCGGACATAGACGCTCCCCAATTTGGTATCGCTTAAGTAGATGGTTCCCGATGACGATGATTCTACGCTACTCGGAAAACTGGACTTGTTTTCAGACATCGTAAAGAACATGCGATCTGCGGCATCGAAGGAGCTCTCCTTAGCTGTCACACCTTTCACTTGCAAATCGATATTCTGAGTGCCTGGGCCATTACAGATGCATTCAAATTCGTGTTTGCTATTCACCACGCCTTTCGTTACTAAACGTGCTCTGCCCAGCTTTGTTGAATACCCGGTTGAATTAGCTATTACGATGCCGAGAGAATCGGAGTTCAAGTTTATCTTCTCATTAGCGTGGTTTCGCAGATCCACTGTCAACATCCATCGCTGACCAACGACTGGTGCTTCTTGCTGCTGCCATGAGATCTCTGAATTTTCAAGCGATGTGACGACAATTTGGAAAGGCCCCATGATTGGTTGGTCGTTTAACTTGATTGTAACTCGAAGGTTGCCGACCTTCGTTGGAGTATAGGTCAATGTTGCCCCACCTTCTCTTTTTGAAACTCTGTACTGCACCGGGGTTCCCTCATCGGTACAAATATCTGCCGTGATGGCATGAACTTTAGCTTCCGGTTCACCGTCTCCTTCATCGTAGTGTACATCGACGTCTATGCTATGAGGTACGCCTGCGATCGGAGGATCTTTCCAAGTAATACACGGTTTCTGCTGCTGAATAACCACACTCTGCAGTTGCTGGGAAACCACAGGTTGGTATCTCATCTGCTGAGATTTGAATTGAAAAGGACTTCCCGCTATCGATTGCCTACACAGATTAACGTGAAGTCTGTGTTGCCCAGAAACTTGCGGAGTGTAAAACACGGTATAGGTACCATCGCCATTGTCATCAACGCAACATTCCGTTGTGCTATCATTAGGGCTCATAAGTGTTGCTGTAAAGACGTCACCACCTTCTTCATTGTTCTGAGGCTCACCATCGACACGATCAAAACTCACGGCATGGACTGTTAACTTCTTCTGTCGATTGTTAATCAAGTTTAATCCTCCGCCTTCCGGGCGTTTGGATGGGACAGTGGCATGATCTGCGTAGCATAACGATGGTATTGTAGTAGAGGTATTACAACGACCCAAGCGAGATATGGCGTCTTGGACATCTTCAACAGCTCTGGTATGGTCATCGTCGAAAGACAGATTGGTGTTAATAAAAGGTCCTTGGAGTATGGTGTCTCGGTTATCTCTCTTCATTAACTCCTTCAGTCTGGCTGTCACCTGGTATAAAGAATATAAAATATACCGATGTCAAGACTGATTATCACAAAATAATAGTACATTCCTATTTTATCAGTTTGCAGTGAATGAAAGCAAATATTATAGAACATCCATGTCCCAGATAGGCGCTGACATTACAGTTTGTTGACAGTAAGTTAAGAAAGTGACCTTTGACCCTTTCCCATTTCAACGGAAAGGTGACATGCATCGTACTGCGCAAGTCGGCAACCAATCACCACGCGCTTTCGCCCTGACGTCAGACGCGATATCTCGGTTTTTCATAATAGTCTCGTTTCTTTATTGTTTTTGCAAAGGCTTTTGGGAATTCCCAAAAGGTGAATTGTTGTGGGAAACATGGGCAACGTGCGATCCATGTTACAAAGTAATTCTCATGCTGCTTGCCGCTGCGAGAAGCGGCATAACGTATCAGTTAACGCGGCTGTGTACTCTAGACATTGTTTCTTTCGCGAAATTGAGCTTTTTTGAAATGTATTTACTTTGTTATGTTTTTTATAAATACAAGGAAAGAAAATCCAGATTTGTTAACTCCAACTGCTCTATTTTATGGATTTTATTTCACTATTTCACTCCTTTCCGCAATTTAAAAGGAAAGAAAATCTTTGTTGTACCATCGGGGTATACGCGCGCAACAACGCATCGCGTTTTGTAGACGCGTAATTTGTTAACGCACAGATACGCTACGCATACGCAACGCTTATCTGCATGCGCGGCCCATCTTATGGAAGCACTGATTTTATAAAAACCTAGCGGTCAAATGGCTCCGTTTTAGCGGATAAAATGTGAATTTTTCAAGTTCTTTCCCCGATTTAAACATCAAGATATGAATAGATTTCGCCCAAACTTCTCAAGTGGCTGTGGATTTACCCGATGTTCACGTAATGTAAGGTAGAAAAACGAGAACTGCCGCATTCTCCTGTGAGCTTCGATCAAAAGGCAAAATGTGACCACTTTAAACTTCAACGGCCTTTATTTCAATGTTCATTTTCTCGATAAAATGACGATTTAGGTACACGATAGCTCAATAAATACAGCATCTATAGGTAAGCAATTATGCTCATCATATTTTTATATTTTGGTCTATTTCCTATTAGATTCATTGATGTATTGCCTTTATAAAAATGTATACTTTTATATGTCTTGCGTGAATAATTACAAAGTTATGGCACTTTTACTACATGCATATCTGAGAGTACACAGCTGCCACACAAGCCTTGATTGTATCCGTTTATCTGCAATGCGCTAATGCGCGTGCGTCACGCCGCTCAGCGAAAAGCGGCATGACAGTATGAAACAGCATAAGTTGTCAGTCATTAGCGTTTATTCTAAACATTGAGCAACTCACAGATAATAAAATAGTTTTAACATAATGCCTCAAACAGTTTTAAAAGCACAAGACCCCGGCACAAGACTACACTACACTACGCTACAATAAAAGTAATTGTTGTGCACGGCCGAAATGCATAGCTAGGCAATCACAATAACATAGTTGATAAACATGGTACCTTTTATTAACAATGATTATTTTGTATCAATACAAATTCATAACAATAAATATAACATGCATGTCAAAATTCACAAGACAGAGCATTATTCTCATTCTTAAGGCGGTATTAAACCCTGATTTTCATCAGTACCCATCTTCTTTTTTTTGTTGCAAATTTATGAAGTATATAAATATGTTCATCATCTCATGTCCTGAACTTATAAAATATCTCTACATAAAAAGTGGTTTTAAACCATTTTAGAAAATCATTTTAGCCCTATATATTTTTTTGTTTACTGTATCCTGGTAACTGAGATGTGTGTTTCATAACAAACCATAATATATTCTATTGAACATGTCCAAGTAGAATACATGAATAGAATACATTAAATCCTTTGTTATACTATCTATAGAATTGTACTCACTGATTATAACACTGAATAAATTAAATCCCCCCTAATCTCTTCCACATAGACAATTCAATACTACACCATGTATGTATCTTCTATAATATGTTGTTAGGAAAAGAGATTAAAAAAGGCTATAAGGTCATCAAAAGTCAGGATATAGGTCAATTGGTTCAGGTCAAATTCAGGCATCCATTTTGAATACATCTGATAGTCTGTGGATATCATACATGTCATAATGAGGCATCAATTTTGATATTTTGTCTGTTACTGGATATATAATGGAAATGTGTGAGGTGGATATACTAAAATACCTTGGGATGTAAATGGTGAGTACAATTTAGATTGCCTAGTTGAGTTGGATTGGGCAAATAAATATAAAATAGTTACCAAAATCACAAAAATGAAGCTTACGGAAAACTACCTAATATGGTGGTATAGGTGACAAAAATACAATCTTTTTCTATATTGCTGTAGTGTGGTTGTGGTAACCTGTTACCTATGGCTTAATTAAGTTTCAGTGACATAGTGTCGCAAGTTCAAAATACAAAATATAGCTCGACATTGAAAATAGAAGCATTTTAACCGGTTCGTTTTTGATAGTTGTGGAGCACCAAGTTCATGAATTCATAAAAGAAATCAGGGACCACTTATTCCCATTTTACATATATCAACATTATTTCCCTAATGTGTTAGCAACACATATCCAAAATTTGAACGAAATCCGTTGATAGTAAGCTTTCCAAAATGAAGTGAATTTAAATCATCAGTGATGTACCTCCTTTTGGCTTCTATCTTCAAAAGCATGTAAGCTACATTGATACCGATGCCACCAATAAAACGAGAAGATTTGCCCTTCATTTTGCATACCACTTTGTCCAATTTTTTTGTAATTTCTTCACAAAATGCAAAAAATGCAAAAAAAAAATCAATGGGTGTAGTACCCCCTTAAACACTTCAATTCAAATAAATATATTAAGCATAAGTATGCGATAAGTATACCAAATTTGAATCAAATTAAATCCTACATTTTACAGGGAATTACCTAGATCTTAGAATCGACCAGTCCCATTGTTGCTATGCACCTCGGAATGGTTCAAATAGCGCGCACGAGTTTCGCGTCGGGCGCACGTGCTTAAGTGTGTGATATCGTGTCATATCACACAGGTAAGAACCAATAAGATTGCAAGAACATTTTCAAGTGTTTAAGAATACCCTTTATCCCACCCGTCCTGCATAGACGGTCAATACAAACACTTCCGACTGCAAATTGTCTTCATGGGTTAATTTAATCAGTATCGGGTATAGATTTTATGCATCCCTTATATAAACATCTCAAAAAGAGTAACTACCCCCCTTAAATAATGACCATTATTAAAAAACGGGCAATTGTATTACAAATCTGTAAAATGCGGTGGAAGCATTCTGTGCATTTTGACACCTCATTTGTAGCAATTGACTAAATAGTTACGTCACAGCGTACATTTAAATCAATGTAACCCAAGATTTGAAAGTTGCAGTAAATTCTATTGATTTTGTATTCAGTGTAATGGAAGGAAATCTGTGTAATGATATCTGAGTGCTTTTGTATTGTAAAAATTTGTATGTAAGTGCAACTTTCAAATCTGGACCTCACTACATTAAATTGACCGGTGTTTTATTGTTTTCTGGGCTATCGTATCAAATGAGGTGTCAAAATACGCAGAAATAAATTCTGCTTCCAACGCATTTTACAGATTTGTAATACAATAGCCCCTTTTTGAATAATGGCCATTATTTAAGGGGGTTAGTAACTTTTTTTTTAGATGTTTAGTTTTGACAATGTGGTAATATCTTATTTTTGGAGGATTTTTTATAAGGATGGGAAGACTTACATCAGAATGGGGTCACCCGGTATACTGGGCCTGACTGATTATTTCAATTCATCTATATTTTTCAGAGTGTAATGTAATATTCCTACCTGCTGTTGGAGATCCAGTAATTCTTCTGGCTTGGATAACTGACACAGATGTTCAGCAAACTCGGATGCAATCTGGTATTCAGTGTATATTTGATTCACTTTATCTTGTTGATCCTTCAGAATCTGCTTTTTCGATTCACACATCTGACGAAACTCATGCTTAGCTTTCTCGCGTTGCTCTTTCAACTTAGCCTCCAATGACATAAAAACTTCATCAACATCATTCTCTTTTTTGAACACATGTCTCGTTGAAATTCTCCGTAATATCTTCAATTGCAGATAACAAAGTATGTATTGGGATGACTTTGTTTTTACAATCTTCAGTTAGTAAAACCAATTTGGTTTTTGTCTCATCAACTGCACGTTGTAAATCACTACACTTATGCCCGTTGTGTCTCGTTATAAAACACGTATTACAAGTAGTAACTTGACAAGTAGAACAGAACACCGTCAGGACCTCCGTATTATGACGCTGACATCTCGATTTTGAAGATTTTCTGCGTGTCAATTTTGGTACCGATTTATCGATTTGATGATCTTTTGTTATAACGAGCCGTTTATGAAGCTCAATACAGCTTCTACAGACAGGCATTTCGCAGTCGTTACAGAACCCTTCTGCGTCGTTTGGAGTTCCATCGGTGAGGCAATTTTCACATTTTACTGTCTGGGATACCGTTGTACCTTTGTCGCCAGTACACATGTGAGACGTGACCACCGTGTTTTCTGGGAACCCATTTGGTGGTATCTTCCATGTGTTCTTGCAGAAGGGACATAGTACATATGGAGTGTTCTTCATCAGTTCATGGATACAGTGATCACATATAGTGTGCATGCAACCAAGTACTTTTGGAAGTCTCTCTTTGTCATCAAATAGATATCGACATATGCGACAGGTTAAAATGTTTTCTGCAAAGGTATCGTCTGATTCAGAATTAGTCGCCATTTTGAAATCAGTCTATAACTATAAGCAGTTGAGCTCAACTGGTAATCTGCAGATCCTGTGATATAAAAATAAGTAAACCCAACAATAGTTAATCAAACTGAATTAGTCAAAACCAACTGACAGTCGAAAGGCCCAGAGAAATTATAATATCATCTTTAGAGGATGGCAGCTTAAAGTCCGATTTTAAAGTTCTTATGATGTTGGCAATAAATATTTGTTTGTCGCATTGATCGAATTGAAAGCAAAAACACACAATAAATAGTAGGGCCTAGTACGTACTTTCCGCACCATCAACTCGTGATCGACGACTATTAGCATAGGCCTTTTGAAGGCCTTAGCTATTAGCTTACCGAGTATCGTCCTTGCCATTACCAGAATAATATCATTTCTACATGTAATATTGTAACTTACCGTTTACAGTAGTTTGTAAATGCCTGTAGTCTAAGGATTGTGAAGTGCTTTCAGCGTAAAGAAATGCTAACAATATTTTCCACTTGGTGTGTCCCGAAAAAGTACCTAGAGTTCAAGAGCACACGTTTTAAATGAGATAGCCAGCTCCTTTTGTGCATTTCACCAGGGGTTGTGTGTGTCAGGAAAAAGTCCCGAAACGCTGAATATACATGTTGGAATTTCCCAAAATATATTTAAAGCAGTAACTGATGCAATTCGGGTTGTTTATTGTCAAGTACCTGCAGGTTCAGATTATTTAAAGATGGGTGAACCGCTTTACTCTATCAATATTGATTCGACATTGCGCCATTCGAAACAATGTATAGTTTGAGTAGGCCTATGTGATAAAGCATAGATTAATAACACCTAGATTCAGGGCCGGATTTAGCACTGGGCCAGATATGGGTCCGGGCCCAGGGCCCCCAAAATTGCCCGGCGTGACGCCGGCGGCGTCTTCCTTTTTACCCCCCAAAACACCATGCTTTGGGCGAAAATAGGGTAAAATTGCACAATTTTAGCCCGCTGTATAGCAAAATTCACCTTCATTTTGGGCTAAAACAGTCTAAAATTGACTTTTTTTCGCGATTCGCATACAAATGTCCTAATAAAATCTTTACTCGTCTCCTTCTAATGCTCCCGCTGCTACTAAAACTTGGTCACTTGAGTGCACAAACTTTCCTCACGGTAAGTTTGGGGCCTCTAAATTTTGGCCTGGCCCAAGGCCCCAAAAAGGTAAACCCGGCCCTGCATAGAATATTCCATGTAATGCCCTGTATTATTATTGTGCGCTCCCAGACAAACAGGTGATGTCAATACTGGTGCTCGCGGTGGCTGATGCCGGTACAGCGTTGAGACCTGGCGACATCGCTCGTCTTAGGAGCGTAGGGCCTACATGGAGCGCTCACAACTTGTCAGCGCTTACTCGCGAACACTCGCATTACATTCGACACTGTTTTGCTATATTTTATTATTAAAATAAAATTTCGGGAACATTCTATTTAAATGTCACGGCCCAGGTAGACATTTTTGCTAAAATATATCCAGGACATGTATGCTATTTGCACAAAGCATATTGTATATTTCAGAGGTGTACGTGACACAATGTACACAATAATATTATTATTGTGTTCTCATGCAGCATAATTTGATATGAATGGCCACCCATAAACTGGAAATCCCCCGAAAATTCCCTTTTTGGCCTAGATTGCGTAAATGAAACGCCACGTTGCTTTGTCAACAATTGGCCCGGGGGTGGGGGCACTCCAACTTTGGAGGTGACGCGTATGTAGGGCTGTTAAGACCCTCTTTTTCAGCATCGCTGTCACCCAAAGACCCCATATTTTTTTACGAACACATGCTCTGTCACCCGAAGACCTCTTATTTTTCAATTTGATCTGTCACCCAATGACCCTTATTTTTCAATTTGAACAGCAAATTTCATTTATCACTGATTTTGTTACTTATTTTGAAAAAACAAAGAAATTTAAAGCCATTTAGAACTAGAAATTCGATTTTCGAGGTTTCTGTGGCGCTTTTTCGGCTCTCACCCAAAGATTCCATTTTAAAAAAGGTCATGTTCTCACCCAATGACCCCATATTTTTTACATTTTGCTCTAACCGAATGCCAAAATTCATGGTCTCACCCAATGACCCCATGTTTTTTACATTTTGCTCTCACCGAATGCCCCTTAGTGCGAAAGTGCCAGCCCTACATCTATATCCATTTCATATTGAAGTGCCCCCCGGGCAATTGGCTTTATCGAGATTTTTACATAAAACAGGCATTCTTTTGAATGATTTCAACCATTCAGATCATTTGGGATTTTTACATTTAAAGCAGTAAGGCGACAAAAAATAAAAACCCTGTTCTACGGGCGGACGGACCTTTCAAGTAGGGTCGGTCGGTCAGGCTTTTTTTGTTTTTTGTTTTTTGAAATGACCCAAAAAATCACCAAAATCTGTAAATATTTTGCGATTTAAGACAATAGCAAGAAAAAAAAATTGTTCCTGAAATGTTCGAAATTTGGGTCGGCATTCATTTGTACAGGAAAAAATTGTTTCCCAATTTGTTCCAAATCTGGGTCGGTCGGGCCCGTAGAACAGGGTTTTCTTTTTTCGTCGCCTAATGAACATATTTTTGGCATATCCCCAGACACTGAAATAAAGAAACGGCTCACACCAATTTTTGGGCCTCTTGTCAGTCATTATTCAGAAAGAACACATAATTTATTCAAGCAATGCTTTGAGAAAATTCATTAGAATCAGCCAGGATATATTGGGGGGTGCTGATTTTGAAAAAGTGGACTTTTTTTCAAAATTTGGACCTTTTGGACTGGGCGGATTTGGACATATTTGGACCAAAAAGGCATAAAAACGTCTATTTTTCGCTCGTTACGTTCGCAAATGGGAGTTTTTGAGTCAAAAAAGGGACTTTTAGGGTATGGTGCGTCGCACCCTCGCACCCCCTGGCTACGGGCCTGGGAATCAGCCAACTAATTTATTGATTTATGGCCAACGGCTCAAATAGAATGGTGAGTAATCATGGTAAAAAATGACAGCCCACGAAATTTATGTGTCGTTGGACAGATTTTGAAATGAACAAATCATATATCAAAATGTTCAGAAAAGTTTGGAGAATCTTATCTGTCATGTTCTCAAATTTGATTTCTAACCCACGCGTTCTATTCCTTTTTCCATGGCAACGGTCACGCTATTTAAGGATTTTTGTTTTTTATTACCAAAAAATGTCATATTTTAACTAGCAATTTGTTTGAAATTAAATGGAGTAGAAACATCAAATTTGGTGTCAAGAATAAATTATACATGGATATTTAATATCTATGAACAATATCATCACTAAGGAGTCGGTCAACCACCTTTGCACAATATTTTTTGTGGTGCCTGAGAGCGCATCAGACATATCGAATTGCATTCTGAATACGAAGAATGGCCTTCTGATATCAAATAATTTTGATTTTTTGAAATTCGCGATATAATACAATTTTTTTGACAATAAAAATTGATATTTTTGAGATTTAACAGTCCACGAAGTAAAAAATTTTAAATCTAAAGATATTTATTTAAAGTGTATGTAGTTGGGAGAAAAAAATAATTTACCATAAAATGTGTTCTATATTGCCAATTCGATATGTCTGATGTGCACTCACGTCCCTCAAAAATGTTCAAAAAAACTCATGGGTGAAAATGTCATTTTTTGGTGATTTTTGAAAAATTACAAATGGGAAGTGTATCAATTTATTAAGGTGGCTGTGTACTCTCCGACATGCATGTAGTAAAAGTGCCATAACTTTGTAATCATTCACGCAAGAATAAAAGTATACATTTTTTTAACGGCAAGACAGTTGGAGTTGACAAATCTGGATTTTCTTTCCTTGTATTTATAAAAAAACATAACAACCCAGCAAACACAAAACGTTTTCGACATCATTCGCAAAAGGTTATAAAATGTTGTCAGAAAACGTTTAAATGTCGGGTTATATAAAGGGTATATTAAGGGTATAAAACGTTTTCATAACATTGAAAAACATTTTTTGAGAATCTACTGCCCGGCAAACACAAAATGTTTTACAGAAAACGTTTAAATGTCGGGTTATATAAAGGGTATAAAAACATTTGAATAACATTCCAAAAACATTTTTGAAAACCTGATACAAAACATTCTAAAAAGAATGTTATTTTTGGGTTGAAAAAATATTTTGCAAAAAATGTTTGCCCAAAATATTTGCAAAAACGTTTTAAATACGTTTTTATGACCTTTATATAACCCGACATATAAATGTTATTAAAACGTTTTGAAGAAAACATTTTAAGAACATTTCTGTGTTTGCTGGTGGCAAACATTTTAACATAATGTTATTTAAGTGTTGACAAAATATTTGGCAAAAAATGTTTGCAAAAATAGTTAACAATAACATTTTGAAAACATTTTAGAAATATTGTTGTAGTGTGTTTTCATACAAAACGTTTTAAAACGTTTTCATGACCTTTATATAACCCGACATTTTAATGTTATTAAAACGTTTTTACCTAAACCAAAAGCCAAAATATAACTTATTTAAAACGTTTTAAAAACGTTTTTGTGTTTGCTGGGAAAGTACATACACATATCAAAAAAGCTCAATTTCGCGAAAGAAACACAGCCACGTTAAGATAGATGTTTGGATCAAGAGAGTCAATAACAACATTTTTCTGTGACCTATGGTTTTTGACCTATGACCTCTTAATTATGCATAAAATGCACGTTTTGAGTGATTTTGGTCAATTTGGCCAAAAATGGACCCCTTTTTATCATTTTGCACTTTATTTTATTGATATACAAGGCGTCTTTAATTCTAAGCTATAAAGAGAATTAAAAAATAAGGCAGTTTCCACGGCAACAGCCATTTATGCACATTTTAAAGCAAATTTCCCTAGTAAAATTGAACAAATTACCCAGTAAATACAACAAATAGAGGGTATGCAATACGACGTCACTCATAACAGAGTCATCCTCATTTAAATAAAATTTTGTCCTCCATAAGGTACCACGGGAAAATTCGCATAATAATACAATAAAACGTGTGATAGGTATGTATGGTTGTGGAATCGATCTAGAGACCTGTCCCTCTGTCATCTTAAGTTATCTTAGAACTGTCCTCCAGTACATGGCTGCCATTTCAATTGTTATACCGTTCCGGATGGTTTATTGCATACACTCTATATAGACGAATCCAATTTCACGCATTCCTACACCTCAATGGCAGCTATATTTGGGTCCCCGTCGACTCCATCTCACCTAAAATGTAAAATGATGCGGCCTTGGAGGGTATTTTAAACTGCATTCTATCACCCGTGTTACACGTAGACAAAAGAATGATGACAGTTTACAACACAAAATAATCTAACATCGAATTTTAAGCGGCTTTAATCCACCCAATTGGGCAGTCACAACACCAGTTTGGTGCTGCGGGGACCCAGTCAATGGCCGACCAAATCCTGACCATGACTTGGCTCGTTGGATTCGTCTATAGGTGTAAACGTGACCTCCCTAAAGCGAGGGTAAAGCAGTATTTACCCATACCCATGCATTACGTTATAATAACCATTTTCATCAGGATCATCCGATTGATATGAGTCTTCAGACTCTAAGATGGCGTCCAGTAGTTCCTCGTGACTACCATACTGTTGCCCATCGATCACTAACAAATCAGTATAAGGTACCTTTTCAGTTGATATAATTTTGGTGTACAACTCTTGAAAATTGGTTTCGCGTTTCGTAGGGGAAAGGGAAAGCTGTAATTCTGTGAAAGATTGTTCCACAAGAGCTACGGTAGCTTGGTTTTCTATTAAAGATTGGGGCTGTGAAGAGTCCTTGTTGTGTTCTTTCGAGTCATTATTAGCTGCAAAATTGTCTTTCAGTGCAATGCCATGTCTCTCCTTAATATGGTCTGAATTCTCATTAGTTTGTTTTAATGGTCCCTGCTCCTTATGAATCGTGTCATAAAACTTGAAAAATCGTTGTTCACGCAAGCTCGTTGCTGCATAATGATCATCTGATGATGCACGTGATGGCAGCATCGCATTGCGCAGATGATGTTCAGGCGAGGTCGTTGTTGGGGTGAGACCATCTGATGTTGTGCGCAATTGAGGCAATGTCTTGAGCATACGCTGTTCACGCGAGGTCGTTGCTGCGTTGAGTCCATCTCTTGTCGCATATGATGGCTGCAGATTCTGTTCATGTGAGGTGAGACCATCTGATGTCGCGCATGAAGACATTATTGTGTTGTCTTTATCATTTATCTGGTATCTTCCTTCAGAAGGGAACCTCTTGATACCCTCTAGCTTAACACTCTGAGTGTAATCAGCAAAGTGCTGAAACTTTTCTTCATCATCCTTCATGTTCTTTTCATTTTTATCACTCAAAGCTGTGCTCGAAGCAATACCGTCATGCTCTCTAATTAGTCCAAACACTTGATACCGAACTTGTTCGTGTTCCTTTCTTTTGCGATTGTGTACTTCAGTTAAGTTACTTTCTTTGACTGGTTTAACTTCACGTTTTGGAAGAGCTGGTGGTGAAAGAGTACTGTTGACCCATGGAATATATAAAACATCAAAGTCTTCCGAAGCCACTGGATCGTAATCTTCTTTAGCATCTTCCTCTTCGGCGTCCTCATCAGGAATCATCACACTTACCGGTCCATTAACCTTTTCGTCAGAAGTGTCATCATTCGTTTCTGTCAGTTTTTGAGGCGCGTGTAGATTATACCAAGGAAATGCCGGATAACCTGTGCATTTGGTTTTGTGCTCACTATTCGCTGTATCATCATAATCATGCGTTCGTTCTCGGCTGACATCTTCATATCCTTCTCCACTCCATGAACTGTATATTAGCGGGCTTGAAATGGCTTCATCACTGGGTTGACATAACCCTTGATATCCCTTTACCCCTACCTTTGGTAAAGTTTCGTATCCTGTGTCGTGGAATAACTCTGATTTGTTTTCAGAGATCATGGAGATTGTTTTCTTCTTAAATATTTTCTGCAGAAACCTAACGAGTTTATTTCCACCTTTTGCTCTCTGCTTAAGCGTGTACACACCATTTTTTGTGATGATCTTGAAACCGTAGTTTGTTTTGTCACAGCCTGCAAGAACAACAACGACATAAAGTATTGATTAAAGCAATAATATTGTAGCATTTCCATACAACTAAAAACAAAATTGTTACCTTTTTGACCCCTGACTCACCTGCCATTCCAAACAACCCCTTAAAGCAATAATATTGTAGCATTTCCATTCAACTATGTTTAAAAGTTTTCCACAACGTGTTAGTTTTGATTATCAGATATGTCCCCTTTAAATTTTGAGTCGTACTTTTTGATTTTTATAAAATTATATATGGCCTGCCAAGCATTGCCCAACATGCTGTACTAGCAGATGATTCTAAGTGCCACAAAAATGTTTCTCAAATTTCTGATTGTGAGTTGCTTCAAAATGATATTTAGCCTTTGCCCTTTATGAATGGGGCAAGAAATGGGATCTCAATTATTTCCACAATAACGCGGTCAAAAATAAACTAGTTCGCGTGGAAAGTCACATGTCCATCAAACCCAGATACAAAAAAATTGTTACGTGATTATTGAAATGTCTGAACGCAGTGGAAAAAAAGCACACAAACCATCTCAAACATACAAACTGCCTCAAAAATTAGGTCTCAGTTTAAATAGTAAACTTTCTTTCGTAAAAATACCGATATCGTTGGTCATTTTCTGCGATTTCTTTTCTAAATGTCAATCATCAAAGATACTTACTAATCACGTCTTCTTCCTTCAAGATATTTTAAGATCTTCCAGAAAGATTTTAGATCCATCCTCGGGTAAAATCATCTCCAAATATAGAGAAGATGCATTGGCCATGTTGCGTCGATGACAAGAAACATTAAATAAATTGTATGGGATTCCGATACTAAAAATAGCACAGGGACTTTCCAAATAATTTGAGGTGACCTGGGAACTTAATTGTTACGATATATGGGCCAAATACCTGTAGTGGTAGGTATGGTGTTTTGTTTGTCAAAAACTACTGAACTTTAATTGTATACATGCATTTTAGTTTCAATACGTTTTTTTAGTTGAATTTGGACTTCGATTTCAAGAACTTAAAGGAGGATGGTCTAATGGGGGGGTGATGTGTCACTCTCACACCAGCATCCGACAACCTCTTAAATGCACCCTAAATGGCTTATCGCAAGCAATCATTTTTGTATGCGAAAGTGTCGAAAAGTGTATCCCCAAAGCATTTAGACTATGCCATAGTCGATTTTTGATAAATAAAGCATGTTATTAATGTTAATCACGATGAAAGCATTCAGTTGAAATGAAATTATACTGATATTTATTACATCAAAATACTAGTTAAGGCGCCAATCGTCTGATATCGCCTTTCATGTACGCGACTCACAGCGCGTACTCACGTACGTTGTGTGTGGAGTTATGTAACCGCATAGCTGTCCATCAACTCCCCGTATTAATCAACACAATGTACGGTATGTGAGTACGCGTTGCGAGTCGCTGACATGAAAGGCGATATCAGACGATTGGCGCCTCAGTGGCTGCAAGCTGGCGAACATTTTGCGTTTGCGGTATATACAAAATACGATGTTTGTGTCACTTACACAAGTCACGCCCCAATTCATCAGCCATAGCCAATTGAAAACCTTTTTATTTGGAAATTCATTTACCAATCAGCAATCGTCATTTCGGGGTTGTCGCCAGACCGAGACAATGAAGCCCATCGTTGATTGACAGCAAAATTTAACGCCAGTATTTCGGGAGTTGATGTTCAGCCAATCAGAAAAGACGTATTATGAGGTTGTCACCAGACGGTTTGTTTAGTGACGAAGGAGCACAAATCGGCTGGTACTGAGACCGGCAGGGGGTGTAGATTTCAAACGGTGTCACCCATTCAGTTAACCACATTTGAAATTAATACTCACCATATACGGGCTGTATGGATTTCAACTGGAAGAGCACATTTGTTGCTTTTTAGACATTTGAGTACGTTTTTATAGCAATGGACATGGACAACCATTAGAAAAGGAAAGTTACTGTCAACTTTAATAATGATTGTGGTAAGTCCAGTCAGAAGACATGCAATTTCACATTAAATTTTCTGTCTAATATTATGTAGGCCTATACACCTATCCGACTTCGCCATTACTGCGCGGCCCTGATTTGGTAAAACGATCTAACTTGAAATTTGGACATTTTAAGATAAATCCATATCTTGGGTATTGTGAGAGCGCTCTTTCCATTGGTGACATCCTCAAATCACCACCATGCCACTAAATAATGAGATTTTTATATTTTCTAAGACATTAGATCTGTTTAATAATTTATTTTATTCAAAAGCTCTTTTTCTCGAAACAGCGATTTTAATTTCAAGTTAGATCATTTTACCAAATCAGGGCCGCCGGCTGCGATGCACACCGACATCGCCCGTTTAATAATTACATTATTCAACCAGAGACACTGAAATGAATACAAGGGATCGATACACGTAAATGTGCTATGCACGATTGATATTCAGACGATAAATCTTTGGATACCGGGGTGGAAAATGATGAATATCTCCCGTAAATGATTTCGTATAAAGAAACCAGATGTGGTTCCTTGTACTTGAATATATATTTTGAACAGATATGATAGTCGTTAGTTTGCGCTTTGAGAGAGTAGCTTGCGTCTTCAGCTGAAAAAGTGACCAAAATTCAAGATTTTAAATAGCGCAACGTAGATCCTCGTGGAGGTAGTCTCGGGCCAGACTGTATGTGGCTATCACGAACATACAGGATCGACGAGTGTCAGACCGACTGACACAAACTGGCTGTGTAGGAGACTATAGTAGAGGCAGTCTATAGATGACAATGGCGAATGTATGCTCGCTGACCGTACAGAGGTCAGTCACAGGCTAATGGTATTAGCCTAAGTCGGATGTCCCTCAGCCCACTATGCATTTAATAACTATTAAACAGGTGGGAACACAATGCCATGCGTGGCTGTGGATTCAACCTACCATGGCATTTTCTGCCATGAAGATATCGAGGCGATGACACTGTGCGGTGTCCCCGATGTAAAACTGCGGTGTCCCGAGATCGGGGGTTCCATCCATTATTCATTGTGTGCTATACAGATTTGTACCCGGGAACTGTGATATTCAATATACAATCATGAGTATTGAATTACGAATTAAATCTCCTGCTCTGGTACATCTGTGTTGCCGTCGATGGCCAAATACAGTAAACACTTCTTGGATTGGATAAGTGGATTATTTTATGATCAACCAGATCATTCACATTCATTCACATCCATATTCGTTTTTATTTTCCTTAAGGAAAATAGCAAATTCGGCGGCCTTTCGAAGTTAAGAATTTATATTGTGGGCGTATAAAAACAAACAAAAGGCTAAATAGCTTGAAAGTTCACACACATCAACTACGCATCATAACGCTAAAACTATTACTAACGACAAAAAGATGACAGGATTATATCGTGTTGGTCACAGAGACGTATTATATGTGACGTGTCATGTCAAAAGGAGACACTTTTGGGCAGGTTATCAATTCTGAGGTTTTTACATATCTTAAATATAGAGATATTTTGCTCCACAACGCCGTTTTCCCAAATAAATCGGACATTCCTAAGCGAAGATATTGAGTTCGTAAGTTATGGTATTATAAAATTGGAAATTGAGATATCGGTCTTTAAAAATATTATTGACAATGATGAGAGTAGGAATTACCTTGAAAAATGTCTCAAAAAAATACAAGTTGCCGGCTATATTCCGGTCTGAAATTATCAGATAATATTTTTAACATTAATAACATTACAAATTCGCAACAATCCCAAATTGTGAAAAAATCACCACCGGGCAGATTTTTGGCTATTTCTCCATTTACGATCCTGCCCAAAAGTGTCTCCTTTTGACATGACACGTCACATATTTTGCAAAAACAACTTTAATCAAGTGAGTATAATTCTATATCATCTTAACTAATCTTTTGACAAGAATGCTATACTGTTTAAGGTAAAGGATTAAGGAAGATATTCATGGTACAAATTAAGTCTATTATAGTATAGATGTGATTCGATAGTGTTAATATAGGCATGTTGTTGTTGTTGCTTCTTTTGTGTGTGGGTGAAGGGGGTCTGGTGATGGTGGTGGTGGGGGTGTGAGTGTGTGTGACCCGTTCCCACAAAATCAGCAACATGTCAGACTTTTAGTTGAGATTTTTAAATAGCTGTAAAGATAAGAAAAATTACAATCGCACCAAGTTTGATTTGGTATATCAGATGTACACTACCAGGTTCCTATTGAGGTCACCTGCACAGGTACACAGTTACTTGGCTGGTACTGTGCAGTAACAGGGCCGTACCAGTGTAGTACCAGTGCAAAACCACTTCTGATAGGTTCTGTGTAGTAGCAGCATTGGTACTGTGTAGGTACTCCGTGTGTACCAGTCAGGTACTTTGGCGATGGTGTACCTGTGCAGGCGGCTGAAATAGGAATCTTGTAGTGTACTTTTAAAGAAATGGTCAATTTGTCATCAATTTAGCTGTCATTTCTGTATGTGGAGACTTGTGTTAAAAATCATTTCTCATTGGTATTAATTAATCTCAACGCAATTATGAGAAATATAGCAATCAGGGGAGTAGACACCTTTCTTAGTTAGGGATATAGTTTTGGTACCGGGGGGGGGGGGCAAGATGGAATGTGTACATTCCTTTGGGTATCGTTCCAGAGGGACTGTACACATGAATGTATTTCTGCTTAAAAAGGGGCTTCATTGGGACAATGTGTGCGCACGTCAAATTTGTTTCTTGGCCCATGATCAAGGTGAATTTTGATGTGATACGGGTCACACACACCTTTTCTTTTTCTTTCCCTTTCCCACCTGAACTGTGAAATAATGTATCCTTGGCAGGGATTTTAAACGGCATTTTATCACTCGTGTTACATGTAGCTAAAAGAATGATGGAAGTTTACAACACAATACAATAATAAGATCAATTTTTAAGCGCCTGTTATCCACCAAATTAGGCAGTGACAACACCTGTTTGGTGCGGACACGCCCCAGTAATGGCCCAATGAATTCTGACCTTAGAAGTGATGTATTAATAATCGGATTAACTACCATAGCAATAGGTGAAAACATTTTAAATATATCGCGCTGCACTAAAAGCAGGTTGCACTCATCAACTGTGCACAGTGTCATCGCCCCGATATCTTCATGGCAGAAATCCCCACGATGGTAGGTCGAATCCACTAGTTCTACAACAGCCAATGACAACATCTCAGGTGTACTCACAAAGGCTTATGGGATTTATCAAAAAGGTGAATTGCATCGAAACGTCTTAATGCGGGTATCCTGCTCTTCCATGGAGTCACCCCGACCCCAGGACCCCGACTTTGTGGGGACGGGTCACAATTATTGTGAGCATTCATATGAATCAAATACCGTAAAACCACCTGACTATCTCATAGTTAAATCACACTAAGAGAAATGGCAAGTTAAGCCTCTTATGTGATTAGCAGTTAAGCTTTAAAAAAATATTGTTCGTGTATTTTCCAAAGTACCAATAACTTAAAATATGGACACTAAGAAGCAGTATAGTACTTGCACAAGTTTTAAACCAACTGGCTGATTCATTAATTATAGGAATAATTCGTAATACTTCTGGCGGCATGTCACAGGACAATTCTCCAAATAAAATATATTGATATTAATCCGCGATGCTATAAGGCCCGCCGATTACAAGGTGATCAAACTATATTACATGCAAATCTTGGTGTGAAGCTACATGTGCATCGTATGGAGCGCCTTACTAATCGAGTAGTAAAGATATTTATTGTTCTCATAACAGGGCAGGGGCTATTTTAGGGGTGAAATGTCACAAAAAAACAAAACAATTGATTATTGTGATATAAAGATTTATATTGAGTTTTAGCTTCTATGTTGTTCAAAATACGTAATTTTTATGCACATAAATTGTGATCAACGTTCTATTAAAATGATTATACAGTAAGCCAAAGAATTAAGGTACCAGTTATGGTCACCCCTGTATATCCTAAATAAAGACAAATATGTCAAGATTAAAACAAACAGTCAATACCTGTACTCTGCTTTAAGACCTTATTTGTTGCAATTGGTTGAGAATGAAAGAAAGAGTGATCTAAAAACCTAATCAATGAAAGCACGACCCTAGTTTTGACGTGCTAATCAATGGAAGCACGGCGCTAGTTCTCTTGTTCACGAACGCTTTGTGTACAAATCAATAGGGCATTTAATAGCAGCAAACTGCAACTTTTAGATTGGTATCTTCCTTGGGTTTTGTGATCGCCGTGTCTTTATTTCTTGCACAATTTCAATGTATGATGTCTTAAATTCGAGCTAAAAGATGCAGCTATTGGCTGCTAATTCCAATTATGAAATATCTGTCTTTGTTTAGGGTATATAGGAAGTGAACATAACTGGTATCTTAATTTTTTTGGCTTACTCTATAAGAGAGTTCCCGTGTTTTGGGTTACCCGCCATCTTGGAGGGAAACCTAAACTCCGTTTACAATTTTCAGAATACCAACACTCGCGCAATAATTAGCGAATGTTATTTTGTAGAATGTAGCACCAATAGGGTCATTGACCAAATCAAAGGAATGAGGAATACGGCGGTGCGAATCACGTTATAAACACTATTGTAGTCCGTTCCGCTTGAAAACACGGGAACTCTCTATGTTTTTAATTTTGTCCCGTTTTTCACTAAAGAAGGTACCAGCGCTTTGAAACTATCTCGAAGAGGCGCTTTGTGAATGGTGCAGTATGTAACTATGTATGTATGTATGTATGTGTTCTGAACTGGAATTACTTTCACATAATGTAAGGCCAAACTTAAGGGTTTTTATACTTGCTTTTACATTATAGAAGGAATACAATTCTAAAAGCTTTTACCTGTAGTATAACAACAGTTAAGTAAGTACATATTTTTGTAGCTACTTTTAAATTGCGTCGTAAGATGTTCGCCGAACTGGACCTATTTTGCAGTAGCCAAACCATAAGATTCTTGTACTTGCTGTTCGTGAAGCTTTTGCTATGATCCGTAGTGTAACAGTAGCAAAATTCATATTTGATTTCTTAGTTACCTGTGTTGTAAGATGTGCTCTGAACTGGAATTAATTCAGATAAATATAAAGCAAAATATACTTCATTCTATCCCCCTTTACGAACCTTGCCACTATATCATCCTTTGACAAACTCTTGACTTGATGAATTGTAAAAGCAAATAACGTATGCTGATAATAGTCCAACTATAGAGTCTTTAGACTATGGTAATCCAAAAACCGCGCTATATCATAGACCTCGGCTATATCCAGAGAACTGCTAAACCATGTAAACCAAGTGACCGCTCCCTCCCGAAAATAAAAGCACGCAAAATATTGACTTTTACCACTTAGAGGGGCGCAGATTCAATCTAGTGGCGCTGCATTGGTTGATTCGGCACCCCTTAGGACGGCGCCCAGGGCATGAGCCATCCCTTGCCGCCACTGCCTGAAAGTGGCCGTAACAAAGGCCCTACTATAGCACCTCAACTGCATATTCTAAGTACGGATTTTTAATTGTCACTGCACGGATTTTTAATTGTCACTGCACGGAATTTTAATGTCGCTGCACAAACGTGCCACTGTCTCATAAGATTGGTATTAATAGGGGCGGATTCAAAACTCGACCGTCTATAATTGCCTTAGTTCAATTTATTAAAAATATGGACACATATAGAGTAAACCCATTACCATGATTACGCAAACTAATAATCTAAATTTCTAGTCTAACTCTCTATAAATGTGGTGTGATCAAGCAAAATCAGTCTGAAGTCGGTCATATTCAATTTTCAGTTTCTTACTGGATTGTAAACAAGCATTTGCAAAGCTACACTTTGCAGAAAACCCCATTGAAATTGAACAGTTCTAAAGATATGGGCAATTAAAGATTTTCCAAAACAAAAGGAAACAAAAGGAAATATTTCCTTTGTTTGACTATATCTCAAAATCAATATTTTCAACTTCCGACTGATTTTGCTTAATCATATCACAAATGAGATCTGTCGAATATAATCATAAATGCTTTTTTTTTTTTAAATATATGTCTGGCTCATAATTTGTTAATGCATGATAAACATTAATTCACTTTTGTGTGATTTCTCATGTCTGTCTTAATGGACGATATTAATTCAGTGAACTTTTTTGTGAGTTATAACATTTTCTCATAATGATTGATTAAGCAATGACACAGTTTAGTATGATTAATAAGTCAATATGTTTTCTGTAGTTTAAATGTTGCTCAATAATAATGTTTTTGTGTTTTTATGGTAGTCATAATTACACGCAGATAATGTATACTGTCACGTTTGTTTTTTTATAACAATATCAATTACTGACTATTTTGATTTCGCAAAATTACCGGTATGTGGCTTAGTATGCAGATGTTCAATATCAATATAAAGCATGAATATATACATAAAGATCATAATTGGAGGCTCCAAGAGGTAAACAAAATAATATTTAGAGAATCGAATATTATAAATTGTGACGTGTCATGTCAAAAGGAGACACTTTTGGGCAGGTTATCAATTTTGAGGTTTTTACCAATTTTAAATATAGAGATATTTTGCTCCACAATGCCGTTTTCCCTAAGTGTAATCGGACATTCCTAAACCAAGATATTGAGTTTGTAAGTTATGGTATTATAAAATTGAAAATTGAGATATCGGCCTTTAAAAATATTATTGATAATGTGCATGAGAGTAGGAATTACCTTCAAAAATGTCTCAAAAGATACAAGATGCCAGTTATATACGGGTCTAAAACTATCAGACAATATTTGTAACATTAATAACATCACAAATTCGCAACAAACCCAAATTTTGAAAAAAATCACCCCGGGCAGATTTTTGGCTATTTTTTCTCCATTTACGATCCTGCCCAAAAGTGTCGCCTTTTGACATGGCACGTCACAATTTTACATTATTTTGCTATATTCCCAAATTTGCATGGGCGCCCTCACATTATGAGGTCATAGCGACATTATGCGGGGAATGTTTGTACTTATTTTGGTATCACTGGATGGAGGAGACCCATAGCTATACATTAGTACCAAATATAACGGTATATGACATTTATAATTGCAAATTAAGGGGGCGGTGGCAGCACCCCCCCCCCCCCCTTCGTAGTCCGTGTTACAAAATGTGGCTCAGTATAGTTCTAGGGTTAATATCAATGATTGATTTAGTGCAATAATGGAAAAAAAAGTCTAAATAACATACTTTTGAGAGACCCCTTATTTTAGAAATGCTCTCAGCTCGAGCATTGAGGGTACAAGGTAATTGTATTACTTAGTCGTATTTAAATTTATAAGACGTTTGCACGCAATCGTCTGAAGGGGCGTGTATAGACTGGACCAATCATACATCGCGAAACTCTGCTAATGTAACTATGCAAATCATTGTTGCCTTCATATGGGAATGCGCATGTCACATGCTGAGGTAGATAATTTCCAGGATTTTGCGTAAGGAACTGCGACAAAATAACTTTCATATTTTTAAACCGCTGCACTTAATGGTAAACCAAGTCATCAGTCGGTTCTTTAATTTGTATTTGTATATCGCATGCACGAAAAAGACACTAGTGTGGACGAAGAATCGTTTCTTTATTTTCAGTAGATTTATAAACCTGTCGATCAGCACTATGGAAACTGTAGTTTTGGATTCAAATGTTACATCTATTTTGAACGGCATGGAACATGTGGAATCTTCGTATGTAGTGTCTCCACTAGCCCTGGCTAACATCATCATTCGCGTGTGCATTGCTGTAATCGCCGGAGTTGCAAATCTGTGTACCATATTGGCATTTCGTAGTGATTATACTTTGACAACTTCACGAAAAAGTGACTTAATCATCCTAAACTTGGCTGTTACGGATTTCTGCGTCGGTGTCTTCGTTGCGCCCTTTTCAGCCATTACACCTTCACTTGGACGTTGGCCATTCGGTGAGATTGGATGTAGAATATATAACTTGACAACGACAACGTTTATTACTTGTGGCGTTGTCTCAGTTGTTGCACTTAGCTGGGATAGGTACCTACTCTTGACTAAAGAATATCCCACTTATTTAGCGATCCAAACCAGAAAAATGATGCTAAAAGTGATTGCAGTAACTTGGATTGCGTCTCTCGTACCTGGACTTATGGAAAACGCGTTGTGGAACGTTCTGAAAGGTGCGATTGTAAAACTCGGCAAACCTGTTCGGTTTGATAGGATGTGCGCACTACCAGGTACATCTCTCTGGCAACATTCGCTTTCTCTTGGACTATTCTTTCGACTGGTCCCTGTCCTCGCAGTAATCGTTTTGGGTTATTATTTCTAGTTGGATTGAAGCGAAGGCTTAGCGTATGGACAAAGGTTGGGGTTGTTGCAGTCGCCCACGAGATGTCTGCAACATCGCAGGTTGGGACAGAAATGACGAAGCGCGCGACAATGGAAGAAAGCTCTCAAACCAGACCGGTTGTCCATGCTCCTGCAAGAGAACCTGACACATCTGCTCTCTCGAATCGTCAGCAAAAAAGCAAGAACTTAACAAAGCCAACGAACGAGAATGTGGATCAAAATGACCAACTACAATCACTTTCCGATAGTTCGCCACCATTGCGACTAGAAGCGATTAGACATGCTTTACATAAAACGAAAGAAGATACCGCGAAGCCAGATTTGGATAAGGAGGAAAATTGTGTCAAACCAATCGCTGAAGCACACTGTAGTACAACGAACACCAACAATAATCTACAGTTACCAAACACACAAATTGTAGCGAACAAGAAAACCAAACAAGCTCTGTTACATAAGAGATACGTCAAACCGGCTATCATATACACCGTTCTGATCGCATCACTCGGCATCTGCATTCTTCCCCTTCACGCTTATAGCACTTATATGAATGCTATATGTCCTAAGTGTTTCGATCCTGTTGTTTTGAATATGCTTATCAATCTTGGTCAGTTTAATTCATGTCTGAATCCGCTTCTTTATGCTTTCACTTACAAGAAGATACGGAAATTTTATTTTAAGCTGTTTTCATATATTTTCAAATGTAAATGCAAGTGACAAATTTGACAAAATGAAGTACAAAGCCCGTGTGGGTGTGTGGGGGTGTGTGTGTGTGAGGGGGGGGGGTGGTCTCAATAGTTGAAGACAAACGGGGATGTGTCACGGTTTTAGGGAGCCTTTTCAGCGATTTTGGTATATCGACGGGTGGGTTTTCATGCAAATGTGCCATTAAAAGCACCGCCCAATTCGGGCAAATGTGGGTGCTTTTGTGAAACATGATATGCAGATAGGTTGTAAAAACAGCAAAAGCAAAAAGCATGTATAGAAAAGGGCAGCATCCGAAATTCTGCGTGGCACATTCCTGTACAGAATTTTTTGAAGAACCACCCGGGATTCACTCGGTCGGACATCCGGGAACTTTGTCCCGTTCGTCCCCTTTGCACAAGCGCGCGCATAGCAACCAGCTCGAGAAAGGGGAAATGCCCATTCGCACACTGGTTTTACAAGGCTATTTCCCCTTTGTGACGTCAGCCCGACCAAGAGAATATAAAGTGTCACAGGAAGTGTATACTCAGCGTGTACGTTATTCCTTGTATGTATATCGGAACTCTTGCTGTTTATAGTGAGGCACAGTTACCGCACAAATTATGTACCATCTACCGTACATCTGCAATGACCCCGAGGTCACACTTGCAAAGCAAGGGGAATGTGTAAATATTGTGGCGCGAGATATAAACAATCCGTTAACAGTGTGATCATGGCGGCGAACAGGTAGTTTCTGTTTTGATAACTTTCGGGGCCGCTGAGAAGAGTTTTTAATATCCTGCGAGCATCCAATGCTACTACTTCCGGTAATACAGTACACAATTTAACCTCGTATGTGAAAATATCTCGCTCCAATATTCAGAATGATATCATATACGGTTACGGCTAGCGTTTATAATGGCTAAGTTTCCGGACAATTGCTGACTGGGTAGAATTTATACGCCAATGTACCGTATATCTGCTCCCTCTATGAACACGCCGTTATATGTAATTGGATCGAGAAAAACGAATGCATCTATTCTCTTGTTTCACTTTGTTTATATTTCATACTTCTGTCAGATTTCTTCTTTTCTTACTTGAAAATGGAGCAAGAAAAACTAAATTTTAAATTAATACCTGTTTTCTTTTTCCCGTTCATATTTTATACTTGTGCTACTTACAATGGATAGCGGCCATAGTGGGCTTTTTTCGTTTTTCTTGGTTAAACGATTGGCCGTTCATATACACGGACAAGAAAGACACAAAATTTGTGTAACTGCATACCGTAGGGATTAACTTAGTTAACTAAGTCTGTTGCCGACAAAAGCTGTGTTGGGAATACGAAAATACAAGTAAATCGATAAGAAAATAGATAGAAGTATTATAGAATGTGCGGAATTATGTACATACTTGCTTTTCTTTTCCTTGACCGCATGGGAATCTAAAAATTCCAGGAAGTAAATCGATAAGACAAGTATTATCATGATTATAAAATGGACGGAATAGTATTCCTTATATACCGTACCAAAATATTAAGCATGAGTTGAAATAATGTGTATTCTTTATTTGGACATGCTCTACCTAAGGTACTTTAATAGGATTGATTTAAAATTCGACATAAATTTTATCGTAGTATTTTTTTCCTTGACCGCATTAAAAGAGAGGTTTGAGAATAAAGCTTCATTAAGGGATCTAAAATGAGCGTTTATTGCGTTTCGACAGTATTTTTTGTGGGACATGAGAGCACCTCAGACCTATCGAATTGCATTCTGAATACGAAGCATGTCTTTCTGATATCAGTTAATTTTCATTTTTGAAAATCACAATATAATACAAATTTTATGACAAATTATAAAAATTTGATATTTTTCAAATTTTGATATATAACAGTCCTCGAAGTAAATTATATGAATCTAATGATATATTCTTAAAGTGTATGTAGCAGGGACGAAAAGCCGACGGTCAATTGAAAATGTTGACCTTTCATATTGAAGATATGGATTTTTTTCCAAAAAGACCTAATTTTTTTGGTGTTTTGGGAAAAAATCCATATCTTCAATACGAAAGGTAAAATTTTCAATTGATCGTCGGCTTTTCATCCCACCAACATACACTTCAAGTATAAATCATCAGATTTATAAAGTTTAATTCGAGTACTGTTAAATATCAAAAATATCAATTTTTAATGATTTGCCATAAAATGTGTATTAAATTGCAAATTTCAAAAAATGAAAATTATTTGATATCAGAAGGTCATTCTTCGTATTCAGAATGCAATTCGATATGTCTGATGTGCTCTAATGTCCCACAATAAATACTGTCCAAACGTTCATACCCCAGCCCTTAAAGTTGTATCCTTGGCAATATTTAGCTAAAGAAGAGCTATTTATAAAGTAGCAGAGTTTGAATAATGTTACTGTTATAGAATGTGCGGAAATTATCCTGTACATGATTTTCCTTTCCTTGACCACATGGGAATCTAAAAAATCCCAAACAAAACAAAACATGCATGTAAATCGATAAGACAAGTATTATAGAATGGATGGAATAGTATACTGTATAGGCTATACCGTACCTAAATATTAAAGTCCCATTCAGCCATAGTATAAAAAAAATTAAAATGTATATAAATCCCTTAGAAGTTAAGGAAATATCGTTAAAATTGTCATTATGTATTTTTGAACCGAAAAATTTGGGCAAAAAAAAACCACAAGGAAACAACATCATTGATAAAGTTGAAGCCCCATTGAAATACATGTAGCTAATTTATATACCAGTGACCCAGTCAGTGGTTTCAATCCGCGACTATCATATAAAACGCAGTATTCTTCAAAAACTGCAATTTTAGTGACATTTTGTCTCATATGACTAATCCACTACTAGTATTGCCATTACAATCCATTGAAGTTCATATCTGAAACGTAGGACGCTTCATGTAATGGTGACGTTGACGACTGTATATTGAGGTCATAGGTCATTTCAATTCAACGTGTAAAATAAGTTGTAAATGAAAAAGGTTTCGAAAAAAATTGTAGTAAAACCCAACTCCATACATGAAAATGCTAAATTCGATGGCAACCAATTTTGTGTACCTTTCATCAAAAAAGTTAAGAGCGAAATCTCTTTTTTAAAACTATCACGCCGAGGGTAAACATATACTTGACCAGGAGCGGTTTATTTTTATACGATGGACTTTTTGATTAAACCTTTTGGGCTTAAGGGATCTAAAATGAGCGTTTATTGCGTTTCGACAGTATTTTTTGTGGGACATGAGAGCACCTCAGACCTATCGAATTGCATTCTGAATACGAAGCATGTCTTTCTGATATCAAATAATTTTCATTTTTGAAAATCACAATATAATACAAATTTTATGACAAATTATAAAAATTTGATATTTTTCAAATTTTGATATATAACCTCAAAAATAAGGGCAGCAGAAACACGTTATTTAATGTTTCTACATGAATGACCTTTATTAAAGCATCAAAATCAAAAACCGAATTGAAATCGGTCAATGCATTGTGACGTAGTGTCAATTTTAAGATGCTCATAAATGGAATGCAAATCTGCCACAAATTGCTATAATGACAAAATTTGCACATTTCGAGATTTTGAAGGTTTATTTGGACACTTGCTTGAAAAAGCAACGTTAATTTAAGTATCACAGGTTAATTGCCTATCTTTTTTAACTTCGTCAAAGAAAACAAAATTAAAAAATCTATCATTGAATAGTTATAATAAATTAACCAAATATACTATTTTAGCAATTCCGGCCAATCTGCAGACAAATAAAAGTTGAAAAAATGACTAAGTTCAGCTAATTAATATGCAAAATTGATGCCAAAAGAAAACCGTACATGATAGCAGGGTGCGGTTTTTTCACAAACATATGTATACAAAGTTCTTTCAATTGAAAAAAAAAAAATACACAAAAAGTAATCAATTATGCAAATTAGCTTATTACAGCTAATTATGTATTCATCATATTATTATGTAAATTTGGCATGAGTAATTTTGGTTTTTTTCAATATTTAATGAAAGTCTTTTCATTCATCATGAATTTGTCAAATATGAACCTGTTATGATGTTGAGTAAAGAATCTGCAGTTAATTACTTTAATATAATACAAAAAATACAAACTTTGACATTTTGACGGTGTCTGGAATAGAATTTTCATTTTTCTGTAAATATGGTATGTGTCATCATTGCTCAAAGCCAAATCCGAAAAGTAAAAATAAAAATTAATTTGCAATGAGACTTTAAATTAACATTTTGTTATCTGGATTAACATGGGAATAGAAACGGTAAAAGCAACAGCCCCTCTACTATACCGCGTATACAAAAACGGTGTGGCCTTGGACACACACAATGGCTTAGAGCTATTGTGGTTTGGAATATTACTCCCTTTAAACTCACTTAAAAAATGTTTTGTTTCAAATCGTTTTCCTCAAGTGTGCCATTCGTTGTCGACTGAAATAATTTACATGCTTAGAAAGATTAGTATTTCAGCTAAATGGTGGTAGATCTTGATTTTTCAAAAGGCCTATATTTATTGATTTATGAGGGATCTTCAACAATCGATAAAAACAGGTAGTAGCTCTTAAACGAAGCTATATTTATTTTTAAAAAAACCGATGGTAGTCACAGAAAGGTTTCACACACCATATATCAAAAATTCAAACAATTGTGATAAATAGCACATATGAGGAAATTAATTTTTCGGCATGGATGTTTGCCAAAATTGAACAACTTTGATGCGCGCGCTTTTCAATTTACTGTTATGCTTGCATGCACAGTGTGGCAGAAGTATTGTGCAGACACTGTGACATGCACAGTCCTCGAAGTAAATTATATAAATCTAATGACATATTCTTAAAGTGTATGTAGCAGGGAGGAAAAGCCGACGATCAATTGAAAATTTTGACCTTTCATATTGAAGATATTGATTTTTTCCACAAAAAAAAAAAAAAAATTAAGTCTTTTTGGGAAAAAATCCATTTCTTCAATATGAAATGTCAAAATTTTCAATTGGTCGTCGGCTTTTCATCCCACCTACATACACTTTAAGTATAAATCATCAGATTTATAAAGTTTACTTCGAGTACTGTTAAATATCAAAAATATCAATTTTTAATGATTTGCCATAAAATGTGTATTAAATTGCGAATTTCAAAAATCAAAATTATTTGATATCAGAATGACATTCTTCGTATTCAGAATGCAATTCGATATGTCTGATGTGCTCTAATGTCCCACAATAAATACTGTCCAAACGTTCATACCCCAGTGAATAATAGTTATATTATAACAATCTGACCTGGGCGCACTGAAGAATTGTATTTCTTTCAAAATGTCATGTAACTCAACAATAGAAGACATGAGTGCAAGAAGACCGTAAGTCCACTTGGCCCCTCAACATGTATACACTAAAGTTGCGTATAGTTTCGTATAGTTTGGTAATGTTTTATACATGTTCAGGGGCCCAAAACAAATCTTTCACAACCTTTTTTTCATGATGTTTTCACCCTGGAACATGTATTGAACATTATAAAACCCTAAGAAACTATACGTAACTTAGTGTATACATGTTGAGGGGCCAAGTGGACTTACGGTCTTCTTGCGCTATTGTTTATGCTACCTTCGTGTGTTATATTAAAAGTTGTGGTTTTCACTAATAAAGTAATAAATGGATGAATGAATGAACTACTGCATTGTGAAGACTTCTTTGGCAGCCTCTTATTCTTGGTAAGATGTTGAGGGTCACCTTGTCTACAATCAAGCAGCTGAATGACACCAAATATTTTTAGAATATCTTATTGTCCAAAGGCTTTTTCTGTCATATCACCTATTATATTAGATATTTTTAATACAAAAAGTCAACACTCTCAGCACTGCCGCTATTGTGATACGTATTTTAACACTTTCAACCAATCAGAGTGCTTGAATTGACCACTATTATAGCTAAACAGTGCACACGCCATAGTGTCTTCAAACAATCGCTGCACAGCAAAATCAATGAGGCTAAACTATGTCCAGGATGAAACTTAGTGTCCACTTTCCTGTCTGTTTGTGTGTCCATCTGGAGTTGTATATCTCGGGATCTGTAAGACCTATGGGGATGCCACTTGGTGGGAAGAAGGATATCTAGCTTTACATCTGATTAGATTTAGCGCAAAATATGATATTATTAAAGGCCCATTCAGTATTTGCTCATCCGGACGATCGTAAAAATCATCTAAATTCAGATTTTGGTACCTTCGAGGCTTCGTCATTGTCATATGTCATGCGATCAAGCAAAATCAGACGGAACCAGGGGATATTTTAACGTGCCTTCTGGCACGTTCGTGTAGTGAGATTAAAAATCCGTGCAGTGACAATTAAAAATCCGTACTTAAATTATGCAGTGACATGGTATTAGTAGTACCTTTCTTACGGTCACTTTCAGGTGTGAACACACACACACCCCCACGCATTAAAGCAGCGAAGAAAATAGGACAGAAAAGAGAGAAAAGGAGAATAGAAACGATAAATTGGACGAAGGTTTAATTGAGTAAGCTGCACTCTTCCCTACAACATACATGTACAAAAATTCGCCCAGCTCAATTTCCCAATATGAAATATGAAATCAATAAAAGGGAATTTTATTTCGGCAGAGGCGGGTCTCGAACCCACACCGCAACTAGCCGCTATCGTATTAGCATTGCCATGAACATTGCTCGGACCGATTCCATATGCGATACACGTGCAGTCAAAATCTATATAATTGTACACAGTACACATATTGTCGTATATATTTATTTAAAATTCAATATGGCTACCAGTAAGTTAGGTGGACCAATGGATTAGCGCGCTGGACTAGAGCTAGACTTCCTATGGATGTGCAATAAATTAAACTAAATTGTTTTTCTTTATGCATTTTAAAAACACTTGTCCAATGACAAACCTTAAAAGAATTCAAGGAGCCCGTTTAACCCTAGAACTACGAACTATCACCCCCTAAGATTGTTTTATATCTCTCATAAAAAAACCACACGCGTTTACGCCCAAACGACCTAAGCTAATCGTAGATACACCCTTTGGGCTCATTATGGTGATAACATTTTCACCCCAGCACCTTACTCGGGGGTAGGACCGGCCATCACAGATGACCATAGAGGGGAGGGGTTGTGAAATTATTTCAATGTATTTACTTTAATTTAAGAATGGGCAAAATAATCATTACGAGCATAGGCCTAGTTGGGAAATGGGTCAACATAACTTTCAAACAGCCTTTACTTGACATGCTGGATATGAGTTATCTATTCTGTTAATATTTCTTAATTTTCAGACGATGGTGGCCGGCGTCATTTTAATGCGACAACAGCCAATATCGTAAGCAAAACAGACCATACTGCAGTTACTGTTCATTTTCCTTCGTTGAACGCAATTGTTTTTCCCCTAGCCTAGCCGAGGTGTGTTTTTAGCTCTATTGGCCCCGTTACAGAAAAAAAGTGAACAAAATATATTTCACAGTGCAATTTATACATTTTCACATGAAAATAAATAATTTTGGATTCAAAATGAATGTGAAAAAAAAAGCCTTACGCCGGCGATGGGGATTGAACTCATCACGTTCTCAATGTTACACACATGCGAAATGTTTTATATATATCATATCATATCGTGCGTTATTCATACAAAAAAAACCCAGTATTTACAATGAGGTGCACTGTCGAACCTCAACAGATTGCTTGATAACCATGATAATATACATACACTTTTGGAATAATTTGAGACATTCTCGTGTTTTAGTGTTAAACCAATGACGACGTCAAAATACAGTCAATATTGGCCGCCCCTGTTAATTTTAGTCAAATAATCCATGTGAGCATCGAAGTAGATATAACTCTTTTGATGCGACGTTGCTATAGTAACTAATTCACACATTATTATGTTTATCGTGATAGTTTCAGATAAAATCATCATTTTCATAGAATAAGAAGCTGTTCGAAAAACCAACGCTCTGCGCTTTGTGCCAATATAGGCTATAAGTTAACATATCACATAACAATAACGATTTATCATAGTGCCTAACCGAAAAGATCTAGTCACTTAACAAGCAAAATACACTACAATCTTGCAGTTCCAATTAAAGCTACAACTTCATTCTACGTACGTGATAAATATCAACTGTATCATAATTGAAGAAGTATGATGAGAACAAATAACAGATCTGTCGTCAAGATGGTTTTTAGTTATTTTACTTGATTTTGCAAAATACTCTGTTGCATTTAAATTTACAAACCGTTCATTCTCAAAATGCATTTATTAGTCTTTTCATATCAAGGTTACATGTTGTTATGCTAAAGTCACTTTGGACTATACCGTATCGATAGAAATGAATAAGAGAAACGTGATACACGCATTCAAATAACTTGGAATATTAGAAATAGGTAGAATCATGGCAGAAAATAAAACTTTTTCTTCTTCCTACCTAGAAGTATATTCAAAGTGAAAAGACCCACCAAATGATCATTTAGTACGGTGTCTGATCTCCGCCAAACTCCCCCTTTTATAATTCATATCCCCAAATTTTAGTTTTCCCCTTTTGCGAAATGCTTTCCCCTTTTTCAAATATTTCCCCTTTTTAACTTTCCCCGTTTTCAAATAGTTTCTCCCTTTTCGACTTTTCCCCTTTTCGACTTACCCCTTTTCAAATAGTTTCCCCTTTTCGACTTTCCCCTTTCAAATAGTTTCCCCTTTTCGACTTGCCCCTTTTCAAATAGTTTCTCCTTTTCGACTTTCCCCTTTTCAAATAGTTTCCCCCTTTTCGACTTTCCCCTTTTCATATAGTTTCCCCCTTTTCGAATCCCCCTTTTCAAATAGTTTCCCCTTTTTAATTTCCCTTTTAAAATAGTTTCCCCGTTTTCGAATTACCCCTTTACAAATAATACCCTTTTATTTTCACCCATTTTGTAAAATTAATAGTTCCCCTTTTACAAATAATCCCCTTTTAACTTTCCTCCCGCTTTTCACAAATAGGTTCCCATTTTAAATAGTTTCTCCTTTTTAAATAATACTCCTTTTTGTTTTTAATACTCCCTTTTTGTTTGGGTACTCCCCGTTTTCCGTGCGTAGGCTTTACCAGTAAGCCTGGACCCTGGAGAGTACCGTGCGCTCACTAGAGCTCATTTCGCTACATCCATTATTGGAAAGGCGTTCTACATGAATTTGGATACCAACGTAGGTAGATTTATAGCCTGTTGTGCAAGCGCCGCTAAATTCAATGGGTTAGGGATCCGTCAACTTTTATGCACGTTTATAGAGGGGCTGTACAAAGAGCAAATCCGATATGCTTGATAAACCAAATGATGTTCAGAATGTTAAACGGGTGAAATGGCATGCATAAATATTTATGCTGGTCAAATTCATAGCAATGATGTTTGAAAGTCTGTGAACTTACTTGTCTATAAACAGGGATATGTCAGAGACAACAAACAACTGGCTGCCATTGTTACAGAAGCCTAGATAATAAGAATTGTTTGTGCTATATAATTATTCAAAAGTTTTTTCTAAAGTTAGCACCAAAGTTTAAAACAAGCGGTCTTAACAGTGAAATGACAATAAAAGCATACATTTATAAAACGGGCCTGGACAAAATGGGCATTGCATATTTATGACAAGTGTGGCTGTGTGATTTTATGCAACTTTATTTTTAAGCCAGTTCCGAGTAATTTTCTCTATTCTTTGTTTGTCAACAATCCCGTTAACAATAAAAATGTGCTTTCTAATCAAAGGCTCTATGGCGTATATTCAATTGACCAGACAAATGAACCAGGGACTTCGGTCAGTGGTGCACGCCTCAAAAATCCAAAAAGAATTAGTAGGCCCTATATAGTTAGGGGAAAAAGTTCACTTTGGTGACCACTCTCTGGCTAGTAAGGTTTGACGATTGATTCGACTTCTATGGACCATCACTTTGGTGACCACTCTCTGGCTAGTAAGGTTTGACGATTGATTCGACTTCTATGGACCATTTAGAAAAAAAATAGCCACCATGTCCCTCGCGAAAATCCCGGTATTTTTCGCTAGAGGCCAAAATCAAAATGGCCGCCACCACCATTTTGAAAATTTAAGTTTTGAACCAGAGCACCTATAATCATGCACAAAGACACTTTTTCGGATATGTCGAGTACAAGGATTCCGATTCTGACATTAGTTTGACATTACGGCATCATTTTCACCCAGAAATCCAAGATGGTGGCCGGCACCATCTTGAAAAATTTAGTTTTGAACATGCAAGAGGACCTTAAATCGTGTACAAAGACACTTTTTTGGATAAGTCGACCACAAGGATTTCAAATTTGACAATACTTTGACATTACGAACTCACACTTACCCAGAAATCCAAGATGGTGGCCGCCGGCGCCATCTTGAAAAAATAAGTTTTGAACCAGATTACCTAAAATCGTGTACAAAGACACTGTTTCCGGTAAGTCGACCCCAAGAAATCCGAATATGGCATTAATTTGACGTTACAAAATAATTTTTGCCCAGAAATCCAAGATGGCCCCCATTTGGTAGAGCGTAAATGTGATTTTTGAATGAGAGCAGAAGCATAAGTGTGTCATTTCCGCCTTATCTGGGGTTCATGTCTCTTATATGGGGTTTCAACTGCCTTATCTTGGGTTTACATCCCTTATCTAGGGATAAGGCGCCTTATCTGTGGTTTAGACGGCCTTATCCTGGGTTTACGTTCCTTACCTGTGGCTAAGATGCCTTAACCTTAGCATATCGCAGTCTAAACCCAGATAAGGCATATATATACCCCAGATAATGCGCCGTAACCCCAGATAAGCGACGTAGACCCCAGATAAAGCAGTCTAAACCCCAAATAAGGCGCCTTAACACTAAATAAGGAACATAAACCCCAGAAAAGGCATCTAAACCCCACATAAGGTGCCTTAACTCTAGATAAGGGTTGTTAACCCCAGATAAGGGAAGTAAACCTCAGATAAGGCATCTAAACCCAAGATAAGGCGCCTTAACCCCAGATAAGAGACGTAAACTCAGATATGGCAGTCTAAACCCCAGATAAGGCGCCGTCTGGGGTTTACTTCTCTTATGTTAGGTTTATGTTCCTTATTTATGGTTAAGGCGCCTTATTTGGGGTTGGGACTGGTTTATCTGAGGTGTACGTCCCTTATCTGGGGTTACGGCGCCTTATCGGGGGTTTAAACTGTCATATCTGAGTTTACGTCTCTTATCTGGGGTTAAGGCGCCTTATCTTGGGTTTAGATGTCTTATCTGAGGTTTACGACCCTTATCTGGGGTTAACGACCCGCATCTAGAGTTTGGGCACCTTATGTGGGGTTTAGATGCCTTATCTTAGGTTTATGTTCCTCATTTTGGGTTAAAGCGCCTTATTTGGGGGGTTGGACTGCTTTATCGACGGTCTACGTCCCTTATCTGGGGTTACGGCGCATTATCTGGGGTTTAGATGCCTTATCTGGGTTTAGACTGCGATATGCTAAGGTTAAGGCATCTTAGCCACAGGTAAGGAACGTAAACCCAGGATAAGGCCGTCTAAACCACAGGTAAGGCGCCTTATCCCTAGATAAGGGATGTAAACCCAAGATAAGGCAGTTTAAACCCCATATAAGGGACATGAACCCCAGATAAGGCGGAAATGACACATTTATGCTTCTGCTTTCATTAAAAAATCACATTTACGCTCTACCAAATGGGGCCATCTTGGATTTCTGGGCAAAAATATTTTGTAACGTCAAATTAATGTCAGATTCGGATTTCTTGGGGTCGACTTACCGGAAAAAGTGTCTTTGTACACGCTTTTAGGTAATCTGGTTCAAAACTCTTTTTTTTTCAAGATGGCGCCGGCGGCCACCATCTTGGATTTCTGGGTAAATATGAGTTCGTAATGTCAAAGTAATGTCAAATTTGAAATCCTTGTGGTCGACTTATCCAAAAAGTGTCTTTGTACACGATTTAAGGTCCTCTTGTTCAAAACTAAATTTTTCAAGATGGTGCCGGCCACCATCTTGGATTTCTGGGTGAAAATGATGCCGTAATGTCAAACTAATGTCAGAATCGGAATCCTTGTACTCGACATATCCGTAAAAGTGTCTTTGTGCATGATTATAGGTGCTCTGGTTCAAAACTTAAATTTTCAAAATGGTGGTGGCGGCCATTTTGGATTTTGGCCTCTAGCGAAAAATGCCGGGATTTTCGCGAGGACATGGTGGCTATTTTTTCTAAATGGTCCATAGAAGTTGAATCAATCGTCAAACCTTACTAGCCAGAGAGTGGTCACCAAAGTGAACTTTTTCCCCTAACTAATATGTTAGATGAAGAATTAAGTAGCAATTAAGGGGGTACTACACCCCTGCCCAATTTGTGCCTATTTTTGCATTTTTCTCAAAAATTATGGCGCATTGGGGACAAGTAAGATATGTATATTATAGGGGCAAGGACTACAACTACTGCACTGGAAATTTTATTTCAGCACAGCCAACAGTTGTGGAGTTACAGTCAAAAATGAGGGAAAACCAATATTTGATCAATAAATCAATAACTACTTGCTTTGTGTTGCTGTATTTTCAGTACAGTAGTTGTAGTCCTTGCCCCTATAATATACATATCTTACTTTACACCAATGTGCTATAATTTTTGAGAAAATTGCAAAAATGGGCGCAAAATTGGACAGGGGTGTAGTACCCCCTTAAGCCTAGTCTTTTTTTAAAGTCGAGACAAGTCCAAAATAATAACGATTAATAAGCCAATCTAATTGATTCGAATTCCAATCTCCTGGCCTTTTCCTGGGTCTTTATTTAGTTGCATGATATAATTCAGATTATGATTTTTCTTAAATGTAGATCTATATCCTATAGAATTCATAAATTACATAATAAGTATCATTTTATTCATTTTATTTAGCTCAAGAATTTGTATCAGACAATCACGTGCTTTCAACGTGTGGCCGGACCTATTTCAATATCGAAGTACATGGGACGTGAATGCACGGTACTATAGATGGTCCGTGCCTACGCATCGTGAAAAGGGGAATAAAAAAAGGGAGTAAAAAAAAAAGGAATAAAAAAATAAGGGGGAAAAATCTGTAAAATGGTATTATGTAAAAGGTGAAAAGAAAATTCGAAAAGGGGAAAACTATATGAAAAGGGGGAAATTCGAAAAGGGGAAACTATATGAAAAGGGGAAATTCGAAAAGGGGAAACTATATGAAAAGGGGGAAATTCGAAAAGGGGGAAACTATATGAAAAGGGGGAAATTCGAAAAGGGGGGAACTATATGAAAAGGGGAAATTCGAAAAGGGGAAACTATATGAAAAGGGGAAATTCGAAAAGGGGGAAACTATATAAAAAGGGGGAAGTTCGAAAAGGGGGAACTATTTGAAAAGGGGGTCGAAAAGGGGGAACTATTTGAAAAGGGGGAAAGTCGAAAAGGGGAACTATTTGAAAAGGGGGAAAGTCGAAAAGGGGGAACTATTTGAAAAGGGGGAAAGTCGAAAAGGGGAACTATTTGAAAAGGGGAAAGTCGAAAAGGGGGAACTATTTGAAAAGGGGAAAGTTAAAAGGGGAAATATTTGAAAAAGGGGGAAAGCAGTGTCGCAAAAAGGGGGAAAACTGAAAATTTGGGGAGATGAATTATAAAAGGGGGAGTTTGGCGGAGATCAGACACCGTAATTTAGAGCATGGTCAAAATCCACTTTTTTACAAGTGGATTAACCCTAGCTACGGGCCTGAAGGCTTTTAATTACAACTGCCCGCCCATTTATTTTGTTTGCCTAATTGCCTAATTTTTGGGCCAGAAAAAATTAAACTGGCCACCCATTAAAGTATTCTTACTTACCTCTCTGGCTCTTCGTGGGTGAGATTATGTAAATTTCTTTTCTTTTTCCACCTCCCCTTTCATTTTTGCCTCTTTTTCTTTCTCTTCTATTTTCCTTTTCCTCTTTATTATCGTTTCTTTTCCCCCTTTTACCTTCTATACATCGCTTTTCACAAACTGGACAAGACCCACGGCGTTTTGAAAGTGGATTGGCTGTAAGCCCAAACATGAACAATTGTCCGCCCAAATTTAATTTCAAATATGACTCTATTGGCCATTTTGGAGGAGCCCTAGTGGTACCCCTTTTATTAGTAGAGACATATTGCACTAACTTTGTCCACTTCACCTAAAATATCTTCAATTGTTTAGAGGAGGAGGTGTGCCCAACACCCGAGCTTCCCTGGATACGCAATTATCTATAAAAGCCCCAAAGCCGGTTGATTATGGTTGGTCTAGGGTTACTTTAGGGCCAGGTCGGCTACAAGTTAAATTGCCTTTTTTTAAAATTGTTATGGATGTACCAAAGCGGCCGTTTTGGCTTCTGGTTTGGACACTCGTACATTTGTTTTGGGTTAAGGCAATAATAGTGTAAAATAGTGTAAAAAATGCACCAAATGGCTTTAATTGGCCATTCATTTCAAAAGTAATCATATTCGAATGGCACAGAAATGGTTCAAGCACGGACTTTTAATATTTACTGCACGGATTTTTAATCTCACTGCACAAACGTGCCAGGAGGCACGTTAAAATAGTCCTGACGGGCTCAACCATTCTCTGCTGAGGTAAATTGGTCAAATTACTAACCGCGTGTCACAATGCAGTTGAGAGTTTTGACTATCACATAACAAACAGAGGAAGAGGCTTACGCATCATACACTGGAACATGGAAACATTCAAACATTACAAACAATTCTTTGAAACATAGATGAAGAAAATGTGGTCCAATGAAGCTGTAAATTGAAAATATAAATTTGTCAAAAATGTGGTAAAACTTCAAGATGGAATGTTTGTCATCCAAGAAATATAATGCTGAAAATGTATTTGTAATGCTGAAAAAACAATTTATAGTTTTTCAAATTAATGACAATGACAACAAATGACAAAGTAAATGGCGAAATCATTTGATTTATATACTAAATCAGAAATACATAATATTGAAGGCATAACTCTTTAGTTCTCAACCTTTTCCTGTGTATACTCGTACATATAATTGAATTTAGTTGTAGTGTCCAATCAGTGAATAATTGTTGACTGCAAATACGGGAAAGGAACAAATTGATTCTTGAAAGGTTACATATTTGAGTTAATTGGTTTTGAATGATAAATCGTTGGGATTTAACGAAACAAAAATGAAAAAAGTAATAAACAAATAAAGAAATAAACTAGAGCAACTGTGCCCTTTGCAAGGGCACGAGGTAAGTTAGGCGGATGATTGTGACGATCTGATAAAGCAGCAATAGGCCTACTGTGCTGGATAGTATTAATTTTAATAAGACTGTTTCATTAATTGCCATTTTAATATACCTTGATCGTGGAAAGCTGGTATTTTGAAAACTTGACCTTTGACCCCTTAATGACCTTAAATGCATTTCAAAATATTTAAAACATGTTAAGAATGTCATAAGGATCATTGCATTTAAATTTCAGCTCAATTGAAGCATTTTGAAAACTTGACCTTTGACCCCTTTATTGCCCTTAATGACCTGAAATGAATTTTAAAATATTTTCAACATGTTTAGAATGTCATAAGGCTAATTGCATTTAAATTTCAGCTCAATCAGGGCATTTTGGAAAACTTGACCTTTGACCCCTTCATGACCCCTGAATGACCTTAAATAAATCTTAAAATGTTTTTAAAATGTTTAGAATGTCATAAGGATCATTGCATATAAATTTCAGCTCAATTGGAGCATTTTAAAACTTGACCTTTGACCCTTTATGACCCCTTAATGACATTAAATGAATCTTAAATTTTTTTTTTTAAATGTTTAGAATGTCATAAGGATCATTGCATTTAAATTTCAGCTCAATTGGAGCATTTTGAAAAACTTGACCTTTGACCCCTTTAATATGGCCCCTTAATGACCTTAAATAAATTTAAACATGTTTTAAACATGGTTAGAATGTCATAAGGATCATTGCATTTAAATTTCAGCTCAATCGGAGCATTTTCGGTTAAAATGACCTTATTTGACCCTGTCACCCCTGGATGACCTCGGACGTTAAACAAATCCATAACTTTTGTAGCCAGCTACCCAATACTGCTTGTGACTGAGTTTGGTCGAAATCCGATCAAGGATGTGGGAGTAGTAGCAAATTGTGAGAAAGAAGAAGAAGAGGAAAGAAAGAAATGGCAAGAAAAAAATAAGTTAGGCTGCACGCCTAACTTAAGAAATGAAATTCAAGTTAAGCGCAAGAGTAATAGGGATGGTATTTTGTTAATTTTATCAAAATTAATACCACTGGCACTTTCGAATAGCCTATAGCCCAGCTAACACACTACGTATTCACGACGTTCGCTTACGTTGGACTTAGGTTGTCATTTACGTTGTAAACACGTAAATCTGTGAACTCGTATTCGTGTAGTGACAACGTTATTTTCGACGTTGATTTTTGGACGTTGATATAACATCATTATGACGTTGTAATGACGTTGGTTCTACGTTGATGCAATGTTTGACCAGACCTGGTGACAACGTTTGAATAATACGTTCAGAAAACGTTAATTGTCCACGGAAGGAAATGTTTTCTGCGCTCATTGAATTCATCTTGTTTTGAGAATTCGAAGAAGGTCAAAACATGAAATGACAACTGAAAGGACAACTTGCAATCGTAGCCATGGACATTGTTGGTCAGAAAAAATATTGAAATATTCACATTTTAATACGACATTACGGGATTAATGATAATGACAATTGTTATAAACATCTCAAAAAAAAGTAACTAACCCCCCTTAAATAATGACCATTATTTCAAAACGGGTGATTGTATTACAAATCTGTAAAATGCATTGAAAGCAGAATTTTTTCTGCACATTTTGACACCTCATTTGTAACAATTGACTAAATATTGACGTCACAGCGTACATTTAAATCAATGTAACCCAAGATTTGAAAGTTGCAGTAAATTGTATTGATTTTGTATTCAGTGTTATGGAAGAAAATCTGTGTAATGATATCTGAGTGTTTTTGTATATTGTAAAAATGTGTATGTAAGTGCAACTTTCAAATATGGACCTCACTACATTAAATTGACAGGTGTTTTATTGTTTTCTGAACTATCGTATCAAATGAGTCAAAATGCGCAGAAATGTATTTTGCTTCCAACGCATTTTACAGATTTGTAATGCAATAGCCTCTTTTTGAATAATGGCCATTATTTAAGGGGAGGTTAGTTACTTTTTTTGAAATGTTTAGTTTATCGTCATGTTGATCCCTTTTAAATGCATGAAACAAAAAGTAAAAGCTAATGCACATGATGAGAGCTGAACAGATTTCCTTCAATGGATGCTGAATACAAGACAATAGAATTTTACTGTTACATTCAAATCTTGGGTTACGTTCATTCAAATGTATGCTGCGGCATCAATCTTTGGACCAGTACAACAAATGAGGTGTCATAATGCGCAGAAATAAATTCTGCTTTTACTGCATAATCCAAATTTGGTACACCACTAACTGTTTTGGAATAATGATCATTCATTAATTAAAAAAAAAAAAAAAGGGGGGTGGCTAATTACTTATTGTTAGGTTTTAGATGAATAAATTTACTGTTATGCATCGTTTGTTCTGGCTGAAGCGAGGGCGCCTTGCCTTAATCAAGACTCCAAACACACGGCCAGAATAGAGTAAACTGTACCGAGGGCGCCAAATAAAAAAATCTTTCCAAACCGCTCAGAATCAGACGATGCACGACACATTTTACCTTTGACATTAACATTTCCTGATATTTTGATTAATCATATGAAAAGGAAAATACGAAGGCACCAAATCATAAATAATTGATACACAACATAACATTTTGTTAAAGCCTGGTCCCATCAGGACCCAAGTGTGTCTCCACACGGAGCGAACGTTTAAACAAATGAACACACAAGCCGTGTGAACCGTGTTTATGCTGAATTGCTCACTTATATTTTTAATGTGCCGAGAAAAACTTCTATTCAGTAAACGGTAAAGTAAAAAAAAGTTTTAGAGGCGAGACTTCTTTTATTGAAAACGCTCACAGCTGACTAAACCTACATAGATGCAGAATTTTGATATGCACTGGGGTGTGATTTGGGGTGAGTTGGGTGCATATGGGGTGTTTATGCCTGCTCCTGTTTGCAGGTGTTGCAGAGTTTTGCTTCAGATGCAAGGAAAATCGAATACCAGTCCGCAAACCAAACTGGCTAAGTGACATTTTGGGAGGTGTCCCAGGACGTGGAAAACGCACCTTGATCACAAGCTTGCTTGCGTACGTATTGCTTTACAGAGGGCGCGCGCACATAACACCAACTGCACAAGAATCACCTCGTGCATCGACGAGGACTTAGAAGCGTTAGTCCTCTTAAAACATCGGAAGTGGGATCCTATACCTACCCCTCTATACTTAAGATTAACAATTATTTTAAACTGATGCGATTTGGTAGTTCACAACATCTTGCAAAGGGTAGTGAGCTTTGGCAAAAATTGCATTGATCATTTCATAGCGAGTGTGTAGAAGAACTCAAATATCACAGATATAGTTTTATAGGTACTGTTGTTCTTGAGTTATGTCGTAAAGAAGGCTGAAACAACAACACTTTTATAAAACATACATAACTCATTAGCAACAATAGATCAAGCAAGTTGTCAAAGTATATGATTTGTAGAATAAAAGTTTGCAAAACATCGAAGTGTTATTTTTCAATAATAATATTGATTTAGATAATGAAAATCAATTGAAGGGGTGGGTGCAATAAAGTCCTAACCCGCCTAAAACACATGTTACTGGTTTCGCGATAAGTTATTTTTTGACCAAGTACATGAGAATTTCCATAAGTAAAGTATACAAGCATAAAGTATAGGAGTTCTTCAACAGACTAACTGTTTTGTTGAAATCATTCGCACAATTTTTACACACAAACCGGTCACTTGTAAATTTGTGGGTTAGGACTTTTTGCCCCAAGAATTCCACACTAGTTTCTAGAACTACTTATGAGATGGATATTTCTTTGAAAAAAATATCGAATCTAGTCGTTGTTGATGTAAAAAACATGTTCTCAGTGATTCTAGATCAAATGTGTTGTTCATAGATAATCTAGGACTCCAGGTTTAAAGTCGGTGGCAATAGTGCTAACCCACATTTTTTTCAGAAATACAGGGAACATAACACAGCTGTAATCATGCCAATAAGTTCATATTGGTGCAAAAATTACACATTATTTTAATAAGTACAATATAATGATTACTTTTTATAAAAATGGATTAAGTAGTTGTCCAATCTATATGTTTTAACTGCAATTGATTCGAAACCAGTAACAAGTGCACCGAACAAAGGGCGAGGGTTAGGACTATAATATTACACCCACCCTTTCAATTTTGACTGCTTCGACCAACAATACCCTTATGCGGGTTGCACTATTTGATAGAATTTCATAGATAGGTCATAAATCTTCCTATGAAAAAATATTTGGATTGGATTTTTGTCAAGATAACGTCCATTGTCACCAGTGTAAAATATTGATTGATACAAGTCTGACCCTAAAACCTACGATTATTTAACACCCAGTTTGAGGAATAATATTCCACTTGGCAATCATATGAAGCGAGGGCGCCTTAATCAAGACTCCAAAAACAGGGCCAGAATAGAGTAAACTGAACCGAGGGCGCCAAATAAAGATATTTCCAAACCGCTCAGAATCAGACGATGCACGACACATTTTACCTTTGACATTAACATTTCCTGATATTTTGATTAATCATATGAAAAGGAAAATACGATTTTGTTAAAGCCATCAGGACCCAAGTGTTTCTCTACACGGAGCAACCGTTTAAACTTGTTAAACAAACGAGCAAAGAAACCGGCATGAAATGCGTGTGTGAGTTGGGATGCCCGTGTTTATGCTGAATTGCTCACTTATATTTTTAATGTGCCGAGAAAAACTTCTATTCAGTAAACGGTAAAGTAAAAAACAGTTTTAGAGGCGAGACTTCTTTTATTGAAAACGCTCACAAACCTACATAGATGCAGAATTTTGATATGCATTGGGGTGTGTTTGGTGTGAGTTGGGTGCATATGGGGTGGAGTGTTTATGCCTGCTCCTGTTTGCAGGCAGTGGCGCGCCAGGAATTTTTTTTTCCGGGGGCATTGAGGGGCAAAGTGAATATCAGGGGGGCAAAATCAACAAATTTTGCGCAAAATTACCGCAAAAAGGTGGAAATTTTCGTAATTTTGGGTTTTTACTGGGGGGGCAACAGGGGGGAAAGAGTTCTGACTGGGGGGGGGGGCATGAGTGGGCACTGTTTGCAGGTGTTGCGGAGTTTTGCTTCAGATGCAAGGAAAAAACGAATACCAGTCGGCAAACCAAACTGGCTAAGTGACATTTTGGGAGGTGTCCCAGGACGTGGAAAACGCACCTTGATCACAAGCTTGCGTGCGTACGTATTGCTTTACAGAGGGCGCTCGCACATAACACCGACTGCACAAGAATCACCTCGTGCATGACGAGGACCTCCAATCCCGGTCATAAATTGTTCGAACACTTTAACATGCATGAGCGCTGCAAATATGCCCCCCCCTTCCCCCGATCAATGTTGGTAGTTGTTTATTTGGCCATACACCCTTATTAGAGACATCCAGCATTGATTGGTAGGGAAGGGGGAGGGTTGTAGTAGTAGGAACGGGTTCAGACTTTACACCAAAGAAAGCTAAATTTCAGTATGTTAAGGGATGGGGTATGAACGTTTGGACAGTATTTATTGTGGGACATTTGAGCACATCAGACATATCAAATTGCATTTTGAATAAGAAGAATGGCCTTTGATTTAGATTTTTTGAAATTCGCAATGTAATACACATTTTATGGCAAATCATTAATAATTGATATTTTTGATATTTAACAGTACTAGAAGTAAACTTTATAAATCTGATGATTTCTACCTGAAGTGTATGTAGGTGGGATGAAAAGCCGACGATCAATTGAAAATTTTGACCTTTCGTATTGAAGATAGGGCCTATGTATTTTGTCCCCAAAACACCAAAAAAAATTTTTTGGGGAAAAAATCCATATCTTCACTATGAAAGGTCAAAATTTTCAATTGATCGTCGGCTTTTCCTCACAGCTACATACACTTTAAGACTATATCATTAAAGTTATAAAATTTACTTCGAGGACTGTTATATCTCAAAATGAGAAAAATATCAAATTTTAATAATTTGTCATAAAATTTGTATTATATCGTGATTTTCATAAAATGAAAATTATTTGATATCAGAAAGACATCCTTCGTATTCAGAATGCAATTCGATATGTCTGATGTGCTCTCATGTCCCACAAAAAAAATGCTGTCGAAACGCTCAAAACGCCCATTCCAGTTCCCTTAAGGGAGGTGTAATGAGCGTGAACCTGGTTTGGATGCAGAGGGAGTGTGCCTGTAACAGACACAGCCACCAGAAAAGGACCAGCTCAGATCGCGCGCCAAATAAGTTTGCAGTCCAGAAATTTCATTTTTTTCTCAGCCTTGCAAAAAATAGGCAGAGGTGGGAATCGAACCCGGGACCTCGGTGTTGTAAAACCTACTGGGTTACCACTGAGCCAACTTACAATCAGCTATGAGAAGTTTGATAGTAATCCTTGATATTGCTGAATAGAATAAATCAATACTGATAGGTCTATTTATCTAATGTACGATGTTATTCAAATTGGCCTATAAACTAGGAATATAATGTGAAATGACTATCAATCGATCAATCAATCAAGTTGTCAAGTTATCAACAATCAATAATAAACCAACGTAGGCCTATCATGGAATATTACTAACTAGGCCTACTAACTAATATACCAAATAAATAAAATAAATAAATAAGTCAGTAAATAAATAAATAGGCATAGGCCTAAATAAATAAATAAATAAATACATAATGCAGAATGCAGTTAGTATTTTAGTTACAAAATTCCAAACATTCTATTCACACATTCTATTATAATTTTCTGCTATACACGCAAAGGACCTGTGCCTTTAATATGTCCGCGCCTAATCAATAATGAGTCTTTCACCATGCTCACACACCATGTTAAACTATTGTATCCCTGTAAGTATAGTACTGACCAAGTCCTAATACCTCAATGAAATGGATGCTATAACGTACCCAATCAAGCGAACATATCAAGGTCATATCAGGGCGTTATACAAAGAATGGTCAAAGGTCAACGTTTCCAAAGAAGTATAGTAATAGATGTAGACACAAGCTTTCGTGCGGGAAACATAAACACATAGTCGTCAGTCGTGTGGTTTTTATGAGATTTGATACGGCGCTGAAGTCTATTGGCTGTCCCAAAATCAGTACCAGACCCGGTTTCCAGACGGCAATGTGTGTGTTGTTACAAGGAATGCAAACTCATTTTATCAATGAGTGAACCACATAGAGGAATACGACATCTATCGTGAGCCAATCTGCATTCTGTTGCCTGCAAAAGCCGACGATCAGGTAAAATTTCTAAAAGCAGCGCGACTAGATATTTGCGTTAATTTCATGATACGTGTAAAACGCATTGAAAACGCCAAATTGCAGTCATAAAATATATAATATTAGTAAATCACCCAATCGAATGTTAACGTAGGTATGTGGAAAAGAACTGCAATAACCATAACAAACTATGTGCCCAAAGAGTTGTCTTTGGCATGTCGCTTTTTTGAAATATGACCAAAAATATCAAATTTTGGAAAAACGCCCCAAAATTTAAAACAAACACGAACCTTCCAAAATAAATATATATTAGCACTCGGCGGCCCAGTCACTACCTGCCGCTGTGATTTGGGGTAACTCATTGCTTCCCCTCTCCAGATACCGGAACTTCAAGGTCGCTCATACCCCAGCCCTTAAGTATAACTAAAATACTGGTTAAAACAATACTACTTTTACACAAGTGTTCGAACGACTTATGGCCGGGATTGTAGACACAGGTCTTCGATTCGAAGCGTTCCTCTTAAAACATCAGACGCGGGATCCTATACCCTATACTAACCCCTCTCAACTTAAAGTAAAAGCGGGTTGCACTTTGGAATTTTATAGATAGGTCATAAATCTTCCTATGAAAAAAAAATATTTGGATTGGACTTTTGTCAAGATAACGTCCATTGTCACCAGCACAAAATATTGATTGATAGAAGTCTGACCCTAAAACATACGATTATTCAACACTCAGTTTGAGGAATAAGATTCCACTTGGCAATGTATAAAAGTACGGAAGCATATTAGTGCCAAAAAAAAAAAAAAAAATTAGAAATATTATTGCGAATATTCGCAATAATTATTGCGAATATTCGCAATGTTATTGCGAATATTCGCAATATTATTGCGAATATTCGCAATGTTATTGCGAATATTCGCAATGTTATTGCGAATATTCGCAATAATTATTGCGAATATTCGCAATAATTATTGAGTATAAAACTATCGACAGTAGATAGCTGGTGCAAAGTGTGAACATAAGACTATCTAGAGTAGATAGTGTGTGAGTAAAACCTTTCTAAAGTAGATAGCAAAGTGTGAATAAAACTATCAACAGTAGATATCAGGTTATGAGTATGACAGTAGGCCTATATATAGCAGATATCAGTGTGTGGGAATAAAAGTATCTTCAGTAGATAGTAGGTGTGATTATAAAACTATCTAGAGTAGATAGCAAAGTATGAGTATAAAAGTATATTCAGAAGATAGCAGGGTATGAGTGTAAAACGAGCTAAAGTAGATGGCAGGGTGTGCGTATAAAAGAATCTTAAGTAGATGACAAGGTGTCCGTGTAAATATATCTACAGTAGACAGCAAAGCATGAGTATAAAAAATATGTAGAGTAGATAGCAGGGTGTGAGTACAAAACGTTCTAAAGTAGATTTCAAAGGGTGAATAAAACTCCCAAAAAAAAAAAATCGGGGTGTGAGTATTTATAGTAGATATTAGAGTTTGAGAATAAAAGTATCTTCAGTAGTAGGCTGTGAGTATAAAAGTATCTTCAGTAGATTAGAGGACGTAATTATAAAACTATCTAGAGTAGATAGCAAAGTTTGAGTATTAATGTATATTCAGTAGATAGCAGGGTATGAGTGTAAAACGAGCTAAAGTAGATGACAGGGTATGCGTATTAAAGAATCTGATGTAGATGACATATCTAGAGTAGATATCAGGGTTTGAGAATAAAAGTATCTTCAGTAGATTGCAACATGCAAGTATAAAACTATCTTCAGTAGGTAATAAAGTGTGAGTATCAAACTATCTATAAAGTTATAGAACCGTGACGCCGAAGCATGAAACACCGATTGCATTAATAAGTAGGCCTACATAATCAAACTGGTGGTGTGATTATTGCGAATATTCGCAATAATTATTGCGAATATTCGCAATATTATTGCGAATATTCGCAATAATTATTGCGAATATTCGCAATGTTATTGCGAATATTCGCAATGTTATTACGAATATTCGCAATGTTATTGCGAATATTCGCAATAATTATGCGAATATTCGCAATAATTATTGAGTATAAAACTATCGACAGTAGATAGCTGGTGCAAAGTGTGAACATAAAACTATCTAGAGTAGATAATGTGTGAGTAAAAACCTTTCTAAAGTAGATAGCAAAGTGTGAATAAAACTATCAACAGTAGATATCAGGTTATGAGTATGACAGTAGGCCTATATATAGCAGATATCAGTGTGTGGGAATAAAAGTATCTTCAGTAGATAGTAGGTGTGATTATTAAACTATCTAGAGTAGATAGCAAAGTGTGAGTATAAAAGTATATTCAGAAGATAGCAGGGTATGAGTGTAAAACGAGCTAAAGTAGATGGCAGGGTGTGCGTATAAAAAGAATCTTAAGTAGATGACAAGGTGTCCGTGTAAATATATCTACAGTAGACAGCAAAGCATGAGTATAAAAATATGTAGAGTAGATAGCAGGGTGTGAGTACAAAACGTTCTAAAGTAGATTTCAAAGGGTGAATAAAACTCCCAACAAGTAAAAATCGGGTTGTGAGTATTTATAGTAGATATTAGAGTTTGAGAATAAAAGTATCTTCAGTAGTAGGCTGTGAGTATAAAAGTATCTTCAGTAGATTAGAGGACGTAATTATAAAACTATCTAGAGTAGATAGCAAAGTTTGAGTATAAATGTATCTTCAGTAGATAGCAGGGTATGAGTGTAAAACGAGCTAAAGTAGATGACAGGGTATGCGTATTAAAGAATCTGATGTAGATGACATATCTAGAGTAGATATCAGGGTTTGAGAATAAAAGTATCTTCAGTAGATTGCAACATGCAAGTATAAAACTATCTTCAGTAGGTAATAAAGTGTGAGTATCAAACTATCTATAAAGTTATAGAACCGTGACGCCGAAGCATGAAACACCGATTGCATTAATAAGTAGGCCTACATAATCAAACTGGTGGTGTGATTATTGCGAATATTCGCAATAATTATTGCAAATATTCGCAATGTTATTGCGAATATTCGCAATGTTATTGCGGATATTCGCAATGTTATTGCGAATATTCGCAATGTTATTGCGAATATTCGCAATAATTATTGCGAATATTCGCAATGTTATTGCGAATATTCGCAATGTTATTGCGAATATTCGCAATAATTATTGCGAATATTCGCAATAATTATTGCGAATATTCGCAATAATTATTGAGTATAAAACTATCGACAGTAGATAGCTGGTGCAAAGTGTGAACATAAAACTATCTAGAGTAGATAATGTGTGAGTAAAAACCTTTCTAAAGTAGATAGCAAAGTGTGAATAAAACTATCAACAGTAGATATCAGGTTATGAGTATGACAGTAGGCCTATATATAGCAGATATCAGTGTGTGGGAATAAAAGTATCTTCAGTAGATAGTAGGTGTGATTATTAAACTATCTAGAGTAGATAGCAAAGTGTGAGTATAAAAGTATATTCAGAAGATAGCAGGGTATGAGTGTAAAGCGAGCTAAAGTAGATGGCAGGGTGTGCGAATAAAAGAATCTTAAGTAGATGACAAGGTGTCCGTGTAAATATATCTACAGTAGACAGCAAAGCATGAGTATAAAAATATGTAGAGTAGATAGCAGGGTGTGCGTACAAAACGTTCTAAAGTAGATTTCAAAGGGTGAATAAAACTCCCAACAAGTAAAAATCGGGGTGTGAGTATTTATAGTAGATATTAGAGTTTGAGAATAAAAGTATCTTCAGTAGTAGGCTGTGAGTATAAAAGTATCTTCAGTAGATTAGAGGACGTAATTATAAAACTATCTAGAGTAGATAGCAAAGTTTGAGTATTAATGTATCTTCAGTAGATAGCAGGGTATGAGTGTAAAACGAGCTAAAGTAGATGACAGGGTATGCGTATTAAAGAATCTGATGTAGATGACATATCTAGAGTAGATATCAGGGTTTGAGAATAAAAGTATCTTCAGTAGATTGCAACATGCAAGTATAAAACTATCTTCAGTAGGTAATAAAGTGTGAGTATCAAACTATCTATAAAGTTATAGAACCGTGACGCCGAAGCATGAAACACCGATTGCATTAATAAGTAGGCCTACATAATCAAACTGGTGGTGTGATTATTGCGAATATTCGCAATAATTATTGCGAATATTCGCAATGTTATTGCGAATATTCGCAATATTATTGCGAATATTCGCAATAATTATTGCGAATATTCGCAATGTTATTGCGAATATTCGCAATGTTATTGCGAATATTCGCAATAATTATTGCGAATATTCGCAATAATTATTGAGTATAAAACTATCGACAGTAGATAGCTGGTGCAAAATGTGAACATAAAACTATCTACAGTAGATAGTGTGTGAGTAAAAACCTTTCTAAAGTAGATAGCAAAGTATGAATAAAACTATCAACAGTAGATATCAGGTTATGAGTATGACAGTAGGCCTATATATAGCAGATACCAGTGTGTGGGAATAAAAGTATCTTCAGTAGATAGGAGAGTGTGATATAAAACTATCTACAGTAGATAGCAAAGTGTGAGTATAAAAGTATATTCAGATAGTAGGGTATGAGTGTAAAACGAGCTAAAGTAGATGGCAGGGTGTGCGTATAAAAGAATCTGATGTAGATGACATATCTAGAGTAGATATCAGGGTTTGAGAATAAAAGTATCTTCAGTAGATTGCAACATGCAAGTATAAAACTATCTTCAGTAGATAACAAAGTGTGAGTATAAAGCTAGATGATAAGGTGTCAGTGTATATATATCCACAGTAGACAGCAAAGCATGAGTATAAAAATATGTAGAGTAGATAGCAGGGTGTGAGTACAAAACGTTCCAAAGTAGATTTCAAAGGGTGAATAAAAACTCCCAAGTAAAAATCGGGGTGTGAGTATTTATAGTAGATATTAGAGTTTGAGAATAAAAGTATCTTCAGTAGTAGGCTGTGAGTATAAAAGTATCTTCAGTAGATTAGAGGGCGTAATTATAAAACTATCTAGAGTAGATAGCAAAGTTTGAGTATGAATGTATCTTCAGTAGATAGCAGGGTATGAGTGTAAAACGTGCTAAAGTAGATGGCAGGGTATGCGTATCAAAGAATCTGATGTAGATGACATATCTAGAGTAGATATCAGGGTTTGAGAATAAAAGTATCTTCAGTAGATTGCAACATGCAAGTATAAAACTATCTTCAGTAGATAACAAAGTGTGAGTATAAAGCTATCTATGAAGTTATAGAAACATTTGCAAAGTATCAATGAGAAGCTCTGTCTTTCTGTCTTTTCAATATATATCTCATGATCATAGCACCTAAAATAAACAAGAGGAGTCTTTCAAAAGACACAGTTCACGGATCAGGTGTATAGTAATTTGTTCTAACTTTTCATTTTAATATCTAACCTACTCTGCACTGATCTTACAATAAATTAGTGATTTGACGCATAATGATACCTACATCCTGACTCTAGCTTATATAACTCTCCATCCAGCAAGAAACTCATTGAAATAGAAACTTTCAAATCACTTACACTATCATAGGCCTATTGAAATTCAATAAATATACCATACAGATAATAACCTTGGCCCAATAATTATTAGGGATCCAATTATGATAAGCAAACACCACTGGGTAGATAACAGGAACTAGATTTTGTCAGTTGGAAGGAATTGAGTAAATCGCCTGTATCAAAATAGTAGTGTATTTTTCATGCAGTAATATGCTCAGCCTTATCACAAAATAAACAATAGCATTGACCTTACCCACCAATCAGTAAAGCCTATTATAATCATGTGATGGCTCAATCCAATAGTGAACATGCTTAGAAAAAAAAAAAAAAATAGTCTTGGCTGCCATTGTCTCAATACAAGATAAGATGTGCTAAAAAGTCCTTATCATGTGGGGCAGGATTAGATAAAGCCGGATACAAACCTGGGTATGAGACATTAGGAATTATTTCCTAGCCTCTTAACCACAGGGTTGTTGGGCTACAATAGCTATTTAACACACAGTGTATATAAGGGATAAACTGTGCATATGAGATATGGGTTCAAGTGGGAAAATGTTCACTCCGTGAACAAAAAGCGCCAAATAATTGGGCGCCAAATCCAAAAGTTGGTGACCACCATGTGAGATCCCTTGTTATAAGCTTTTATTGATACTATATAAGTATCATCCTCACAGCAACTACAATAAAAGAGCGCCCCATTGGGAGCCAAATCAAAAAATGTGATATGATCAAGGTGAATGAGTCACATGTCGGCAATTTTCAATTAGAAGTTTTATTTTTACATCATTTTCTGGCAGTTTATGAATGCTACATTTTGGTGCAAACCCCATCAAAATCAGACATCTGGTTACTGAGTTATGAACAATTTACCAATGGCTGAAAAATATAAAACAAATGAATTGGAACACTGTTTTTGCCAATATCTCAAAAAACAATATTAACGACATCCGACTCATTCACCTTGATTATGTCACAAATTGGTGACCATCATGTCATCTCTTGCCCACCGTGACAACCCTTAACCCACCCTAAGACCCTTAAAGCAACCACACCCTTGACCCACCATGGCAACCTGTTGATGTTGTCCCGGGATGTTGTCCAGGGAAAGAAAAGCAACTAGATGTCACAGCTGTGTTAGAGCAAACACGAATATATATGCCCGTGACCCCTATGCTCACAAACGAAAACTTGGTGACCATCATGTAAAAGCCCTTGTTAAAAGCTTTAATTGATATCAGAATCATCCTCATAGCTCTTAGAATAAAAAAAAACGCCAAATTGGGCGCCAATTCCAAAAATTGGTAACCATCATGTGAAAGCCCTTGTTATTAACTTTAATTGATATAAGTATCATCCTCATAGCACCTAAAATTAAAAAGCACCCAATTGGGCGTCAAATCCAACAGTTGGTGACCACCATGTGGAAGCCCTTGTTATAAACTTTAATCGATATAAGTATCATCCTCATAGCACCTAAAATAAAAAGCGCCCAATTGGGCGTCAAATCAACAGTTGGTGACCACCATGTGGAAGCCCTTGTTATAAACTTTAATTGATATAAGTATCATCCTCATAGCACCTAAAATAAAAAAGCGCCAAATTCGGCGCAAAATCCAACAGTTAGTGACCACCATGTGAAAGCCCTTGTTATAAACTTTAATCGATATAAGTATCATCCTCATAGCACCTAAAATAAAAAAGCGCCCAATTGGGCGTTAAATCCAACAGTTAGTGACCACCATGTGAAAGCCCTTGTTATAAACTTTAATCGATATAAGAATCATCCTCATAGCACCTAAAATAAAAAGCGCCCAATTGGGCGTTAAATCCAACAGTTGGTGACCACCATGTGGAAGCCCCTGTTATAAACTTTAATTGATATAAGTATCATCCTCATAGCACCTAAAATAAAAAAGCGCCCAATTGGGCGCAAAATCCAACAGTTAGTGACCACCATGTGAAAGCCCTTGTTATAAACTTTAATCGATATAAGAATCATCCTCATAGCACCTAAAATAAAAAGCGCCCAATTGGGCGTTAAATCCAACAGTTGGTGACCACCATGTGGAAGCCCCTGTTATAAACTTTAATTGATATAAGTATCATCCTCATAGCACCTAAAATAAAAAGCGCCCAATTGGGCACCAAATCTAACAATTGGTGACCACCATTTGGAAGCCCTTGTTATAAACTTTAATTGATATAAGTATCATCCTCATAGCACCTAAAAATTTTAAAAGCGCCCAATTGGGCGCCAAAACCAAAAGTTGGTAACCATCATGTTGAAGCCCTTTTTATAAGCTTTAATTGATATAAGTATCATCCTCATAGCACTTAAAATTTTTAAAAAGTGCCCAATTGGGCGCCAAATCTAAAAAACTGGTGACCACCCCCTTGCTCACCCCTTACAAACCTTGACAACCCTTTACCCTCCTAACACCCATTAACCAACCACACCCCATGTCCCACAATGACAACCTTTTGAGGTGGTCCAAGGCACCAATATCAAAATGCCTACACATTCCCTTTTAAGGGAGCTTTTGTCAAGTGATCAATTTCCTTGACGTACGATTCAGGCCGTTATCATTGTAAACCCATGTAGCTAACGAAATGCTACCTATTGCGTTACACTGTGTTAATAGGTCGTACCTATTTTGCCTTTTAAAGCCTTTGAACTTTGACCTTTGGGGTTGCAGTTACCATAGGATACATCTGGGGCCATGGGCCATCATTGTACCAAGTATGAACCCTGAGGGCGCTGTAGTTCTTGAGCTAGAGCTGTTTGAAATTTTACACATATTGGTCCCTGTAGCCCATGACCTTTGACCTCTGGCGTCGGGGCTACCCCAGGAAATTTCTAGGGGTCATGGGCCATCATTATTCCAAGTATGGGCCCCGAGCCTACTTTAGATATTGTGCAAAGTTATTGCGAATATTCGCAATAACATTGCGAATATTCGCAATAACATTGCGAATATTCGCAATAATTATTGCGAATATTCGCAATAATTATTGCGAATATTCGCAATAATGTATGGGTGGCCGATAGCAACAAAACACGTCTAAATTATACGCCTGATCAAGATGCAATCTTGGACGTCCAAAATTTCGCGGCAGACATAAATCGACGAATCACAGTGTCAGAAATCTACTGTAGATAGTTTTATACTCACACTTTGCTATCTACTGTAAATTCTTTTATACTCCCACCATGCAATCTACTGTAGCTCCTTTTATACTCACACCCCGCTATCTATAATGTTATACTCACACTTTCCGATCTACTGAAGTTACTTTTGTAGTAACACTCTGGTATCTACTGAAAATTGTTTTATACTCACACCTGATATCTATAGTAGATAGTTTTATTCGCATCCTGCTATCTATTGTAATTTTATACTCACTTAAGTAGAGATTAAAGTGCGACAGGGTCGGAAATCTACTGTAGATAGTTTTATACTCACACTTTGCTATCTACTGTAGATTCTTTTATACTCACACCATGCAATCTACTGTAGCTCCTTTTATACTCACGCAAAATGCCATCTTTTGCACTATACTGTGTTAATAGGTCGAACGTCTTTGCTATTGACGTACGTTCAAATCCGTCATCATTGCAAATACAGGTAGCTACCAAAATGCCATCTTTTACACTACAATGCGTTAATAGGTTCAACGTACGACTCGTATTTGATATTGACGTACGTTCCAATCCGTTATCATTGCAAATACAGGTAGCTAGCCAAATGCCACCTTTTGCACTACACTGTGTAAATAGGTCGAACGTTTTTTGCCTTTTAAAGCCTGTGAACTTTGACCTCTGGGGTTGCAGCTACCATAGGATACATCTGGGGCCATGGGCCAACATTTTACCAAGTATGAACCCTGAGGGCGCTGTGGTTCTTGAGCTAGAGCTGTTTCAAATTTTACACATATTGGTCCCTGTAGCCCATGACCTTTGACCTCTGCCGTCAGGGCTACCCCAGGAAATTTCTAGGGGTCATGGGCCATCATTATACCAAGTATGGGCCCCGAGCCTACTTTAGATATTGTGCAAAGTTATTGCGAATATTCGCAATAACATTGCGAATATTCGCAATAATTATTGCGAATATTCGCAATAACATTGCGAATATTCGCAATAACATTGCGAATATTCGCAATAATTATTGCGAATATTCGCAATAATTATTGCGAATATTCGCAATAATGTATGGGTGGCCGATAGCAACAAAACACGTCTAAAATTATACGCCTGATCAAGATGCAATCTTGGACGTCCAAAAATTTCGCGGCAGACATAAATCGACGAATCACAGTGTCAGAAATCTACTGTAGATAGTTTTATACTCACACTTTGCTATCTACTGTAGATTCTTTTATACTCCCACCATGCAATCTACTGTAGCTCCTTTTATACTCACACCCGCTATCTATAATGTTAATTGTTATACTCACACTTTCCTATCTACTGAAGTTACTTTTGAAGTAACACCCTGGTATCTACTGAAAATTGTTTTTATACTCACACCTGATATCTACAGTAGATAGTTTTTATTCGCATCCTGCTATCTATTGTAATTTATACTCACTTAAGTAGAGATTAAAGTGCGACAGGGTCGGAAATCTACTGTAGATAGTTTTATGCTCACACTTTGCTATCTACTGTAGATTCTTTTATACTCACACCATGCAATCTACTGTAGCTCCTTTTATACTCACGCAAAATGCCATCTTTTGCACTATACTGTGTTAATAGGTCGAACGTCTTTGCTATTGACGTACGTTCAAATCCGTCATCATTGCAAATACAGGTAGCTACCAAAATGCCATCTTTTACACTACAGTGCGTTAATAGGTTCAACGTACGACTCGTATTTGCTATTGACGTACGTTCCAATCCGTTATCATTGCAAATACAGGTAGCTAGCCAAATGCCACCTTTTGCACTACATTGTGTAAATAGGTCGAACGTTTTTTGCCTTTTAAAGCCTTTGAACTTTGACCTCTGGGGTTGCAGCTACCATAGGATACATCTGGGGCCATGGGCCAACATTTTACCAAGTATGAACCCTGAGGGCGCTGTGGTTCTTGAGCTAGAGCTGTTTGAAATTTTACACATATTGGTCCCTGTAGCCCATGACCTTTGACCTCTGCCGTCAGGGCTACCCCAGGAAATTTCTTGGGGTCATGGGCCATCATTATACCAAGTATGGGCCCCGAGCCTACTTTAGATATTGTGCAAAGTTATTGCGAATATTCGCAATAACATTGCGAATATTCGCAATAATTATTGCGAATATTCGCAATAACATGCGAATATTCGCAATAACATTGCGAATATTCGCAATAATTATTGCGAATATTCGCAATAATGTATGGGTGGCCGATAGCAACAAAACACGTCTAAAATTATACGCCTGATCAAGATGCAATCTTGGACGTCCAAAAATTTCGCGGCAGACATAAATCGACGAATCACAGTGTCAGAAATCTACTGTAGATAGTTTTATACTCACACTTTGCTATCTACTGTAGATTCTTTTATACTCCCACCATGCAATCTACTGTAGCTCCTTTTATACTCACACCCCGCTATCTATAATGTTAATTGTTATACTCACACTTTCCTATCTACTGAAGTTACTTTTGAAGTAACACCCTGGTATCTACTGAAAATTGTTTTTATACTCACACCTGATATCTACAGTAGATAGTTTTTATTCGCATCCTGCTATCTATTGTAATTTATACTCACTTAAGTAGAGATTAAAGTGCGACAGGGTCGGAAATCTACTGTAGATAGTTTTATGCTCACACTTTGCTATCTACTGTAGATTCTTTTATACTCACACCATGCAATCTACTGTAGCTCCTTTTATACTCACGCAAAATGCCGTCTTTTGCACTATACTGTGTTAATAGGTCGAACGTCTTTGCTATTGACGTACGTTCAAATCCGTCATCATTGCAAATACAGGTAGCTACCAAAATGCCATCTTTTACACTACAGTGCGTTAATAGGTTCAACGTACGACTCGTATTTGCTATTGACGTACGTTCCAATCCGTTATCATTGCAAATACAGGTAGCTAGCCAAATGCCACCTTTTGCACTACACTGTGTAAATAGGTCGAACGTTTTTTGCCTTTTAAAGCCTTTGAACTTTGACCTCTGGGGTTGCAGCTACCATAGGATACATCTGGGGCCATGGGCCAACATTTTACCAAGTATGAACCCTGAGGGCGCTGTGGTTCTTGAGCTAGAGCTGTTTGAAATTTTACACATATTGGTCCCTGTAGCCCATGACCTTTGACCTCTGCCGTCAGGGCTACCCCAGGAAATTTCTAGGGGTCATGGGCCATCATTATACCAAGTATGGGCCCCGAGCCTACTTTAGATATTGTGCAAAGTTATTGCGAATATTCGCAATAACATTGCGAATATTCGCAATAACATTGCGAATATTCGCAATAATTATGCGAATATTCGCAATAATTATTGCGAATATTCGCAATAATGTATGGGTGGCCGATAGCAACAAAACACGTCTAAAATTATACGCCTGATCAAGATGCAATCTTGGACGTCCAAAAATTTCGCGGCAGACATAAATCGACGAATCACAGTGTCAGAAATCTACTGTAGATAGTTTTATACTCACACTTTTGCTATCTACTGTAGATTCTTTTATACTCCACCATGCAATCTACTGTAGCTCCTTTTATACTCACACCCCGCTATCTATAATGTTAATTGTTATACTCACACTTTCCTATCTACTGAAGTTACGTTTGAAGTAACACCCTGGTATCTACTGAAAATTGTTTTTATACTCACACCTGATATCTACAGTAGATAGTTTTTATTCGCATCCTGCTATCTATTGTAGATAGTTTTATACTCACTTAAGTAGAGATTAAAGTGTGAATAAAAACTTCATCAGTAGATATCAGGGTGTGAGTATGAAAGTATCTATAGTTCTATAGTAGATATCAGAGTGCGAAAATAAAAGTATCTTCAGTAGAAAGCAGGATGCGATTATAAAACTATCTGCAGTAGATAACAGAATGTGAGTATCAAACTTCTAAAGTAGATAGTAAAGTGTGAATAAAAACTATTAACAGTAGATATACGGTTGTGAGTATAAAATTATCTACAACCAGATTTCGCGGTTCTCAGGTTGGGTGGTTCTCGTGACAGGACTATCTCTAATTACCCAACACCCGTTACCCATATAGGCCTACCTACCCTGACCTTTGAAACTACTATGATAATATACGTCTACTGTATGGCTTCTGTACGTGTGCCGTATTGAAATTGGGGAAAATAGGCCTCCGATCATGCCGATGAGATGCACCTGCACGGTTAACCACACTGTTTGCAATGTTTGCCGATGCTCGCACTCCGCCCGTCGGTACCCCCTGCGCTGTAGTTGAAAGCCATCATATATAATATGTGGTTTTCTCTCCTTCATGATCTGCTTTATTCCTGGTTATAAGCCATCTTCCTTGTATGTGCCGCCCCATAAGCCACCTTAGGGCCTTTTATGTAGTGCCGCCCACAAGCCACCCTCCTTCTATGTTTCACGACGTAGGCCCATTACAGTAACACAGCGTGATATACCGTTTTCCACTCCCTCTTTTCTCCTGGTTAAAAACAACGTGCCGCCATTGATATGCGACTGACAAGCGTTTTTCTCTCCTCCCTCCCTCTACTTTTGTCCTGGTTACAAGTCGCCCTCCTTGTATGTGCCGCCTCACAGGCCGCCCTTCTTCACCAGCTTTCACCTATATTTATAACGCCTGTTGTATTTTTCCACCGCCCCTTTCTCTTGGTTACAAGCCAACATGTGCAGCCCTATAAATAGGTGGCTGATAAGCTTTTCTCTTCACCTCTTACTTTTTTCCTTGTTACAAGCCGCCTTCCTTGTATGTGCCGCCCCCAGATCCCCTATACTTCTGCCTGCTGCCTCCCAAGCCACCCTCCTTGTAGTGCAGGCCCATAGTTAAAACGTGTGATCTATCTTTTCCTTCCTAGTATGTGCCGCCCGTCACAAGCCGCCCTCCTTGTTATAGGTCACCCTGTAGGCATATTACGGTATAGTTATAACGCTTGTTGTACTTTTCCATCCCCTCTTTTCTCTTGGTTATAAGTTTACCATGTGCCGCCCTTTATGGGTGACTGACACGCGTTTTTTCACAAGCCAGCCTCCTTGTACCGCTCTTCTTGTGAGTGCACACCATGTAAATACAAGTCTCCTACACCCTGGGAGGAAAAATCAGTGTTTCAAACGAGGAATCGTGCCAAAACGACTAAATTAAATACATTAGAAAAGGCTTAAAACCCAACTATTAGGCCCTGATTCATATTTAATCCTCATTTAGGCCTTGACTAAACTTTCAAAATGTGTTACATTTCAGAAACACCAAGCTATTCGTAAGGTGGCGTAGGCTGCATGGGCTATAGGGTGATCTAGTCGGCATTTTACAAAAAAAAATGCTGGACTCCATATATAATTTCTACAATGGATGTCTTCATCTGACCTTCAACTTGCAGAAAGGGTAAGTTTTGAAGAACTGAGTCGCTCTGGAGTCAGTGCACCCTTGTATGTCGCCCCATAAGCCGCCCTCCTTGTATGTGCCACCCTGTAGGCCTAATAGTGCTCTCTCTCTCCTATTATTGCCTGATTACACACCACCCTACTTAAATGTGACACCAATATAGGTGATATGCGTAATTTTCTTTCTTCTTTTTCTTCAGGGTTCATACTTGATAAAATATTGGCCCATGGCCCTAGATGTATCCTATGGTAGCCGCAACCCCAGAGGTAAAAGTTCACAGGCTTTAAAAGCAAAAACGTTCGACCTATTTACACAGTGTAGTGCAAAAAGATGGCAATTGGGTAGTACCTGTATTTGCAATGATAACGGATTGGAACGTACGCCAATAGTAAACACGTTCAACCTATTAACGCAGTGTAGTGCAAAAGATGGCATTTTGGTAGCTACCCTTATTTGCAATGATAACGGATTTGAACGTACGTCAATAACAAATACGTTGAACCTATTAACGCAGTGTAGTGCAAAAGATGGCATTTTGGTAGCTACCTGTATTTGCAATGATAACGGATTTGAACGTACGTCAATAGCAAATAGTTTGATACTCACACTTTTTGATTTACTGTAGATAGTTTTATAATTACGCCCTGCTTTCAACTGAAGATACTTTTATTCTCGCACTCTGATATCTACTATAGAACTATAGATACTATCATACTCACACCCTGATATCTACTGATGAAGTTTTTATTCAATCTCTGCTTAAGTGAGTATAAAACTATCTACAATAGATAGCAGGATGCGAATAAAACTATCTACTGTAGATATCAGGTGTAGATACCAGAGTGTTACTACAAAAGTAACTTCAGTAGATCGGAAAGTGTGAGTATAACATTATAGATAGCGGGGTGTGAGTATAAAGGGAGCTACAGTAGATTGCATGGTGTGAGTATAAACGAATCTACAGTAGATAGCAAAGTGTGAGTATAAAACTATCTACAGTAGATTTCTGACCCCGTGATTCGTCGATTTATGTCTGCCGCGAAATTCTTGGACGTCCAAGATGCAATCTTGGACGTACATGGTTAAACGTATAATTTTAGGCGTGTTTTGTTACTATCGGCCACCCATACATTATTGCGAATATTCGCAATAATTATTGCGAATATTCGCAATAATTATTGCGAATATTCGCAATGTTATTGCGAATATTCGCAATAACTTTGCGAATATTCGCAATGATTTTGCAAATATTTCAATAGCTTTTCTCAAGATCTAAAGTAGGCTTGGGGTCCATACATGGTATAATGATGACCCATGACCCTAGAAATTTCCTGGGGTAGCCCCGACCCCAGAGGTTAAAGGTCATGGGCTACAGGGACCAATATGTAAAATTTCAAACAGCTCTAGCTCAAGAACTACAGCGCCCTCAGGGTTCATACTTGGGAAAATGTTGGCCCATGGCCCCAGATGTATCCTATGCGGTAGCCGCAACCCCAGAGGTCAAAGTTCACAGGCTTTAAAAGGCAAAAACGTTCGACCTATTTACACAGTGTAGTGCAAAAGGTGGCATTTGGCTAGCTACCTGTATGTGCAATGATAACGGATTGGAACGTACGTCATTAGTAAATACGTTCGATCTATGAACGCAGTGTCGGGCGCAGTGTAGTGCAAAGATGGTATTTTGGTAGCTACCTGTATTTGCAATGATAACGGATTGGAACGTACGTCAATAGCAAATACGTCTGACCTATTAACACAGTGCAGTGCAAAAGATGGCATTTTGGTAGCTACCTTTATTTGCAATGATAACGGATTGGAACGTACGTCAAGAGCAAATACGTTAGACCTATTGACACAGTGTAGTACTGGTAGCTATCTATATTAGCAAAGATAAAGGCTTAGAACGTACGTCTTGATATAAAACTTATATAAAATTCCTTAAAGGGAATGTGTACGCATTTTGCTTTTCTTTCTTGGCGTCCAATTGGGCGCTTTTTTATTGAGTGCTATGACCTTGAGATAATTATAAGAAATGAAAGCTTATAACAAGGGCTTCCACATCGTGGTAATCAAGTTTTTGTTTGAAGGCAGGGCAAGGGGGAGATAACGGATATTATATTCGTGTTTGCCTAAACACAACAGTGCTTTCTCGTTATCTTTCTTTTTGTCTTTCACATCCTGCTATCTGATGTAGATAAATTTATAGTTATTAGTTTTTATACTTCACCCTGATATCTACTGTAGATTATTTTTATTAACATCCTGCTATCTGATTTACTCAGACCACACTATCTATAATTTTATACTCTCACTTTGCTATCTACTGAAGACATTTTTGTAGTTACACCTGGTATCTACTGAAAATGGTTTTCATACTCACACCCTGATATCTGCTGTTGATAGTCTTTATTCACTCTTTACTATCTACTTTGGAAGTTTTACTCTCACAAGCCTGCTATCTACTGGAGATAATTTTATTATCATACACTGATATCTACTGAAGATAGCCTAATTTAATCTCACACTCTGATATCTAGGCCTACTATAGATACTTGAAAATAGTTTTATTCAAACTTCGCTTATACTCACAGCCTGCTATCTACTAAAGATACTTTTATTTTCAAACTCTAATATCTACTATAAATACTCACACCCCGATTTTTACTTGTTGGTAGTTTTTATTCGCCCTTTGAAATCTACTTTAGAACGTTTTGTACTCATACCCTGCTATCTACTCTACATATTTTTATACGCACGCTTTGCTGTCTACTGTAGATATATTTACACTAACACCTTGTCATCTACTTAAGATTCTTTTATATACGCACACCCTGCCATGCATCTACTCATCCCTGATCTACTTAAGCTCGTTTTACACTCATACCCGGCTATCTTCTGAATATACTTTTATACTCACACTTTGCTATCTACTCTAGATAATTTTATAATCGCACCCTCCTATCTACTGAAGATACTTTTATTCCCACACACTGATATCTGCTAATAATATTATATAGGCCTACTATCATACTCATAACCTGATATCTACTGTTGATAGTTTTATTCACACTTTGCTATCTACTTTAGAAAGGTTTTTACTCACACACTATCTACTGTAGATAGTTTTATGTTCACACTTTTGCACCAGCTATCTACTGTCGATAGTTTTATACTCAATAATTATTGCGAATATTCGCAATAACATTGCGAATATTTGCAATAATGTGCGAATATTCATAATAACTATTACGAATATTCGCAATAATTGTATTGCGAATATTCGCAATAACATTGCGAATATTCGCAATAATATTGCGAATATTCGCAATAATATTGCGAATATTCGCAATAATATTGCGAATATTCGCAATAATATTGCGAATATTCGCAATAATATTGCGAATATTCGCAATAATTATTGCGAATATTCGCAATAATTATTGCGAATATTAGCAATAATCACACCACCAGTCACACCACCAGTTTGATTATGTAGGCCTACTTATTAATGCAATCGGTGTTTCATGCTTCGGCGTCACGGTTCTATAACTTTATAGATAGTTTGATACTCACACTTTATTACCTACTGAAGATAGTTTTATACTTGCATGTTGCAATCTACTGAAGATACTTTTATTCTCAAACCCTGATATCTACTCTAGATATGTCATCTACATCAGATTCTTTAATACGCATACCCTGTCATCTATACTTTAGCTCGTTTTACACTCATACCCTGCTATCTACTGAAGATACATTTATACTCAAACTTTGCTATCTACTCTAGATAGTTTTATAATTACGCCCTCTAATCTACTGAAGATACTTTTATACTCACAGCCTACTACTGAAGATACTTTTATTCTCAAACTCTAATATCTACTATAAATACTCACACCCCGATTGTTACTTGTTGGGAGTTTTATTCACCCTTTGAAATCTACTTTAGAACGTTTTGTACTCACCCTGCTATCTACTCTACATATTTTTATACTCATGATTTGCTGTCTACTGTAGATATATTTACACGGACACCTTGTCATCTACTTAAGATTCTTTTATACGCACACCCTGCCATCTACTTTAGCTCGTTTTACACTCATACCCTGCTATCTTCTGAATATACTTTTATACTCACACTTTGCTATCTACTCTAGATAGTTTTATAATCACACCTACTATCTACTGAAGATACTTTTATTCCCACACACTGATATCTGCTATATATAGGCCTACCGTCATACTCATAACCTGATATCTACTGTTGATAGTTTTATTCACACTTTGCTATCTACTTTAGAAAGGTTTTTACTCACACACTATCTACTCTAGATAGTCTTATGTTCACACTTTGCACCAGCTATCTACTGTCGATAGTTTTATACTCAATTATTATTGCGAATATTCGCAATAATTGTTGCGAATATTCGCAATAATTATTGCGAATATTCACAATAATGATGCGAATATTCGCAATAACATTGCGAATATTCGCAATAATTATTGCGAATATTCGCAATAACATTGCGAATATTCGCAATAATTATTGCGAATATTCGCAATAACATTGCGAATATTCGCAATAACATTGCGAATATTCGCAATAATGTGCGAATATTCGCAATAACATTGCGAATATTCGCAATAATATTGCGAATATTCGCAATAATTATTGCGAATATTCGCAATAATCACACCACCAGTTTGATTATGTAGGCCTACTTATTAATGCAATCGGTGTTTCATGCTTCGGCGTCACGGTTCTATAACTTTATAGATAGTTTGATACTCACACTTTATTACCTACTGAAGATAGTTTTATACTTGCATGTTGCAATCTACTGAAGATACTTTTATTCTCAAACCCTGATATCTACTCTAGATATGTCATCTACATCAGATTCTTTAATACGCATACCCTGTCATCTATACTTTAGCTCGTTTTACACTCATACCCTGCTATCTACTGAAGATACATTTATACTCAAACTTTGCTATCTACTCTAGATAGTTTTATAATTACGCCCTCTAATCTACTGAAGATACTTTTATACTCACAGCCTACTACTGAAGATACTTTTATTCTCAAACTCTAATATCTACTATAAATACTCACACCCCGATTTTTTTTTTGTTGGGAGTTTTATTCACCCTTTGAAATCTACTTTAGAACGTTTTGTACTCACACCCTGCTATCTACTCTACATATTTTTATACTCATGATTTGCTGTCTACTGTAGATATATTTACACGGACACCTTGTCATCTACTTAAGATTCTTTTATACGCACACCCTGCCATCTACTTTAGCTCGTTTTACACTCATACCCTGCTATCTTCTGAATATACTTTTATACTCACACTTTGCTATCTACTCTAGATAGTTTTATAATCACACCTACTATCTACTGAAGATACTTTTATTCCCACACACTGATATCTGCTATATATAGGCCTACCGTCATACTCATAACCTGATATCTACTGTTGATAGTTTTATTCACACTTTGCTATCTACTTTAGAAAGGTTTTTACTCACACACTATCTGCTCTAGATAGTCTTATGTTCACACTTTGCACCAGCTATCTACTGTCGATAGTTTTATACTCAATTATTATTGCGAATATTCGCAATAATTATTGCGAATATTCGCAATAACATTGCGAATATTCGCAATAATATGCGAATATTCGCAATAATTATTGCGAATATTCGCAATAACATTGCGAATATTCGCAATAATTATGCGAATATTCGCAATAATCACACCACCAGTTTGATTATGTAGGCCTACTTATTAATGCAATCGGTGTTTCATGCTTCGGCGTCACGGTTCTATAACTTTATAGATAGTTTGATACTCACACTTTATTACCTACTGAAGATAGTTTTATACTTGCATGTTGCAATCTACTGAAGATACTTTTATTCTCAAACCCTGATATCTACTCTAGATATGTCATCTACATCAGATTCTTTAATACGCATACCCTGTCATCTATACTTTAGCTCGTTTTACACTCATACCCTGCTATCTACTGAAGATACATTTATACTCAAACTTTGCTATCTACTCTAGATAGTTTTATAATTACGCCCTCTAATCTACTGAAGATACTTTTATACTCACAGCCTACTACTGAAGATACTTTTATTCTCAAACTCTAATATCTACTATAAATACTCACACCCCGATTTTTTCTTGTTTTTAGTTTTATTCACCCTTTGAAATCTACTTTAGAACGTTTTGTACTCACACCCTGCTATCTACTCTACATATTTTTATACTCATGATTTGCTGTCTACTGTAGATATATTTGCACGGACACCTTGTCATCTACTTAAGATTCTTTTATACGCACCCCCCTGCCATCTACTTTAGCTCGTTTTACACTCATACCCTGCTATCTTCTGAATATACTTTTATACTCACACTTTGCTATCTACTCTAGATAGTTTTATAATCACACCTACTATCTACTGAAGATACTTTTATTCCCACACACTGATATCTGCTATATATAGGCCTACCGTCATACTCATAACCTGATATCTACTGTTGATAGTTTTATTCACACTTTGCTATCTACTTTAGAAAGGTTTTTACTCACACACTATCTACTCTAGATAGTCTTATGTTCACACTTTGCACCAGCTATCTACTGTCGATAGTTTTATACTCAATTATTATTGCGAATATTCGCAATAATTATTGCGAATATTCGCAATAATTATTGCGAATATTCGCATAACATTGCGAATATTCGCAATAACATTGCGAATATTCGCAATAATTATTGCGAATATTCGCAATAACATTGCGAATATTCGCAATAACATTGCGAATATTCGCAATAATTATTGCGAATATTCGCAATAACATTGCGAATATTCGCAATAATATTGCGAATATTCGCAATAATTATTGCGAATATTCGCAATAATCACACCACCAGTTTGATTATGTAGGCCTACTTATTAATGCAATCGGTGTTTCATGCTTCGGCGTCACGGTTCTATAACTTTATAGATAGTTTGATACTCACACTTTATTACCTACTGAAGATAGTTTTATACTTGCATGTTGCAATCTACTGAAGATACTTTTATTCTCAAACCCTGATATCTACTCTAGATATGTCATCTACATCAGATTCTTTAATACGCATACCCTGTCATCTATACTTTAGCTCGTTTTACACTCATACCCTGCTATCTACTGAAGATACATTTATACTCAAACTTTGCTATCTACTCTAGATAGTTTTATAATTACGCCCTCTAATCTACTGAAGATACTTTTATACTCACAGCCTACTACTGAAGATACTTTTATTCTCAAACTCTAATATCTACTATAAATACTCACACCCCGATTTTTACTTGTTGGGAGTTTTATTCACCCTTTGAAATCTACTTTAGAACGTTTTGTACTCACACCCTGCTATCTACTCTACATATTTTTATACTCATGATTTGCTGTCTACTGTAGATATATTTGCACGGACACCTTGTCATCTACTTAAGATTCTTTTATACGCACACCCTGCCATCTACTTTAGCTCGTTTTACACTCATACCCTGCTATCTTCTGAATATACTTTTATACTCACACTTTGCTATCTACTCTAGATAGTTTTATAATCACACCTACTATCTACTGAAGATACTTTTATTCCCACACACTGATATCTGCTATATATAGGCCTACCGTCATACTCATAACCTGATATCTACTGTTGATAGTTTTATTCACACTTTGCTATCTACTTTAGAAAGGTTTTTACTCACACACTATCTACTCTAGATAGTCTTATGTTCACACTTTGCACCAGCTATCTACTGTCGATAGTTTTATACTCAATTATTATTGCGAATATTCGCAATAATTATTACGAATATTCGCAATAATTATTGCGAATATTCGCAATAACATTGCGAATATTCGCAATAACATTGCGAATATTCGCAATAATTATTGCGAATATTCGCAATAACATTGCGAATATTCGCAATAACATTGCGAATATTCGCAATAATTATTGCGAATATTCGCAATAACATTGCGAATATTCGCAATAATATTGCGAATATTCGCAATAATTATTGCGAATATTCGCAATAATCACACCACCAGTTTGATTATGTAGGCCTACTTATTAATGCAATCGGTGTTTCATGCTTCGGCGTCACGGTTCTATAACTTTATAGATAGTTTGATACTCACACTTTATTACCTACTGAAGATAGTTTTATACTTGCATGTTGCAATCTACTGAAGATACTTTTATTCTCAAACCCTGATATCTACTCTAGATATGTCATCTACATCAGATTCTTTAATACGCATACCCTGTCATCTATACTTTAGCTCGTTTTACACTCATACCCTGCTATCTACTGAAGATACATTTATACTCAAACTTTGCTATCTACTCTAGATAGTTTTATAATTACGCCCTCTAATCTACTGAAGATACTTTTATACTCACAGCCTACTACTGAAGATACTTTTATTCTCAAACTCTAATATCTACTATAAATACTCACACCCCGATTTTTACGTGTTGGGAGTTTTATTCACCCTTTGAAATCTACTTTAGAACGTTTTGTACTCACACCCTGCTATCTACTCTACATATTTTTATACTCATGATTTGCTGTCTACTGTAGATATATTTGCACGGACACCTTGTCATCTACTTAAGATTCTTTTATACGCACACCCTGCCATCTACTTTAGCTCGTTTTACACTCATACCCTGCTATCTTCTGAATATACTTTTATACTCACACTTTGCTATCTACTCTAGATAGTTTTATAATCACACCTACTATCTACTGAAGATACTTTTATTCCCACACACTGATATCTGCTATATATAGGCCTACCGTCATACTCATAACCTGATATCTACTGTTGATAGTTTTATTCACACTTTGCTATCTACTTTAGAAAGGTTTTTACTCACACACTATCTACTCTAGATAGTCTTATGTTCACACTTTGCACCAGCTATCTACTGTCGATAGTTTTATACTCAATTATTATTGCGAATATTCGCAATAATTATTGCGAATATTCGCAATAATTATTGCGAATATTCACTAATAACTATTGCGAATATTCGCAATAACATTGCGAATATTCGCAATAATTATTGCGAATATTCGCAATAACATTGCGAATATTCGCAATAACATTGCGAATATTCGCAATAATTATTGCGAATATTCGCAATAACATTGCGAATATTCGCAATAATATTGCGAATATTCGCAATAATTATTGCGAATATTCGCAATAATCACACCACCAGTTTGATTATGTAGGCCTACTTATTAATGCAATCGGTGTTTCATGCTTCGGCGTCACGGTTCTATAACTTTATAGATAGTTTGATACTCACACTTTATTACCTACTGAAGATAGTTTTATACTTGCATGTTGCAATCTACTGAAGATACTTTTATTCTCAAACCCTGATATCTACTCTAGATATGTCATCTACATCAGATTCTTTAATACGCATACCCTGTCATCTATACTTTAGCTCGTTTTACACTCATACCCTGCTATCTACTGAAGATACATTTATACTCAAACTTTGCTATCTACTCTAGATAGTTTTATAATTACGCCCTCTAATCTACTGAAGATACTTTTATACTCACAGCCTACTACTGAAGATACTTTTATTCTCAAACTCTAATATCTACTATAAATACTCACACCCCGATTTTTACTTGTTGGGAGTTTTATTCACCCTTTGAAATCTACTTTAGAACGTTTTGTACTCACACCCTGCTATCTACTCTACATATTTTTATACTCATGATTTGCTGTCTACTGTAGATATATTTGCACGGACACCTTGTCATCTACTTAAGATTCTTTTATACGCACGCCCTGCCATCTACTTTAGCTCGTTTTACACTCATACCCTGCTATCTTCTGAATATACTTTTATACTCACACTTTGCTATCTACTCTAGATAGTTTTATAATCACACCTACTATCTACTGAAGATACTTTTATTCCCACACACTGATATCTGCTATATATAGGCCTACCGTCATACTCATAACCTGATATCTACTGTTGATAGTTTTATTCACACTTTGCTATCTACTTTAGAAAGGTTTTTACTCACACACTATCTACTCTAGATAGTCTTATGTTCACACTTTGCACCAGCTATCTACTGTCGATAGTTTTATACTCAATTATTATTGCGAATATTCGCAATAATTATTGCGAATATCCGCAATAATTATTGCGAATATTCGCAACAACATTGCGAATATTCGCAATAACATTGCGAATATTCGCAATAATTATTGCGAATATTCGCAATAACATTGCGAATATTCGCAATAACATTGCGAATATTCGCAATAATTATTGCGAATATTCGCAATAACATTGCGAATATTCGCAATAATATTGCGAATATTCGCAATAATTATTGCGAATATTCGCAATAATCACACCACCAGTTTGATTATGTAGGCCTACTTATTAATGCAATCGGTGTTTCATGCTTCGGCGTCACGGTTCTATAACTTTATAGATAGTTTGATACTCACACTTTATTACCTACTGAAGATAGTTTTATACTTGCATGTTGCAATCTACTGAAGATACTTTTATTCTCAAACCCTGATATCTACTCTAGATATGTCATCTACATCAGATTCTTTAATACGCATACCCTGTCATCTATACTTTAGCTCGTTTTACACTCATACCCTGCTATCTACTGAAGATACATTTATACTCAAACTTTGCTATCTACTCTAGATAGTTTTATAATTACGCCCTCTAATCTACTGAAGATACTTTATACTCACAGCCTACTACTGAAGATACTTTTATTCTCAAACTCTAATATCTACTATAAATACTCACACCCCGATTTTTACTTGTTGGGAGTTTTATTCACCCTTTGAAATCTACTTTAGAACGTTTTGTACTCACACCTGCTATCTACTCTACATATTTTTATACTCATGATTTGCTGTCTACTGTAGATATATTTGCACGGACACCTTGTCATCTACTTAAGATTCTTTTATACGCACACCCTGCCATCTACTTTAGCTCGTTTTACACTCATACCCTGCTATCTTCTGAATATACTTTTATACTCACACTTTGCTATCTACTCTAGATAGTTTTATAATCACACCTACTATCTACTGAAGATACTTTTATTCCCACACACTGATATCTGCTATATATAGGCCTACCGTCATACTCATAACCTGATATCTACTGTTGATAGTTTTATTCACACTTTGCTATCTACTTTAGAAAGGTTTTTACTCACACACTATCTACTCTAGATAGTCTTATGTTCACACTTTGCACCAGCTATCTACTGTCGATAGTTTTATACTCAATTATTATTGCGAATATTCGCAATAATTATTGCGAATATTCGCAATAATTATTGCGAATATTCGCAATAACATTGCGAATATTCGCAATAACAGCGCGAATATTCCCAATCATTATTGCGAATATTCGCAATAACATTGCGAATATTCGCAATAACATTGCGAATATTCGCAATAACATTGCGAATATTCGCAATAATATTGCGAATATTCGCAATAACATTGCGAATATTCGCAATAATATTGCGAATATTCGCAATAATTATTGCGAATATTCGCAATAATCACACCACCAGTTTGATTATGTAGGCCTACTTATTAATGCAATCGGTGTTTCATGCTTCGGCGTCACGGTTCTATAACTTTATAGATAGTTTGATACTCACACTTTATTACCTACTGAAGATAGTTTTATACTTGCATGTTGCAATCTACTGAAGATACTTTTATTCTCAAACCCTGATATCTACTCTAGATATGTCATCTACATCAGATTCTTTAATACGCATACCCTGTCATCTATACTTTAGCTCGTTTTACACTCATACCCTGCTATCTACTGAAGATACATTTATACTCAAACTTTGCTATCTACTCTAGATAGTTTTATAATTACGCCCTCTAATCTACTGAAGATACTTTTATACTCACAGCCTACTACTGAAGATACTTTTATTCTCAAACTCTAATATCTACTATAAATACTCACACCCCGATTTTTACTTGTTGGGAGTTTTATTCACCCTTTGAAATCTACTTTAGAACGTTTTGTACTCACACCCTGCTATCTACTCTACATATTTTTATACTCATGATTTGCTGTCTACTGTAGATATATTTGCACGGACACCTTGTCATCTACTTAAGATTCTTTTATACGCACACCCTGCCATCTACTTTAGCTCGTTTTACACTCATACCCTGCTATCTTCTGAATATACTTTTATACTCACACTTTGCTATCTACTCTAGATAGTTTTATAATCACACCTACTATCTACTGAAGATACTTTTATTCCCACACACTGATATCTGCTATATATAGGCCTACCGTCATACTCATAACCTGATATCTACTGTTGATAGTTTTATTCACACTTTGCTATCTACTTTAGAAAGGTTTTACTCACACACTATCTACTCTAGATAGTCTTATGTTCACACTTTGCACCAGCTATCTACTGTCGATAGTTTTATACTCAATTATTATTGCGAATATTCGCAATAATTATTGCGAATATTCGCAATAACATTGCGAATATTCGCAATAATATTGCGAATATTCGCAATAACATTGCGAATATTCGCAATAACATTGCGAATATTCGCAATAATTATTGCGAATATTCGCAATAATATTTCTAATTTTTTTTTTTTTTTTTTTTTTGGCACTAATATGCTTCCGTATAAAAGAAAGGCAACCAACAAAATTATATGTCAATAATTACACTTATAAGGGAACAACCCAAAAGTTCGACGAGGCCCTATAAACGAAAGTCCTTTCGTTAGGGAGGGAGGGGGTCAAAAGGTCCGATTACATTTGTAAAAAAGTAGTTAAAACATCGGTCAAAGTTTATCTTTTTTAAAGGATTTAATATATACATTTTTTTTAAATTTTTTTTTCTGAAGTACGATATTGACATTTACAGTGTGGTTGCTTCAAAATGATTTCAAATCAATATAGAGTGCAGTACTCGCAACCTGCAACTTGTAAGTTCATTTTTAAAGCAGCTGTACCGCATTTTGGTTTTTTTATTTGAAAATCCAGCATTTTAGAATTTCTTCCATAAACGAGATCAATATCCTAGCATTGTTGCACCCCCTCCACAACCCTATCCACCATAGCGACGGCCTTGTATCCTTTGAATACGGGTTGGAATTTTCGATATTTGACACTTACGTTAGAGGGGAGGGGGGGGTTAGCCTTCTAACGAAAGGACTTTCGTTTATAGGGCTTCATCGAACTTTTGGGTTGTTCCCTAACCAAAGTCTGGATTTTCAGCAATCACGACTGGACAAAAAGTCTACTGTGTAGTTTGTCTTTTCCCCGTCTATTTAGTGTAGAAATAATGAAGTTCAATAAAACTTAATAATATTGAAAGGGATTTATTGAGTTTTCTGTGATTATTGTCTTTTTTTACGAGAAGGTAATATTCTTTTGTTTACCATTTCTACATACTTTTAATAAAAGTAACACACAAGTGGACCTTGGTCACATTCTTTTAACCCCATGCATGAGAACTACCTGCCTATTTGGTCAAAAAGAAGCATGGAAAGTAGCACTACTCCCCATTCCAGAAAAATACAGCACTAATTTTTTGGGATCAAAAAAAAGTTCTGCCAAATGAAACATAACTCAATCCTATAATCATTCACAGGGCCGGATTTACCTTTTTTGGGGCCCTGGGCCAGGCCAAAATTTGGAGGCCCCCAAATGCACCGAGAGAAAGGTATGTGCACTCAAAACGGATCCTAGATATTTTGATCTAGTTTTTAAAATTAATAAAAACAAAATATTTGGCCCAAGAATTTTTTTGTTAGGATGCACGAAAAAGAAGTGGGCCAAAAACCGTTATTTTTGGGATTTTGGGCCAAAAATGGCATTTTGGCTCAAATTTGACCTCACAGATGAACTTATCAAGTCTTTGCCATTCTAAATATGTATACTTTTATATACTTTAGACCAACAATTTAGAAGTTATGAGGCCCGAAACTTTCCATAATTGCAGGGTTCAGACCAACCTTAAATTGTTTCAATGCATACAAAGACGCAGATAAATTAATGAGATGTCATTGGAGTTGGAATAGATAATAGGTGTCCAAATACTTTTGGACTAGTAGTGGTATCAAACAATAAAAGAAACTTGACCTTGCGTGACATTGAACTGCCATATAAAATCGTTTCAAAGATTTGAGTTTGAATTATTGTAAGATCTGATTTTAAATTGCCAAATGCAATAAAAAAGATATATCAATTGTTTCTTTTTATCGCATTGCTCTTGTTATATGGGAAAGTTGTGGAATAGTGAACAAAAACAGAACAATAGGATGGCCCGGGGAAATGTGTAACACGGGGATATCACTGTGTGGTGCAGGGGGTTGTGAGAGATGTGGGAACTTTTTTAAGTAGTCTGACGCATGACGAGTATAGGACCTGATTTTTCTTATACACTGCAAAAATTGTGTCTTACCTGAGGATATTTTAAGGCGTGACTTTGAAGCCACTTTTTAGCCATGTCCTTATGCAAACTGCTATTGTATGTATGTTTGCCTGGATTATCAATAAATCAAATCAAATCAAATCAAATCAAGGCATGTAGCTAGTCTTAAGTCATGTCTTAATTATAGGATCAGAATGTGACATGTCTTACTTCATGTCCTAATTAAAGACATATTATTGAATAAGTGACTTCTAACAAGCCCGGGCTAACAAGTCACTAATGCTTCGAGTCGTGTCTTATCGTAATTTCCTATGTCTCTAAACTAGACATGACTCATATGCATAAAGTCATGACTAACCACAAGATATGTGGTTATGATATGTGACTTGCACAAAGACGCTAAATTAAGACATGTCTTCTGAAGACATGTCTCCATGATAGACACAATTTTTGCAGTGCAGTAACCATACTACCTACATCAGGCTCTGATCACTCAAGAAAGCTTAACGACGAAAGTCCACTAACCGCCCGCTCGGTCGGGACCAGTGGCGTAGATCTTTTTGACATGGGGATGACCGGTGGGATTGGAAAAATAAGTTTAATATTTTCGCGCAAAAAAATTGGCATGCACCTTTTAAGCTAAAATACCCAAATATGAGGTTAATTTGGCCATAAACCCACACACAGACGTCAGCATTGGGGGTGGGGTGATTATATGGATCATTCCCCTATCAAAATATTGGGGCGATTTATTCCCCCCGATTTGCATGTCATGTCTTGCACCATTATAGAGATATTGACATAGAAAAAAATGGCACTGATTTCGGGCTCAGTTGCCTTAATAGCATACTATCCAATATCCAGACAGACAGCAGCAGCAACAACAACAACAACAACAACAACAACAATAACAACAACAACTCAACAACTACAATAACAACAACAATAACAAAAAAAATACAACAGATTTATATAACGCCAATTGTTCAAAGGCGCTTTAGGCAGACACACGAAATTAATTTTGGCACACTTGTTAAAATGGATGGCATTTTTAATAGTAGCTTCTTGGCGAAGATTTTAATGAGGAATCAAATTTTTTTTCGAAAGTGATGTTTTGGGCACATATGTTTCAGTAAGTACAACGTCTCCATGAAGAGAATGAAACTTTGTTCTACATTTATCGGTAAAGCAGTGGTGAATCTCAACACATACAGCAATAGAATTAAGGTACCATCTATTTTCACCCCTTTTCACCCCTTTTATGTCCTAAAAGATATGTCAAAATTTGATACCTCTTTTTGGAATTTTTGTGTCAGTTCCTTTGTTCCTTTTGTGTACAGGTTTGACGATCATGTGACAAATCGAATCTGTGACGTCAATATTGATATCGATATCAATTATGCTGTTCCAGTTAAATTACATACCCATGGCCATTGGCTGTTTCTTTGCGGTCTGTATTATAATTTTGCATAATTGTTGTCAACTAAAAGAGCTTAAAAAGAATATCTAAAATGTGTTTTCGTTGGTAGAGTTTAGCATGATGTCAGCATAAGTCAGCATTAAGAGTCAGCCTTGATTTAGAGCTCATGTTCGAAAACAAGTACGCGAATAAACATTCTTCCTATCTGCTCGTAAGATTTGATAGTTATTCTAAGGATATTGACAATAATAATTATTGTCACGATTGTGGTGCTGCGTCAAAAACTAAATTTTTTATGACAGCTGTCAAAATTGGGAACACACTCAAATTGGAATAGAAACTTGTCAAATTCACCTTTTCGGTAAATCCCATAAGCCTTTGCGAGTACACCTGAGAATTCGTCATTTGACGTCACGACGACTTGCAATGCGCAGTAACGATGTTCGATAAACGATGTGCGCATCGGCGCAGATCGGTGTGACGTCAAATGACGAGGTCTCAGGTGTACTCGCAAAGGCTTATGGGATTTACCGAAAAGGTGAATTTGACGCGGGAAACTAATCAAATGGGGATATAACAGATCTTTTCAAATGACTCGCATATTCTCATCAAAATGACAAGAAACTATTCAAATAGGCCTAGATATCATTTGATAAGATTACCTTTTACACACCAGTCTGGTCAATTATTATAGAATGAGTATGGATTCTTGTCAAAAATGACCCAACCTATCAAAATTGAGTAGTTTGTCTTGTCAGAATCTTGGCAAAATGAAATGGATAATCTTGTCAAATAATGAGATGGAGATCTTCACAATTCATTTCAGTCGGCTGAGAAGCACACGAATACAAAGTTCATTTGAAGCCAAAGTGGTAATCATGGTAATGGCATCTGGCAGTAAAAAGTTGTCAAAGTCCCCCAACAGTTTTTGCACATAAGACAAGTATATGATGTTCTTTGCCTTCCAGGTTTTCTTTTACCATGTAATGGGGTGTTCTAGAAAATATAGTTTTGTAACATGTCCTAAATTTTTAGCTAATTTAGGTGTTTGGAAATAGTCGCACTTTTGTGTTTTAGGAGTCCCCCAACAGTTTTTGCACATAAGACAAGTAGGATGTTCTTTGCCTTCCAGGTTTTCTTTTACCATGTAATGGGGTGTAGAGAGCATATTTTCTGCATGGTTCGTCTTCCTGCATCCTCAGGAATCGTAGTTGTCGTAGTTAGTTATCTATATATATACATCTATCGCCTATCTATCTATCTGTAGGCCTAAGAACTTTTATTAGCTGCTTGATGAACATACCTGATGAACCTCTTCAATTCAGTCAAGCGTTGATCTTATTTTCCATGTCAGTAGGCCTAGATATCACCCAGGACTCACAGCCATAGAGCAATACTGTATAACACATGAATATAATTATATAGTATTACTTGTTAAAATAAAACGGGTTATCGGGTCAAAGTGATAATTAATAAACCTAATGAACAAATTGAGTAGTTACGCCACTGCATTCATGCCAAATGGTAGGTTTAATATTTTTTAAGTGAGGCCGATTTGGCGACCCCTAGTGGTAGCGCCCAGGGCACGTTGCCCCTCCCCCCTAGTTACGCTACTGGTTTCCTCCACTTGTAGGGTACATGTGAGGAAATTGGTCATTGTCCCATAAAAATCCAGAACACGGGTAAATGGTTTTACAGCCACCTATGTTTACATCGGAAATACATCATTCTCAAAAGGGTTGGGGTATTAATGCACACATAACGTTTGGACAGTATGTGGGACATGAGAGCACATCAGACATATTAAATTGTATTCTGAATACGAAGAATGTCCTTCTGATATCAAATAATTTAGATTTTTTGAAATTAACGATATAATACACAATTTTATGGTTAATGATTTAAAAATTGATATTTTTGACATTTAACAGTCCATGGAAGTAAATGATTATGTACTTAGAGTATATGTAGCTGGGATGAAAAGCCGACTATCAATTGAAATTATTTGACCTTTTGTATTGAAGATATGGATTTTTCTTATGGTCTTTTGGGGGAAAAATGTATAATTTATCTTCAATATGAAAGGTCAAAATTTTCAATTTTTTGTTGGCAGTTCATGGGGCTAAAATGGCCAAATATGAGGTTACCCGCATGAGAAACCCACATACAGGCGTCAACATTGGGCGATAATTGTATGGATATGGACCATCCCATCCCCCAGGCCCATGGCAAAATATTGCCACACAGCCATGGATCTACGCTTTATGGACTGATGTACTCTCGGGTCCCACAAAAATACTGTGCAAACTTGCTATTCATGTATGTCTTTTATGTTTTTAATACTCGGCTTTTGGCTTAATCAGGCTATATGTTATGACATTAAAGAAAGGTTGAACTTTGATGATTTTTACGATCAGTCGGGTGATCAAATCATTGAAAATATATACCTGTTAAACAAATAAACTAGGGGAATTCCCTCGGTAATGTTGATGCAATTCTATTGTGCAGACGTGTATTGTTATGGCTTTGATGTCATCATGGTCATAGCACATTATACATTATATTTGTAGGAATTCTTTGGTAACTTGATGTTTATTACTAATTTCAATCAAATTTGAATGAAAGGCGTCAACAGAAATGGTATCTCTTGCGGCCGGATGATCACAGCGGATCAACGATTTTACTATATTTACCAGCCTCCTGAACTGTACCGCTGATAGGTCACTTATATGGGTATTTCTCTGAAAAGGTGTACTATTTGAAGATAGGCAAATATGAATTTGAAAATGATTATAAAAATGTTTCCTTTACATATCTGTAAGGATGTAAGTCTCTAGTGCATGAAAACAATATTTGGCGCAATCTTAGGGCGCCCTCTATATTATAGAGGCGTAATCTGCAGGTTGTGCCAGGTGAGCATCATCTCCGTCACATTTAGGCCAAAAAGGAAATAAGGACAAAAAATTGTTAAAACTCTTAATTATGAGTTTTATGGATAACTTGTAAGTTGCTTGATTCATGTTTGCTTTTAAAAAAAAAAAAAAATATGATTTTGTACTTTCGTCATTTAGTTGGGACAATGAGAGGCAGGCTGTACGGAAAATGTCATGTCTGTTAGTATTTTTTTATACAAACTTAAGTATATTCATAATTTTGCTTGAAATAACTAAATAAATTTCTATTGACATAGTAAACACATACAATATCAATTACATTTCCAAATAGTAAATTCCATGTTGCCTGGGTCAAAGGTCAAATAAAGGTCAACAACAATTGTGATGGAGATGACAATGCTGTGATGGAGATGATATTTATACACAAATTCCTATAGAGAATCATCTCCGTCACAGACATTTGATTTCAGTAATGTTTTCACACTACTTGAAAATTAAATTCATACAGATGAGAAGGTCTAGAATTGGTAAGCATTTTCTGATAAACTAAACTGGACTTCGCTGTATCTCAAGATCCGGTGATGTGATGGAGATGATGGTGATGTGACGGAGATGATATTTCTACACGAATTCCTATAGAGAATCATCTCCGCCACGGCAAATTGTGACGCCAACTGATGTAGCGGAGATGATGGTTCAGACATTGCTTACGATTAATAGCAGAGTTAATCTTACCCACGTGTTACATATCACCACAACAGTTTGTGGGACATATTCAACCATCATTATTTTCCGGAAAATTTCAACAATAAGAGTTATATCAAATTGATCAGAAACGTTTGGAGATGATGTTGAATAAAGGTACGCGCAAGTATACTTGAAGATACCCTCAAAATTGGCAGGAAAAGAGTGCCAATGTGCATCTATTCCGGGTTGATGTTTTTCGTCGTCTGTAAAAGGCAGCGTACAGGGTCAAATTATTGACCTCTGATATTTGGTCTTCACCTCCAGTCGTTTTGATGCCAATGTGACGGCAATGATGCAAAACCAAGGGACAGCAATTTTTGACACAAATTTTTGAATTATTCCATAATATTGACTTTAGAAGTGGTTTTAAGCATTTAAACCTTCTTAGACATGATATTTACCCCAGTCAGTGGTAATTTTCACTTCCCACACTTGCTCACAAAAATACTACAAAATCACTAAAATTCGGTGCGTGACATCGGGACATGGGGTTTTCAGGGGGGTCGTCAGATATTGAAGAATTTTTTGACTCCAAGAAATTAATTTTTCCCCACTTGGATGTTCTGAACTATTTTTATACATACAAAAGTCCATGACTAAGCCAAAAAAGAAAAACAAAATCAGCTTTTAAAACTTTTATGAGCGCCGAAAGTCGCGGGACTTAAAAGTTACTCTTTTCAGAGAATCACCCATATAAGTTGTGACTCGCAAAATAAATACAAATGGGAACGAACTTTATGCGAATAACCAGTGAAATCATCAACAAATTTGATAATGATCTGGAACCGAAACTATAAAATCATTAAAGAAACTTAAATACGACTATTTACGCAGTGGCGTAACTAGACATTTTCATTTGGGGGGGCAAGCGGGGGCAAACATAATAAATGAGGGGGCAGGAATCCAGCACCTTTTGGCGACAAAAGAAGTGTATGGTACAAATGCGCGTGAAGCGCGCGAAAATTTGTGGCATATTGAAGCTAAACTGGTGACATATGGTAAAGAAGTGGAATAAATGCGCGCGAAGCGCGCAAAAATGTGTGTTTTTTAAGGTTAAAATGACCAGATATGAGGTTAATTAATAACTCTCAGAAGTAGGCCTACTATAACTTTTTCATTTGGGGGGGGGCAAACAGGGGGCAAGGGTTCAAAATGGGGGGCTCCAGCCCCTGGCCCCTCCGCTGGTTACGCCACTGTATTTACGAGAGAACAAAACGGAATATATGCCAATGTTTTGAATAACTAAAATGAAAGTATGAAACATGGTATGTGCGTTTCTTGTCAATCTTGGCACCTAGGTGACCATGGTGACCCCTGTATAAAGCATAACATTCAGTGGCGTAGCCAGTGGGGTGGGGTGGGATGGGGGGGGGCAGGGGCCAGTGTTCTCCCCGTTCGTCATGGCCGTCGGTTCATGTAAGGCCGTCGGTAGATGGAAGGTGTTGGTGAAAAAAAATTGGGTTAACAATAGACTATTTTTGACCCAGGGTGACAGAAAAAATGGGAGAATTATAAAATAATGATGAAAATTGTTAATAATAGGGGAGAGTGGGGTAGACCCGGGCACCTTTCGTTAAAGGCTTAATGTACGATTTCCTTCAAATTTTAAATTTGTCATTATATACTCAAAATGCTGAAATAATACTAGTAATAATGATCGGGAATGGTTTCTATCCATTTTGAGCTGAAATAACGAGGTAACGTGAAAGAAACACTGCTTGTTATTTTGGCCGTTTAACACGCAGTTCTATGGGCGGACATAAAGTCATAATTTCTTGAATTATGACTTTATGTCGAACTTTGCTCTGTTTACCTACAAACACAACAAATTTGGCTGATTCCATTTAGGTGCAAGTTGTGACATGTGTAAACATTACAAATATGCCAAAAAATCAGGTTTGAAAAAATTAACCAAATTCATATTATAAGATCGTACATTATGACTTTAAGGCTACACAGGTACAAGATTAAATAAAGTTCATCAGTAAAAATCATATCAATGCAAAGTAGGAGTAACCAGTTTTTGATAACTCAACATCTATAGTTAATAAGTTATAATTAAAAAAACAAAATGGTAGAAAATGATGGGGTAATGCCGGACACAGGGTAATCCCGGACACGTGATTGCTGCTAAGAGGGAAAGTGGAGTGGGATGATAATCCCCTAGATGGTATTAGGTACTTCTGTTACCTCAAACATACAACTATGGGGGCTGTCGTTGTTGTTTATATTTTCGAAATAACAAGTGTCTGGCATTACCCCATCTGTATAGAGACGTATGTGTGTCCGTGATTACCCCTCACAGTCCCGACTTGATTTTTCAGTGCTTGTTCTACTTACCCACTTTTAAGATACCAAAATTCATACATCCAGCTAACAATCAAGTATCGAACATAATTTTCATCCATACTAAATCTGTGTTTCTTATCGCATTAACTGTCACCCAGCTAATAAATCACTGTTCAGATAAAAAGTCAAAAATGACAATTTTTGTTTTTCGTAATTTCCACAAAGAAAGACGAGACCCAAAGCGCTGGTAGTAGTACACGTGAGGTACACCTTGAGGTAGCTAATACCCCAAGGTAGTATAATAGCGCCACCATTCTCCGTTTAGCTGCAATCGATGTGTCCGGGATTACCCACTGTCCGGCATTACCCTACTTTCCCCTATGAAAATTTTGTGTTTTTATGTTGGTACCGCCTAATATCCTCTTTTTTTGTTTTTTGTTTTTTGCTCTTCACTTTTTCAAACCAGCTAAAAACAATTTGGGTCAACAAATCACAACACCACGGATAACATCAACATAACCATGATAACGTGAACTTAAGGGGGTACTACACCCCTGGCCAATTTTGTGCCTATTTTTGCATTTTTCTCAAAAATTATAGTGCATTGGTGACAAGTAAGATATGTATATTATAGGGGCAAGGACTACAACTACTGCACTGGAAATTTTATTTCATCACAGACAACAGTTGTGGAGTTACAGTCAAAAATGAGGGAAAACCAATATTTGATCAATAAATCAATAACTACTTGCCTTGAGTTGCCGAATTTTCAGTGCAGTAGCTGTAGTCCTTGCCCCTATAATATACATATCTTACTTGTCACCAATGCGCTAAAATTTTTGAGAAAAATGCAAAAATAGGCACAAAATTGGCCAGGGGTGTAGTACCCCCTTAACCATGCTCGAATTTAATTCAAATTATGAAGTTAAAACATATGTGATGCGATCAAGCAAAATCAGTCGGAACTCGGAAATATTAAATTTTCAGTTTCTTACAGGATAGTAAAAAGCATTTACAAAACTGCATTTTGCAGAAAACCCCATTAAAACTGAGCAACCAGTTCCAAAGATATGGGCAATTAAAGAGTTCCCAAAACAAGAGGAAACAAAAGGAAATATTACCTTTGTTTGGCTATATCTCAAAATCAATATTTCCGAGTTCCGACTGATTTTGCTTGATCGCATCACATATATCATTATTGATCACCTTAACAATATAAAATACCATCAAGTTCTTGTTAATGTTGCCATCAAAGCGTTGTTCTCATCCCGGAGAGCCGGGTTCTTAGCTAGCTGTCCCGTATGTAGAACCCTCAAGAGAAAAAGGTTCTTGAAAATTTAAAGAACCAAAAATGGTTCTTTCTCTTCAGAACCCTATTCAGGTCTAAAACTGGTTCTTTCTGACATATCCAGAGCCATTTAAAGGTCTTAAATGGTTCTTTCTCTTCTTTGCAGAACCATTTAAGGTTCCACATACAGCTAAAGAACAATTTTAGGGTCTGCTTAGAACCGGTTTTTTCTAAGAGTATGCTACAATACATGTTATATAAACTAGATTTTTGCCCCTATATGCGCATTAAAAAGAGTTCTAAAATAATTGCGTCCTCTATATGGAATCAATCAGTCCTCAACGGTTCTGTAACGTACCAAAAAGTTGCTATAAAGGTAAAAATGGATAAAGAACCTTTTAAAGAACCTATTCAGATTTAAAAAAAACCAAAAACATTTTTTCTGGAGGGTTCCATATAGAGAAAAAAAAAAAGGTTCTCTAAGGTTTTTAGAACCTTTTGCTGAGAGTCTTGTCATATCTTGTCAAGGTTCTTTTAAAAATGATTAAATCCGTAGCAATGAAAATCTAAATTGACAAAACTGCATAAAATCTGTGACAATGTCTTTTGACGTTGGAGTGCGATTTTTGTCATATCGACAACCTGCTACGATAATTGCCTTATACTCACCTTTCAGCCGCATTGCGGTTTTTTTCACCTATACTCTTCATTCCAATAAAATACAGCACTATTTTTTTTTGATTAAAAAATTACTCGTATTATCCTGTTTTGCCAAATGAAACAGCTAAATGCTAATCCTTTAGTTAGTCCTAACTGGCATTGAAAGTAAAAATTTAATTTTTTGGTCAAATTTTGGAAATAAGGGCCAAAAATATGCATTTTTATAGGGCGTTTTTCGACCTTTTTCGTATTCTGTAACAATCAAGCCCAAAGACTTGAACAAAGACTAATTTCAAGTTATGCATTCTAATTTTTGGAAAACACATTTTCCAATCTTTTTCATAACCAATTAGCAAAAATAACATATAATATTAAAATTATGAGCTAACTCTTACCCCAGACTTGTGCCAAATCTTACAATTTTGTGACTACAATTGTAAGAATACATGCAAAATTGCAGGTTTTTGGACCATTTCCCCTCAATTAGCAAAAATATTAAAATTTAAACTTTTATTGCCAGTTTGGGGTAAGTCAGGCAATTTTTACAGGTGAGAATTAATTGGGCTATGCCAGAAAATAAGTGCACACCCCCTATAGAGGAGTAAGTTGTCAATCAAAGAAGATTTCCAGATTCTTGAAAACGACTGGAATTCCAGTTGCCCATGTTACTGGGAAAAGCTTGGAAACGCAATAAGATGGACCAAAAATCACAGAATTGTCCGAAATGAGCCCCTCAATTTTAGGATTTTTGATTGTGAACTATTTTTTTTTTCGGTGGGTTCAGTCTTCACTGACAATGTGTACGCATGATGGTTCCAATTAGGGGTACTTTTCAAGAAATGTCCGCGGAATTTTCGAGGACAAAATTGTTCGCGATTGTCCAAATTAGGGGTGTTTTGGAGCAAAATTGTCTTTGAAATGAAAAATAGGGTGTATTTCTAGGACTTTCGTCCGCGTTTTACTGCTACAGTTTTCGTTATTGTCCTCATTTCCCCGTGAAATAGGGAGAAAATTCAAAAGCGTCCTTGAAATGGTAAAAATAAGGGTATTTATTTCGGAAAAATGTCCTTGATTCCTGGTGATAAGGGGTGAAATGAAAATGCGTCCTCAAAATGATAAAAATAGGGGAGGTATTTGGGGGCAAATTTCCCTTGATTTCGCGCAAAATAGGGGGTAAAATTGCTGCAAATGTCCTCGATTCCCCGTGAAATAGGGGTCATTTTCAAATCCTGGAACGGTCATACGTCCTACCTTTAAATACAAACTGAACCCACCGGGGATTTTTTTTGTATTAATACACTTTGAAAGTCTGGATTTCCAGCAATCATATGTGGGCAAAAAGGCCGGAAATCCGAGCTCCTCTATAGGGGGTGTGCATCTATTTTCTGGAATACCCCATTGGAGGCAGTTTAACACCAGAATTTATGCCTATCTCAGCTGTTTGTCTGAAGATTTTGCTCTGTTTTTGTCTAAGTCACATGCCAAAGTCAGTCACATGCATGTCAGTGATTATGTGATCACCCTAATCGTGTTTGATAATTCGTCTCATTAGCCTATCATTTATTCATGTCCAAATATTGGTAAATAGGAGTAACTACAGAATACCCCGCTCGGGGTGCCTAACCCAACCCCAACCCCAACCCCAACCCCAACCCTAACCCTAACCCTAACCCTAACCCTAACCCTAACCCTAAACCCTAACCCTAACCCTAACCATAACCCTAACCCTAACCCTAACCCTAACCCTAACCCTAACCCTAACCCTAACCCTAACCCTAACCCTAACCCTAACCCTAACCCTAACCCTAACCCTAACCCTAACCCTAACCCATACCTAACCCTAACCCTAACCCTAACCCTAACCCTAACCCTAACCCTAACCCTAACCCTAACCCTAACCCTAACCCTAACCCTAACCCTAACCCTAACCCTAACCCTAAGCCTAACCCTAACCCTAACGCTGTGTTGGGAGGTGAGGTGCATGGGTATTCTGTTGTGAATAAATATGTTTATGCATGCTTGAACCATATTTTGTACCTTTTCTCAAAATGACAAAAAACGAGTTTTGCAATTAATCGTAGTATGGTGACGATTATGCATCATCCATTGCTATATGTTTTTCGTGTTTGACTGTTTGTTTCAACGATTTATCAAAAAATAACAGCGAATGTATATCCATTGACCTGCCAAGTTCTACCAAGCATGGGTGTCTCAGCCATCTAACACCATGAACACTATACCGTTAAATTCGGCGTAAATGGTCCTTGCTTCGCTGCCATAAAGCGGCCCTGATTATCCCGGTGTAAAAACTTGCTTACCGGCCCCGTTGTATCTGAATAAAAACCTTTAAGGGTAGACGAGGTATTGTTGGTCGAAGCAGCCAATAAATAGATTTACATTGTCTAAATCAATAACACTTTGATGTTTTGCAAAAGTTCATTCTACAAATCATATGATTTGAAAACTTGCTTGATTTATTGGTGTGAATGAGTTATGTACGTTTTACAAAAGTGTTGCTGTTTCAGCCCTCTTTACAACATACTCAAATAACCACAGGATAACAAAAATATATCTGTGATATTTGAATTCTTCTACACACTCGCTATGAATGATCAATGCAATTTTTGCAAAAGCTCACTACCATTAGCAAGATGCTGTGGACTACCAAATCGCAACAGTTTAAAATAGGTGCAACAGTTTAAAATAGTTGCTAACCTTAAACATGTTAAATGCCGAGATGCCGCTACGAAAACCGGGCTACAAAGTACGGACTGTACACATAAGGTATACCGTACTAAAAACTAGAATGCACCAAATCCTTTAGCATGTTTAGTAGGCTAAAGTTATAGGCCTATATACTTGTATGCTAATAATACCGATAAACGCAGCTCAGCCTATAGGCCTATACTTGTATGCTATACCGATGTAACGCAGCTCCCGAGCTCTACGGGATGAGAACTACGCTTTGATGGCAACATTAACGAGAACTCGATGGTATTTTATTGTTAGGGTGATCAATTGATTTATGTGTTTGAACTTCATAAATATAATATATAATAATAAATACAATTTGAATTAAATTCGAGCATGATTAAGTTCATGTTATGTTATTATGTTATGCTTTATACAGGGGTCACCTAGTTGCCAAGATTAACAAAAAACACCCATACCATGTTTCATACTTTCATATTGGCATATAATTGCGTTTTGAAATATTTTTTTTTTCACTTGTATAAAGTTTCTTTTATGATTTTATATTTTAGTTCCAGGTCATTATCAAATTTGTTGATGATTTTAAAAAGTTCGCCCGGGAAAGTTCGTTCCCATTTGTATTTATTTTTCAGAAAATTGGCCCCGAGCCATCATGTATCCAAATGTAAAGGTCTTCTTAAAATATTAACGTTTCTTCAACTGGTTGCTTGAGGGCGAGAGAATACGATCTGCAAGAAGTCTTGGGCTTGCCATATAGGTGAAAATTCTCTCCATCTCCCATGATTTTGACCGTTCGCAGCTCCGAAAGATTCTCTTTCCGCACGCCGCAGCTCCCAAAGACTGACACCATTTTGAATTCCGGGAAGCATACCCATCATAAAAAATGATGATATGCTCCCTCCCCGAAGTTTACCTCATCGAAGACAGAATATGACAACACTATGGACCACAATGACCTCATCCCAATGGCATAGTTCAATAACCTCAATTACACAATCAGTGCAATATTTGACCTCAAGTTGCAGAGTGTGAGTTTTTGTACCCAAATTTTCAAATGTCATTCATTGAATGCATGTTATGGATCCTAGTGCAACTAGTATTTATATGACCTGCTCGTTTATATAAATTTATATAAATTTTAAAGCTATTTAAGTTAAACGAAGTCTAACGAACGAACAAACACTTTATTTTGATACAACAAATAATCTAGAATTCTCAGCTGGTAAACATAATAGTTAAATCGTTGATCCGCAAGAGACACCTTTCTGTTGACGCCCTTCATTTAAATTTGATTGAAATCAGTCATATAAAACATAAACTTGATCATGTTTTACAGTTCTCATGGTTACCAAAGAATACCTAAAAATAACTCTTTTATGGTTTGTTCTATGACCATGATGACATGAAATGAACAATACAGGTCTGCACAAATAGAATTGTACCAGGCAGAGCTATCGCGTCGCATAACCGTCCCCCGGTGCCCGCATATGGCAAGCCAAGGGGTCCAAAAGCGTGGAACTGCTACGCGTAGCTTCTTTCTCGTTACGAGCAGCTGTTTGACCAATCAAAATAGTCAAATTTAATCACGTGGTTGGGTCGTTAGCTGCGCGTAGTATAGTGCTAGGTATCCTCTTTCACAATTATTATCTTGTAATTAATTTACGGAATTAGCATAGATAACGAACGGTTAAGGAGGTCAAATCACAGCACGTGTCCAGAGAACATGTTGCTAATGCCTGGCTAAAATGACACAAAGCATATTTATTTAGTGTTTCCAAGTTTACACCGTGTTTAATAGCAAGTAACTTTATACTCGGGCTGTATTAGCGGTGCAGGGGATATGAAGGTCAAACAACAACTACTACTGATGTAAAGCGCTGTGTAAAGATATTGCAGGGAAAGCGATATCACATGCCACTGTGTAAATATGGAAAGAGTAAAATGGGTCATCATTTTTTTCGGAACGGGGGGGGGGGTCCTAAATTTACAAAAAGTCGGCGTCAATAAATTGCGGCCCTCACTATTTCGGCATCAAAATGTTATGACCCCCGACTCCCACCACCGATACACCTTACCCCGTAGACAGGCTAAAATTGTATTGAAATCAGTCTTTTGAATACAATAAACACACTATCTGTAGTCATCTTGTGACTCCCTACATTTTGTAATTATCAATTTATGACCCCCTCCCTCTTATTTTTCTTTCCAAAAAAGTATGACCCCCTATATTTGGGATCCCCTTCCGAAGAAAATGATAGCCCCTAAATATAGAACAATCATCATTCTCTTCAGATATTACTTTAATAGCACCTGTACCATTTTTTGCTGATATACTATACAGATATTTTCATTTACAAAAATTAACAACGTAATATTTGTGACCTTTGGGGTTTTATCCTCCTCAAGTGTCAGGGATCATTTTCTGCAAGTTAAAGACCGATCAGAGCAACTTCAAATTTGACCTAATCTTTGACCTCGGATGACCTTTGCGGTTTCATGCTCCTGAAGTGCAAGGGATCATTTTCTGCCAGTTACAGCTCGATCAGATCAACTTAAATTTAACCTGACCTTTGACCTCGGATGACCTTTGCAGTTTCACACACCTGAAGTGCCAGGGATCAATTCCCCGAGTTACAGGCCGATCGGAGCAACTTAAAATTTGACCTGACCTTTGACCTCAAGTGTCAGGGATTGTTTTCCTGAGTTAGAGCATGATCAGATTCACATCGATAGCTGCTTCATTACATTTCACGCAAATATTTTCACAAAATGACCCATATTAAGCCTTACATGAACTTTGACCCATATCTGTGCTACAACTTATTTGAAGCTTGGGCCAGCAGTTCTTCTGACTAAGTTTGGTGGTCATAGCGCGTATATTTAAAGGAGGAGATGCAATTTTAGATTTTCATAAAATGACCCCTAATAACCCTAAGTGACCTTTGACCTCTATCTGTGTGTAACTTATATTGGGTCAGCATGGGTCAACATGGATCAGTGCTTTCTGTGGCTAAGTTTGGTCGAAATCGGTTCAAGCGTCTGGCACTAGTAGCACTTTTTGTGTCTACTACAGAAAGAAGAAAGAAAGAAAGATTTTGGCGCTTCACAGTAGGCCCTATATCAGGTGACTTTTAAATGATTTGCTCATCCGGAGGATCGTAAAATCATCAAAATTCAGATTTGGCACCTTTGTTAGTGTCATAGATGTACCGTGCATAGCCTATTCGTAATTAAGCCAAAAGCCGAGTATTAAAGACAAATATAAACATTTTACATGAATCTGATTTCCCCATTTAAGGGTACACTAGCAGTGGCGTACCGTGGCCGCCCCAACCCCGGGGGGCTGAAGAAGAAACAATTTTGCCGCCCCTTCCTTAACAGCCCGAAAAGGTGGACCCAATTTTTTGTACGGTGGTTTGAAAAAGTGAAGAGCAAAAAAAAAAAAAAAAAAAAGGATTTCAGGCGCTAGCGCCCTAAAAGTAACCTTTTTTCAAAATTTTTTAGGCTTTTTCAATTTTTTTCGCCCTTTTTTCTTTGCTAATTCGTTTTGCCGCCCCTTCGTTTTTGCCGCCCCTGTTTTTGCCGCCCTTCTTCTTCCGCCGCCCCTTCGTTTTTGCCGCCCCTACTTTGACCCCGGGGCTGGCGCCCCAAAGCCCCCAAATACGCGCATGACTAGGTATTGTTTGTAGAAGCAGCATCTATGACAATGAAAAAGGTATCAAAATGTGAATTTTGATGATAATTACGATACGATCGTCTGAATGAGCAAATCACCGAATGGACCTTTAAACCCTGTTACCTTTAAATCCGTAGTGGCTCGGGAACCGAGGCAAATCCAACATATTTCCTTAAATCACTGCGTTGTCTTTTTAAAGACATTTCTTGTTTCAAATGTTTTTTATTTTACTTGGCCTAACAGTCCACGAAGTAAACTGTATGAATTTAATAATATGTACTTAAAGTGTATGTAGCTGGAAGGAAAAGCCGTCCATCATTTGAAAATTCTGACCTTTTAAATTTGTATTGAAAATATACATTTTCGGTCTTTTTTTGGGAACATACACTTGGATAATATTATATAAAAATTATACAATGTTCCATGAAGCATGTTGTTTGTCATGTATTTCATTTTGAATCTATTGAACTGACAAAGACTAATATCAAGATAAATAGATTCATTAAGCAAAACTGCCCTGGGAATATGCGTCATGTCAAAAGGAGACACTTTTGGGCAGGATCGAGAAATAGCCAAAATCTGCCCGCGGGTGACTTTTTCACAATTTTGGTTTGTTGCGAATTTGTGATGTTTAAAATATTGTCCGAGAGTTTCAGACCGGAATATAACTAGCATCTTGTATTTTTTTAGACATTTTTCAATGTAATTCCTATTCTTAACATTGTCAATAATATTTTTAAAGGCCGATATCTCAATTTCCAATTTTATAATACCAAAACTTTCGAACTCAATATCTTCGCTTAGGAATGTCCGATTTCATTGGGGAAAACGGCGTTGTGGAGCAAAATATCTCTTTATTTAAGATACCTAAAACCTCAAAATTGATAACTGCCCATAAGTGTCTCCTTTTGACATGACACGTCACATGTGTTCTGTGAAGGAAGTATTTAGAACAAATTATTTATATAGTACATTGATTGAATGACTTGATACATTGGAATTTCTATAACCTATACCCTTCCTAGAATCCCTTGCAACATACAAGATACATGTATCAGGATGTTTCACCCACCTCATGTAGTCCGACGAGTAGGACCTGTTTTTTTGCTTAGTTACCAATTATACTCTGACTCTGATCACTCAAGAAAGATTACGTAAATTTCCACTTGCGGCAATTTTGCGCAAAATTTGTCGATTATGCCCCCCTGTAAATCACTTGCCCCCCCAACGCCACCCGAAGAAAACAGCAGTATTGATGAAGTTGAAGCCCTATTCAAATACATGTATAGCTAATTTATATACTGTCAGTATATAAATTACAGATTCATGTCAAATGCCTAATATTTTGTCTTAAATGCACGGCTTTCGGTTGAACCACTATCAGGCTATGTTAGCACATCTATGACAATGACAAAGATACCAAAAGCTGAATTTTGATGATGTTTACTATCATTCGGATGAGCAAATCACTGAATGGGCCTTTAATTGACACAAAATAACACAAAATCTACAAGAACATACTATCTTGTGCAAAACACAACTCAATTTTATGTCTTCTTTTGATTCTCTGGTTTGTCGAAGAATCCAAGTGATATAAATATGTTCATTGAGGTACTTTTTATTACTAAAAAATCCATGTTGAACTTGAACTAGCTGCATATATAGCCTACATTAACAAGAACGTCACATGCTATTAGAAAAGAGCAGGGGATCATCCCGGTACTGTTGACTGTACTGTATTCAAAAATACACTCATCTACTCGAGGTTCCAGAGTAAAAAATAAGTACAGCTTGTCTGTACGCAGTACGATAATACTCATACATATGAGGGAGGCACTTATAAAGAAGAAGAAGAAGACGAAGACGAAGGCGAAGAAGAAGAAGAAGAAGAAGAAGAAGAAGAAAAAAAAGGAAGAAGGAAGAAGGAAGAAGGAAGAAGAAGAAGGAAGAAGGAAGAAAGAAGAAGAAGAAGAAGAAGAAGGAGAAGAAGAAGAAGAAGAGAATACTGAAACCTGAGATTATTATTCAGGTATAATAGTCTCAGCTGAAACTGAACAATGCATTGTGGGTAGTGTATCTTCTTTAACTGTTAACATGGTTAAAAGTACACGATGTGAATAACATAATTTAATTGTACCGTGATTTAAGTATATCAATGCTTATTTATGGCAAATTTTAAGCATGACTTATGATGCGTAGATAATAGTAGAATGTCTGCACGTAGGCCACTTGACAGGTTCAATGTTAAATATTATTTTGTTCGCAGAATTTTGCTTTTAGTCCAATATAATCAAACACATGGACATTTTTTCCAAAAAAAAACCCCACATTTTTGACATTAAAAAAAATCACATTTTTGACACAAAAAAAATCACATTTTTGACCAAAAAGTCACATTTTGACCAAAAATCACATTTTTGACAAAAATCTTATTTTCGACCAATTATCCACATTTTTGACCAAGAAAAGATTCTGAACACATAATAATGATAAAATTGGATGGTTTTTTCCACCCAATACAAAATTTATTGGTCTCGCTATGAGTTTAAAAATATTGGACTCGACTACATCTCATCCAATATTATAAAATTCATAGCTCGACCAATAAATTTGTGTATTGGGTTCAAACCATCCAATTTTATATCACAAAAGGGTTGCAGAATTATGTTGTCTCTTCCTCCTCCCCATCTTCTTCTCAAAAGTAAAATCGGGACTGGGAGGGAGACTATGCCTTCTACCGCTCGGGCCGTCCGTAACAACGATGCGTAATAGTAATCTCCCGCACAACCCTATTTCATTAGGGACTGGGTCCGCTTGGGTTAGGGTCCTTCCTTATTGATCAAATATTATATGCGTATTCCCCTCTCAGAAGTGAGAGGGACATACACAAGCGCACGATACTTACCTCCCACGACCTGATCTATGCACAAAACGAAGTTTGGGACCACAAGAAACCCCTGTACCACAGAAAAGGTTTTGACACCCCGGGAGAACAGGGATGACAACGCCCAGGTGTTGGTATCGCCCAACACTAACGAGATATCGCCCTCACCAACACACGTTTCTTGCCACCCTCTACGTGAGAACGTATGACTTTCTTGAGGGGTGGAACGCATAAAACGCGGGAAGGGCTCAGGTCGTGGGAGGTAAGTATATCGTGCGCTTGTGTATGTCCCTCTCACTTCTGATATGGGAATACACTGCGCACCCTCTACTTACCTCCCACGACCTGATCAATGCACAGAATACCACTGAGAGCTAGGAGGTGGAAGAAAGTCGTGAGAGGTAAGGAGGGCACGCAGTGCCAACTCCGCTCAACCACAACAAAAAACCACCCAACCCAAGGCTCGCCTAACGTCCTCAACCCGATCCCTGGCGGCCTGCAAGCAGTGCTGAAGTACCTACAGCTGAACGACTTGCGAGGACGTCCCCACGGTAGGTCGACTGGAAGGTGATGGGGCTCTTCCAGCCTGCTGCGTCGAGCACCTCCCTTAAGGACGTCCCAGAATGGAAGGCCCAAGAGGCCGCTTGGGAACGAGTGTTGTGACACCTGACTGTGACAGTGTCTGGGGACCCGTCATCCGTTCATGATGTTTTTGATGGGCGCAACGGATGACGGAGGCAACCCAGTGGCAAATGGTGCTTTTAGCGGCCGGCCTAAATGGCCTGGCCGATGTGATAAAAAGCTGCCTGATGCCCCTCCCCCCCTGATCTGCTCGGTACACTTTAGGTACGATCTAAGGGCCCTAACGGGGCATGACGGTTTCTCCGCCTGCCCCGCGACCAGGACCAGATCAGGGAGGAACACCGGGGTAGAGAAGGACATGATCTGGTTCTTAGCCAAAAATCCGGTCCTAGGCAGAATAGAGACAACCCCGTAGGTGAAGCGTAGATGGGGCTCGTCGAATGACAGAGCATGAATATCAGAGCAACGACGGCCGCAGGCCACTGCCACTAAGAACACTGTCTTTAGTGTCAGGTCCTGCAGCGAGAGATTCTCGAAGGGCTCAAAATCTCAGCTAGATATCACAACACCCACGGGAGGTCCCACTCCGGAACCAGGAGTGGACTGGGCCTCTCCGCGAATATGCCCTTAATGAGGGCGGAGAGGGCTGGACCCGAGGAGATAGTCATGCCTCCCCAAAGCCGTGTTGGACCGTGGCTATGACCGTCATGTACGCTTGGGCGGTCCGAGACATACAACCGCCGTGGAAAACTTCTGTAAGGAAGTCCGCGTCTACAGGGGCAGAATGGGGGTTGATTTCTCGACCGGCCACCTCATGTAGAACCGGCAAAGTCGCGAATCGTAAGACTCTCGAATCGTCTGTCGCCTGATCACTTCCATCTGACCTGCTGGCGTGGCGGAACGGACAGAAGATCCCTACGGCGAGGGAGGCTGACTGGCTCCCCACTAGGAGGTCCAGGAGGCGGGGAACCACCACTGCTTGGGCCAGAGAGAAGCGATTAGAACATGTAGAAGGAGGAAACAGCCTGCAGAGCGGGCTACTTTCTCCAGCACCCGAGGGATCAGAGCAATGGGAGGAAAGGCGTAACCGAATACGCCCGGCCCTCCCAGCTCTCCCGCATGGCGTCTCTGCCTATCGCCTGGGGGTCTTGACCCCAGGAGAAGTAGGTCGAAAGTTGATGGTTCCGATGAGACGCAAACAGGTCGACATGCGGGCGATCTGGAAGATGGATCGGCAGACTGCTGGATGAAGATGCCAATCTTCTGACGCTCCCCTCTGGGCTAAGCGCGTGGAGGACTGAAGCCCCCCTCGGGACAGTGAATCGGCCAAGGTGTTGTCTACCCCGGCCAGATGCTCCGCACGGAGGGAAATATCCCTTCGTTGACACCACCGGAGGAGGGACACCGTCTCCATGCAAAGGCTGAGACTTCTGGTGCCTTCCACTCTGTTGATGTAGGACACAACTGTCATGCTGTCGCATCTGACCAGGATGAACAGGCCGTGAATCCGCCGGCCTACAGCTCGAGAAGATTGATGTGTCTCCGAGCTTGAGTCCTCGACCACCGCCCGGAGAGCCTGATGCCCTGAAAGTGGGCTCCCCACCCTGACTTGGATGCATCCGTGGTAAAGACGTGGGAAGGACGGGTTTCGGGAATAGAACGCCTAACTGAACACTTGGCTGACCTATCCACCAGGAAAGGCAGGGGAGGAGATGCCAAGGGACCGGACTCCGGAGGCTCAAAGGATGGTGCCACGTTCGATACCGCCCGAGTAAGTACAACTGTATCTTCCTCGTGCGTAGCCGGCAGCCTGGAACCAGATATATAAGGCTGGCCATCAACCCTAGAAGGCGAAGCCACGACCGAGCCTGGACCGATGCTGTCTGCCTGATCTGCAGAGTGCAGAGCCGAACGTCGGCGATCCTCGAGCCTATAGGAGAAACCCGGCCCCTGGCGAAGTCCATATAGTCGCCCCCAGAAACTGAGGCGACTGGGATGGGGGAGAAAAAAGACTTCAGGTGGTTTATGATAAACCCCAGTGACTCGACCAGCCTGCACACCCCCGAACATCCTGGCGCAGACACTGCGGAGATGGGGCTACCAACAACTAGTCGTCTAGGTAGACGAAGATCGTGATCCCCTTCCTCCGGAGAAACTCTGCCACCGACTTGACCAGTCGAGTGAATGTCCGGGGGCCGTGGAGAGGTCAAAGGGGAGGACCCGGAACTGAAAGGCGGTACCGTCGAACACGAAGCAGAAGCCATTTCTGGTCTGACTTCTTTCTTTCCTTCTTTCTTTCCTTCCTTCATTCCTTCCTTCCTTCCTTCCTTCCTTCATTCTTTCCTTCCTTCTTTCCTTCCTTCTGAGCAAATAGCTTGTATTTTATCTCAACTTGAGCGTAATTATGCAAAAGTATAAAAAATCCTCAAAATGCTGTGTTTTATCATGTTTATCCCTTTCTTTCTTTCTTTCTTTCTTTCTTTCTTTCTTTCTTTCTTTCTTTCTTTCTTTCTTTCTTTCTTTCTTTCTTTCTTTCTTTCTTTTTTCTTTCTTTCTTTCTTTCTTTTTTTTTTTTTTTCTTTCTTTCTTTCTTTTTTTTCTTTTATTCTTTCTTTACCAACCGAGAGGGTAGCCCTGTAGCCCATAAAGAAATCTAAATTTTATGTTTTTAGATTCACCCTACTGAACGAACAGGAATATATAATTTCAGAATCATGCACACTGAGAAATACTAACCCAGGTGAACTTGAAATAAGTTTCATTTTGTACCGGGTGAACAAGGTTTGAAACTATTGCTTACAGCATTGTTCTGTGGGGTGGGTGAGTGGTGGGGTGCGCATGTGGGCGTTTGTTTTTGCCAGCAAACGAGGACACACGCTCGCACTTCATATTCAAACCACGGACCACTCTGCAATGGGGGACCGTCCTCGGTTTCTGGAGGCTCGCAATGTGGTGCACCGGTGATTCCAAGCTGGGATTACAAAGGGATTAACCAGGGTTAGGGGTTACGAACTTTTTTAATAACTTTCTTTCTTTGTAAAAATAATTTTCGTTTACGTCATCTTCATTTTGTTTGATGTCTTCTTTTTTACGTGATCATGGGTGATTCGGTATTTAAATCAATTAGAGAGGACATTGACCATCACAGTTAACACTCCATTGGGTGAAAAAACAACAAAAAAACTTCTTTATATAAAATCACATATCCATGTAATCTACTGAGCAGAATTATGTAAAAAGTAAACAAATCCTCAAAATGCTGTGTTTTATCCCTTTCTTTCTTTCTTTCTTTCTTTCTTTCTTTCTTTCTTTCTTTCTTTCTTTCTTTCTTTCTTTCTTTCTTTCTTTCTTTCTTTCTTTCTTTCTTTCTTTCTTTCTTTCTTTCTTTCTTTCTTTCTTTCTTTCTTTCTTTCTTTCTTTTCTTTCTTTCTTTCTTTCTTTCTTTTTTTTTTCTTTCTTTCTTTTCCTTTTTTCTTTCTTAGCCTAGTATTGTTTCAATGGTTCCTGAAGATAGCTTTTGATATTTTGAGAAAATGTCTCAAAACTTGGGACATAAGCATAACATTAACATAGCAGACGTGATCATGGGTGATTCGGTATTTAAATCAATTAGAGAGGACATTGACCATCATGATAGTAAAGACTCCATTGGATAAAATCACATATCCATGTAATCTCCTGAACAAATAGCTTGTATTTTTATCTCAACTCGAGCGGAATTATGTAAAAAGTATAAAAAAATCATCAAAATTGTGTGTTTTATCCCTTTCCTGCTTTCCTTCCTTTTTTTTTGAATTTTGACCAACTTCACCAAAAATATTTGAAATTTTGGCGAAAATCAGGTTTTTAATGATTTTTTTTAAATTGAGCATTTTTTGACCATTTGTGGTGCCAATTTCTCAAATTTTTCAAGTCGCTGCCTTTCAAAATATGTATATTTTTATATATTTTAGACCAACAATTTCAAAAATTTCCATAATTCCAGGGTTAAAACCACCCTTAACATAGCAGACGTTATCATTATTTAGAGGACATTGACCATCGCAGTTAACACTCCATTGGAGTGAAAAAAATACACTTCTTTATTTAAAACCACATATCCATGTGAGCCTCAACTTGAGCGGAATTATGTATTGTATTGTATGTTTATTTATGTCACATCCAGCCCTATCAATAACAACAGGAAGAGTATTATATAATCATTATGATTATACATTCATGCATCCCCCAAATTTGTCAAAGTGTACAAAAAAGTCCCAAAATTTCAGAATTTGCGAGCGTAGCGAGAAAAAAAAATCAGGATTTTTACGGGTTTTTCGTCAAAAAAGGTCCAAATTTTAGAAAGAAAGTTCACTTTTCACAAAAACGCCCCCCCTTGGGAAAAAAAGTTCACTTATTCAAAATCAGCACCCCCAAAAAAATCCTGCAAACGGGCCTGATCCACAACGTTATCATGTGACCCGGTACTATGAAATTGCCTTGCTCGATTTAAGCTATACGCGTGCACCTGCAAAACGTGCAGCGTATACCCGAATAGTATACTTCTATGTGAACGCAGCCTTAGGAATCAACAAAAGATATTTCTTGGGAAATGTATCTAATACAGACTTGTCAATTTTAATTCTAGCAATTGCAAAGGGTTTACAAAATAACTGTATTTGTAGTAAACTTAAAACAAAAAGATGATTCAAGCCATAGGCGTAGATCCCGGGGATGGGGGGGGTAAATCCCCAATATTTTGCCAAGGGGAATGGTCCATACAATCACCCCCCAATGTTGACGTCTGTATGTGGGGTTTTGATCAAATTAACCTCATATTTGGCCATTTTAGCTGCAAAAGTGCAAATTTTTGGGCGCTTCGCACGAATTTATTTCACTTTTGCACTATAGGGCCTATATTTAATCAGTTTAGCTTAAAAAATGCAACATTTTTCGCGCGCCTCGCGCGCATTTGTGCAATAAGGTATTCTGTCGCCAAACGGTGCTGGATTCACTCTCTTCAAGAACCTTTTTCCAACCCCATCCCTCCAATGTCAAAAAGAAATCTACGCCACTGATATGATTCAAGCATAGACGCTATATGAATCAAGCCTCAAGTTGAATTTTGCATGCATGCCTTAAGGCCGACTTACACGATGCAATTTTCCATGCAATTGCCTGTTGCACAGACCTTGGAAAAAGATTGCTCCGTGTATTTGGGATTTGCAAGGAATTAATCCCCCAAGCATCAGGCAAATTAATCCCCCGAGCAACAGGCAAAAAGGTAGAGACATGCTCTACTTTCAAGGTTGTTGCATGCAATCTAACCTCTTTCAGCCAATCAGCTGAGTGAACACCGGCTGCTCACTGCATTCATTTGGGAATGTGTAGGGACCAGCTTGATTCACCATCCACAACATGATAAATGTGTGCACATGCTACATTATAATACACTTGTAGGCCTATGTTGTTGTTGGTAGTGGTATTTAGCCCTTTTGATCTTAGTTTTCCTTAGCCTTTTATTTTTGGAAAATTGTATAGATATACAGGAGAGGATGGCAATCTTTTGCTTTCAGGACAACACATGAGCCATTTTGATATTAATACGAAAATCATTAACCACTACTTATGTTTTGAGTATATCCCAAACCTATGGCCACGCTCAAGGAATTGCAAGGCCGAACATTGCTTCGTCTATTTTGATCAATTGCACAGCTTCATGGTCAGTGAGCACATAATCTCACCCACTAAGTAATGGGCCTTGCAATGGAAATTTCATCGTGTAAGCCCACCTTTAGTCAGGCTGTCAGTCACGCACGGATGGGAAATAGTGTTCACTTTATGTTTGGAAGGATTTTAGACAGACATTTTGCGTATAACACGTTACTAACTGCCACTTTTTAATAAAATGTGCCCAAAGTGCTTTTTCCGGGGGATGCTCCTATGTGGGGGACAAATTACTAAAATGTATCCTAAGGCCGATGGTGGTAGTAATTTTGGTGTCTTTATATGTCAACTAAAACACTTTCATGGTAAATGAAATGATTTAAAACAAATAAAATAAAATTTTGCACACACATCCAATTTGCCTGACTTCTTTCGAACGAGTGCTCCCTAGTATTACCCTCAGCACTTCCCTGTTCAGACTTTGTCTGTCTGATGGACACTTAAGGGTATACTGTATTGTTGGTCGAAGCAGCAGAAAACAAAGTAGTTCACAGCACCTTGCAAATGGTAGTGAGCTTTAGCAAAAATTCCATTGCTCAATAAGCCCAATCGGCATTGGAAGTTTGCAATGCATTGTGGGACACATTTTGCAGTTTTGGGACACTTTGTCCTTTGACCTATCAGGAAAATTCAGAAAAATTGGGGTTTTGAGCGTACAAAATATAATTTAAAACGTGTTACTAGAATAAAAACAAACCCAAAAATTTGATTATTGTACAAATTAATTATTTTATTATTTATAATGATAACATTATTACAATAATAAATTAATGATTAGGCCCTACAGTAATTTTCCAGATATGTCAGAGGTCAAAGTGTCCCAAAAAACCTGAAAGTTATGGCGATTGGGCTTATTCATAGCGAGCGTGTAGAATAATTCAAATATCACAGATATACTTTTGTAGGTCCTGTGGTTCTTGAGTTAAGTTGTAGAGAGGGCTGAAACAACAACACTTTTGTAAAACGTACATAACTCATTAACAATAAATTAAGCAAGTTTTCCAAAGTATATGATTTGTATAATGAACTTCTGCAAAACACCAGTGTTATTTTTCAATAATATATTGATTAAACCCATATTCACATTCATGCTGCACCCTTAATATATCAGGGCATGTTTGACAAATATCATGAATATGACCTTGTGAAGTGGTAATTGTGTTTACTTTATTGATTATTGACCCAGTCCTGAAATGATAACTGTCTCCTCTCTAAACTGAGAAGTTAACTGCCCTGTGAAAAACCATGGAAGTATGGAAAAACAAAACAAATTTCACTTGATAATTTCAATTTTATGTCACTTAACATCCAGAATGGTACAACATTATTGTGCAAAGTGTAAAGATAAATAACAATGAAGCAAACATCAAAATAATGTCAAATAAGATTGTCAAAAAAGATGGTCAGAAAAGGTGGTCAGAAAAGGTAGTCAGAAAAGGTGGTCAGGTTATGAAAATTCCCCGTTAAACGCCTTTCTTAGGCCGATGGTGGTTATTTGAGTGTCTAGGTATATGTTTGTGGACATGACAAAAATCATTTACATACTAGTAGTTTATCAAAATCCAATAAAAAAAAATCCAAAAATTCAAAATGGCGAATATTAGTTTATTATTTTTAACGGTATGTTTGATATTGACGAAATGTAGGATGGTTTTGTCAAACAAAATGTGGAATTTCAACAATATCAATGACTTTGGTGTAGAAATGTAGAAAAAATAAAACATCATATAATAATTAATATGCTCAGCTCAATACACTTATAGTAAGATTTATAAAGTTTACTTTTAGGACTGTTAAATGTCAAAATATCAATTTAATAATTTGTCATAAAATTTGTATTATATCGCAAATTTCAAAAAATTATTTGATATCAAAAAGACATTTCTCGTTTTTAGAATGGGCTATTCCAGAAAATAAGTGCACACCCCCTATAGAGGAGTAAATTTTCAATCAAAGAAATGTCTGGATTTCCAGATCTGCTTTTTGAAAATGACTGGAATTCCAGTTGCAAATGTCACTTGAAAAAGTCTGGAAATCCAATTAAATTAAGGAAAAATCACGGAAATGTCCAAAATGAGCTCTCAAATTGAGGATTTCTGATTTTGAACTATTTTTCTGCTGGATTTTTTCGCCTTTGGACACTTTAAAAGTCTGGATTTCCAACAGTCACGACTGGACAAAAAGTCCGGAAATCCGAACTCCTCTATAGGGGGTGTGCATCTATTTTCTGGAATAGCCCAATGCAATTTGATGTGTCTGATGTGCTCTCATGTCCCACAAAAATGCTGTCTAAACCACTCTCCGAATATAATTAATATGCTCAGCTTAATACACTTATAGTAAGATTTATAATGTTTACTTTTAGGACTGTTAAATGTCAAAATATCAATTTAATAATTTGTCATAAAATTTGTATTATATCGCAAATTTCAAAAATTATTTGATATCAAAAAGACATTTCTCGTTTTTAGAATGCAATTTGATGTGTCTGATGTGCTCTCATGTCCCACAACAATGCTGTCTAAACCACTCTCCGAGCCGTTAACCTAACTCTTATTCTACCCTTAAGGGGTACTACACCCCTGTGGTAAATTTGTGACTATTTTGCATTTTTCTCAAAAATAACTACACACTGGTAACAAAAGTTATGTATATTATTGGGGCAAGGAATCCAATTACTACACTGGAATTTCAGTGATTCAAAACAAGTGGTTCAGTATATATGATCGGAAATGAGGTACATTCTTTCTTATCATAAATAATGAACCGCTTGTCTTGGGTCACTGAAATTCCAGTGTAGTAATTGGATTCCTTGCCCATATGATATACATATAACTTTTGTTACCACTGTGTTATTAGTTTTGAGAAAAATGCAAAAATAGACACACATTTATCGAGGGGTGTAGTACCCCCTTAATTCAAGCCTTGAATCTGGTATGTAGATATAGGCCAATATTATTTGTAAGGAACTTACCACATATTATTTTGTTTTTGGACTCAATTTCAATGTAACAAAGAAAGACCCATTACTTCGTCTTGCACGTATGATCAGGTTAATATCACAGATAATGATTATATACAATAACATGATTATATCAGCAAAAACGAAAAATAATATAAGATGTTTACGTGACATTATACACGTTTACCTGATGCACTTTTATGTTATACTATTACTAAGGCCACATAAATTTAGTATTTTGATTCTCGTCCGGAGGATTTTCATGAATTTTTTTAATAATTGGCTTTAATGTAACATTAGCATTTTTAGTAGTTTTCGATCTTTTCCAACAGCACCCGAGGAAAAGGAGTAGGCCGTTTTTTTCAATTTCAAATGAGATTCTGAGGAATTAGCCCCTAGAGTACCGTAAAAGTCTTGAAAGTGGTCCTTGTTCTCTAAGGAACCGTTCACAAACACTTGGGGGGGGGGGGGGGGGTGGTGAAACAAAAAAATTTCATCACGAAAATTTTTCGGGGCCAACCTTTTCAGATCTTAAAAATGTCAGGGCCCCCTTTTTGACATGAAAATTATGGGTCAACCCCATAGAAAAGCATATAAACTAAATTTTCCCGGGCAAATTTGTGGTCATTTTTTCAGCCCCCCAGGAGGGTCAAAACTTTAAAGGGCCCCTTTTGCATCAGGCCCCCCTAACAAGTGTTTGTGAACGGTCCCTAATAAACTTATTTATCTGTATAAAGTTTTTCTAAGTCTTTCCTAAAAGTTTTCAATGTCTTAAATTTTGTGAAAAATCTTCTTTTTTTTTGTTATTTCTGAAAAATCCCAAAAATTGAAGCGGGATGGGACGAGAACCAAAACATTATTGTATACGGTCTAACCGATTGAGCGTACCATTTGGCAAAGATCACATCGTACGATATTATTAATAATTATTTTATTTAGGTTGGTTTTAGTCATGCTATTTCATGTTCACTCAGCCAAGATTACTGATGTTGCAGGTCATAATATTTGCAATCAAGCAAAAAAATATAATTAAATGTACCATTTTTCTCACATGGAATTCAATCGCCATGAAATTGAGAAATGTATTTTCTTTTGTATTATAAAGAATCTAAGCCAAGTTTCATATTTGACGCCATATGCAATTCTAAAGATATTTATGATATAAAGACAGTACTTAACATTTTAACCGACAGTATTTAACCTCTGCAACTACTACATAATGAAATAATACTTACTTAAAATATATGATATACAGTAAGCAAAAAATTTAAGGTACCAGTTATGTTCACCTCCTGTATCCTAAACAAAGACATATATATGTCATAATTGGAACAAGCAGCCAATAGCTGCATCTTTTAGTTCAATTTAAGACCTCATTCGTTGAAATTGTTCAAGAAATATTAAAGACACGGCGATCCCAAAACCCAAGGAAGATACCAATGTAAAAGTTGCAGTTTGCTGCATTGCATGCCTTATTGATTTGTACACAAAGCGTTCGTGAACAAGAGAACTAGCGCCACACTATAAAGTATTAATTAGTCAAAAAAGTGGTCTAATTGGACTAATTTACAATAATTGACTAATTATTAGTCATGCAATATTTTTTTTGTTAAATTCAAGAAATGCTGCTGAAATTGTGTATTTGTAATGCCAAAAGAATATTACTAACATTTCGCATCAATTTGCATCATTTTACAATATTTTCCTGACTTAAAATAGTCAATTTGTACAAACTATCAAATTGCATGCAAATCATAGACTTTTGACTTCGTGATTTAATTAGTCATTATGACTCATTAACGTGAATTACTAATTGAATGACTAATTATTGATTAAAAGACTAATATGTGATTACGAATTAATCAATAATTAGTCCTGTTGGTGACTCAAGTGTTCATTTCCATGTGTTCATTATGCTCATAGAGGTATGCTAGAAATGATTTTCAGCAAAATCTGACGGATAACCACTGACTTGTTGATATGTCATGGAATGACTCAAAATTATGTATATATGAAGTATGGAGTAGACATAAACTGATGTTTTTAAAGCAAAGTCATCAAGACCCCAAGCCACTTTTCTCTCAGATATGTTGTCCAAGAACATATTTTTAACACACGTGAAGTTGATGGTGGGGCAAAATGTCTGACATTGGTTTTCAGGGGGGTCAAAATGTACACAAAATGTACAATTGGAGTTTTGCATGGGTAATATCTCAGCTAAAAGTATTCTAATAGGCTCAATATGGGATAAGAGTAATGTCCTACCAAAGGGCTCTGACTGGCAAAAAAATGGACAAAAAATTATTTTTACTTTTGGAGTTCTGACCCCCCGAAGTTGGTCCTGGATGGACGAAGTTGCATTTTGAGGGCCCTATATCTTTTCAAGTAAAGGAGATACATGTTATCTGATGCCAGATTCGAATTCTACACAAAAAAGGTGTAGGGGGTTCCCTTTATACATTTATGGACCTTCAAACATCGTCTTTCGTGTTGCGACACATTTTTTACGCTGACCCCCATAAATTTCACATTGATGCCACGGAAAAACGAAATAGAGTATGAAGCTCAAATTTTCAGGATTTTACTTACCACCACACAGAAAAAGAAAAAAATCGAAGAAGTGCTGCGGTGCGCATCCCAGGAGTTGACATGGAATGGCTCATTAGGTACAAACATGTACCCCCGTGAATCAATGTTATAGCTGAGAGTTAATTGAATACAATTTACAACATAACATAAGGGTGTTGAGGAAAAAAAACAGGCAAGAGAAAAAACAGACATGATTGAACAACTATTTAAGGGTAGACTAAGTATATTGTTTTGTTTTTTTATCTCGATGTTCATCTAAATCAATATATTATTGAAAAATAACACTTTGATGTTTTGCAAAAGTTCATTCTACAAATCATATACTTTGAAAACTTGATTGGTTTATTGTTATTATTGAGTTATGTACGTTTTACAAAAGTGTTGTTGTTTCAGCCCTCTTTACAACATATATCTCAAGAACCACAGGACCAGGGATGCAAATTGTGATTTTTTCGAAAAGTTTTAGGCTCAAGATTTCCTCAGTCATACCAGACATACAATAGCTTTATTCTGCAATTCAAAAGATGAGAATGGTAAGGGGTGGTACAATAATTATGTGTACCCCCGGGGTGGTGAATTATCAAAATGGTCTGCCAAAAATCGCTTGCCCCCTCTCTGGCCGTGTCAAAAAAATCTTTGCCCCCCCCCTTGACGTGCCAAAAAACCTTTGCCCCCCTTTTGATGTGCCAAAAAATCTTTGCCCCCCCCCCCCCCCCTTACACATGCAAGATTTTGGGGAACCTGAATTTAAAACCTTAAATTGTCTTATCATATAATGCGAGCGCAGCGAGCAGGAAATTTTGCATATTTGAACGTGTTCCTCACGTTTTCCTACACCTTTTTAGGGCGTAATATAGAAATGGTGCCCAAAATATCTGTGCCAAAAATCGCTTGCCCCCCCCTTTCGACCTGCCAAAAATCGCTTAACCCCCTTTCGACCTGCCAAAAAATGCTTTTCCCCCATTTTGGCCTGCCAAAAAATCTTTTCCCCCCTATAATTCACCACCCCGGGGTACACATAATTATTGCACCACCCCTAACTAGAGAGATGTAAAGCCTTTGGCTATCGAAAAAAGGGCTTTATTAGGATAAATTTAATGTGCGCGCGTAGCGTGCAAAATTTGGTATTTTACACTAGTTTGGCCTCATGATTGGGGTGAATTTTGGTGGGACATGAGCTCCTTTCCTCCTTTTTTCCTTTTTTTTCTCCATCAGGCCTCGAAATAAGAAAAAAAAATCCAAGGGTCCTTGCCTTTGAAATTTCAAAGGTCTGACCATGGACCCTTGACTTTGAAATATGAAAACCCGGATTGAGAACTTGGTGTGAAATTAAAATGAAAGTGTACTCATGGAGCTGGACGTATGTCATCAGTGTACACCAGGCACAAAAAGAAACTCGTCAGTTATTTTCATCCTTGCTGTTCAATAACTTGATAATTTTGGATTATTCCGAAATATACATTTTGTTAATTGGACTTTTCTTTCTCATTTAACACCCTGTTCGTGAACATTGAGCAAGAATTGACCAAGATATGCGCCTCCAAACTCTCAAACCCCAAAATGAAAAGTTGTAATTTTAACGATTCAATTGGGCATGTTACACTGTGTGCTTTATTGATTGACCCGTGGTGCTTGAGTGCAATACAACGATGCGTTCCCATTGAAAATCGTTGAAAATGCAACTTTTGATTTTGGGGTTTGAGGCTTTGGAGGCGCATATCTTGGTCAATTCTTGTTCGCTTTTCACGAACAGGGTGTCAAATGAGAAAGCAAAGTCCAATTAACAAAATGTATATTTCAGAATAATCCAAAATTAGTCCAATTGTTCAGTCCAAGCAGTCGTCCTATATCATCACAGGCACTTCGGATTTCTTAGTAGAATTATTGATATACTGAATTTCCTTTAGGCTAATGTAGAACTAGCCCAAACCGCGACGCCTCTCGAATAGCGAGCGGAGCGAGCACCGAGCGTAAAATCATCATACAGGTATCAGAGTACAGCACAGAAGCCAGTGCTATGCTAATGAAATGAAATGATTAGTTTCCCGTCACTCGCCCGCATCACCTTTTCAATTTGACCAAAACGTTCATTATTTTCATAAAAAAGTCAATTATCTGAAACTTAAGATGGAAATAATCAAAATTGAAACTCTCAAAATGTCTGACATCACCTGCTGATCATAATCAGCAGTTTTTCTTAGTTGTAGGGGTAGAGGATGTAGTAAATAATGGAAATTTGAGGATTACTATCATCAAGTTTCTAGTGATTACAAAAATTTATTTTCATTTCAATAAAAACAAATTCAAATCTTTTCTCAATCTGTTGCAAAATGTCTGTAATGATGATCTAAGCATTAATACCCGTTTTGAGATGGTTTTTCATCCACAATATACAATGTAGGTAAATGAGAGTTTTGACAATAATGAAATTTTCCAAAATAATGAATAATGAAATCATGACCTCATAATTTCACTGAAAAAAAATGTGACGAGAAACTAATAATTTCATTTCATTAGCCTCATATGAATTTTCCCATAACATCCTCATTGCCCCCTCGTTATAAATTTCCTCAGATGTGCCCTGTATCCACCTCCCCTCATCCAACTTCTTTTTTCCTGATTGAATACCTCACTCCTCTGGAGATGAATGGTAAATTTCCTCGAAATGCATTGTTACCCATTTCCATATTCCAACAGTCTAACACCAACACCTTTCTCTTATTTCTTGAACAATTATGTGAATTCCTCAAACATTTTGTGCAACAAATGTTTGGGGATTTCCTCTCTTCTATTCAGTAGCTTCACTGCCTCCCAGCCCTCACCTATTAACTTGTTATCTTTTGCTGAGATATGTTTCCTTTTTCGTCATCTTCTATCTCACTCTTCCGCCGCCTCCTCTGCTTCTTTCATCGATCTTTTTCTTCTTCCTCTCTTCTTTTCTTCTCCTTTCCTCTTTTTTCCTCTCTTTCTTTTTTCTTCTTCATAGTTGAATCATTTTCTTACGATCCGTGACCATTCATAGCATACCTTTGTTTCTCTGTTTGAAGTAATGCGAAAGTAATCTTGGAGCAGTCCTTCAAGGGTGCGTATTTCACGATCTTTAAATATGACTTGTTGGATATGTTGAAAGAACAAAGCTTGAGCCTCCCGAAGGTTAACATGCTGTAGATGATCTGCATTTTCACTGAGATTATTTCTCGCTTGATTGCTGACATATTGACGCCAGCAATGACCGTGGTATCTGATTTACAAGCCAAAGGCTGTTTGCCTGTCTGGGATTGACGTTATAAACGTATCTAACCGCTCTCTTGTATCCTCATCTGCAATGTAGATAGTGTGTGCCTTGAATCTTTTCCATGCATCTCGTGTCAAAAGTAACAACAGTGTTTTTGTCCCGGTTACCAGACTTTTGTGGACGCACAATGCCTTATCATGCAGAACACCTATACTTGAACGAAGTTTCTTGGGATGAGGTCCTGAGAAAGATGATTGCTGACCGGACATCCCAGCCTTTTTTTTATTTGATTTCTCAGATTTGTGCTTGCGTTTTGTGGCTTGGCAGTGAGCGTGTGTGTTAGACATCGTGCTACAACAAGTAGCATGCATTTGACACCCCTTAGGTCCTTTTTCCCATTCCACTGTTGTATTGACATGTTGAAATTTATCAAGGCCCTTCCATTGTAAAAATATGTCCTTAATGTTCTCCCATTTCTCTACTTTTCTAAACTGTCTTTTACAGGGCAATGATCTTTCAGCATGCATTCTAGTTTATCAGTATCTTGGTTGCTCTGTAGCTCTTTAGTGTCTGTTCTGTTCTCCATCACATGCTCTTAGCGTGCAACTTTTCTGAAAGAACAAAGGTAACACTTTCAAAATATATAGTATAAGTAATTGAGTAAAAATAAGCATTGGCCTCATGTGTGTCACATCTTAAATATCGATGTTCATGTTTTTCGACATGGCTTAGACAGTCATCTTGGATTTAGGGGTCAAGATGCCCCCCAAACACTTTGAATACGACATGAAAAGGTTTGGCATGCCAAAAATAGTGGAATATTTGTCAGTATAGACTATCCACTTTATGTTTTTGTCAATATGGTGCTGGCGGCCATCTTGGATTTAGGAGTCAAGGTGACCCCAAACTCTTTGAATATGATCTTAAATGGTTTTGCATGCCCAAAATAGTTGAAAACGACACATTGTTGGTTATTATAGTCAATCCACTTCATGATATATCGATTTTCATGTTTTTCAATATGGCGCTGGCGGCCATCTTGGATTTAGGGTTTAAGATGACCCCCAAACACTTTGAATATGACAAAAAAAGATTTGGCATGCCAAAAATAGTGGAAAACGACACATTGTTTGTCAGTATAGCCTATCCACTTTATGGTATATAGATTTTCATGTTTTAGTCAATATGGCGCTGGCGGCCATCTTGGATATAGGGGTCAATGTGACCCCAAACTCTTTGAATATGATCTTAAACGGGTTTTCATGCCAAATATAGTTGAAAACGACACACTGTTTGTTATTATAGCCTATCCACTTCATGATATATCGATTTTCATGTTTTTCAATATGGAACTGGCGGCCATCTTGGATTTGGGGTTCAAGATGACCTCTCAACACTTTGAATTTTATCTTACAAGGTTGGGCATGCCAAAGATAGTTGAAAAGGACATATTATTTGTCATTATAGCCTATCCAGAACATGGTATATAGATATTCATGTTTTGCAAAATGTCACCGGCGGCCATTTTGAAAAATGAGCTATAAATAGATTTTCCCGCCATTTTTGGCAGGGACATAGGAGCTATTTTTTCTTAGAATATGTCCGTCTAGTCAAATCCACAGAGAAACAAAGGTATGCTATGAATGGTCACGGATCGTAAGAAAATGATTCAACTATCAGGCGCTGCATCATTTCCTCAATTTTGACTGTCATTTCCTAGGAGCGGTGCTCCCTGCTCCCGCACAATTTGCATCCCTGCACAGGACCTTCAAAAATAAACTCCTCAACAAAAGTTTGGAAAGTTTTTTCAAGCATTTCATATCTCAGATTATTTGTGACATGTTCATGTCGTGTTGCATATCAATGGATAGCTACTTCCCAGCAAACACAAAACGTTTTCGACATCATTCGCAAAAGGTTATAAAAGGTTGTCAGAAAACGTTTAAATGTCGGGTTATATAAAGGGTACATTAATGGTATAAAACGATATCATAACATTTAAAAACATTCGTTGCTAATTTACTGCACAGCAAACACAAATGTTTGACAGAAAACATATAGGTTATATAAATGGTATAAAAACGTGTAATAACATTCCAAAAACATTTTTGAAAACTTGGTACAAATCATTCTAAACAGAATGTTATTTTGGGGTTGAAAAAATATTTTTCAAAAAATGTTTGCCCCAAATATTTACAATAAAGTTTTTAAAATTTAAATGTTTTTAAAACGTTTTGTAAAAAACATTTTAAGAACATTTCTGTCTTTGCCAGGTGCAAATATTTTAACACAATGTTATTTAAGTGTTGACAAAATATTTGGCCAAAGATGTTTGCAAAAATAGTTTACAATGACCATGATGACATTTCGAAAACATTTAAAAAATATTGTTGTAGTGTGTTTTTATACAAAACGTTTTAAAACGATTTCATGACCTTTATATAACCCGACATTTTAATGTTATTAAAACGTTTTTACCTAAACCAAAACCCAAAATATAACTTATTCAAAACGTTTTGAAAACGTTTTTGTGTTTGCTGGGTTTATTCCCCTTTACAATGACACCATATTTCATGTATTTGAAACAATCGAAATTGAGCACACGTCTAGTGAATGTAGTGGGGTCAGTGTTTGTAGTGGTTTTCAGTGGAGACTGAAAAGTGCCCCTAAAAGCGCCCAATTATGGCAAATTTGGGTGCTTTTAAGGTGTTTTTGTGAAAAATTGGTATACTGATGGGTGGCAAAAACAGCAAAAAGTAGGTATAGAGAGAAAATCAACATCTGAAAGTCTGCGTGGCACATCCCCATAAAAATTTTTTTCGAAGAAGACCTCCCCATACTGCCAAAAAACCAAAGGCAGGTGCAAATTTAAAAGTTGCATTTTGGTCCATTGCATGCCCTATAGATTTGTACACAAAGCGTTCTCGAGCAAGATAAAGAGCGTGGCCTAGCGGTTAAGGCATAGGACTGTGAATCCAAGGGTCAAGGGTTCGAATCCCAGGTCCGGCTCTTTGTGTCCTTGAGCAAGGCACTTCACTCTACTTGCTTAGTGCTTCGGAGGGCACTTTAAGCTGTCGGTCCCGTGTACATGCATATGTAGTGTGCACGTTAAAAGAAAGACGGACACCTTCCCAGACTCTCGGAGAAGATCAGAGAAAGGAGGACATGCTTCGCTGGACACTGCTTCAGGAGTAAGTGAGAACATGTCGCCAATCTGATAACCTGGACACCCAAACAAGAAATAAGAAACCCTGGTAGATCACCCCTTACATATGTAGATGTACTCAAGCAGGACACTGGACTAGAAACATCTGACCTGGGAACGGCGATGCAGGACAGGAGGAATTTAGGAAATGGAAAGCTGTCATGGTTCGGGAAAACCACTCGAAATAAGCAAGTAAGTATTAGTAAGTAAGGGGTGAACATAACTGGTACCATCAACTGCATGGTACAATATTGGCTTACTGTATAGGCCTATACTAGTCAGCGTCGCCAGCTAGGGCTTTGTCGGAGGAGGAGGAGGTGAGGCACACCGACATCGCCCGGTTAATAATTACATTATACAGCAGAGACACTGAAATGAATACCCGGGATTGATACACGTGAATGTGCTATGCACGATTTGATATTAGACGATAAATCTTTGGATACCGGGGTAGAAAATGATAAATATCTCCCGTAATTAATTTAGTCTAAAGAAGCCAGATGTGGTTCCTTGCACTTGAATATACGTGTTCAATGGATATGATAGTCATTAGCTAGCGTCTTGAGAAAGAAGCGTGCGCCTTGAACTCAAAAACTGACAAAAATATTCGGATTTTATATGTGCCGAACTATAGTGCAAGCAGTCTAAAAACATATGACCATTGACCTCATCAATGGCGTATACATGCTCACTCACACACAGAGAGGTCAATTACCAGGCTATTGTCAGTAACCTTAGTCGATGTCCCTCGGCTCATTATGCGTCTCAAAGGTCGGAACAAAATGGCCATGCGTGGCCGGCTGTGGATGCAACCTACCATGGCGATTTCTGCCATGAAGATATCGGGGCGATGACACTGTGTGAGGAGGGGGGGAGGGTAAAGGCGGGCAAAGCAACTTGAACGAAAATTGTCAAAAAATGGAAATAAAAAGTAAGAGGGAAAGCTGCCCCTCTTGCCCCTGGCCACGACACTGGTAGTGACAGACTGTGCAACAGATACACGATAGCACTCACCGTGTAGTAGATTTCAAGTCTTAAATTGCTTTCAATTGGAAAAATGTCATATATTAGTTATTTCTCAATATATCATAAGAATGAAAGGGATCTCTTTAGCCGTTTCATATTTGAATTATTTCTCGATATATCATAAGAATAAAGGAGATCTGTTTATATAGGGCTAAATAAAAAATAAAACATGTTTCACGTCCCCTCCCGCTTCCTTTTTTGAGGTTTCTTCAATTTTATTTTTATTTTTTAAAATTCAGTTACAACTTTTCACAAAATATGTCTAGGAAGTAGAGATGCTTTCTATAGCCTTGCTAATATACAGCTCAATTTACCGTACTTTGCCTAACCAGAGAGTCCATGCCAAAATTGTTACTACACCTTTACATTTCATCGAATCTCTTTTTGATGTCTGTCATTTTGAACATCACACTTGAAAGATGTATGCTATGAAGAAACTTTATTTTGCAATTTCATAATTTGCATATTATTAGCATATTTGCAAGAAAAAACATGAAAATCAATAAATACCTATATTTTTCACAATTTCAATATTTTATTAGAAATTAAGCATGTAGGCCGTTTGTTATGACTTGATGAATGAAGCTGCTAAAACAGATTTTGATATTTTTGCTTATTTTTCCTTTTTGCCCCAAAATGTGTAAAAATCAACATTTTTGGATGACCTATATTTTCTTTGAATATTTATCAAATTTCTTAATTTAGGTATAATACAGTGCAGAAAAAGATGTCAAAAAATCTGTTAAAACAGATTTCCAATAAATTGTTCCATTTTCCATTTTGGGTTAAATACTCAATTTTCATGCGCGGGATATTTGAAACATAAAATGAAAACATGTCCATTGCACTTTTTCCTCGAGATGTACTATAATATCAAGGTTACGGATATATTATAATCCCTTCTTATCTTCACTGATCTATCAGATACCTATTGTTATGAATGATCAATGAAAAGGTTCAGAACTGGGCTACTAATGGTCTGTCAAGTATCTATAGTTATTTTCATGACTGTGTCAACTCAAAAATCATGCAAGGTCGAATGTAGGAAAAGTATGATCAGTTGAGCTGTACAAGAAACACTTTTATAAGGTTTTGTGATAGTTAGAGGGGCCTATCTCTCAGAACAACAAATAAAAAGAGACCTCCTCCTTTTTCCATTCATTATTGTATACGCTGAAACAGCTCTAATTATGGGTATTTATTTTGCGATAAAAAATAAATAAAAAACCCCTCTTCCTCCTTTTTGTTTCAAAAACCCGGACGTATTTTACTTGTCCTAACCTATCCCATTTGAATAAAACGAAGCCAAGTGTGACTGTAATTTTATTTTTGAGATTGTTTATTGTCTTTATTAAAACCTCTGTGGTAAAACCAACAATATATATAACGTTGATGTGCCCTTGACATGATAGATGTTCAGCTTTAAAACTTCTGTAAACTTCTTTTTAAACATTTTGTAGACTGCTTTGCATTCCCTTTTTGAAACAATTCACACCAGCTATATTGGGCTACTCCAGAAAATAGATGCACACCCCCTATATAGAGGAGTTCGGATTTCCGGACATTTTGTCCTATCGTTACTGCTGGAAATCCAGACCTTTAAAGTGTCCAAAGGTAACAAAATCCAGCAGAAAACTAGTTCAAAACCAGAAATCCTCAATTTGAGAGCTCATTTTGGACATTTCCGTGATTTTTCCTTAAAAGCCATATTATAACATTTGCTGAGGAGAACGCTCTCATTTTTTTTAAAATTCTGGTTTTTACACGATTAATGTACTTTAGTTAATAAAGATACTCTGCAAAAATCAAGACTTTAGGTGCTGTAGTTTTGTCAAAATCCGAGATTTTGAATAAAACGATGAAACCGGCGTTTTATTATTACGATGGAAATATTAGTCGAACACGTATGCACAGTACGTAGGCCTACACGGCGTGCGGGATACACATACACACATACCCCGAGGATCGTACCGTATTACAACCGCGGGAGTAACATGCATGGGCGCTAGTAGTAAATTCCAAATGCTTTACCTCACTTGTTCGGCTCAAAATTAAAAGGGGACATATCTGACAGTAAAAGCTAACATTTTATGGAAAATAGATACTAATCTATTTCTACAGAAATGTTATGGCTTTAATTTAATTGGATTTCCAAGCTATTTCAGGTGATATTGGCAACTGGAATTCCAGTCGTTTTCAGAAAGCAGACATGGAAATCCGGACATTTCTTTGATTGCCAGGGTGCACTTATTTTCTTGAATAGCCCATGATGTCATTCCATAAACAAAACACATCTACAGTGCCCGTCTACCCAGAGAAAAAGGAACCTTTTTTCTCATTCTAAACTTGCAGCCCTTGTGAGATGAGTTGATATGATTTTCCAAAAGGGGGTATAAAATAGACTAAGCCTTTTGTGACAATGTGTTGAATCTCTAAACATAAGTCAAATTCAGTTTTTCAGTTCAAATTCAGTTTATGATCATTCATGCATTTTAATAAATACACATAATGTATAGGATGTTCTTAATGTAAGCTTTTAAGAAAGAGTTAGATCAGCATAAAACTATAATAAAAGATTTGACACGGTGTATTAGCACACGTAGGTCATATAACACAAAACATGAGTGGGTTGTCACTTTTTTATGTGAAATGTGCAATAAGTTTTGTTGCAAAAAATATCACTGTAAAATCATAAAACTTTCCATTCCTGGAGCTACATTTTCCCGCATATTTCTCAGAAACGTTGCTTCTTACTTTTCAGACTAAGGGACGCACCATTAGACTTCAAGGGTTGGGGTAAGAAGTTTTTGAAAAAAAAAAAAACTTCACCCACTACATGAGGAAAACACCGTTCCCCACCAACACTAAAAAACCTTTCCCCACCTAACTGACAGTGTATAAATGCATGAAAATTGAAAAAAACCAAAAACTTGCCGCCTTTGGCGGCGAACAAATAAACTTCACAGCCTTCAGCGGGAAAAAATGCCCCGACCTGATGTCAGGTACGGTATGCTACTTCAACTTAGCCTAACTTCTACGTGTGGGTCAGTCAAATTAATTAAAACTCAATCTGCGCTGAATGATTTTCAAGCTCCCGTGGCTGAGTTGTTAAGGCACCGGTCTTGTCGTTCGATTCCCGGGCGGGATCACCTATTTTACTTGGTCTGAAAAATTATGTTTATTTTATCAATCGGATATTCTCATGAAATCAACAAGATACTCATCAAAATTGTGACCCGGCACGGCGAATGAGCCGTAAATTTCTCCCCGTTCAATTTTGTTTAATTTCGTGTTTAGAAAATATACATCATAAGCTTTAAAATGGTATATCATTTGACTTTAAACGATATCCAGAGGCGGGGTTATGGTTTGTTAAACTTTGCTCCTTCAACAAAATGGTAGCTTCTTTCGTTTCTACATGTGTCTCTTTTTTCACATTGCTGGCAATTATATCAAACAGTCATAATTAGCGGTCATTTCAAACATCGAGCTATCATCCCCAAGTCAACGAGGATTAAGAAAGTTCTCTCATTGTTAATTGTTATACATACCTATACAAAATACTTTTCCTGGTAACCCACCACTTGAACAGGATTTAGCCAAAACAAACAAAGACCAGCGCTGTTAAAAATTCTATAGCCATTTAAGGTAGAAGCTTATTATCCACTTCAACAATAGGATTATTGATTGGTATTTGACTATAAAAATGAGAAAGATGTCGGGCCAGCCTAAGTTACCAATGAATACGACCTTCAAACACATTTTACAATGTAACTCAGTATACAATGTAGGGAATTTACGGCTCATTCGTGCTGTACGGTCACAAATTTGAAAAGACTCTTGTCAAAAATGAAAAAAAAAAATTCAAATAATCGAATAATCCGTCTTGTTCGAGGGGGACATAACAGAATCTTCTCAAAATGAACAGTATATCTCATCAAAACGAATAGTTACGGGATCAAAATTTATGAGTAGGATTCTTTTCAATGACTTTCCATTGAAACCATTTTCAAAAGTAATACAACACACTCTTTTATCTTGTCTTAATACTTTCAATCGTAGGCACCAGTGCAGGACGTCATACCATAAATATTTTCCCCCAAGCTTTTGTCAATGAAAATTTGACCGATTCAACGACCCTTTGTATTAATAGGTGTTTTAATGCTTCATTATTAACACTACAATGCAAAATCGGTCAAAATTTGGCTATTCCAGATAAAATCCATACATGTCAATTTGTAAGTCATTGCTGGTTGAATTTACAACAGTGTGACAAAACAGGCGAAAAAATTAAAGAGAATTGGTCATTGCTCATTGAAATGAATATACATAAAATCTGAAAAATATTGTAAGCATGGTAAGGATCACTTGAGGTTCTGACTTTTAAAATCTACATTTTGGTCACAAATTGTGCTTGAATGGGTCGTTTTCAACAGATTTACCACATTAGAATTGCTATAAACATTGAATTGCGTTATTTTCTAACGTAATGAAAAAAAAAAGAGTTTTTAGGGGGAAGTTATGTGTTAGCTTTCGTTCGATATAATAAATTTTCTGATTGGATGAAGGGAACATTCGGGGTTTTGACAAATAGGCCAAATAGATCAAATTAAGGATATTACCCACTACTAATTGCAACAGAATCCATTTCACGTGAATACATCTCCTAAAAGCTTACACAAAAACATATCAAAAGTCCCCAAAAATCCCCGTAGTGGAAGAGTACATAATTTACATAAATCCAAAATGGCCGCTTTTTGCAAAGGGTGAAATTTCAAAGTTGGTCTAATTTTGTTCAAAACCATATCAATGTATTTCTCTCGTCATAAGGATTCAGAAAAAAATATAGTTTGACCTCCGATGTGCATTTATTGAGTTATATAGGGGGAAAGGTCAAATGTCAAAATTTGACTCTACACTGATGTCGGGGAACAAAAAACAAAAACCCGAAAAATTCTCCGAGTTTTATCAAAATGGTCTCACATTGTTCTTCTTGCAAAAGCATGTTTAATAAAAAGAATAGTTTGCCATATCTCAGGTGGTTTGTTACCTTGGTAACATGGCAAAGAAGATCAAATTCCAAATGAGCCTTCTTGACTTTGAACTATTTTGTGGTGTTACCTATAGAACAAAACATCCAATGCAATGCGCTTTTATCATTTTGATTTATTTCTGCCAAAGAAACAATTTGAGACCAGTTGGATTAAAATTGGACCATATTTCAATTGTAAACGCCCACGGGCCCCAATATTTGACCAGTGACCTTTTTGCCTGATAACTCAAGAACTAAAATGTCGGAGACTGGTCAAACTATACTTTTTCTGAATGCTTATGAGGAGAGCAATACATTGGTATGGTTGTTAGCAAGATTGTACCAACGTTGAAATTTCACCCCTGCATAAGCGGCTGTTTTGGATTTATGCAAATTAGGCACTGTTGCACTTTTTGGATTTTTGGGGACTTCTAATGTGTTATTAAATATGCTTTCCTCAAATGAATGGTGATGAAATGGATTCTGTTGCAATTAGTAGTGGTTTAACCCCTTATTTTTCTTAATTTGATTGGCCTAAAACATCATTCGCAGATGCCGTATTTTCCACTAGTCACCAGCTAGAAGCTCACATAGCTCTTATGATGCTATGATCTCAACCGTGTAGTGTAAACAAAGACTGTGTAGAGAAAATTCACTGCTTGCTTGTAAGCTCTTGGACGAAATTATGTGCTCGGGGGTATCGAGGTGGACACTGTGCATAGTTGCGTTTATAAGAGAATCGTTTTGTAGCCAAACCTTTCCATATGCTCGTCCTATGGAAGATAAGCCTTATTCAGGAAGCCCGACAGGGAATGTGAATTTCAAATGGGGTTTCCTGAATGGGTGACTCCATTTGAAATATTCACTCCCTGTATAGGAGATCAATGTCATGTCTTCTATAGGGGTGGGTGGATTTCAATAGCCCATTGTCACAAGCATTGTCATCCCTATTATCATGATTATTAAAACCAATTCATAGCAATGTAATTGATAGACGCTGCCATCACTTACAGTACCATTGTCAGTTAACTAAGTTGAAATTGTTGTAAATATTCTTTTGACACAAGAGGTAAACAAATTGTATAAGTCTATTGAAAGCGTGAATGCAGAGGTCATTATAAATGGTTGGTCGTATATACATTTGGTAAAGAATCGCAAAATAATACACAATTCTTGACGATAAGGAGATTGGACATTTCATGATTAATTTATTTTATAATTTAAACCAAAAGCTGACTTTGTAACAATACGCAATTCATGAAAATACAAAGTTGATTATGAATGAAACTAGAACGAGAATCTGTCAAAATACACAATTTATGAAAATACCTTTCGTAAGGATGGAGATTTGATGATTAATTGATTTTATAATTCAAACTAAAAACTGAACCTGTAAAAATACATAAACCTTGAAAATATTTCAATTAACCTTAGAACTACTGCGCCATAGTTTGTAACATGGACTACGAAGGGTCGGGGTGGGGGGGTGGGGGGGGGGGGTGGGGGTTGGATGGTATATCAACAACATTTTACCCAATGCGTCTCCATTAAATAGGAGATTTGGTGTCTATAGCAATCGAAATCACTTAACCCTAGAACTACTGAGCCTTATTTTGTAATTGCAACCCCCCAATTTTCAATTATAATCGTCATAATTATAGTGTTATTTTGATACCAATATATAGTTACGGGTAGCCTCTATCCAGTGATACCAAAATAAGTACAAACATTCCCTACATAATGTCGCTATGACGTCATAATGTGAGCTCGTGCATGCAAATTTGGAAAATTCTGCCTGTGTACAAAAGGCAAAATTGATTTTCGGTTACAAATTCCACGAACATGCGATTTTCTCCTTAATATAAAAGGAAATGACTATTTCAACCTAACTAACAAGTAAAAAATCGATAGCTATTTGAAGAATTTGACAAGAGCGAAATGAAAATCATGGATTTTATTTTCGAAACCAATGGTGGGCCTCACCAACCCCCTTCTATGGTCATATTTGACGGTCAGTCCAACCCCGGGTAAGGTGGAGCGCAAAGGATGGATCTACGATTAGCTTAGGTCGTTTGGGCGTAAACACGCGCTTTCTTTTTTATGACGGATTAAAAAATCTCGGGGGGGCCTTCGTAGTTCTAGGGTTAAGGATGACAATTTGATTAATAATTCATATAATAAGTTCTGTCAAAATACACAATTTATGAAAATACCTTTCGTCAGATTTGAAGATTAATTGATTTTATAATTTAAAACAAAATGTGATTTAATGATCAATTGATTTGAAAATCTTAACCAAGAAAGGAATTAGATAGAGAAGCAAGTGAAACTTCCTGAACATGTTTATTAAGGTTAGTAACTATTTTAAACTGTTGCGATTTGGTAGTTCACAACATTTTGCGAATGGTAGTGAGCTTTGGCAAAAATTGCATTGATCATTTCATAGCGAGTGTGGAGAAGAATATCTCCATGATCAGATATAGTTTTGCAGGTCCTGTGGTCCTTGAATTATGTTGTAAAGAGGGCTGAAATAACGCTTTTATAAAACGTACATAACTCATTAACAACAATACATCAAGCAAGTTTTCAAAGTATATTTGTAGAATGAACTTTTGCAAAACATCAAAGTGTTATTTTTCAATAATATATTGATTCCGATAATGAAAATGGACTTTTTGATTGCTTCGACCAACAATACCCAAACTACCCTTAAATTTAGAATTACTACATTACAAGGTATTTCCAAACTTGCCAACTAAGTGGACTTCTATAACATTATTCAAACTTATATTTCAGAAATGAAACAACATAATACTAACACGTGATTAAATATTTTTGAAAACGATTATTGTCTTGATAAAATTACCAGTTTATAGAAAACTTTATAAACATGTCTTGACAATATGGGATTTCAATTTATTTTGGTATCTAAAAGGTAGCCAATTGGCTACCTTTTGCCTTGTTCCCAAAAAGTAGCCAATGGGACAGACAATTAGTTACTTTCAAATATCAAAAATGTAGCCGATTGGCTACCTTTTTAGATGTAAGAAAAAAGGCAGCTAATGGGCTACCTTTCAGACATAAAAATACATTAAAATCAAGGCATGTTTGGTAAATTCTATATAAAATGACAGATTTGTAAAGACATTTTGGTAGAATTTCTCTAAATTTACAATTTTTTATCAAGACATTTTTGAAAAAGGGAAAATAATCGTTTTCAAAAATATTTTATCAAGACATTTTTGAAAAAGGGAAAATAATCGTTTTCAAAATTATATAATCGGTAAAAGGATTTACAATATTATTTCAGATAGAACTTGTCACAACATTGGCACAAATAACGGAGCTTGTCAAGTGTGACGTCATATTGGACCATCTTGTGGGTAAAACGCTTTTTGTAAACCGGTTTGAGGTTCTTTGGACTGTAAGTACTATGATTATTAGACTAGGCTTATTTGTATTATTAAACACATTTATCCAGGTAAATCAATATAAAAACCTTCATGATTGTATAATAGAAAATCACGTGCTAACCTAGAGAAGATTACATGGATTCGCACCCATGACACTAATGCAACCGTATCGATTTATCCACAAGATGGCAAAAGTCTGATGGTCTCTATTATCGACTCTATTATAAACATCTACCAAAAAGTAAATTACCCCCTTTAAATAATGGCATTTATTCCTAAACCGTTGATTGTATGCCAAATTTGGAATATGCAATCGAAGCAGAATTTATTTTTGCGCATTACATGCATTATGACACCTCATTTATCAAAATGGTTCCAATATTGATGCCGCAGCGTACATTTTAATGAAAGTAACCTCAAAATTCACGAAACAAAAAGATTAATCCAATGAGCGCAGAAAACATATCTTCCATGGATACTGAATACAAGGCAATAGGACTTTACTGCAATTTCAAATCTTGAGTTACTTTCATTTAAATGTACGCTGCGACATCAATTGGTTATTGGCGACAAATGAGTTATCATAATACACAGAAATAAATTCTGCTTCGAATGCCTATTCCAAATTTGGCATACAATTAACCGTTTTATAGGAATAAATGCCATCATTTAAAGGATGGTAATTAATTTTTGGTAGATGCTTATCTCCCCATTATACCACAATAGTAGGTGTACCATAGGATGTATCTCAAAAAATGTTAACAGTCAAGTTAACTCAATCGATAAGGCGTTGGATTATGGTGCGAGAGGTTGCAGGTTCGAACCCTGGTGGTGCCTAGTACGCTCTCGTGGAAAAAATTGAGTTAGCTTGAAATTCCACTGGACAAGGAACTTACTTCTAATTTGTCTCCTTGTAACCCGTACGAAACTCGTGGAGCTGATCCTGGTTGCGAAGGTTATTTGTGGAATGTCTAGGGTGTGCGCTCTTGAAGCAGCAAAGTCCCTGAATTGTTGTTTAATGGTTTATGGAATGATGTGGGGCCGTAGTGGTCAGCGACAACCTGTAAAGTGTGCTGAGGCTTGTGGATCAACGGATCAGCGCACTATAAATCACTACGCATTTAAAAAAAAAAATTATTGCCACTATAAAAAAGGGATATAGAAAACGTTTTTTCATTGGTGGTATGCAGTATGATGTCGGCCAAAGCAGAATTTTTTCCCGTGTGATTTAGAGCTTTTCTTTTGAATGACAGTCAAATTACTGGTGCATGCCCAAATTCACCTGATCCAATTTCTATTAATTGAGTCATTCAAGATGTATTTGATCACACCACGCTATAGGGAGGGTGGACCAGTTTACGATTTTCCCTAAATCGCAATATCTTTGGATGTGGATGCTTATGGAATGGGGTAAAAGCTACTGTGTTGAGTCCTGGTTTCTCCTGACATATATTGTCACCCTGCTACGATCCTTTCCTAACTTATTTTTGTAGTTTTGAGAAAAAGTACAAAATATGGTTCACGCATAACGATATTCATTAACCTATCTTTAGACAATAACAAAATGACAATGAGACAAATTAAAAAGAAATTATCAGAAACGATTAGGGATAACTGTGACTTTGGCAAAAATCAGAGCAAAATCTTCAGACATGAGTTAGGCATAAAAAATTATGGTGTTAAAATGCCAGCTATTACCTGTCATCAGTTGTCATCTGCCAAAATTGCCTATTACTCATCCCCAAAATATCCTTTCTGATTTATCAATTTCAATGGTATTATTGTACCAGGTTCACACGCGAAAACTTAATAGAGATATTAATTAATTCGGCAGAAACGAGAGTTAGGTATCGTAGTAGGGTGACGATATGAGTTGGAAGAGAGCCCTTATATTTTTACTTTGAAGAGTAAAATTTTTTGATACGTGTGACTTTTCATTACTGAACATGACATGCTACATATAGATAATAATCTTAATATCCAAATACTTATATCAAAATATAGTACATTGTATAAAAATGAATAGTACTGATATTCATTGCATTTTGCATAGTTTTTGAGAAAGACAAATCAATTTCAGATATGAATACTTTCAGTTTTCAGGAAATCTACAATCTTAATACCCATATACAATTTATATAAAACTATAATATTTTTGCATAGCTATATACCAATATCATAAACCACCATTTACATATCTATATACACGTTATCAATATTTTCAAAAATATGAAAGTTTTCTTATTGTAGTACAATTAATATAAACAAAAATAACAGGAAAGTGTCCTTTTTCTGATGCAAATAGCAAACTATACAAACTTCCCAGTCCTTTGGTGTATAAAAATACAATATACATATGTTTGTAACAATGGAAAGACAATACTACGTGTAAATACCTGGGTAGACACTAGGATCCACAACATGCTCATCTATCAAGGCACAGTTCTTTAACCCAAATACCAATGAATACATTTGCACATTCATTGAATGACCTTTAAAAATGTGTGTACAAAAACTCATACTCTGAAACTTGAGGTCAAATTTTGATATGATTGTTAAATTGAGAATATTGAACTATGCCATTGGGATGAGGCCATTGTGGTCCATAGTGAAAAGCAAGAGCCCATGGCACCCTTGTCTGTATAGCGTAACATCTGGATAACAAAATATACATGTATAATGGTAATTATAATAATCAACCCTTTGCAATTACCATAATTGTCATATGTGCCACGATCTGGTCCATGGAGGCTAGCGCTAAAGGAGGCATTTTTAACAATTTAGTTTTTACAATCATTACCTTCTGCAAATATTAGGCTATCATATACTGAAAAAACAAATGGTCTAGCATATTTGGTTCTAAAGTTATGAAGTTTTGTGACGTCTATTTTCTTATATTTTATGTTTCTTACCTTCATACGTATGTTTGCCTTTATCTCAATTTTAAATTTGCCGCCTTTGGCCCCCATGGACCAGATTGTGTATTAAGCCAATCAGATCATTTTGTTACCATGGCACTGCATTTCTTCACAAATTATATGACATTATGCAACATTCTGAGTTTCAAATGTTTTAGAATTTATATATAAACTAAAAGAGTGACAAGACTTGTTAAATTTGACACCATCAATCACTGATGCCTAAATTGACTAGAGCATCGCATACTGTTACTAATTGCTACTATACAAAGGGCCTCAGATCATCAAATAACTGATTCGTCAAGCAGCTACGTATGATTGTTTATACCGCATTTCAATTTACATTTGGCTACCATGGTTACTAAGATTTCTACTTAAGCATAATGAGGATTCATTTAACTTGGCTACCGGTATAGTGACCCCCCGGGAGTGACCCAGATGTCAAAGTTGGCGTATCTGTGGTTATTATTACAGTCTGCACATCTGGAGGATGGCGATGCGCGAGATGGTACTTAAGACCGACACTCTGGGCATGCTGGGTACTTAAGCGTAGTGAGGGTTCATTATCATAACTTGGCTACCGCTTAATGACCCGGATGTCAAAGTTGGCGTATTTATTACAGTCTGCACATCTGGGGGACGGCAATGCGCGAGATGGTACTGCCACTCTGGGTACTTAAGCATAATGAGGGTTCATTATCATAACTTGGCTACCGCTTAATGACCCAGATGTCAAAGTTGGTGCATTTGTGGTTATTATTACAGTCTGCACATCTGGAGGATGGCGATGCGCGAGATGGTACTTAAGACTGCCACTCTGGGTGAATGTCATACCGCATTTATGACAATGGTAAGGGCGCTCACCTGTGTGAGTCCTTTCATGTTGTTTCAGCGTGTTACTTTGGGTGAATCGCATCTTACAATAGCCACATACATATGGTTTCTCACCGGTATGAATACGGACATGTCGTTTAACATCCCCGGAATACTTAAAACGTAGAGGACAATACGGACATGGAAATGGCTTATGGCTCGAGTGAGTACGCATGTGAAGTTTAAGCTGACTACTGTCTGAGAAGCGCTTACCACAGTGTTCGTTTTCGCAGATAAATGTCTTTATTTCCCGGTGTCCACGAATATGGCGTTTCAGCTGCTCAGGATGTACGAATTTACGCGGGCATTCTTCGCATGGGAGTGATTTCATCATTGCTTTTGCATGCTCTTGCATCGCGTCAGAATTATCGCCGAATTGAAAAGAATCATTGTCATTTACGTGTACACCAATATGTTGTTTGAGAGATTTGTTGCGTTTGAATGTAGCCCCACACTGGTCGCACATGTACGGACGCTCTGGAGTGGGCGGTTCGTTATGCTGGAGAGCCATGTCTGTTGATAGACGATAGTGCGGCCCAGGTCCTGGTAACAAAATTGCTCCTTCTGGATAACTCTGTCGTAACATTTGACCCGACGGTGATATTGGCCCCATAGGAACAAGTCCATTCATAATTTCTGGAGACATTATGAAACCATAGGGAAGTTTCTGATTATCAAGTCCCGGAGAATCAGCCGCTTTATCAGAAGCAGTGTCACCTTCGAGAGGACTCGATGTTCCGCCAGATTTGAGATTTGCTAAGAATGTGGATCTGGGAGGGGTTTTCCAATTCCACATACCAGCATTTAGCCCGGATGTTGGAGGAAGTTGGTGAGGTTTACGATCTGCGTTTGGAGATGAAGCAGGTTTATCTATAGATAGATTCAGTGGTTGGTTTCCATCGTACATCTCGTATGAAGGAGATGACGGTGCAGATGAAGCTTCTGAGCTTGTTGTGCTACCCTTTGTGCAGAGATCAAGAGGTTGCTCTTGTGATTCATGCAAATCCTTACCTGTTTTCCACTTTGATGCATCAAGAAATGGAACAGGCGAGGCCTTAGAGGAACCTATTGGTCTACCTATTGGTGAAATCAAGTTGTTGCCCAGGTCTGTTGCAGATTTGGTTAAGTTCGTAGGAGGGGTCGTTGGACCGGTTGAGATTATAAGCGGTTGTGTCGGAACCACGCCATTCGATTTTGGTGCAATTTTGCGTAGTGGGGTCCTGTTGATTACATAAGAGCCCTCGGCAATGGTAGCTGGAGGTGAAAGGTCAAGTCCGCCATTGGTATCCTCATCAGCGTATACCGAATTAGCCGAAGAACCAACTATGTGGTTCAAGAAAAATTGAGCAACAGCCGGCATATTGTTCTTTTGTCTCATAATACGACCACGACCGTCACGACGTATACCTGATCCACGGAAGATGGGCGGTGGACTTTTGGCGACAAATGGAGTCTTTCGTCTGTTCAATTGTGCGCGTTCCTTGATTTCATTAAGGATATCTCGTGGAGCGGATGACGGTAAGTGTATCTTTGAAGGCAACACGACGCTGTCAGGTTGGTCTGCGAATGCACCATTACTTTTTGACGATTTCAGTTTATCAACAGTTAGTTCCAACACAGACGTAGGTGGCTTGTGTTTTTGGTCTGTTGTATCCGTTGTTTTGCATCCATTAGATTGCCGTGGAAGAAATTTCTCGTTCGGTGAGTTTACTCCCGTTGTGGGTGTAGAGTTTGAGACTATAGTAAAATCACGGCAGGTCTCTGCAGTGGTGACTCTCGTAGTGTTAGTAGAACTGGCAGGTCTCCATTGAACTGTGTACCCATTGACGTCGGTCAACTGACTAACAGCCTGAATCGGTGAATCATTAGTTTTGATATAGTCAAGTACACCGTATTGGGTTTTGTTCATAAGGTCAGCACTGCCGGCTTCCATGGGATAGTTATCCATGGATTTGTCTGAGTTAAATAAAGTTTCATCCTTTGGTTTATTCACGGTATCCCTTGATTCGTCTTGATTAACTGTTTCAAGCGTCATGTCGTCTTTGGTTGCTTCTGATTGGTGCGATGCGGCGTTTTTTGTTTTATTCAAATCCACCTGTTCTGCAGACATGTCGTTTTGTCCCGCCTCCGGATCACCTTGACCATTCCTCTCAGCTTCTTCTTCTTCCAATGTTTCCTACAAACAAACAAGAAAACCATTCGTCATGCAAAGATCGATTTTCATGATAATGTGCAACAGGTGTATTACACTACCGAACTCCAGGTAGTTAACGGTTCAAATAGCACAATTTTATAAAGACGGTATGTATATATATTATATGCAAGCTTTAGGATTGAAAAGAATTTGACGGTCCATTGAATAACACCTTACAGCAAAATATGCATTGTGATTGGTTAGCAAGTTCAGGTGTGGGCGTTTCGTCTGATACCGATGCGTGTAACCACCATACCTGTTCAGCTATTGTAGTCTTGATAAGTTTCAGCATGATGGAAAAGCAAAAAGAATAATTACGATACACTATATAGGTAATAATGTCTGCTTATGTGGACCGAAACCAACAGTATTAGAATAGTTATTGGTAAATATCAACCTTCTGACACTGAACATGATGCATGTATCAGATTGATTTGGAATTTTGGACAATAGGAGCAAATGTAGTTATCCTCTTATAAAAGAGTGAACCCAAAGAGTGGATATTTATGCACTCCAAAAACAAGGAAAATCAAAACAGTTGATTCCACTCCAAAACAGTGAAACCTCCGAAAGAGTAAAATATCCACTCTTTAAGGACCCATTTAAGGGACAACTCTTTTTGGAGTGGTGCGTTATATGGCTCCTTAAAATAGTGACATTTCACTCTTTTGGAGTGAAATTCCCTGCCTCTTTGGTGCAAAAATGTCTCTCTTTTGGAGTGATTTTCACTCTTTTTTGGATTGCATAAGAACTTGCATAAGAAATATTTGGTCCACTCTTTTACATTAAGAGAGTGTTGCGATGAACTTACTATTGCACCTTGATATAAACACAGAGTCTAGTTATTACTATATCGTCCAAAATAATCCATAAATAATGGGCTATTCCATTTAAAATCCTCACTCCATATTTTGGAAATATCTTCCACAGGGGGAGTATGAATTTCAAATGGAATGAACACATTAGGCAGCTCTATTTCAAACTCACCGTCCCTCTGTGGAAGATTCAGGTTGAAACTTTCTCAGAGGGTGTATGAAATTCTTATGGAGGTGTCCAATGTGTTCATTTCATTTGAAAATTTAATCTCCATGTGGAAGATATACTGTCCACAACTTATAAGTTCCCCCTTAATACTTTTTAAAATAAATCGAATAATATTTGACAAAATGCAAATGTGTAAAACGGTATGGATATCCGTATTTGTTTTACACATATGGACCTATAGCCCTATTTGTTTTACACATGTGGACAATTTATAGCGTCACACGTCATTGCATTCAGTCACAATGGTTTATTATGTCAAAAAGAGACCGTTAAAAGAGTGTTAAAAGTTGCATCCGAGTCCATAGGAGTCAGCTCTCATGTGTTTGTTAAAGAAAACTTGCCTGCTATGGACTCAGGTGCAACTTTTAAAACGGCCTCTTTTTTACACAATTAACCATTGTGATTGAACGCAATGACGTGTGACGCTATAAATTGTCCACATGTGTAAAACAAATAGGGCTATACATATCATTTTACATTTTTACATTTCGAAAAATATTTTTTGACTTATTCTAAAAAGTATTAGGGGGGAACTTATAAGTTGTGGACCGTATATTTCCAAAATAGTTGCTAACCTTAACAAGATTAAGCAAGACAAGCAGCACTTGTACTCAAACTGAAAATGCAGAATAACTAGTTTGATATCATGAACATTTCGCGATTTTAACATCTTCGTTTTTCAATGTGGATCGAAAGACACGACAAAACATTATTTCCATATTTTCAGTTGCATGCATTGTGTTGTTAATGGACAGAAAAATACACACTTCTATATGTAATATACATAACTGTCGAAACTGCAAGCAATGTGATGTGTACACACATTATATAATTTAAGGTTTCTGACGCATAAGTATTTTTTGGAAGTAATATAAGTGGGGTATGAGGTTGCGGATCACGAAATGCCCCTTTAATTAATATTGCTTATCAATACAATTTGCATCAATAACCGTTTGCTTAAAATCACACTGCGTGTAATGAGTTTTGGCATATTTACATCATATCATGATTAATATCATATATTAATGCACCGTTCCACATGGGTTCGACCCTTTCACTGTAGTAACTTAGGTTTGAATTCTGGCTTACAAGTAAGTTAATATCATAATGTTCGAAATATTTTACGAGCTCATAAAGTCAGTTCGGGTCATATCATTAACTTTCTTGTGAGAAAAATGAATTACCGGATTTCACGTGAGCCGTGAAGCATGACAAAATAATTACAATGTCGGCGAAGATCAGAATAGCATTACTGTATTGATGGGACATTTTCCTATAAACATGAAATATAAGGGCATGACGAGAATTGTATGTAAATTAGACATTTATTATGGTACACTACAAGATTCTTATTTCGGCCGCCTGTACAAGTAAAACGTCGCCAAGGTACCTGACTGGTGCACACTAAGTACCTACATAGTACCTACCAAGATGGGTTTACTGCACACAACCCATCAGTATACTGCACTTGTACTACATTGGTTTGCACAGTACCAGCAAAGTACCTTGGCGATGGTGTACTGGTACATCAGCAGGCAGCACCAATAGTAATCTTGTAGTGTACATGGTGTAGGTAAGACCATTAGCACATCAACTTGATCAACAGGCAAAGTCCCATTGTTTTGTTTGCAATGAGAACTCTCGCTTTATACTCCCAGATCATTTTACATGTAAAGTCACCCTGGTTACCACAAGTAAGAAAAATAGAGCAAGATTTGGGTGGGGTGGGGTGGTGGTGGGGGGGATAGTGGTTGAAATGACATTTTCACTTTTTCACCCAAACAGGTTCTAAATGGCCTATACTTTCCACTCACAGAATATCTGGGCAGTCAAAATTAAGGAAAGTGCCAATTTATGGTTTCATCTTTTGACTTTACCACAGGAGTCAATGGGAAACCATTATTTCAAGTGGATTTTCCCCGAAAAGTTTCCTCTGGCGAAAAAAAAATCAATGTGCATATTCTGCATACACAGCTATATAGCTCGATGTCAGCATTAAAACCATGTGTTCCACAGTGCAGTGTGTGTGTGCTGAGTCAGTGTAGCATATATAGGCTCCCAGCATTAAAACAATTTTTTCAGCAATTTACTGTGATTTCCAGCCATTGTGCAGATTAGGTAGTGACCATAGGATGGTAATGAGCAAGTTAAAAATCAACACCATACTAGAGAGGTAAAAACAACTAAAGGAGAAAATTATGCCAGGAGTACAACATTCCACTATGCGTATAAAGACCAAGGAATCAGCAATGCTTACCGTAAGATCTTCAAAGCCAAAATACACAAAGACAGTAAAAAAAAATCATGATAAAGAAGGGAGTACGCCAGGGGGACAGTATTTCAGCAAAACTATTTACAGCCACACTAGAAGGAATTTTCAAAACACTTGACCGGAGCCAAAGAGGAATCAACATCCCGGAGAGCACATGAGCATACGCTTTGCAGAAGCAACCTCAATGAACTTGAAACAATGCTACAAGAGTTGGACTAGTCAAGCAGGGTAACAGGACTAAAAATGAATATGAAGAAAACAAAGGCTATGACAGGAACAGATACAGTCCCAATTAAGGGGGTACTATACACCCCTGTGGTAAATTTGTGACTATTTTTGCATTTTTCTCAAAAAATTCTCCCCTTAAATTAAAGATAGTACAAGTATAAACAGGGGTTGAAATCGAACAGGTCGAGGAATATGTATACCTTTGACAACGCTTCTCTCTTCGAGACAAAAACTACGACTTTGAAATTCGAAGCACTTGGAAGATAATCTCCCAATATGCCTTAAAAGAAAGGGTCTTCAACCAATGCATCCTCACAGCTATTTTAATGCGGAGCAGAATCATGGACACTAACCTCAAAAATGGAAAGACAACTGGCAGCAGCTCAACACAACATGAAAAGGAGCATATTAAACATCGCTTTTAATACCATGCTTACAAGGACAGAAAAACCAACAAATAAATCAGGGAGCAAAGTCAGAAAACACAAGTATAAGACATCTTGGAAACAATTAAAAGTAGAAAATGGACCTAGGCCGACCATATCATCCGAAGACAAGACAATCGTTGGAGCTCAACACTCACACATTGTACACCTTAAAGAAGCGAAATAGAGGACATCAACGGAAGCGATGGAGGGACGAGCTGCAACATTACTGGGAAAAGTGAACTGGTATCAACAAAACGCAAAACAGAGACACATGGAGACATCATGCTGAGACCTTCATCCTGCAGTGGATTGATAATGGCTGAAAAAGTAAGGGCAGATCGTTCCCTGAGTCAGTCTTAATCAAGAACAACATTGCGTGTCTTCGTGTTTACGCGAAAGTTTACGACTATACTTTGAAAAATACGCGGTAACAGGTGCAGAGTGTGGATAGCATTTTAGTCTCTTGCACTTCATGTAATATCTGGCCTTCATTATTACAGTTCATACATGTACGCGTTATCTAACGGCGCGCGTGATCGGTCAAGAGTCGGTCATTAACGTTAATTCCCGACGACGATTTCGGTATATAAAAAACAACAGTAAACTGGCATTTTTCAGAATGTTTTCTGATGAAACACAATCACCAACTGTTGGGAAATGTAAGAACGTGGTTCGGGCTCGGGCATAAACAACCGATCATGCCCTCATTGCTATTAGTGAACCCAGGGGCGTAGCCAGCTTTCTTGGTCGGGGGGGGCAAAATAAAATTTTGGGGGCACAGACGAAAAAAATTGCAGTTGCATCATACAATACATAGAGACTGTATGTCTTCGAGCTTGCCGAAAAGGGCCTTATTGGGATGATGTGCGCGCGTAGCGCGAAAAAAATGGTATTTTACACTATTTTCGCCCATTATCCGGCTAAAAAGGGCTTTATTGTTACAATGTGCGCGCGTAGCGCGGAAAAAATTTGTATTTTACACTATTTTGGCCCTGAATTTTTGCTAGAAAAGGGCTCCTTGCCCTTTTTTTTCCTTTGCCCTCCTGATTTTCTCTTTCATTTCTTGTCAGAGGGGCACTTTTTCTTTCATTTTTTTGTCAGTGGGGGGCACTCTGCCCCCCGCTGGCTACGCTACTGAGTGAACCCCTAAAATGATCAGGGTTTTCTTTAAGCATTTTTTGGTACCCTTTCAATTGTGATTTTGTCCTCTGATAGGGTATCAAATATTGCCCAGAGGGTATTTGTTATATTTTAACATGTTTATAATTAAAGACCGAATTAAAAAGACTAATTTGCGTCTGACGTCATGACAAATGCGCGCCGTGATTGGTTGCTGACCTGCGCAGTATGGCATTTTTGGTCTGATTGACAGGACGTCATACGCAAACTAGTCTTTTTAATTCGGTCTTCAATTTAATAGCAATGTGTGTCTCAATTTCACTGACTTGTTGACCCACATTATGTTTTCACCAGAACGCTCTAAAGTGGGGTGTATGTGTGTGTGTGGGGGGGGTGGGGGGTGGATGGCAGGGGGTTGTTGAAGGGGGTGCAACCGAAAATGTTCTTCTCCATATTTTACGTTAGTAAATTGAGTTTATTGCCTCTCTATCTATGGTTCATTTGTCATAATATAATTTTGTCGTTTATCACTACCACAAATGTCAGGAAAATATCGCGTTTTTCTACATCAAATCATCGAATAATAATTATGAATGCGTACGTTTTCAAGATTTTGTACGCGTTGGACTTTGTACTTTGCATTTGAAGGGGTACGGAAAGTACATGAACGAATAAATACGCTTGATTTGTAATGGATGATGCTAGAATTTAACAATTGGTAGACATAATACTCATACTGCAGTTACTGTCCGTTTTCCTATACACAATACACAGTGCTCCTGACCATTGACGCGTAACCTCTACAAATAGTGTATGTTAGAAGTATAGGCAATTGCCTAGTTAACGTCGCTGTGTGAAAAATAACCGGCCAATATTAAAAGTACTCTTCTGAAATTCTAGAAAATATAGTTTTGTAACATGTCCTAAATTTTTAGCTAATTTAGATGTTTGGAAATATTCGCACTTTCACATGATGCAGTCATGTCTACAGTAGAATTCACCTCGACCTTTGCAGGACTTAAACCCCATTAAAAGCTATTAAACCAAGATAACACTCATTGAAACAGCTCAACTGATTAAATCGGATCTTCTCTGGTTGTGCACATGTGTCTGTTTTATATGTGCGGTATCGCAATGAGCTGGTATAATACAGCTTCAGTTGGGTCCCCGATTATAAAGGAAACGCAAGGAAACAATGGTATGTGGACCTTTGTTCACGAAATGAGACAATGGTCTGCTTTTTGTTAACCAGCATTCTTGAAAATGAGCAACATAATGATTGTTGACTTAACACGGTTTTTTTTTGGTGTTATCTGTCGTTTACATATCCTTCCTAAAACACAAAAGTGCGACTATTTCCAAACACCTAAATTAGCTAAAAATTTAGGACATGTTACAAAACTATATTTTCTAGAATTTCATAGAATACTTTAAATGTAGCTTGTACCGTTTTTTTGTGGCATCCTTCAGAACTGAGCGGTCCGTTACCAATATAGCTCAATATTTTCGGTCAAATCTCCATTCAATTAACACGGGGAGTTGGCTAGCTATGAGCTAGCTATGCCTTGCCCTCACTCATATTTTACGAAAGTGCGACTATTTCTGAACATCTAACCTATCTGTAATTTTAGGTCATGTTAGAGAAATATATTTGCTAGAAGTTTGGAGAATACTTTAAATATTGGCCGGTTATTTTTCACACAGTGATGTTAACTAGGCAAATGCAATATACTTCTAACATACACTATTTGTAGAGGTCATGCGTCAATGGTGAGAACACTGTGTATTGTGTATAGGAAAACGGACAGTAACTGCAGTATGATGCACCTTGGTGTTTTAGTGTATGTTATAGGTAATAAGACATTGCTTAGTTAACGTCGCTGTGTGAAAAATAACCGGCCAATATTAAAAGTACTCTTTGGAGAGAAGATCTGATGTAACATAGTTGAGCTGTTTTCAATGAGTGTTATCTTGGTTTAATAGCTTTTAATGGGGTTTAAGTCCTGCAAAGGTCGTGGTGAATTCTATTGTAGACATGACTGCATCATGTGGACTTTAACAAATGAGAACTGCATGAGAAGGCTCCTCCAGGTCCACTACTCTACGCATACTACCAACAAACAAGTAAGAGCAATGATCATGATGATAGAAAGTTTCATTGGAGAGCATGAACACCTGATCTCCATTGTGAAAAGAAGACAACTCCAGTGGTTTGGCCATGTGATCAGATGGACGAACAGTCTAGCACACACCATTCTGCAGGGAGGTACAGATGGGGTAAGGAAGAGAGGAAGACCAAAGAAGACGTGGATTGATAACATCAAAGACTGGACTGGATTGAACTTTGACCAGCTCATACGATCAGCTGAGGACAGAGAACTTTGGAAATTATGCATCTCTAAAGCTATCACTACGTCGCCCCAACGGCCTCCTAGCTACGGAACATAGAAAGATAGATAGATAGATTAACAATTGGTAGATCCTTTGTTGTTTGTATCAATATTGTGTCGTATGCAGCATGGATATTAATCATAGTGGGTCAGTGGCACAATTTAGACCCTATTTAGCTGTAACCCTGAAAAAATCACCCAAGCTATATCAGATCTGACACATAGCACTAAAATGTTATATAAAAACGACCATTCATCAAAATGTCAGTGCGATGACTATAAAATTATAACTTGTCACGCATAATATATGGTTTACAAAAGAGTACTCAAAAGATTCATCTCTTAATGCCTAATGAAAAATTAGTTCATGGGGTATCATTTGTTAAAAGTTTGCAAGTTTAAGGGAGCTGTCACCCCCTTTACACAGTGCTTTTTTGAGACCTGAGAGCACATCGGACACACCGAATTGCACTTTGAATACGAGGAATGCTCTTCTGATATCAACTGATTTTGATTTTTCTTTAAATTTGCAATATTATTATAAATTTGTACATCTGTTACCATGGTTACAAGCGCGAAGTTCGGCACAAAGTACTGACGTCACGCTCTCGAAGAAGCCAAATGGACTGTAGTCCGAAATTTTCGTATGAAAAAACGTGTCAAATATGACAAAATCGTCATGAAATTACGATTTGTTTGTTTTGTTATTGAACATTTGTGAAAGCTGCAATTGGTGATGTTCGATGCCAATAAATGAATATAGTTTGAAGTTACTAATTACTAATACAAGATTTCTATTCAGTGGCGTAGCCAGGATTTTGGAACCGGAGGGGCACAACTTGTAAATGTACCGACGGAAATATTTTTTGCCGACGGAAGTTGTGATTTGTTGACCCAAATTTTTTTTGCATGGTTTGAAAAAGTGAAGAGCAAAAAAAAAAAGAAAGGATAATAGGCAGTACCGAGACATAAAAATTTTAATGTACGTTCAATTTAATTCACAATTTTCATCATTTTTTTTACAATTCTCCCCTTTTTTCTGTCACCCTGGGTAGAAAATAGTCTATTGTTAACCCAATTTTTTTTTTCACCAACGCCTTCCGTCTACCGACGGCCTTACATGAACCGACGGCCATGACGAGCGGGGGGCACCGGCCCCCTGACTCCGCTGGCTACGCCACTGTTTCTATTGCGAACGCCCGCACATGCCCACCGTCGCGTCGCTAAGGTACCTGATTGGTACACACAGAGTAGCTCAGAGTACCAACACAGTACCAACGGACCCAATAGCAGTGGTACTTCACTGGACACTGGTAATCCCCTGGTACTATAAACTACCAGCCAAGTACCTTGGCGATGGTATACCTGTGCAGGTGGCTGCAATAGGAATCTTGTATAGTGGCGGCATGTTTAGCCATAGACCATAATGGTCTATGGTTTAGCCTATGTATGTTCCAAAAATGTCAAAATTGAATTTTCATAAATTTGGTTTGACAAATCTCTAATGTTGTTTTACTCATATAATTTAACTTTCTCCACGCGGATGTCGACTGCAGACGACAAGTTTCATTTTTATTAAATTCAAAAATTTCAGAATTGTAGATTTTCATGACCATATTTGGAATAAGCATCAAAAATGCATAACAATGAGTACAAACAAGCCTTGTATTGGTTCAGTGGTTCTTAAGATAGCTCTTGATATTTTGCAAAAATATCTCAAAACTTGTACTTTTTTTAATGTTAAAGCCTATGGCAGAGCATTAAGTAGGTTAATGGTTCCTATTATTATGTACTTGGAATGGAGACAAAACATCATGTTCTTATTAATGCTTTGCGTGCTAGCCATGCGCTTCAATGGAAAAAGTTCAAGTTTTGAACTATTTTCTCAAAATATCAAGAGCTATCTTAAGAACTACTGGATCAATACTAGGCGTGTTTGTACTCATTTTAATGCATTTTTCATGCTGATTCCAAATATGGTCATGAAAATTTACATTTCTGAAATTTTTGAATTTTAATTTTTTTTTGAAACATGTCGTCTGCAGTCGACACCCGCGTGAAGAGAGTTAATGCTAAGTAAGGAAAAGTCACGTACCATGTGTACACGTTATGTCACGTGAAGTTGACAAAATCGTACCGACAAAACTTTCAAAGATTCATTTGTTGCCCTTGTGTTGACAATTTGTCATAATAAATATGTGATCAAATTTGGTGCATTCAATGGATATAAGATGTCCTAATTATTTATATTATTCATTTTGTTGTTGTTGTTGTTGTTGTTGTTGTTGAAAAGTGTGTCAAGAAAGCGCGTCCGGGGAGCGTCCGGGCCCTCAATGATACGCTAAACCTAACCGTAACCGTAACCCTAACCCTAACATAATGGGCCGCAATACACCCAACTAACCCTAAACCCGATTCCTGGCCTTACGCACATCTATTGTGATACTCACATACGCTACGTTGGCGTAAGAGGTTACAATCTAAAATAAATACTTTATTTGGCAAATGAGGCTGTCGAATTCGGCACTCATATCTTAAGTAACGTGCAGACTGGAGATACTCTGTACAAAATAGTTTGCCTAATACTGAAATTTTACTTCATCGCTCAGTGAGCGATGAGCGATTGGTATTTGACTTATAAATAAGGTTATTAAGGTAGCTCGCTTTTCCCAACGCAACAAAAAGCGCGCTACCTTATTGGCTACAGTCTGTCCACTCTGAAGTACAAAGTGACAACGCGCGCGTATACAGCGAGTAGTGCTGCGTCTCTGTTTCAGGTATGCGTGTATTCAAAGTCGGCACAATGTGTGCGTCCGCGTCTGTACTTTGTACTTCAGAGTAGACTGACTGTACAAGCCAATCGCTATCTGTCAGCAATGAAACATAATTCCGATTAACTTTGCCGCTTTAAACTTATCCAATATTCAATGGTACTCATTAGGAGAACAACGACTTGCTGACTTGCAAAGACTTGCTGTCTGATAACACTGAATGAGACAAATGTGACGCGTCATGTCAGAAGGAGACACTTTTGGGCAGGTTATCAATTTTGAGGATTTTATATATCTTAAATATAGAGATATTTTGCTCCACAACGCCGTTTTCTCCAATGAAATCGGACATTCCTAAGCGAAGATATTGAGTTCGTAAGTTATGGTATTATAAAATTGGAAATCGAGATATCGGCCTTTAAAAATATTATTGACAATGTTGAGAGTAGGAATTACATTGAAAAATGTCTCAAAACATACAAGATGCCAGTTTATACCAGTCTGAAACTATCAGACAATATTTTAATTATAAATAACATCATAAATTCGCAACAAACCCAAATTGTGAAAAAATCACCCCGGGCAGATTTTTGGCTATTTCTCCCGTTACGATCCTGCCCAAAAGTGTCTCCTTTTGACATGACACGTCACAAATGTCTTTATATGCATAATATTCTGTAGCAAAGTACGTGTGCTATTTACCTCGTTCTTTCTGTCTGCTTTTGACAAAGCAGTTGTGTCGTCTGTGATTTCAGTCATTGTCATCTTCGGTCTGCCACGGGTATTACCCGCCAAATAACCACGGGCTTAAAACAAATGCCTACACGTAATGTTCGTCAAAGCTTGGTGTAGCTGAAATGAAAAGACAGAAAGAAATATCAACATAAAATATTTCTTTGTTATGTTATTAATCATGTTAATAACAAATATTGTTGGCCTATGCCCAGCAATAAGATTCGGTTCCTTATATGGTAAATTTTGTTCTTATGGATCCAGTAAAGCTAAGTTTAGACTATGCCATAGCCGATTTTTTGATAAATAAAAATGCTATTAATCACGATGAACTCAAAATTATACTGATGTTTATAATTATAATTAGTGACAGTAAAAGTAAAGTATACGTATGTTATTGAATGCAACATATCTTGCATAGGGCTCACTTCCTAAAATATTTTCATTTTGGGACCTATAAGAGTATTGATCGCAAAAGCCAGAGTAAAAAATATCTGAACAAACAGAGGGAGTACGGTGACTGGAAAGATGAGATGTGAAAATCTATTAATAATTGAAAACAAATTATTCTTAAACACTTTAGAAAGTTCCTGCACTCTTTGGTTCTTTACCTGTGTGATATGCATTGACACGATATCACACACTTTAGCGCGTGCGTGTCGCGTCGTCGCGATACTCGTACGCGCTATTTGAACCAATCCTCTCATATAACACGCAATATCATTATTTTTGGCGTAAAACCATTTGATACGGGGTGGGGTGCAACCTGACCGGGGGAGTATCGACCGTATTCCGACAATTTTCAATGGAACTTTTCAAAGTTTTCACTTCAATTGGGGTGGGGGGTGGCTGTGCCCGTGCCCCTATATGACACTACGCCACTGACAAGCAGGTTTGGGTCGAAGACCCCTCGAAATATTACTGTGTAATAAAGGTCTGAAAAAAGTTTAATCACGCGGACGATTGGCAGTTTAATGGTTTAGTGTTTTCAAGAGACCTTTGGTCTGTGACTGTTGCAATTGACTGACCCAAATATAAACAATGACAGATGGTAGGTTCATTGACATATCAAGGCCTTATTGACAATGCATTCAGATAACCAATACGTAATAATAGAAGGCTGATAAAACATGCAGAACTGAACATTTCCCACGCTTAATTGATTGACTGATCATAATCAATGTAAATAACTATTGTTTTGGTCCTATACAAAGGGATGCTCCTCAATTGAGCAGAGGCGCAGATTACAAGGGTAAACCCCGGTTTCAGGTCGATAGTCTGAATGGTCGTTAGTCCAAGAACCCAATAACTTAGTTATAAACCCTAATCTTTACCCGAACCCTGAACTTCACCCCTTACCCTATGACATAATAACCTAAGCCATATTCATAACCCAGACTTTAATCCTAACTCTGACCCTAACCATGCTACCCTACAGTTGGTCCACTCTGAAATACAGAGTGACAACGCGCGCGTATACAGTGCGTAAACAGTTCGCAGTGCTGCGTCTCTGCTGCGGGTATGCGTGCCTTCAAAGTCGGCACAATGTGTGCGTCCGCGTCAGTACTTTGTACTTCAGAGTAGACTGACTGTAGCCGAATCTTGTCCCTAGCACTAGCCTTAACCCTAACCTTATTCTTATATCGAATCCTAACCTAAACTGCCCTAAACCCTAAATTGAACCCTTTTTGACCTACATGCATAATGAAAGAGAGGGATAAAAAGACTAAATCGCGTCTGACGTCATCTGTCAATCAAACTCGAGCACGGTTTGTTTACAAGTGTCGTGATGATATAGGCCCCTAAGTTGCTTAACCGTACGGCAGTAAACATGGTAAAACCGGGCGCCCTATTGTTAATTTTGCACCTTCAAACATATACAAACCATCTCAAAAGTATGGTCTTCATAGTAGGAAACTTTCTTTCCCGAAGGCACCATGTCAACAATGGCTGTATAGAAAAGTTGCTTTTCATAGTTGCCTCGTACACGTATGTAATTTTCGCCATTTTCTGATATTCCTTTTCTCCGATCGGCACCAGATAAATCGACCCTCCTTTTACGCGCTATTAGCCAATCAAGGATCGTATTGCCAGATGACGCCAGACGCGGTTTATTCTTTTTATATCTGTCTTTCATTATAATAACCTTCGGATTAATAGCACTGACTAATAATGGACCGTTCCCGGCCCGATATGTCAGTATCGTGATTTAGACACAATGCTACTGAAACGCAATGTTGGTCGATGTTTAAATATTGCCAATTCCAGCCTTTCTAGTGTTTAAATTTGGACCTATTTAGCACACATTTTTCAATTTAGCTTTCAACATAAAAATTCTTGAGTATTTCCTTATGTCATTGGTGGTAACAACATTTCCCACCCGATTAGTTGTGCATGTGCTACACACACAAACATTACTAGCAATAGCATTCCATATACTTGTCAATGTAAAATTATGAAACATGAATTTCATCCACGGCGTTGTCTTTTTAAAGACATTTCTTGTTAGACGATTGTGATCAGTTTCATCATGATTTTAGGAACAAAAAAACACTTTTCATGTTCATTAGGTCACCACTGCGTCGCGGCTTGCCGCACATTCTTCATTTTTAATGTTACGATATTTGAATGGACATGTTTGGGGTTGAATATGCCAAAATCCTATTGTAAAATAGAACATTATTCATCGCACTGTTCTAATTTGGTTAAGTTAATTAACTCTCTTCACGCGGGTGTCGACTGCAGACGACAAGTTTCAAAATTTTTAAAAATTCAAAAATTTCAGTAATGTAAATTGTCATGACCATATTTGGAATAAGCATAAAAAATGCATTAAAATGAGTACAAACAAGCCTAGTATTGGTCCAGTAGTTTTTAAGATAGCCCTTGATATTTTGAGAAAATATTTCAAGACTTCAACCTTTTCCGTTGAAGCGCATGGCTAGCACGCAGAGCATTAAAGGCCCGATTAAAGGTCACTGAAGGTTAACCTTTAGGTAAATGAACGAGGATGGAGAATATTGCCACTGAGGCAACAGTCATGCTATACCATACCATTTTTCACCTTAATGTGGCAGTGGCGTCAACGCGTTGAAGCAGCTGTTTCGTTCGCGCATTTTATATGCAGCGTCTTTACGCGTATGTACGCTAGCGCTTTGAGGGAACGCTAGCGATCTGAGGCTGCGCCAAATGAAATACGCACTGACTTCACTGCTACTTCTGGTACAATATGTGTTTGAAATGACAAAAATGCTATTAGGAATGAACCACCATGATCACGGAAATCACTCTGAGGTGAACAACCTCTGTCTTATTCGTGTTATTTCGAGCATCACAGACAAGAAATGCACACTTGTATAGTATAGACTCTATCAAGTACTACGTCACGCTCGTCCAGGCAAGGGGAAATTTGCCCCCCTCCCCAAATATTTTTCTTGCCCCCAACTTTTGAAACAAAACCCCAATATCACATAAATTCCCACTTTTTGCGGCAATTTTGGGCAAAATTAGTTGATTTTGCCCCCTGAAATTCACTTCCCCTGCCCAAAGCCCCCCTGGAACCGCCACTGGCAATACCATAGTATGCCTATCTGTACGATACTGTTACAAAACTGTAAATCGTCAATCGACATGCAATTTTAAAATCCAACGTTGTGTGCATCGCGCATTAGGCCTATGTTTCACGACCGGGCACATTTTCTGATATCATTATCATACACATGAACCAGTTTGTATCATCAACTGATATTTATGGAAAGAAATAGACCACGACAATGTGCAACATAATAAGTAAACTGTGATTAAAGTGCAGCAACTGTTCCATGTCATGATAATAACAAATAACAATATTTAAATATTTAAACAATAATTGAAATTTGATTTCTTATGCAATGAACTGAAAGATTTTACTTTTTTGAATACTTTTAATGACAAAAATAATGTGAGTAGGCCTATAATGATACAAGTAGGCCAAAACATTAATCATAATACGTGTGACATTGGTGCATGAAAATTGTAATATGCCCCGAGACTTCCTGTCGCTTGTCGCTCAGCGGCAAGCGGCGTGAAGTATCAGCCAATGACAAGCCTCGATTGTGTCATTTTGTCTGCAATGCGCGTGCGTTACGCCGCTCAGCAGCAAGCCGCATGGTAGTATGAAACCAGCATTAGGGTGTTCATGCCTACGAAAATAATGTCAACAAGTAGGTCAGAACATGTAACATTACTGCTTGCTTTGAAATCATTTTGAAAAGAAATTTAAATGGATCGTTAATGTTTATTTGTGATGGAGACAAACAACATTTGAAGTCACTAAAGCAGAAAAAATGAAGCTCGCTATACGTGACATGCATCGAGACAACGTATGAAGATGTCTTAAAATGAAATCATAGTATATATATATACAGGGCTGTCAACCTTTTGCAACAAATTATTCATGACGATGCGTGAGATTTTACTCATTTTCCAGCTTTTTGCGTGAGATTATACTACCTTGGCGTGAGACCGTGAGAAAGTGACCCAATGCGTGAGACTCACGGCCAATGCGTGAGAGTTGACAGCCCTGTATATAGATATAATATGCAATTAATTGAACGAGCACGAGTATATTAACTTGATGTGAGGAAGCAAGTGAAACACAGACGATAATAGCCTATTCCAGTTGAAATTAACACCCCTGTGGAAGATTTTGCAAACACCTTCCACAGGGGGAGCAAGTTTTTCAAATGTAATTGGTCAGAGTTAATCATTTTGAAACCCATACTCCCCTGTATTAGGGTTTTACCTATATCTTCCACAACTGGAGTGAGTATTTCAAATGGAAGTTACCTAAATGTCTATTCTATTTGAAACTCATACTCCCTCTGTGGACGACTTTAGTTAAATCTTCCACGGGGAAAGTGTGGAGTTATGGAATAGCCATATGCAGCGGGGTCAAAAAAATATTAAAATGTAGACACAGAAGTAGGTAAAGTTCGAAGGCCGAAAATGACCAATTGAACTTAAAGCCGACAGGTGTGCAAAACCTCTATACTAGTATTAGGTTTAGTTCGTCGGTTTGAGTGCACAGTGATTTTCATTACTAGTGCACTTTTGTATTGGATACTTGATTCTTGTCATGCATTGGATCAAGATTCATCCTTGCTGGTTTTGTCCAGCAAGATAAAGATTAGACACATTTTCACCAACGTAATAGTGAAGGCTTGAGGAGGGTAGGGTCAATATTGCCTTTGACGCCTGCATTAGGTCTGCAACAGTCCAGAAGAGTGCCAAATAGGCTATGATACACAAGTAATGATTGCATAATAATACACATGAAGACCTGAGCGCAAGAAGACCGTAAGTCATCTGGCCCCTCAACATGTATACACTAAAGTTGCGTATAGTTTGGTAATGTTTTATACATGTTCAGGGGCGGGCCAAAACAAATCTTTCACAACCTTTCATGATGTTTTCATCCTGGAATATGTATTAAACATTATAACACCCTAAGAAACTATACGTAACTTTAGTGTATACATGTTGAGGGGCCAAGTGGACTTACGGTCTTCTTGCGCTCAGGTCTTCACATGTATTAGAATGGCTGCATTGCATTAATCTCATTATCTCTCCCTACATGCCATACGGTCAGTCACACTGGACTAAGAAATCCACAAGGTAATCCAATGTATGCACATGTATTCAGTATATTATGTGCCCGATCCTTTACTGTGGGGATGACGTCATGGTTTATTTAACCCCATGAGAACTACCTGCCGATTGGCCAAAAAGAAGTTTTCATTATCATTTGGCCCAATCAGCAGCATTGTTAGAATAATTTCACCACGCAAAAAAATGGGGTGAATTATTTGTAAAGCTCCATTCTGATTGGTGATTAAAGTGAAAATATCATGTAATTGACCAATCAGAGGCAATGTTAGATCGGCAGGTAGTGCTCAATGGAATGGCTAAACCTGTTTCCAAATCCAAGAGGAAAACCAACTTAAGTCATTGATGCACTCACGCAACGCATTTGTTATACACACATCCAAATTTACAAAACTAATAAATGATATTGCTCAGTCATAATATGATTAAAATATCAGTTGAAACAATGAAGTTAAGTAGCTGCACCCATCATGAATATCAAACTACAATACCGGTAATTGAATATAGTGTGTAGATTTTATATGTAAAAACAAACTGACCAGGAGAATCAAGAATTCTACGGAAAGCCGTATCGGGTATTGAAACGGCAACGATTAAATGTACGCCAGCGATGAACGGAGTTTCATTGTTGTCGTAGTTTATTATTTTTTTTAACGGCATCTTTATAGAGGGTAGCCCAGATCAGTGAACAAAGCACTGCTTCCCACTGGGGCCCTCTTTACATATTAAAATACACAGAGATACAAAGTTATAAAAAAATATACAAATATTGAAAAATAAAATTTCCTTAATCTTAAATTACAAAGACTGTATAAATTGCACTTTTGTAAATTGCATGCATATCAATAAAATAAAGTCTGCACAAGAAGCAACGCAGCTGCCACAAAGTACTAGTATCGTCTTCATCGTTGCTGCTTTACGTTTTCATCAAAGCTGTATGTCCGATACGGCTTGCGGTATAGTCAGTCAATGAATATAAATCAAGATTTGACAAGGTAAATCAAGATTTGACAAGTTAAATCAAGATTTTAATGTCGAAAGATATTAAATCACTCGCCATGCATAGATAATTTAGGACCTGTCAAGATTTCTTTGCAGTACACTGAACATAAAAAATAACAGAATTAATCGTCATGCCCCGTTTCCCTATAGCTTGCCCCAGGCCCATGGGGCAGAGCAATCAATGTCTAACCATAGACTCTGGTATAACATCGTTGGACTGATCAACTGGCAGGTTTATGCAGGAACTAAATACCAGCAATTATACTGAAAGCTACTGAATATTCTAGGATTTGGGCAGGTAACCTTATTCTTTATCACAATGTTCTGCGAGTTGGACACTTTTATTATCATGGATTATGTTATACCATATAATGCTGAGCTTGTGTAACACTCTTATTTATAAATAAATCCAGATGTGCTGTTAACCCGGCTCAAGCTCAACTCTAAAACTTGTACATGTATACCCATTCACCTCTTCGACCGACCCCGTTGAAAATGTGTAAAAAATAGCGGCGTCTTTTTTTGTTCATATTTAAATTTTCATATAGCCTATTTGTTATAATAATTCGCAAAATGTTTGCCTTTGACCAGGTATAAGTATAACCTTAAGGGCTGGGGTATGAACGTTTGGACAGTATTTATTTTAGGACATTAGAGCACATCAGACATCGAATTGCATTCTGAATACGAAGAATGTCATTCTGATATCAAATAATTTTGATTTTTTGAAATTCACAATGTAATACACATTTTATGGCAAATCATTAAAATTTGATATTTTTGATATTTAACAGTACTCGAAGTAAATTTATAAATCTGATGATTTATACTTAACGTGTATGTAGGTGGGATGAAAAGCCGACGATCAATTGAAAATTTTGACCTTTTGTATTGAAGATATGGATTTTTTCCCAAAACACCAAAAAAAATTAGGTCTTTTTGGGAAAAAATCTATATCTTCAATATGAAAGGTCAAAATTTTCAATTGATCGTCGGCTTTTCCTCCCAGCTACATACACTTTAAGAATATATCATTAGATTTATAAAATTTACTTGGAGGACTGTTATATATCAAAATTTGAAAAATATCAAATTTTTATAATTTGTCATAAAATTTGTATTATATCGTGATTGTCAAAAAATGAAAATTATTTGATATCAGAAAGACATGCTTTGTATTCAGAATGCAATTCGATACGTCTGAGGTGCTCTCATGTTCCATAAAAAATACTGTCGAAACGCTCAAAACGCTCATTCCAGATCCCTTAACCCTAACTCTAAAACAGGATGAATGTGCGCAGGGGAAACCAGAATTGTGCCGGGTGCGCAGGGTAAACCAGAATTGTACCGCACTAGACCAAAGGAATGAGATGGATATTGTTATACGCCTATTGGGCTATTCCATTTAAAACCCACACTACCCCTGAGGAAGATTTTGGAAATATTTTCCACAAGGGGAGTATGATGTTTTTCTAATATAATTGGTCAGGGTTAATCATTTTGAAACCCATACTCCCCCTGTAGTAGCCTTACCTCCACAACTGGAGTGAGTATTTCAAATGAAAGTTACAAAATGTCTATTCTATTTTAAACTCATACTCCCTCTGTGGAAGACTTTAGCTAAATCTTCCACAGGGGTACATGTAGTGTGGAATTTAAATGGAATAGCCCATACTCGTACATGATTGTGGGAAGGAATTTTTATCAGACTTCTGGTAGAGAAATTCAGGATCCAAGTAGTAAACATTAGAGAGGATTATCCTCAGGAAGGATGCAAAATTTGTGTTTGATATTTGACACAAGAAAATTCTACATCAAAAGTGACACCTCCCAACGTGTGCTCGACTCAATCAGGAACTTTCCTTATTCAATTAGCTTCAATGTCAGCAAATTCAACCAAAACGTTTCAATAACCAGTCTTTCATAACATTATACATTTGCAACCAGTGTTTCGTAACATTACATTGCAATACATCAAAAAACACCACGCGGCCGCGCGGCGAGATCACAAAATATCGAAAAAGATTGAAATAGAGTTATCAACCATATAAATGTACAACTGAGCATGAAATAAAAATTTGATAACTCATTATTATGACATGTTAATGTTATTGAATATAACATTAATGATGTATTAATTGCGGGCTGGTTTCTGTCACTTCTGATCCAAAATTCAGAATCTTTCTCTGGCGGAGTCGGGGGCGGAGTATAAAACAATACTGGACGGGGACATAATATTCATTCAACATTTAGCCCAGATTATTAAAGTCCTGGGCGATAAACATGATAACAGTCCTTTGGCTATACGCACGCTTCCAAGCGTCCGAAAGCGATCATGATAATTATTTTAATAGTGGCATCTCTTTGCCTCTATACACTAGGATCCACAACATGCTCATCTATATCAGGGGCACAGTTCTTTAACCCCAATACATTTGGGTTTACATTCATTGAATGATCTTTGAAAATTTGGGAACTAAAACTCATACTCTGCAACTTGAGCTCAAATTTTGAACTATGATTGTTTAATAGAGGTTATTGAACTATGTCATTGGGATGAGGCCATTGTGGTCCATAGTGATAGGCATAAGGAACATACACACTATACCTTCTCCTGAACTTTGAATCCCCCAAATGAGTTAAATTACAAAAATCAGAATATGACTGGGAATCGAACCCAGTACCCTTGTATTCCAAAGCGAATATCTTAGCTAACTGGGAGGAAAAGCAGACGATCATTTGAAAATGTTGACCTTTTGTATTGAAGATACACATTATAGGTCTTTTTGGAAAAAAAAAAGTATAATATTTATTACGAAAAGTCAACATTTTCAAATGATAGACGGTTTTCCTCCCAGCTACATAATACTTTAAATAAATATCATTAGATTTATAAATTTTACCTCGAGGACTGTTACCTCGAGGACTGTTAAATGTAAAAAATATCCATTAATAATTTGCCATAAAATATCGCAAATTTTAAAACAAACAAAAAATCAAAATTATTTGATCTCAGAAGGACATTCTTCGTATTCAGAATGCAATTCGATATGTCTGATGTGCTCTAATGTCCCACAATAAATCCGGGCAATAAATACTTTTGCTATTCAAAACAACTGTTTACACATACTTTTGTCAACGATTTGTGTCAACGTCTGGTGCATATAAATAATAGATATTAAACGTGTGACATTGACATTATATCATCTCAATAAGTCGCATTCCCAGTTCATTAAACTTCAATAAAAACCATAGCTCAAAATTCGACCAGACGATGTGGAGAATGAGTTTTTGTACAGAACGCTGTCAAAGGCCGGGGTCAAATGTCGCTCTTATGAAATGTAAAAAACATATCTAGGATGAAAGAACCACTAGGATCCACAACATGCTCATCTATCAGGGGCACAGTTCTTTAACCCAAATACATTTGTACATTCATTGAATGACCTTTGAAAATTTGGGAACTAAAACTCATACTCTGCAACTTGAGCTCAAATTTTGCACTATGATTATTTAATAGAGGTTATTGAACTATGTTATTGGGATGAGGCCATTGTGGTCCATAGTGAACTGCGCTCTGTACAGGTGTTCAAAATGAGTGATCTACTAGTATTTAATTTTATAGTACACTGAGTTCCAGGTTATGTTCATAAAGCCATGTATAAATATACAGTTATATCAACGTCATGGCACAGTTCAAATAATTCCATTCTCGATCCTATTCAACAACTATAGCTCAAATATTTAGGGATGAGTTTTTGTACCCAACATATGCAAAGGTCATTATGTGAATGTACAAACATATTGGGGTTACGGAACTCTGCCCCTAGATGCTGAATGTCTGAGACATATAAAGACATGAATAGTTCACATAGTATCACATAATAAAGTTATAATAATAATTGAAATTTTAATCGAAAAAGAAATGAATAGATTATAGGGCAACTTGGATGTTGTTTAAAGATACGCCCAATGTTAACAACCTTTCACCTAGTTAAATTGTATTTTACTGCTAATTAAAATAGTCGTAAAATCGTTATTATAGTATGATATACAACATCAGTTTGATAGTTACAGTTAAAAACTGTTTTGTAGCCTGTAAAGCTGCCAGTCATCTACCGGTAATTACCTTGTTTTATGTTAACTTTGTCCTCGATTCACTTTTTTTTAATACATCATCATAAAATTGGCTATAACCACATGACAATTACAGATATGGATCAAAGTTTCGCTTTCATTGAGAAATTTGCACCAAAAATGGTGAAGTTGATCAAAAGTTTCCATAATTCCAGGGTTAAGACCACCCTTAAAGCCACAGTGACAACAGATGTGGAAATGAGAGTATAAACCTAACAGCTCCTAACTGAGAATAGCAGCTGTAGTCATACTATAAATTCTTGGACAAGGGGGAAGTTAGTGCATATCTGCAAGACTATCCAAACCTTCAAGGTGAAATAAAGTCCTACTCATGTTACCGTCTGACCGTGACTGATGTCTGTTGTTTTCCTGGGAAACACGTAATACCAATATGTGGCTTTAAAACTAGAATATTGTACATTTTTCTTCTGGGACCATTTTCGCCAGCCCATTCGGGGCTGGTACCTGTTTCCGGTTTGGGGTCAGTTTACTCAAGAGATTATATTTTAGTGGTATTGGAATGATTTTTTTTTTTTACTTTTTGTGGTTAAATTTTTTTTAAATATTTTAATTCGATTTGTTAGGAAAAGTAAGTATGTTTTGCCGTTTCAACGAACGAAAACGAGTGAGTATTACCAAAGTTATGTTTGAACTAATTAATTATGACTTTAAAAGTTTAAAGGCCTAAATGTAACAATAATAGTTAATATATATAGCATCATATGGTCAGCAGAAGAAAATCTGACATCACCTATGATGTCATATCAGTGTCCTTGACCGGGGGTTCTTACTCCTTGACCACTGAACAGCGTGATATCATGTTGATAACAGATCTATAGAATCAAAATCTTCATCATATCCCGGATCATATCACAGATTCTCAACAATCTGTGATCATATGGACCATATTGATGTGAAAGTAGTTATCTATCATATCCTGTGTCGTTTTATGGATAAAAATGACTCAAAATGTTATTGATGAAATGGTTGCTATCATAAACATCAGTTTTGTCTTTTCAACGGGAAAAATCCGATGCAAAATAAAGTTTTTAGGGCCTAGCTATATAATATGGGCATAATTTATGCATATAGTATTGAACAATGTACCCCATTTGACATGCACTTATAGATAAATAAATTGTCTTACTTTATTAATTTAATAACTTCTTTATTATAAATAAAATGACACATAACTATTTGATTCATAAAATTACATTCAACAAAATGATTGAAGAGAAAACACACAAGGCACTAGGCAGACTGTTATAGAATGGAGTATGTAAGATGCCATGTCCATAGCTTCGCAGGAGTTTCCGACTAGCAATCAACATGATCAGCACATTATTTTATTTATTTTTTATTTCAGACATATTTAAAGAGGGTAGCCAAGATCAGTGATCCAGCACTGCTTTACACAAGGGCCCTCTGAAAAAAAAAACACAGTTTAAGAGTGAAGATTGTAGTGAGTAACCAGTCCTTTATAAATGTGCTGGCCACTATCTATTATAATATAGTAGGCTTAAACTATACATTGCGAATTAATTAAGTTATTTTAAAATAAAATGTACATGTAAGTTAACTCAAACCGGCAGTGTATATATCGAAAGCAGTGAAATCGGACATTCCTAAGCGAAGATATTGAGTTCGTAAGTTCTGGTATTACAAAATTGGAAATTGAGATATCGTGGGTAAAAAGCTGAAAAGACAAAAAAAACCAACGACAACAACAACAACAACAACAACAAAACAAACAGACCAGAACAATTTGGAGTACATGTAATGAATTAAAAGAGTTGACATGAAATTAGGAATTAATGTTTTCTGCTGTTTCAGTGTGCATGTTCTCATCGTTGATGGTTTGGTGGACTGTCATGTAGATGTAAGCGTGATCCTAAAAATGCCTTTCACATTGACCAAAACTAATTACAAGACCTCTTCTACATTGAGGCTGGCTTTCCTTTTAAAGGGAATTTTATCATATTTAAAATCTTTGCGATACATTTAACTTTGACAACGTTAAATGGTATCACCAGGATTATCAGTGACTTTTGGAAATGACTTTCTGATTGCCAACCTAAACAAAACAAAGTATGTGCGAAGATGAAGCTCCAAGACCTTTATCAAACGCAATTTACAGCTTTAAAAGTAAAATAAAAAACGAAGAAAAAAAAAGGTCTCGACCTACCTACCCTAATTTTTGTTTATATCACGCCAATCAAACATTTTTTAGGCCTATCTTTCCGGGCTATCTTTCTCTACGTGGCTGTCGACTACAGACGATATTCTTCCAAATTGTCTTTAAATTTTCATGTCCATATTTGGAATCAGCATGAAAAATGCATTAAAATGAGTACAAACAAGCCTAGTATTGGTTCAATGGTTCAGGCTCTGGAGATATCTCTTGATATTTTGAGAAAACATCTCAAAACTTTGTATGTTGAAGTTGGTTACAGGCCCGTACGCAGCGGGGGGGGGGCGAAAAGTATACAAAAAGTCCCAAAATTGCAGACTTTGCGAGCGCAGCGAGCAAAAAAATCAGGTGTTTTACGCTTTTTTGGACAAAAAAGGTCCAAATTTTGTCCATTTTTCACAAAATCGCCCCCCCCCTGGAAAAAGGTCCACTTTTTCAAAATCAGCACCCCCCAAATGAAATCCTGCGTACGGGCCTGGTTGGTTATGTTTATGTTGTTGCTATGACAAGCACACAGAGTATTAAAATCATAATAGATCAATGACAATTGACAAGGTCTATGGTAATGCAAACTTTGATTACCCCATAAATGGTCTATTAAGGGGGTACTACACCCCTCTATAAATTTGTGTCTATTTTTGCATTTTTCTCGAAAACTAATAACACATTGGTAACAAAATTTATGTATATTATAGGGGCAAGGAATCCAATTACTACACTCGAATTTCAGTGACCCACGACAAGCGGTTTGTTCTTTATGATCAGAAATAAGGTACCGCTAGGATGTACCTCGTTTCCTATCATATATACTGAACCGCTTGTCTTGAGTCACTGAAATTTCAGTGTAGTAATTGGATTCCTTGCCCCAATAATATACATAACTTTTGTTACCAGTGTGTAATTATTTGTTGAGAAAAATGCAAAAATAGTCACAAATTTACCACATGGGTGTAGTACCCCTTAATATATATCAAAGTGAATTTTTCAATATTGCTTGTGTGATTGATGACAGTTAAAAACCTAGACAAAGCCGAAAAACATTTTTCCAAAATTGATTCCGTTTATATTGTTGTTATTCATGCAATTCACAATCTTTGATAGATCCATCCACCCTTATGTCCTGAACACGATTTATACCCGTTGTCTGAAGAAAATAATGTACCCACTCTGCCCGGGGGAGGGGGTACTCAAGTTTGGTTTTGGTAGGGGTGCGCCGCTGAGAATTTGAAAGTGGACAATTTTTCAAGAAATTTGGACCCATCGATATACCAAAAGTCAAAATTTTCGGCCGAATCTAACCCAAATTGTTTTCGTTTTTTCGAAAATTTTGGCTAGATTGAGGCAAAATTGGGTTATTTTCCGAAAAAATTGAGAATACAGTGTGGGCCAAAAACAACTTTACCCAATTTACAAGGTTCATATCGCAAAATTGAAAAGTCTGCTGCAAATTGTTTTCACATATTCGTAAAGCACATTTTCTTTAGAGTATTTGGTGAAAAAACTATCCAAAAATGTATTAAATTAAAAACGTGACGCTAGTTTTAAATCAAAGAGTCAAAATTAACTTTTTCCACGCGAAGGCCTACTAGCTGTCGCGTCGCATCACTTGCAATGGCGAGTTCGATAAAGAATGAGATTGAGAACCACTCAATATACGCACAAATTTGTTCAGCAATTTTTATATAACACAATCAAATAAATCAAACATTTAATTTAAATGTCAATCTATGATATTCCGTCATGATATGCAGCTTTCACGCTGCAAAGATAAAAACAATTCTCTTCAAATATGCGCAAAGCAATATTATTGTAACCTCAGACCTGATTTTTTTTGTCATTATGAAAATGTTATCTACAAGAAAGTTTGAAGTTTGAAGTTATTGAACTTATTGCGTTCGTGGTATGTTCGGCAAATTGTTGCGTCGACACCAGACTCTGGGGTTAGCTGCAAGTTCCCTTTGAACCGCTGCAATATTTGCAGCTGAACGACCGGTTCTTGGACGTCCGCTCCGTGCTTTGCATCTATTCATCGCACTTCCGAGGTTGTGAAAGTTGTTCGTATGTAGAGTTATGGTAGGTTTCGGTGGGATCTTACGTTCGGGAAACGAATCCGAAATTAACGCTGCACTACCAAAAAGCTTTCTGTTCTTAATTAAGTATACCTCTGCCATAAAAGTCATCTCTTGTGTTGTGAATTGCCTTATCTTGACACCTTGCAAACCTATTTAGAAATACGCCACGCAGTTACAAAATGCACGAAGGCATATTTAAAATTCCAAAATTGCGCCAGATAAAACCTTTCTAATTGTGTAATTTTTATGCTAATTGTTGGTCAATGACAGGATTGAAGTTCGAGTACATTACAAGTAAATGGGGGTTAAAATCGATTGTCTTTCTTTCATGCATGTAAAACAATCATCAATTTTCAAAGACAAACCAAACACCAAACGTGTTTACCAATTACATGTATGCCTAACGCATATGCATGCCGTACTCTTAGCAATCAGACACATACCATTGAATTACGTGTGGACAAAGTGATTTTTGACCCTCGGACGTAAAACTAGCACCATTTTGTTAATTTAGCTTCTTTTGCTTTCATTTCTTCATCACATACTTTAGAAATATATACATTCAGAATATGTAATAATATTATGAATAGCTCTTCTACAATTCGAGCAACCACCCTCTGAAATTGGGTAAAGTTGTTTTTGGCCCACACTGTAGTTTGAAAAAAAAAAAGACCCATCCATATACCAAAATTGGCTTAGAAAAAGGGGTCATTGATATACCAAAAGGCCGAAAATGCAACCCATGTTTAGGGCACGTCCCCGTATGGTCTTTAGTACTGAGTACCCCCCCCTCCCCCGTGCCACTCTGTTTCCGCATTTAATGATTCTATAAGGATCCAAGTAGTTTAATATCCCGTCTGTATATATATGATTAGACGGGGTATTATTGGTCGAAGCAGCCAAAAAATTGACTTTCATTATCTATATCAATATATTATTGAAAAATAACACTTTCACGTTTTGCAAAAGTTCATTCTACAATTCATATACTTTAAAAAACTTGTGCTTGATTTATTGTTGCGAATGAGTTATGTACGTTTTACAAAAGTGTTGTTGTTTCAGCACTCTTTACAGCATAACTCAAGAACCACAGGAGCTACAAAACTATATCTGTGATATTTGAATTTTTCTACACACTCGCTATGAAATGATCTATGTAATTTTTGCGGAAGCTCACTACCATTCGTAAGATGCTGTGAACTACCAAACCGGAACAGTTTAAAATAGATGCTGACCCCAAGGTGGTACTACACCCCTTGATAAATTTTATGACTAATATTGCATTTTTCTCAAAAAATTACTACACACTGGTAACAAAAGTTATGTATATTATAGGGGCAAGGAATCCAATTACTTCACTGAAATTTCAGTGATTCAAGACAAGTGGTTCATTATATTATTATGTTAAGAAATGAGGTACATTCTAGTGGTACCTCTTTTGTTATCATAAATAACGTACCGCTTGTCTTGAGTCACTGAAATTCCAGTGCAGTAACTGATTCCTTGCCCTATAATATACATAACTTTTGTTACTAGTGTGTTATCATTTTTGAGAAAATGCAAAAACAGTCACAGATTTTATCAAGGGGTGTTGTACCATCTTAAGTTGCCACAAAACATTGTATCAATATTTAGGCTACACTTGGGAGAAACAGATGGTAATGAGAGTTTAAAACCAGTTGTAGTACAAATGTATGGCATATTGGATACCTATTAAATAGGGAAAATTATGTTTGTCAGTTTCATTGATAGGGAATTGCATTATGTTCGGGGAGGGGTCTTTCTGGTTGAATGTATGCGGGGAATTGTGCCACGTCCAACGGTTTGGGGATACTTTTTCAGCGATTTCGTTATATCGATGGGTGGTTTTTCAATTCAGATCAATGGTCAAAAGTGCCACTAAAACATACTAAAAGCGCCCAATTAGGGCATATTTGTGTGCTTTCTAGGCACTGGTATACTGACAAAAACAGCAAAAAGTACTAGGTATAGAGAAAACCACCATCCGAAAGTCTGCGCACATCCCCATACAATTTTTCCAAAGAACCCCCGCCTGATCATGTTCTGACATTGCCAGGGACTGGACATTTTACAATCTGCAAAGACACTACAGGTTAAATACCACTAATTATGTATTACACGGGTTTCAATGGGAAAATGTCTAATTTCGGGTGGAATTTTCTCATATTCAGAACTCTCACAGTTCAATGCCACTAATATCAGGTGAAACTATATGATTTAGATGCCAAATGATCAAAAATTCAACATAGGTTGACCTGAGACTTTTCTTGTTTTAACGCACTGAACCGTAAACACCTTAAAATGACAGCGCGCCCTCGAAGCTGAAAGTTACAATATGATAGGGCGAATATTTACTAAAAACCGAAGCCGTGCGTATGAATTTTGGTACTATTACAATAAAAATGTCATATAATGAGAGAAAATGTACCATTTTGAAGCATCAAACTCTAAAAAGTACATTTTTGGCTATATAACTTGATCAATTTCAGCGATTTTAATGCAGTCTTTTTGAATGCCATGAAAACAAATAGTTCCTCATCGTATTTCAATGTATCGCCCAGACCTATTAGTGGTCTTTAACCTATATTGCGTTATATGCTATTCCTTTTGAATACACCCCCGAACGGACATGACATTAATCTTCCACATTGCAAACAGGTTTTCCTATATTGGGTGACTCCATTTGAAATCTATACCCCTGTAGTTTAGTCATGAGTCTTCCATAGGGGGTGAATAGATTTCAACTGGAATAGCGCAAAACAATACAAAATATATCCCAATACAAAGGATGTGAAAGATTTTAAGCAACTGAAAAATTCCAAATAACCAACTACCTATAACAATGCAGAATAGAGTAAATCCAATGGTTCCACTCTTTTGTCACAAGCGTTCAAAAAGAATGGCCCTATTAATTATCACAAAATACGTACGTTTGACAAGAACATTAATATATGTCTCAGTTTATTGCTAAGAAACACGCACTTTAATAGTAAAATATTCAATAGCGACTGGATCAGTGTGAATTGTTAAATGTTAAAAGTGAGTGATGTCGTGGATTTGTTTGCAAATTGCCATTTTAGGACTGCTCATTAGCCATGTTAGCTTAGCCAAGCAGGTTTCGCCCTAAATTGTGTGACTAATTTTGCATTTTTTTATCAAAAAATAACTACACACTGGTAACAAACGTTATGTATAATATAGGGGCAAGGAATCCAATTACTTCACCGAAGTAATTTCAGTGATTCAAAACAAAAACAAATGTTTATCATTTAATTAAATTTTGTGACTAATTTTGCATTTTTCTCAAAAAATAACTACATACTGGTAACAAACGTTATGTATATTATAGGGGCAAGGAATCCAATTACTTCACCGAAATTTCAGTGATTCAAAACAAGTGGTTCATTATATATATTAAGAAATGAGGTACATTCTAACGGTACCTCATAACGTACCGCTTGTCTTGAGTCGCTGAAATTCCAGTATAGTAACTGGATTCCTTGCTACTATAACATACATAACTTTTGTTACCAGTGTGTTATTATTTTTTGAGAAAAATGCAAAAATAGTCACAAATTTTTACGTTACGCACTCATGGTGTAGTACCACCTCAAACATGATATAGTGTGTATTTAGAGCAAGACATTAGTGTTTATTAACAATGATTCAGCATGTTATTAACATAATTTACCGTTAGTAAACATCTATTATGTCACGTGACAGATGCCTGATGAAGTTCGGAGTTACTGGGCGCAACTGTTGCATGTAAGTTGCAAATTTTATTTCCAGAATTCGATATAACTTTACCCTAAACGTTTTTAAAATGTTTTATATGAAAATAATGATACATCGACATTTACAAAATATTGTCAGAATGTCATTGTAAACTATTTTTGGCACAATTTCTTCAAAATATTTTGTCAATACCTAAATAACATGTTATGTAAAATGTGTTGCAGCAAGTTTTCCAAAATGCTGTGAATGTTATATACCCTTCAGATACCCTTTATATAACCTGAAATCTAAACATTTTCTGTAAAACATAGTGTGTTTGCTTGGAAATACTCTGATCACACTACACGGTAAAATCGTTTATCATGACACTCATGCATTGAGTTCTGCAAATGTGTGTGCGTGTATGATTCAATGATATATGTAGGTAGAAATGTCCTTATGTAGGTAGAAATGTCCTTTATTTTTATTTAGCGCTTTTGATTGACATCATTTAAACATGAAAACATTATTAGATAATGCTCAGTAGCCTAATCACTGCTAATAGATCTTCTAGAATGTATGACCATCTATCATGCATTCAATGTATTGTCAACATTAGACTAAATTTTCTCAATTAAGTTAAAAAAAACCGATGACTATTATAGATTGCCCAAAGACAAACAATGTCAGCCTTGTTTCTTCACAACAAAAGTGTCTGGCTTATTCATCAGATCATAGTGTCCTTTTACACAACTGATTTAAGTTCATTAAACCTTGTTTACTTATTTTGTAAGAGTTCTTTGGGCTATTCCAGTTGAAATCGGCACCCCTATGAAAGGCATGACATTAACCCTAGAACTACTTAGCCATATTTTGTAGCACGGACTACGAAGCGGGTGGGTGGGGGTGGGGGGGGGGTTGTTGCGACCCCTTAAATTTCGATTATAAGCGTCATACATATACCGTTCTATCATGTATATCTATGGGTCTCCTCTATCTAGTGAAACCAAAACAAGTACAAACATGCCCCATATAATGTCACTATGACGTCATAATGTGAGCGCGCCCATGCAAATTTGGGAAATTCTGGCTATACAAAAGTATAGGCAATATTGATTTTCGGCTAAAAATTCTACGAACATGCGATTTTCACCAAAGCGAAATGAAAATCATAAATTTTACTGTAGAAACCAATGGTGGGCCTCACCAACCCCCCCCCCCTCTATCTTTGATGGCCTGTCCTACCCCCGGGTAAGGTGCTGGGGTATAAATTTTATCACTAAAGTGAGCGCAAAGGATGGATCTACGATTAGCTTAGGTCGTTTGGGTGTCAACACGCGCTGAGACTAAGGTCGTGTCTTCCATAGGGGGTGTAGGGATTTTAACCGGAATATCTCATTTATCTTGATTGTATTAACAAAATCTTCATTAAGTTAAGTCAAATCCCCGGCTGCTTTAAAAAATTAAATACTTTGTTGTTAAAATGAACCCACTTATCATTGCTGTTAAATGATGCTTGAAATCGGGCATTGTATTTTCGGTGTAGTTTAGTGTTCAAAAATTGTTACAAATTTTTTTGTATTGACCATATACCGACAAGTGGATTCCAGTATTTGACCAAATAAATTGAGGTTCAGCATACTTAGCGAAGTTAGCGCAAGAAGGTCCTATCTACACTACAAATAATTATTACTCAACTATTGAGTAAAAAAGGTTACAAAATGAGTGAATTGAACACAATTTTGATTAAATTGTACTCATATTGAGTAAAACTGTAATCAATATCGAGTTCCATTTTGTTGCTCTGTTCAATTTTTACTCAACATTGAGATGAGTACGCCGCCATACTAGTAATGACAATTTCTGCATTCTATATTGTACGTATCTAAACACCTGGCAGCTGTTGGGCTATTCCAGAAATTAATGGCACCCCCTAAAGAAGACATGTAAGTTTGTACCATAAATGTTTGGGAATTCCTAGACCAAAATTTTATTTAAAAAAAATGGGAATTCCCATTTTGACAATAAAAAATTCGAAATTCCCAGTGTCCCTAAAGAAGACAGGCACATTTTGCCAACATTTTTGGGAATTCCCAAGTCTAAAATAAAAAAAAGGTGTCTTTTTCTTGGGAATTCCCATGTCTTCTTTAAGGTTGTGAAAATAATGACCATTTTTTTGGGAATTTCCAGAGCAAAAAATGGTGACAATTTTGGGAATCTCATGTCTTTAGGGGAGGTGCCTTTAATTTCTGGAATAGCCCATTGGGGATTGATTCTTGCACCAGCCTATTAATAGAGAACCCATAAGGTTCTTAGAACCAATCTAAAGTGATTTGCAAATCAAATTGGTATCTTTCTTTAAGAAATTACGTTTTATTATTAATGCTGTTTATATATAAAGGCATGATAACAAAACGCCATTTCACAGTAACACTATGAAAGTTTTATTTCGAGGTGTAAACTTCTACAAAATATTTTTACGTGATTCAATGACCAATCCAGACTATAGCTTGGTAAATATACTATGGACCACAATAGCCTCATCCCAATGGCATAGTTCAACAACCTCAATTAAACAATCATAGTGCAAAATGTGACCTCAAGTTGCAGAGTATGAGTTTTTGTACCCAAATTTTCAAATGTTATTCAATGAATGTACACATGTATTAGGTTTGTCCTGATAGATGAGCATGTTGTGGATCATAGTGAATATACACACTCAAATCAGGGCCCAACTCCTCCCCAAAACACACCCCACCCCACTTCTCAAACACACCCCTCCACCACTCGTACATCCTATTATCCCCACGCAACACAAGCAGAAACGAAATAATACATTTCAAACAAATATTAAATTGTTTGTTTGTTGCGATTCCTAATTGCCATGATTGGTACGTGAGAGCTAATTAGAATGATTTTATTTTAATCTGGAAGGTCGAAATCTTAGCTAACGCTTATAATATCAAATTAAATTGCAATTATTTTCTCTTTCCTACAGTTAATTGCCCGCGCCAGACAAATTACATACTTCAGATTTTGCTAAGCGGAAGTATAAAAACTTCTGAAAATAAAAGAATTAAACTAAGCTTGAAATCGCCCATGGAGTCCTTTTAAGAGTAAACCTTCGTCACTTACTACGAACGTGAGACTCACAAAAACATTTTGCAAGTCACACAATAATAGGTCTGTCACACTACGACGGACTGGATCAACGTACATCACCGAATACAAAAATATTTTATTCGGTGGAAAAATCACCAGTCCGGCAGAAGATTCGGTGGGATTTTGGGTCCGATTCCCGTTCGTCTCTCTATGCGTTGTGGCCGCTAATAATCCTGCAGGCGTCTTATATCCGATCGTTCAACGTCCGACAAATGACCGGATTTGGGGTCCGATTCCCGTTCGTTTCTATATGCGTTGTGGCCGCTAATAATCCTGCAGGCGTCTTATATTCGATCGTTCAACGTCCGACAAATGACCGGATTTGGGGGTCAACGTCCGACAAATGTCCGGATTTGGGGGTCCGATTCCCGTTCGTCTCTCTATGCGTTGTGGCCGCTAATAATCTTGCAGGCGTTTTATATTCAATCGTTTAACGTCCGACAAATGACCGGCGAACCAGTGGCATGTGGCACCAACAGGCACATCCGCCCTATCAGAAAAGTGGGGGAGGAGAGGGTGTTTGAGAGGGTTTTTGACCCCTTAGAGGCAGTGACGTAGCAAGCACTTTTTCAGAGGGTGAACAAAGTGGGGAAAGCAAACTTTTAAGGGGGAAAACTTTGACGAAAATGGTCAAATATTGGCTAATAAGTACAAAAGGGTTACAAATCTGATATATCAGGGCAACCAGCGTCCGGGGGCAATAGAGGTGATCAAAAAATGAGAAACCTTTGGACAATGAAGGCCCAATTGAAGCTATTTGTCATTTTTGGATCAATTTTAGCACTATTATTGGATACTATTTTAGTTTGAAACAGCCGCAAATTGGTGAAACGAAAGCCTAATTGAAGCCATTGAAAAGTTTTCATAACACGTGGATGCCCATAGCAGAAGCAAAAAGGAAGACTTGTCCATTTTTCAAAATGAAGGTCCAATTGAAGCCATTTGCATGGGGACTGTATGGCCTATTTACATTATTATAGGCCTAGGCCTATTGTGTAAAAATTTAGTTTTAAAAATGGAAAATTGTTTTTGGTGCATCATTTTTACACTATTATTGCCTTAAACGAAAAAACAAAGAAGGCCCGAACTGAATTTGCAAAATTTAAAATGTTACACTGATCCACTGACTAAGTGTCAGATATAAGACTTCAGACTCGTAATTTCAGGTAAAGCATGCATGGATTGATATGTTAAAGTCAGTAATAGACCTAAGTCCGTCTTAAATACTGACTTTGGTGACAAAATGTCACGGGCCCTACATATCGACGGGCCGGCAGTAATTTTCACAGGCTTTTGGGCCAAGGAACCACATTTAAGCACTGCCTATAATAATCACAGGCCTATACTTAGGCTTACCATATAGGCCTACTATCCTGGGTCTACTCAATAACGTGTACAATTTAACCTTTTCCATGTTTTCTGTTTTCTTTCTTGGCAATCACTAAAACTGGTAGAAATTTGATATTGCGTCCTCTACCCTTCAGAAAGTGCCCCTCCCTCAATACTACTTACATGCATCTGTGCATAGGCCCACTAAATTACGTTTTCCTCTTCTCTTCTCTCTTCAATTTTTCTCTTTCTTTTCTTTTTCTCTCCTTTCCCCTTTTTTCTACTTGTCAGTCACTAAAGTACTGGGGGAAATATGATATTGCGTCACACGCCCTTCAGAAAGCCCCCCCCCCCTCCCATGATCGATGCACATGTTCGCCATAGGCCTACATCCGGCACAAGCGCCTGCGAAACCTTGCAAACACCTGCGGTATATAAACGAAAGAATAACGAACAAACCCACGGTATATATACAGAACAGTACGAACACACATCGGACAACTTCCGAACATGTGTATTCGGCACACTCCGTTTCAAGTTTTGTGCATGCACAAAACTTGAAACGTATTGTCGACGGACTAAACAAACATCACCTAACACGAAACGCATTTGGCGGATAATAGCAGGACATATGAAGAACATAAAACGAACATTTACGAACACTAACGGATTTGCTCAAATACCATCCGTTTCTTATACGGAAGACCGATCCGGTGTAGTGTGACACTAACACGGTCTGGGTCAACGTACATCACCGAATGCAAAAATATGCTATCCGGTGGTGAAGGCCTCACAGGAACGTATTTGCAACGAACACGGGCCGAGTGCAACGAACAAAGAACGTACATGAACGAAAGGAGAGTGAACAAACTCCGGCAATATGCAGCACCATACGAACACACATCGGATAAATACCAAACATGTGTATTCGGTACACTCCGTTTCAAGTTTTGTGCATGCACAAAACTTGCCGACGGACTTAACGAACATCACCTAACACGAAACGCATTTGGCGGATGATAGCAGGACATAAAAAGAACATAAAACGGTCATTGACGAACAACAACGGATTTACTAAAATACCATCCGTTTCTTGTACGGAAGACCTATTCGGTGTAGTGTGACAGTAACTTAACAATCAAAACAGAAATTTATTTTAGGTCCATAAAAGAGCAACAAAATAAATCTGAACAAAAGTGTTTTCAACAGCCATGGATCTGGGATTCGATAGTGGTGTACGCACTCGTTCGTCTTCCACGGTTGGTGAGCATCTTTTAAACAACACCGGTGTATTTCAAAGGTATATTGCTGAAGAATGTGCTGCAGACATTACTATTGAAAAGGAAAAGCTATACTAGCCTGGGATTTTGTTATGACGTTTGTTTGTTTAATCTTTGAATAAAATAAAACCATGACAAAGGGCGGGGTTTGTTGTTATTATCAAGGTTTGCGGGTATGACAGGGAAAATTGTAATAAGCAGCCAAAAAAATAAATTTCATTATCTAAATCAATAATTATTATTGAAAAATAACACTTTGATGTTTTGCAAAAGTTCCTTCTACAAATCATATACTTTGACAACTTGCTTGACTAATTGTTGTTTAATGAGTCATGTACGTTTTACAAAAGTGTTGTTGTTTCAGCCCTCTTTACAACACAACTCAAGAAGCACAGGACCTACAAAAGTATATCTGTGATATTTGAATTCTCTACACACTCGCTATGAAATGATCAATGCAATTTTTGCCAAAGCTCACTACCATTCGCAAGATGCTGTGAACTACCAAATCGCAACAGTTTTAAATAGTTGCTAACCCTTAACTGAATTTACAATACGTGGATTTTTACGGTGGATCCTGATTGCTATCGGCATGACCGAAACTTAGATTGACTGATACTCCTCCCCACAAGGTAATTCTTGCAAACAATAGGCTGAGGATCAAATTAGTAATTTTGCTTGCCAAAACCAGTAATTTTTTATTTACTAATATTTCGTCCATCTCGTCGGAGGACTTCATCAGATGTGAGCATCTGATCCACTTTCCCGGGAAACTGGCTTCCGGTTTTGAATCTATTCACTGAATAGGCTGAGGGTTGAGAGCCAGAAAGCCTTAACTCAAGAAATGCCATTATTAAAAAAAAAAAATTTTGCGCCCTAAATCTATTTACATCTCGCAATATAATTATCTGATTTAACTCACAACTCAAATGGGAGGGCGAGTTAGCGCAGCGTTAGTTCCCTCGCTTTGCACCACTGAGGTCCCGGGTTCAAGCCCCGGCGCGGCCCAATGACTCATGTGCACTTGGTTTATCCCGATTCCATGCTAGCTCTCGCAGGTTTTCTCCGGGATCTCCGGTTTCCTCCTGTATCGCAAAAATCGGTGATTAGTTAATTGTTTGGTTATCAAAAACTTCCTTCACCCAATGGAATTTGGGGAGCTGCACAGATAATTGGTGCGGATAGGTGTGCGCCGTTTGGCAGCAACTGGCCTATTTGATGCGACGTGATTGTGATGATGACCATTGCAGCGAAATTACAGCGCTTTGAGTCCTCTAAGATCAGGAGAAAGGCGCTTTATAAATCCAAAATTTATTATTTATTTATTATTATTATAAATGAGTATATCTCAGTGGAGTAAATGAGGTATCAAAGAACGCAGAACAAAATTCTCCATCTATCTTCCACTTTATTTTGTGATTTAATTTTAATGTCTTTAAGAAATTGCTTTTGTTCTAAGCGTTCTGATACTTTTTGTGCGCAGTTTAGTTCTGTATACTTTAATCATGTTAACTACTTCAGCATAATATTGTTAACCTCAAGTAGCAAGAAGGTTACACAAGTTTTTGCTTTGGAAATACGCTCAAATTAGGACAAACCGTGTCTTTTATGGGGTAGAATGATATAAGTACTATAGACATAAGTGCAGGCCAGAAAGCCTTATCTCATTATTGTGTGAACCAAATTGAGTTAGGACCAGTAAGCCTTAACTCAGAGTTGAGGCTTTCTGGCTAAACTGCAATTTGCTCTTTTGAGATATGGCTAAGTAGTAGACTGACTTGGAAGAATCTATGGGTATTGGTGATTTGTTTGGTATCAAAATCTCAAAATGGTCAAAAAAGTGAGTTAAGGCTTTTTTGGTGCATATTGCATTGTGGGAAGGAATGTTGGTCAAACTGACTTCCGGTAGAGAAACCCAGGATCCTCGTATTGAAATCACAATTCAGAAAACACTGGAATTTCTCCGAGTATAACACAGCAACACAGATACAGATTTAACAAGTCAAGATACGTCAAGTCAAGTTATTGATTAAATAATCCTCTGAAATACTATTTTGCTTCAAAAGGCAACTACTTTTATAGGATCCACAATCAATAATACTTATGGTATGTATCTTTTAAAGGCTTTTTATGTCAAAAAAGGTTTCGATATTAAGGATTCAGAACATCAGACCATCTGCACACCTTCAGCCAGTTCATTGAAAACTTTAAGGCTAAAGGATATCGCTTAGTGTGGATTATGAGAAGGCGTTTGACAGCATTTTTTGACGACCAATTATTACTGGATGTATTGGAGAGACAGGTTAGCGTGGTTTAGAGATGTGAAAAAAACCAGCTATCTAAGGGTGCCAGTGCTAGAATTCGTCTAGCATGCCTAGAGAACATTACATCTACATCCTACAACATGTACAATGTAGGAAGGAGGGATTGCAGAATTTAGAGTAATATGTTCTTGCTTCTTGGTCATTGTAACAAGCTGAGCGGCATCATTCATGATAGATATAGAAATGGATGAACAGACTCCCCCCCCAATATTTTGATAGGGGGATGGTCCATACAATCACCCCCCCCCCATGTTGACGCCTGTATGTGGGTTTCTGACCAAATTAACCTCATAATTCGCTATTTTAAACTAAAAAGTGTCAATTTTTGAATGCCCGGCTCTCGACCAATCACGAACGCTGTTACATAGCGAGTATGCATAACGAACTTGTAATGATAATTGGATATGACATGTGTAAGGCAAACAAACAAATATTAGACAATACTATTATGTCTGCATGTTGAACACAATGTTGGGCGGTTACTTATCATTCGCACTTTCATGTCGTCAATGTGTCATGGTTGTCATGTGTGTGCATGAGCATTTCAGGAGAATTTGTCAGGGCACATGCAACATAATGCATGCGACAATGCTCTGTGACGTTGGAGAGTTTGACAGTTTTCTTCCCAGGTCTGTAAAACACAATGCGCAATATTCCCTCTTTTTCATCAGGTGATTTTTGTTATTTTTATTGAATATTAGGCCTATAGGCTGAATGTCGTTTATGAGGTATTTATGATTTATGATAGCAATGATAATTACACGCATTGTGATTATTGTTATTATTTATACTTAATGCTCTGCGTGCTAGCCATGCGCTGCAATGGAAAAAGTTCAAGTTTTTAAATATTTTCTCAAAATATCAAGAGCTATCTTAAGAACTACTGAATCAATACTAGGCTTGTTTGTACTCATTTTAATGCATTTTTCATTCTGATTCCAAATATGGTCATGAAAATTTACATTTATGAAAATTTTGAATTTTTAAAATGTTTTTGAAACTTGTCGTCTGCAGTCGACACCCGCGTGAAGACAGTTTAATTATAGTAAGCTTATTTCATTTACGTGACTATATTACGTATGTATGTTGATAATAAACGTATATTAAAATCTTGCAATAGTATCACGATGTGGTAATATATCATTGACATTTCAAAATAATACATAATCAAGGTGAAAAACAGGCAAGCTTAAAATTAATTCTTCTGTGCAGGTGTTTCTTTATACCTAAATGAAACCGTGGGATAACAACAAACAGTTCATCTTTCTTAGTATCTTGTTTGTTACATTAGACGATCGAGTTATATTTACTTAAAATCGAGAAAAATGGGTCCATTTTAGCATCGAAACTCTTCGAATGCATGCACAACAAATTTCACATGATACACAGTATAGGTGCATGGGTTCGTTAGTCCTTCTGCTCCTAAGGCAATTTGAACCACAATAGCCTCATCCCAATGGCATAGTCCAATAACCTCAATTATATAATCATAGTGCACAATTTGACCTCAAGTTGCAGAGTATGAGCCTTTGTATCCAAATCTTCAAAGGTCATTCAACGAACGTACAAATGTACTGAGGTTTAAGAACTGTGCCCCTGATAGATGAGCATGTTGTGGATCCTAGTGGGGGTCTTTAACCACCAATGTTGGATCTTGCAGTGGCAGATTCGAATCAGTGTGTTTACGCGGTTGCGTCGCCAGCGTACGGACAAATCGCACTTCTAAGAGTGTGTATATGTCCCGCGGGATTAATAGCGCACGCGATTCAAATCTACCACTGCGAAATCCAACATGGCGTTACATTCAACTTGAGACGAGAACTTGAGACTATAAACCCCCTAGTCCAAAAGTTCGCTGTAGTACCCTATAAAACCCTAAACCTAACTAACTCTTTTTTTCCGGACTAGATACCGAACCTTGTTTCGGATTAGCGAACCTTGGGCCCCTATTTTTGGAGTAGTGAACCTTCAGGTTGGTTGGTCAGTCCATGGAGGTAGTAGTCATGGTCAGTCCCCATAGCATGTATACTACAGAGTTTTTTTCTACGATGCGATGGAAACGTACGTACTTGTTTGTTTGCCAAAATATGTTACTTAACATGGGGGTCAATGTTACTTTTCTTTTGATTATTTAATCTTGCATTAAAATAAAATATGAGCTCATTTAATACCCGAGGATCATTAGTACATGCATATATTGAGTAAACGTGCAGTAGCATATTTACTATGTCCTTGACTTCTATTGGAAACTAGGCTGCACGTATACAACATGCAGGAGGGGAGTATGACCGACCCTGGACCGACGCACCACACTCCGAAAAGGCTCCACTTTACAATTACAGTTTTTGTACAAAAGTAGGTCCTCATTAACAAATGGTCAAATTTCCATTTGAAACCATTCACATTAGCGCGAAAATGTCACTTTTAGGGGTTTAAGTCCACCTTTTGCACGTACGTACCCAAGCATAGATTAATAAACATAAGCCATCCCACAGTACACGTTAATTCGGAATTTTGACCAAAATAACCGAATTCCACTGTCTCAGCGCCTGTGTCAGAACTTACCAGCGCTTACGCGCTAAATTCTCTTTGCATCTTTGCATACGCTCGCGCTATTTGCGCTTATTTTGAGTTCGCTAACACACCCCTTACTTATCGTCGACCCCCATGGGCAACATGCCTACCTTCCGCGGTATATATGCAAGTATATATTTAGGCACCCGGCTGCATTTAACGTAAGATATGATTCTTCTTCATCACCAACATGCACAAACTTCACTTGTTAACTCTACAACTTTTATTTTCGTTTGGCCTGTACACTCATAATGTATATTACATCCCAAAAGGTGGACGTAAGCACCTTTTTTATTACTGGCATTAAAACGGATTAAAAGGTGACTTTATGCCCTAGATTTAAATACAGTATACTTTTGCCTGCATACCGGATTTATAGCATTACCATGATCACCGTCACAAGTCCGCATTTGCATTTTTTTTCAATCATGCCCATCTGTTAGGACATACAATGTATTTTTGAAACTAAACATGCTTGTACTTTCTTAGACTGACCTAAGAATTTGAAACATAAACAAATTACGCAAAATAGGCCAATTTTCCGAGGTTTTGTGCAAGGGTGTAGCGGGGCCACCGAGGCAAGGAGTGGGATTTCCAAATCCTCCTGCTGACCCGTAAATACTAAAATGACTTAAAGTGATCGGAGTGCCCATCTCTCTTTCATTGGCGATTGGGCCAGAATCTGTCCATCCACTTCAACGCCCCCTGACAAAATCTCATATTCGTTTCTGGACGTAAATGTTCCCTCACAATATAAATCCGTGGTCCGCGCATTTTTTCATTGAGTATATTGTTGACTATACGGCTGACTCCTACGGGAAACTATTCAAACTTTCAAAATCTACGTAAACAACATGAACAAACCAAAGTGATATGTTGTGATATAGTAAAAGAGGTGAAGGTCTACATGTCTGCAACATTTTCTTCTATATAGAGACTTGTATGATTGGAGGCAAATAAACAAATAAACAATGAATCGATTCCTGCATATTGGTAATGTAATTATTTTCATTCGCACCTTCATGTTATGAAAACTTATGAGTGAGCATAATTTCAGCGGAATAAACGTGCTGAAATCAAAAAGTAAATACATTGCATATTGAACATTAGATGGATCCACACGAACATGACGAGAGCGGGATCAGTCCACATTAAAACGTTTCAATGTGATCTTTTGGGATGTGCATCCATTGTATAAGTGTGCACACGGCACTCGAACTACATCCGGGAAACGATCCGCGTAGTGATCGTGTTTTATGTAAGTGTGGTTGGGGTACGTGTGTGTGGCTCATGGCGCGATGTCGTCTGCGCACACAAGAGGGGGCAATTTTAGAGGCAGTCACATTGAACATTGTTGAAATGCAACTCAGAAGTACAAAGTAAATAGACCTCGGAAACTGGAGGTATGAGAATAATTATTTCAGTGCAATGCATGTGTAAATGCTTCTTTCCGCGCCAACTGCTGCGTAATTTGTACTTGCCGAGCGCACTACGTTCTTTATGCGTCGCGGTTTTTTTAACACGCAGTGCGTGTGACGCATCGACCCGATGCCACAGATGTGGTTTGTACTTCTAGGTTGAAGCAGTATATAGGAATGCGTTTTAAAACGGTTCCTGTCCCCCGTGTGAAATAACCCAATACACTCGCGTAGATTGACAGTTTTGACGCCCAGGTCAGGTCTGTTGTATTTCCTATCTTTGATCGAATGATTTTTCTTTTCAGTAAAATATGCATTATTTCTATTCGAGAAATACTTATAGAATGTTATGCATGATATATTCATTATAATTGTTGTACTATATTTTATGGAGATTTAATATGATCTTATGACTCCTGTGTGTAGGCATACGTGTCTTAAACTACAGTGAACTATGTACACATAGGCTTATTGAAATTTCTAGATTAAAATCTAGAAATAATATCACAATGTGATATAAATATCACATTGTAGATTTTATCAGTGACATTTCATTGATTTCAACAACAACAAAATTCAGAAACAGGGTGAAGTACATTTTTTTCTGTGCCTTAAAAGGTTAGCAACTATTTTAAACTGTTGCGATTTGGTAGTTCACAGCATCTTGCGAATGGTAGTGAGCTTTGACAAACATTGCATTGATGATTTCATAGCGAATGTGTAGAAACAGTCCAATATCACAGATATACTTTTGTAGGTCCTGTGGTTCTTGAGTTATGTTGTAAAGAGGGCTGAAACAACACTTTTGTACAAACGTACATACTAGTATCTCATTAACAACAAACAAGTTTTCAAAGTATATGATTTGTAGAATGAACTTTTGCAAAACACCAAAGTGTTATTTTTCAATATTAAATATATTCATTCAGATAATATAAATCGATTTTTTGGCTGCTTCGACCAACAATACATCGTATACCCTGAAAGCGCTCCACATACTCCGAGTATTAGACGTACAATATTGTATGGAACATATCTACGTTATTTAATCTATTGCCATTCTATTTCCAGCAATGTTTAAGTTCTAACGAATGTTACATATAATATCTAGTAGAAATATATTATCGATTTTACGTCATCAAATATTCGTTAGAACTTAAACATTACTGGAAATAGAATGGCAATAGATTAAATAACGTAGATATGTTGCATACAATATTTTACGTACAATAAAAAGTCTGAATACTGCTTAAATGAGGTTATCATTACATACAATTATAATTGTTTTGTAAGACCATGTTTATTATTTGCTTTGGTAACAATTTCCAAACTTAAGCAAACAGGAAACTTTTAATGGAATTCTAAAGAAGACTTGCAATTTATTTTTGATCATATCTTTCGCCACAAAGACTTAGGTCAATATGGAACTGTGAACACTTTACTATTACTTTAATAGTGCCCGGGGCGCTCAGATAATTTTTTTGTTAATTTTAAGCTTATGGCTATATACAAAAATTGGGTTTAAATTTGACTTTTTCTGAAAGTTTACAAATTGAATTTGTTTATTTTGATATAAATAAATCTGACAGGTTATACTGAGATTTAGGTGAGAAATTATGATATGAATATCTATAGAGGGTTTAACCCTATTATGAGAACTATCTGCCGATTCGCCAAAATGAACATAGTGTCCAATTTTGAACCAATCAGGGAAGGTATTAATAAGATCATCTTCAAATGCAAGTTTGACCATAAATAGTTTTAAAGCCTAGTCATAATTGGCAATTGAAATGAGCATTTCAAGTTATCAACCAATCAGCAATGCTGTTAGATGTTCAGTAGTGTCTAAGGGGTTAACCATTAATATCGTCAACCTGCTACGATGTAAATTGCTCAAGTAATTTGTCTAAATTTTGAGTACAAAAATACAAAATATGGTTCGAGCATGTATCTAAACATATATAATTATTTACCAACCTTTGCACAAGAACAAATGATAATAAGACAAATTCAACGGAATTATTAGGGTGATTACGTAACTGATGCATTCTTGAACCATATTTTGTACTTCTTCTCATAATTACAAAAAGGTACTTTTATCGTAGCAAAATGCATTTTGATTACGAGGAATGTCCTTCTGAGCTGATATCAAATAATTTTTGATTTTTTGAAATTCGCGATATAATACACATTTTATGGCAAATAATTAAAAGGTGATATTTTTTAAATTTAACAATCCTCGAAGTAAAATGTATAAATTTAATGATATGTACTTAAAGTGTATGTAGCTGGAATGAACAGCCGTTTGAACATTTTAACCGGGGGAGGGGGGGGGTCAGTCATAAATATTGCACAGCCCCTTATAAATAAGTGGCTAGCTATAAGAATTCTGACAGAAGTTAGTACATAAGCTACAACATACAAGTCAGTTTTTACGGAGGTAACAGCGATGGTTAGTGCAGTGAAGCGAGATCCATTATACCACACTTTTTTGCACTTCTCGAAATACCATTGGAGAAAACAGCATATCTGCTATGCTATTCAAGAAGAGATACGTCCTTTTTACGCGGAGCGAATACTTCCTGAAATACCTGGGAGAAAAACTAATTATTCCCTGGCCTTTGAAACAGGGGCGTCGCCCACTTTAATTGTATAATGCACTTATCAAATGCAACCCCGGCCCCTGGGGACCCGGGGATGGCCGGGTCGTGAGCCGTGGATTTTGGGTTTAAAAGTTCAAGTCCCGGGTATACACCTGGCCAGTCCCGGACACACCCGGACAAAACTCTCAGCCACTCCCCGGCCCTCCCGGGGCGAATATCCGATGCAAACCGATACAAACCCCGGGTATTCCTCGGCCCAAGTTCCCGGCCCTGAGCATCGGATATAGGCCTGGAGCTTAATATGGTTTTAATATCGCGGCAATCTTGTCATGCTGGCTCAAAATTCGGCAGGTATGTCTTCAATGGACTGCCGAGCTCTGGACATGCTGGGTGGATTCAAACGCTTCACATATAGGCCTACATGTGTGTTCCATTGTACGTCAGAGGGGGATCCCTGTGTGCCATCACTATATTTAATATGCATGCTTGTTTTAAATATTACGAGGCATGAAAGGCGGGTCGGAAAATGCCGGGAATAAACCAGGAATGTTGTAGGGCCTATACGTGTAGGTCTATGATTAAAACATCAAAGATATGAAAGAAACAGATCACAGCATTTACATCTGTCCAGGATAAGAGAGTTTAACATTTTAAGCACATAATATTATAGGCCTATTTATGATTTTTTGATGTCAATACAAAAACTTCAATTATAATGCGGCTGTTCTGTAAAGGCCCATAACCCCATTCTTCCAACATGAAAATATAATATAGTTTTGAAAATCTGTATATTAACACAAGACATTGAATTCAATTTTTATATCATACACCTATAATTATTTCTTTAAAGAAGAAAAATACAGCTCTTTACTCTGGGCGGGTGGTTTAAAACTTGTCCATGATACACGAAATGGCGAATGTTCAATATTCGATCTTTGCATAAACATTTTAAGCACATAATATTATAATAAATAAAATACATTTGGCATAAATAAGTGTATAGCAGGCTCTCGTTTGGACGTGCATGTCATGAAGCCAGTGTGGTCTGGTTAAACATGTTAACTTTAGAGGCCCGCTAAATAGCAGATACATGACCTGCTGCAAAATTTGGAAACAACATCCAAGATTTTGTTTTTGAATGGATTTATATGAACAGTAACAGTAATGTGGCGACTCAGTTGATTATTAATTTACACCCACGGCTCAAGTACGGCAAAAGTGATAGGATTATCCCGCCCATAAATGCGGGCATCCTTACTAGCAAACCACGGCCATATTCACGGCCCATTTTAATGGTTGGAAAACCCCGGGTAATGTACGACATAATCCCGGCCCTCGCCCTGGTAAAGTTCCGGCCCAATTTCCCGGGGTTTGGGCCGACGTCAATTCTTTTACCAGTCCCGGCCAACACCCGGCTCCCCCCGGGACAAATTTTGAGTCAATCCCGGGTCACATGATGTCAAGTCCCGGACCATCCCCGGGTCCCCAGGGGCCGGGGTTGCATTTGATATGTGCATAAATCCTTTCCAAATATACCCTTGACTTATGTTCAGAACAATGCACTGTTTTTTAATCAAATGTATATATCGGTAAAATAGTTACAGAAATAACACCCTCGGGGTAATATCGTTACCACCACTTTGGTGTCTAATAATTACACCATTATTGAAAGTAATATAGTGCAGCAGTACAGCACGTGTAAGAGTTCATTTACTTCAAAAGTCAAACAATCTTTATAGTCCTCTATTGTGCTTGTAATAGTCGATTATTTACATGCTGACGAAACAGACATATTTGAAGGTTTGTAAGAGTACAAGGTTAAAATAGTTTTGTATGAGTAATATAATAATAGGTATTATTAGCAAATAGAAAGTTTCTTTGGTAAACTTTGGTTGTTAGGGTGTGGAAGGCGTAACGGTCAAGTACAGAATTGACCATCACTGTAGTGACCACCAATGACCATGATTCCGACAATTATACTTACTTGAATAAATATATTCATATAAATGTTCCTTATACAAAGGCTATACAAGCAAATAAAATACTGCAAATCTTTAGCAGAAGGTGGTCATCTTCTTGAATTTCATAGGCAAAAACCAAAAAAAACCAAAAAAAAAAAAAAAAAAAAAAAAAAGAAAGAAAAAAAAAAAACACCCCAAAAAAACACCCCAAAAACCCAAAAACAAAAACAAACAAAGAAAACAAACACCCCAAAAATAAACAAATAAACAAAACAAGAAAAAACACTGTTCTTGTAAAGGTATAAAACACTAACCATAACATGAAAAAATGTGAAAAGTGTGTCATAGATTCTTCATTGCTTGTAAATTCCATCGACTAATTTTGCTACACAAACTGTTTGCACACGTTTCACCTTGAAGCTGTGTTAAGGTTGGCAATTATTTTAAACTATTGCGATTTGGTAGTTCACAGCATCTTGCGAATGGTAGTGAGCTTTGGCAAAAATTGCATTGATCATTTCATAGTGTGTGTGTAAAAGAATTCAATCACATAATACGTTTGTAGGTCCTGTGGTTCTTGATCTTGAGTTATGTTGTAAAGAGGGCTGAAACAACAATACTTTGGTAAAACCTACATAACTCATTCACAACAATAAATCAAGCAAGTTTTCTAAGTATATGATTTGTAGAATGAACTTTTGCAAAACATCAAAGTGGTATTTTTCAATAATTGATTTAAATAATGAAAATCGTTTCATTAGCAACGTTTCCATAAGTGGTTTTTCCTGTTTATCGGGATTTCCTTTATAGTTTTGGGCTGGGGGGGGGGGGGCATATTCCCTGTTTGGAGAGCGCGCGGTTTATATACAAGGATGCAAATTGTGATTTTTTTCCCTCAGGATCAAAGTTTTTAGGCTACAGATTTCCTCAATCATACCAAACATAAATCTGGTATTTTGCCAGGTCTTGCATTGTAAAACCTTAGAAAGTTTCAAAAGCTCCAAAAATGAAAAATAACGCACTGAATCTAGAGAAGCCATCTTTAGATTCTTCCATGCATGAATGTGAGTAGATAGTAAGGTGAAACATGTTCTGTTACTATTCTCATCTCTTGAACATGTTGAAGTGCAAAATAAAGTTATTTTATCATCAAAATGTCTGCCTAAGACTTTCTTCACTATATTGTCACAGTGGTGGATTTCGGGTTCATTCCATGCCACATAAAAATGGTTTCATTGTCACTTTCAGGATTCTTTCAGGTGAAAGTTTTCTCTGGTTTGTTGTGGTGTTCTAACTTGCTTCCCATGGATTCTGCTACAGATTCACTTAACCGCTCCCTTGATAGAAGCACTTAGAATACAGTGCAGGAATTCTGGAATATAGTTGATGTCGGTCGGATTATGTTGTCGTATGTATGTAAAAAAATGTATAGGCTTATGTGAAAAAATAAATTTATTTATTCTCAAAATACAAAGGAGTATGCAACCTGTACTATGCTCTGTGGAGGAGGGTTACATAAAAAAGTAATAACGGTGAGGGGACGTAAGATGACTCTGCTTTTTTAATACATAATAGGTTCTTGATTTATGATGTTGCGTCATGCGTATCATACATGTAAAAAATAACAAATAAAATGTAATACTAAGAGTGTTGGGAGTTTGATCATAAAGACGCCGAATACTGGTTCATTAGGTCCTTTCAAGCCGTGTATGTATTCTGAAACATTTGAAGTGGAAGGACGTCTGTCCTTGACATTATCAAGCAACAAAAACTCATACTCTGTAACTTGAGGTCAAATTGTGCTCTAATATCGTTTAATTGAGGTTATTGAATTATGCCATTGGGATGAGGCCATTGTGGACCATGGTCATGGTCCTTTTTTCCGCATAGTTCACAGAGGACGAATAAACACAGACTGTTATATCATATACGAGGTAGCTTTTAGTTATGCTCAAAGAACATGAAAAACAGTCATTGTTTGCAATATAGTCACCGGTATTGTCTACCATGCTTGAATAGCCTCACAGTATGCATAATAGTGTCCAAGAAAGTTCATCGCCATCACCTGACAATTTCAAGATTACACAAGATTACCATGATTACAACTGATTACCAATAATTGCGTGATTGCAGTGGAAAGTGACGCAAAAAAGACAGACAAACAAACAAAAAACAAACAAACAAACAAATAAACAAACAAACAATAAGCAAGTGAGTAAGTAACCAAGCAATCATACTAAAACGCAAGTAACGATGCACCAGTCCATCAAATAATTGAAAAAGAAACGAATATAATGTATCATTTAGGAAAAAAACCAACCAAGTCAGTTTAGAAATCAGTGAATCATTAGATGATATCTATTATTGTATAAATATAACACATCATACTCATAGGCATAGGATAACGGTGGCTGAACGGAACGGGCTACGACTCTTAATCAGAAGGTTGCGGGTTCGAGTCCCTGTGGCGCAATCGCGTTGTGTAAGATACTCAATCACCTCTTCACCCAGGTGTAGAAATGGGTACCGACATTTTCAAATGCTATAAGGAAGGTAACAGACTCGCTGTGGAGGAGGTGTTGCGACCCCCCCAGCAACATTTCACGGTGGAGTCGGAGTCTAGCCAATCGTTAACGAAAGAGATATGGACACTCCGTCCAGGTTCGACCTCTTCAGGCATAATTATATCTCAAAATGTCGCTGCCCAACATTTGTCAAATGTTTTTATTTGCTTTTACTCAAAAATTTTATTTGCACCTCGAAGCGTTTGTTAAAATTCGGTAGAAATAGCATGAAAGAATCTGCATAATAGTCCTTTTTTACTTCGTAAAAAGGACTTCGTCTTGGACGATAGTATCTCGAGAATGCTATGTTATTTGTTACGTGTAAGTTTAAGGGGGTACTACACACCTGTGGTAAATTTGTGACTATTTTTGCATTTTTCTCAAAACATACTAACACACTGGAAACAAAAGTTATGTATATTATTGGGGCCAAGGAATCCAATTACTACACTGAAATTTCAGTGGCTCAAGACAAGCGGTTCAGTATATATGATACGAAATGAGGTACATCCTTGCGGTACCTTATTTCTTATCATAAATAGCGAACCGCTTGTCTTGGGTCCCTGAAATTCCAGAGTAGTAATTGGATTCCTTGCCCCTATGATATACGTAACTTTTGTTACCAGTGTGTTATTAGTTTTAGAGAAAAATGCAAAAATAGACACAAATTTATCGAGGGGTGTAGTACCCCTTAAGCTATTCAACATTATATTAGTAAGGGTGTAAATTGTGTAACCATTCGTACAGTTGAATTATCACCCATTCGTGCATATAAAGTTACCCATTATTTAACAGATCGTCAACTATTTTTGATCATGAAATCAAAACGATAGGATATGATGGATGAAAGGGCCATTGATTGTCTGTCTGCGGTCAGTGAACTGAGTAACATCCATTCAAACTTTCATTAATGACCACAATGATGACCGAATCCACTGTTGCGCATTACTTCAAGCTTTGATTCGATATGTGTTCTTTTGTTATGTTTGTGTGTGAGAGACACTGATATGAAAACAATGTCTGTGACTTCTAAAAGAAGTACTACAAGCCAAGTACACTATGAGCTATTGACACTAGGATCCATAACATGCTCATATATCAAGGCACAGTTCTTTAACCCCAATACATTTCCACATTCATTGAATGACCTTTGAAAATTTGGGTACAAAAACTCATACTTTGAAATCTGGGGTCAAATTTTGCACTATGATTGTTTAATTGAGATTATTGAACTATGCCATTGGGATGAGGCCATTGCATAGTGTGAGAGAGATTATAGAAGTAATCCATTAAAAATACTTTTTAAATGCCGACTTTTTTATTGGAATAATACCAACTTTTTATAAATGAGCAAATAAAACTTTTTTGAAAGGTGCATTTGATAAATATAACAATTCTATTTACAACCTGTTTGACAAAAAAAAAAAGTATCTTTTGTTGTTTTGCCTATTTCATTGCTTTTTCGTTACTTTCAATTTTCAATGAAAAAAAGGACCAAATGACTCAATCTGTTCCACTCAGGCCAAAGTCGGAAATCTTGAAAATTGAGTTACTACCATTACTAACTTGCTCAGTATCTACACTTACTGATGTTGAATCCCAGGTCTCTTGAATATTTGTTTGCAAAGTTATGAACCTTTTTTATATGTCCATTTCTTATGTTTTTGACTGTTTTTTCTCCTCAATTTTTGCCCATATCTCAGTTTCATTATTGCCGACTTTAGCCTGATTATATCAGATCTGGTCACCAATTGAAATCCAAATAACTTCATTAGTTTTCTATTGTATTGAATCTGAAAATTGAATTAATAAAAAAGGAAATTTATTGTGATGTATTTTTTTATTCCATAATTTTCGATATTTGTTGTAAATTTGCAAAAAAATACGTAAACGGATGTGTATGAAGAAAGGTTCTGTTGTTGTTGACAAAATATGAATTATGGACATTTAACTACCATGTCAATAGTGCTGTTTCGGAACACTTTTGCCTTGAAGATAAATACATTGATTGCTTGCAATCAAAGTTGCACAGCACTGCCCCCTGCAATGGTGCAACTAAAAACGACTGATTTGCTCCCAGAAATTTGATTTGATGCAATTGACTACAGCTACACGTTTTCGACCTTATTCGCAAAATGTTAGAAAAGGTTTAAATGTCGGGTTGTATAAAGGGTAGGGTGTCCCAAAAGTCTCGATACCATTTTAAATGTTCAAAACTCTAGTTTACAACAAGCGACAACAAAGATGAAGGTATCGTTACATAGAGTAAACGCGTGCAATTATTTTGACACAAAATTTGACATACAAAACCCACTAACATAATAAATAATCTACGGTGAAACAGTTGGGCATATTACACACAAACCCATACAATAGGTTTACAGCACATATCCGGAACCCAAGTATCCACTGCCTCCTCTCAACTTACAGACCAATATCTCCCATTCAATTCATTTGCAATATCAAACAGTTTTCCTATGATAAAAAATAGACTATCAAGATACTTTACAACATCAAGAAATGTGAACTTATACTTTGATTTTATTCAGAATTTAAGCCAGTAAAAGCTATCTTCTGAAGTTGTGTATTATTCCATCCTTCAATTCTCTGTTCTATCACGAGACTCCTGTACCAGGACTGTAAGCATGGTAAGGATATAACTATATACGCAGTGGGTGATGAAAGACGAGGTCAACGGAACATACACTAGGATCCACAACATGCTCATCTATCAGGGCAAATTTCTTTATCTCCAATAGATTTTTACATTCATTGAATAACCTTTGAAAATTTTGGTACAAAAACTCATACTCTGCAACTTGAGGTCAAATTTGCACTATGATTGTTTAATTGAGGTTATTGAAAGATGCCATTGGGATGAGGCCATTGTGGTCCATAGTGATAAGTGTCCTTCTTCATACTTAAACTGCAAGGAAAACAATTTTCCATTAAAGGAAGTGTCCGGCAATCACAACATTATGTCTTATATGTTAGAAAAATAATTATCAAGCACGAATCACATGGTTTTATTTAAAACAAAGTCATATTAACAATAAAAACAGCCATCTCTCAACACGCGATATTCAAAATTCCCGCGCCGAAATTGTCAAGAACAATGACGTCCTAATAATTCAATGAAGCCTGACGACATTTGAGCACAAATAACCATGACGTCACTGCTCTAGAAAATTTCGGCGCGGGAATTTTGAATATCGCGTGTTGAAAGATTGATGTTTTTATTCCTTTTTATGGTTAATGTGAGTTTGTTTTAAATAAAACCATGTGATTCGTGCTTGATAATTATTTTTCTAACATATAAGACATAATGTTGCGATTGCCGGACACTTCCTTTAAAAGTGTTCCAAGTCAAGGCATATTCTAAACAATAATTGTCACTTCGATCTTCAGTTGGTGCTTCATCATCAGTGTGATCAGGGCCAGTGTTGAAAACACTATTTGAATTGTTAGATTGGAAATTCTATGAAGAAATGATTTCAATTTATCATCATCAACCATATCATAAAAGATTAAGATAAGATTTTTCTTCGAAATTTTAGTAGAAAAGAGAGTGAAGAGCATAGTCTAAAAATAGATTTCATAATTCTCAACGAGAAACGCAAATCTTTGGTTACCAGTATCATTGAGTATTGGCATATCGCATTTGAGTTCTATTGTTCATTGGTCATGTATGTCTTATTAACGAAGGAATATGTATCATGTTTGGTATCCAAATAAATGCATGGTTTACGACGAAACAGTTGGGCATATGACACACAAAACCATACAATAAGTTTACAGTACATCTCCGCATCCCAAGTATCCACTGCCTCCTCTCAACTTCTAAACCAATGTCTCCCATTAAATTCAATTACAATATCAAATAGTGTTCCTATTATAAAAAATAGACTATCAAGAAACTATACAACACCAAGAAATGTGAACTTTTTATTCAGAATTTAAGTTAGAAAAAGCTATCTTCTGAAGTTGTGTAATATTCCATCTTTCAATTCTCTGTTCTGTTACGGGATTCCTGCAGCAGGACTGTAAGCATGGTAAGGATATAACCACTACATCATATATCTCTATAATAATTCGCAGTGGATGATGAAAGACGGGGAGGTCAACATTGATATAAAATTGGATTGATTGAGCCCATATTTATTGGTCTAGCTATGAGTTTTAAAATATTGGAATTCCAATATTTTAAAACTCACAGCGAGCCCATTAAATATTGGGCGTAAAGCATCCAATTTTATCATTATTACGTGTTGGATCCAATATTTTCACACACTTGGCTCATCATAGGGTTATGTATTCATGAAAATACAATAATGAACATTATTATGTTTTGATGGATCCAAGTGTGTGAAAATATTGGATCCAAAACATAATAATGATAAAATTGGATGCTTTACGCCCAATATTTATTGGTCTCGCTATGAGTTTAAAAATATTGGACTCGACTACGTACGTCTCGTCCAATATTTTTAAACTCATAGCTCGACCAATAAATATGGGCTCAATCGATCCAATTTTATATCATAATTGTTGTTCTTCATACTTAAACTGCAAACCCAAGGAAAACAATTTTCAATCTTCAATACGAAAGATCAGAATTTTCAAATGACGGACAGGTTTTCCTTCCAGCTACATACACTTTTTAATACATACCATTAGATTTATAAAGTTTACTTCGAGGACTGTTAAATGTCAAAAATATCAGTTTTTAATAAAACTCGTATAAAATCGCGAATTAAAAAAAAATCTAAATTGAATTATTTTGATATCATCAGGACATTCCTCGTATTAAGAATTATGCAATTTGATGTGTCTAATGTGCTCTCATATCCCACAAAAAATACTGTGCAAACGGTGCTATCCGACACCTTAAGGCAATTTAGTACGATCTGTTATACAACCCGACATGTGATCATGATCATTGTTTAGCAACCTTTATCATATTTATGCACCGGACCCTTGAAAAATGTAACGACAGCCTTTTGTGTTTGGGTATGTTATTATTTCATTAAAGCAGGGAGAAATGTCAAATAGAAGTCACGGACCAACTTAAAGAATAAACTTCAAAGCTTCATATTAATTCCAGCATCATGAGTATAATCATGTTAGTAAGAAGTATTCTATATTTATTGCTTTATTTGTAATATGTTTGGATGGCCTGTTTCGTGTATTAGCAATAGTGCAGTATTACCCTTTTTTTCAAATTTTTATTTCTTTTGTTTTTTCTTCTTATTGTTTCCCCTGTTTTGCACTTTGCTAGTATTCGGTCGCTATTGTTGTCGTGGATATTCAATAATAAATGTATTGAAAATACCTACTCAGTCTCTAAATGTAAAATGTAAAATTCCGGTAGTGCATACATTCGTTAGAATGGAAATAGATTAAGGGTAGATGAGGTATTGTTGGTCGAAGCAGCCAAAATATCGATTTCATTATCTAAATCAATATATTATTGAAAACTCCACTTAGATATTTTGCAAAAGTTCATTGTACAAATCATATACTTTGAAAACTTGCTTGACTTATTGTTGTTAATCAGTTATGTACGTGTTACAAAAGTGTTGTTGTTTCGGCCCTTTTTACAACATAACTCATTAACCACAGGACCTACAAAAGTATATCTGTGATATTTGAATTCTTCTACACACTACCAAATCACAACAGTTTAAGGTAGTTGCTAACCTTACTCATTTACAACGATAAATCAAGCAAGTTTTCAAAGTACATGATTTTGCAAAACATCAAAGGGCAATTTTCAATATATATTGATTTAGATATTTTGGCTGCTTCGACCGACAATATCTCGTCTACCCAGTAACACCTCATTTTTAAATAGAATCGAACAAAACATTCAAAAGTCTAAAACCAATAAAAAATACTTAGTATTGTAAATAAAACGGTGAAGTAGTGCATACATGTGTAAGTACAGGTGACCTTTTGCAAAACGAATTAGAAAAGCCTGATATTTGAAATTTTCCTTTCAATCACAAATTTTAATTCCTCGATCATTTTGATAATCCAATTAGTTCCTTTTCATATGGACTGAAAGGTTGTATATTGAAGTTAAGGTTAAACCTTTGAGCAAACTTTACTTGTGTAACGGAATTGTATGAAAAGTGCGGTGTTTTGACTGCAATATCTCAGTTAACAAGAACAAAACCCCTCGAGCTATTATCGCTTTTACAATGTCGACAACTTTACACCGAAACCACTGAAAGCATTACACGAAACCATTACACGAAACCCACAGGTACTAGTACTATGCGAATTTGAGTTTATATGACTACTTTCAATAATGTCATTAATTGCTGCCTATGTTTTATTAAATACATACTCATACTTCCTATGTTTTAATACATACTCGTATAATAATTTATGTTTGTCAGATTATGATTCTTTGCTATAATTAAGACATGAGTGAAAAATACCTTTAACTTAAGGTTAGCAACTATTTTCAACTGTTGCGATTTGGTAGTTCACAGCATCTTGCGAATATTTAAACAAAGACTTGAAGATGTTGCAAAACAAAACTGGTATTCTGATGTAACTTCACTTGATAAGCTACGCACGTATTGCACTTTCAAGTGTCAATTGACTCCTGAAAATATCTTTTTGATGTAAAACACGCCTCATATAGGCGTTTTTTAGCTAAATTAAGGTGTTCCAGTCATATTCTCAAGATTGAAACAGGTAGAAGACTGAAATTGGATTTGGAGGACCGGGTTTGTGATATGTGCAGGGATGGGAATATTGAAGATGAATATCATTTTGTCATGGTCTGCAAGTTTTTTGATAAGATTCGTCAAAAATATCTCCCATTCAGGTATGGATCGGAACCGAGTCCCCCAAAATTCATTTCACTCATGAGTTCAGATACACCATCTGACATCAGTGGTCTCTCATTATTTGTTTTTCACGCTATGAAACTTCGTGAAATGATTGAATTTATGTAATTATTTCTTCATGTTATTTATATGTCTTCCTCATATGTAATTATTATATTTGTAGTGCAAAGGGCCAAGGGCCTATATGTACAAATAAAATCTAAACTAAACTATTTTCAACTGTTGCGATTTGGTAGTTCACAGCATCTTGCGAATGGTAGTGAGCCAGATTGGTGACGAAGACATAAGTCGAATTTTGTAGGTCCTGTGGTACTTGAGTTATGTTGTAAAGAGGGCTGAAGCAATAACACTTTTGTAAAACGTACATAACTGGTTAACAACAATAACTCAAGCAAGTTTTCAAAGTATATGATTTTAGAATGAACTTTTGCAAAACATTAAAGTGTTATTTTTCAATAATATATTGATTTAGATAATGAACATCGATTTGTTTTGGCTGCTTCGACCAACAATACCATGTCTTACAAGACACGCATTGTCTTACCATATGTACAGGCGTATTTTTTTTTGGTTACACACTTTTTTAAGAGTTATGGTTGTATCAAAGGATAGCTACCCAGCAAACACAAAAATGTTTTTAAAACGTTATAATAACGTGTAATAACGTGTAAAACGTTATTAAAACGTTATTATTAACTCGTTATGGTTTCAATAACATTTAAACATGTTAAATGTCGAGGTATATAATGGTTATGAAAAAAAAATGATATCGCCAAATATTTTTGGCAAACATTTGTGCAAAATATTTTGTCAACGCTTAATAACATTATGTTAGAATGTTTTGCAGCTTTCAAGAATGTTATAATATTAAAATGTTTTATGCCCTTTGAATAACACGACTTTTAAACGTTTTCTGTTAAACGTTTTGTGTTTGCTGGGTAATTGTTCAGCATTATCCAATAATACCAATATAAGTACCTATATTTTCCACGTGACGTCACTATGATGTTACAAAATAAGAAAGAACAAAATTGGGAAATTTTGACTACTTAAAAAGTGCTGATTTTGGTTTAAAATCACTACTATAACATTATTTAAATACGGTATCAAATTTGAAGTTAATATCGCTTAGAAATTGTTTGTAAGAGCAAAAATGAAAAAAAAAACCCAACAAAACTCGCTGTGGCTCAACAATCCCCTACCGTCGAAGCTTGATCGACCATTTTACCTCCGCTAATGGAATGGATGGAGTTACGTTCAGTGACGATTAGCTCAAGCCATTTGGACACTTAGTAACGTTTTGATGCACAGAGAAACTCCCGTTGCGCCATTCCAGGAAATAGATGCACATCCCCTATAGGGGAGTGCGGATTTCCAGTTGAGATTGTTGGATATCCAAACTTTAAAGTGTCTAAAGGCGAAAAAATCCAGCAGCAAAATAGTTCAAAATCGGAAATCCTCAATTTGAGAGCTCATTTCCGTGACTTTTTATTCATTTAATTGCATTTCCAAGTTGTTTCTAGTAACATTGGCAACTGTCGTTTTAAGAAAGCAAACTTGGAAATCCTGACATTTCTTTTACTGAAAAGTTACTCCGTTACAGGGGGTGTGGACCTATTTTCTGGAATAGCCCATTACCCCGTTAGTATTCAAGACGAGGGTTAACTTTAATACGTGGGTGTCTATTGCAGACGACAATATGTGTTCAATTACAAATTTTCAGAATTGTTAATTTTCATGGCCAAATTTGGAATCAGCATGAAAAATGGCATTGGCTAGGATTAACTATTCTGAAATCTATACTCAACTATGTATGACTTTATCTATATAATATTCCACAACTGGAGTGAGTATTCAAATAGATGTTACCCTATTGTCTATTCTATTTGAACCCATACTCCCTCTGTGGTAGACTTTAGCTCAATCCTCTATAGGGGGCGTGGATTGGAAATGTAACAGCCTATTTATTAGGGTAATTGTTAAAAACACAGGGAGGAAAGAAAAAGTTACCATGGTTACCTGGTTACGCGGAAATTGAAACGATAAATTATTATGATTGGATATTTTATGAAATAGTTTACCAAGTTAGCGGTTAAAATGCTCATATATCATTGCTTTCATAAAGGTTTTACAAAATGAATGTCTTTTATGCAAGTTTAACCACAAGTTCTATAGTATATTATTGTTTTTAAATATGTATAAAGGTTACATCGTATAATTAATTGAAAAAAAAAACACAAAATCTATTGTTCCTTTCAGATATTTTGACTTCGTGGTATCGTAATTCTTGAAATTCGTCAATATCGCTATTGATAACCCGGAAAAGTTAAAACTTTATTAAAGTCGTATGATACGACTTATATGACATTTATGACAATAAAATATATAGGCAATGATATTAAAACTTAAAGTTAAAAGTTAAAACTTTATTAAAGTCCTATGATGTGACTTATGACATTGATAGGATGATAATATAATATATAGACAATAAGCGTGTTTATACTGAGCGTACGGCATTTTGACCCGCTATTTTCCGGGCACAAAATACCGATCATAATCCGGCCACCGATACCCAGCTTGTTTCTACTGAGACCAGAAAGCCGTGTCACGCACGAAGCACGGCATTTTTTCCCTGTAAACCGGAAGTACGGAAAACAAGATTTCAGCGAGCGCAAGGCATGACGGTTGTATCCTAAATTTAAATGTCTACGCATGGCAGCTCATGGCATAGGACATACGATCACAATTAAGTGTTTTCGTTAATCCACATTGCATTAATTTACCAGTGGATCTAGTAATTGGCTATTATGATAATTAATTTACAACCAAAATATAACCAACTCATTAACTAAAAGAAGTAGAACAAGTAAAGTAGTCATATCCATTTTACTTCATCTAGCTCATGCGAGTCACACATGTAGCCAGTGTATATAATATCAGATAGAAGGAACCTACTATACATTATATTATAGGCCTAGGCCCTTACTATACAAGTAGAATATAAATCGCAAGTTATTTTTGCACCACGCATGACCTCGACCCGGCAACCGATCACACGGCTCGTTTCTACTGCGCAGATTACACGCTTTGACCCGGCATGATCCACCTCAAGAGGTGGATCACGAAAGGCGAGCACATGACCCGGCATGACACGGCAACCGATTACCCAGATCGTTTCTACTGGGCTTGTTACCCGCTATGACCCGGCACGGCACGGCACGGCACGGAATTTGGCCCTCAGTAGAAACACGCAGAATGATAGATAGGTATTATAATTTAAGTCTGGACTCTATAGCGTCAGCCGGAATACCATTGTTTTCAATAAAAGTCTAGGCCCTACGTGTAATGCCTACGTGTATACTATTTCGTACTTAATGCATGCCAGCGTAACACCCTTTTCAAGTATACTTACAAAGGAAAGATAAAAATACAAAGTATTAGAAGTTTCGTTTTGAATTTTGATCAAAATCAGTAACAACGGTGTAGCGTTATAAAATACTAGTACCGGGACTAGTATTGCATGATTATATCCTAGACTTGTCAAAAGCATTCGACACTGTTGATCGTGAGATATTACTCTACACATTAGAACATTGTGGATTTCCTGTAGTGCTTTTAAAAAGCTCTTGCATATTTTTAAAATTAATTTCAAAACAAAAGGACACAATCAGCTTAGTATTGACTTCAGCTCAGTTTTCACGAGTACTGACCAACCGATATGATAGGTATATTACCGATGGTCCTATGGACATGCATAATACACATGTATATTGCTGACCAAGTCAGTAAAACCCCAGCAAACACAAAAATGTTTTTAAAACGTTATAAACGTGTTAAAAATAGGTTTTGGTTTTGGTTGGTAAATACGTTTTAATAGCGTTTAAATGTCGGTGTTATATAAAGGTCATGAAAACATAAAAACATTGTAAATGAAAAACACTACAGCAACAGGTTGTTTGCAACTTTTAGTATTCTGTGTTTAGTTTTCTGTAATTCTGATGTCATCCAAATGTATTGATTTTTCAATCATGTTAAGGGATCGGATAGCAACGTTTGTACAGTATTTTTGTGGGACATGAGAGCACCTCGATGAGAACACACCAGACACATCCAATTGCATTTTGAATACGAGAAATGTCCTTCTGATATCAAATATTTAGATTTTTTGAAATTCGCGATATAATACAAATTTTATGGCAAATCATTAAATATTTATACATTTGACATTTGAATATTTAGTGACATTGTCTAAAAGGGAAGTTCACAATCATCCGGATGAGCAAATCACTAAATTGGCCTTTAGCAGTCCTCGAAGTAAACTATATAAACCTATTAAAAATGATTATGTACTTTAAGTGCATGTACCCAGGAGGAAAAATCGTCCATCATTTGAAAATTTTGATCTTTTGTATTGAAGATATACATTTTTTCCCAAAGACCTAAATATTTATTTTAAAAAAATGATATCAGAAGGACATAATTTCCTTGTATTCAGAATGCAATTTGGTGTGTCTGATGTGCTCTCAGGTCCCGCAAAAAATACTGTGCAAACGTTGCTATCCGATAGGTGAATATGGTGAATTACATTCTTCCTATATTTTTTTTATGCAAATAAAATTTTAGTAACCCCAATAAAAGTACACGCCTACTTGTAGTTCAAACTATTTTCTTTGCGTGGTTTCGAGTGTAAATTTGGGTTAAATACATAGCATTCCTGATCAAATCAAAGCAGACGCGGCGTCGCAAGCTTTTAAAGAAACATACTTTCGAAATGCTTTGACCAGAAAAAAATAGGAACCGGATGCGCTGACCATGTTAAGCTTAATATCAAAAGCATTCATTGCGTGTATTAAATTAGGTAAGTTTATAAATGCATCAAATGCCTGTGGTGGTCCTGCACTACAGATTGAGAACAATAGATGCTATATAAGAGACTAGAGTCAGGAACCACAACTCACTGGTTCCTATAAATCATATTTAACATTTTACAAAAGATTTTGTTGTATTGGTAGAAAATCAATTTGTTACGGTGAACGGAGTTGTATAGTGAGCCGTAAATATAACAGCTATGGCGGTGGGAAAATAGACTAGCACCTGTAGCTACACATGCAAGGTGTATAAGAGCGCACCTGTTGTTGTCTAGCACAGCATATATTGCATATATTGCTGTAAATAACTTTTCTAAAAGCACTACCATGACTACGCGAAATCCATAATGTTCTAATTTGTAGAGTAATATCCCATGATCAATAGTGTCAAATGCTTTCTACAAGTCTAGGATATAAACGATGTAGTAGCCCCAGGGCCGTAGCAAGCGGGGCGGCCGCGCCGGGGATGCCATGGCCGGCCCACTTTTTGAAAAAATTGTTATGTTTTTCTATATCTTTATGTCAATTTGGGCATATATTTGTATTTTGGCCGCTCCACATTTATGATGGCCGCCCCACATTTTTCAACCTTGCTACGGCCCTACATGCAGCCGTACATGCAAGATGTAATATAAGAGCGCACCTGTTGTCTTACACATGCTGTAAATAACTTTTCTAAAAGCACTACTCGAAATCAATAATGTTCTAATATGTAGAGTAATATCTCACGATCAACAGTGTCGAATGCTTTCGACAAGTCTAGGATAATCGTAGCCTAGCACCTGTAACTAGACATGAAAGATGTATTTTAATATAAGAGCGCACCTGTTGTTGTCTAACACATCACATATTGCTGTAAATAACTTTTTTTAAAGCACTACGCGAAATCAATAATGATCTAATAATTATGTAGAGTAATATCCCATGATCAAAAGTGTCAAATGCTTTTGACAAGTCTAGGAGTATTTGCAAGAAGTACATGCAAGAAGTATTTTAATATAAGAGCGCACCTGTTGTTGTCTAACATAGCAGATAGGCCTATTGCTATAAACATGATAAATAACTTTTCTAAAAGCACTACGCGAAATCCACAATGTTCTAGTTGTAGAGTAATATCTCACGATCAACAATGTCGAATGCTTTCGACAAGTCTAGGATAAATCATATAGTACATGTAGCACCTGTAGGCAGACATGCAAGATGTATAAGAGCACACCTGTTGTTGTCTAACACATGAAATATTACTGTAATTATATTACTTTTCTAAAAACACTACTCGAAATCCATAATGTTCTAATTTGTAGAGTAATATCCCATGATCAACAGTGTCGAATGCTTTCGACAAGTCTAGGATATTAACGATGTAGTAGCCCTGTAGCTAGACATGCAAGAAGTATTTTAATATAAGAGCGCACCTAGCACCTGTTGTCTAACACATCACATATTGCTGTAAATAACCTTTCTAAAAGCACTACGCGAAATCCACAATGTTCTAATTTGTAGAGTAATATCTCACGATCAACAGTGTCGAATGCTTTCGACAAGTCTAGGATAAATCATATAGTACATGTAGCACCTGTAGCTAAATATGAAAGGTGTATTTCAATAATATAAGAGCACACCGTACCTGTTGTTGTCTAACACAGCAGATATTGCTGTAAATAACCTTTCTAAAACCACTACTCGAAATCCATAATGTTCTATGTTGATGTTGATGCGTCTAATGCACTCCCCCTTCGGGACTCGTGCATTACACGTATCAACATCTCAGTACGCGTGCATTATCATGATTATTTGGTACAATTTCACTCTCAACAAGTGATACGCATTTATTGTCCTATTTATTAAGTATAAACATAACAACAGATATTGCTATAAATAACTCTTAAACTAGTCAAAGGCCACTCTTCGAAATCCATTACGTCCTAATTTGTAGAGTAATATCCCATTAGCATGATTAGTGGAATGTCCCATGATCAATAGCGTCGAATATCTGTGGTCAAATCGAATGCTTTCGATAAATCTAGGATATAGTATCCCTGGAGCTATAATACATGGTGTATTACTTCGTGATTGCAGATATACTTGTCTAAATGTTGTGTTTACTGAGCTCCCAGGCAAAAACACAGTCCCTGGTAATAAAATATTTAAAAAAATCGCAGATACTCCATTTTTATTGGGGAGGCATGTGTTTCTGCATTATTCTATTCCCAAAGTATGAATACAGTGTCTCCATATATTCAGATAATCGGTTTTTCTCAGTTTAGAATACCAAGCTAGTCATACAAGGCGTATAAGAGCGCACCTGCTATTGTCTGTGCTGTGAATTGCAGCTATAGATAGTCTTATTGTCTAAAAGTTATATTGTACTACACCCAAATGGCTCCCTAGAAAACATGTAGTATTTATAGGTTAATAAATGCATATCACTTGTTGGGAGTGAAATTGAACAAACTATCGCACGCGTATTGAGATTTTGATGCGTCTAATGCACGAGCCCCGACATGCATGACAAGGGGGAAATGCATTTGACGCATCAACATCACAGTACAAGTGCTGTGCATTATTTTGAACCATTTCTCGAGCGGATTATTCTTTCCCCTGAGTATTAATCAGTTAATTCGGTAAGAAGACAATCGCATAGTGCACTACGCACAGGCACGAAGCCTAGACGTTGATCCACAAGCCACAGCACATTTTACAAGCTGTTGCTGACTCAGTCATGTCAGTGTAAAAGTATAGTTAAGTTGAATTGACATTGCGTTTTTTTATGACAAATAAAATAAAATAAATGGTACACCCCTTCGTATATCTAGGGTTTATTTATTTATTTATTTATTTATTTATTTATTTATTTATTTATTTATTTATTTATTTATTTATTTATTTATATATATATTTATTTATTTACAAATTCAAAGTATAGACCTCTGGAAAAGGCAACCGTTACTTCTAGTTTCACAGCATACCCTCACTTACGATCATTGGGTATACCGATCATCAGACGGATAATTTGTCATGATTTCAAGTTAACACAAATGCATATACAGGTATATACATTCTGTGGTGTCAAAACCAGGACAAACCGAGCCATTCCAGCACAGTCTCTACTCCAAAAGTAGTCGAAAGTGCTCAACCACTATAAATAGTGGGGGCGTAATATAAGTATTATTTTTCAGGTGACTAACTTTGGAATTAAAAGTGCTCAAACCCATTACAGGTGAGCGTAGAAACAAATGGGTTTGAGCACTTTTAATTCCAAAGTTAGTCACCTGAAAAATAATACTTATATTTATTTATTTATTTATTTAAACTTTATGCTGGGTAGCTCCTTCAGTGTAAAAGCACTGCTATTCTTGGAAACCCTATGAAATACAGGGTGTAATTTACTTAAATACTACACAAATATTACAAGAAACTATACAATACCATTATAAAGAAATTGCAAAAATCAAGAATCATTATATAATAAAAGTGAAAATCACTGAACAGTGGCAGTGGGTTTATGAGATCTCTTGATTTAAATTCACTTAGACTCAAGGAAATATAATTAGTGCGGGTGTCAACATCAACAGAACTATTCCACAGATTTGCTGCTTTCGTCTGAAACAATCTCTTACCAGACATGCCAGAGTTATTGTTAAAGTTGGGATCAACAAGTAAATTGGAGGAAGTACCCAGCAAACACAAACACGTTTTAAGAACGTTTTAAAGAAGTTATATTTTGGCTTTTGGTTTAGGTAAAAACGTTTTAATAACATTAAAATGTCGGGTTATATAAAGGTCATGATAACGTTTTAAAACGTTTTGTATGAAAACACACTACAACAATATTTTTAAATGTTTTCACAAAATGTTATTGAAAACAATTTTTGCAAACATTTTTGCCAAATATTGTGTCAATACTTATATAATATTATGTTAAAATATTTGAACCCAGCAAACACAGAAATGTTCTTAAAATGTTTTTTTCAGAACCTTTTAATAACATTTAAATGTCGGGTTATATAAAGGTCATGAAAACGTTTTTAAAACGTTATTGAAAATATTTTGGGCAAACATTTTTCGCAAAATATTTTTTCAACCCCAAAATAACATTCTGTTTAGAATGTTTTGTATCAAGTTTTCAAGAATGTTTTTGGAATGTTATTAAAACGTTTTTATACCCTTTATATAACCCGACATTTAAACGTTTTCTGACAACGTTTTATAACCTTTTGCGAATGATGTCGAAAACGTTTTATGTTTGCTGGGTACCTCTTGTGTCATGATCATGAGTGGAATTGGTAAAAAATGAAAATCGGGAATATCATAATAATCAGGAGCTCTACCAGTAAGGCATTTATATAACATATATAAGAATATGATTAGTCCACCTATTATCTAGTTTGAGCGTTGAGAGATGACATTGTTCTGAAGAATAATTTTGGCAAGGTTGTTCAAGATAATTTGTAACTTGCTTGACAGAGTAAGCGAACGGTTGGACCAAACATGACTGTAATAATCAAAATGTTTCATGACAAGAGAATCAGCAAGTTTTTTGAGAATATAATTTGGAAGATAATATTTTAACACGACGAATAACACCACAACGTTTAGAGACATTAGAAGCAATTAAATCTATTTGATGAAGTCATGTGACTATCAAAAATAATACCAAGATATTTGAAGTTTTCAACTCTCTCAATAGTCTCACCATCATAAATTAAAGAAATATTTTAGTACTTACTTAGATTATGAGGAGTACCAAAAAACATCAATTTTGTTTTGCTGATATTCAGAGTGAGTTGTTTATTTTTAAACCAGCTGGCAATTTTACACATGTTAAGATTGAGGCTGTTGTGAAGACACAGAGGATCTGATCTAACAAGCAATGAAGTATCATCAGCATACATTACTGTTTTACTTATAACACTATCAGGCAGATCATTTACAAAAAGTAATAAGTATTAATGGACCTAATATAAACCCTTGTGGAATTCCAATGTTAATTGGTTTTAAATCTGGATAACATGGATAAGGAACTACCTACTTTTACTGACTGCATTCTATTTTTAAGATAAGATTTGAACCAGTTGAGTTCAATGGTATGAGCTCTGGTATGAGCTTATTAAGAAGAAGACTGTGATTGACAGTGTCAAAAGCTTTCTTCAGGTCAAGAAATATAGCACCAGTTACCTTTCCCTCATCCATGTTCATAAGAATAAAATCTTCAACATCAATAACTGTTGTTGCAGTTGACACGGCTTTTGGCTTAACCAATAGCATGAATAGCAGGCTATGTTTGCACATTATATAACACTAACAATGATGCCAAAATCTAAATCTGGATGATTTTTAAGGTCCTCCTGATGAGCAAATCACTGAATGGACTTTTAAAAACTTGAGGCATTTCGTGATCCACATCATCATCCCCATCTTTTCTCAAAAAAAATTGAGAATTTTATATCACTGGAAACCTCTGGCTACATAATGTTTATGTACAAAAAAATTTCTTGCAGATTAATTCGTTAAGCAAAGATATAGTTAAATTTGAATTTCGTTGAACGAAATTACAACAGTGGCATATGGAGCAGTGTACACATACTCATGCATAACTCGCAAACGCAAAATCGGAATCAACTGAAATTTTGGGAATAAGCTTTTTCCGTGGAATCTACTGAAAAATATCATAAAAAGAGGATGCTAGGATCACGAAATACACCTTTAACACGACGCTTGCTTAACGTTTAACAGAGTTAATACCTATCAACTCCTAAGGATTTTCATTCAGCATAAAAACGCAATATGTACGCCCAAACTATTTAGGCTAATCGTAGATCCATCCTTTGCGCTCAATTCTGTGATCATGGTGATAAGACTCAATCCCTGCACCTTGCCTGTGGATAGATGGTGGTTGAGAGGACCACCATATGTTTCTACAGTAAATTTCATGATATTTACTTTGCTGTTCTAAAATTATTGCAGGAGATAAAGACTCTTTACTTGGTAATTAGCCTAAAATAGTAATTTCCTTTCATATTTTTGGAGAAAATTCGTTGAAAACCAAAAATCGCATGTTCATAGAATTTAGCCAAAATTCAATTTTGCCTATACTGGTGAACGTTGCCAGAATATTCCAGTTTTGCGTAGCTGCGCTCACATTATATGTAGGCTACTTATTTTGGTATCATTACATAGAAGAGACCCGTAACTATACATTGGTACCGAGTATAACGGTATAATTATGACGTTTAATAACATGAATAATAGAAAATTAGGGAGGGGGACAGGCGGCATAGGACACGCAACACGGACGTACGAGGCTGGCGAAGATACAGGGCTGACAGCCCCATTCACAATACACGGTTAGCGATTATAAATGGACAATTAACATACTTGCAGTGGGGTACTTTGCAGAACCCCAACGGTTTTAGAGTAAGATAATTTTGCTTTGACACCACATAACAAATTTAGAATTGTTTGTGAAGATTTCATGATTATGTGTTAATCCAATGGCGACGTCAAAAATAGCGATATCGCATCCACCATCATTTGGAGGGGGAGGGGGCAATAACCGGCTCCCTCTGTAGTCCGCTTTTCTGATTGGCTGCTTTGATAGGAGTGTACGAATACAACATATGGCTCAGTAGCACGGGGTTAACATGGTTAAGGGTACACTAGGTATTGCTGGTCGAAGCAACCCAAAAAACACCCTATTTTCATTATCGAAATCAATATATTATTGAACAATAACACTTTGATGTTTTGCAAAAGTGTATTCTACAAATCATATATTTTGCAAACTTGTTTGAAGTATTGTTGTTAATGAGTTATGTACGTTTTACAAAAGTGTTGTTGTTTCAGCCCTCTTTACAACATAACTCAAGAACCACAGGACCTACAAAAGCATATCTGTGATATTTGAATTCTTCTGCACACTCGCTATGAAATGATCAATGTAATTTCTGCTAAACCTCACTACCATTCGCAAGATGCTGAACTACCAAATCGCAACAGTTTAAAATAGTTGCTTACATTAACTCGTCCAATTATAAAGCAAATTTGAAGGTTCCATTTCTGATAACGCAGTAAAGTGTTTAAAATATAGGTCGGAATTAATACATTCCAATACTTTTAACTTGGTTTTCTTTTAAAGTCATTTGGCTACTCAAATTCAATCGAACTTTTAGCATGAGCTATTATTTTTCCGATATATAAGTCCATTATAGGGTTTACAACAAACCAAAAACTGTCAGATACATAAAAAATACTCATCAGTTTTCAACATATGGTTTTAAGGCAGTCATGCTAAATTTTAAAAGCATTTAGCACCCGATTAATAGCACTCTACCATTCTTTGTATTAATTTGTAGAGCTACATATACCATAATTATTGTGATTGTTAGCATGGTTGAAATGGGGTGTGTATTAAAAGTTCACATTGTCAACCATTGGCTTTGCGCGAGTTTATATAATTATCATTTATCTTAGTTGGATGAGCTTTAAGCGAGATATTGTCTAAAGCACCTGCTTAATTGGATATGGGGTCATTCAAGATATGCGTATTAAACATTTTAAAATGAATAGTTAAAATTCGTGAATCAAAACGTCACATTTTATTTGATGTTTAAGGTATCGATGTGCGATGGTCTAAAACAAATGTTGAAATCAATAGTTGATGATCATTATAACCGTTACATCTTTCAAAACCGAACTACGATATCTGTATTTATTTGTGGCGACGCTACGATCACGCACTATATTGCAGGTATTATTTGTTTAGCGTGACATAGATTATACTCAAGCTGTAGGCTAAATGAACATTGCCCAAACTGCTCTATGAACTAAGGCACATGAATTCGTGCCGCCGCTCCAACTACGCAAATCAACACGACTCGTATATTCATCCAATCATACAGCAGACTACCCATGTGCTAACTGGTACAACCGAACTTTAATTCCCGCTCAGTCCCGGGGCTCAGTCTCGAGAACTGGAACAACCTGCCGCAACAACTAGTTGACATAATTTCCTAGATGCTTCAAGACAGAGCCACTCTCATCATCCTCTCGCTTGACTCTAGTAGAGAAGTTAAAAAAAATATCATGCATGGTATACAAGAAGGCAGGACATCAGTAGCATTCTAATTCTGAACATTAAAAAGGAGAAGATAATGTCACGGCTATGAGACTTCAGATTGGATCGGATCACCACCCATTGTTTGTGCTCATTTTAATACATTTATCATATTGATACCAAATTATGGTCATGTAAATGTACACTAGAAGAAGGGCATGCTTGCAAACACCATGCTGCAGGGATGCACATACGGCTGTAGAAAAAGAGGAAGACCTGAAAAGACGTGATCATTAACATCAAAAACTGGGCTACACTTTCATCAGCTCATCAGAACAACTGAAGACAGAGAGCTTGGGAGATCTTGTGTTTCAAGAGCCATCAATATGTCGCCCAAACGGCCATCAAACTTTGGGACATAGATATATAGATAGAAAAGTACAATTCGGAAATAATTATTTGAATTTTTAAAGAAAATGGAAACCTGCAGTAGACACTCACGTGGCTTTGTATTAATCTAATAATGTAGACGATTCTCAACCATCAAATATCTAGCTACTCCTCTTCCAGAGATAATAAACAGAAGTGAACATTCATCAGCAGTTCGCGATATTCTGCAGATGCATTATGAAGATGCTCTTAGAAGGGAGAACAGTTCCCCTAGATCGGGAGCTAAAATAATATAAATGGGCGTTGGCACTCACTACGATATTGACTCTAATCATGCTAATTGAAACAACAGATGTGAGAACTGCAGTCTCAGATAATCATGTAGGTATAATGAGCTCCAAACTAAATACCTATTGCTGTCATTCAATGAGAATTATGAAGTAGTAACTTTTACCAATCATAAACACAATTTATACCCGTGATAATGGTGATAAGATGGGTAACAAACTGAATAGTTTAATGTTTAAGGGTGTACTACACCCCTCGATAAATTTGTGTCTATTTTGGCATTTTTCTCAAAAACTAATAACACACTGGTAACAAAATTTATGTATATTATACGGGCAAGGAATTCAATTACTACACTGGAATTTCAGTGGCCCAAGACAATGATAAGAAATAAGGTACCGCTACGATGTACCTCATTTTCTATCATATATACTGAACCGCTTGTCTTGAGTCATTGAAATTTCAGTGTAGTAATTGGATTCCTTACCCCAATAATATACATAACTTTTGTTACCAGTGTCTTATTATTTTTGGAGAAAAATGCAAAAATAATCGCAAATTTACCACAGGGGTGTAGTACCCCCTTAATCATATTAATTATGAAAAGAGGTAGGTAGTTTATTCTTTAAAATGATAAACATTATTAAGGGTACACGAGGTATTGTTTGTCGAAGCACCCAAAAAAGAAAATCGATTTTCATTATCTAAATCAATATATTATTGAAAAATAACACTTTGATGTTTTGTAAAAGTTCTAATCATATACTTTGAAAACTTGCTTGATTTATTGTTGTGAATGAGTTATACATACGTTTTACCAGTGTTTACAAAAGTGTTGTTGTTTCAGCCCTCTGTACAACATATCTCAAGAAGCACAGGACCTACAAAAGTATATATGTGATATTTGAATTCCTCTAGACACACTCGCTATGAAATGATCAATGACATTTTTGCCAAAGCTCACAACCATTCGCAAGATGCTGTGAACATGGTGAACTACCAAATCGCAACAGGAAAAGACAGTGTCACAGCTATGAGACTTGTGATTGTATCGGATCAACAATCCTCGAGAAGCGCCTAAAATATAACAATGTAGAAGATTCTGTATCAACCTAAAGCTACTCCGCTGTAATATTCCCAGCAAACACAAAACGTTTTAAAAACGTTTTAAATAAGTTATATTTTGGCTTTTGGTTTAGGTAAAAACGTTTTAATAACATTAAAATGTCGGGTTATATAAAGGTCATGATAACGTTTTAAAACGTTTTGTATGAAAACACACTACAACAATATTTTTAATGTTTTCAAAAATGTTATTGTAAACTATTTTTGCAATCATTTTGCCAAATATTGTGTCAATACTTAAATAACATTATGTTAAAATATTTGAACCCAGCAAACACAGAAATGTTCTTAAAATGTTTTTTTCAAAACCTTTTGATAACATTTAAATGTCGGGTTATATAAAGGTCATGAAAACGTTTTTTAAAACGTTATTGAAAATATTTTGGGCAAACGTTTTTCGCAAAATATTTTTTCAACCCCAAAATAACATCCTGTTTAGAATGTTTTGTATCAAGTTTTCAAGAATGTTTTTGGAATGTTATTAAAACGTTTTTATACCATTTATATAACCCGACATTTAAACGTTTTCTGTAAAACATTTTTTGTTTGCTGAGCAGTAGATTATCAAAAATGTTTTTTAAAGGTTATGAAAACGTTGTATACTCTTAATATACCCTTTATGTAACCCGACATTTAAACGTTTTCTGACAACCTTTTATAACCTTTTGCGAATGATGTCGAAAACGTTTTGTGTTTGCTGGGTTATAAAGAGTAACACAGAAGTGAACATCGGCAGTTTGTTCACCAGTGAACCAACTTCATTATGAAGATGTTCTCAGAAAAGCTCCCTAGATCGGGAGCTAAAATGATACAGATATGATATGAAAGAGGCTTATATGAACACATCGTCCCGACCACACTCACTGCGATATTGACTTGATTTAAAAACAGTATGTCAGAATAATACTCAGATACTAGTGCGCAACAGTTATGTTCACTCCTGTATATTCTAACCAAAGATAAATACGTCAAAATTATGATTTATAGCATTTGTAAATTGCACGTCAATCAGAAAGTTTATACAGAATATGTTACGCATTTGCTTTAGCCAATACTCAATGTGGCTCATTTACTTACTAGGTAGGAAAATATATAAATGAAATGGTACTCGTAATTAGCAATGTAATTAACTTCTGCTATATTGAAAGGACTGGAGCCTTGAAAAGATTGACCGACTGTGGTCAAGTCGTTACTACACTGTTGTTATTCTTATTTTCAAATTATAGCAATACCTTTTATATGACCATTGACATATTACGGATGGCTGATTAAGGTATGGAAGCGACCTTCCCATTCAGCTATTTATAAGATTAATTTACAATTTACTGTGGGAACTTAATTCACTTGATGTTCACAGAACAGCCGATAGGTTTTATAACAAGTTTTTGTTTGTCTCCAAATTTCATATTATGATTTGCAAATAATAACACACTGGTAACAAAAGTTATGTATATTATAGGGGCAAGGAATCAAGTTACTACACTGGAATTTCAGTGACTCAAGACAATCCGTACGTTTTTTATGATAAGAAAAGAGATACCGCTAGAATGTACCTCATTTCGTAACATAAATGAACCACTTGTCTTGAATCACTGAAATTTCAGTGAAGTAATTGAATTACTAGCCCTTATAGTATACATAACTATTGTTAACAGTGAGTAGTTTTTTTGAGAAAAATACAAAATTAGTCACACAATTTATCAGAGGGTGTTGTTTCACCTTTAATGAACTGTTAAAGTTAAATGTAAAAACATACGATGCCGCGCTGATGAAAGCAGTGACATTTTATATATCCGTTTTCTTTCACTTTATATCTTAAACTTTCAATTATTATATTTCATACCAACAAATAAACCAATAAACTCTATAAATTACTATATTTTTTTTCTATTTATCACACCTGTTTCCTTAATATAACATGAATCCAAACCCATGTTATTACCGTACTTGCGAATAACTTATTGTTTAATACTTGTGAGGCTTGTTCAAATTATGTGCCTTACTTGGAACGGCTGGTCGATCGGAAGTAAGCGCGTTACACATGTTATTGTTACATGTATAAAGCTATCTTTGCATGTGATGTGAACTCGTTGTAAACGAAGCTACTTGTGTGTGTGTCTTCACGGGCACTACTGTTTACTTTCGAAAATAGTTGCTGCCAGGTACCAAGTTGCTGACCACTTTACTTGTGATCGTCTGAATAAGCCAATAGTCAGGTACAACAACAATTACTATAGATATAGTTGTGGAAGGGGCGAAAGTTGCAGGGACTTTTTTTATTCGACATTGAAAACTCAATGAAATTACTTATAAATGGAAATGACCGCAAAACTTAACAAAAAAATTATATAATTTGGTTTATTTGTTTTTCTGTTCATCGTTGCGTGGAACTGAATAAGTATAATATAATTGCCACAGGATATAATGGAAGTGAAGGACAGCTAGGACAAATTTCAATAAAAGGTAGCTAATTGGGTGTATCATGTGTATTGTCCATTTAAAGACTTTTAATGTTAGTGAAGGTCTTTGGTCCAATTAACATGTGATGGATCTAAAAAAAGGTCGAATTTTCTTTCCTTCTTCCTGTTTATGTGTCTTTTTCTCCTTTCCATTTTTATATTTTCTTATCTAGTTTTGTATTAATGTTTTTATTTGAATCATTTTCTTATTTTCTGTCATTTTATTTACCCCAATTTTCACTCTTATAAACATGATAAAGAGGTTACGTAGTGCCCCCGGTAGTACCTCTCCTGGGTTCATTATCAAATAATACCCTATAATTGAAGACCTAAAAAGGCTAGTTTGCGTGATTATTGCATTTTCTTTTATGGTATCTCTGAGTAGGACAAAAATATTTCCAAAATTTCAGTTCATTGTGCTTATTTTGCCTTTACGAGCGCGAGTTATGTATATGATTATGTATATTACGTGTACATTGTTCCATAGGCATGACTGTGCTGTAATTTTGTTCCGTTAACAAGTAAAAGAACATAATACAAATTTGACAATGGATTTGACAATCTTAGCAAATGGATGATCTACAACAATTGGTTTGCACACAAATACTATGTAGCCAGAGGTTTCAGGTGGTATGAAAAATCGTATTTTTTTAAAAAGAAAGGTGGTGGATGTACTATGGATTACGAAACGTCCATTTGAAGTTGACCAATTATTTATTAACTCTCTTCACGCGGGTGTCGACTGCAGACGACATGTTTCAAATTTTTTGTTAAAAATTCAAAAATTTCAGAAATGTAAATTGTCATGACCATATTTGGAATCAACATGAAAAATGCATTAAAATGAGTACAAACAAGCCTAGTATTGGTTCAGTAGTTCTTAAGATAACTCTTGATATTTTGAGAAAATATTTCAAAACTTCAACTTTTTCCGTTGAAGCGCATGGCTAGCACGAAGAACATTAACCCAGAGTTTCTATGAGACTAGAACTGATCACAAGTTGCAGAATAAATTTCCGGAAGTCGTCCACTTGGGTTACCAAATCGCTTCGAGTGGGCGTGGCAGTAGTCTGTACTCTCATTTGCACAAACTCAAGTTATGCATATTATAACCATTACCCTACATCACCTCAAATCGCATTAAAAATTATCATTCACTTGGTCGGTCATCCGGGAACATTTTCCCCTTTGCACAAGCACGCGCATAGCAACCAGCTCGAGAAAGGGGAGCTGCACATGCGCATACTGGTTTTACAAGGCATTTCCCCTGTGTGACGTCAGTGATTTGTTAAAAAGTGACATAAAAGTTGTATCGAGCACTAGGGTTAAGGGATGGGGTATGAATGTTTGGACAATATTTATTGTGGGACATTAGAGCACATCAGACATATCGAATTGCATTCTGAATAGGCCTACGAAGAATGTCCTTCTGATATCAAATAATTTTGATTTTTGAAATTCGCAATGTAATACACATTTTATGGCAAATGATTAAAATTGATATTTTTGATATTTAACAGTACGCGAAGTAAACTTTATAAATCTGATGATTTATTCTTAAAGTGTATGTAGGTGGGATGAAAAGCCGACGATCAATTGAAAATTTTGACCTTTCGTATTGAAGATATGGATTTTTTTTCAAAAAAAAAAAAAAAATTAGGTCTTTTTGGGGAAAAAATCCATATCTTCAATATGAAAGGTCAAAATTGATCGTCGGCTTTTCCTCCCAGCTACATACACTTTAAGAATATATCATTAGATTTATAAAATTTACTTCGAGGACTGTTATATATCAAAAATGTGAAAAATGTCAAATTTTAATAATTTATCGTAAAATTTGTATTATATCGTGAATTTCAAAAAATGAAAATTATTTGATATCAAAAAGACATTCTTCGTATTTAGAATGCAATTCGATATGTCCGATGTGCTCTCGTGTCCCACAATAAATACTGTCGAAACGCTCAAAACGCTCATTCCAGATCCCTTAAGGCAGAGAAGCTATCGTACTCGTCCCACAATACACTGCTTCCATTTCAAGATTCCTGTCCCGGTTTGCTATCCAGTGCAACATGGGACGATAGTGAAAAGTACCTCTTTGAACAGAGCACATCCAGATCTTGCAAATTATGTTTATTTCATGACTATCGACCCATGTTCAGCCAATCTATGCTCAACTTGAAAGCAAATGGCACATATACAAAATAATAGAAGTGTCATTGATGACATGCGGTGATGTATCATGTTGCAAAGGATTCTGGGGAGGGTAAGATATCTTCTCTGGGGTAAGGATAGGGATTACGGTTAGGGTTAGTGCTCCAGGAGCACTATGCGTTGACTATACCTCAATTTTGTGACATATAACTTCAAGCTAGGCGAAAATACCACATCTTCTCCCACAATATTATGATTAACAACCGCACATTATGCCGAAAGCATCGATTCATAAAATGATAAATGAAGTCAAAATTATTACAAAACAAATAATGTTAGGGTCTAATTCATTACCGGGTGATTATAGACTAATGTATACAGTTCAAACAAAACATGACATCTGACATAGTTTTCTTTTTCCAAATTAGTACAACTTGGCAAAATGCCTTATGACGCCAGTACCAGTTAATACAGGACCTATTGTTTTGTTTACGAAAATCATTTTATCTGGATCTTTGACAATGCTCTCCGCCCCCAAAGCATTTTTAAAGATTATAATGACTGGCTCTAGGCCTAGATATAATATTCTTGTAGTGCAAATGACAACTGTTTATGCACATTAATGCATGATCCCAATTTGGAAGTGCATTGTGATGCAAAAATACTCAAAACATTAACCTCATTCATATTAAACGTCATAAAAATATACCTTAATTTCCTTTAAAAAGCTTAAAATCCCCAAAAGCTAAAATACTCCTCATCATTGACCCGAAATGTCCTCGCCTACCTTCAATTAAATCGAACCAGCCATTACTGCGTAGCTATACGCAGTACTACGCATTTTCTGTTCGTGTATTGACAAAAATCAATTCATAAAATGCAATCTTCATAGGCTAGCTTTCATTGGTTCGTTACCTCATGAATATCAGGATATGAATATACATCATTTTCATATGTTTGAAGCTTAACATTTGGATAATTACAGGCGTACGAGATTTGTGAATCAGTCTGAAGTCGGACATATTCAATTTTCAGTTTCTTATAGGGCTGTAAACAACATTTGTTGCAAAGTAACATTTTGCAGTAAACCCCACTGAATTTGGACAACCAGTTCAAAAGATATGAGCAGTTAAAGAGTTTCCAAAACAATAGGGAACAAAAGGAAATACTTCTTTGTTTGGCTACATCTCAAAATCAACATTTCCGACTTCCGACTGATTTTGCTTGTTCCACGGACTTCTTCATCATTTGGCGACCGGGCCTTCTATGCTTGTGCACCGCACTTTGGAACTTGCTTCCTTTAAATCTGCGTATTTGTGATTCACTTGATATTTTCAAAAAAACTTTAAAAACTCATCTGTTTAAGATTGCTTATGACAATTGACTTCTATAATGTGACTTTTTAAATAATTGTATGTTAATTTTTAATTGTTCAATGTTTGCGCCTCGGAATAGGTTGTCTAGATAGATGGCGCATTATAAATGCATTATTATTATCATTATTATTATTATCACATTTGTTTTGTTACGGTTCTCTTTCGTTTATACCTGAAGAGCCATACCCATTACGGGGCAAACAAGATGAAAGACCTTCATCTGACATACCAATTAACTGTCATATACCAGTTTGCCATCCATGTGACATGTAGCCTATTTATTATGTTCATCAATATCAATTTATACAAAAACGTCTCTTTTCCTGACTATTATGTTGTTGATATTAACGCTTTTCAAAGCAATACAAAACCAACATTGCCTTCATTTTGAGTATTTTGCTTTATTTTGTCAAAACGAAAGTTTCTCTAACCATCAAACAGGGATAATGTTTTCATTAGGCTGAAGCGCCGGTTAGCCTTGGATATTTAAATATTTTCTTTATTTTTCACCCGGGTCCCGGGTAAGTCGGGTGGAAAATACAGAAAGTAATTAAATGTCCAAAGCTAACATTAAATACGACGCCTCCGCATAATGTTGTAGAAAGCTTCCAGATTCATGTGTATAGACCGATAAAGCGTATACACCCAACATGATTTCATAGCTTTGATAGCAACCAGGAAGTACCACAATGCGACACCACATACGTACAGAAATGTACACAATCTAACGATATCAATGTTTAAAGCATTCTTTTTGCCCATAATTACCCATCACCTTTAACATAGAGGAAATGGTATGGTACATACCTTCAGCCTTCCTTCCACCTGCTATCCACTGCACCTGTTTAATAGCACAGATGCTGTTATCCACACTATCCACCTGTTGTGCCGTACCCTCCAAGCAAGTGCTTTCTAATACCACCTGTAGTCAACTGCAAGTTAATTGACGCGTCGGTAGTTTAATGATAGCTTGTACAAGCTCAGGTACACCAGATATTACCCTTCGAACTGGCGCCGATAAACACATCGCTTGACTACACCAAAACTAAGGAAAAAGTTCTATTATAGCTGCATAACTATATTATTTACCTCCAATGAGGCCCAGCTCGGGTTGAAAACTACTGGCCTGATAAATTGATGGGAACGCGAATTGAACTTGGATAAAGCACAACTTAGTCTATTATAGTTGATCAAAAAACACGTGAGAACTTTATACACAGGTAACACACAAATGCAATGCATGGTTCGTGTTCATATAATAGAATAGTTATGTTCAATGGGCCGTGTAAATCAAAGCAATTATTAACCAAAAAGTGACTAGTGTGTCGGGATATTAATGGTACCCGATACATATCAACATGAGAACAGCTATAATTTAACATGGTATAAAGTTTTGTTACTGCTGCCATGCATGCCAGACTTTACCGTACCATGCATGCATGAATCCATATTAAATACACCGATATCATGGATATGTTTATCATGTATACTTAAAATTATATATTTAGTACTAAGTTACTGAAATCTTGGACATTATCAGTAGGAAGGTTAATGTTAAAAGCTACTTTGTTTATGAAAGTATTTAATTTAAAGTCGATTATTGGAGTTCTAGTCCATTAAAGGCACAACAAAGTCAAAGTTTTGAAATAATATTCTCAAAACATCAAGAGCTTTCTTAAGAACCACCGAACCAATACTAGGCTTGTTTGTACTCATTTTAATGCATTTTTCATGCCGATTCCAAATATGGTCATAAAAATGTACAATTCTGAAATATTTACGATTTGTTTTTAAAAGAACATTTAGAACTTATCGTCTGCAGTCAACTCCAGCGTGAACATTGTGAAGAGAATGTACAACAACAACAACAACAACAACAACAAATTAGGAAAGTGTCGATATATTTGGAAAATGTTGGATGTAAGGAAATCCACCCGCTTCTGTTTCGCCATGTTCATTAATAATTATTTTAATAATCACTGATATGCATTCCGTTCAAGCTATGAAATACCAATAATGCCGAAGTGAGATGCGAAAATTCTAAAGAGGATAATACTTCAACATTGAACATAAACAGCACAGATTGTAGGGTACAACCTTGTCGTATGCAATAGAAATTGTCTATCGCTGAATAATCACATCACATCATATCATATCATTGACGAGCATATCATATAATATCATATATCATATCATATCATATCATATCATATCATGTCATGTTATGTCATATATCAATATCATATTAGAGTACATGTTTATATTTCTTCGGGTTTTTTGTGTGTTTATATTATCATCGTTTTCTCTCCTTTTCTTGTTTTCTTCCATCATGTCCATACAATTTAGTCTCGCGTTTCCTTTTAACGGCTTTCTTATCTTAATTTAACTAGCGCACAGATTTACCGATGGTACGATCGCGTGCGTGCATCGCGATCGCGTAAATGGACGATTGAACGCCTTAAGATACGTTCATACTACGCCGCAATTGCTTTGCGATACGTGCGGTGCGTTGCCGATATATCGACTACTTTTTGCGCCACTTAACGCAACTCGTCGCTCAGCGGCAAGTCGCATGGCAGTATGGACCAACGAATGAGTGTCTGTTAGGAACGAACGAACTGAAGGACAGAACTATTGCATGAGCAGACCTCGCCGCTAAAAATACATAGCAAAAACAAAGATTACATTCAATAGTATCGTATACTTGAAAGATAACTTACGGGTACACAATCATGACAATGTATTGTTGGTCGAAGCAGCCAAAAAAAATCGATTTTCATTATCTTTATCAATATATTATTGAAAACTAACACTTTGATGTTTTGCAAAAGTTCATCTACAAATCTCATATACGTTGAAAACTTACTTGATTTATTGCTGTTAATGAATATGTACGTTTTATAAAAGTGTTGTTGTTTCTTTACAACATAACTCAAGAACCACAGGCAGTGCCGCCGAGAGCCATTACGGGCCCGGGGGCAAAGTGAAAACACGGGCCCCTTTGATCAGCGATGACGGTGTAAGACTTAAGTGGGGGTGGGGTGGGTGGGTGTGGGGCAGCATTGGAGTAAATTTCTTTTTGACATGGGGGAGGGAGGTTGGCGTAAAATCCTTGAACACATGTTAAAGCGGAGCGAAAGTAGCGTGTTTAGCTGCCAATAATCAAATATAAACATTGAAAGAGACATATACGAGCGAATCGCGCACAAATTTGCAATTTGAAAGTGGCATTTTGCTCACAGATTAAAGGAGGATTTCATGATCCTAGTATCCTCTTTTAATGACATTGTTCAGTAGATATCCACGAAAAAAGCTTATTCCCAAAATTTTAGTTAATTCCGATTTTGCCAGTGTCCGTTTGCCAGTTATGCATGATTGATGTACATACAGCCACTGTTGTAATTTCTTTCTGGCATACCAGAACGAAATTCAAATTTGACGATATTTTTGCTAAACGAATTAATCTGCAAATTTTTTTTGGTATATAAACATTATGTAGCCAGAGGTTTCCAGTGGTATAAAACTTTTTTTAAAGAAAAGTATATGGGGGGATCATGGGGGGATGAGGCTGTGGATCACGAAATACCCATGCATGCGAAGTGCAAAACATTCGCAAATTTTAAAACCAATTTAAAGCTAAAATAATCAAGTATGAACCATTGAATTGTACAAAATGTGCAAACTTATTGAAACAAACTCCTTGTTAAGCGCAGATCAAACAATGAACTGAAGGGCATAATTTGCAATTTGTGTTCCCACTATTAAGCTGTACTCCCCTGATTCTCGAAGTCTTCATTACTCAAAAGCAAACAGCAAGATAATTAAAGTGGAATATTTATTAGACAGTGTGAATCAAAGGCTATCTTGTATTTTTAAAAATGCGTCTCATTTCTTTGTTTTTTTACGGGCCCACTACTTTTGCTTGCTTTTTATGGGTTTTTGTTAGCTTTTACTGCCCCATAGTAAAGTATGTTTCTTCGGGGTAACGCACCCCTTACCCCCCCCTTGTCAGCGACCTTTTTACGGGCCCCCTGAGGGTGTCTTTCTTTGCTTTTATGGGCCCATTAATATGTTTACGGGCCCATATGACCCCGAGCCCGGCAGTAACGCACCCCTTAACCCCCCTTGTCGACGACACTGACCACAAGACCTATAAAAGTATATCTGTGATATTTGAATTCTTCTAAACACACTCGCTATGAAATGATAAATGCAATTTTTGCCAAAGCTGACTACCATTCGCAAGATGATGTGAACTATCAAATCGCAACAGTTTAAAATAGTTGCTAACCTTAATTCTACCAAAATATGTTTCAAATACATAGATATCTGATATATCAACCAAAAAGAAAGGCTTTAAACTAGGGCAAGTCACCTTAATTCGACAAAGACATATACCGTAAAACCTCGTCTACAAGCATATAGAGTGCTTCTGATGAAAGCTAAATTAATCCAGGGGCCATTCTGGAATTTGAGCAAATAAATCACAGATCCAAACATATACAAACAAGTATTATTATAAGACCAATTTATTGTATTGGCATATTTACGCACGTATCGTATTAATTTAACTCTCATCAAAAACACTATATATACTTGTAGACGAGGTTTTACGGTACTAGTATTTACTTGCGAAAGAGAGCACAAGAGCACGAGGACTGCATTAAGATGGTGACCGGCCACCATATAAAAGTTAATACCATATTACATCGTATCCAGCAGTGTGTGAAATTTAACCAAAAAGTAACTAGTCCGCAGGACAGGCTGCTCCTAAAAAGTAGGCCTAACCTGTCCGGCCTGAAAGTTAACTATAATGTAAGACCGAGATAAAAAGAATTGATCGCGTCTGACGTCATCTGTCAATCAAACTTGAGCACGGTTTGTTTACAAGTGTCGTGATGATGACTTGCTGAACGCGGCGGTATAACCGGGCGTCTTATCGTTAATTTTGCACCTTCAAACATGAAACCATCTCAAAAGTTAGGTCTTTATAGTAGGAAACTTTCTTTCGCGAAGTCGCCATGTCAACGATGCCTAGAAAAGCTGCTTTTTACCTTGTAAAAGCACGTAATTTTTCGCCATTTGCTGCTATTCCTTTTCTCCGATCAGCACCAGATAGATCGGTCTTCCTTTACGCGCTATTAATCTGTGTAAATCAAGGATCGTAATTGACAGTGACATCAGACGCGATAAATTCTTTTTATCTCCGTCTTTAATTATATGGTTTTGATGATACGGGCTCGGGCGCTGTCCGTAGTGTCTATTTATCGGTGGGCAAAATATCTAAGGTGGGCAAAGTTTCAAAATCATCCAGCTGACCCGCTTTCAAAATGACTTTACCGATGACTTGCGCGAAGCAAGTGAAAATTTTCAGTTTTTGAAATGGGCCAAAATTAGGATAATGACTAAAAAGGCAAACGGAAGACATGGAAGATAAATATTGTGTAAATATTGTGTTGGTATTTCATTGTTCGTTACGTCACTACTAGTTAGAGTGGCAACATAGTATTCAGGGCGTTCGCCGGACGGGCCGGTTAAGAAAATAGCACACGTGCTAAGACAAAGTAGCCCGTCTTGGACACTGATCGTATCGTATGATTTAAACTAGTACATGTAGTAAGCAAGGAGAAGACCTGATTGGTTGCATGCAAGTAAGAGAATAGATTAAGCCACGTAGCACGTGGTGTGCGGCCACACCTGACAATGGTTTCCAGCCTCAGCAGACCCAAGTCCTCAAAAATACCACACTGGGACGAGAAATGTTTAACCAAAAGCATTGTCCATTGGCAGGGCCGGATTTACCATAGGGCCATTGGGCCCCAAATTTAGGAGGATTAAAAAATGAATTCGAGACTATTGTATCAAGCACAAAGAATGGTTCGAGACTATTGTACTGAACACAAAGAATGGTTCGAGACTATTGTATCGAACACAAAGAATGGTTCGAGACTATTGTACTGAACACAAAGAATGGTTCGAGACTATTGTATCGAGCACAAATAATGTTTCGAGACTATTGTATCGAGCACAAAGAATGGTTCGAGACTATTGTACTGAACACAAATAATGGTTCGAGACTATTATATCATGCACAAAGAATGGTTTGAGACTATTGAACTGAACACGAAGAATGGTTCGAGACTATTTTATCGAGCACAAAGAATGGTTTGAGACTATTATATCGAGCACAAAGAATGGTTCGAGACTATTGTACTGAACACAAAGAATGGTTCGAGACTATTATATCGTGCACAAAGAATGGTTTGAGACTATTGAACTGAACACGAAGAATGGTTCGAGACTATTTTATCGAGCACAAAGAATGGTTTGAGACTATTATACTGAACACAAAGAATGGTTCGAGACTATTGTATTGAGCACAAATAATGGTTCGAGACTATTATATCGTGCACAAAGAATGGTTTGAGACTATTGAACTGAACACGAAGAATGGTTCGAGACTATTTTATCGAGCACAAAGAATGGTTTGAGACTATTATACTGAACACAAAGAATGGTTCGAGACTATTGTACTGTACACAAAGAATGGTTCGAGACTATTATATCGTGCACAAACAATGGTTTGAGACTAATGTACTGAACACAAAGAATGTTCGAGACTATTGTATCGTGCACAAACAATGGGTTGAGACTATTGTATCGTGCACAAAGAATAGTTCGATACTATTATATCGATCACAGATAATTGGTTGAGACTATTATATCGATCACAAAGAATGGTTTGAGACTATTTTATCGTGAACAAAGAATGGTTCGATACTATTTTATCGAGCACAAAAAATGGTTCGAGCAATTCCATCGACTATAATTGTATCGATCACAAAGAATGGTTCGAGACTATTGTATCGAGCACAAAGAATGGTTCGACACTATTGTACTGAACACAAAGAATGGCTCGAGACAATAGTATCGATCACAGAGAATGGTTCGACACTATTGTATCGAGCCCAAATAATGGTTTGAGACTATTGTATCGAGCACAAAGAATGGTTCGAGACTATTGTATCGAGCACAAATAATGTTTCAAGACTATTGTATCGAGCACAAAGAATGGTTCGATACTATTGTACTGAACACAAAGAATGGCTCGAGACAATAGTATCGATCACAGAGAATGGTTCGACACTATTGTATCGAGCACAAATAATGGTTTGAGACTATTGTATCGAGCACAAAGAATGGTTCGATACTATTGTACTGAACACAAAGAATGGCTCGAGACAATAGTATCGATTACAGAGAATGGTTCGACACTATTGTATCGTGTACAAACAATGGGCTATTCCAATAAGCGCACACCCCCTATAGAAGAGTAACTTTTCAATCAAAGAAATGTCCGGATTTCCAAATCTGCTTGCTGAAAACAACTGGAATTCCAGTTGCCAATGTCACTTGATAAAGTTTGGAAATCCAATTAACAATGAAGGAAAAATCACGGAAATGTCCAACATGAGCACTGAAATTCAGGATTTCTGATTTCGAACTATATTTCTGCCGGATTGGTTTGCCTTTGGGCACTTTAAAAAGTCTGGATTTCCAACAGTCACCACTGGACAAAAAGTCCGGAAATCCGAACTCCTCTAAAGGGGTGTGCATCTATTTGCTGAATAGCCCAAATGTTCGAGACTATAGCATAGATCACAAAGAATAAATAGTTCAAGACTATTGTACAGAAAGAATGGTTCGAGGCTATAGAATCAAGGACAAAGGATGTTCCGAGACTATTGTACCGGACACAAATAATGTTTCGAGACTATTGTACCGAACACAAATAGTTTTGAGCCTATTGTATCGAGCAAAAAGAATGGTTCGAGACTTTTGTACCGAGCACAAAGAATGTTTTGAGACTAGAATTGTATCGAGCATAAGGAATGGTTTGAGACTATAGTATCTATCACAAAGAATGGTTTCAGACTATTGTATCGAGCACAATGAATGGTTCGAGTCGAGACTATTGTATCGATCACAAATAATGGTTTGAGACTGTTGCATTGTGCACAAAGAATGGGTGTTGCAATTGTATCGAGTAAAAAGAATAGTTCGAAACTATTGTATCGAGCATAAAGAATTGGTTCGAGACTATTTCATTTGACACGGTTGCATTGTCCCAAACGATCGGTACTATAGGTATCGATTAGTGATCGATTACAGCAGGGTATTTGTAACTTGCATTGATGCTATCTCACTCCTCCCGATAATCAACCAATCACAGAGACATATTTCAGGAATATTTTCGTAGAGTTGAAATGTAATGTGCAAGAAACATAGAAAGGTGTCCGATGTTTATCATTGCGTGTAAGATCTCTCGCTGAATTTACCACTCTTAGAAATTGTGCAACTCCGTAATCAAGCAACACCCATGCATGTAAACCAGGTTTAAATCAAGGTAATGCACTTTTATCAGTTTATGCATGATTCGTCTCAAAACATCAAGGTACATGCTACGCCTAAGCTTAGTAACGAACTTAGTGTATGTTATCACACGAGTTACCAATGTATAATAATAATGATAATAATTACAATCATTATTGTGACACAATAAACTAAATAAATTAAACAAGGTTCCACCCTGAACGTCAATCATAATTTGATAGCACATGACACAATAAACTAAATAAAATAATTAAACAAGATTCGGTCTGGAACGTCAATCATAACTATGATACCACATCCAAGTTTGTGGTTTTCATTTGCTTCTTTCATTTGTCATGCTTCATGAATAGTTTATAATCATTGAAATAAACACTATGGACCACAATGGCCTCATCCCAATGGCATAGCTCAATAACCTCAATTAAACACTCATAGTACAACATTTGACCTATTTGCGGGGAGGAGATAAGTTTAAGTGACCGCTTATTGTGTTCGAATTTCAACCAGCCTAATCATGAAGCTCCCGTGGCCAAGTGGTTAAGGCGTAGGTCTCGTAAACCTGAGGTCCTGGGTTCGATTCCCAGGCGGGATCAATTTTTCTACTTGTCTCCTTTATTATTTGCGACGGTGAACCTGATGAAAAAATAATGCTTATTTGACCTCAAGTTGCAGAGTTTTTGTACCCAAATTTTCATAGGTCATTCTATGAATGTACAAATGGGGTTAAAGAACTGTGGCCTGATAGATGAACATGTTGTCCTTTGGAGCATGCAGTGTTCTCATTGTCATTGAATTCAGCATGATACTGACCTCTGGATACTGACAGTGTAGAAATGATTTAGTTGGGAGAGTTGGCAGAGGATGATTTAAGGAAGCTCCATCATGCACTGCGAAAGTGTTATCACTTGAGTTGCAACTGCCACTTTACTTTTCAAATCCAATTGAACTCTGTGCAAAAGATCTTGTTTTAGAATTGTGTGTGTGTCATTATTACTTGGTCGATTTCAGAACAAAAGTAATGTGTGTTTAGAGGATAATTCACACCTTCTGTAGATAACATAAAATGTGAAATCGACCAGCATCTTCACAGCGTTTTTTATGTAAATATAACTGTACAAATTCAAATTTAACCATGCACTTCTATGCAGCATAGCAAAGCAGTGGTGTCATGTTACTCACACTGCTCGCCTGCTGCACAGTAAACCCAGTGGGGATGTGGGTAGTACTTAAATCATCCTCTGGGTCATCGGACAATAATTAGCTTCAAAAGTAGATTCATCCCATTATAATTGTGGAATATAGACTACACCATTTATCATTTCAAAAATAGGTTACCCCTCTTCAAAATAATTAGCTTCAAAAGTAGATTCATCCCATTATAATTTTTGGAATATAGACTACACCATTTATCATTTTAAAAATAGGTTACCCCTCTTTTGTTAAAATACAAAACAAGTATTCCATGGGTCGCGTCTATAAAGGTTCTTGGTTATTTGGGGTAATTTTGACAGGTGGTAGCTCGAGTTTCACATACAGGGTGCATATGTACTGTGATGTAACCATTGTTATAAACTATGAAGAGATTAGTCGCAAAAGCCCTTACATCCACTTCTGGGTGCAACATGGCATGACATTATAGTATGGTTAAAAAAACATTTTGGTGGTTGTTTGACCTTCATACCATCTTCCCTTCCGGAGATATCGTATATTTCCCGTTTGGGAAATCTTAGGGAATTTCCGGAAATCTGAACTTAAAATAAATATAAAATAGTTTTGTTTTAATTTTATGATAGCAGCCTTAGTTGTTTTTTAACTATTAAAACCAAAATAAACTGTTTTTGGGTCACTATGCTTGGAAAAAATCATTTTAATTACCAAAAGTTGTAGCTTCGAAAATACTCAAAAATTGCATTTTGCCGAATTTAATTAAACATTCACAATTAAAAAAGTAAATGATATATTTTAATTTACTCCACGGTACAGGGATTGCCACTTGAAGACAAGTGCTCTAAGTCTCACAGAAAAAATATTGACTTGACCAATATAATGCTACACACGAGTAACGACAAAATATTTCCGATTACAAAATATACACCCTATATTGTACAAGTAACCTGCACTTTGTTATTAATGCAAATGTCATGCACACAATAGCTCACAATGAAAATAGATAACTAATTTATAAATGATTTATCGTAGGGCCTAGCTTATCTTTAAATGGCGACAAAAAAATTTGGACAGCGGGAATGACTGACAGACGAGCTTCAAACTGGTTCAAAATCTTGGTAGTGGACCGCACGCCGGCTGATAGATACGGTTGGAAAATCTGAAATCCCAGTTCTGAAATCTGTAGGGCAGACGTTCATTACTGCCAAGGAAAGGCAGAGTGCTTCGCCTTCTTCTTCAGTGACAAGTCAACCATTACTGAAACTGAAAATAGCAAGCAATCCCCTCACCACCGTCCTTCGAGGACGACCACCAACTGGTCCAGTGTGATTTATAGCAGTCAAGTTAGCTCAATCGATAAGGCGTTCGACTATGGTGCGAGAGGTTACGGGTTTGAACCATGGCGGTGCCTAGTACGCTCTCGTGGAAAAATTGAGTTAGCTTGAAATTCCCCTGATGGACAAGGAATTTGGCTCGTTGTAACCCGTACGAACATGGGGGACCTGATCCTGGTTGCGAAGGTTATTTGTGGAATGTCTAGGGTGTGCGCTCTTGAAGTAGCAAAGTCCCTGATTTGAAATTGTTTAATGGTTTGAGGAATGATGTGAGCCGTAGTGGTCAGCGACAACCTGAAAAGTGTGCTGAGGCTTGTAGATCAACGTCTAAGCGTTGTGCCTGTGCGTAGCGAACTATAAATCACTGCGCCTTTTTTTCTGGCATAAGAAAGTATAACCAGTGGCGTAGCGTCATAGGGGCACGGGTGCACGTGCCCCAATCGATCTGAAATTTTAAAAATCCCATAGGAAAATGGCCGAAAACGGCTTGTACCCCCCCCATCAGACCCGGTGCCCCCCCCAAATCGGATGACCCACGCTACGCCACTGGTATAGACAGCTAACCAAACTGGATATCAGCAAAGCATCTGAGCCTGAAGAGATTTCCGCTCATGTTCTGAGAACTCAAGTTACTTACCACTCCTCTTGCACGACTCTTCCAGCTGGATACATGCCAGCCCGATGGAAAGTTGGTGATGTGATCTCAAGTTTTAAGGAAAGGTAACAAAGAGACTCCGAGCAACTGCCGGCCCATCCCTCCTCTCCTATACTCTTCAAGATCATGGGAGGTTGACCAAGAAGGCTATGGGGAAACATCCTAATAATCAGAACCTGATCTCCAAGCAGCAGAGTTTGGTTTCAGAGCTGGCCTGTTGGCTTCACCTATGTATCCCAGCGTTTAACCAACACCATCAACAAGAGAGGAGAAGCTCGTGTTGTCGGCAATTAGCCTTTATTTCATCTGCAGCCCGCATATGGAATGCACTCCCGCCTCACATTCCAGGAATGTATCCATCTTCAAAGATCTAGTATCAATGATTGTCTGTATCACCAATGATCTATTAAATCACTCGCTTGGTGTGCTTTTTGGAAGTTTAGAGAACCTTTGGAGAAGTCCATCAATCTCTATCGCAACCAAAATCAAACTTTTTAACACTATCAGTGTCTTTCCAGATTGACCCAGGGAGTAGTGCGGAGAACTATTCACTGGAAAAAGTCCCGGTATCCCCCTGTACTTCGTCTAACCCAGGCTTCCTCAAATAGATTTGTTGAAGCGCCACATGAAATTAAAAAAAACCTGCAAAGCGCCACTCAATGGCTGCGAAGTCGCCGGGGGAGTCAGAGGGGGGGGGGGGTTCCCCTGTGAAGCTATAGATTTTTAAAATTTTAGGTGCAAATGACGCCATTTGGTGCAACATTTTGTACTATTTTAGCCTGTCTTTACAAGGATAACATGGGAATCGCATTGTTTATTTATTTGTCTTTAAATCTAAACGGCGCCACGCGCCACTCAGGAAGCCACGGCGCGCCACATGTGGCGCGCGCGCCGCTATTTGCGGAGCCCTGGTCTAACCTGTTCAACCGCTTGCTACGCCTCTGCATCTGTGAAAGAATGCCTTTATATCTTACTACAACTGTACCTCATGTCTATTTCATTAAACATTATTGTTTTATTAAATTAAATTCTTTAGTGCATCTGTGGTGTGGGTGGGGTGTGTGTGGGGGTGTATATGGAGGGCTGATATGGTGGGTGTGGATGTATGTAAAGTGTGTGTGGAGATATAGGGGTGTGAGAGCTATATGAGTGTGAGTGTGAGATTTTGCCTCAACAAGTGCAATTAATTTCTTTGAGTAATTTTAATTTTTCAATGCAAATTTAATATTTCATGTAATTTGCCTACGGGTCACGAATTTGAAATAAATTTAATCTGAATCTGAATCTGAATAATTCGCTCCATAAAGCGTAAATTGCTATGCACATTGTTTCCGAATTCGACATCCACATTGTTTCTGAATTGACATCCACATTGTTTCCGAATTCGACAACCTTTCTAGAGCCGATTGTGAGTAATGAAGGACGTAGATTTATACCATATCTTCTTCATCTTGATATCGGATTTTGTCTTTATCATGTTCATCGCATTGCTCTAACGTTTGCCATTTGTTCGCGTCATTAGGCCATCTATATACTTATTCCAAAAATTTAAAAAAATCTGTATATTGGATTCCTTTGAATATGATACAATAGTATCATTGCACAAAATAGAATATTATTCTCGTGCTGCCCGTAAATAATATTATTATTTTTATTATTTTAAAGTATCTTAAAGAACTGATATCACGTACCTGACCTGATAAATTATATTTCTTTTGAACATTTTGAATAGCATTTATTTAGAATTTTGACTCTAAACAGTGAGCACATAGCATGAAGTCCCCATAATGAATTCTATCCTTATCGGTTAAATCTTATTATGTTTATGGTGTAAAAATAGTCTTTCATACATTTTCTTTTATCGACTATTTGAGAGTACATAGTAAAGAAAACGTCAGGTTTAGCTTCAATATGATTTATTATGTTAACGGTTATTAATATTATGTTAAGAATACCACTAAAAAACAAACCGCCTAATGAAATTATATTAAAATGAGTAAGTTTCCCATGGAGTGTATCTGCATTAAAATTTGAGTTTACTGCAAATTTTCTCTAAATTCCAAGTTATATTGGATGAGTCAAGTTTTGTATATTATAATAACAATATTGAACCAATTTCATGTGCAATTTTAAGATATTACTATTTTTGTTTTTGTTTTTTTTTTTTTTTGTGATCTTTGTGATTCGTTTTGATTGCTTTGTAATTCTTTTTTGTGTGATATCTTGTTAAAATAAAAAACACAGAAACATAAAAAAAAAGATATTACTATGGTCATTACAGAGTACTATAGTATACTGTGCATGCAGGCCTACAGGTACTGCATATTTCTGAATCCTATTAAAGAGGGTCTAAATTTCATCATCCAAAATGCACCCCTAAATAGTTGTGAAATTTTATGAAATTGCACATGGAATTAGATAAATATATATAGTATAGTATACAAAACTTACCTCGCCTAATATATCTTGGAATTTGGAGAAAATTTACATTAAAATCACTCTTTTATACAAATAACCTGTAGATTTCACTTTAGCTTGCTGTGGAGGGAAAACTATTGGTATCTTAAATCATGAAGTTGGCTACAGTAGATGGGAACTTCTTGTTAGGTGATTGCCTAAGTTATAGATTTATTGATTGATATTTAGGGGTGCATATTTGAACTTCATCAAAACATGTTTTTGCCAAAATTACAAACAGGCTAATATGAGGTACTACTGGTGCACTGTGTGTGCACTCAAGTGAAATCCATTGGTCAGTGTAGGGAGATAGCCTCTGTGTGCATAGCTCCATTGAGACTGTGTGTGTGTTCAGTCTTGCATGGTAAACATAAAAGGTGTCCAAAGGAGTGGGTTCTTGTGCTGGTCATCCCTATTATTATGTTAAGAATACCACTAAAAAACAAACCGCCTATTGAAATTATATTAACACTCTTCACGCAGGTATCGACTGGAGACGACATGTTTCAAAAAAAAATTTTAAATTCAAAAATTTCAGAAATGTAAATTTTCATGACCATATTTGGAATCAGCATTTAAAATGCATTAAAATGAGTACAAACAAGCCTAGTATTGGTTCAGTGGTTCTTAAGATAGCTCTTGATATTTTGAGAAAATATCTCAAAACTTGGGACTTCTTATGTTGAAGCCTATGGCTAGCATGCAGAGCACGCCTTTTCACTTCATGTGACAACATTTTAGAATTATTTATGAAATACTGATAAAATTGCGTTTTATATACAGGTCCAGAAAAAGCTTTCAGAAAGAAACGAACATACATGACTTCCGATCGCAGACTTGATTTGGAGAATTTTTTGGCGACCTAATATTTTTAGGTCAATTACATAAGCCTACAGTCAGTTACGATACGAGGATTTTTGTTGTGTGCAAAAACATCGTTACAGTATTAACTGTTTGGGAGTAATGCAGGAGGGAGGGGCTCAACACAAATGACTAATCGGGTATGCTCCTCCTAATAGACTCCGGTTTTTGGAACGCACAGCTCCGAAAGGCCCCAGAATTTTACAGAGCTCTGAATGACCCTTAATTTTAATCATTGTATAATATTTGCTCATTTCTCACATTTCTGTTTTCAAAGTGATTTTCAACCAGAAAGTCCCAGGAAAGACCCTTGATATTGACTGTTCGCAGTAAAATATTAAGAGAAATCTTAATAAGAAATTGACTCCTGCATTGAAGCATGATATGACGCCTGGCTGGATGCGATGTCAATGTTTACCACACACCAAATGTACAGGCGTAAACGTGCCAGTAGCACAGTAGTTCAGTGAAAAAGGGCCAGGATCATTACGAATGGCTTGGTTGGAGCCCACGGGGTTGGAGCTCTTCTACTGATAGTGGAAGAACAGGGAAAGAAAATTTATTACCCCCCTTTACTGGCTAAGCGAGGGTAAAAGGTTTAAGAATTTCTAAGGACATGCATGTTGACAATATGTTAAAGACAGAAAATAGCACCAAATAGCTGCACCTTAGCTCGGATTAGAAGACCTAGTCATTCGTAGAAATCGGTCAAGAAATAGGCCTAAAGACACGATGATCCAAAATAAAAAATTCCAAGGAAGATGCAAATTCAAAAGTTGCAGATAGGCTGAAGTGGATGCCCTGTCGTGAATTGGATCGTTTTCGATCGAGAGAGCCGCGCCTCCTATTGATTCGAACCTTTACATAAAAGTGAAACTTTTGATTTCGTTCCTTCATGTCCTTGGACATGTTGGAGTTTAATCACTGTTTCTTTAAATCTCAACCGATTTTAACAAATGAGGCCATAAGTCAGATCTAAAGGGTACAAGTATTGGCTGCTGACATATTTTTGTCTTTGTAGAGTGTAATTTTATATTAATTTTGTTTATAGCATATCGTGCTACAGAACTAAATCATCCATATGTTCGATAGCTCCCCTGTGACAAAGTTTAACATAATTAAAATTGTGTTAACATTTTTTTACACAATTGGATACTTGTCATACATTGTTGCGTTCGGTCTCAATAGCTCATCATGTAAGAAAAGATGCAGTTTTGAAAGTTCCACTTACGTCCAGTTATCTTTCGCATGCATGTATGTACATGGTGCAATATAGACTGGTTCTATTTGGGAAAAATCGCGTTCCAATCGTACGGTGTCTGATCTCCGCCAAACTCCCCCTTTTATAATTCATCTCCCCAAATTTTCAGTTTTCCCCTTTTTGCGAAATGCTTTCCCCCTTTTCAAATATTTTCCCTTTTAACTCCTTATCGACTCTCCCCCTTCCCATATAGTTTCTCCCTTTTCACACTACCCCCTTTCCATATATGCTCCCCCTTTTCGAATTTCCCCCTTTTCATATAGTTTCCCCCTTTTCGAATTTCCCCCTTTTCATAGAACCCCCTTTTCGAATTTCCCCCTTTTCATATAGTAGGGGGAAGTGGGGCAAATTGGTCCACCTAATGTCCCATTTTGCCCCACCAGATTTTACTCGGCTATAATACTAATACCCGACAACTTGCGACAAGTGACCACTACAAAACAAAAGGTACATCACCAAGTGTCTAGTAGACTTACGTTTCACAAAAATTGGTGCCGGTCGGCCTCCGGCTTCATTATTTTATTAAGGTGTCTTTAAGGCGTCCCATTTTACCCCACTGTAAGATTTTTCTGTAACAGAGGCTGGGGTAAAATGGGACAGCTGGGGTAAAATGGGACGCCATTGATTTACTATGGGACTTTTTTTTGTTGGGGCAAAATGGGACAGTTTGAGTTAGCACACAGTAAATCAATGGCGTCCCATTTTACCCCAATTTGGCATATTTCTAAAAGAAAGCTTTTCTTATAATTTTCGAAGAAAAAAGTTACAATTGTTATCTTATTTAATTGAAAGGGTAGCTTAGAAGTTATTTTTTAATTTGAGAAACACTAATCCGGACCATTGATTCAAATATTGAGCCACAAGTCGTGACCTCTGCTTAGACATGACAAAAAAATGGAATACTTATTTTGATGTGTTAAGCTTACGGCCCTCAGAAGTTCCTGTTTAATGAAGAATGGTACTTTTAAACGGTTTGAAATATAAATAGACATTATATCAAAGTTATTTTGTTGCAAAAATGGGCAAAATGTGACTATTTTAAGGTATAAAAGTATTTCCGAAATCACTGTCCCAAATTACCCTGTGTCCCAATTTGCCCCAAGTTACCCTATCCCCTTTTCGAATTTCCCCTTTTCATATAGTTTCCCCTTTTTGAATTTCCCCCTTTTCATATAGTTTCCCCCTTTTCGAATTTCCCCCTTTTCATAGAACCCCCTTTTCGAGTTTCCCCCTTTTCATAATTTCCCCCTTTTCATATAGTTTCCCCCTTTTCGAATTTCGAATTTTCCCCCTTTTCATATAGTATCCCCCTTTTCGAATTTCCCCCTTTTCATATAGTTTCCCCTTTTCGAATTTTCTTTTCACCTTTTACATAATACCATTTTAAAAACAGATATCCCCATTAAAATAGTTTCTCCCTTCTTAAATTTTTACTCCCTTTTTTTTATTCCCCCGTTTGACGATGCGTAGGCTTTACCAGTAGGCACCGACCATCTATAGTGCCAGCCTTCATGCTTCGATCGTGCATACATGTACTTCGATATTGAAATAGGTCCAGCCTACACGTTGAAAGCACGTGATTGTCTGATACAAATTCTTGAGCTAAATAAAATGAATAAAATGATACTTATTATGTAATTTATGAATTCTAATTCTATAGGATATAGATCTACATTTAAGAAAAATCATAATCTGAATTATATCATGCAACTAAATATAGACCCAGGAAAAGACCAGGAGATTGGAATTCGAATCAATTAGATTGCCTTATTAATCGTTATTATTTTGGACTTGTCTCGACTTTTAAAAAAGACTAGGCTTAATTGCTACTTAATTCTTCATCTAACATATAGGGCCTACTAATTCTTTTTGGATTTTTGAGGCGTGCACCACTGACCGAAGTCCCTGGTTCATTTGTCTGGTCAATTGAATATATGCCATAGAGCCTTTGATTAGAAAGCACATTTTTATTGTTAACGGGATTGTTGACAAACAAAGAATAGCGAAAATTACTCGGAACTGGCTTAAAAATAAAGTTGCATAAAATCACACAGCCACACTTGTCATAAATATGCAATGCCCATTTTGTCCAGGCCCGTTTTATAAATGTATGCTTTTATTGTCATTTCACTGTTAAGACCGCTTGTTTTAAACTTTGGTGCTAACTTTAAAAAAACCTTTTGAATATATAGCACAAACAATTCTTATTAGGCCTATCTAGGCTTCTGTAACAATGGCAGCCAGTTGTTTGTTGTCTCTGACATATCCCTGTTTATAGACAAGTTCTTCACATACTTTCAAACATCATTGCTATGAATTTGACCAGCATAAATATTTATGCATGCCATTTCACCCGTTTAACATTCTGAACATCATTTGGTTTATCAATCATATCGGGTTTGCTCTTTGTACAGCCCTCTATAAACGTACATAAAAGTTGACGGATCCCTAACCCATTGAATTTAGCGGGCGCTTGCACAACAGGCTATAAATCTACCTACGTTGGTATCCAAATTCATGTAGAACGCCTTTCCAATAATGGATGTAGCGGAATGAGCTCTAGTGAGTGCACGGTACTCTCCAGGGTCCAGGCTTACTGGTAAAGCCTACGCACGGAAAACAGGGAGTACCCAAACAAAAGGGAGTATTAAAAACAAAAAGGAGTATTATTTTAAAAAGGGAGAAACTATTTAAAATGGGAACCTATTTGTGAAAAGGGAGGAAAGTTAAAGGGGATTATTTGTAAAAAGGGAACTATTTACAAAATGGGTGAAAATAAAAAGGGTATTATTTGTAAAGGGGTAATTCGAAAACGGGGAAACTATTTGAAAAGGGGAAATTAAAAGGGGAAACTATTTGAAAAGGGGTGATTCGAAAAGGGGAAACTATATGAAAAGGGGAAAGTCGAAAAGGGGAAACTATTTGAAAAGGGGAAAGTCGAAAAGGGGAAAACTATTTGAAAAGGGGGAAAGTTAAAAAGGGGAAACTATTTGAAAAGGGGGAAAGTCGAAAAGGGGGAAACTATTTGAAAACGGGAAAAGTTAAAAAGGGGGAAATATTTGAAAAAGGGGAAAGCATTTCGCAAAAAGGGGGAAAACTAAAAATTTGGGGATATGAATTATAAAAGGGGGAGTTTGGCGGAGATCAGACACCGTACAATCGGCAAGTTTGGCAACCCTCTTATTTTTGTTAAATTGGGTATGCTCTTCAGCTCTCTTCGAATCTGTTGTCTGCCAAGCAGCACAATACTCCAGAAATGATCATATGTTTTCCATTTTTGAAAGCAATGTTTATTTCAATGGTTTGGTAAGTTGTATAGAAATTCGATTTTATGGTTCGTCTGTCATCGTCGTCAGAATGCAACTGGAAGATAGATTAACCCCGCTTAAAGAAATAATGTGTTATTGTATTTTATCAAAAAGCATAACCTGTCTGATGTATTTGAAATTGTCAATGCCAATTTATATCATGTGACTTGGAATATAGCCATGGTAACCCATATCTCTCTTCACATTTGAACGGACATAAAAATATCTAAATGTTTCATCTATTGTTGTGAGTACAACGAACTATATTTGACCGTGAGATTGATCAAGATACATCATTAGGGCCCATATATTAACCAGGTCCCAGCATTTTTTACAATGTACTTCCCCCACAAAAATGAACAATTATAATGGTATTCAATACAAAGGAACTGATTTTAAAAATACATATTCTGGATATTAAAACCGCACGTAGGCCAAATAATTTTTTTTTTGAGGAACGTGAAACATGTTCCAGACCATTGTTAAATAAGAAATTGTTTATATGAAACAGACCAATAATCGCGATTCGCATTGGATTTTCACGCGATTGGGAAAAGAAATATATTATCGATTTTTCGTCATCAAACATTCGTTAGAACTTTTGGCAATAGATTAAATAACGTAGATATGTTACATACAATATTTTAAGTATAATAAAAAGTCTGCATACTTAAGTGCTTTAGTGTGCATTCGATATTCGCGTTTAACATCATATTGATCATGTTGATTTATATAATTGGTATCAAATTCTTGTCATTTGATTGATCAATTAGCCTACTATTGATTATTTTTGCTATTTTTGGAAAAAGACTAGATCGCACTCTGCAAGAGTGCAATAGTCAATTTTCCATGGGCCCATACCATTTTCACCCTGATTTGGCAGTACGCACGAGCATCAATGCGGCGTATTTGAAGTTGTGCCCACTGAAATTCACACTGACGCAGTTCTCCCTCATTTGTCGTGCGCAGACATGACTAATTTGGAGACGCAACTGTATGTAGGCGAAAGGCATGATTCTATTTTCTCAGTATATATATATATACCGTCTGATGATCGGTATACCCAATGATCGTAAGTGAGGGTATGCTGTGAAACTAGTAGTAACGGTTGCCTTTTCCAGAGGTCTATACTTTGAATTTGTATTATATATATATATATATAACAAGTGTACTTTACAAGTGACTAACTTTGGAATTTAGAGTGCTCAAACCCATTACAGGTGAGCTATAGAAACAAATTCAAAGTATAGACCTCTGGCAAGGCAACCGTTACTTAAAGTTTCACGGATACCCTCACTTACGATCATTGGGTATACCGATCATCAGACGGATAATTTGTCATGATTTCAAATTTACAGAAATGTTTATACAAGTATATACATTCTGTGGTGTCGAAAAAATGACAAACCAAGCCAGCCAGAACAGTCTCCACTCCAAAAGTAGTCGAGAGTGCTCAACCACTAAAAATAGTGGGGGCGTATTATAACAAGTGTACTTTACAAGTGACTAACTTTGGAATTTAGAGTGCTCAAACCCATTACAGGTGAGCCATAGAAACATTGGTATACCCAATGATCGTAAGTGAGGGTATTCCGTGAAACTTTAAGTAACGGTTGCCTTGCCAGAGGTCTATACTTTGAATTTGTTTCTATAGCTCACCTGTAATGGGTTTGAGCACTCTAAAATCCAAAGTTAGTCACTTGTCACTTTGTGACACTTTCTATGACATCAGCAGGGGGCGGGGCGTCCTCCTAGTATTTTCTTGCCCCCCCCCCCCATTTGCCCCACCCCACATTTATGGCAAAAAAACCCACTTTACCAAAATTCCAAGTTTTTGCGGCAATTTTGTGCAAAATTGGTTAATTTTACCCCCTTAAAATAAACCACATTCTTAGTCAACGGCAGAAGATAAGCTTGTTAACCATGTTAACTGAATTTCATTGGTTTCTGCACATGGTAGACGGTAACAAATTCCAGCCCGTACCACACAGTGTCATCGCTCATGGCAGAAATCGCCATGATCAGTGATGATGGTAGAACGAATCCACTTGTTCTTCAACAGCCACGCATGGCCATTTTGTTCCGACCAGTTTAATAGTTTTGAGACGCATAATGGGCCGAGGGACATCTGACTAAGGCTATTGACAATAGCCTGGTGACTGACCTCTGTAGATGTTGTAGCCTGGTACGCCATCTCATTTAGAATGCCTCCACCAGTGGTCTACACTGCTCTATAGTACCGTGTTATGTTCCGTGACCCGAGTGTTTTCGAAAGAGGGCAGCTGTCATTTTTTGTCCTGCACATATAAAATATGAATTTTGGTCAGTTTTGATTTCAAAACGCACGGTTGTTTGTCAAAACGCTGGCTAACGACTATCATGTTCTTTCAACACATATATTCAAGTGCAAGCCTTGCAATTGGCTTCTTTAGAAAGCAAAAATTACGTCGGGGAGATATTCATTATTTTCTATCCCGGTATCCAAAGATTTATCGTCTGAATATCAAATCGTGCATAGCAGATACACGTGTATTGATCCCGGGTATTCATTTAGTTTCCCTGCCGTTCAATATAAGTATTTCCCAGGCGTTGTCGCTGTGTACCACTCTGATTTTAATCGTCTTCGTAATCCCTTAATATAATCCCATCCTGTACCGGCCCGTACCCATAACCACGTACCCTTAAAAAATAGTTCTTTTTGGACCACCCTGTACCCTGTACATTTTCACATCCTATAATTGTATACATAAAGGTTGACAGATAATTTTTTTTTTTTTTGTTTGGGTAGTATTGTACAAGTGAGGCAAACATGACGACACGGAAAAAAATGGGAAAATTCAAAAATGTCAGAATTGTAAATTTCCATGACCATATTTAGAATCGGCATGAAAAATCCATTAAAATGAGTACAAACAAGCCTAGTAATTGGTTCAGTGATTCACGAGAAAGCTCTAAATATTTTGAGAAAATTCTAAAACTTGGAACACAGAGCATTCTTCATCAGAATAAAGAAATAATATGGGATTTAGAAAAAAGCCAAGTCTTCTAAAAATGTAACGTGAGTAAGCATGGAAATGATGGCCCCTATTAACTCTGTGTTCAGTCAACTGCTTACATATTGAATAAAAAAATGATAACTATTATTTTTTTATTGTGGAGGTATTGTTATCAATTGACGGGCTCACTGACTCCACACGTACACTTAGACTGACCCACAGTCTCGGTTCGGTTCCATCTCTGGATAATGTAACAATTACATAATGCCCTTTTTGCCCTACGTTTTTCTCAGTGCCAAAAACCCTTTCCTCTTCAACCACAAATCGACGCCACTGATTACACACACAGTCGAACCATGCAGCAATATAGAAACATAGTGAACGCGAAAGTCCAGTGAGCGCTGATTCCTTGTTTGGGTTGATTTTTAATGTTATATAGTCTTCAACACCAGTCGTTATCCATGGACCCGAGGGAGGGTCTACTCCACACTATACAGTTCGGAACGGATCAATAATACTTAATTCCGTTACCTATTTTGGACAATGGTCGAGGTCCAATGACCTTTAACCTTTTCCCAACAAATCAAAGGGTTATGGAATTAATTATAGCTAATTATTATATTGTTTCCCTTGGAAAACTTCCGTACAAATACTTTCAAAATGTTGTTTTGATAACATATTACAAATTCGGAATTGCAACATGTGTAATAATTTTGCAATTCAATTAATACCTAAATTTGATGATATCTACAGATACTAAGAGTTCTTATCCCTTTCTGTATAGTGGTTAATGCATGAGGATTTGGTAACGCATGCTGGGTCACGTGCGTATTTATAAAAGCGCATCCATGAATATAACCGAAGTACGCTGACTAAACTGGCGATGACATTGATTCGAAAGCCATGATAAGCTATGATAGCGGCAAGATGGGACATGGGCTCGAATCGCTCCTCTGCCAAACTACATTCCTTTTTTGAAATTTGATTTTAGGGAAATGGCAGGGACTAGACGAATTTATGTATGGCGTAGGGTGGTGTATAATATTAAGGAGTTAGATGTTTTATAATAACATAAGCTGGGTTTGTATGTTTGAAGAGCAGCACTCGTATAGCCAGGGTCGGATTTACCATTGGGCCAGATGGGCCCGGGCCCAGGGCCCCCCCCAAATTGCCATGTGTATGTTTTTTTTAGCCGGGAAACACCATTTTGGAACAAAATATGGTAAAATAGCAAAATTTTGGGGGCCCCCAAATTGCCCTGTGTATGTTTCTTTTTAGCCCGGAAACTCCATTTTGGAACAAGATATGGTAAAATAGCAAAACTTTTGCGGGCTTCGCGCGCATTGGCTCTTAACATAACAAATTTCACCTTCAATTTTGGCTAAAATTGTCTAAAACAGTCCTATTAAAATCAGAACAAAATATGCTGGGTCCTCTTCCGCCGCCAATCTCGATCTTATAGTACGCTCCCTATTTGTAAACTAAAACCTCGTCACTTTGGGGCCTCCAAATTTTGGGCTGGCCCAACCCCCACCCCAAAGGTAAATCCGGCCCTGCGTATAGCTCTTTATTTGGAGTTAAAATAGAATTAAGTTTATTTAGAAACCGCTTTTAGACGTGACACCAAGTTAATAATGAAGACCTGAGCGCAAGATGACCGTAAGTCCACTTGGCCCCTCAACATGTATACACTAAAGTTACGTATAGTTTCTTAGGGTTTTATAATGTTTAATACATATTCCAGGGTGAAAACATCATGAAAGGTTGTGAAAGATTTGTTTTTGCCCCTGAACATGTATAAAAAGCTATAAAACATTACCCAACTATACGAAACTATACGCAACTTGAGTATATACATGTTGAGGGGCCAAATGGACGTACGGTCTTCTTGCGCTCAGGTCTTGAATTGAATAAACAACTACGATGCCAGCCATATATTACCTCCATTACCGTGTCTATTATTAATTACCCATCAGGGTTACAAGTCCTATTATTTGAAAAACTTTGATTGAGTGCCGAATTATAATTGTAATTTTTGCATACAATAAAAATATAATGAATATATCTCTATTTTTAGTATCTTTGATTAAAATCGCCCGATTTCTAAACTTTGGCATTCATAACAATTTGATATATTGATATGGGTCAAAGGACCTTTTTAGAAAAAAAAAGGTCGTTCATCGCAGACCGAACTGTTATAAAAGACCTATAATTTTTAGGTCTTTTGGGAAGCTTCATGTAGACCAGGGCTCCGCAAATAGCGGCGCGCGCGCCACATGTGGCGCGCCGTGGCTTCCCGAGTGGCGCGCGGCGCCGTTTAGATTTAAAAAAATAAAATAAACAATGCGATTCCCATGTTATCCTTGTAAAGACAGGCTAAAATAGTACAAAATGTTGCACCAAATGGCGTCATTTGCACCTCAAATTTTAAAAAATCGGTAGCGTCACAGGGGGGAAAAAAGCCCTCTGACTCCCCCGGCGACTTCGCAGCCATTGAGTGGCGCTTTGCAGTTTTTTTTATTTCATGTGGCGCTTCAACAAATCTATTTGAGGAAGCCTGATGTAGACCTATATCTTCAATGCCAGGTCTGCTTTTATTATCTGTTTTATCTTTCCAGGCCAGGTGCTGTGCTAATTCATACATTTGGCAAATGTTTGGATGGTGAAGAGGACAATGGAGAATAATGATCTATCACGTATGGCACCACCGGGGTTCGAACCCTTAACCCCATGAGAACTACCTGCCGATTGGCCAAAATGAATATTGTGTCCAATTTTGAACCAATCAAGGAGGGTATTAATAAGATTATCTGAAAATTCAAATTTAACCATAGATAGTTTAATTAAAGCCTATCATAATTGGCGATTGAAATGAGCATTTCAAGTTGTCAACCAATCAAAAATGCTGTTAGATGACCAGTAGCGTCCAGGGTGCTAACTCCTGGTTTTGATTGGACATCATTTGGATGATGCTTCATCTCAAAGCTTCAACTGTTTGAAAAATAGATGTGTCAAGGATTAGCATCACGGATGGGCTATTCCAGTTGAATCTATTCACCCCTATGGAAGATATTACCTTAACCTGCCACACACGGGGGAGGTGGGATTTCAAATAGAGTCAGCCATTCAGGTAACCCCATTCAGGTCACCCATTCGATTCAGGTCACCCATTCAGGTAACGAACGTTTTACTATCAAAACTAAATGTATAGATGGAGGCAAAATTTAAGTAAAGTTATGTTTCATTCGATACCTCTTTTAAGCTTTTTTCAGCTGAAATGACTTAACTTTCTCCACGCGGGTGTCGACTGCAGACGACAAGTTTAAAATATTTTTTAAAATTCAAAAATGTCAGAATTCTAATTTTTCATGACCATATTTGGAATCAGCATGAAAAATGCATTAAAATGAGTACAAAGAAGACTAGTATTGGTTCAGTGGTTCTTAAGATAGCTAGCTCTTGATATTTTCAGAAAATATCTCAAACTTGCATTGTTTTATGCTGTAGCCTATGGCTGGCACGCGGGTGTCGACTGCAGACGATAAGTTTAAAAAAAAAAATCAAAATTCAAAATGTCAGAATTCTAATTTTTATGACCATATTTGGAATCAGCATGAAAAATGCATTAAAATGAGTACAAAGAAGCCTAGTATTGGTTCAATGGTTCTTAAGATAGCTCTTGATATTTTCAGAAAATATCTCAAACTTGCATTGTTTTATGTTGTAGCCTATGGCTGGCACGCAGAGCATTAAGCTTGAATTTCATTAGTCATGTTAGTAAGCTACGGTTTAAGCTTTCCGCATGCAGTAAATCATGGTCATGATATTATTCAAAAACATTTGCCAACGAATTACACAAAATGTGATAGCAGACAAACTTAACAACATGATCAGGTAAGAGACCCAGTATGACCAAACAATATTGTCGTGAAAGCTATAGCAAATGTTTTCTTAACAACACAGCAACAATTGTCGTCTGCGGTTGGATATATTTACAAGATCTGAACTTGATTTTATGCTTACAAAGGCATAAACGAGTCAATATTGACTTCAATTCATATCATCCGAGAAGTCATTCATCAAAACTGGTCGAGTGGAAGAAAGGTGTTATGAATAGAACACTTTCAAGAAGACCTGAGGGTTTTATAATGTTTAGTACATGTTCCAGGGTGAAAACATCATGAAAGGTTGTGAAAGATTTATTTTGGCCCTGAACATGTATAAAACATTACCAAACTATACGAAACCATACGCAACTTTAGTGTATACATGTTGAGGGGCCAAGTGGACTTACGGTCTTCTTGCGCTCAGGTCTTCACTTGCATTCCTATTTTTGCTGAACCATGAAATGGTATCAGCCTATATAAGTGTATGTTACTTTCTAGCTTACTTACTAGTCTCTGCTTACTAGCTTACCTAATTTATACTAACTGAGTCTTTAGGTGGTGCTTCCCCCACCTGGGGGTCAGGGATATTCGTAAAACCTCTGATCATCATGTGGTTTAGTTATGTAAAATAAATAAAAAATAAAATAAATGTAGACATTTATATAGCGCTTTATGCCGTAAACAGCCTCTAAGCGCTTTACATTTATTCCGCCGTCATTAGAATATGTCGGAACCACGTTTGCAGCCTACAAGTGGCGCAGGGTCCATCAGTACAACGACTGTTACTACCCCTAACAGCTTCCCATTGCACCTGGGTGGGGTGAGGCAAGCGAGGCAAAGCGCCTTGCCCAAGGGCGCAACACGGTGGTGGGACGGGAATCGAACCCACGCACGTCGAGCAAGCTCTCAGATTATGAGTCCAAGGCCGTAACCACTGAGCCACCGTGCCCTCACGGTAGATAAAGGGTGAGAAACAGACCATTACCATAGATAATCGGTGTCTTGTTGAGGTATGGTGAGCATGTCAGTCGCTCGGAAGGCGAGACGTACCCCGGTCTGTTTTGAACCGTTTATCTTACATATACGGCGAGTCAAAATAAACGAATTTGTTGTAATGGTGTATTCATTTTCAAACAGACAAAACCGAAAATACTGATGTATTATTTTGTAAAAGTTGTGAGGTTTTTCCCAAAATAAAAAACATCCAGAGATAGTTTAATATTCTTCCCATGTGTCCTGCATGCGAGTCTACGAGTCTATTTAATGACAAATGCAAGTGATTTAATCAAATCAATACAGAATTGATCTCAATTGAAACCTGTATTTGAAGTGGTTTGGTAGGTTATCCCAAGGAGGTTATATAGAAAGGAGAGGAAATAGATTACGTAATGCCTATTGTTCCTTTGTGCCTATTTGAGTTTCCGAAACGCTATTCATCGAGAGGTACCTTTTGTTCGAGACAAAGGGCTTCCGCCATTAAATCGGTTACTGACCTGACAGCGTATTAACGCTATGATAGGCAGGTTACTGTCAATAAATGATCAAAAGAATGTCATGTGAGCGCCCACTTCATCGCAGTGAGACCTATTGTCTTCATACAACCCAAGGGTGTGACTGAGTGTTCGCCAGCACACAAAATCACACTTTACCGTCGAAGTACAATTATTTACCACCCACCTTTATTTAGGCGCCTCATTTAAATCAATTTAATAGAGTTGCTGATCGATTATCCGTAACAACGTGCCATGGCTGCTATGTATATAATAGGTCTATCTGTGTCACTTTCTATAATTAACTCGTTCGTAGGCTAGTAGTCCTATATGTTGTTATCATGGTTATAGGCCTGTTCAATAAAGTCAAATGGGTTTCTTATCACGTTAAATGTAAAAAATATGGGGTCAATGGGTGAGAGCATGATTTTTGGCATTCGGTGGGAGCAAAATGTAAAAAATATGGGGTCATTGGGTGAGAACATGACCTTTTTGCAAAAAATCTATGGGTGAGAACCGAAACAGCGGCACAGAAACTTCGAAAAATTGATGGCTTCAAATTTCTTTGTTTTGTCAAAATAAGCATGATAAGTAACAAAATCAGTGATAAATGAAAGTTGCTGTTCAAATTGAACTTGTAAGGGTCGTTGGGTGACAGATCAAATTGAAAAATAGGGGTCTTCGGGTGACAGAGCATGTGTTCGTAAAAATATCGGGTCTTTGGGTGACGGCGCGGCGATGCTGAAATAGGGGTCTTAACAACTCCCCGGGATTGTTTCCCTCTGAAACCTTGCACTTGGTATTAATTAAATGGAGCGCGTCGAAATATAAAATTGAAGCATGTCGACAATAATAGAGCAGAGTGATAATAACCTCTGTTTTAAATGGTGACACAATGACCTACTTTAAAAATGAAGAATGTCATGCTTTTGTGTATGTTTATATACAGGGTAGAGTTTGATCAATATTGAATGGAAGGTTAAAGCAATAATGTGTGATTTGCATAAAGAATAGATTCTTATTTAAATGCTTGTTTTTACTGATCACATTATCCCCTTTTAATTCAAAGCCAAACAAAAATGAGGTATAACGAAGAAAATTGCGATTCATTCCAACACTTTTACGACGTAATTGTGCAAAAAGTAGAAATCCGAATTGAGGGCGTCGCTGTGAAGCATATCACACATTATGGCTTTAAGGTCTAGCGCATCAGTGGCGTGCGCAGCACGTTGAAGATGGGGGTGGGGGTGGGAGGGGGCAGGTTGTTCAGTTCCACCGAATTGAGTCTTACTCTTACTCTTACTCTTTGGAAATTATCAGGTCTGTAAGGATTTTGTATACGCATTCTCCAAATTTCTTTTGCTTGGTTTGCTGTTGTGTCAGTTGGACAACTTATTTGGTTACTAACATGTGTTTAGAGTAGAGTAGTATTGAAGCAATCCTGTGTGTAGTTTTGGATCATTTTTATGGACTGGATTTTAAGATATGGCCTTGTGAAAAAATATAAGTATCTTTTTGAGGCCAGTTCAGATCTAGAATAAGTTTAGAAACCGCTTTTAGACGTGACACCAAGATAATCAACTACAATGCCATATATCACCTCATCGTGTTCATATAAATTACCTATCAGAGTTACAAGGCCAACTTTGGTTGAGTGCCGAATTATAATTATAATTTTTGTATACAATGAATTATATCTTTATTTTTATTATCTTTGATTAAAATCACCCGATTTCTAAACTTTGGCATTCATAACAATTTTAAAGCTTAAAAAGGGTAAAAGGACCCTTTTTAGAAAAAAGGTAAAGGTCGTTCATCGCAGACCGAAGTGTTATAAAAGACCTACAATTTTTAGGTCTTTTGGGACGCTTCATGTATGCCAAAGGTCGAACTTGTCATATGTGGGTCGGCTTTTCTTCCCAGATACATACACTTTAAGTAGACCTACATATCATTAGATTTATAAAGTTTACCTCGAGGACTGTTAAATGTAATAAAAGGCCAATTTTGAATCATTTGCCATAACATTTGTATTATAGCTCAAATGTCAAAAAATCAAAAGTGTTTGATACCATAATGGACATACCTCGTATTCAAAATGTAATTTGGTGTGTCTGGTGTGGTCCCAGGTCCCACAAAAATACTATTCAATGGCGGGTGACTGAGTCTTTAAGTCAAACTCATCTGAATTAATTTTTTATGGGGTTTCGCAACTCTTTCCGCGCATCGACTCTATTTTATCTCCTAGGTGCTGTACTGCTAGTAATTTACACATTTGGCAAATGTTTGGATGGTGTTGAGGGCAGAGGTTAATGGTCTATCACGTATGGCACCACCGGGGTTCGAACCCTTAACCTGATTTTGTTTGGACATCATTTGGATGATGCTTCATCTCAAGGCTTCAACTGCTTGAAAAATAGATGTGTCAAGGATTAGCATCACGGATGGACTATTCCAATTGAATCTATTCACCCCTCTGGAAGACATCACATTAACCTCCCACACATGGGGGTGTAGATTTCAATTGGAGTAAGTCGATTGAATTCACCCATTCGATTCAGGTCATACATACATATACGTATACAATTTATACCGCGCATAATCTAATGAAAGGTCTAAGCGTCCAAGTCACCCATTCAGGTAACGAAATTTTACTATCAAAACTAAAAGGTATAGATGGGGGCAAAATTTAAGTAAAGTTATGTTTCATTCGATATCTCTTTTAGTCTTTTTTTTTTATAGCTGAAGCGACTTAAGCTTGAATTTCATTAGTCATGTTAGTTATAGCTATGCCGCATGCAGTAATCATGGTCATGATATTATTCAAAAACATTTGCCAAAGAATTACACAAAATGTGACACCAAACAAACTTAACAACATGATCAGGTAAACTATATAGAGACCCAGTATGACCAAACAATATTGTCGTGAAAGCTATAGCAAATATTTTCTTAACAACACAGCAACAATTGTCGTCTGCGGTTGAATATATTTACAAGATTTGAACTTGATTTTATGCTTACAAAGGCATAAGCGAGTCAATATTGACTTCAATTCATATCATCCGAGAAGTCATTCATCAAAACTGTTCGAGTGGAAGGTGGTATGAATAGAACGCTTGCATTCCTATTTTTGCTGAACCATGAAATGCTTTCAGCCTATATAAGTGCATGTTACTTATCAGCTAACGTATTAGCCTCTGCTTACTAGCTAACTTAATTACTAACTGAATCTTTAGGTGATGCGGTGCTTCCCCGTCTATGGGTCAGAGTTATTGACCCCATCCCAGGCCCCATGCCCACTTCGTAAAACCTCTGATCATCCTATGGTTCAGCTATAGCGGGGTATAACCGCTCTAGTTGTGATGGTGCGATTCACCAATACGGTATTAAATCACTAAATCGTTATTTATTAAACCAGATTAATGCAGACCTTTCATTTGTTGCTTTATTCGGTGTGGTAGTGACTGGATAGTTATCCAAGATTCTGCTTGAGTCTGTAGGGCCTATGTATCTACTTCGAGTCACCGGCTTTGAAGTTTAGCGTGTGCTGCGTTGGCTTAGCGTAGTGTCTTGGGTCTATTGGCATTTGTTCTAATACCATTTCGTCTAATTCCCGTTTAGTCTATATTCAATTGGTCTATTACCAGAAAGGCTAATTGCCACTTAGTCTAATAATCATATATAGTCTAATGTCCATTTAGTCTATTGTTTGGTCTAATAACTGTTATGTCTACTAACCACATAGTCTAATAACCATTTGGTCTAATATTTCTTTAATAAGCATTTGGTCTAATAACCGTTTGGTCTAATAACCATGAGGTATAATACTCGTATGGTCTAATAACCAGTTAGTCTAATACCATTTCGTCTATTTATTAATAAACTAAATGCTTGTAAGACTAAATGGTGTGTAGACCAAATGGGTATTAGACTAAATGGCTATTATACCTACTGGTTATAGACCAAATGAGTATTAGATTAAATGGTTGTTAGACTAAATGGTTTTAGACTTATTGGTTATTAGACTAAATGGTTATCGGACCAAATGGTTATCGAACCAAATGGTTAAAGGACCAAGGGTATGCGACACGTTGATCGTGCGAGTAAAAATATGTACAGTCACTAAGTAACGCTAAGCTAACACAATACACGTTGAACTTAGAAGCTAGTGCCGGTGACTCGAGGTAGATAATACAGATAGGCATAGAGTTTGCGTATGACGTCCTGACAACCAGACCAAAAATGCTGTACTGCGCCTTTGTCCTGACGTCAGACGCAAACTAGTCTTTTTAATTCGATCTTCAACTGTAGCAACATTTCTATTTGTTCCAAAAATGCAAAAATCTGAACATTCAATCATGAAATATCTTGTTCGGCACAACACTCCGCGTTTGCGCTTCGCGACCATGTTAAAGTCTGGTACAGATCGAAAGCGATTTGATTCGAGTCACGTGCGTCGTCTGAATAGCCCAATGACAAAATGAATAGCCCAATGACAAGCATGACAAAATGAACTAGTTTCCTTGACATAAGTTAACATTGAGACCTTCACCTTGATCATGTCGTTGTATATAATTAAAGACAGAGATAAAAAGAATGTATCGCGTCTGACGTCATCAATCAAACTCGAGCACGGTTTGTTTACAAATGTCGTGAGAACGCGGCGGTATAACCGGTCGCCTTATTGTTAATTTTGCACTTTCAAACATGCAAACCATCTCAAAAGTTAGGTCTTTATAATAGGAAACTTTCTTTGGCGAAGGCACCATGTCAACAATGCCTATAAAAGCTGCTTTTTGCTTTGTACAAGTACGTAATTTTTCGCCGTTTGCTGTTGTTCCTTTTCTCCGATCAGCACCAGATAGACCGGTCTTCCTTTTACGCGCTATTAACCTGTGTTAACCAATCAAGGATCATAATTGACAGTCATCAGACGCGATAAATTCTTTTTATCTCTGTCTTTAATTATAGTGGCTATGAACAAGTTTACACAGGTCCAAACAATTATATTGATCAAGTTTATGATCTAAATATTCAGTACTTCAAGCTACTTTAAACTATTGCACTTATGTATGTATGTAGATAATACAGTAAGCCAAAAAAAATTAAGGTACCAGCTGTGTTCACCCATGTATATCCTAAATAAAGAAAAATGTGTCAAAATTAAAACAAACAGCTAAAACCTGTACTCTTTCCTCATTTGTTGAAATTGGTTGAGAATTAAAGAAACGGTGGTCTTAAACCTAATAAAGAAACGAAATCAAAAGTTGCACTTTTGTGTTCTAATCAACGAAAGCACGACGCTAGTTTTAACGTGTTACTAATCAATGGAAACACGGCGCTGGATCTCTTGTTCGTGAACGCATTGTGTGTAAATCAATAGGGCACGCAATGGAACAAACTGCAACTTTTACAGTGGCATCTTCCTAGGGTTTTTGGATCGTCATATCTTTATTTCTTGAACAATTTCAGCAAACGAGGTCTTAAATTCGAGCTAAAAGATGCAGCTATTGGCTGCTTGTTCCAATTATGACATATCTGTCTTTGTTTAGGATATACAAGGGGTGAACATAACTGGTACATTAATTTTTGGCTTACTGTACATGTATTGCTATTATATGTGCGTGGGTGTGTATTGAATCTTCTCGGAGCCTGAGGGCAGACAAACATCGCACATTTTAGTCCGCGTTTGGTGATTCTCTGTCTAGGGGTAAACATGCTGTAGTGCCATCTTCAATAGATAGCAAAATATCAACTTACATAAAAATAAAAACCAAAACAGTTTCTTAACAGCCGTTACTGAAGGTGTTAACTAATTTCAACGTATAGGCCCTAAATGCTGTCTTCAGAAGATTGAAAAGCAAAACACATGAAAAATATACAATTTGTCTTCAAAAAGACAAAGTTCACGATCAGCTGTATAGTACTTTGAGCTCCTATTGGTCAAACTTTCAAAATTCATATACTCACCTACTCTGCACTGATTTGACAATAAATAAGTGACTTGACGCATAAATGATACTTGCATCTTGACTCTGGAAAATAATTTTCCAAAAAAACCACCTGCAGAAAACAAATTGGGCTATTACTATACAAAGAAAATTACACCAAAATGTTAACTGTATCAGCCTATCAGATGCTATTTCTCGTTGAACGCCCATTTCTTTTTAACAGAGTTATTACCGTTTGTTTTGGTTGAAAAAGGAGGTGAGACATGATCAAATATCTCCAGGTAACAAAACGTAATGTCAATCTTGCACCTACTCTTCATGACCTTACCATGTCGTATTCCCCGTCTTTTATCAATCTCGCATCTCCTCTTCGTGGCCTTACCATGTCGTATTCCCCGTCTGTTATCAATCTCGTACCTCCTCTTCGTGGCCTTACCATGTCGTATTCCCCGTCTTTTATCAATCTCGCATCTCCTCTTCGTGGCCTCCCCATTCTGTGTCCCCGTCTTTTATCAATCTCGTACCTGCTCTTCGTGGCCTTCCCATGTCGTGTTCCCCCGTCTGTTATCAATCTCGTACCTCCTCTTCGTTGCCTTACCATGTCGTGTTCCCCCGTCTGTTATCAATCTCGTACCTCCTCTTCGTTGCCTTACCATGTCGTGTTCTCCCGTCTCTTATCAATCTCGTACCTCCTCTTCGTGGCCTTCCCATGTCGTTTTCCCCGTCTTTTATCAATCTCGTACCTCCTCTTCGTGGCCTTCCCATGTCGTGTTTCCCGTCTGTTATCAATCTCGTACCTCCTCTTCGTGGCTTTCCCATGTCGTGTTCCCCGTCTGTTATCAATCTCGTACCTCCTCTTCGTGGCCTTCCCATGTCGTGTTCCCCGTCTGTTATCAATCTCGTACCTCCTCTTCGTTGCCTTACCATGTCGTGTTCCCCCGTCTGTTATCAATCTCGTACCTCCTCTTCGTTGCCTTACCATGTCGTGTTCTCCCGTCTCTTATCAATCTCGTACCTCCTCTTCGTGGCCTTCCCATGTCGTTTTCCCCGTCTTTTATCAATCTCGTACCTCCTCTTCGTGGCCTTACCATGTCGTGTTCCCCGTCTTTTATCAATCTCGTACCTCCTCTTCGTTACCTTACCATGTCGTGTTTCCCCGTCTCTTATCAATCTCGTACCTCCTCTTCGTTACCTTACCATGTCGTGTTCCCCCGTCTCTTATCAATCTCGCACCTCCTCTTCGTGGCCTTCCCATGTCGTTTTCCCCGTCTCTTATCAATCTCGTACCTCCTCTTTGTGGCTTTCCCATGTCGTGTTCCCCGTCTCTTATCAATCTCGTACCTCCTCTTCGTGGCTTTCCCATGTCGTGTTTCCCCGTCTCTTATCAATCTCGTACCTCCTCTTCGTGGCCTTACCATGTCGTGTTCCCCGTCTTTTATCAATCTCGTGCCTCCTCTTCGTGGCCTTCCCATGGCGTGTTTCCCGTCTTTTATCAATCTCGTACCTCCTCTTCGTGGCCTTACCATGTCGTGTTCCCCGTCTGTTATCAATCTCGTACCTCCTCTTCGTGGCTTTCCCCCCGGGGGGGGGGCACTCACATTTTTTGGGTAGGGGTGTGCCACCGCCAGTTTCGAACTCGAGGTCTAGGGAACTGATCGCCCGTCAAATGGGGAGGGTCTGGGGAACTGATTGGCCGGTCAAAAAAGGGGGGTCTTGGGAACTGATCAGCCGCCAATGGGGGTCTCGAGAACTGATCCAGGGTAATTTTCAATTTTTTTGTTGCAGTTTTGCAACAGATTTTCGAAAAAATCGATTTCGATTCTTGTCAAAAATTGTGCATCGAATTAAGTATATCGGGATGAAAAATAAATTAAATGTATCTCAACATCTGAACCTGGATTATTCCAAGCAGAATGTCTGCATCACACTTGAATCCAGATTAGGGACCGATCGTTATTTACGGCAGGGTGGAGGATGGGCGCTTTGGAAAAAAAATATCAACACAAATTTTCGCGTTCCCATCGCGTCTGCTCAAAATTTCCGCGTCCCCCCTTGTTTCCCCAATTTCTCCATTTAAAACTTCACAATCCCCCCGGGCAATCCCCCTCCTGGTTCAACTAAACATTCCAGGTTCCCCCCCTTTCAAGACTAAAAAGAAATTGTGTTCCCCCTAAATTTTCCCATTACCCCCCGATCGCTCCCTTAGTAGGGAGCCTACAGGGATCTATTCTATACGATGATTTTTATTTTTGGGTGGATCATCTAGAAAGGATAAAATTCAAATTGAGAAAATATTCTAGGTTACAGGTATGACTTGTACTTACCAGAACCAGGGATATCCCTGCCAGAACACGATTATGTCAGAAATTAGTATTTTGTTCTGGGTCTGATTTAATATAAGAAAATGACAAATAGCCTAAATTCCCTGTACTGGCCTACTTTCTCACCTACTGAATAATTATAGCAGCAGTACTACAAGCAAACCTGAGATTGTCGCAAAGAAATACATTATAATTAATAGTTTTATGTGAATGGATCGAGCCATAAATGTCAAGTGTGCAGAATTCGGCAGTCTTTCCATCAGGCTAATAGATCGAAAATTACTTCTAAATTCACTATTCGGGCCAGCAAATGAAGTGTACATATTTGAGGTACTATAGTCATAATATTTACTTCCAGTTTTATTCCCAATGATGGTCTCAATTCATCAAAATATTCATGTCACCATCAGCCGAAAAGTCCGATGATTTTCAATGTCATGGCCACATACACAGCACAGCTCGCTCAAGTTTTGAGTGATGTTTACATTTTGAAAACAATCACAAAACTGGCCCAGTGTTGCCTAAAAACCGGGCCTAAAAAGGAGCCCAAAATTCACCTTATGGAAAATCCCCATTGAAGGAAGCTTTTGGGCTTGCAAAAGTAGCTTTTGAGCCGAGATTTTGGGCTTGTAAACGTAGCGCGGAAAACATGCCAATCTATCGTCAATGAGAGCGGAGATGATGAATTCTGTGAGTCTAGCGAACGGCTAGAAAAAACATTGGGTCATCAGAGCGGCAATCAATGAATTCAGGGGGTCTAGGGAACGGCCAGCGGCTCTGAAAAAGGGGGTCGTCGCCGCGGCACATACCCGTATAGCTGGCAAATGTGAGTGCCCCCCCCGGGCTTTCCCATGTCGTGTTTCCCCGGTCTGTTATCAATCTCGTGCCTCCTCTTCGTGGCTTTCCCATGTCGTGTTCCCCGTCTTTTATCAATCTCGTACCTCCTCTTCGTGGCTTTCCCATGTCGTGTTTCCCGTCTCTTATCAATCTCGTACCTCCTCTTCGTGGCTTTCCCATGTCGTGTTTCCCCGGTCTGTTATCAATCTCGTACCTCCTCTTCGTGGCCTTACCATGTCGTGTTCCCCGTCTGTTATCAATCTCGTACCTCCTCTTCGTGGCCTTACCACGTCGTGTTCCCCGTCTGTTATCAATCTCGTACCTCCTCTTCGTGGCTTTCCCATGTCGTGTTTTCCCGGTCTGTTATCAATCTTGTACCTCCTCTTCGTGGCCTTCCCATGTCGTGTTTCCCGTCTGTTATCAATCTCGTACCTCCTCTTCGTGGCTTTCCCATGTCGTGTTCCCCGGTCTGTTATCAATCTCGTGCCTCCTCTTCGTGGCCTACCCATGTCGTGTTCCCCGTCTGTTATCAATCTCGTACCTCCTCTTCGTGGCCTTACCACGTCGTGTTCTTCGTCTGTTATCAATCTCGTACCTCCTCTTCGTGGCTTTCCCATGTCGTGTTTTCCCGGTCTGTTATCAATCTTGTACCTCCTCTTCGTGGCCTTCCCATGTCGTGTTCCCCGTCTGTTATCAATCTCGTACCTCCTCTTCGTTACCTTCCCATGTCGTGTTTCCCGTCTGTTATCAATCTCCTGCCTCCTCTTCGTGGCCTTCCCATGTCGTGTTTCCCCGTCTCTTATCAATCTCGTACCTCCTCTTCGTGGCCTTCCCATGTCGTGTTTCCCGTCTTTTATCAATCTCGTACCTCCTCTTCGTGGTCTTCCCATGTCGTGTTTCCCGGTCTGTTATCAATCTCGTGCCTCCTCTTCGTGGCCTTCCCATGTCGTGTTCCCCGTCTTTTATCAATCTCGTACCTCCTCTTCGTGGCTTTCCCATGTCGTGTTTCCCGTCTTTTATCAATCTCGTACCTCCTCTTCATGGCTTTCCCATGTCGTGTTTCCCGTCTTTTATCAATCTCGTACCTCCTCTTCGTGGCCTTCCCATGTCGTGTTTCCCGGTGTGTTATCAATTTCGTACCTCCTCTTCGTGGCTTTCCCATGTCGTGTTTCCCGTCTTTTATCAATCTCGTACCTCCTCTTCGTGGCTTTCCCATGTCGTGTTTCCCGTCTGTTATCAATCTCGTGCCTCCTCTTCGTGGCCTTACCATGTCGTGTTTTCCCGGTCTCTTATCAATCTCGTACCGCCTCTTCGTGGTCTTCCCATGTCGTGTTCCCCGTCTTTTATCAATCTCGTACCTCCTCTTCGTGGCTTTCCCATGTCGTGTTTCCCGTCTTTTATCAATCTCGTACCTCCTCTTCGTGGCCTTCCCATGTCGTGTTTCCCGTCTTTTATCAATCTCGTACCTCCTCTTCGTGGCCTTCCCATGTCGTGTTTCCCCGTCTCTTATCAATCTCGTACCTCCTCTTCATGGCTTTCCCATGTCGTGTTTCCCGTCTTTTATCAATCTCGTACCTCCTCTTCGTGGCCTTCCCATGTCGTGTTTCCCCGGTCTCTTATCAATCTCGTACCTCCTCTTCGTGGCTTTCCCATGTCGTGTTTCCCGTCTTTTATCAATCTCGTACCTCCTCTTCGTGGCCTTCCCATGTCGTGTTTCCCGTCTTTTATCAATCTCGTACCTCCTCTTCGTGGCCTTCCCATGTCGTGTTTCCCGGTCTGTTATCAATCTCGTACCTCCTCTTCGTGGCCTTACCATGTCGTATTCCCCGTCTTTTATCAATCTCGTACCTCCTCTTCGTGGCCTTCCCATGTCGTGTTTCCCGTCTTTTATCAATCTCGTACCTCCTCTTCGTGGTCTTCCCATGTCGTGTTTCCCGATCTGTTATCAATCTCGTACCTCCTCTTCGTGGCTTTCCCATGTCGTGTTTCCCGTCTTTTATCAATCTCGTACCTCCTCTTCGTGGCCTTCCCATGTCGTGTTTCCCGTCTTTTATCAATCTCGTACCTCCTCTTCGTGGCCTTCCCATGTCGTGTTCCCCCGTCTCTTATCAATCTCGTACCTCCTCTTCGTTACCTTACCATGTCGTGTTCCCCGTCTCTTATCAATCTCGTACCTCCTCTTCGTGGCCTTACCATGTCGTGTTTCCCCGTCTCTTATCAATCTCGTACTCCTCTTCGTGGCCTTCCCATGTCGTGTTTCCCGGTCTGTTATCAATCTCGTGCCTCCTCTTCGTGGTCTTCCCATGTCGTGTTTCCCGGTCTGTTATCAATCTTGTACCTCCTCTTCGTGGCCTTACCATGTCGTGTTCCCGGTCTGTTATCAATCTCGTACCTCCTCTTCGTGGCCTTCCCATGTCGTGTTTCCCGGTCTATTATCAATCTCCTGCCTCCTCTTCGTGGCTTTCCCATGTCATGTTCCCCCGTCTCTTTCAACAGGAATAGCCCAATAAGGATGATTTTCAAATATCTATGCTGAAGTAGAAAAACATACAAACAACGGGTCCAAATGTTGCCAAAAATGATAGACATCTCAAAAAAAGTAACTAACTCCCCCTTAAATAAAGGCCATTATTCAAAAACGAGTGATTGTATTACAAATCTGTAAAATGCGTTGGAAGCAGAATTTATTTCTGCGCATTTTGACATCTCATTTGTAGCAATTGTCTAAATATTGACGTCTCATAACGTACATTAAAATCAATGTAACCCAAGATTTGAAAGTTGCAGTAAATTCGATTAATTTGTATTCAGTATACTCATGATAATGGAAGAAAATCTGTGTAAATGATATCGGAGTGTTTTTGTATTGTTGTAAGTGCAACTTTCAAATCTGGACCTTTACCGGTGTTTTATTGTTTTCTAGGGTATCGTATCGAATGAGGTGTCAGAAATGCGCAGAAATAAATCCTGCTTCTAACGCATTTTACAGATTTGTAATACAATTGCCCGTTTGTGATAATGGCCATTTTTAAGGGGGTTTATAGTTACTTTTTTGTGATGTTATCTTAAATGTCATTGGGTCAACTTAAAATAAATCTAATATCAGTATCATCTTTTTAAATTAGGTATCATGTTACATAAAAACCGGTAATTTTTTTATTTAATGTATTCCAATCAATTTGGCATTTGTTTATATTTGGTAATAGTTAATAAATGTAATATTTGTGTGTCATATCGTCTCTGGGCGGGAAAATCCATTGTGTAATTCACTCAAAATCATATTTTTCTATCTGCAAAAATTGGCCAAAATCAAAATATTAAAACCACTTTTGTGCATTTTCAGCATCGATGTCAAATCTGCCTGCGGCTAAAATTCTTCACAGGTTTTTGATATTTCTTCTATAAAGTTTAATTGCTGTATGCTTTCAAAAATTGAAAAATTATCCTATTTTAAGCATCATTATTCAACTGGGCGTCATTTATTCGGTGACGGATCGGGTTGACAAAAATAACAATTATTGATTGACCTAAAAAGAATAACCTTTGTACACATAGCATGGCAAAAAGAGAAAGTACTGACATGACTGAGCATGCTGTGTGCTCTGACAGATAAATAATTATATAGGCCTAATAATTAAAATGGAATTAAAGACCCATTCAGTGATACCAGCGCAAGTGTGAAAAAATAAAATTGTTTATAAATTACTTAAAAGTGAAGGATAAGTCATTCAAATTGTCATTTGGTATTTTTGAAATGATAAATTGGCACAAAATGAAGAAAACAGCAGTACTGACGACTCCCCATGCAAATACACACAGCTAATTTCGAAACTGTCAGTATCTAAATTACAGATTCGTAAAAATGTCATATTTTGTCTAAAATACACGGCTTTCGGCTGAACCACTCGCAGTCTATGTTAGCACATAATATGACAATGACAAAGGTACCAAAATCTGAAAAAACCTATCTACTGTAGACGGCAAGTTCCAAATTCTCTTTAATCTTCTCTTTGATCATACTTGGAAAAAGCAAGAAAAATGCATTAAAATTAAAACAAACAGGACCTGTATTTGGTCAGTGGGTCACTTTTTCTGAATCGTTATGACCAGAGGATTAGTTTGGTGTAGTTTTTGATCAAATCAAAAAAAATCGAATCCCAGGGGTACCAAGTGACTTCTTTGTTCATCTTCTCTCCTTTTTCGTTTATTCTCTCCCTTACGATAGCAAAAAAACAAACTTCTGGGTTTTAGGGCTATTAAACTCTGTTTGTTATTATACGTTCCAAATCTGTAAAATGCGTTTGAAGCAGAATTTATTTCTGCACATTTTGACTGACATCTCATTTGTAGCAATTCTTTAATTCTTGAACATCCTGTACATTTTGTCTTCAAAAATAGTTTATGAGTATGTACGTTTGCTTGTCTGAATCAATCCAAATTCGGAGATAATTGCGTTTCAAGACCTGATGCACAGAATGGTGTCACTTCAACCGATTGTAGTTCTCATCTCATTAAATTTTTCTTTAAAAATAGTTGATCTCGTGATAAAGAAAGGTCTTCTCTATTTACTGACCAATCAGGAAAGAGTTTGGTTAATGTTTTCTGGTGGAATCAGGAATTTCTTCTGTTTTAGGTCTAAATCGGGCCAATGCAAGTACTGCATACCATGGGACTTCCTTTATTGATTTGTGTTTCCATTGAAAATACATGTGTGAGTGCATACAACAGTAAATGGGAAACCGTTCTAGTAGCAAATGTATTGACAGTGGGCATAGGCCTATACCAAGTAAATGTTAATAAATATTAATACACACCTATGACGTCGCGCTATTGTTTTACCGCTCCATTATTTTCCACGAATGGAGCGATGATCACAATAACACGCCATTCGTAAATGCCTTTCTCTTTTCTCTGAAAAGCAAATACTTTTCAGGGAAAAAGTACTGGCATTTACGAATGTAGTGTTAATATCAATTGCACTTTTGAAAAGCAAGTATTTGCGAAAAGTGCGGTATTGTTATCATCACTTCATTCATGCAAAACAATGATACGAAAAAACAAGAAGAAAATGATTTTCATCAATACAATAAATTGAGGAAGCGGATAGCAACATTTGCACAGTATTGTTATGGGACCTGAGACCACATCAGACATAACGAATTACATGCTGAATACGAGGATTGTCCCTATATCTAAAAATAACAATAATTTTGATTTTGTGAAATTCGCGATATAATACAAATTATTAAAATTTCATATTTTTTATATTTTTCCAAATTTAACAGTCCTCGAAGTAAACTTTATAAATCTAATGATATGTAATTAAACTATAGGCCTATGTAGCTGGGATGAAAAGCCGACTCAATTGAAAATTTTACCTTTCATATTGAACTTAAACATTTTTTTCCAAAAAGACCTACATTTTTAGTGTTTTGAGGAAAAAATCTATATCTTTAATAATGAAGGTCACAATTTTCATATGATTGACGGCTGTTCAACCCAACTTCCTACTATTTACTGCATATCGTTAGATTTATACAATTTACTTTGAGGACTGTTAAATTTCAAAAATATCAATTTTTTATAATTTGCCATAAAATGTGTATAGTATCGCGAATTTAATAAAAATCTAAATTATTTGATATCAGAAGGATGTGTCTGATTTGCTCTCAGGTGCCACAAAAAAAATACGCAAAAACGTCGCTATCCGAGCCCTTACAATGCAATCTGTGAAAAGCAAGTCGAGATCAAAACGGGCAGGTTAAATTGTTGGCTAAGTTGTACTTATTATGCAAGATGTATTTTTACCCTCACTTTGGAAAATGCTTATTTAGGCTTTACTTCGTAGGCCCTTTATTTATTTATTTATTTGGACCTTTCTTTCTACGCTTACTGTTTTTTATAACATTTTTTTTTTTTCTTTATATTTTTATACGTTTTCAGTGGCTTAGGCCCTACGTATAATTTGTCATATTTTGGGCAACATTGCTACATATACGTAATACACATTCTGTATCAATGTATTTAGGCCTATGAATCTGTTTATTTTTAAATCGTTCTCTTCGGGCATGTTTAATAATGATAAAAGCCACAGTAGGTCTATTTTCTGTATAATTTTTACTTGTCATTAGTATATCTGATGTTTCATCTGATGGCATTTTGGCATGCTTGAATATTTACATACATCGATCAGTAGGCCTATCCGATACCGTAAAATGGGGTAACTTTGGGCACTTTTCAGAGTTTTTAAACCACTGCTTCCAAACAAAACCAAATATATTTCTAATTATCTCTTTTTTTATGACATTAGGGTTCCCTTCTACACCTTGAAGTTGGAAAAGATTTTTGAATAATTTTGAAAGGGTGCCCTAGGGGTTGAAAATAGCCTGACCAAAGTTACCCCGCATTTGGGGCAACTTTGGTCAGAGTATTACATTCCATGAAGGAAAAAAAATTAAAAAAATTGATCTTCGCTGTATATGGGCAAGGTTTTGTTTTTTGTGACATTTGACCCCTTGCAAAATTAAGCAAGCACGCATCCTTGCTCACAAATATCGATTTTTATTTTGTCTGAAAAAATGTAAAAAATGCTCATTTTTGGTCAAAAATGCCAATATTTTCGTAACTTTCAACGAAATTGGACATGAGCGACTTTTATTTCTTCCAAATATATTTCTTAACAAATTGAGACCAAATATGACTAAAAACAATATTGCTGTACGGAAATATGACCATTTAAAAAATATATTTGAACGACCAAAGTTACCCCGCTTATATACCGAAGTTACCCCCATTTAACGGTAATTAAATATTAGGGACGATCCATTTGATTTCGGAAGGGGGACTGGAAGTTGAGGTGGCTTTTATTTCGCGTGGAAGGCGGCGAAGTTTGTTTTGTTTTTTGCCGACAAAGTTCAGGGACATAATAGGCCTAGGTAAAATGTGTTGTAGTACATTTAAAATTTTCGTACCTGATTTTGGTCCTTCTGCTGCGAATCAACGATATATATCCTCGGAATGATTCCATCACAACATTATCCAAGATAAACAATAGTGTCCATAATTGCATGGTTGTTCCAAAATCGAACACTCGATTCACAGAGAAGAGTATCATTGCTCAGGTATAGCGATAGGTGTAGCTTTCTTGAGGTACACAACTGTAATGACCATTTCATATGAACCTATATGACCTTTTTGCCCATTTTCCTTATTATGCAAAATAGAGACCTAAACGCAACTACTTCAACAGTTAACGCATTAGAAGTGGGCATAAAGAACTATTGATTGTCTAATCACTTGGATGATTTTACGAATCTACGTTTATTCAATTTGTGTAACAAACATTTTAAATCTTTATAATTCAAGAAGGTGGTTACGGATGATTTGAACTAAACACCTGGATCGTGATATGATGGGTATTTCTATAGAAATTTTACATAAAGCTGAGTTGGACTATTTTTGCACTCGCACCTAAAATTTAGTACGATCATTATATTAGTGTATTGTCCGGCATCAATGAGTAATTGATCAATTTGTAAAGAGCAGCCTATTTCAATAACACTCCATTCGTGAAAAATAATGGAGCGGTAAAACAATAGCGCGACGTCATAGGTGTGTATTAAGTCGGTTAATGGCCGCGGATTAGAACGTGAGTGGATAAGAATGGCTTCGCCGCTCCGCGGCTCAGCCATTCTTATCCACTCACGTTCTAATCCTTGGCCATTATCCTATACATATTTGTGTGTCTTTTCGTCTCTGGGCGGGAAAATCCATTGTGCATTTCACTCAAAATTAAAACTTCCTATCTACAAAAACTGGCCAAAATCAAAATAAAACCATTTTTGTGTATTTTCAGCATCGATGTCAAATCTGCCTGCGGCTAAAATTCTTCACAGGTTTTAAATATTTCTTCTATAAAGTTTAACCTTTCAAAAATTGGAAAAAAATTGTTCTATTTTAAGCATATAAATGGCGTCATTATATTCGGTGACGGATCACGTTGTCAATAATAACAATCGATTGATTGCCGAACAATATGAAGGGGTGATCGACTGGAAAAGGTCCCAAAGCCAAGTCCAAGCCAAGTCCAGAGCCGTCGCCATAGGGGTGCGACATGTAACTAGGGTTGGTAGCGCCGGGGCAAGAAACAAAATTGGCTAACCCCTACCCCACCCCAGAACAACTCGCGCGAAATTTTGGACAAAGGCCTACCACTAATTCATTTTGGTTACAGATATATCGGTCTTAAAATGTTCGTTCAATTGATTTAGTCGCTTGGAGGGGCGCAGAATCGATGCTGAATTGGTCAATTTGGCACCCCTAAGGGTGGCGCCCGGGGCACGTTGCTCCCACTGCCCTCCTAGTTACGCCACTGGGGGAGGGGAGAGAGAGGGGGGAAGAGAGAGGGAAGAGGTGGAAGGGGATGAGAGTATGAGATGTGTCTCTCACATCAATTAATGAGGGAGAGAGAGTGAGGGGGGGATAAAAACTACAATAAGTTCGTAAATAGCCCCTATTGTGCCGGTAGGGCTGGTATTGGACCTCTAATGATGTTGACCAAGCGCGTTGAGGTAATGCAAACAAAGAAATAAGATTGACAAAATATGTGCGCATTACATCACCTCATAAGGCGTAGATCCCGGGGATGGGGGATGCAATAATTTGCTTAGGTGATGGTCCATACAATGACGCATGTATGTGGGTTTCTGACCAAGTTAAGGGATCTGGAATGAGCGTTTTGAGCGTTTCGACAGTATTTTTAGGGGACATGAGAGCACCTCAGACGTATCGAATTGCATTCTGAATACGAAGCATGTATATCTGATATCAAATAATTTTCATTTTTTGAAAATCACGATATAATACAAATTTTATGACAAATTATAAAAAATTATATTTTTCAAATTTTTGATATATACAGACTTGACATTTAAATATGGAATATTTATTCACGAAGTGCCAAGACTAATCTGAAAGGGGTCTGCATAAACCGCACGGGTTAAATATTTATTGAGGTGTGTCGAGAGATGGTATCAAATAATTGTTGATAGAAATTGCTTTCCATAAGTTTACATTATGGTTCTCATTACGTAGTGCATTAGCCTAAAATGGCGGATTTAGGGAGGCTGAATTTGAGCTTTGTGGGGACACAATTTCGGACTCTATGCAACATTGTTCTGTTATTATCAAATTTATTGGGGTTTGAGGTGATATTTTCTTAACTTTGTCCGCAATTGGCATTTGTCACAGCTGGATGCACTTGTAATGTACAGTTTTGAATGTGGGAGGAGCTTGTGAAAATGGATTTTGAAAGTGGTACCACAGAGCATACCTTGAGAGGACACTTGGCTCATTTGCATGGCAGTCGGACTCTCCATTGTATTTGTTCATTTGTGTATGGAGAGCAATGGCGACCCTTCATTGTATTTGTTCATTTGTGTATGGAGAGCCATTCTTGGAGCCCATGGGACTCAGGCTAGGTCCTCAGGTAGAGTCAGACGCTGTATATACTAGAAACGCATATTCTTAATTCCGCGTTTATTCAATGTTAGCATTAAATTTGTATTGCCCGGCAGCGCGCGCAATGGAAAAACCTGAATTTGTTACATAAAAAGAAATGAAAATTAAAAAAAGTCGGGTTCCACCTGAGTACATATTAAATGGGTGTAGAAATTGTTCTGAAAATATTAATTAATTTAGACAAACATACGGGATATAGTGAACCTTTGACATGACGCCATGATGACATGATTTTATTTGTCGTTTTATATCACCTAGCTATACCGTGTGTCATAATACCAATATTTTGTAATTTTATATAAGAACTAATATTTTGCATTAATGCGCAGTCCATATGTACAAACGAATACTAATCTTCAAGATATTAAGCTTTAGAAGACTTCAAAATAACATGTCACTAAGCAGGTCATAGGTGCTGGCCTTGTCCTATTGTACTTGTTCATTTGTGTATGGAGAGCTCACTGACCTGTATAGAGGTCAATGGGAGCTAGAGCTTCTTTACGGGCACTATCGGTTTCAGGGCGTAGTTCATTGAACTCAACAGGCTGTTATTTGAAGTGCTTTTATGTTATTGCAAAACGGATCGTGGCGAAAGCTAATAAATAATTCATACCAGGGTTTAATTGATCTGGGATGCGGACATTTCATTATTCGCAAACCACCGGGATTCGATATAGGTTTGCGTTGTAAAATGAAAATGTGAATAAGAGTGTCATCCCCCTGGTGGTACGTCAGAGAATGCCCTGGGGCCAAATGTTATAAACTTACTATACATAAATAAACAGCGTGAGTTCATTGGACAACTGGGAATCCGCGCAGTTGTTTTTTTACCTTAAGTTTATAACATTTGACCCCAGTGGGGGACATTCAAACTTTCTGAGTCCGTACCACTTTGAAGAGCTATAGTTTAAGCTCCTCCCATTAAAAAAAAGGTACATTACAAGTGCATTCAGCTGTGACAAATTTGATAATAACAGAACAATGGTGCATAAAGCCCGAAATTGTGTCCCCAACGAAGCTCAAATTCAGCCTCATTAAATCCGCCATTTTATGCAAATGCATTACATTATGAGCACCATAATGTAAACTCATGGAAAGCACATTTTCTATCAAAAATTATTTGACAAAATCTCCCGACACACCCCAATAAATATTTAACCCGTGCGGTTTATGCAGACCCCTTTCAGATTAGTCTTGGCACTTTATGAAGAAATATTCCATATTAAATGTCAAGTCTGTAACAGTCCTCGCAGTAAATTTTATAAATCTAATGATATATTCTTAAAGTGTATGTAGCTGGGAGGAAAAGCCGACGATCAATTATTATTATTATTACTTATAATCTTTATTCAGGGTAGGCCCGAATCAGCTAACCGCTGGTCTTACCGGGGCCCTGCAATAATACATATATACAAATTTAAAACAACATATCATAAAATATTTAACTTCAACCACCATATCAACATGACATATCAACTCATATTATAACAACAATATAATAAACTCAATATATTGAGACAACCTGCATAAGCACCATACAAAATACAAATTAGTGCTGTTTAAAGTGATGTCTCTTATACATCTCCTTAAAAGAATGCAAATTTAGAGAATTTCTAACACATAGATCAATATGGTTCCATACTTTAACACCACTATAACTAAAAAGAATGTTTAAAACACTCGATATCATAACCATTATTGAGTGGCTAGCTGACCAGAAGTAGCTTGTCTTGTATTACGATCATGGTTATCACTTACAAAATTGAACTTCGTAGATAAGTACTGCGGTGCTAGATTATGCAAAGATTTATATACCATAAGTGCTTTAAAATACTGATTGCGGACTGAAAGCCGCTCCCATCTAAGTTCATTAAACATGTAATCCGAAGGAGTGAAAAAGTCAACACCTAAAATAATTCGCGCACACCGTTTCTGTAATATATCAAGTTTAGCAGTGTCATTTTTAAAGCGACCATACCAAGCTATGTTACAGTAATCAAAATGTGGCTGGACTAAAGCTTTGTATAGAACATTTAGAGTGTTTACATCCAAGTAAGGTTTTACACGACGTAAAAGAGCAATCTTACAAAATACCTTTTGGATAACATTCTTAACTTGCTTATGCCAATTTAATTCATTGTCAATTAAAACACCCAAACATTTCATATTATGCACACTTTCAAGTTCACAACCATTAATCATAACAGAAAGGTCACTTCTTTGCACATTCTTAAGTTTAGCACCTGTACCGAGTAACATAATCTTAGTTTTGTCAGTGTTGAGAATTAACTTATTAGTGTGCAACCACACCATAAGGGCGTCAATATCAGAATTTAATTTGTTAGAAATGTCACTGACATTATCACCATCAACAGACAAAGTGGTGTCATCAGCGTACATGGAAATGCTACCATGCTTAATTACATCACACATATTATTGATAAAAATTATGAACAACAAAGGACCGAGTATACTGCCCTGAGGAACACCAGTATTTACAGCGAGTGATTCAGAAATGGACCCTTTAAAAGAAACTTGTTGCGTCCTATCCGTTAAATAGGACCTAAACCACTTAACAGTGTTCTCGGTAGAACCAATGCCGTGCAATTTATTTAACAAAATATCGTGATTGACTGTGTCAAAAGCCTTACGAAGATCTATAAAGGCGACTCCAGTCAGTTTACCTGAGTTCATATTACCAAGCCAACCATCAATCATATCAGTGAGAGAAGTTTCAGTGGAGTGAAATGGTCTAAAACCTGATTGATGTTGATTAATTAGGTTATGCTCACTGAGATAAGAGTAAACATGCTTATGAACTGCCTTTTCAATTATCTTACTAACACATGATAAAATGGAAATTGGCCGATAGTTGTTGGTGTTATTCAAATCGCCCCCTTTATGAAGAGGCACAACTTTAGCAGCCTTCCAAGAATTTGGAAAAATACCTGTACACAAAGACATGTTCATAATGTAGGTTAGACTGTCTACAATGACAGGCCTGGCAAGTTTAAGTAATTTACAACTAATACCATCAAGACCAGTTGCCTTCTTAGTATTCATACTAAGAATTTCATTGTTAACAAACTCACGAGTAATATATGGTAAATTGAGTTTAGGTATTATTACCTCAATGTCATCACCACAGTCTGAAATAACATCAATACAATTTGGAACATCATCAATATTATTAACACAATTTGTATTTACATCATGAACTTCAACATTATCAATCAATTCATTATCAATCAATTCATCACCACAGTTTGAAATATCATCATCAATATTATTAATACAATTAGCATCATCATTTCCATCTTTAATTTCAACATTGTCAATCAATTCATTAGCAATATTGGCAAAGTAAGTATTAAAACCATTACACATGTCATCATTAGAAGACAAAACTTTACCATCTACAACAATAGATGACGGGTTTGCAGATGATTTAGATGGAAGGATATCATTCAATGCTTTCCACAGTTTATTAGAATTACCAGCACCTTGACTTACAGTATGATTAAAATACTGCTTTTTATAAGACATTGCAGTTACTTTATTACGGCAAACCTTGTAAACAATTTTCGGATTCCCCCTTTAATTTCTCCATTTAAAACTTAACCTCCTGTTTCAAAAATAAATTTCGCGTTCCCCACTCAAGACCCAAAATTAATTTCAGGTCCCCCCCCCCTCATAATGCCCATTCCCCCTGTCGTAAATAACGATCGCTCCCTTAGTCCCGTCACAGATTCTCAAGATAATCTGTGGTCCCGTGAAATAAATGAAGAATAACCATACTATGCAAATCAAACGCCATCACTGTCGAAAAAAGTGTCGATCGGGATATATAGTACGTTCCATGGCATCTTAATGGCGCTGTTCATAAACTTCAGTCAGTCAGTTGAATGTATTTTATGTGTATTTCTTTGTTTTCAAGGTTTGTTTTTCGCCCTCAACGCCACCAATAGAAAACCTTACATAAAGAAACTGTCCATTGTATAGCTGGCGCTATTGGTCTCAACCATACCGCGGAAACATGACATGTTGCCTCAGGGGATCGACGCTAAGTCAGGTACCGCGTGAGCAAACTCAAAAATGCAAACAAAGAAATAAGATTGACAAAATATGTGCGCATTACATCACCTCATAAGGCGTAGATCCCGGGGATGGGGGATGCAATAATTTGCTTAGGTGATGGTCCATACAATGACGCATGTATGTGGGTTTCTGACCAAGTTAAGGGATCTGGAATGAGCGTTTTGAGCGTTTCGACAGTATTTTAGGGACATGAGAGCACCTCAGACGTATCGAATTACATTCTGAATACGAAGCATGTATATCTGATATCAAATAATTTTCATTTTTTGAAAATCACGATATAATACAAATTTTATGACAAATTATAAAAAAATTATATTTTTCAAATTTTTGATATATACAGACTTGACATTTAAATATGGAATATTTATTCACGAAGTGCCAAGACTAATCTGAAAGGGGTCTGCATAAACCGCACGGGTTAAATATTTATTGAGGTGTGTCGAGAGATGGTATCAAATAATTGTTGATAGAAATTGCTTTCCATAAGTTTACATTATGGTTCTCATTACGTAGTGCATTAGCCTAAAATGGCGGATTTAGGGAGGCTGAATTTGAGCTTTGTGGGGGACACAATTTCGGACTCTATGCAACATTGTTCTGTTATTATCAAATTTATTGGGGTTTGAGGTGATATTTTCTTAACTTTGTCCGCAATTGGCATTTGTCACAGCTGGATGCACTTGTAATGTACAGTTTTGAATGTGGGAGGAGCTTGTGAAAATGGATTTTGAAAGTGGTACCACAGAGCATACCTTGAGAGGACACTTGGCTCATTTGCATGGCAGTCGGACTCTCCATTGTATTTGTTCATTTGTGTATGGAGAGCAATGGCGACCCTTCATTGTATTTGTTCATTTGTGTATGGAGAGCCATTCTTGGAGCCCATGGGACTCAGGCTAGGTCCTCAGGTAGAGTCAGACGCTGTATATACTAGAAACGCATATTCTTAATTCCGCGTTTATTCAATGTTAGCATTAAATTTGTATTGCCAGCAGCGCGCGCAATGGAAAAACCTGAATTTGTTACATAAAAAGAAATGAAAATTAAAAAAGTCGGGTTCCACCTGAGTACATATTAAATGGGTGTAGAAATTGTTCTGAAAATATTAATTAATTTAGACAAACATACGGGATATAGTGAACCTTTGACATGACGCCATGATGACATGATTTTATTTGTCGTTTTATATCACCTAGCTATACCGTGTGTCATAATACCAATATTTTGTAATTTTATATAAGAACTAATATTTTGCATTAATGCGCAGTCCATATGTACAAACGAATACTAATCTTCAAGATATTAAGCTTTAGAAGACTTCAAAATAACATGTCACTAAGCAGGTCATAGGTGCTGGCCTTGTCCTATTGTACTTGTTCATTTGTGTATGGAGAGCTCACTGACCTGTATAGAGGTCAATGGGAGCTAGAGCTTCTTTACGGGGCACTATCGGTTTCAGGGCGTAGTTCATTGAACTCAACAGGCTGTTATTTGAAGTGCTTTTATGTTATTGCAAAACGGATCGTGGCGAAAGCTAATAAATAATTCATACCAGGGTTTAATTGATCTGGGATGCGGACATTTCATTATTCGCAAACCACCGGGATTCGATATAGGTTTGCGTTGTAAAATGAAAATGTGAATAAGAGTGTCATCCCCCTGGTGGTACGTCAGAGAATGCCCTGGGGCCAAATGTTATAAACTTACTATACATAAATAAACAGCGTGAGTTCATTGGACAACTGGGAATCCGCGCAGTTGTTTTTTTACCTTAAGTTTATAACATTTGACCCCAGTGGGGGACATTCAAACTTTCTGAGTCCGTACCACTTTGAAGAGCTATAGTTTAAGCTCCTCCCATTAAAAAAAAGGTACATTACAAGTGCATTCAGCTGTGACAAATTTGATAATAACAGAACAATGGTGCATAAAGCCCGAAATTGTGTCCCCAACGAAGCTCAAATTCAGCCTCATTAAATCCGCCATTTTATGCAAATGCATTACATTATGAGCACCATAATGTAAACTCATGGAAAGCACATTTTCTATCAAAAATTATTTGACAAAATCTCCCGACACACCCCAATAAATATTTAACCCGTGCGGTTTATGCAGACCCCTTTCAGATTAGTCTTGGCACTTTATGAAGAAATATTCCATATTAAATGTCAAGTCTGTAACAGTCCTCGCAGTAAATTTTATAAATCTAATGATATATTCTTAAAGTGTATGTAGCTGGGAGGAAAAGCCGACGATCAATTATTATTATTATTACTTATAATCTTTATTCAGGGTAGGCCCGAATCAGCTAACCGCTGGTCTTACCCGGGGCCCTGCAATAATACATATATACAAATTTAAAACAACATATCATAAAATATTTAACTTCAACCACCATATCAACATGACATATCAACTCATATTATAACAACAATATAATAAACTCAATATATTGAGACAACCTGCATAAGCACCATACAAAATACAAATTAGTGCTGTTTAAAGTGATGTCTCTTATACATCTCCTTAAAAGAATGCAAATTTAGAGAATTTCTAACACATAGATCAATATGGTTCCATACTTTAACACCACTATAACTAAAAGAATGTTTAAAACACTCGATATCATAACCATTATTGAGTGGCTAGCTGACCAGAAGTAGCTTGTCTTGTATTACGATCATGGTTATCACTTACAAAATTGAACTTCGTAGATAAGTACTGCGGTGCTAGATTATGCAAAGATTTATATACCATAAGTGCTTTAAAATACTGATTGCGGACTGAAAGCCGCTCCCATCTAAGTTCATTAAACATGTAATCCGAAGGAGTGAAAAAGTCAACACCTAAAATAATTCGCGCACACCGTTTCTGTAATATATCAAGTTTAGCAGTGTCATTTTTAAAGCGACCATACCAAGCTATGTTACAGTAATCAAAATGTGGCTGGACTAAAGCTTTGTATAGAACATTTAGAGTGTTTACATCCAAGTAAGGTTTTACACGACGTAAAAGAGCAATCTTACAAAATACCTTTTGGATAACATTCTTAACTTGCTTATGCCAATTTAATTCATTGTCAATTAAAACACCCAAACATTTCATATTATGCACACTTTCAAGTTCACAACCATTAATCATAACAGAAAGGTCACTTCTTTGCACATTCTTAAGTTTAGCACCTGTACCGAGTAACATAATCTTAGTTTTGTCAGTGTTGAGAATTAACTTATTAGTGTGCAACCACACCATAAGGGCGTCAATATCAGAATTTAATTTGTTAGAAATGTCACTGACATTATCACCATCAACAGACAAAGTGGTGTCATCAGCGTACATGGAAATGCTACCATGCTTAATTACATCACACATATTATTGATAAAAATTATGAACAACAAAGGACCGAGTATACTGCCCTGAGGAACACCAGTATTTACAGCGAGTGATTCAGAAATGGACCCTTTAAAAGAAACTTGTTGCGTCCTATCCGTTAAATAGGACCTAAACCACTTAACAGTGTTCTCGGTAGAACCAATGCCGTGCAATTTATTTAACAAAATATCGTGATTGACTGTGTCAAAAGCCTTACGAAGATCTATAAAGGCGACTCCAGTCAGTTTACCTGAGTTCATATTACCAAGCCAACCATCAATCATATCAGTGAGAGAAGTTTCAGTGGAGTGAAATGGTCTAAAACCTGATTGATGTTGATTAATTAGGTTATGCTCACTGAGATAAGAGTAAACATGCTTATGAACTGCCTTTTCAATTATCTTACTAACACATGATAAAATGGAAATTGGCCGATAGTTGTTGGTGTTATTCAAATCGCCCCCTTTATGAAGAGGCACAACTTTAGCAGCCTTCCAAGAATTTGGAAAAATACCTGTACACAAAGACATGTTCATAATGTAGGTTAGACTGTCTACAATGACAGGCCTGGCAAGTTTAAGTAATTTACAACTAATACCATCAAGACCAGTTGCCTTCTTAGTATTCATACTAAGAATTTCATTGTTAACAAACTCACGAGTAATATATGGTAAATTGAGTTTAGGTATTATTACCTCAATGTCATCACCACAGTCTGAAATAACATCAATACAATTTGGAACATCATCAATATTATTAACACAATTTGTATTTACATCATGAACTTCAACATTATCAATCAATTCATTATCAATCAATTCATCACCACAGTTTGAAATATCATCATCAATATTATTAATACAATTAGCATCATCATTTCCATCTTTAATTTCAACATTGTCAATCAATTCATTAGCAATATTGGCAAAGTAAGTATTAAAACCATTACACATGTCATCATTAGAAGACAAAACTTTACCATCTACAACAATAGATGACGGGTTTGCAGATGATTTAGATGGAAGGATATCATTCAATGCTTTCCACAGTTTATTAGAATTACCAGCACCTTGACTTACAGTATGATTAAAATACTGCTTTTTATAAGACATTGCAGTTACTTTATTACGGCAAACCTTGTAAACAATTTTCGGATTCCCCCTTTAATTTCTCCATTTAAAACTTAACCTCCTGTTTCAAAAATAAATTTCGCGTTCCCCACTCAAGACCCAAAATTAATTTCAGGTCCCCCCCCCCTCATAATGCCCATTCCCCCTGTCGTAAATAACGATCGCTCCCTTAGTCCCGTCACAGATTCTCAAGATAATCTGTGGTCCCGTGAAATAAATGAAGAATAACCATACTATGCAAATCAAACGCCATCACTGTCGAAAAAAGTGTCGATCGGGATATATAGTACGTTCCATGGCATCTTAATGGCGCTGTTCATAAACTTCAGTCAGTCAGTTGAATGTATTTTATGTGTATTTCTTTGTTTTCAAGGTTTGTTTTTCGCCCTCAACGCCACCAATAGAAAACCTTACATAAAGAAACTGTCCATTGTATAGCTGGCGCTATTGGTCTCAACCATACCGCGGAAACATGACATGTTGCCTCAGGGGATCGACGCTAAGTCAGGTACCGCGTGAGCAAACTCAAAATAGCGCAAACAGCGCGAGCGTACACAAAAGAAACTTCGCGCGTAAGATAAGCGATGTCGTCAGGTCTGTACGCTGTACCGGCGTCAGCTGAATTCGAGTACGCTTAGAGGGCACAGGCATGGAAAATTCCAATCTGTGTATTAATAATCTAAGGTCTCAACAGTATGAGAAGCCAGAGATGAGAATCCAATCAGCACTAAAACTCATGAAAATTAATATAATATAGTGAGTTTAGACACAGGTTCTACAGGTTGCCTCTATATAATGACCAGCAAACCGCGTCCTTCTTTCTTTGATCTTGTCCCGGGATCTTGTCTGATAACTTTGGAAGATCAACATACAGCTTTGTTTGCTATTATGCTGTTTCCAGTGGATATTACGCATTGACCTCAACAGTCTGGTACTCTGCCAACCAGCTCCCTTGCCAATTTGGAAGTGAATGCCCATGCCCATAGAGCAGTACTGATTCCCCGGTTGCTGTAAATAAGCGTTGCTTGAATCTTGCGGAGAGCGATGACTTCCAGATCTCGGCCATCCCATTACAAGCTCTCCAGGCTGCTGCTTTTCGTATTTTTACGTCATTTTCTGGGCCCTGCATCCATGCCCCACGGTTGCTGTAAATAAGCGTTGCTTGAATCTTGCTGAGAGCGATGACTTCTAGATCTTGGCCATCCCATTACAAGCTCTCCAGGCTGCTACTTTTCGTATTTTTACGTCCCTTTCTGAGCCCTGCATCCATGCCCCACGGTTGCTGTAAATAAGCGCTGCTTGAATCTTGCTGAGAGCGATAACTTTCAGATCTTGGCCATCCAATTACAAGCTCTCCAGGCTGCTGCTTTTCGTTTTTACGTCCTTTTCTGGGCCCTGCACCATGCCCCTAGGTACTTGAAATCTGTGACCTCCTCGATCTGTATTCCACTGTTTGTCTTGATTATGACACCTTTGTTGTGGTTATTGCCATGATCTTGGTTTTGCTAGCATTCATTCTCAATCCTATATTTCCTACTGATATTTCCTCCTGTCTGAGTAGCTTGTTAGCAGTCAGAATTAATAGGTAAATTTTCACGGGAAAATTTTCTGGATACGTGACACCCATGGGCGCAGACATATTAGCATTATAGAATGTGACCCCGAGCACAGCGGGTGGTCTTCCAATGTATTTGAATAGGAAGAATTCCTCCTTTAAGGCAAAATAAGTAACTTGTCGCAAGTTAAAAATGTTATGGTAAGAGTTTCCGTAGATAAATATTTTTTTCCGTAGATAGATATTAAATTACGTTTTGATGATATTGTGAAGAAATTAAGATTACATGATATTAAATAAATTTGCAATGCACAAATTTCTATCAAAATTGCGGTCAAAACTATTCCAATTCAAAATTACTAAGACTTGAATAGCGAGGTCACCGCCGGGGTCAGAGATCAGGCTCGAGGTTACACTCACATTGATACGCATTGGTCACGTGTCCAGAAAATTTTCCCGTGAAAATTTACCTATTAATGTTGACTGGTTAGCTTGATCTATTTCCTCTGACAGTAATGCTATATCATCGGCGAAATCAAAGTCTGTGAGAACTTATTGACCAATACCCCAGCAAACACAAAACGTTTTCGACATCATTCGCAAAAGGTTATAAGAGGTTGTCAGAAAACGTTTAAATGTCGGGTTATATTATAAAGGACATATTAAGAGTATAAAATGTTTTCATAACCTTAAAAACATTTTTGATAATCTACTGCTCAGCAAACAAAAATGTTTTACAGAAAACGTTTAAATGTCGGGTTATATAAAGGGTATAAAAACGTTTTAATAACATTCCAAAAACATTCTTGAAAACATGATACAAAACATTCTAAACAGAATGTTATTCTGGGGTTGAAAAAATATTTTGCGAAAAATGTTTGCCCAAAATATTTTCAATAACGTTTTAAAAACGTTTTCATGACCTTTATATAACCCGACATTTAAATGTTATTAAAGGTTTTGAAAAAAAACATTTTAAGAACATTTCTGTGTCTGCTGGGTTCAAATATTTTAACATAATGTTATTTAAGTATTGACACAATATTTGGCAAAAATGTTTGCAAAAATAGTTTACAATAACATTTTTGAACACATTTAAAAATATTGTTGTAGTGTATTTTCATACAAAACGTTTTAAAACGCTATCATAACCTTTATATAAACCCGACATTCTAATGTTATTAAAACGTTTTTACCTAAACCAAAAGCCCAAATATAACTTATTTAAAACGTTTTTGTGTTTGCTGGTACGTCTGTTTCTTCTGCTTGTAATCCAAGCCCCGGGATCCAAGTTCCTCTTCCTTACCCTCTATTGCTGTTCTCTGTGCATAATCCAAAACCACTACAAATAAATATGGAGCAAGAGTCTCGCCCTGCAGTACACCAGCTAGTATTTCGAAGAGGTTTGTTTCTCCATCTTGTGAACTCACTTTTGCTTTTGTCTTTACATACATTTTATGCATGGTCAATACCCTTTAAGTGATGCTCAAACTTTTTGAATCTCACCAGATGTCATTCACTCATTACTTTCTCGGATTTTCCTATCAATTTTACTGTCATGTTGCAGCTAATGGAAGCGTCTAGACGTTCGTCATTCATTTAAATAATGTATTTTGCTTCAAGTTGACTGTGTTAACAGAAGGGTACTTCATGTGTTTTGATGAGTAATGAATAATGAATTAATGTTCTAGTTAGTCAACGAGTACACGTATAGCTGAGGTTGCGTGACATTTTATTAGCATGATTAGCAGATTTCTATTCTCTTTCGTTCTCTTCCTCACTCCGATGCCCCTATCTATTTCTCCCTCCTCTCTCTCTCTCTCTCTCACTCTCTCTCCCACTCTCTCTCTCTCTCTCTCTCTCTCTCACTCCACTCTCTGTCGTTCTGTATTTCATTTGCGTCAATATCGTCATTTGTAATGATTGTATTAAAAACAGTGATGAAAATTCAATGAATATTTAAACATTCATTTTAACTTGAGTATCGTCAACGTCTATCTGTACGTTATTGTAACTTGATCAGAATGTCCTCATTACATCGTTATTAGCCTATATTCCAGTTTAAATCTTTACCCCCTAAATGGAAGACATGACCTTATTCTCCCACACAGAGGGTGTAGCTAGATTTCAAATGGAGTCACCCATACAGGTAACTAATCCCATTTGAAATTCACATCCCTGTGTGGAAGATTAAGGTCAAGTCTTCCGTAGGGGGTGTATGGATATCAACCGGAACACCCATTATGATAATTATTATAATCCATTGCAAAATTGGATAAGTGTAAGTGATGAAAGGCATGAGAATAAGCACTGTCAAATTATAAGAGTGAGTTTTACATTAACGGCTCAGATCGACGTTTTCACGTAGTTTTTGTGGGACCTGAGCACATCAGACATATCGTATTGCATTTTGAATACGAGGAATATCCTCCTGATATGAAATAATTTTGATTTTGAAATTCGCGATTTAATACACTTTTTTTTTTTTAAATGGCAAATGATTAAAAATTGAATCTTTAGGAAATAAAACCACATAAATTTTCATTTTGTCCGCAAATGTCAGATAAATTAAGAATGCTTGCACATCTTAATGCCAAATTGTCAATGTAAAAATTAGGAACGAGAATGACTCGCTGTCTCGTTTAAGGGTAACAACTATTTTAAACTGTTTTAAGAAGAATTCAAGTATCACAGATATACTTTTGTAGGTCCTGTGGTTCTTGAGTGATGTTGTAAAAAGGGCTGAAACAACAACACTTTTGTAAAACGTACATAACTCATTCATAACAATAAATCAATATATCAAGCAAGTTTTCAAAGTATTTGATTTGTAGAATGTACTTTTGCAAAATATCAAAGTGTTATTTTTCAACAATATTGTGATTTAGATAATGAAAATCGATTTTTGTACTGCGTCGACCAACAATAACCTCGTCTGCCCTTAACGTAATTGCTTCCAATTTGACAAGTTCGTCAAAAAGTGATATATTCACGCTGACGACGTAGACAATTTTGACAGACTTGAATTTGGCATGCGAGCATTTTTAGTGGCCAAGTTGTTTGCTTCGTCAAGACAACAACAGGTGCAGAAGGTAGTTTTAATTACAATTAAACAGGGGCGTAGCAAGAGCCTCGGGGCCCATGGACAAGGAGCAGTGTGGGGCCCTTTTAACATCTCCTTTATCAGCCATATCTTTGATACTAATAAGTTGCCGTCAAAAATGCTTTTAAAATGCCCACTGTTTCAAAGCTGAAACATCATTTTATTTGTTTGTCCAATCTCATAAATCATCTTGATTTTCGAATTTTGTGCATAATTGCTTTGTTTGTCCCCAAACTGGTGTGTTTTGCTATTTGATTGGGCCAGTTTTGCAGGCAAAATTTTACACTTTTACCTATTTGGGCCCAACACACGATGATTTAAGTGCTAAAAACATGAAAAAGGAAGATGGACAGGGCAATTATTGCTTTACTTTTTCTTGTATTAAGATTTTTAGGGGGGGACGTCCCCCATGGACAATTTAGGAGGGATGAAGACAATTTAATAATTGTTTTTTATTAATTATAATTTTGTACATGCATAGAATAATTTTCATAAATTTTCCGACATACTAGGGGCCCCTTGCTACTGTAAATATCACAAAGATGGAAATGTTAAATTTGAAGAGTATCATTTTGACGAAGTTTATTGAACCTCAATTGCCTTATGGCGAATCTTATAGTACAGGGGGCCCCATCAAGATCTGGTACTAGGACAAACCAGCTATGGACAAACCCAACCGCCTTTGTGTTTAGGTTCGTTAATTAAGTATTCAATTCAGATTAATGTACTTAATTGGAGTTACATGTTTTTGTTATTTTTTCTTTCTCTTTTCCCCTTATTTCATTTTCGCTTTTCCTCGGGCCCATGCGCGTATTTTTTTTGGGGGGCTTTGGTGGCGCGAGCCCTCCCCGGGGTAAAAGCAGGGGGCAGCCAAAACGAAGGGGCAGCGGAAGAAGGGGCTGCAAAAAGAGGGGCGGCAGAAGAAGAAGGGGCGGCAAATAGAATTAGTAAAGATAAAAAGGGCGGAAAAATTTGAAAAGTATAAAAATTTTTGAAAAAATGGTACTATACATCAAAATGTGTTGCTTTTAGGGCGCTACCGCCTATAATCCTTTTTTTTTTTTTTTTTTCTTCACTTTTTCAAACCACCGAAAAAAAATAGGGTCAACCTTTTTGGGCAGTTGAGAAAGGGCCGGGAAAATTGAATTTTCTTCAGCCCCCCGGGCCCCGGGGTAGGAGCGGACACGGTACGCCACTGGGGCCCCTAAACCCTCGGGGCCCATGGACTTCGTCCACCCTGTCCTTCCGTTTGCTACGCCCCTCAGCCATTGTTGTTATGCGCCTCCGATTGGTTCAAAAAAGCGCGTACGAGTATAGCGTCGACGCACACGCGCTGAACTGTGTTATATCGTGTCATATCACACGAAACAATAATATTGCAGGAACATTCTCAATTGTTATATCCAAGCAACAAAAAATATTTTTCCCTGTGAGAGGGCCAGAGGGTTATTTACAACTGTATTAATCAGGGAGGAACAATGTCAACATTTGCTTAAAAGTGTCACTTTATGCTCCAAATCAGATTTTCAGATACTTTTCTTTAATTCGTTCTGACTGGGGTGGTAAGATTAAGGGGTTGGAGAATAAAGAAAAATAGCATGTCGTGTTATAGAAAATAACAGAGATCAGGTATTTTTGAGATTGGATTAAATGGACTATTCTATTTGATATCCATACACGTCCCCTATGGAAGACCCGGCCTCAAAGGAGCTCTAACTTCTTGCGAAAATCAAATCAGAATTTTCACTTTATTTTGATAAATTGAATACTCAGAGAAAATAGCAAGCAGTAATTATAGCGGACAATATATATATAAAATTGAAAATACGTGAAAATATTGTGAGCCCTGTGTTAAGCTTATCTACTATAGAACTGTGTAGGGGAATTAATGTCTGGATCCAGAAATTAATTACAAAATCGTATAAGTTTACAGGAAGAATACTGATTTAAGCTTAGGGACCGATCGTTATTTATGGCAGGGGGAATGGGCGTTTTGGAAAAAATATCGACAAATAATCGCGTTCCCCCCCTCGCGTCCGCTTAAAATTTTCGGATTCCCCACTTGTTTTACCGATTTCTCCATTTAAAACTTAACAATCACCCCTCCGGATTCAACAAAAAATTCGCGTTCCCCCCTCAAGACACACACACACACAAAATTCGTGTTTCCCCTCAAAATGCCCACCCCCGTCGTAAATAACGATCGCTCCCTTAGCTATTTCACATGCTGATTAGTGTATGGACAAACTTTGCGTACGTGTTAAAAACTGGACTTTGTCCAAAATTGAGAGCGCAATTTTTGTGAAAGCAACAATGTCCCTTTATAATCTCACGCATTGCCTGAATGAGTGGCTCTATTTGAAATTCACACTCCCTGTGTGGGAGATAAAGAGATATCTTCCGTAGGGGGTATGGACATTTCAACTGCAACAGCCCATTGTATATCTGGAATTGTTTTGTTTTATTTGTTTTGTCAAGGTCATAACCACAGGTGCTACTTGAAGATATATTTAGCCGAGTTTTACTATTTATAGCCAATTATTGCCAATCCTAAGAAAATAGTAGATTTGTAATATCCTATGCAAATATTCACAGTCCTGCTTTTTAATATAAAGGTGTGTGACATTTGAAATTAACACGATATTACAATTATGAAGAAAGCAATGATGGAGATTGAGTTTCAAATTGGGCTGATCCAGATGAAATCCACACTCCCTCCCCTCTGGCAGACATGACCTTAATCTTCCACACAGGGAGTGCAGAGTCCGGATGTCGATTTTATACGGGTTTACCTGAATGGGTGACTCCATTTGAAATCTTCATCCCCTGTGTGGTAGTTTAAGGTTATGTGTGTTCCATAGGGTTATGTATTTCAACTGGAATAGCCCATTTTGCTCGCAGACGATGATAGCTTACAAATGATACGCAGGTGAGAGAAATGTCATCATGATTGTGGCAGATTATTCCGTGATTTCAATAGCTTCCATTAATTTGTCGTGCGTGAACTATGAAGATGACACCGAGTACTACAAATCCCCCAAGGAGCGTGCTGACTCTCTTGCAAAAATTAAAGCATAGGCCTACTGTAAACATGGTAAAAGCGTATTTCGTGATTCTATCACCCTATTTTTGTGGTATGTTTAGGTAGATATTAGGGGGGGGGGAACCGGTGGGGGTGAGGCTGTGGATAGGATCATGTCCCTTTAAAGTCCTATTCAGTGATCCCAGCAAAAGTATAAAAAATCTAAATTATTTATAAATTGCTTAAAAGTAAACGATAAGTTATTCAAATTGTCAGTTTGGCAAAAACTGAGTAAACAGCAGTATTGACGAAGTTGAAGCCCCATTAAAATACACGTAGCTAATTTATATACTGTCAGCATAAATAATACGGATTCATAAATACCTTATTTTGTCTTAAATACACGGCATTTGGCTGAACCACTAACAGGCTATGCCGCACATCTATGACAATGACAAAGGTACCAAAATTTGAATTTTGATGATTTTTACGATCGTCCGGATGAGCAAATCACAGAATGGGCCTTTAATGAAGCTCATGCACACAGCGTCATCATCCCTATATCTTCGTGTCAAAAATTGCCGTGATAGTACGGCGAATCCACTGTTCTTCAAAAGCTACGCATGGCGATTTTGTTCGAGATAGGCGAGCGACTCAGGCTAAGCATAACACTTACACGATATGAGATACCGCAGCGTTTCTATTCATACAAGTTTATACGATCTGCGCATGCTCAGTTCCCCATATGTTGCCATTACACGAAAATTCGATTTGTTGTCAGGTAAAACGCAGGTTTTGTTTTCAATACACCAACTGGAAATTCAATGCACTCAGCTGCGATTGCTGTTTTCTTTAAACACGTATATTTAACTGCATTTTCACCGTAACGTTTTTAAATCGTACGATAATAATGTGATATATTCAACTGCACCATAGTGAGACACTATACAACTTTCTTTATCTACGTCAATAATAGAATATTGATTTAAATGGAATTGAATACATCTCTACATCTGAGTTTGTACTATATCACTGAGCGATCTAGCGATCGGTTTCTAGCCAATCAGATAGGACTCCTTTTCTTGCGTTCGGAAAGGCGAGGTATCTTATTGGTGAAATGCCAATCGGCCGTCGCTCACCAACGGAGTTTTAGGACGTGATTCATTGCAGGGAAAAATATTTATTTAGAGGCTGTTGACACTGTGATGCAGTCTTAGAATATTGCAGATCTGCATATACATCACCCTAACCATGTCAACATACACACACGCCTAATCCATAAACACACACCAACATATTTTAATGCAATGCATGATATACTTAAAGAAGTTTTTTTTAAGAAAGCCCGGTTTCTTTAAGTCTACTTTAATGCCGAGCTTGCTACTATAACTACAAACACGTAGGAGTCACAAATTTATTAAGCTAGTCTACAGTTTTCTAAAATATAATAATATTCACTTAGACACGTTAAATACTCCAATACACGATACCTTTTTTAAGCACTGATGATCCCTGTTTATTTCTCACAATGCTATTTGTTTGTTTCGGCGTCCGGACATTTCTACGTAGTTCTTTTAAATGTAACCTATTGACCGTATCAAATATTACGTAACTTGTCCTTATGTAAATTAAATTCTGCCCTCCAGAGGTCTCCACGTGGCTATTCAAATGATAATATAAGTGATAGGTATGAATGGTTGTGGAATCGAACTAGAGACTGTCCCTCTGACACTTAAAGGAGTATTTCGTGATCCTAGCATCCTCTATTTATGTCAGTGTTACACGAAAAAAACCTATTCCCAAAATTTCACTTGATTCCGATTTTACGTTCGCGAGTTATGCATGATTCTGTGTATTACACTGCTCCATAGACAATGCGTTGTAATTTCGTTCTGGTGCACCAGAACGAAATTCAAATTCACGATATCTTTGCTAAACGAATTAATCTGCAAGAAATATTTTGTACATAAACATTATGTAGCCAGAGGTTTCCAGTGATATAAAAATCTCAACTTTTTTTGAGAAAAGTGGGGGATGAGGCTGTGGATCACGAAATGCCCCTTTAACTTGGAACCATCTACTTTGCTCTCCATGTACTTTTCAATTATATTGGGTATCAAATTGTTTGAACGTATCCAAAGTGATTAACACCACCAACGTAACGATTTGTTTACATTGCCGCTCAGCTATACCATACACACCGCCATGTAGAGTCCGGCGTTCTTACTTCGGTTGTTACCTCTGCAGCGTGGAGCGCCCACCGGGTTTCTATGGAGAATCTGTGATCAAATCTCTTTAAACCCAGCTTTTACAAAAGTAATTTTTGCCCAACTAAAATGTATGACCTTTTTATGCATGAGGCGCCGCGGTCAATTAATTTGGAAAAATCTCATGAGACTGGGCAGATTCCGGGGGATTTGACAGAGTCACTAGTTTAATAGTCTAGGAACATCCACAAAGTTTTCAATGGTAAATCGGGTGGTAAATCATAAATCATGTACGAACAGCAGCGGGTCCGTTAAAAGGTCACCTGTCAATCAGTTATTCCAAGCATGAATTCCACGCAGGCGCATTACGTTATTTATGGTAAGCATGAAATCCACGCAGGCGCATTGCGTTATTTATGGTCGGGCCGATTTATAGGAATTGTTTGGACGAACTCAAGATGGTGGTGTGCATTCCATACATTGACTTCTCATGAACCCAAACAGAAAAGTGCTCAAACAAATCTCATATCATGGAGATTCCTAAACAACCAAAGCTATTTCTATTTAAAGAAACCGGTATGATCATCTAATGCCATCTCAAGTTGCAAGCGAGTTTCCCGTCACTGCACGTATTTTTGCCGAGTGACGAGGTGACTCTTTCGTTCTTCCATTTGTTGTCACGTTTTTAATGGTATCTATCAAAACATTGAAGGCAAGATAATGAAAGGTCAACATGGTCAATATACTACGAGCGTACATCTTAATTTTACAAATATGATGTAGCTAGATGTTTTCGGTGGTATAAAAATCTCAACTTTTGTTTGGAGAAAAGTGGGTAATCGAGGCCATGGATCACGAACTGCCCCTTTAATTTCGTGGTTGGGTTTGATACCCAAGGCAGAACCTTTTACAAATTTTCATCAGATTTCATGGGATTCTTCCTACATTCTTTTGCTACAATGTTTTAAAAACTTTAAAATGTCAAGTTTGGAATTAGGCACTTCTGAAGCTCAAATCTTCAATTTACCAGTTCCATTTATGGTGACTTGCGGTACTGTAAACGGTATCATGTGAACTCGAACTCAACCGGTTTCAGTATATCGACATCATGTACCCTTGCTTAGGCTCCAGAGTTTGTTTGAACCTCAAGATACGCAGGACCAAAACTAGACATGCATGTTTGGGGGCTTATTTAGGATGCATATCTCCGTGCGGATGTAGCATACATATTTACAAGGTACACCAACACAGTTTTTTTTTCAACTACTCGTTCAAATAACTCTGATGTTTTTATCAAACATAAAGTTACAAATTTCAGATCACCAGATTATCATAATATTGACAGCTACTTCTACACCCACCAGAAAACGTATGTCGAGGGTTGAGAGCCAGAAAACCTCAACTCTCAATCTTCTGCTCGCACAAAATGAGTATAAAGTCGCCAGGACACTATACGGTATACAGTCATTAATTGTGACAAAATTCAATAGAAAACAAAATACGTTGTGGGCGGAAATATTGATTTTTGAAGACCAAAGCAAGGAGCCAACTTTACTCATTTTGTGATAGCTGGACATGGTGAATTACGGCTTTCTGGTTCTGAACCCTCGCATTGTGTTCTAATGGGGATGTAATTGTAGATACCTATCAAATACTAAAATGACAACATCTTGTCAAACAATTTTGAAGAAAAATATTTTTATTTTAGTGCCATTCACGCATAAAGGGTTATCTTTATTTTGAAAATAAACACTTTGAGTCGACAAAAATGGCCGCATCTGAAAGCTTCGGATGTTTGAAGTGGACTCGACTGTGTAAATTCAAGTACACCAATTGCGGATGCTCCTTAAAGATAATCATAACAGTAGAATTCATTCTTCCAGTCTTTCTATCATTAATATTTCCTTTCTTAAAGTATTTCGCCAAGCGAGTGCGGTCCTCAAATGCATCGAGTGTACCACTCGTTGATGTAACTGAACGCACTAGTAGTAGTAGGATACAATAAATAGGCCGGCATTCCAATATCATGAATATTATTCACTGGAAATTTGAACATCGCAACTGCAGTCGAATGTATAAGATTTATTTAACAGCGGTAATTAAATGATAAATTAAAATCACGATTCCTTTTACAAGAATTACATGAGTTAACCCTCGGCTTACTAAGGAAGCGCGGTGTAAGCTGGTGTACTACCACCCCAAATAGATTGTTTCCGGACCGCTAAATTATGCTGAAGCGCACAAATGACTTCACCAAATTGTAAGTCCCCCTTTTGCTATCCAAACGAAGGCGACATCGATTTACTTCATTTTGTGTGTGGCTGTGTGTTAGGCGACCGGATCCCGGACAGATTGTTTCCGGAGCACTAAAACATGCATGCTGAAGCGCACAAATGACTTCAGCAAATTGTATGTCCACCCTTTGCTATCCAAACGAAGGCGAATTTGCTTTACTTCTTTTTGTGTGTGGGTGTGTAGGACTGGTGGGTGTAGGCGGAGGCGATGGTAGTGGGGGGTATTCGCCGTAGAAGTGACGTAATTAATCGGATTAACTACCATAGTAATAGATGAATACAATTTTGAATATATCGCCCTGCACTATAACGTTCATGCGGTACCTATACAATGAACCATATATGTCAAAGAGAGGCTGATCACTCGCACCTGTAAGATTAGTATCTTTGAAATGAGCGGTATTGTATTCAATCTATGTTTGCTGACATACACAGGTGATTAGTGCAATCTGCTTGTAGTGCAGGGTGATCTACTCAAATATTATATTCATCTATTGCTATGGTAGTTAATCCGATTATTACGTCACTTCTACAGCGAATAGCCTACATGTAGGATTGGTGGGGGGCGTGTCTGTATGTGTAGGTGTGGCCCGGGTTGGGGGGCACTCCAACTTTGGAGGTGACGCGTATGTAGGGCTGTTAATACCCCCTTTTTCAGCATCGCTGTCACCCAAAGACCCCATAATATTTTTTACGAACACATGCTCTGTCACCCGAAGACCCCCTGTTTTTCCATTTTTTACCCAAAGACCCTTACAAGTTCAATTTGAACAGAAATTTTCATTTATCACTGATTTTGTTACTTATTTTGAAAAAAACAAAGAAATTTGAAGCCATTTAGAACTAGAAATTCAATTTTCGAGGTTTCTGTGGCGCTGTTTCGGTTCTCACCCAAAGATTCCATTTAAAAAAGGTCATGTTCTCACCCAATGACCCCATATTTTGTACATGTTGCTCTCACCGAATGCCAAAATTCATGCTCTCACCCAATGACCCCTTATTTTTTACATTTTGCTCTCACCGAATGCCCCTTAGTGCGAAAGTGCCAGCCCTACACCTATATCCATTTCAAATTGAAGTGCCCCCGGAGGTGTGGGGTCGGTGTTGGGTGTATAATTTGGGTTGGGGTAGGGGTTGTGTATGTATTGTGTATCTTATTCACAAGTCACAACCGGCGTCCATGGCTTTGTTTACCTGTAAAACCTATACAATACTCTGATCTTGTTCACGAGCGAGACACATAATGTTTATACACACATGTTGTTAAATATACACGTACTTACCTTAAATCCATTATTATAAATTGTTAAGTAGTTTGGTAATCAAAAATTTACCATGCAATTCATGCGTTTCCAAGTCGACAGAAACTAACGCTGGCGAAGAGTATAGCTTAGTGTATCCGTATGCATTGTCAGTAATATCAAAACCAATTTTTCATGATTAAGATCATGTTCTATTATAGTTATTTGTTATATTATAATTTTTTTTTTATTTAAAAAGCCTTTTTTGACTAACATTCGGTAAAGACGTGAAGTTAACTTTCTGTAATTCATAAAAGTGTTACAATGTTCGACCGGACTTAATGGGGACGTTTGAATTATACGTTCACAGCTTGACGTCTAAAAACGCCATAATGACGTTATCAACGTCCGAAATAACGCTGTCACAACACGAATACGAGTTCAAAAATTTACGTATTGTGACTTTTATACGACGTTGCAATAACGTAGAAGTGTTTGGCTGGGTTAATGATATCGTATTACGCTCGTACTTGAAAGAAACTGTACAAGATGTCATTTATCTTTTTCTTGAAAATATAATTTTCTCTGCATTTCTCAAATAAATGTCACATGAATAAAGTTGCATAATGTCAAGTTGGAGAAAATGGACTGTTACGTTTGAAATCCATACACACCCTATTGACGACATGACCTTTAATCCCCCCAGGTGTAGATTTCAGACAGAACTCCTGTCTGGAAGATTAAGGTAGTCTTCGACAGAGGGTGTACGGATTTAAACTGGAATGACCCAATACTCAACGGAATAAACTTTTTTCTGATGTTAGCATAATGATGATTTGCCAAATCCCCTGTTATTTTTGTGCTTTGTGTGCTGGCCATAGGCTTCATTAAAAATAAAGCCCTGGTTTTGAGATATTTTGTCAAAATATCAAGAGCTATCTCTAGAACCAGTGAACCAATACTAGGCTTGTTTGTACTCATTTGAATGCAATTTTCATGCTAGTTCCAAATATGGACATGCTAATGTACAATTCTGATTTTTTTTAAATATTTTTATTTTATTTTTTAATGAAAATTTGAAACTTGTCGTCTGCAGTCGACACCCGTGTGGAAAGTGTTAAAATACCAAACGAATGAAATTGAGTATAGTGAAAACTCTATTGCTTTAAATTTAATTTCGCATCACACGACAAGAAAATGATTTATTCATCAGTGAAATGTAAATTGCTATCACTCTCTCTTTGCTACTGACATGTTTGTTATTTGAACAAGAAGTGAAAAAGCAGATACCTTACATGTGGATCATTTTCTAAGATCATTACATCTACAGTGTACACACAGATATTTTTGTCCACTGATAACTAAACACTAAGACAGAGCCCGATCAATCAAAACCAACGTTAAACAATAAAATAGGTTACTTTCAGGGTGGACAGGTTACTAATCAGCCTGTCCTACGGACTAGTTGCTTTTGCACTGAGTACAGCATCCCGCACGGTGGCTTGAGTCATCAACATCAACTAAAAAAATAGAAACAAATTACTTTTGTAGTTCGATCTTTTGATCGACCATTGCTGCTTGGCCGATCCTTATTATTTATGAAATCAATTAATTGATTGAATTTTTTTTCGCTTACAAAGGAAAAAAAAAACCGGGAAAAATCGCAAAAAATAATATAAAACACTACTGGAGTAAACATTTACACATCACACAGTGTCTTCGACCCTATATCTTCATGGCAGGAATCGCCATGGTAGGTTAAATCCACAGCCACGATTAGCCATTTGGTTCAAACCTTTAAAGCTCTTTTAAACTAATAATTAGTCGAGGGACATAACTAAGGCTACTCACAATAGCCGGGTAATCGATCTTGGTTGTGCGTGATTAAGCTTGTATACCCCATTGAGGTCAATGGTCATCGACTTTTATACTGCCTACAGTGAGTGCAGCTGTACTACTGCACGCTGCACGCTGTAGTCCATAACAGGACCAACGCAATATAAAATGGTCAAATTTTGAGTTCAAAGCGCACGGCCAATTTTCAAAGCGCATTCTAGCGACTATCATATCTGTTCAACACGTATTTCCAAGTTTATGAGACCAAATCTGGTTTCTTGAGAAAAAAATCATGACGGGAGATATTCATCATTTTCTAACCCGGTATCAGAAGATTTTCGTCTGATATCAAAATCGTGCATAGCAATTCACGTGTATCGATCCCGTGTATTCATTTTAGTGTCCCTTCTGCACCAAATAATTATTAGCCAGGCGGTGTCGGTGTGCATCACACAACAAACGAGCGTAGTGAAAAACTACTGGAGAAAACATCATTCAAATATTCTTGAATATGAAGAAATGTGATTTTTTTGTGTGTCGGAGAGACCCACAGTAAATTTCCATTCCAAAGTGCATCAATTTTCATTTGAAGACATGGATTATAAAAACAAAACAACAAAAAACCGCATTTCGCATTTGACCTTTTTGACCTGCTACAGGAAACAAACATGTTTTTTTATGGCATAATATAAACCAGTGTAAATTTATCATTATTTCTCATTAATTAGTTGTTAGTTCATTAATAACAATTCATACACTCTTAGATAGCGCGAAGCAATCAGAGCAACCGTTAGAAAAATTTTGGGCGGGTTGATACACATATTTGGTTCTGTTTTCTAATATTTTTAGTGACAATTTTGTTATAAAAACAGCAAAAATCACGGTTTTTTTTCTTCTCGTCTATGAAATAGGTTAATGAACGCGTATTACTTGTTACTCGAGAAATTAGACAAAATAATGCACTTGCGCTGATGTTGATGCTCGTGCATTAGACGCGTGCATTATTTTGTCTAATTTATCGAGCAACAAGTAATACGCGTTCATATAAACATCGAAGCAGCATCGACGATCGATCCAAAGATCGAACAAATTGGTCCTGGTGCCTTTAAATAAACACACTTCTGACGCTGAAGATACGAACGCGTTATAAAACATCAATCGTATTCTTGCGGGTGTTATGGTGAGACTATATAGACATACGTATTGGATTTCAAATTTAATAATTATTCTTTTGGTTTATCTCTTTTCGCATTATTACGGAATGGAGCTATACTGTATCAACTCATTACCTTTTTAAAAAGAATAGCACGGAATTTTAATATTTTAATTTTTTTGATTATTTTTATAGTCGAACTTTGACAACAAATCTTGCAAAGTAAGGGACCGTTCACAAACACTTGTAAGGGGGGGCCTGATGCAAAAAGGGGGACCTGAAATTTTTGACCCTCCTAAGGGGGGGCCTGAAAAAAATGACCACAAATTTTCCTGGAAAAATTGAGTTTATATGCTTTTCTATGGTGTTGACCCATAATTTTCATGTCAAAAAAAAGGGGGGCTGAAATTTTCGAGGTCTGTAAAGGGGGCCCCAAAAAAATTTCGCGATAATTTTTTTTGCATCAGGCCCCTCTTACAAGTGTTTGTGAACGGTCCCTAACCGCTGCATCGTATTATTTTGCGCTCAGTGTTGATTCAACTGCAATTGAATGTTTATCATATTTCCAAACACACGATCGAGTGTCTCTTTCTGTATTATACAGGATATTCAACATCCAAATTCATTTATCCACGTGTTCTTACACGCACAACAAACGTTGAATTATATTAGCACCTGTTTTACATATAATTTTCCACGAATCGGATAATAAGCTTTGTAAAAAACACAATACTATAATAGAGAGCATGGCGGGGGAATAGTTACAAATTTCAATATTTGTCTATACTACTACTATAATACATGTAGATTATATCACGGACCTTAGTCCAGGTGCGTAGCCAGCATTGTCAGTCCCGGGCGCTTAATTTTTTTCTACAACCATAAAGGGACGCAAAGTTTTATTCTAACCCTAACCCTAACACTTACCCAACCCTAACACTAACCCTAACCCTAACCCTAACCCTAATCCTAACCCTAATCCTAACCCTAACCCTTTCCTATGTGTTCCTATGGGTTATAACATTTTTGCGTCGCGTTATGGTTGCAGAAAAGAATTAAGCGTCCGGGGCGGGGGCAAATGTCAGGACCAGGATAAAACACCTTTGACATCAGCGCTACCCTTTGCAAGAGGGATATTTTGTGATACAACAGTGCGTACTATTCCCCTGCATTCCTGGTATCTCTTTGGCGTTTTTACCCAAGCTAAAGTACACCAATGAGGAGCTATACCATCGGCAACCAGATTGGTATCTTGACTAGAATGTAATACCTTCTTTTTATCTGTTGTACAGGATGCCTTTTGCAATATCGTTTGTACAATTTGTTCCAAATAACCTTCCAATGCCTTCTATAACCTGTTCCATAGCTACATCGTGTTCTTGACTGAATGAAATATCTTCAGGTCCAAGAGTGAACTCAGGGTTATCCACAAATGCTTCTTGGTGTACCTCAGCAACATGAAACATTGCAGTACTTCCCGTGGGATCATCCTCACTGTTATTAGCCACCATCAGTTGTTCCAGGGGCGTAGCAAGCTGGTGGACAGGGTGGACGAAGTCTATGGGCCCGAGGGTTTAGGTGGAAATATAAAGGATAGGGCTGATGAAGGAGATGTTAAAAGGGCCCACACTGCTCCTTGTCCATGGGTCACAGATGCTACGCCCCTGTCTGTGATTGCCATCCATGACATCCTTTCTAGAGTAGATAATAACATCACTGTTCTTCTTCTTGTGACTCATTAGCTCACTAATGTCCGGTTAACGCCTTTAAAAAAATGTTAATCAGAAAAGAAATTTGTTTGAGTATTTAGAAGAGTAAATGTAACTTTATTTTATTGACTTGTCATTATTTTTAATTACCTACAGCTCCATGAAAGTACAACCAGGTTCATTAATGTCATCTAATGGTATTATGTTTAAACAATGTAAATCAGAATGCAAAAACGAATACAAACTTAAAAAATGCGCACAGCTTCCTACAATATCATGAAATTATAGTCTCTGTAAAATGTAATAATCAGAAAAAATATTTGGAGGCTAGGTTTTCACTTCAAATGAGTACTACGCACAAGTGAAATAAGCTTGAGAGTTCAAATTTGGACAGATGCTGTTATTTATCAGTAACTTTGATTTGATAATAAGAAATGATGAAATTTCAGTAGGGGGATGCGTAAAGGTTTTCAGACCAGAACTGGCTTCTTTGTAGCAATTCCTTGTCCCTTTTGTAGTATTCAAAAGATAGATTCTCGTTAGACATCATGGACACTGTGTTAAGATGAAATATTTTGTGCAACAAGAATTTATAAGATAACAAACTCGCACGTAAAAGACAGTAGATGCAATACTTCTTCGCATTTACATGTATGTATATAAGCAACGTTACTGTATGTACAAAATATTTCTTGGAGATTAATTCGTTTAGCAAAAATATCGTGAAATTTGAATTACGTTCTTGGTGTATATGGAGCAGTGTGATACACATAATCATACTTAACTCGCAAACGCAAAGTCGGAATCAACTGAAATTTTTGGAATAAGCTTTTTTTGTGGATATATATCTACTACAAATGTCATAAAAAGAGAATGCTAGGGTCACGAAATACTCCTTTAATACATCAATGCTTAGGTGCTTAAAAGCATGGCGGACTGAAATAATACTATTAAGATTTGTAGAATTTGAGAAAATTGAAAATTAATTTGGCGAACTAAATTACTAAGTCAAGCGGATAGTTAACAATATTGTGTAGTTATTTTAGCGTGTGACATAGACTTCAGGCTATGGACCACAATGACCTCATCCCAAAGGCATAGTCCAATAACCTCAATTAAACAATCATAGTACAAAATTTTGTATACAAATTTTCAAAGGTCATTAAGGGATCTAAAATGAGCGTTTATTGCGTTTCGACAGTATTTTTTGTGGGACATGAGAGCACCTCAGACCTATCGAATTGCATTCTGAATACGAAGCATGTCTTTCTGATATCAAATAATTTTCATTTTTGAAAATCACAATATAATACAACTTTTATGACAAATTATAAAAATTTGATATTTTTCAAATTTTTGATATATAACAGTCCTCGAAGTAAATTATATAAATCGAATGATATATTCTTAAAGTGTATGTAGCAGCGAAGAAAAGCCGATGGTCAATTGAAAATGTTGACCTTTCATATTGAAGATATGGATTTTTTCCCCAAAAGACCCTTTTTTTGGTGTTTTGGGAAAAAATCCATATCTTCAATACGAAAGGTCAAAATTTTCAATTGATCGTCAGCTTTTCATCCCACCTACATACACTTTAAGTATAAATCATCAGATTTATAAAATTTACTTCAAGTACTGTTAAATATCAAAAATATCAATTTTAATGATTTGCCATAAAATGTGTATTAAATTGCGAATTTCAAAAATCAAAATTATTTGATATCAGAATGACATTCTTCGTATTCAGAATGCAATTCGATATGTCTGATGTGCTCTAATGCCCCAAAATAAATACTGTCCAAACGTTCATACCCCAGCCCTTAAATGAATATGCAAATGTATTGTGGTTAAAGAACTGTGCCCCTAATAGATGAGCATGTTGTGGATCCTAGCGCTAGTAGCTCAACAGACAGATAAATTATGAGCTCTTGACATCTTCACTGAAACCACATCATAAATCATGACTCTGTTTTGGTAATACTGTTCACCTTTATAATCACATCGTCATCATCCCTATATCTTCGTGTCAAAAATTGCCGTGATAGTACAGCGAATCCTCTCGTTTTTCAACAGCTATGCATGGCGATTTTGTTCGAGATAGGCCGAGCGACTCAGGCTAAGCATACCATGACTATCATATGAGATACTACAGAGTTTCTATATTCTACACAGTATTACGATTTGTGCATGCTCTAGTACCCCATATGATGTTGCTATTACAAGAAAAATCGATTTGTTTTCAGGTAAAACTGAGGTTTTGTTTCCAGTACACTAACTTGAAATGCAATACACTAATTAGCGGCGACTGCTGTTTGTTGTGTATATGTTTTACTGCATTTTGTCCGTAAAGATTTTTAAATCGCCGTAAAAATTGTGATATATTTAATTTTGAGAATTACAATTATACTTTATAGGTATAAAGGAGCACGTTTAGCCCATCCAGGTGCAAGTCCTATAACACAATGCATATGTAAACTTTCTTTATCTGTGTCAATAATAGAATATTGATTTCAACGGAGTATGGAAAAAATATTTATAATACAGGGTGTTGACACTGTGTACTCCCTGTAATTGGCGTAAGTAGATTATGTTTAATATTGACAGTGACTCAGCATCAACTGCCACACACTTCTGAATGGTAACATCCAGCTATCTCTTTTCCTAAGGTTCGCTATCACTTATTACGAAAAAGGCCCTTTATTCCTAAGGTTCGATATTACTAATAACAAATAAGGTTCTTTACTTCTAAGGATCGACATCAATAATCATGATAATTTCAGAAGAGACAGAACTTTTATGAATATGTGCAAGGTTTTGCGGAACCAATTGTGAGAGGTTGGCTTAAAGCTACTTTTGAATTTTGGGAAGATCCCAGCAAACACAAAACGTTTTTTAAAATGTTTTAAACAGCTTATATTTGGGTTTTATGGTTTTGGTAAAAACGTTTTTAATAACATTAAATGTCGGGTTATATAAAGTTCATGAAAATGTTTTAAAACGTTTTACATGAGAACATACTATATACAAAAATATTTAAAAATGTTTTCAAAATGTGATTGAAAAACATATCGATATGCTAGAATGTTTGCAGTAAGTTATCAAAAATGTTTTTGAATGTTATGACAACGTTTTATACCCTCTATGTCCTTTATATAACCCGACATTTAAACGTTTTCTGGCAACCTTTACTAACCTTTTGTGAATGATGGTTTAAGTGTGATAAAATTCGGTTAAAAGCTGCCTTTTGTGGATACTTCTCCTACAGCCTTTTTTTTAAAGAGCAATTGATCTGCTTTGGAGAACTCAAACTTTTTTGCCGAAGCTTTTATAAAAAATTGATAAGCGAGTCATCTGCACCTTCATAATTATATTGTCAATCCGTTGATGTGCTATTCCAGAAATTAATGATACCCCCTAAAGAAGACATGTAAGTTTGTACCATAAATTTTTGGGAATTCCCTGAATTGTTTGACAATAAAATGATTAAAAAATTGGGAATTCCCAGTGTCCCTAAAGAAGAAGGTGTCTTTTTCTTGGGAATTCCCATGTCTTCTTTAGGGTTGTGAAAATAATAACCATTTTTTTGGGGGGGGGGGGGGTTCCTTAGACCAAAAAATTATGAAAATTTTTGGGAATCCCATGTCTTCTTATTTAGGGGGGCCTTTAATTTCTGGAATAGCCCAATGTGGCAGTTCAAAGGTCCGGATGCAATAAAATATTTTAAGAAAGGCAATTACATGTTCGCTTGCGATTTTTGACGCTCACACTAAGTACTTGAGTTTTGCATGGGAATTCTCAGTCAGAGTTAGATATTTTTCTTTTCTCGTTTTACCATTTGCTTTGACGACCGCGCCTTATTTCTTTTCAAAAGGCTTAAGGCCATTGGTGAGGTTTTGGCGTAGTAAAGGTATTTTCGTAGTGTTGTATTTAGACGATGGATGGGGTGGAGAAGATACAGAGGAGAAGTGCAATCGTGAAGAGTGAAGCAAGATTTGATTGATGCATGTTTCGAACACTGAGATGTCAGTTTGATGTCCTTCGCAGGAGTTAGATTGGTTAGGTTTTAATCGAATTGAGGGTTCTTTGAGCATGTTGAGAGTCACCCAAAGAAGAGTATATGACATACCGTAAACGTTCGCCTAATGGCGCACCTGGACTCCTTTGCCTTGGAGTAAATTTCATGTGCAAATAGAGAGCTCCCTCCTCTAAAAATCCCAACAGGAATTAAGGGTATGTGCCCTTATTTGCTGGTGGGATTTTTATGGGAGGGCACTTTTAGCTTGTGTATAAAATTCCAGATATGTCAAGGGAGCCCATAGCGCCATTAGGCGAACGTTTACGGTATTGGCCTCCATTCGTATCTTGCAAGATAAGTTGCCTAACCTAAAGTTTCAGCCAGGAAGTTGGCACCCATTACCACGATTACAGGGAAGATTGTTCCTCTTTCTCCAGTGGTAGGATCAATTGCAATGTTGAAATCTAGACTTATGCACATGGAAACCTTGAAGCGAGTCCAACAATGGGATCTAGTGTATTCGTTATCTGGTAATACCAGGTTAGTACAGTTTGTCCACTCTGAAGTACAAAGTGACAACGCGCGCGTATACAGCGCGTTAACAGTGCGTAGTGATGCGTCTCTGCTGCAGGTATGCGTGCCTTCAAAGTCGGCACAATGTGTACGTCCGCGTCGGTACTTTGTGCTACAGAGTAGATTGACTGTAGAAGAGTTGTTCTTCTGGAAATTTCGATTGCATAATCTGAATGATCTGAACGCATGCAGTATATTTGCATATTCCGTACCACATGTTCTTATTTATTCACATGCTATTGCATCAGGTTGTGGTGCTTGGACTGTGGCATGTGGTTGTGCACTCTGAGAGTTTTCCATTTTACCGCATGGTTGGGTAAGACAATATAAAACCGATTTTTTTTTCTTTAAGTCCGTATGGACAGTGTATTTTACGCACGTGTAACTATGTCAAATACAAGGTCAAATATACAGACTGTATATGTTAGTTAACATAATATTTTTTGAATATTTTGATGCAGGGATGACCAGTATAGGCATGTGTTGGGAGATTTGTTAAGGGTATACGATGTATTGTTGGTCGAAGCAGCAAAAAAAATGTAGTTCACAGCAACTTGTGAATGGTAGTGAGCTTTAGCAAAAATTGCATTGCTCAATTCATAGCTAGCGTGTAGAAGAATTCAAATATCACAGGTATACTTTTGTAGGTCATGTGGTTCTTGAGTTATGTTGTAAAGAGGGCTGAAACAACAACACTTGTAGAATGAACTTTTGCAAAACACCAAAGTGTTATTTTTCAATAACATATTGATTCAGATAATGAAAATCAATTTTTTTTGGCTGCTTCGACCAACAGTACCTCGTATACAAGTATTCTAAAGCTTTCTCTGCTTGGCAAGAGTAGTGTTTGGTACACAGAGTTTCTCATAAGTATGCTGCCAGTCAAGATGACATTTCAAGGTACTTTATTACATTGTACGCTGATCAAACACCTTTCAAGTTCTAAAATCGAGGCTGCCTTTTACAGTTTGAAATTTGAAAGTTATTAACAATGCATGTGAGGCAAAATTTCTCAGATGTTTATTGGAAGGCTTGAAGCGTCTTAAGGGTAGACGAGGTATTGTTGGTCGAAGCAACCTAATTTTTATGATCTAGATCAATATATTATTAGAAAATAACACCTTGATGTTTTGCAAAAGTTCATTTTGCAAACATGCTTAATTTATTGTTGTTAATGAGTTTTACACGTTTTACAAAAGTGTTGTTGTTTCAGCCCTCTTTACAACGTAACTCAAGAACCGCAGCACCTATAAAAGTATATCTGTGATAGTTTAATTCTTCTACACACTCGCTATGAATTGAGCAATGCAGATTTTGCCAAAGCTCACTACCATTTGTAAGATGCTGTGAACTACCAAATCACAAGAGTTTAAAATAATTAATAACCTTAAAGCAAAATAGTATTCAAGAAGGACCCAGTGACTCCAGACATTCTCAAAAAGATTGTTCTCATATTCGGAATTTGTTTGATATCGTACGCCGGATTTTTACAGAACAATGAATTGATCAATATTCGAGAATGTGATGTGGAGTTCGGTTCTTCCTTTGTCAGAATTTTTCTTTTAAATATTAAAACCGATCAATACAGGAATGGAGCTTGGGTTGTTATTGCAGAGACTAGACTATGCCATAGTCGAATTTTGATTTTAAAAATATGTTATTATTAATAATGATGAACGCATTCCGTTGAACTCAAAATTATACTGATATTTATTAGAATTAAAGTGTTCAATAGTAAAATGGTCATAAAGAGTTTATATAATTAGATGATTAGTGACAATAAAAGTTATATTGAATGCAACTTGTATAATTATAATTGCTCACTATATATTGAGCAATTCTGTGGAATCTACCAGTTTATTGATCGCGAAAGCCCGAGTAAAAAATCCTACTATGTACTTTGAATTTTAAGCAGAACTTTACCCCGGGACTTTGGTCTCTAAAACATACTGTCAATCATACTTGTTTTTCAATCCAATTTAACCGCAACACACCACTGAGACTGAGAGTTCAACTTTCGCGCCAGATCAGACTTGCCGCAAATTCCATAGATTGCTGTGTACGATGTAATTAATTGTAATAGCACGTGCCCGGAGGATTTAAACCATAGCGAGATCTGGGCGACCAATCACAAGCCCCGTCACAAGCCAGATCCATTTAAAGATGCATTACATCATGAACAATTTTAGTTAGGCCAGAAATTGGCATAACTCTCCATAGAGTCCCGTGTTAAAATTTTTTAACCGCAAGTCAAAGTAAGTAGTCCACTTGGGAAGCTAACAAACAGAGGGAGTACGGTGACTGAAAAAATCAGATGTGAAAATCTATCAATTGCACACAAATTAATACAAATCAGCGTTTTACGCTTAAATGTAATAGCCAGAGTAAAATGGGCAAGTGGACTACGCAGAAGTATATGCAGAGACGGGCTCTATAATCTGTCCTGTTAAGACGCTAAACCGGTGCAGGGTGTCCCTGAATGAACTGTATCGTCGGAAACTGAATGTTGTTGGTAGTTTAACGCATAAATCAAACATTGACAAATGGCCACTCCGTTTTTGAACGACAAGAATATTACGAAACTCCCTATTTTCAATCCGTTCCACGGATAATCAATGACAATAGACGCCTCATCTGCAGTGATGCGCAGTAATTAGCACTCCGAATACAGATCATCAAAAGGAAAGGTTTGAAAATGATGCAGTTTCGTAAAATTCTTATATTTCAAGAACGGTGCGGCCAATTTTCAAAATTTAAAAAGTATGTAGGCCTAATAGCTGATATATTCCTCAACCACATCAGTTATTTACTAATGTTTAGTTGTGGCGTTAAAATACCAAACAAGTAAGTTTCCGACAATACAGTTCTTTCAGGGACACCCTGTATATGCAATTAGGGGGTATCACAGACAGTTAGAAATTTAGACCAGTTAATTTTTTCAGATCAAAGAAGTTGAGAGATGGTAAGATGACATATAGGCCTATATAGCAGGTGCAGAGATCGAGAATTATTTAAGGCTAAATCAACAGTGTATCTAATTTTACTACGTTCAATGTCAATGGCACAAATGTCGTCTACTTACTCTAAAAAATCTCAGAAAATGGAAATTTCACTTCTGGGTTTTGCTAATATCATCACCCTCATAAAATAATTGCTTAAGTAATATTGAATGAAGTAGAGATTTATGCCTCAGCATAATTTTCATCATCATGAGACATCTGCGGTAATAATTCCTGCCTATATTAAGTGATGTAGCCAAAATGTCTAATTCACACACTCAATCTAAGGCAGCAGTATAAAAAGCATAGCTAAATCAACAGAATAATTGCTTGAGCCAAGCAGGTGACTTTTGCGGATATTTTTTTTCCATTTTAAAAGTACTTAATATGACTAAGGTAAATGTAAATTGTAAAATGTAAATTTATTTATTATTTTCCATCATGTCGATATACAGACTTGACATTTAATATGGAATACTTTTTCGCAAAATTCCAAGAATGGTCTGGTAGAGGTCTGCATAAACGGCACGGGCAAAATATTAATTGGGCTATGTCGGGAGATGGTGTAAAATAATTTGTTTGACAGAAAAAGTGCTTTCCATTAGTTTACATTATGGCGCTCATAATGTAGTAAATTAGCTTAAAAAGGAGACTCAATTTGAATTCTGTGGAGGTAAAATTTCTAAATTTGAACAACGTTATTCTGATATTTTCAAATTTATTGAGGTTGGAGGCAATGTTAATGAACCTACATGTAAATACCAATAAGTGTTCGTCAGAACTGAAATGTACATGTGATCTACCAGTTTTGAAAGTGGGAGGAGCTTTAAAAAATATTGCTAAGTGGTATGCACTCAGAAAATTTGAATGGTCCCCTGGGGCCAAATGTTATAAACTTTCTGTACACAAAGAAACAGTGTGAGTTCATTGGACAACCAGGAATCCGCACAGTTGTTTTTGCACCGTAAGTTTATAACATTTGACCCCAGGGGGCCATTCAAACTTTCTGAGTACGTACAGCTTTTAAGAGCCCGAAATTGTGTCCACCGCAAAGCTCATATTCAGCCTCCCTAAATCCGCCATTTTAGGCGAATTCGCTACATTATGAGCACCATAATGTAAACATATCGAAAGCACATTTTCTATCAAGCAATTATTTTACACCATCTCTCGACACACGCCAATTAATATTTAGCCCGTGCGGTCTATGCAGACTCCGTCCAGACCAGTCTTGGAACTTTGCGAAAAATATTCCATATTCCATATTAAATGTCAAGTCTGTACGTAGCGCACTAAACAAACAGACCCGTTTCAATTGGTTGAAAATGCAAGTGTTGTATCAATACGTTTATGAGGGTAAATCTGGTAAACTCGAAAGTGCACCTTCATAGTCATATCTCATATAATTTCCCATTGAACAATATCAGCAATGTCTTGAATTGATAATTATGGAATAGTGCGCAATATGGGCAATATGACATTTTCATTTTCTTGAATAGGTAGCCGAATTTTGACCACACACAAACAAAGCGCAGTGATTTATAGTGCGCTACGCACAGGCACAACGCCTAGACGTTAAAGACCCATTCAGTGATCCCAGCGCAAGTGTAAAAAATTAAAATTGTATAATATAAATTGTTTAAATCATTCAAATTGTCATTTGGTATTTTTGAAATAAAAATCTGACAAGAACCGAAGAAAACAGCAATTAAGTATTGAGGAAGTTGAAGCCCCATTCTAATACATGTAGCTAATTTATATACTGTCAGTATATCAATTACAGATTCATGTAAAATGCCTTATTTTGTCTTAAATACACGGCTTTCGGTTGAACCACTAGCAGGCTATGTTAACACGTCTATGACAGTGACAAAAGTACCAAAAGCTGAATTTTGATGATTTTTATCACTGAATAACTGAATGGGCCTTTCATCTACAAGCCACAGCGTCACAGCAGAGTTCAGATTTTCACTAATCAAAGGATTTTCCCGCTCATAGGTTGCCAGTTCTAGTCTGTATTTAATACATTTTATACCCACAGAACTTTTTCTAGACTTGGGTAATTTCAATTACAATGAGATCTTACCAGGTAGTCTAAGTCAGTCCCTCGGGGTCAGTCCTTCTTGTTCAAGTATAATGTTTGGTACATTTTCATTGTTATGCAGTACTTTATGGCGTGATAGCGAAAACAATTTGTGAATACATCGCGCTGCACTACAAGCAGGTTGTAGTCATCACTTGTGTATGTCTGCAATCATAGATTGAATACAATACCGGTCATTTCAAAGATACTAATCCTACAGGTGCGAGTGATCAGCATGATATGGTTCAATGCAGAGGTACCGCGTGAACGTGCAGGTGCAGCGCGGTATATTCAAAAATTGTTTTCACCTATTGCTATGATAGTTAATCCGATTATTACATCACTTCACCAGTGTATGTTTCAAAAAAATTTGTTTGTAGATCAAAAGATATTATTGAGAATCTAATCTATAATTTGGTTTGTGAAGCATCATTTACTAGTAATTTTGTGAAAATTAGCCATTTTTTTCCCAACACACCATCTATGAGATGATATCCAGAATAGCCCGGAGTTTGTAGGATGACATCATCTGCATTTCCTGCAAGTCAACTGAGACATCATAATACGAAGTGAGTAAATATATCTTATTTATTGAAATATTTATTTGCTTGAAGTGCTTTGTTTTTATGTAATTAATCATCCAAACATGATTACTGATGATTAAAAGTGAATATTTAACTTCAGCTTGAGATATGTATGCATACAAGTAGTTGTGCATCTAAAATATCGTCACATTTTATATTGGAAATCATTGGAAGTAATGTTAGTTTTAATTTCACTTGAGAAATGAGAAATTTATCATGGAAACAATTTTAACAGTATAATTGTTTGTAATATTATTTGAACATGTTGAGTTGAGAACCTGTTGAAAACTTTCGTCAATCACTAAATAATTCAACTTGATCAGAAAAGATGTTTCTGAATAGTGATTTTCGAAATGTTATTTATTTGGTGAAAGACAGTCACAATTCCTTTTATTTTATTTTCTAAATGTATTTTGGACATTGCAAATTACAAAATTTTGTTTATTTTACTGAAATCATTTTGCAGTTCTCGACTTTTTCACCGAGGTTAAATTGACACCACCATTGAATGTGTACAATACTGTTGTATCCATGGTAGTCTGGAGTGATGGTTTTCAAACACATCCAAGAACATATTTCATGCGAGTATTTTTTTTTTGGGGGGCTTTGGGGGCGCGAGCCAAAACGAAGGGCGGCGGAAGAAGAAGGGGCGGCAAAAAAGAAAAAGAATTGGTAAAGAAAAAAGTATATAAATTTTGAAAAAATTGTACTATACATTTAAAAATGTGTTGTTTTAGGGCGCTAGCACCTATAATCCTTTTTTTTTGCTCTTCACCTTTTCAAACCAGCGAAAAAAAATTCGGTCAACCTTTTCGGGCTGTTGAGGAAGGGGCGGCAAAATTGTATTTCCCAGCTGAACCTGTTTAAAAACTGGAATGAGGACTACCCACAATATTGGTTCATACATGTGGGTCCCATATGTGTGAACCGAATTTGGAGTGAACTTCATCAACTTGTGCCAAAAATGGTCGGTATCAACTTTATTGAACTTAGATTTGAGAAGGACCATATATAAATAAACAAGAAGTCAGCTTTATTTTGTTGGATTGTAAAATAATATACTTATGTTGAATATTAGTCATCCACTTATGAGATAACTTGCTTGTGAAATATTATTGAAATAATTTTATCAGCGGATATAATCGTCATGATTTGTAAATTTGTGAAATATTATCAGCGTATCCGATAAGAAATCGATTTGCTTTAAACAATCCCATCTAAAAACGTTTTAGTGACGTTTCGCTACGCTAGCATGCTTAGTGGTTTCTCCAGCCTGATGAAACCACTAGCGTAGTGGTGAAGCGTCACTAAAATGTGAGTAAATCACCTTCGTTTTTAGATGGAATTGTTCATAGCGAACAAAATTCACTATTAACAGAATGGTCGACTGCTGATCCGTCGGATAACGCTTTTTCAATGGGAAATGAACTTTGCTGCTTGGATGATGTCACGATGAGGTTAGCATTTATTTCGTATTGAAAAGCGTGTTCCGACGGATCTACACTCGACCAGCCTCTAAAATCAACATTCCGAATGAACTTGTTCAAAGACAAAAATCGATTTGTGCTTTGAACTTGTTCCAAATTAAAGCACATTTTTTGTATTAATATTTCTCACAATAGAGATGTGATAACTAAACAATAATAATTGGTATGAACTAGTTTTTGAAACCTATTTTGGTATTTGATTAATCCAGCAAGTAACTTAATGCATTAATTGTCATAACATATGCAAGAATCCCAAGCACACCATAAAGTGGTTTTTTTTGGCGGTAAACATTAATAGTTGAGTGTGCGACTTAATTGTTGAAGCCTACAATCATTAATTTTGCATATTTAATATAAGTGATTTGTTTTTGCTGCAACTGTTGTTCATTTAATGTGAACTAGTGAAAGCTTACGTTATTAGTTGAATTTAATAGTTTAAGGTGGTACTACACCCCTTGATAAAGTTGTGCCTATTTTTGCATTTTTCTCAAAAACTTATAACACACTGGTAATCATGATAATAAAAGTTATGTATATTATAGGGGCAAGGAATCTAGTTACTAAACTGGAATTTCAGTGACTCAAGACAAGTAGTTATTGATATATTGATAAAAAGTTGGTTTTCCCTCCTTTTTGACTGTAACTCCACAACTGTTGTCTGTGCTGAAATGAAATAAAATTTCCAGTGCAGTAGTTGTAGTCCTTGCCCTATATTCATATCTTACTTGTCACCAATGCGCTATAATTTTTGAGAAAAATGCAAAAATAGGTAGAAAATTGGCCAGGGTGTAGTACCACCTTAAACTTACTGCAATTTCTACATGTTTTTGAACATATAGGTTATTGTGATGCATTAAACGTTGTACACAATAGAGCAATTGAATAATATATTGACTTTAAAGATGTAATCATATTTAATTGGATATTGATACCTATTATAAGATTGAATTTGAATGAATATTGAATGTAAATATTAAATTATTATTTTGAATATATTACAACATAGTAGAGTGTATATCATTCTGTGTCCAGTATTCTACTGCTTCATTATATTGTGTTCCGATGAACACTCTTAGTCACTTTGCACCCCTTGTGTGTGACACTCAGCACACTTTACAGGTTTTCGACTCCATATCATTCCATAAACCATTAAACAAAACACAGGGATTTGCAGCTAAGAAGCGCACACCCTAGACATTCCACAATTGACCTTCGCAGCCATCAGGATCAGCTCCCCGAGTTTTGTACGGGTTAGAACGACATTTCTCATTAATTTGTAACACGAGAGCGTACCAACCACCGCCCGGTTTTCGAAGCCTCAACTTCAACCGCACCATAGCCCGGATTGAGCTAACTTACAGTGGTCTTGTAAAACAATCATGTATTCATTATTTATAAATAGCTATTTATAAATCACTATGGGGTACATAGGCGCAGCCATTACACAACATTGTATCAGCAAAGAGTATCTTAACGCCTTTGTTCGGTAAAACACACCAAATTTTGAACGACAAGTTGCTGAAGTCAACTGCCTTATCATTGAAAAGTACAGGAACACCACCCACTGTGCTAGAGGTCAACTCTCCAGACATATTGGCGCCGAGCCATAATGGCAACCTCCATTTCTCTCTATCAAGAATTTATATATATTGATATTTATAAATAAGGAATACAGCCTACAGGACTGTAAAAGTAACCGGTGTCGTGTTATTTTCGCGCAGTGTTGATTCAACCCCCGGGGGGGCACTCCCCTTGTGGCCTGTACACCATACGCGAGAATCCACTTTTGAAACGCACCCTAAACAAGGATTTAACCCTTGACTAAAACGACACCCTAAACAGGGATTTCATTCCTAACATCAAATTTCATACCCTAAATTTCATTTCCGCGTATTTAGAAATTGCAATTTTGCTACCCTTTTTTCCCAATTTTTCATGTTTTTGACACCCTAAACGCGATACGCGCGTATCGTGCCTACCCACGAAAAACGACCCTTTTTACGCGTTTTCATTATCACGGATGGTGTACAGGTCACAATGGGAGTGACCCCCCGGGATTCAACCGTACTTTAATATTTTATCATTATTTGCTACCACTCGATCGTGTCTCTTTCTGTATTTTCAAAAGTCATGCATCAATGTCAAGTTCACACACGCATAACAAACGGTGGAGTTATATTAACATATGTAGTACACAACATCTCCCACGAATCGGATATAATATAAGCTTTGTAAAAAAACACAATACTTTAATCATAGAGAGTACATCGTAGTTTAAAACATTTGCAATTTTTGTTTAGCAAAACATGTACAATATTTTATGGTTCTTAATATATTAATAATATTAAGATCTCCAAAGGTCATGGGTTCACTCCCAAGAATCGTCATCATCTACGTCTACAATAAACGGACTTCCAGCAATATCATGTCCATTCACGGTCGCATGTAACAGATGATATCTCACACAACATGCTGAATACAGTATTTCATATGTACCATCTTCTTTATCTTCAACCTTACAGAACTGCTTATCATATCTGGACCAGGATAAAACACCTTTGACATCAGCGCCACCCTTTACTAAAGGGCTATTGTCTGGTCCAACAGTGCGTACTATTCCCCTGCATTCCTGGTATCTCTTTGGCGTTTTTACCCAAGCTAAAGTACACAGATGAGGAGCTATACCACCGGCAACAGGAGAAGTACCTTTACCAGAACACGGTACCTTCTCTTCATCTGTTGTACAAGATCCGTCATTTGCGATATCATTTGTACAATTTGTTCCAAATAACTTTCCAATACCTTCTTTAATCTGTTCCATAGCTACATCATGTTCCGAACTGAATGAAATATCTTCAGGTCCAAGAGATAATCCAGGGTTATCCACAAACGCTGGGTTATCTTCCTGGTGTACCTCAGCAACATGAAGCACCGATGTACTACTTCCCGATGGCTCATCCACTCTGTTATTGTTACCCACCTTCTGTTGTCCTGACGCCCGAGACGCCGTCTGGGCTTGATACAAGCCTTTCAGACCAGAACTGGTTTCTTTGTAGCGTGCATCCAGCATTTCATGAAAGTTCTGCACGGTATCACGCAATTCTTTGTCCCTTTTGTAGTATTCAATTGATAGATTCTCGTCAGACATTGTGTTAAGATGAAATCGTATTTGCAACAAGTTAAATCACAAACGCTCACGTGAAAGGCAGTATTAATTCTTTCGCATTTACAAGTACCGTCACTGAAGTATGTAGCACAATAAAATGAAACTTCCGTTTATAGGTTAATACAGGACGTAGTAGCTTACAATGGTGGTAAATTGAATTTACATATCCAATCCACTGCTTTGTATCGTAAAGCACGCTTAATGTCACCAGCAATATAAACTCAACGTATCTGACTTAAAACATCTATGCATGCGAACTAAAATAACGCGGGAATTGAGATTTAATGGAGAGCCACTAATGTAAATGTATTAGTTAAGTGAATAGATAATAACATCGTGTAGTGCGTTTACTGGCTAAGCTGCTCAACAGGCAGATGCATCTCGTGATATCTTCATGCTTCGCTGATACCGAGTAACATCATAAATCATGCACTGTAAAGGTAATACTGCTTACTTTCACTTTACATCCAATCTGGCTATCCAAACCGGGCAAATAAGCACGGCAATTCCCTGGAAACATGGTGCGCCTGTCGGGTTTAATATTATGTTCTCAAACTGATTACAATTATTTTGCAAGCGATACTGATTGCAAAATATCAATTACATACAGGGTGTCCCAGAAAAATCAGAATCCTCATTGCGCCCTCTTTTTCTCCTATTCTCCTATTATATTTTGGCATGTATTTTGGCATCTAAAGAAATGTACCCGTTTTTCACTCTGTCCACGGATAGCAAACACTAAGAGTGGTTGAGATGGGTCATGCTTTGGAGTGGCCTGCAAGATCACCAGACCTCACAGCACTTGTTTTTTCTTTGTGGCAAAATGCAAAGCAACGTCTATGAACGAGGACCATCAGCTAGCCTCCAAGATATTTGCAAACGTATTATTGCTGCATTCGCAAGTATCAGGCGCATGATACTCAACGTAATGGATGCAAAGAGGACCAAGGATGAAACCTGTATTCACCAAGGAGGCAACCAGGAAGAAGGAAGAGCAACACAGTAACCATTATGAGACACAGTAACAATATTGAGAGAAACCTACAGTATTCGTTATAGCAGTGATGTCATAATCGGACTAAGTACCATAGCAATAGATGAATACAATTTTTGACTATATCGCCCTACAAGCAGGTTGCACTCATCACCTGTGTATGTCTGCAGTCAAAGATAATAATCTTACAGGTGCGAGTGATCAGCATGATATGGTTCAATGCATAGGTACCGCGCGAACGTTGTAGTACAGGACGATATAGTCAAAAATTGAATTCATCTATTGCTTAGGTAGCCTAAGCGTTACTTCTACGGCGAATACACACTACATGTCTACAAGTGGTGTAGCCAATAATTGCCTTAGTGAAGCAAGAAGTGAATTAGCTAGATATTTTTATATATTTTTTCGAATTATTGCTTATCATGCAAGACACCAGCAGTAAATGTCTAGGTCAGCTCTATAACTTAAGTGGTGTAGCTAAATCAACAGAATAATTGCTGAAGTCGAAGTCAAGCAAGTGCCATTGGCAGCTAGATTTTTTTTTCTTCAATTTTTCTCAAAAGTAGTATGACTTTAGGCAATTCTTTTATGAGGATGACGATATAACAAACGGACCCGTTTCAGTTGGTTGAAAACGTGTTGTGTTACTTGTGTACATCAGTTGGGAAATCAGTACGATTATGTGTGTATTAAGGGATCTAAAATGAGCGTTTATTGCGTTTCGACAGTATTTTTATGTGGGACATGAGAGCACCTCAGACCTATCGAATTGCATTCTGAATACGAAGCATGTCTTTCTGATATCAAATAATTTTCATTTTTTGAAAATCACAATATAATACAAATTTTATGACAAATTATAAACATTTGATATTTTTCAAATTTTGATATATAACAGTCCTCGAAGTAAATTATATAAATCTAATGATATATTCTTAAAGTGTATGTAGCAGGGAGGAAAAGCCGACGGTCAATTGAAAATTTTGACCTTTCATATTGAAGATATGGATTTTTTCCCCAAAAGACCTAATTTTTTTTGGTCGGCTTTTCATCCCACCTACATACACTTTAAGTATAAATCATCAGATTTATAAAGTTTACTTCAAGTACTGTTAAATATCAAAATATCAATTTTAATGATTTGCCATAAAATGTGTATTAAATTGCGAATTTCAAAAATCAAAATTATTTGATATCAGAATGACATTCTTCGTATTCAGAATGCAATTCGATATGTCTGATGTGCTCTATTGTCCCAAAATAAATACTGTCCAAACGTTCATACCCCAGCCCTTAAAGCAATCATGTAAACTCGAAAGTGCACCTTTGTAGTCACATTCTTCTTTGATGTATTAATTGTGCTCTGGTGTACAAATGTCACCCTGCTCTGACAATCTCATTTATGTTTACACGCTAAGGCATATAGACAGATTAAGACGATTTTCATCAATACCTATCTTTTTTCTTTCCTCATGGACTCAAAATACAAAATATCTCTACCTACTAAGTGCTTTTAAACCATTTTCGTATGTTTTTACTGTTACTAATGCTTTTTGGTACTAATATTACAGGTGCGAGTGATCAGCATAATATGGTATAATGCATAGGTACTGCGTGAACGTTGTAGTGCGGGGTAAACTCAAAAGTGCACCTTTGTAGTCAAATTCTTCTTTGATGACTTAACTGTGCTCTGGTGTACAAATTCAACCATGCTATGACAATCTCATTTATGTTTACAGCTAAGGCATATAGACAGACTTAAGACGATTTTCATCAATACCTATCTTTTGTCTTTCCTCGTGGACTCAAAATACAAAATATCTCTACCTACTAAGTGCTTTTAAACCATTTTTGTATGTTTTTTTCTGTTACTAATGCTTTTTTGTACTAATCTTACAGGTGCGAGTGATCAGTATGATATGGTTCAATGCATAGATAATGCGTGAACGTTGTAGTGCAGGGCGATATAGTCAAAAAGGAATCCGGTAAACTCGAAAGTGCACCTTTGTAGTCACCCAGCAAACACAAAAACGTTTTTAGAACGTTTTAAGTAAGTTATATTTTGGCTTTTGGTTTAGGTAAAAACGTTTTAATAACCTTAAAATGTCGGGTTATATAAAGGTCATGATAACGTTTTAAAACGTTTTGTATGAAAACACACTACAACAATATTTTTAAATGTTTTCAAAAATGTTATTGTAAACTATTTTTGCAAACATTTTTGCCAAATATTGTGTCAATACTTAAATAACATTATGTTAAAATATTTGAACCCAGCAAACACAGAAATGTTCTTAAAATGTTTTTTTTAAAACATTTTATTAACATTTAAATGTCGGGTTATATAAAGGTCATGAAAACGTTTTTAAAACGTTATTGAAAATATTTTGGGCAAACATTTTTGCAAAATATTTTTCAACCCCAAAATAACGTTCTGTTTAGAATGTTTTGTATCAAGTTTTCAAGAATGTTTTTGGAATGTTATTAAAACGTTTTTATACCCTTTAAAAAACCCACATTTAAACGTTTTCTGTAAAACATTTTTGTTTGCTGAGCAAAAAATTAACAAAAAATGTTTTTTAAGGTTATGAAAATGTTTTATACTCTTAATATACCCTTTATATAACCCGACATTTAAACGTTTTCTGGCAACCTTTTATAACCTTTTGCGAATGATGTCGAAAACGTTTTGTGTTTGCTGGGCACATTCTTCTTTGATGTATTAACCATGTTAACTGTGCTCTGTTGTACAAATTCCACCCTGCTCTGAATGTAAACAATCCCATTTATGTTTACACGCTAAGGCATAGACAGACTTAAGATGATTTTCATCAATACCTATCTTCTTTTTTCTTGCGAATTATGAAGTACATAAATATGTTCATCACCTCATGGACCCAAAATACAAAATATCTCTACCTACTAAGTGCTTTTAAACCATTTTAGCATATGTGACCCGGCAGCACAAACGAGCCGTAAATTCCCTAAATTGTATTCTGAGTTATGGTGTAAAATGTGTACGAAGGTCGTATTCATCGGTCACTTAAGCTGGCGCGACATCTGTCTTATTTTGATAGTCACAACACCAATCAATAATCCTATTATTGAAGTGGATAATAAGCTTCTACCTTAGATGGCTATAGAACTTTTAATAGCTCTGGTCTTTGTTTGCTTTTGCTAAATCCTTTTCAAGTGGTGGGTTATTTGTATAGGTATGCATAACCAACAATTAACAATGAGCGAACCTTCTTAAACCTCGTTGACTTGGGGATGATTTGAAATGACCGCCAATTATGACTGTTTGATATTTATTGCCAGCAATGCGGAAAAAGAGACACACATAGAAACGAAAAAAGCTATAATTTTGTTGAAGGAGCAAAGTTTAACTAACCATAACTCCGCTTCTGGATATCGTTTGAAGTCAAATGATATACCATTTTTAAGTTTATGATGTTTATTTTTTAAACACGAAATAAAACAAAATTGACCGGGGGAGGAATTTACGGCTCATTCGCCGTGGACGGTCACATATATGTTTTGTTTATTGTTACTCAGGCTTTTTGTTTACTGCGACAAAGGAATTAGAGTAACTCAGATGTGTAATTCGTAACAAAAGATAATGTATGTTCTAGTCAAGTAGAATACTTGAATAGAATAAATTATCTTTTGTAATGCCAGCTTTACAAAATGTGCTTAGTGACTAAAATAATTTCTTCCATAATGAATGCAAATTTAATAATCTGTAGTTTCTATCATGTGTTGTCTGGCAAAGAGACTTCTAAGGCTATAGTTCATCATAGGTCATATTTATGGTGTGATGTGCCCTGAGTAATTCAATCTTTATTTACAATCATTTAAAGAGGAAGCCCCGCCAGAGCAGTTCTTCTGGGGTGAACCAAACCTGCCTGGTTATCAAATTAATCAGTGACAAGGTTATCTCTGAATTTGACAGGTGCTAATTGATCTTTTAATGTTATTGCATCAATTAGCACATGCCAAATTCAGAGATAACCTTGTCACTGATTAATTTGATAACTAGGCATGTTTGGTTGACCCCAGAAAAACTGCTTTCGCGGGGCTTCCTCTTTAAAGATATGTCATGAGAGATATGAGACCAGGGAAAACCCTTGGTAGTAATCATCATGTAAAAATGTGTGTGTTATGACATGTTTTAGGGGAAAGCCCTTTGGTTACTATGGTTACAGTAAACAAATTCAATCAGAGTTCTTAATAATCATGGAAAATCCGCACTATACGTCAGAATGTTCAGTGCATTGCCTAATGCTATTTTGGAAAACCCCAGTGCTAAAATAAGTGAATGTGACAGAATAGTCTAATATTATTATTTTGTTTGTGAGTATAAAAGGTGAAAGAAATTTAGTTTGATCTTTGCACAATATGAAGAGAGTTTGTAAGCTCTCTATGTGTTGGTCGTCGTGCTTCAAAAGGAGATACATATTTAATCAGTTTGTATTATGCGCTATTTTAATACAGCAACGAAGAAGATTTTGAGTCCACGAAGGTGCTCCTCCTCCCCAAAGGATTACATTTCTTCTGTCGACTTGCTGGAGTCTGGCTTATAAAACAACACAGCTGTCAAAGTGGATCAGTTCAGAAAGAAGCATGTTTCCTGGAGAAAGAGAGTGATTGGCGAAAGAAGCATCATTTTTGGAGATTGTCATCTGTGCGAGTAGTTGAGTAGCATCATTTCTGTGCGAGGATTTTAGACGCAAATGATATATAAATGCAGGTGTACAATGGACTTCGCTGAACAGTGATTTTCGCAGGATAAGCGAAAAAGGATATATTGACGAATCCATCGAGCCAAGTCAAGGTCAGGAGTTGGTCGGCCAATATATTTTCCCGCATGCACCAAACAGGTGTTGTGAGTGCCCAATAGGGTGGATTAAAGCCGCTTAAAATTCGATGTTAGAATATTTTGTGTTGTAAACTGTCATCATTCTTTTGTCTACGTGTAACACGAGTGATAGAATGCAGTTTAAAATACCCTCCAAGGCCGCATCATTTCACATTTTAGGTGAGATAGAGCCGACGGGGACCCAGCTAATGGCTGCCATTGAGGTGTAAACGTGAAATTGTTTACTTTATTGTTCATGTATCAATCATATTTTACTTTTAATTAAAGACTTAGATTTTGTTAACTTAATGAAATAGAGTATTATTGTTGTGCATTCGTGTGAATTTGGGTATAAGGTGATTTTGACCTTGAGTCATTACGGCTCGTAACAATAGGTCATCCGTTTTGGACAACATGTGATATCATAATGAGGCATCAATTTTGATATTTGGTCTAGTTTATCTTTTATTGAATACAAATGGCATATGTTGGATATAATAACTTATCTTAAAATATGTATATACCAACAAAATAAAAAAAAGTGAAGCTTATGGAACACTACCTAATCTGGTGACGTGGTATTGGTGACGAGAAATGCTAAATGGCTAATTAGGTTTCTGTGAAATAATGTCGCCGGTTAAAAATACAAATACAAATACAAATTAAAAACCTCGCGTCGAGGTTTTGCCAAGTTTTAAAAATAACGGTTACTTTAGCAAAACGCGACGAGGTTTATTTGCCCGTAAGAGAGCTCTATTGTTCCGCTATTGTATCCGCTATTGTATCCACTATTGTATTCTATTCATAAAAGCTACTGCAAGAATCGCGGCAATCCCTGATATCGCTGGTGTCTACCGCCGGCGTTTCGTATTTATTAACATTCAAAATGATCCGATACTCTTACATTTATAGACTTATTAGTGCTTTTTATATAATATTCAGAAATTGCAATTATGAAAACTACAAACTTTGAAAGTGAAAATATATTACCATCGAAAATATATCATACTTAAATTCTATAGAATCTATAGAGGCATTGCATGTGACGTATCATCCCGTAAATATGGCAGACTACTCAAATGCATTCAACAAAAGCATGATTGCAATCTACCGTGACAGTTCGTCTCACACACATAACCCTGCACTACGATCAAATAGGTTGATGACAACATTTGATTGAATGGACTGTACTCCGCCATAACTACGGTGAAGGACACCGGTTCAAATCCTTTGTTTGGAGCCAATCAATAATTTCATGCAGGGCCTCTATAGACCACTTGACATGTGACGTCATTGCCCGGCAGTATGCGCACGCATTATGGTATTTTCCATTGTTCTTTGCCCTGCAGTGTGCGTGCGCATCGTAGTCTGCTCAGGGCATGTGTATTTTAAATCTCCCACCACATTTCATAATAGTACAAGAAAGCCATTGAACAATGAAGCGGTTTGTTCGGGTATATCGACAGACCAATCCCTCGCCTTTGTTGATAAACAATAATGTAAAGTGGTCTATAGATACCCAACCCAGAAGTGCCCATTTATTTTCTAATTTTTTGTAATCGCGCCCAAATATCCCCGCAAATATCTTATACACGGTTTTATTGATTCATTTTGAGATTACCAAAAGTTAGAAGTCGTCAAAAATGGCAACATCCATTGATAGCAATGGTTGAGTAAACATTGTCTAAACACTAGATAAAAAGACAGCTTTGTACTACAGAGAAGATGTGAGGAAAAGGAGATAGATCCAGCTATCCTCAAACAAAATATGTGTGCTGCCGCTCATTCAAAAGTAATCACGTTATTCAGGTTTAACAATAAAATACAATAAAGGGGTTCGAACCCATGATGGGTGTGATACACAACTTGCTGCTTAATAGTTTTAGGGAAAGGTCAGTGTCTGTATATCATCATACTATGCATACCATGCATGCAGACCCTAACATCCAGTTATATTTCAAATAAAATATGACCGAAGTTCCATGGCAAATTATAATTTCTGACGCTTGTTGACTCTTTCAACCTCTACGATTTATGATACAGACTATTTTCAATTATCAAAATATCTTGATTAGGTTTGCAGGAAATAACAGGAAAATACATACAACAATAAAATAAACATGATCAGCAATCATCCCTTTTGTAACAAAATCCTAAAACACTCTCCCTAAATAATTATAATTCGAAATAATAACACCTATTCATTTATTCATTATAAACCTCTCGCAAACTGGAATGTGTATGTGGTGAATTGTAATTTTAATAACCGATATATGCTAAGGAAACAAACGGGTACTATAATATTATTCAAAATCAAGAATAATATCAAACAAATCCTCCTACTCGAACAGTACACTTAATTTAGGCCCGGGATTTAGGCCTGCATTATGATTATAGACCTAAGGTAAAATACTTGAAGAAATAACAAGAAACCTTTCGTGCTTGGCCACTGTAGTGCTTGGCTGATCCTTGCTGGATGAAGGTCATATTGATCTATTACGTGAGTGAAATCAAACACCATGTCCTCGGTGCTACTCCCATGTAATCGAAGGTCGTAAAAATTAATCCGATAACAATAGAGGGTATTCATTACTACATCATTGATGTGGTTGCTCAATGCGCATGCATAAAATTCTTCCACATTGAGCGTGTTTATAGTGAGACAATCTTTCCGTTATTTAGCTAAACTACCGCGTAGTCTAGATTTGCAATGGTTAGTAAAACAAACAAATATAGACTGCGTGGCAGTCCAGCTAAATACCGCATAATCTGGCTCACTATAAACACGCTCATAGGCTGTTTAGCTTAATCATGTTAATCGGGAAGTGACCTCTTGAAATGATATCATTACACTGATCAGACTGATCTTTATGTTATTACAGTGCGGCCCACATACAATGTTCAACACAAAGTGACCGATGTTATAACTTGGAGGGCTAAAGGCCGACTTACACGAGGCAATTTTCCAAGCAATTGCCTGTTGCACAGACCTTGGAAAAAGATTGCTCCGTGTATTTTGGATTTGCAAGGAATTAATCCCCCAAGCATGAGGCAAATTAATCCCCCGAGCAACAGGCAAAAAGGTAGAGACATGCTCTACTTTCAAGGTTGTTGCATGCAATCTAACCTCCTTCAGCCAATCAGCTGAGTAAACATGAGCTGGTCGCTGCATTCATTTGGGAAATGTAGGGACCAACTTGATTCACCATCCACAACATGATAAATGTGTGCACATGCTACATTATACACTTGTAGGCCTATGTTGTTGGCGGTGGTGGTGTTTAGCCCTTTTGATCTTAGTTTGTCCTTAGCCTTTTCTTTATGGAAAATTGTATAGATATACAGGGGAGGATGGCAATCTTTTGCTTTCAGGACAACACATGAGCCATTTGGATATGATTACGAATATCATTAACCACTACTTATGTTTTGAGTATATCCCAAACCTATGGCCACGCTCAAGGAATTGCAAGGCCGAACATTGCTTCGTCTATTTTGATCAATTGCACAGCTTCATGGTCAGTGAGCACATATTCTCACCCACTAAGTAATGAGCCTTGCAATGGAAATTGCCTCGTGTACGCCCACCTTAACAAACCAACACCGCCAAATTCGACTGACGTGTGTACAACGTGAGAAGCTATGAGGAAATTGAACACTCGTTGTCTGATCATGCATGTGTTTATGGTTCGGATAGCTGTTACTTAGTAGCTCTCGTTCCGCTTGGGTTTATTGAATACACTCTATATATAGTCATTAATATGGCGTTTCCAGTCCCTGGCTGAACTATTGGGTTCAGCTATTTTTTTTTTAAATAAATCTTTTACCCCATGCAGCTGATTGGGGTGGTTACGGGTTGTTAAAACCACTAACCGCGAAATGAGGATATCGAACATAGGCCCCGCAGGGCTACAAAAAACTGCTAACCGCGAAATATGGATATCCAACTAGTTTGCTCCTCGAAGCTGTAAAAAACCACTCATCGCGAAATATGGATATCCAATTAGGTTGCCCCGCAGGGCTACAAAGAACCACAAACCGCGAAATATGGATATCCAACAAGTTTGCCCCGCAGGGCTACAAAGAACTGCTAACCGCGAAATATGGATATCCAACTAGTTTGCCTCTCGAAGCTTCAAAAACCACTCATCGCGAAATATGGATATCCAACTAGTTTGCCCGCAGGGCTACCAAGAACCATTAACCGCGAAATATGGATATCCAACTACTTCGCCTCGCATGGCTACAGGAACCACTTACCGCGCAATATCATTTTACCTCAAAAAAATAATTAATATCTACCAAAAAAACGTTTCAAAACGTAAAAGGGGCCAAGTTTAAAAATCTTTCCTGTGTGGCTTTTCACCCTTTTTTAAACTTGGTCCCATTTATGAAATTTCCTAAAGACCCATACGAAGTCATCTTTAGGCTGCTTGTTTGTTTTCTTAGTTGTCAGTGTTCATTTTGTAGAGTAAATTAATTAATGTTCGTGCTTGATTGAAGTTTTTCCGTAAAGACGTTATAATGTATTTTGAATTAAGTCAAAAGTAGCAAATACTCGCTTTGTTAAATTCTTCATCGTCTTGTGCGATTCTGCGCCTTATGTACAGATGTAGGGCCTATAATATGTAACAAGTTGACAGACAGTCAATTTGAAATTTGAAAATGAACACGCAATATAATGAAACATAAACCTTCAAATGTTTTTGATAATACATAGCCTACGTCATATTGCACCGCTTTCGAACAGTCTTAAACCTAATTGTTGCATGTAGAAATTAGGACTCATTCTTCATGTTATTACGGTACTACTTTACTGGATGGGACCAAGTTTAAAAAGGGTGAAAAGCCACACAGGAAAGATTTTTTAAACTTGGCCCCTTTTTACGTTTTGAAACGTTTTTTGGTAGATATATAATAGCTCAACATTGAAAATGGAAGCATTTTAACCACTTCGATTTGGATATCAACTGAAGTCCTAAAAGAAATCAGGAACCACTTATTTCCATTTTACATATCAACATTATTTTTATATTTTACTAAGTTAGCAACAGGTATCCAAAATTTAAACGAAGACATGGAACTTAAATATAGTAAACAATTCAAACACTAGCAACAAAGCAAACTGCGTAGACTCTCATTCTGTTGAAGTTGAAATTAAGAAATCTGGTCAACCAGACATACCTATTTTTGACGGACGAACCGACGTTGCGACTGAAACCTTCAGTCTTCAGCTGGGATGTGATGCAAATGACCTTGAGTACCGGACACATCCGGTATTGATGACAATCGGTAAGGAATGTCCTTTATGATTCTGTCCCAGCCGTGTGAAAGCTTGGCCCGGACGATTGTCATCAATACCGGATGTGTCCGGTAGGCCTACTCAAGGTCATTTGCATCACAACCCAGCTGAGGCAACGTCCGTCAAAAAAGGTATGTCTGGTTGACCAAATTTAAATTAAATCTTGACTAGCAACAAAGGTTTCCCTTTGGCTCAGTAAAAAACGATTACTAAAATAGTAAGAATCCTTAGACCTTTACCTTTAAGATACACTGTAAATTTTTTTCATCCGATATTTATTTTCAGAATTTTTTTAAATGTAGCTACCCGCATCAAATTTGAGGACAGATGTTGTCAAAACATTACGTAACATTAAAAAACACTATTCTTTTTTTGGCCCTTTAAACAGCTTATTCTTTTTTTTTGGCCCTTTAAACAGCTTAATGTTCACTCCGAATTGTGTTTCATATTTAGACTACGGTTTTCATGTTTGGACTGCAGTCCTAAAGTATTACAGTATGTTTTCTGACTTCCAAATCTATACTAATAAGATAATACGCGGTGTGGTGGGGGTGTGTGTGTGTGGGGGTGTGTGTGTGTGGGTGGGGGTGGTGTCTGTCCGGCTATGCGTTTAGATATTTCGGATATAGATCGGTACCGGGCGTTTCATGTTGACCGGATGGTTTTAAAGGTCACCCGAGATCAAAGGTGAAAAATTTAAAACTTTGTCCAATCGGGGTCACAGTTGGTGGATGGAATCCATGATATGAAAGGAATATATGTGGGAAATAAAATCGAGGTCAACCGAGGTCAAAGGACATCTACTGATCTAGGTTCGAAAAATAAACTTCGTCCGATTGGGCTTAAACTTGGTGAGTATGAGAGGAACATGAAAATAATTAAATCGAGGTCAAAGGTCATGCAGTGGCTACATTTTTAAACTTTGCCCGATTGGGCTTAAACTCGGTGAAAGTAACTGTCCATATCACGGGAGCATGGACAAAATCAATCCAAAGTCACTCAAGGTCAAAGGTAATATTGGGTCAAACGTTAAAGTATGCTTAAACGTAGTAAAAAAAATAAATCAATATGATGAAGATTTCAAAGGTCAAAAGGGTAATCAGGGGTCCAACAGCGCTCTCACAGCTACAGGGCCCTCACGGCGACAGGTGTCCTAGTATCAGCAGAAAAAGTATTGGTAGATTAACCAGCAATGTGACCGATGAAATCACTCAAAACAGTGAAGTGAAAACTATGTTAATGTTAATAATTAGATGCTGGTAATAATAAGAGTTTATGTTATCTAGTCCAGTGTTTTGTATAGTAAAGCACGCTTAATGTCACCGCCAATACAAACACATGGTATCTGACGTAAAACACTTTATGTTCTAAAGCATGCGCGGGAGATAGCGCGGGAATTGATTGATGAATGACGAGCCACTAATGTGAAAGTATAGCAAAGCGGATAGTTAATAACTTCGCGGCCCCTCTCAAATTTTCCTTCAACTTTGTATGGTTAAAGATCTTTGGTTCGTATATAAAAATATCAGTGGCGTAGCCAGGATTTTGGTGTGAGGGGGCAAAGCCAAATTGTCGTCCCCATTTAGGGGACAAGGACAGATTTTTGTCCCCATTTGTCAATTTTTGTCCCATATTTGATCATTTAAAGGACATTTTGCCCTGCCCTTTTTTACACTAAAAATTGAGTCATGGGCAATGCAATATTACATCATCAACTGCATCAACTGTGTATTTTGTTCTGGCAAAATGACTCTATCACTGAATAGATCTATCTATCTTTTGGCCAACTATACCAAAGTAGTTATATCTACTTGTATCAGATACTCAAGACAACGTGTACTTTATTGTCGCCATTTGTCAACTTTTTGTCACCTTTGTAGTCATTTTAAGGCAATTTTACTCTTTGCCGTCCCCATTTTATACCTGAAAAGTTTCTGTGAGGTGCAGTTTGCCCTTCCTCCGGCTCCCCCTGGCTACGGCACTGAAGTAGCGAGCAATTGTCAGTAGAATACAGTCATGGTAGTCTGCCACAAATTTACTATTTGATTCTGGTAATATAGTTATCAGTTTAATGCTATTTTGGTTGTTGTTGAGGAAATTGAAAATACAAATTGTTCTTATACCGACATAATTGTCTTAAAGAGCCATTTGGTTGTGCACCCAAAATGGAATGTGTGTCTGATTTATGTAGTATAAATGACACATACCCACCACAAAATATGTTCTTTATACCAGTCAATTAGTTGACCACAAACACTTATATTTTCTGTCACCACCATAGTTACAAGTAGTATTTTATTTGACATTTTCAGATTTTTACCTGGCTCTCCTGTGGGTTTTTGTACTATCGGAAGGGAAAGAAGAAACGAAAAAGGGAGAGAAGGTGAACAAAGAAGTCACTTGTCCGGGATTCAAACCTCGGACCCCTCGCATGCCACGCAAAAGATCACCGACCTGTAGCCACGATTACGTTGGCCTAGCCAGCGATTCATATGACTTAGGCTGATCATCGCATCACGTGGAATGCATGTACGCCCAGCGGTTTTAATAGTGAGCTTTAGTAAGAAACGGATCGGTTAGGGTTAAGCATTCTAGCATAATTCAGATCCTCCTGCGCCATATTGTTCCTTCAACTTTATAGCTGGCAAATAAATTGTAATTAATTTGCTTTCAAAATGCAACTGGCACATTTAGTGGTCTGATATGACACAATAATGACGTTTATTAAAATCATCAATATTCTTTGACGTAATGCCAAATTAATTGTAATTCATCTTTTCTTTTATGTAATTGACATTTAGTGCTATATAGCTCCGTCATAATGAACGTTTATTACAATATGCTCTTCCAGTTAAAACCATACACCCCTATGGAAGACATGACCTTAATCTTCCACGAAAGAGTATGAATTTCTATAAATGGAGTCAACTGTATGGGTGACTCTATTTCAAATCTACATCTTCTGTGTGGGGGATTAACGTCATTTCTTCCATAGGGGTGTATGGATTTCAACTGGAATAGTCTCGTCCGTCATTCGTTTCGATAGAGAGCTTGCGATTTCCAAACATGAGCGGGCGTATGATACCTATGAAACGTTTTGAAATGCTATTGACTTTGTTTTTCTATTTTGACGTTATTAGAATACCGTACGACATATACCATTTTCAGTAGTTACAATATATAACATTATTGCAACATTTCAATTCATTAAACTACAAAATACACTCTAAAATGCGTCTGCAAGCTTAAGCATCGGCCACGTGATTCTATTAGGTAATCATCAGAGCACACATACATAGGAAACGCAGCGTACACACGCATGGGTTTAATACTATCCCCGGTCTTGTGTTCCGCACCCGGTCATTGGGCATGTTGGGTCACTGGCTCAAAATCAGATCGGTTAAAATGACTTTTCTCTCCATCTTCTTTTTTCTTCCTTCCTTCCTCTTTCCTTTCGAGGGGTCGTTAAGGTTAGTAGAGTACACATGATAACTGGTACCACACATGCTATATACAGGGTGTCCCTGAAAGAACTGTATCGTCGGAAACTTAATTGTTTGGGTATTTTGACAATTGACCGACCACACCGTTCTTAAAATATAAGAATTTTACGAAAGCCCCTCATTTTAAAACCTTTCCACGTATTCAAATATCAATCGATGATCTGTATTCAATCACTTCGCATCATTAGCGCACGAGGCGTCTATTGTCATTGACAGATATTTGACTCAGTGGAACGGGCTGAAAATGAGGTAGTTTCGTAAAATTCTTTTATTTCAAAAACAGAGCAGCCAATTGTCAAAATCCAAAAAACTGTGATAGCTGATATATTTCTCAAGCACATCAGCTATTTAGCTATTTTTGGTTATGTGTTAAAATACCCCAAAAATTCATTTTTCGATGATACAGTTCTTTCAGTGACACCTAGACATCAAGTAATTACTACGGCGACAAGTTGACCGTTCAGAGAGGTGTATGAGCACTATACATAGACTATAAAAGCAACCAAAATAACAGAAACATTGTATGACCATATCGACTGCTCAGTGCCATAAGTGGGTAAGTGCAATAGCTGCCTTGTAAACATTTGGCAATTTACACACAGTATACATGGCAGCTACACATGGCAGCTATTGCACTTACGGGTTATATTCCGTCTTCTGGAGTACAGCAGTCCTTGGAACTGCGGACACGGCAGCAACATGGATCTCGTCCTCGTCCCCTAAATCTTTTTCACGTCACCGAGTATGGAGTAACATCAATTTGTAAGCGCTCTTTAGCAAAGTCATAGTTCATTGAATTTACATCCGTATGTCAATTTTTTTAGTATTTTTGGTCAAACAGGCAAAAATAATAACTTTTTGCACAAGATTTGGAATTTAAAGATAATTGTCCATTGCTCATTAAAATGAAGCTAGTATGGACTATTATAGTGTGCTCTTTCATTTAATGACATAAAATTTGAAAAATATTGCAAGGAACACTTGAGGGTTTGACCTTTAAAACCTACAAATAGTGCTGGGATATGTTTTTTTCAACAGATTTACCAAATTCGCCTTACTATAAACATTGAATTGCGTTATCTGTTGCCCTAATGAAAGAAGGTGTTTTTAGAGGGAAGTGTTAGCTTTCTTTCGATATAAAATATTTCTGATTGGATGGACGAAACACTTGAGGTTTTGACAAAAACCAATCACAGAATCCTATTTTCCACTAGATCTTACACAGCTCTTATGATGCTATGCACTCGACCGTGTAGTATAAACGCAGACTGCGTTAGAGGCTAGACTCGCCGTGCTTGGAAATAATGTGTGCTCGGATGTATCGAGGTGAAAGCTGTGCGTAGATGCATTTATAAGAGAATCGTTTTTGTAGTCAAACCTTTTCATAAGATTGCAAGAGTTCTAGTGGACTAGCTCAGATCCATGTTATTGCAAATACATTGTATAAAATATTATCGTCAACTAACATACCCCTGCTTTGGCGGAAGTAAGATACACACGCGATATACATGATATAAATCATCAATCTTATGCTTTCGAGTTTACGCACTGCGATCATTTATACATACGTGTATTGGGTTTCAATTTAATCATTTCTTTGGTAAATATTCCTTTTCGTAGTATTACAAAATGGAGTAATACTGTAACAGCCCATTAAAAACCGCAATAATGACATTTTTAGTTTCTTGATTATTTAGTCGCATTTTGACAGCAAACGTCTTGTAAAGTATCAACCGTAACTGGTATCGTATTATTTTGCGCTCAGTGTTGATTCAACTGCAATTGAATGTTTATCGTATTTCCAAACACAAGATCGAGTGTCTCTTTATGTAAATTCATTTATGCACGTGTTCTCACACGCATAATAAACAAACGCTGGAATTTACATTAAAGGAGTGTTTCGTGATCCTAGCATCCTATTTATATGACATTTTTCAGTAGATATCCACGAAAAAAGCTTATTTCAAACATTTCAGTTGATTCTGATATTGTATTAGCAAGTTATGCATGATTATGCGAAATTGCAATTTCGTTCTGGTGTACCAGAACGTAATTCAAAATTCACGATATTTCTGCTAAACGAATTAATCTGCAAGAAATATTATGTAGCTAGAGGTTTCAAGTGGTATAAAAATCTCAACTTTTTTTGGAGAAAAGTGGGGGTATGATGCTGTGGATCACGAAATTCTCTTTTAACACATGTTTTACATAATTATAATTTCTCACGAATTGGATAATGTAAGCTTTGTAAAATACACAGTTATACTATAATAGAGAGAACAACATGGCGATTAAATAGACTTGCAATTTTAGTTAGTAGATATTTCCAAAGGTCCTGGGTTCACTCCCAAGAATCGTCATCATCCACGTCTACAATAAACGGACTTCCAGCAATATCATGTCCATTCACGGTCACATGTAACAGATGATATCTCACACAGCATGCTGAATACACTATTTCATAGGTACCATCTTCGTTATCTTCAACCTTACAGAACTGCTTGTCATATCTGGACCAGGATAAAACACCTTTCACATCAGCTCCACCCTTTACTAAAGGGACATTGTTTGGTCCAACAGCACGTACTATTCCCCTGCATTCCTGGTATCTCTTTGGCGTTTTTACCCAAGCTAAAGTACACAAATGAGGAGCTATACCATTGACAACAGGAGATGTACCTTTACCAGAATGTAATACCTTCTTTTCATCTGTTGTACAGGATCCGTCTTTTTTAATACCGTTTGTACAATTTAATCCAAATAACTTTCCAATACCTTCTTTAATCTGTTCCATAGCTATATCATGTTCCGGACTGAATGAAATATCTTCAGGTCCAAGAGTGAATCCAGGGTTGTCCACAAACGCTGTATCTTCCTGATGTACCTCAGCAACATGAAGCATCGTTGTGCTTCCCGTGGGATCATCATCACTGTTATTAGCCACCATCTCTTGTCCAGAAGTCCGAGACGCGGTCTGGGCTTGATACAAGCCTTTCAGACCAGAACTGGCTTCTTTGTAGCGTGCATCCAGCATTTCATGAAAGTTCTGCACGGTATCACGCAATTCTTTGTCCCTTTTGTAGTATTCAATAGATAGATTCTCGTCAGACATTGTGTCAAGATGAAATTTTATTTCCAACAAGTTAAATAACAAACTCTCACGTGAAAGACAATAGTAACAATAGCTGATTGCTCCTGGGTGATTTGCTCCGCGTTTATATCTTTAAAGCATCGTCACTGTAGTATGTAGCAGAATAAAATGAAACTTCCGGTTCCTATGTGTTAGTGCCGGTATATGTTGATACAGGAAGTACTGGTTTATATACTGAGTAGAGTGTTCTGTATCGTAAAACACGCTTAATAGTGTCACCACCAATATAGCCTCAACGTATTTGACTTAAAACGTCTATGCTTAAAAGACTAAAATTGCGCAGGTGAATTGAGAATTAATGAAAAGTCGCTATAAACAGTGAGTATAAAAGTATTCGCTAAGCGGGTAGTTAATAATATCGTGTAGTACGTTTAGCGTGTAATGCAGACTGCAGGTTATATGCTCAACAGACAGGCGAGCTCGTGACATCTTCAGTGATGCCCAGCAACGTCAGAAATCACGCACTGTGCTGGTAATAGTACTCACTTGCACCTAATATTAAACATGGCCATTCAACTTGGCCAATTAGTACGGCAATTCCTGATGACAAACCTGTCGGGTTTCATTACAAATTACGCACTACTAAAGCTTATAACATGATAATGAGTTATTTCTGACACAACAAATACACAGCGATGCGACCACGAGTCCCGGGTCATAGGGCGACATTCTAAAGTCACACTCCACTGAGTTTCATGAAGGCACTACAAATAAAAAAATAAATAATTGAGCTGCATTATTCTATTTTAAGATTACAAAATGGCACCACTACTAAAAATACTATGACACCAGACCACCACTGTCGTTTATAGCTCGTGTTTTTCACGAAGAACGACAGCTAACAAAAGTTAAAAGTATGTTTAATAGGATTACCCAGAAATAAAAATTGTTCTTATGTGCACATCCTTCAGTATAAATTGTTCAAAATCCGAACCATCATGGATTGATCCACATTTTTTTTATCTTACCGGACGAGACTCGATGATCTGGTATCTCCGTGTGCTAGATTCTAATACTGCCAGTTTGTTTCACTTTATAATTCATGATGTACTTAATTTACACAATGTATCATTTGTCTTTTATTGTGAATAATGTGAATAAACTGGTTGATTTACAGAAAGAAATCAATGAAAATACTTCGTATGCTTTCCCTGTCCCCGGCCCGACCAGCCAGTTCGTCATAGAACCAAGGCCAAGTTCGATATATGACCCAGATGATCAGCTGCATTCCTTTACATTGTCCAGCTTTCCAGAAAGTGACTGTTTTCCATCTTGTCGGTTTATAATTAGGCTCACCCCAAAGTCGGTAGTGACGTGTGCGCATTTTGCTCAATGCAGTATCGAATCGACAGGGCTTTAACTTAGTTAAACGAGCTGAGTGTACACACACGCGTGCAGAGGTGGTTTGTTGGCACGTTGCGGCACAACCGCCAAAAAGCATTGACCTCACTACCAAATTATAGTTACATAATGTTAGTATACTGGCACACAGTATACTGGAAGTATTTTGGTTATATTTAATTGTGGCTGAATGAGTTCTTACCGGCCCACCTTTTCAGCTAAAAGTTTGGTGAAATAGGACTGATTAATTGGGACTCTGTAGCGTATGTAGTTATAAGTTAACAACATTTAATGATAGGTAGCCATGACTTCTGAAAAAGATACTGTCTATATATAAACTATCTGTGCAAACATTTTAATAAGATTTACACAGAAGTAATAATGTTGACATATCAATTTAACTGTGATCTGCACTGAGCTATATCTGGAGACTGTAGGTTGATTAACTTGGCTATTCTGGTTGAAATCCATACACCCCCTACATGAGCCACTCATTCAGGTAACTCAATTTGAAATTCACACTCCCTGTGTGTGAGATTAAGGACATGTCTTCCATAGGGGTGTACGGATTTCAAATTTAATAGCCCTTTAAAGAATCACAGACTGTATGACTATGATTGCTATACGAACTTTGGACTGGACAGAAAACAATGACACGCGGCCGTAATACTTCATTGAACATTGAAAACAACTTTGAACAAACGCCATTCGAGTAGCGGAAAAGCTTGGTGATAAACTTGGAAACTTTTACATACGACTGGTTCTATTTTGGAAAAATCGCGTTCCAACCGGCAAGTTTGCGTAAAGGGTGGCACCCAGCTTATACTAGCTTATACTATTCAAGTATACTGTACTTTAATCTCACATTAGGCGGAGGCGCCCTATTTAGCGTTAGGTTTGGACATTTAATTATTTTCTTTTTTCCCATCCGACTTTAACCCGTGTGAAAAATAAAGAAATTAATAAATTAAATATCCAAAGTGAACGCTAAATTTTGGAAGGATCATGTTTGTTTTAAATTTTGGGACGTTTTTCCAAAATTTTTGCTGATATTTCAAAACAGCGACATGCCAAAGACAAATCTTAGGGTACATATACTTTGTTATTGTTAATACACTTATATACCTACGTTACCATTCGCTTTGGTGATTTACTAGTATTATATATTTTGTGACTGCAATTTGGCGTTTTCGATGCGTTTTAAGCTTACCATGAAATTTAACTCTTATATCTGGACATGTTCCTTTTAAAATTTTATGTTTGATCGTCGACTATTGCAGGCAACAAAATGCAGATTGGCTCAGGATAGATGTCGTATTCCGCTATGTGGGTCTCTTGACGATATAATTACTTTGAATTCATTCTGACAACATCAACATTTTTATATGGAAACAGGGTTCCTGTCTGAGTTCGGAACAGCGGTAGTCTTGGGTGCCGTGTCAATATCTCATAAAAAGAGCACGACTCTGTTTATATTTCCCGCATGAAAGCTTGCGTCTACGTCTATATTATACTACTTTGGATACGTTTATTGACAATTATTTTGATTTATAACAAGGATATACCAGACTGTTATCAAATTTGTGTTGTGATTGGCACTAACATGAGGTATTTGTTTGTATAATGCCCTGCTATTCAGCAAGCCGGCCAATGACTGACCTTGTTGTATGGCTGATTTGGTACGGTGATCTGTTATAAAGCATACATGACTACAGGTTACGGCTGAGTTGTTTTGGACCTGGTCAATACATAATCCTACAGGGAACTTGACAATGGTGTGAAAGACCCATTATTGATTAGGCACGGATATTAAAAGCACAGCCCCTTTTCGTGTATAGCAGAAAATTATAAATAGAATGTTTGGAATTTTGTGACTAAAATACTAACTGCATTCTGCATTATTTATTTCTTTATTTATTTCTTTCTTTCTTTCTTTATTTCTTTCTTTCTTTCTTTATTTATTTCTTTATTTCTTTATTATTTTGTTTATTTGTTTACTGACCTTTTTTTATTCATTTGGTAGATTAGTAAGTAATTAGTATATTCCATGATTCATCAGTTTATTAGTAATAAGTTGATAACTTGAATTCTTGATTGATCACATGTTCCTAGTTAACTAGCATAGCAATAGTTAAAACGATTTTTGAATATATCGTACTACACTAATACGTTCACGCGATACCTCTGCATTGAACCATATAGATGTCAAAGAACAGGGATAAGACCCGCGGATCGTAGTTCTATAGAATATTCATATCATGGTGATCACTCGCAGCTGTAAGATTAATACCCGGGATTAGTATCTTTGAAAAGTCCGGTATTGTATTCAATTTATGATTGCAAACATACACAGGTGCTATTTTTCATGTTATTGCGCTTACCAAAATAAACATTGTAAGTAATATTGAGTTTAAACTTGATCATGTTGATATTTAGATTATATTTATTACCCCCTGGGTTACACGACAAGGACTAATGTCAACTGTATTAATTATTGAGATCGACAATTTTCACTCTCTGATCACTGATTCAATATTTAACTCTCACAATGCTCACACATGTGCTAACCAGACGACAAGGACCATATTTTCTTTAAAAATTCATAAATATCAGATTTGTACGTTTTCATGACCATATTTGGAATCAGCTTGAAAAATGCATCAAAATGAGTACAAAGAAGCCCAGTATTGGTTCGGAGGATCTTGAGATAGCTTTTGAACATAATGAATTGCAATTTGGCATTAGGTAATTATCATTAGAGAGGTTGCGATTTCCAAACGTAGACATCGGACGTACGTTGATCTATTCAAAACCACTCTCCTGTATCGAAGCGAGGTCACGTATTTAGCTATTTTTGAAGATATTCCACGTGCGAAATCGACGTAGATACATCGTTGAAAATGCACAAAATTTGTCCATTTCACAATATGTTAAAGACAGTCAAGGATAATGAACATACGAAGGAAAGTCTAATTATTATTATGATTCTTTTTGTTTGTAACAAATCATTATAATAAAGGTACAGCGATGTGTTAAAAATGGACTAAATTTAAACGCAATATTCATACGCAGAGATTGTCTATTGAAATGTGTGTGATACTTTGCGTATAAAAAATTACCTTGCGATTTGACATTTTGGACTCAACGTAGCATTAAAACGTACGTTCCACCATGGTTCCACGTGGAAATAGGCTGATTTTACCTCGAGTCTAGGTAAAGGAAACGTAGAGAACGAGTGTTTCTCTACGAATGTTATAGTCAAAATATCATGTGTTTTTTGTACAGCTGAGGGGTGGTGCAATAACTTTGTGTATCCCCGAGGTGGTGAAGTATTATAGGGGTGGGGGGTCAAAGATTGGTTGGCAGGTCAAAGGGGGGGCAAGCATTTTTTGCAGGTCGAAAGTTGGGTGGGGGAGGGCAAGGAAAGTTTGGCTCAGATATTTTAGGAACATTAGGAACACGTTCAAATATGCACAATTCCTGATCGGTTATTTATTTATTTATTTATTTATTTATTTATTTATTTATTTATTTATTTATTTATTTATTTATTTATTTATTTATTTATTTATTTACACACAAATTCAAAGTATAGACCTCTGGCAAGGCAACGGTTCACTCGCCTATAAGATTAGTATTTTTGAAAAGAGCTGTATTGTATTCAATCTATGTTTGCAGACATACACAGGTGATTAGTGCAATCTGCTTGTGTTGGCATGGTTGGGCGATCTATTCAAACATTGTATTCATCTATTTCGATTATTACGTCACTTCTTAACTTATAGAGGCCCTGCATTCTTTTATTGATTGGCTCCAAACAAAGGATTTGAACCGGTGTCCTTCACCGTAGTTATGGCGGAGTACAGTTCAACAAAAGCATGATTGCAATCTACCACCACATTTCGGCTCACACACATAAGAAATGCACTACGATAAAATAGGTTGATGAAAACAGTGCAACAGAGCATTAATGCCCAAAATTGAAAAGCTGTATAATTTATAAACAATATACACTGCACATAAAAAATACTACTACAAGGGATTTTCAACATATAAGAATCCAAACAATCAAGTACCAACATGCACAGTTTTGTCCTTATATTACTTTTGGGTTTATAACAAAATGTTTTCAAGCCTCTATCGTGATTGGCAGCTGCATAAGACATCTCTTTGACAGCTGATAATGCCCATCTATTCACCAAGTGGCTATTAACTGATGAGTACTGTCATTATGCTAATATGAAATCATTGTTTATCAACAAAGGCGAGGGACTCGTCTGTCGATATGCTCAAACAAACCGCTACACTGTTCAATGGCTTTCTTGTACTATATGAAATATGGTGGGCGATTTGAAATGCACGTGCCCTGAGCAAACTACGATGCGTACGCACACTGCAGGGCAAAGAACAATGGAAATGGTCATAATTCGCGCGCATACTGCCGGGCAATGACGTCACATGTCAAGTGGTCTATACCCGATCAATGCCTATAGCCTATATGTTTAAAATTCAAAATGGCTACCGAACTGTCATGTGGTCCAGTGGATTAGTGCGCTGGACTTCTGTATTCTGTATGTAGCAGCGGCGTGGGTTCGAGGCCCACCTGTGCCGAACTGAAATTCCATTTTTTTTAAAATTTAATATTAGGGAAATGAGACTGGGCGAATGTATGTATGACGTACAGAGGATTAAGATCCCTTTATTGATCCCTGACCCCACCGACTACCCCGGGCTGATTTCATGCAAAACAAATCACCAGATGACTGACTATAGGACATAGCGCCACAACACGAGCGTTGGTAAAGTATGTGGCCTCACTGCAATACATAGCTACGTAAAAACGTACGTGTTAACGTACGTAAAAACGTACGTCCTACGTCTACGTTTGGAAAATCGCAATCTCTCTATTTACAATCAGGAAGCGGAACCGTTTCAGTTCACTTGATATTACCATGGTCAATAGCATAATAAGATTTTATTAAAATTGTTTTTCCGTTAGACAAGGTAGAAATAAATGAAGTAAAGACTGCAAAACAAGTAACGCAGCTGTTATACTACGCCTATAGCGTCAGAACTAATAATTGTATTCACAATGTTTCAACATAGAGAGAAGGATGATTTATTTATTCGCATTTTGATACCCCATTTGTCCAATTTCGTTCAATATTAACAACATAGCTGCAGTGCTTTTAAAGACAAATACCCGAATTAAAAAGTTGCAGCTATTTGTATTGATTTGAAGTCAGAGCGAAGATAAAATAATGGAGTGTTTTACGTGCCACAATGATTGCGTAATAACCATTGATCGCTGTAAACTGCAACTTTTAATTTCGGGTATTTTTCTTTACGGTCCGACTGCCTCAGGCCCGTACACAGGGGGGGGGGGTGCGCGCCCCCCAAATGTGCATTAGTATACAAAAAGTCCCAAAATATGACAATTTGCGAGCGTAGCGAGCAAAAAAATCAGGGTTGTTACGCTTTTTTGGCCAAAAAAGGTCCAAATTTGTCAGGAAAAGTCCACTTTTTACAAAATCGCCCCCCCCCCTTGGAAAAAAGGTCCACTTTTTTCAAAATCAGCACCCCCCCAAAAAAAAACCTGCGTACGGGCCTGGACTGCCTGATCAGGAAGTACTGGCGAATCAGGCAGCATGTTGCCGAGTCAGGCAACACAGGATTTGGTAACCCTTCCGAACGACATTTGACAAGTGGGGTACCAAAATGCGAGTAAATAAATCATCCTTCTTTCTATGCATAAATATTGTGGAAACATTATTATTAGTGCTGAAGCTACAGGCGTATTTATAACAGCTGCGTTACTTTTTGTGCAGACTTTATATTTATTTCTACCTTGCTTAACGGAAAAACAACTTTAATAAAATCTTAATAATAATGATTATTATGCTATTAACCATGTTGATATCAAGTGGATTGTAGTGTTTCCGCTTGCTGATTGTTAGTGATAATTACTTACTGCCAAATTGCAATTCATTGTTTTTCAAAATGACATTGGCAGATTTAGTGCTCTAATGACACAGTAATGACGTTTATTAAAATGATCAATATTCTTTGACGGTGTGCGATCAAACGACAAAAATAGGGAGTGGTTAACGTGTCATAAACATATTTTGGTTTTATTCAAAACATTTTAATAACATATAAATTAGGGGTTCATTCATATATTTTCATGACTAAACGGTTGTTTATGCCCCGTTCATACATACAAGAACATTTTGTAATTCTTATTTCATCAAAATAATAACAAAAAATTAACATTATTAAAAGTCATGATTTTCCTTCATTTTTCCTACCCGGCGATCGCACATCCGGGACACTGTTTATGCCCGGCTCTCGACCAATCACGCGCGCCGTTACATAGTGTGTATGTATGAATGTTGGGTATATAAAGGTCATGAAACTGTTTATATAAAACGTTTATATGAAAAATACTTTCAACAATATTTTGAATATTGTTGCCCAAATGTTAAATTGTGCAAAATATGTTCATGGCAAACATTTTTGCAAAATATTTTGTTAACACTTTAAAAACATTATGTTAAAATGTTTTGCAGCAAGTTTTCAAAAATGTTTTTAAATCATGTTATTAAGACGGTTTGTAATCCCGTTTATACCCTTTACATTACCCTTAATACTTAACCCGAGTTTAAACGTTTTCTGTAAAACGTTTTGTGTTTGTTGGGTTATTGCTATTACCAAAAAGTGATATTGAATTTAAAATTGATCATGTTGATATTCAGATTATATTTATTACCTCTGAGTACACGACAAGAATTAAATTCAACCGTATTAATTATAGAGATAATAATTTTCACTCTCCGATCACTGATTCAACATCTCACCTTGCTCACACGGGTGTCAACTTCCATGACTGCAGACGGCAAAATGTTTGCTTTAAAAATTCAAAAATTTCAGATTTGTATATTTTCATGACCATATTTGGAATCAGCGTGAAAAATGCATCAAAAATGAGTACAAACACGCCTAGTATTGGTTCAGTGGTTCTTGAGGTAGCTGCTGATATAAGAATACTGAGTTTCACGGCTTCTGAAGTCTTTATTATACAAATGTGTTCCCGCGGGTGTCGGGTGTTCATGCTGCGAGACCTTTTCCTTTATTTATTTCTACCTTGATTTGCAGGAAAACAATTTTAATAAAATCATGTTAAGGCTGGTTCAAAGTGTATATTCGAAGGCGAATATTCGGCTTCGAATACTTTTTGGTCGTCAAAATATATGCGGCTTCGAATATAAAACTATGAACCGGAGAAAGATATATTTCTACAATTCACAGCGTTGCCCGACTGTTAACAAGTATTGCCCGTTGACCTAGGTAAGCAAAAATTAGAGAATTTCTATAACGTAGTCAATACAATAATAGGTAAACTCAATATTGAACTACTGTCATGATTTAATGTCTGAAAATAAAAATGAATAAATAAATTAATAAGTTAATAAAGAAATAAATAAGTCAATAAATAAGTCAATAAGTGACCATGCGTTTTAAGTGGAGATGTAACATTTTGGGGTTCATAATATAGGCCTACCCCGGGGAGGCCTACAGCCTATGTAGTTAAATTTGGTGTCAAACTAAAGCTTGTGATGAGACCAATACAGTAAGCATAATAAATATTGTAAACATTATTAACATTTGCATAATTTGCAGGGGTGGAGGATGATCAGGAGGAGCAAATTGAATATAAGTGACCCCAGTGGTCATATAATGCAAGAGGGCCATTTCTTTTTTCACATTTTGTTTACAATTCACTTTAAACTGCATACTTTAACACCATACAATCATATTCCAGGTAATTTAATTTGCTTTGAGAAGCAATTTTGCATATTTAATTTTCTGTAATTATCAAACACATGGCTAATTGTTATCTAATCAAGTATAACATTATAATTATAATTATAGGCCTAGATAGTAATGCGTTGAGTTTTTAAAAAGTAATATCCGCCTTTTTTTTCTTTCTTTTTTAAATGACATACTCGTTACAAAAACAAATCAGCATGGAAAACATTTTTTTCGTCAGAGGCAGATATTTGGTCTATTCAGTGTCATAAAGCTACAAATAGACGATCTTTTAAATTCATTTTTAAATGGCTTTTTCTTTTTCAACCTTATTGTTTGTATTTGTAATGTTCACACAATCTGACAATGTCCCAACTTATACCTAATGTGAATCGAGCCATTTAACATGTGCTTGTAGGACAACGATTTTGAATGAAACATATTAATTGTGATATTTTAATTCCCTAGAACACCACAGTTAAGCGTCAAGTCCAAAATTGTAAGTGGGTTTTCTTTTATTTTACCTCATTATTTCGTTAAAATTACTCGAAAACCCTCCTAAGAGTTGTTACTGATATACATTTCATAATTTTGGGCAAAGAATAGCCAAATAGTTGACCGAAATCGTATATTTGCACCAATATTTGACTGAAATCGTATATTAGCATTACCGCCCCTTCGTGACTTTATTGCTGCTAAATGTGAAACGAGATTACTTGAAATATATATTTCAAGAGTTGAACAAGTTTCAACTCTACGAATATATTTCTGAAATATGTCTATCTGATTGGTTGATGGTCAAGAGGATTACGGCATCCTCAAAGTCTCTTGCTGTAATTCTCTAATCGATATCTATTATAGGACCGATCTTTTGAAATCCATATACAACCGTGTCAAATGAAATAGTCTCGGATCATAATTTGTGCACGATACAACGTTGATACTTCAGATTTCGGAATTTTATTTAAAATAGGCATAAATCACCTTGAACAGGTTGAATGCTGGCAAAAGTAGATAAAATAACTATGGGTCGAATTTACATTAATCAGTGTCCTGGGCCATAACATGTAGGACTCCTTCGCACTCTAAAACAATACTTCACCAAATGTCCTTGCTTTCATTTTCTCATTTAATTTATTTTTATTTTTATTAATTTCTTTATTCACTGCCTATGTGGTCAATCCGGTATTGCCAAACATTTCTCGTCCATTACCCGTGTATATTATCAAACCGCATTTATTAACATTTGCGAAACATCAAAAATACATGAAATACACAAGAATAAAAATATTAATTACACAACAGAGATATTAAACCTAGGACAACTTGCTTACCCTGTCCAGCAGGGGGCAAGGCAAGGAAACTTTAAAATTTAAGAAAGCAAAAGGTTAATAAATTCCCAAAACCAATGGTGAAAACTCATTCTTCAGCATCTACCCAAACACACCTATACCCACACTTACATACTCAACCCACTAATGCTACATCTACTCCCTTGCACATACACCTCAACTAAACACTTACACACTCCTGCTCCTGACTACACTCATTCACAACACAAATCTACACACTTACATGCACACACTCCTATAACTGCATAACAAAGCAAATGCATAAAATCATGGTCGTATTGCACATCATAAATAAATACAAGTATACAACATTGGAAAAGTCACATTTGAATCAAGTCAGTTGGATGAAGCAACTAGTCTCTGGGAGCCATCAGGCACACATGATTATGGAGGGTTGTAAACCCGAGAGGTAAACTTGCCATGGGAATAGAAGGAGAGAGGTGGAGAAGACCAGACAGACAACTTGCGCCTACTGAACATTGACTGCGAGCAGGTGATGGCGGTTTTGCAAACATCTTGCATGATGACTCTCAGAGACTGCTTGGAGACATTGGCATTACACAGATACTTCAGACTAGCATGGAAGTCACTTTGGATTGTATGACCAAGAGATCCAACTTCAATGGTCACATATTGCACATTATCAAACTGTTCACCCAGTTCTTGGATAAGAGTCAGATAGTTTGGCTTGTTTGCTTTTCTGTCCTTGGCATTGCACATACTTTGCTTAGAGTTGTGGGGAACAGTTAGTTCTCCCAGAGTCACACGATTCTTATTGCGATTGATGACCACAATGTCCGGTCTTGCCGAGGTTAACGAAATGTCAGGAGGAACCGTGGAAGGAGGGTTACTAGTTGCTTGGAAGCCAGGGATGTCAGCATATATTGTGCTGCCATCTTGGACATTGTCTTTCAAGAATTGAACAATTGATGACAAGACACAGTCATGTCTCCAGGTGAATCTACCCTGTTGAAGTGCTTCCTGGCAGCCATTCAGAACATGAAAAGTTGTTGGATTGGGTTGACTACAGAGGCAGCAAACAGCTGAAGTTTGGATCTTCCACCTACGAAGGTTCACCTCTGTTGGTAATGTGTCTGATGATGCACGGAGCACAAAAGATAGTTGACCAGGTGGTAAAATGGTCATGATCTTCCTCCATAGCTTATTGTCACTCTCAAGTTCAACAGCTTCCAGGCACTTGGACTGTACTGACAGAGTTTGGAGCTTGTCATTCCATTTGGCAACAGAAGTGTCGGTGGTGGTCTTAGAGATGGCTTTCTTGCACGACTTCAAGGGCTTTTGAGTATCAATGTCCTTGATGATGTTCACACCAGGTAGTATAAACGCGGGGATCAGAGTTGCGTCAGTGTCTAGAGATGGCAAGATTTCTCGCAGAAGGGCATCCTTTGTATGCAAAAGATGGTTGAGTGCATTGGCTTTCAGATTTTCTGAAAAGTCAGGGAGGTAAGGTATGCCCAGAAGAGAAGGGTGGTGCAAAATGGCAACTGTCGCACTGCGTGGAAGATGGAGCCATGACTTCACATGTTTGTTTATCTTTGCTTGCGATTTCTCTAGGTTTGTCTTCGCGATATTGTGAACAGTCATAAAATACCGTATACTAGGGATCAAGTAGTACAAGACAATCCATGTTTTGTATTCACCGCGGATAGGCTTCCTATCAATGCTCTTCAAACTGGAGTCAATAGTCTCAAGAAGCTTGGATCCAGCTGATGCAGTCGAGATAGCCTGCCGATGATTGGTAATCCTCCCAAGAAAGGTAGTGGGTTTGTCTTTGACCGACTGGACTCTATCACCATTCATAGAGAATGATGCATTGTTATCATTGATGGCAAGATGATAGCTTTTGTCTGGTCTGGGAGTGAGGCCCATCGCGGAGGCTAAGGCATGGAATTTGCTCAGTAACTTCTGGTGAGCGCATTTGTCAGCCGTTATCAGAGTCAAGTCGTCAGCGAATGATTTGCAGACATGTGGAGAAGACTTTCCCGTTTTAGACTCTTGAAGTTTACAGCGATCTATTTATTTATTCAAATGCACCATCTATTAAATTCCTGTAATACAATGTATAGTCCTAGTGTATTTTGATAACAAAGTTGTTTTTATTTTTTATTGGAATTTGGGGTTCCATAGATTTACAAGGGGTCAGTTTTACACGATTTCATATATAAAATATGTTTGGGCATGGCGGAATTAATATATGATTAAAAATAGACATACTCTTAGGCCCCCTTTTTTTAATGTTTGTACATTTATTAATATTAATGTACAAAATGCAAACGAATGTATATATATATTTGACTGTTTTGTAAACATTAATTTTGATGTTTACTCATAATTATGTCTGGAAAGTCAGGAAAAAAAAGGAGTATCGATATTTCCTGGGAAAGTGGATCAGATGAGCAGTGAGTTAAAACATTCGCTCTAAATGTTTATTTGATTTTTTTTAAATGAATTTATTAGGCCTACTGGTAAAGTGAAGAAAAAACTCCAAACGCACTCTAGGATTTTTCATCAGCAGCAGTAGCAATTTCTCTTGCATAGATTTTCGGGTGATCTCGCTTGGATTTAGCAAACAATGAACCGTTCACTTGTACATTTGTAGGTTATGTTTGTAAGTCTAAATATCATATTATTTGCATAAAACATAACTTACCATCACTACAGCATTGGGATGCTATTGCCTGCCAGGCATTTTCCTTTTTCTGGACGTCTTTATATAGTCCCTTACTTTTATGTCATATAAAATGGGTACGCTTGTACCGCACTAATAACGTTTTCTTTCAGTTCGTTATCAGCCATTTTGGAACTATCCAGACGTATTTTGCACAACTGTGCAGGTTAATTTTCATTGGGGATTTTTGAAATCATCGTTCTTCGAACGATATTCAGGTGACCTCGAGCCTTTCATATAAATCAATAGTATCTCGCTATCAGTTGCGCGATATTTAATCCGACTCAACTCGGCGTGTCATCATATTTTATTCGTTGCCGTATATATTTTGACGTCACAAAAAGTATTCGACAACGAATATTCGCCTTCGAATATTCACTATGAACCGACCCTTATACTATTGACCATGTTGATATCGAGTGGACTGAAGTGTTTCCGCTTCCTCATTGTAAGTGATAATTTCTTACTGCCAAATTGCAATTCATTGTTTTTCAGTGCTCTGATGACACAATAATGACGTTTATTAAGGTGGTACTACACCCCTTGATAAATTTTGTGACTAATTTTGCATTCAACTCAAAATATAACTACATGTCCATACTGGTAACAAAAGTTATGTATATTATAGGGCAAGGAATACAATTACTTTACTGAAATTTCAGTGATTCAAGACAAGTGGTTCATTATAGGCTTCTGTGTTAGGAAATTTCTAGCGGTAGGCTACCTCTTTTCTTATCATAAATAACGTACCGCTTGTATTGAGTCACTGAAATTCCAGTGTCGTAACTGGATTCCTTGCCATTATACATAACTTTTGTTACCAGTGTGTTATTATTATTATTATTATTTGAGAAAAATGCAAAAATAGTCACAAATTTATCAAGGGGTGTAGTATCACCTTAAAATGATCAATATTCTTCCACCATGTCTACGTGATGTCTAAGAAATTACAATTCATCTTTGTTTGAAATGCAATTGATATATTTAGTGCTATAATAAAAGTTAATGTTACTATACGGAAGCTAAGAGATTGAAAATTCAACGTTTTTGCAATGCAATTGAGGTGCTTATTATTAATAAAAGTTATTACAATGACTAATATTCTTCGTTTAAAATGTTACATCTACTCCTCTAAAGGGCTCTGTAACCCACCTTTGCACAGTATATTTTAAAAAAATTCCTCGTATTCAGGATGCAATTTGGTGTGCCTGATGAGCTCTCACATCTCACTAACGTAATCTACGTTGTGGGTACGGCCACATCTCTAACTCCCCTGGTTTAACAAAGACAAGAAGAGGAAGACAGAAAAAGAGATGGGAAGACAACATAAATATGGACTCGCCAGAATTTGGCCACCTCACAGAGGGCAGTGGAAGACAGAAACAGATGGAGAGAGATTGTCAAGTTGTCATCAGTGGTGCCCCGATAACCAAGTCGGTTCAGGGAGCAGTAAGAAGTAAGATGTGCTCTCAGGTCACACAAAGTCCTTAGGTCAAAATATTTCAAGCTTACAATAAAGATATATTGCATTAACGCTACAGAGACCTGAAACAAATCGGTCTATTTTTACCAACTTTTAAGATGAAAATGGGCAATGAATAACTCTCTCAACCACACCATGGCCATAAAATGTGTCCAGCATGACACCTGATACCAACTGTCAACATTCAACAACAATTTGGCTCAAGTGCAGGTTACTTTCTGGAAAGCTGGACAAACTCATCTGATCGTAACTGATTCCCCATCGATGCCATCATTATAACAGCCCTCGACGCAGTCGTCGACTGTATGACAAACAGGTTCTTTGGGAGCTACAGTGTTGTAAAGAAGAATGAATTACTTAAAACTTAATTGACTATGTTAAAGGGGGTCTCCGGCAATCATAACATTATGCCTTATATGTTAGAAAAATAATTATCAAACATGAATCGCGTGGTTTTATTTAAAACAAACTCATATTGACCATAAAAACGAATAAAACAGTCGGCTCTCAACACGCGATATTCAAAATTCCCGCGCCGAAATTGTCTAAGTGCAATGACGTAATGGTTATTTGTGCTCCATTGTCGTCAGTCTTCATTGTATTACTGAGACGTCATTGCACTCAACAATTTCGGCGCCCGGGAATTTTGAATATCGCGTGCTGAGAGACGGATGTTTTTTATTCGTTTTTATGGTCAGAATTTGTTTTAAATAAAACCACGTTTTTTGTGCTTGATAATTATTTTTCTTACATATAAGGCATAATGTTGTGATTGCCGGAGACTGGGATATGTTTTTACCTAGCAAGTCAACAGTATGTTGCTTTATTAAACTTAAATAAAAACTGAAGTCAACGTTCAAAGCTCCCGTAGGTCAGTCCTGGCTTGCTAGCCATTGACACGATCGAATAAAGTCTAGAATTTAATACAGCAGAGTTTAACATTTTCTTTTTTGGTCAATTGTGATCAGATTCACAAGACGATTTTTTTCGTTTTTCGTCTTCTCATCTTCTTGGGCTTAGGGGATTGCTTTTATTCTCGTTTTCAAAGGTCGGTGTTGACAAGTACTTAATAAGATCTCTCATATAGTGTTCACTGAATGTCAAAACCATTACAGTCCCATACATCATATCAAAAAAGAAGCAGGTAACTCATTTACTTGGAATTGGAGAGGGTTTGCATCTTAATGTGGACAATATTGTGAATGTACTGACGGAAATATTGATCTAAATGCGTGTTGGTCATTTGATGGAGCAGTAAATTTTTACATGTAGGCTACATTTCAGGTTATCCCTTAAGTATTTATAAGACGACGAAAAAAAACCCAACCCTCTGTGCTACGAAACCGACCGACCCAGAATTTTGCGTTTTGGAGATTTTTTAAAAATTATTATTATTTTGCTACAATCATGTAAAATCAACCGTTTTGAGGCCATTTTATGGAAAGGTTTCTATACCAAACCGATTCTCTTATAAACCATCATGCGCACAGTTTCCACCTCGATACACATGAGCACGCATTTTCGTCCAACAGCTCTCATGCAAGCAGTGATTGTCTCCGCACAGTCTTTGATTACATTACACGGTTGAGTGCATAGCAATGTAAGAGCTGTGGAGCTTCTAGCTGAAAATGGACCTCTTTGATTGGTTTTTGTTGAAAAACCTCAAGTGCTCCCTTCATTCAATCAGATTTTTTTATATTTTTATATCAAAGACTTTTTATATCAGTGACTAGGTCACTAGGTCAACAGATAACGCAATTCAATGTTATAGCAAGGCGAATGTGGAAAATCTGTTGAAAACTACCTATCCAAGCACATTTTTGACCAAAATGTAGGTTTTAAAAGTCAAAACCTCAAGTGTTCCTTGCAATATTTTTCAAATTTTATGTCATTAAATGAAAAAGCACACTTATATTGTCCATATACTAACATCACTAGATGAGCCATGACCAATTCTCTTTAAATTGCAAATCTTGTGCAAAAAAAAGTTACAATTTTCGCCTGTTTTGTCATACGGCTGTAAATTCAATGAGAAGATCGCAAAATTTATCAATTTTGTCTGAACATTTTTAGAAAATGCTCATTGGAATCGTTCTTTTTGTGCTCTCTGTATGATATGTCGCGCCTCTCAACACATTACAAATTGCTTTTAGAGTTAATAATTGAGCGTATCAGCTTAATATCTTGGTGATCCATTCGAAGCATTCATTTATAATGCATGTTAGTAATAATCGCAACAGTTTGCACAGGCTTTGGACCGGAAACAATATGATCACAATGAATAAATGATACTAATCATCCTCAAGATTCAATCTCATCTTTGCTTAAGTATTAAAAATATAGAGCCCACGTACATGACGTAAATCATTAAAGTAAACCATCAGGTGAAGATATTTTCCATTTTGAGCTTATAATATATGATGTTTTATAGTAACACGTGTGCCGCAGCAAAATAATCTGAATTTACACAATTTTGCTGTGTTACTACTCAAAGGAAAGCACCTCCACTACCAAGTAAAATGTCCGAAAAAGTGGAAATGTACGACTTTAAAAATATATTTTTAGTTACCATGTTTACATCATGGATGGAAAATGTGTATTGCACTTTAATTACAAACCTTATAATAAAATGCGATATTTTGTCCGCACCATATAGTCGTGCGTAAGATTCTTTTCATGCTCATTCGTCTGTAAAGAAATGTCCTTGAACACGTGAAATAGGGAAATAGGAAATAACAAAAAGCAAGCCCCGAAATCTCAATGTAAAAGCTACGGAGCGCTGTCTCATTTGCATAACATTGAACCACTTTTATAAGCGCCAACACCCTTTATATCTGTTTAGTTGATACCTGGTTTGTCATGATTTTCATCACAGTTGTGATGTATACGAAAATAATCGGATTTGATTTTTGACAATTCAATCAAACATTTTGGTGCTGTCATTTACGTTACCATCATTTACGTTACCGTGGTTTGTTTCAATGTTTCTTCTGTGCAGTCTATTTTAACCCTAGAACTACTATACCATATTAAAAACGTTATATATCGTTATATTTGGTACTAATGTATAGGTATGGGTCTCTTCTATCCAGTGATACCAAAATAAGTACGAACATTCCTCACAATAATGTCGCTATGACGTCATAATGTGAGGGCGCCCATGCATATTTGGGAAATCCTGGCGTGTACAAAAGTCTAGGCAAAATTGATTTTTGGCTAAAAATTCTACAAAAATACGATTTTCAGCCAATTTTCTCCTATATGAAATGAAATGACTACTAGTATTTCTGACTAATTAACAAGTAAAAAGTCAAAAGCTTTTGGAATAATTTCATAAGAGCGAAATGAAAATGAAAATCAACCCTTCCTCCCTCCATGGTCATCTTTGATAGCCGGTCCTTCCCCAGCCAGGTAAGATGCTGTAAAATGTTATCACTAATAGGTCTGTCACACTACACCGAATAGGTCTTCCGTACAAGAAACGGATGGTATTTTAGTAAATCCGTTGTTGTTCGTCAGTGATCGTTTTATGTTCTTTTTATGTCCTGCTATCATCCGCCAAATGCGTTTCGTGTTAGGTGATGTTCGTTAAGTCCGTCGGCAAGTTTGTGCATGCACAAAACTTGAAACGGAGTGTACCGAATACACATGTTCGGTATTTATCCGATGTGTGTTCGTATGGTGCTGCATATTGCCGGAGTTTGTTCGCTCTCCTTTCGTTCATATTCGTTCTTTGTTCGTTGCACTCGGCCCGTGTTCGTTGCAAACACGTTCCTGTGAGGCCTTCACCCCCCAAATATTCGGTATGATGTACGTTGACCCAGTCCGTCTTAGTGTCACACTACACCGGATCGGTCTTCCGTACAAGAAACGGACGGTATTTTAGCTAATCCGTTAGTGTTCGTCAATGTTCGTTTTATGTTCTTCATATGTCCTGCTATTATCCGCCAAATGCGTTTCGTGTTAGGTGATGTTTTTTTTAGTCCGTCGACACTCCGTTTCAAGTTTTGTGCATGCACAAAACTTGAAACGGAGTGTGCCGGATACACATGTTCGGAATTTGTCCGATGTGTGTTCGTACGATCCTGTATAATTATATTCGATTGGTTTGTTCGTTATTCTTTCGTTTATATACCGCAGGTGTTTGGGAGGTATCGCAGGTTTTTGTGCCGGATGTAGGCCTATGGCGAACATGTGCATCGATCATGGGGGGGGGGGCTCTTTCTGAAGGGTGTGGGACGCAATATCAAATCCCCCCAGTAGTTTTAGTAATGACTGACAAGTAGAAAAAAGGGGGGAAAGGAGAGAAAAAAAAGAATAGAAAGTGAGAAAAATTGAACAGAGAAGAGAAAAAGTTAAATTGCACGTAGGTCCATGCATGTAAGTAGTATTGGGGGAGGGGCACTTTCTGAAGGGTAGAGGACGCGATATCAAATTCCTACTAGTTTTAGTGATTGACAAGAAAGAAAAAAGAAGAGAAAAGGTTAAATTGTACGTTATTGAGTAGGCCCAGGATAGCAGTAAGCCTAAGTATAGGCCTGTGATTATTATAGGCAGTGCTTAAAGGTGGGTCCTTGGCCCAAATGCCTGTGAAAATTACTGCCGGCCCGTCGATATGTAGGGCCCGTGACATTTTGTCCCCAAAGTCAGTATTTAAGACGGACTTAGGTCTATTACTGACTTTAACATATCAATCCATGCATGCTTTACCTGAAATTACGAGTCCGAAGTCTTATATCTAAGTGTCAGTGGACCAGTGTAACATTTTAAATTTTGCAAATTCAGTTCGGGCCTTCTTTGTTTTTTGTTTAACATGTTTAAGGCAATAAGTGTAAAAATGATGCACCAAAAACAATTTTCCAAATTTTCCATTTTTAAAACTAAATTTTTACACAATAGGCCTAGGCCTAATAATGTAAATAGGCCCTACAGTCCCCATGCAAATGGCTTCAATTGGACCTTCATTTTGAAAAATGGACAAGTCTTCCTTTTTGCTTCTGCTATGGACATCCACGTGTTATTTTTAAAACAATATTGTTTATATTATACAATAATGGTGAAAACTTTTCAATGGCTTCAATTAGGCTTTCGTTTCACCAATTTGCGGCTGTTTCAAACTAAAATAGTACCCAATAATAGTGCTAAAATTGATCCCAAAAAATGACAAATGGCTTCAATTGGGCCTTCATTGTCCAAATGTTTCTCACCTCTATTGCCCCCGGACGCTGGTTGCCCTGATATATAAGATTTGTAGCCCTTTTGTACTTATTAGCCAATATTTGACCATTTTCGTCTCTGAAAAAGTGCTTGCTACGTCACTGCCTCTAAGGGGTCAAAAACCCTCTCAAACACCCTCTCCTCCTCCACTTTTCAGATAGGGTGGACGTCCCTGTTGGTGCCACATGCGACGGATTCGCCGGTCATTAGTCGGACGTTGAACGATTGAATATAAGACACCTGCAGGATTATTAACGGCCACAACGCATAGAGAGACGAACGGGAATCGGACCCCTAAATCCGGTCATTTGTCGGACGTTGACCCCCAAATCCGGTCATTTGTCGGACGTTGAACGATCGAATATAAGACGCCTGCAGGATTATTAGCGGCCACAACGCATAGAGAAACGAACGGGAATCGGACCCCCAAATGCGGTCATTTGTCGGACGTTGAACGATCAGATATAAGACGCCTGCAGGATTATCAGCGGCCACAACGCATAGAGAGACGAACGGGAATCGGACCCAAAATCCCACCGAGTCTTCTGCCGGACTGGTGATTTTTCCACCGAATAAAATATTTTTGTATTCGGTGATGTACGTTGATCCAGTCCGTCGTAGTGTGACAGACCTATAAAATGAGCGCAAAGGATGGATCTACGATTAGCTTGGGTCGTTTGGGCGTAAGTGCGTGCGTTTTTTTTTATGACGGATGAAAAATCTTAGGGGGTGGTACAACCCCCCCCTTTGAAAACAGGATCAGAGACAATAAGACATTCCATTCTTGTAAAAAAACCATCATGATCATAACGACATCTAACCTTGTCGTATGGTAATACATTACGTGCGGAGTTTGAACCCGGGGGCACTCAACACAAATGACCATACGGGTATACATGCTCCCCCGGAAAGACCACCCTTTTTGGGTTTCGCAGCTCCGAAAGACCCCCTATATTTGACCAAAATAAAGCTCCGAAAGACCCTTGATTTTGATAATTTCAGCTCTAAAAGACCCAAAAATTGCTCATTCCTCATATTTTTCTGTTTTTTCAGGCGATTTTCAACCAAAAAGTCAAGAAAGACCCTTGATTTTGACTTTTCGCAGCTCCAAAAGACCCCATTTTACTTGTTCACAGCCCGGTTTGCAGCTCCCAAAGACCCACCACCTCAAAATTCCGGGGGAGCATACCCACCAAAATGTTTGATGTGCCCCCCCCCCCGGGAGTTTGAAGTCAGGAAAAAGCAATAAAAATTATAATTTTCCCAACATTGAAAGAATTTTCGATGTTGGGAAAATCAAAAGAATTTCTGATGTTTGAAATATTTTCCCCAACATTGAAAAAAGTCAGGTATCCATATTTTATAACTTGAGGCATACATGATCTTTATCATCTTGTTATGAAAGATTTGTTGGTATTTTCTTTCAAGTCCCATGTTAATTTGGTTTTTAGATCAAGATCTCTGTTATCTGATATTTTCAGTCCTCCATCCTTTACATTATCATTTATTTAGTCGTCCCTGGCCTGTGTCCCCCAAGACCCCCAAAAAATTTCGTGTTCCCCCTAAACTTTTCCCATACCCCTGCCATAAATAACGATCGCTCTATAGTCACGGAATATTAGAATTATTGACCTTAAAGGAAGGTGACCTGATAAATTTGGAAAATCAAATTCTTTAAAACTTACGTATAACGTAAAATGTCATCCCTTTCAAGCACTCATGCAAAAAGAACATGTAAATGTTTTTTGTAAATGTGACTAATTCCTAATGGAATTACCGATATTTATACAGCGTGATATTGGTAGTCTACTCTTGATCATGTAATATATTGATTTCAAGTGAAAGGCCTATTTTTCTCATAAACATATTGAAATTAGAAGTTCCAACTCAGTGTATTTCCGAAGATATCATCAAAAAACTGCCTAATTAGTCTTAATATGGTATACCATATTTGAGACTAATTAGGCAGTTTTTTGATGATTTCTTCGGAAATATACCGATTTGGAACGCCAGATTTTAATAATTATGTTTATGAGAAAAATGTGAGCTTTCATCTGATACCAAAATCAGCATTTTGATGAGGTAAAGTGGGCGATGAGATTGTCAATCAGGTTACCCACAAAACATTGCAAGCATTTTGTTTATTTGTTATTATTATATAGGTATGTCACAGTGGCTGCACAATAATTCTGCTGCACTGTGCATGCAAGCATAACAGTGAATTGAAAAGCGCGCGCTTCAAATTTGGCCAATTTTAAAAAACATCCACATCGATAAATGAATTTCCTCATATGCTTCATTTATCCAAATTGTTTAAATTTTTAATATAATGTGTGAAGCCTTTCCGAGGCTAACATCGGGTCCTCAAAATTAAAAATTGTTTTGTTTAAGAGCTGCTGCCTGTTTTTATGGATTTTTGAAGATCGCTCATAAATCAGTAAATATAGGCCTATTGAAATAAAGGGACCTACCACCATTTAGCTGAAATACTAATCTTTCTTAGCATGTAAATTATTTCCGTCGATAACGAATGAAACACTTGCCTAAAACTAGTTGAAGCAAAACATTCATCAAAAATATTTTTAGGGAGTAATTTTCCAAACCACAATAGCTCTAAGCCATTGTGTGTGTCCAAGGCCATACTATTTTTGTATACGCGGTACAGTAGAATGGCTGTTCCTTTTACCGATTGTCCTCCCATGTTAATCCAGATAACAAAAATGTTAATTTAAAGTCTCATTGCAACTGAATTTTTATTTTTACTTTTCGGACTTGGCTTTGAGTAATGGTGACACATACCATGTTTACAGTAAAATGAAAATTATATTCCAGACACCGTCAAAATGTCAATTTTTTTATTTTTTTGTATTGTTTTTAAATAACTAATCGCAGTTCATTTATTCAACCTCATAACAGGATTATACTTAAAAATTATGATGAATGAACAGACGTTCATTAAATATTGAAAAAAAATACTTATGCCTAATTTGCATAATAATATCATGAATACATAATTAGCTGTAATTACCTAATTTGCATAATTAATTACTTTTTGTGTATTTTTTGTTATCAATTGAAAGAACTTTGTATACACATGTGTGCAAAAAAACCCGCACCTTTATATCATGTACGGTTTTCTATTGGCATCAATTTTGCCCCGGAATTTTGCATATTAATTAGCTGAACTTATTCCTTTTTTTGAGATTTAATTTGTCTGCAGATTGGCCGAAATTGCTAAAATAGTATATTTGGTTAATTTGTTATAATTATTCAATGATAGATTTTTTAATTTTGTTTTCTTTAACGAAGTCAGGAAAGATAGGCATTTAACATGTGATATTTAAATTAACGCTGCTTTTTCAAGCAAGCGTCCAAATAAACCTTCAAAATCTCGAAATGTGCCAATTTTGTCATTACAGCCATTTGTGGCAGGATTTCATTCCATCTACGAGCATCTTTAAATTGACACTACATCACAATGCATTGACCGATTTCAATTCTGTTTTTTGATTTTTGATGCTTTAATAAAGTTCAATAATGTAGGAACATTAAACGTGTTTCTGCTGCGATTATTTTTGAGGTGATAGGCCTATGCATAAGAAGAAGAATTTCATTAAATGTATGTTTTGAAAGTTTTGCATTAGTATAAGCCTATAATAAGATGATTTATTTATTTAGTTAGGGAGTGTTCATAAAAACTTTGGTGGGGGTGGGGAATATTGGGGGATCAAAAATTTTAGGGTCCTAAAAGGGGGGATCAAAAAATTTGAGGGTAAAATTCCGGGGTAAAATGTACGAGAAGGCATGTACATTCCAAATTTTTTGCGCGCTCCGCGAGCATGAATGTTGAATATTCGATTTTGTAATCTCAACCTACAAATCAACAAATTTTAGCTAATGAGTTAATGACCATAGGGGTAGATCCCGGGTGGATAAATCCCCTCCCCCAATATATATAGGCCTATGGTCCATACAATCATCAAATGAATTCCAGTTTCGTACTAGGCCTATATTTCACCAGTTTAGCTTCAATATGGCAAATTCGCGCGCATTTGTACCATAAACTTATTTTGTCGGCAAAAGGTGCTGGATTCACTGGACTTCAAGAAATTTTCTCCAACCCGCTATGTTAAAAAGAAATCTATGCCACTGTTAGTGATGTATATTCTTTTTAGGACATGAAGGGGGGATAAAAAATCCACCTTTTAGGTGGGATCAAAAATTTTGACGTCCGAGGTTCCAACTTTTCCCCCCCCCCCCCCACCAAAGTATTTATGAACACTCCCTTAGTTAGTTAGTTGGTTAGTTGGTTGGTTGGTTGGTTGCGGTTCCCCTGGTTGGTTAGTTAGTTAGTTAGTTGTTTATTTATTTATTTGTTTATTTATTTATTTATTTATTTATTTATTTATAGCCTAGTAAGAAATTATAGTGAAACCATCACTAGATAAAGTGCTCAACTATAAAATATAGGAGCGAAATATATTATTATTAGTGGTAATTTCACTAATAATAATATATTTATTTATTTATTTATTTATTTATTTATTTATTTGTTTGTTTGTTTGTTTGTTTGTTTGTTTGTTTGTTTGTTTGTTTGTTTGTTTGTTTATTTATTTGTTTATTCATTCAAAACCCCAATCGTGTCAACAAATGCCTGTATTGTAAAACAGTCACATGCGCACAGTGGCGGCGCTGTGTACATTTTCGTTCAAAGGTCAAAGGTCGTGTTAAATATACGTCAGCGAAAATTGTTGCAAAAATAGAGGAAATTCCCGTCTTGTTTTTCACTATTTAGGGTAAGTTATGGATGACGACGGAGTGGACATTCAGGTCGATGAGGATGGTGGCAGAGGTTTCTTTGAAGACAGACAATTACCACCTGACCAGGCAAATCCAACACCACATAAAGTTGTCGATTCGGCATCGTTAGGTAAGCTTAAAAATTAAAATAGATATCATAATCATTGCCCAAAATGTCATGCCTCATGATGGGAGCCGGCCTCCGACCGGAGACATTATAAATATTACAGTTACATCTGGTAATTCAGTAGCTCGTTCACGTAGCGGTTCCGTGACTGGCCTACTACCATGACTACACCGCTACGTATTAAAGTAATATAAATTATAATATAAATGTAGATTGAATGGCGATCGGAGTGTTATCGTCAGAGCACCTCGCCGGACTAGTAATTCAGGTGACCGATATTAGGCACTTGAAACTTGATTCTGAGTTTAGCGTCCGCCGCCCGCGTTATGAATTTTGTGCCGCGTTTGAGATGTGAAATCTGAAAATAATTCATTATTGTGCAAATTACTACTAAACCAGAAAGAAAATTTGTTGTGCAAAATTTTTAAACCACTTCAAAAACTATAGTATAGAAAACCTTGACAACTAGTGGAAGAATTCATCTAAATATTTGAGCATTAAAAATATACAGATTTTTGATCCTTGCTCTATCCAATTATTTCAACTATACCTTTGGGATATCAGGGTAGTCTAGTAGAAGTGAACTTAACCTAGCCATGGACATTGTTTATGTTTATAATTTAAGATTTGGAGTGAAGAAGAATGTACTTCGGAATACATTGAGTTTGTTTTAAACAAAAAGCAAGATAATTATACTTTTATAAACGTTTGTGTGACATTTGGGACCAAATAGAATGAACAAAAGTGCATAAGCATTGGTAAAAGGCCGCGTATAATGAAACCTTGAAAATAATGAATAATGAATAATGAAATAGTTGCCTCATTATGAGCTGAAAAAAAAGGGACGCTAAACTCGATATCAAGTTTCAAGTGCCTAATGAACAGTTATAGCGTGATGATCTTCTGTTAAAACTTTAAAAAAAGGAATTCTGGAATTTCGACAGAGGGCGCTGTCAAAATCTTGGAATGGTGCATTTGACACGAAACAGGAACGAAATGACCTCTGTGCTGTTTGTGTAAGTTTAAAAAATTATTCTAGTGGCAAAAATGACATGAACCTGACGTTACAAAATTATTCCAACTTTTTGACAGCTGACAGAATTCTAGAATTTCGACACTTCCAACAATCCGACACACCAAAGGTGAATTCAAATTTGCCATCAAACATGCAAACTGTATCATTATTGCCCTGGCCTTGTCCTTGAGCAGTGGCGGCGCCAGGAATTTTTTCTGAGGGGGGGGTGAAGTGAATTGATTATAGTATACATTGTGAACTTTATAGCAGCGATACCTTTGGTTCAAGATATGGCTACGAAATTTGGTATAACAAAATGCTGAATCCAAGCTTCTTTTGGAATTCAATATCATGATTTTTGACCAATCGAAGTTGGATGGGGGTCAAAAAGGTCAACTAAAAATATTTCCATGTGAAAGAAAAATGTTTTCCTTTCCATTTTTGCGAAAAAGTCAATTTTGATATTTCCACCCAGCCACACATTATTTGGCCCTTATCTCATATTTCTAGGATTGCCGAGTTCCAACTTAGGCCAAAAAAAAAAAAAGATGTTTGCTTGCCCTCAACCGACCGACCCTAATTTTGGAAATCAGAAAAAAGTTGTTTTTTTCTATAAACTGTACAAAAGAATACCGACCCTATTTTTGGAAATTCCTGAAAAAGTTTTCTTTTCTTTTCAAATTTTTACAGTCTAAAAAAAAAAAAAAAAAAGTATTTTAGAGCCTGTGTTCAACATTTTAGTTGTTTTGTAAATGTTAGTTGATTCATTTTGACACCAAAATTGTCTGATTTTTCATATTTTGAGCCTTAATTACAATGTAATACAAACAGTAGAGTTAGTAATTTAAAAAAAAAAAGAAAAAAGAAAAAAAAGAAGAAATCCCGACCGACCAACCCAATTGTTAAAATTCATTTGAGGGCAAGCAAACAAATTTTTTTTCTTGGCCTTATTTTGTTTGATCGCATCACATGTAAGTAGGATGTTCAATTTCAAGACTAAGTTATACATTAAGCATGTCAAGACCAGGAGCCAAAAAGTGGGGATTTTTGCTGAACCAGGAGCCAATTTTGCAAAACCAGGAGCAATTTCAAGAAAAGAAGAAATTATTTAGTTTTACAGGTTTTATCCATTCCAGCATCATTATACATTATGTATAACCAAAGTGTAAACAAAATTAAACCAACCAATTAAAAAGAAATTTAAAAAAATTTTTTTTTACATGGTAGACCAAGCTTTAAATCATACAAAATCAAAGAAAAAACAACCATATTAAATTTGTAATACAAATGAATAAAACTGGCAACACAGTGACCCACTCTTTTCATGAACTGAGATAAGAAAATTGCTGTTCAAAAAGTGCAATAATGTCAATGGACAAGTGTAGGCCTATTGAGATTCTCTGACTCAAAGGTCAAAGTGGCATCCAAGGTCAATTTAAATTGCATTTGGACTATTAATACTTCACTTGCTGAGGGCTTTAAGGGCATTTTAGTTTCTTGTAAGATGAATTAAACTGCTAGGCCTATTCTTTTTTTTTTTTTTTCTTTTTAAAGCAATTATAGTGGTTTGTCATGTACATGTATGTTGACCTGCCAACTGAGCAAGAAACCAGTCAATTATAGTTTATACTGGTCAATTTAAGCTTTTATACCAGGAGCCAAACACTTGTTTTTAGTGGCTCCTGGTCCATTTCATTTTTTTTTAAACCAAGAGCCAAAAGGTTAGAACCACTGGGTAAAAATCGCCCAGCGCCTGTCTAATGTAAGGCTTGTTCAATTTAAAGGCTAGCTTAAAAGGGGGTACTACACCCCTGGATAAATTTGTGTCTAATAACACAGTGGTAACAAATGTTACATATATTATAGGGGCAAGGAATCCAATTACTACACTGGAATTTCAGTGACCCAATACAAGCGGTTCGTTATTTATGATAAGAAATAAGGTACCGCTTGGATGTACCTCATTTCCTATCATACAATGTATATACTGAACTGCTTGTCTTGAGTCACAGAAATTCCAGTGTAGTAATTGGATTCCTTGCCCCAATAATATCCATAAATTTTGTTACTGTCAGTGTGTTATTATTTTTTGAGAAAAATGCAAAAATAGTCACAAATTTACCACAGGGTGTAGTACCCCTTAACAGTACAGTCCCAATACCCGATTTCTTGTATGCACTGCAGCCAGAGCTACTCCGCTTCCGGATCATCATCCGCTTCTGGCACCACCCTTGATCAGCTTAATAATTTTTCTTCAAAATAAGATAAAAAACATTTGTTCATGATAGATTAATTTATTTTGGAAAAATATAGGAAAAAGGAGATAAAATGATTCAGTAAATTGTGACAGCGTCACCGTTTTTGAGTGCCCAGTGTAAAAACATGACCAAATATGGTAAATGCAGATAATTGAATACCTGTGACACGAAATGTTAAATATTGTTTCTAAACTTTCCATTAATCTTTCCTCATTGCATCACAGCATTCGAGTTCCTTGGTGCATATGGCTGGTACATCATCCTGGGTTTGATCGCACTCTTTTATCTCAAGTCAAAATACAGTTCAAGAATACAAGGATGGCAACAACAAAGACAGCAAGGAGATGACTTGAACAGATATGGTGAGTTGAAATAGCACTATTTAAATGGATACTCTATTGTTCCTAATAAGCACCCATGGGCCATGAGATTTCATGAAGGGTGGGTATTTATTAGAGATCAATTTTTTGCGTACATATTTACATTAAATGGTCACCCATTTCAGTTTTAGACGTATCTGTTTGCAGGAGGAATGGCTTATTGATATTATCATGAGAAAATAATTTCCTATAATATCCAGTGATGAGACCTAGGAATGATCTAACATTCTTTTCATGTATATTTGCACTTATAATAATGGTCAATTTTATTGCTTTTTCAGTTTTTATTTTGGAAAATTTGGGGGGTGGGCATTTAATTGAGACTGGTAGTTGGATACAGATTGAGTCCCAAGGTCAGGAGTTGACACTCTAGTTGTGGCATGCAATGAGTGACGTTTCACTGTTATAAAAAATAAGGGGATGTCATTTTCTTCGAAAAGGGGTGGGTCATGAAAATTTCGGGGACTGGAGTCAATTTTTTTATGACCCCCCTTGATTAAAGGTGGGTGATCTGATCTGTAGCCTCATCCCCTTACCTCCTCTCCCCCCCCCACCATTCCCCATCAAAACGGTTGTTGATATTATTTGAAGGAAGCTTGGGTTTTTCACATAATCCCAGTAAAGTATTTAGGCCAGAATAAATATGAACAAAAAGGTGATAGCCTCATGATCCCATCCCTCATTGAATTGACAGCATGCATGAATGTGAATTGAACCAGTTACATAACATTATTATCTATTCCAATTTTGATGACACCTTTGACACTTTTAAAGAAGTATTAGAGTGATCTGATGAGACAGGTGCCCCGTTCAACAGAAACGGTGTGCGCAAATTATTTTAGGTGTTGACTTTTTCACTCCTTCGGATTACATGTTTAATGAACTTAGATGGGAGCGGCTTTCAGTTCGCAATCAGTATTGTAAAGCACTTATGGTATATAAATCTCTGCATAATCTAGCACCGCAGTACTTATCTACGAAGTTCAATTTTGTAAGTGATAACCATGATCGTAATACAAGACAAGCTACTTCTGGTCAGCTAGCTCTTCCACCACTCAATAATGGTTATGATATCGAGTGTTTTGAACATTCTTTTAGTTATAGTGGTGTTAAAGTATGGAACCATATTGATCTATGTGTTAGAAATTCTCTAAATTTGCATTCTTTTAAGGAGATGTATAAGAGACATCACTTCAAACAGCACTAATTTGTATTTTGTGTGGTGCTTATGCAGGTTGTCTCAATATATTGAGTTTATTATATTGTTGTTATAATATGAGTTGATATGTTATGTTGATATGGTGGTTGAAGTTAAATATTTTATGATATGTTGTTTTAAATTTGTATGTATTATTGCAGGGCCCCGGGTAAGACCAGCGGTTAGCTGATTCGGGCCTACCCTGAATAAAGATTATAAGTAATAATAATAAAATTCAATTCCTAGCAAATCAATGCTGTAATGATTGCAGATTTATGTGCTTCATTGCATTCAAGCCCACAAACTTCCTCTGACAGTGAATGGAATTTGTGCAGTGTAACGTCACGAAGTGTCACTGTAGCTGAAACATAAGATTGTGTAACATTTGTTGCACATAATTCTTCATTCATCTGTAACAGTCTGTTGCCAGTTTGAGGTTCTACCTAATATGGCAAGGGATCCAAATATGTATAATATATTCAAACTGCTTTTGCAGTGTAAGTACACATTTGGAATCTGATACGCTTCAGTCAGTGTAGTGTGACTGTGAGGTACTAAACAAAAAACAATGAAAAATAGGACCATTTTTGTACTGACCAAATACATCTTTTGTTTTTTACACAGATGATGCAACAGTGCTATCCAGACAAGAGGCAATGGAGAAAGCCAGACAGAAAATGCAAGAAGACCATGATGCAAGAGCAGCTGAACACAGTGTCAGACAGAAACAGGTACATAAATATGATCCTCTTTACACCCTCTTCACACAGGTGTCAACTGCAGACGACAAGTTTCAAATTTTTATCCAAAATTCAAAAATGTCAGAATTGTACACATTTTTGACCATATTTGGAATCGGCATGAAAAATGCATTCAAATGAGTACAAACAAGCCTATGTGTAGTATTGGTTCAGTAGTTTTTGAGAACACTCTTCATAATAGTGGTCGCCGGTCGGTTAAAAAATCTTGATGCTTCAAATTTCTTAGTGAACAGGCTTATTTGATGCAGTATGATCTCCTGAGCATTTTGACACCATTTTCATCCAAATCGGCCAAAAAATGAGTTGGTGCCGGCCAAAACAAGTATTTGGACGGGGGGGGGGGGGGGGGTCTGAAAATCAATATTTTCAACAATAATCATTATTATATGCCTAATTCTGTTAAAGTTGGTGCTGATTTGTATGTAATTGATGTCTAGAATTCCATTTATGAAAGTTGCATAAAAATTGGAGTTGTTGTTTTCTGTTTTACGTCCAAATATGGATGTGAGGGCGCTTTTCATAATTGTCAGAGAATATCTCAAAACTTTGTACTTTTTATGATGAAGCCCATATGGCTAGCATGCATCCGAACACTAGATTGGTGGAGCATGGCGATATATACCATATTTTCTAGTGTATAAAGACATAGCTTCCCAGAGTTTGAAACTTATCTGCCATGCACCTTATTTTGCTCAGTGGTTCTGATAACAGGGCTCGTGAGAGACAGGGGTTTGAGAGACCACAGATCAAAAAAGAAAAAATTCTGAAAAACAGGGTAAAAACAGCAAATATAAGCTGAAAATAAAAGAAAACATGTAAATTTTGGCAACAAAAAAAGAGGAAAATCAGCTGAAAAGAGGAACTCTCACACCCCTGTGTTGATAAAAATAGTGTAAAAATACCCAGAACTTATTTTCCCACATCAAAGCCAGTTTTTATTTTTGTTGAGTTTGACTGAACTCATTGTATAGTTCCTTTGTTTATAAACTGGATTTTCTATGGAAATATATATGCTTAGATGAGTATGGCAAATGAAAAGGATGCATTGGTGTGTCTTTACTCCACTTTACTTGTGACTTTCCTGTAAGTGGCACAGTGCATTGCATGTTGTTATTTTATATCAATCCTTTTTTTATTATTATGTTTTAATTAGACACTTCTTTGTCTGCATATTGTTGTGTAACATCTTACAGAAAGAAGAGGAAAAGAGACAACAGGAAATTGAGGACTGGGAAAATCACAGAGCTGGAAAAGGCTACAAATCTAAGTTAAAAAATAAAATTATAGAGGTAAGGTGTTACGAATAATAATCTCAACTAAACAATGGTTTATTGGCTTTATGCCATCTATAATTGAAGACAGAATGAAAAGACTAGTTTGCGACTGACGTCAGGGCAAAGGCGCGGCGTGATTGGTTGCTGACATGCGCAGTACAGTATTTTGGGTCTGGTTGACTGGACGTCAAATGCAAACTAGTATTTTTAATTCGGTCTTCAATTCTAGGTTTGGATGAGCAAATAAATCCAACATTGGTTATCACCCATAGGCCAATACTACCTTTCTTACAATGCCCCTGATTGGTTAATTACATGAAATTATATTCTGTGTAACCAATCAAATTAGAGCTTTTAGATCTCTCAAAAATTTTAAGCTGAAGCCCCTTCAGCGCTATTGACTGTTCTTAACATATCTCTGATCATGATTGGCACAATGCATGGTATATCCCTCTCTGTAACCAATCAAAATGGTTCTTAAAGGCCAGTAGTGCCCATGGGGTTATCTATCCACAACAAGGGTGAAAATAAGTGGGAGACGGGAGCCGTTTAGCCCCCAGAAACCCTCAAGCCCCTGGTCCCATCTAAATTTAAGCTGACCAGGGGACACTTTTCTTCAGAAACTGGCCCCTGGTCATTACACCGAAAAATTCAATTCCATAGCCATAAATGCATGATGAACTTATTCAGAACAAATATTGGCCCCTTGTTGATTAGAAGTGACCCCTGGTTCCATGTTGAATGAAGTGAACCTGGGGCCATTTTGTGTAAAAAGGAGCCCCTGGTTCATCATTTCTTATTTTCACCCTTGATCCACATTATATTTTAGGTACAGGCCCTTAAGTGAAATATGTGGATAAGAGAAGTATGTATAATTTTGTATTGATTGCCTAAGAAAAGTACAGAAAGGACAGCAGAAAAGTACAGAACAAGGAGTAAGGTAGAGTCCAAAGTTTTCTAAAATCCATTTTCCTTGTTGTACTCTGTGTTGTAAAATTTGTAAATCCATGTTTTATGAATAAAGCTTAAAATGTATAAACAATGATTTTGAATGATATTAACGTCACAATAAAGTGTTCCATATCACGATCGATATGCTCATATTGGAATATTCTCACGATAATAGGCCGACTGTTACAATGTTTGGATGGATAGGGAGTTCACGCCTTGGTAATATACCTTTATTTCGGTATTATTAAACAGTATTTTTTATCATAAAAATTGACACATGCAACTCAAGATTGTTTTTAACATTTATTTCTCCTATCTTTTAACAACTTTTGTCACATCATGCAAAAATGTCATTTTCCGTGTTATACCTCCAATTCCGTGATTTTTTTCCCGTTTTACTTCGGACTCTAGAGTAAGGACTAGAAGGCCCTATCTGCAATAGCTGCCAGTGTTGTATGTCATATTTTTAGATGTATACCATTATAGCATGAGGTTAATTGTCAAAATGTCTACAGGAAATATGTCTACAGAAAGCATTTTTAGATGGCATTTTCAGAAAAAAAATTGGTATAAACTTCTTTTCTGTGAATTTTATCCAAAAAATCCTCAAGAACATCATGATCTTTTGTTTTCGTTGAAAATATTAAGTGAAAAGAGGCTACATGTAACACTTTTCTCATGAAGCTCCAAAGTCGCCCAAAAGTTGTGAAATCACGGTGGCCTGCATTTTCAAGTCTCGGGACTCTTGATTGAATAAAATTTTCTATTCTTTGTAGGAACCTTTATCATCACCAGGAGCTGAAGGAGGTGTAAGCAGACCGAGGAAGAAACTCATACGAGATAGTAAGTACATCATAGTTTTGTTAGATGCTGTTCTTTTATTATTGCCAAGTTCCTCATTTTATAAACTGTCCGGGACAGTTATAATTAGTATGCCATCATTTGACAAAATTGTAGGAAAATGGGGATCCAAGAACATAGCATGCTGCTCTGTTATTGTTACCAAGTTCCTCATTAACTGTCCAGGACACTGTTAGTATGTCACCATTTGTCAAAATTTAGCTGTGAAATTGCAGTTTTATATGCATGCGAATGTGAAAATGTGTAGATTTTTGTTTACCCAATACAATCTATGCTACGGAATGTTTGCATTGGTTTTTCATGGCTTCAGATTGCCTTTTCTCCCAAAGGCCTTCAAATAATATTGTGGGTCAGCAGGTTAGAGCTACGATCAGTTTGTTAACCCTAACCCAGGCCTTCTCAACTGGTGGCGCGCGCACCACTTGTGGCGCTTGGAGTCAGTCGAAGTGGCGCACAAGGTGGCGCACATTAATTTTAATATTTTTTTCACATAAATCTTGAACAAAGAGGGGTGAAAATACTCAATCTGGGCCTTTAAAAAACCTTAAAATCCAGGAGCTTCCGGGGGCGCTGCCTCCTGGACCCCCGATAAAGCTTCACCACTGCACTGTACCCGCTATGAGCCCGCTCGAACTCACAAAGTCATTAGGCTCCCTTAACATGTTGGCACTTCATGATCACTGAAATTTTTCAGTTGGCACTTCATATAAACTAGTTGAGAAGGCCTGCCCTAACCAAACAATTTATTTTCCATAGCCTTTTCCATTTCCTTATTCAACATTATCTTCTCTCTTCACCCTTATTATTCTTCAGATTACAGTCCACTGATGGGAGCTGGTGGAGGCAGCGGTTTCAGACCAGATAGACGAGGATTTGGTGGCGGAGGAGGAGGATGAGGTTAAAGAATGTATGCAAAAAATAGTATAAAGAGTCACATGGTTAGTCTACATAACATACAAAGTCACAATTTAAAAAAAGTCACGTCTTAGAAAATTAGATAAGTAGTGTATTGTCATGATGGCAGATATCCACAAAAAGGGACTAATTAGAACCAGACCTGTAGCCAGGATATTTTTTGCAGGGTTGTGTAATTTCCAGATGTGAGCCTTTATAAAAACATGGACTTAACCCCCTAAAATAGGACTTTTCTATTTTGTACAGTTTAGAATGAAAAGGGGATCACATTGTCGTTCTAATTAGTACCTATTGGGGTACATTTAAGAAACCATTTCCCTGAAAAGTGTTTTTTGTTGTTATTGATAGGGTGTGTGTTATATCCAAGGCACAAGCCCAACTATGGGTCCGATTATAAATCCTTAACAAACTTGTATGAGTGCCAAATGGGTATGAAAATTCATTGCATTCTTTTAAACTCAGTCAATTTTTGGTTGTAATGTATTATGCATTCCATTGCAGAGGTCAATTTTCATGTCATCAATTTGAGAAGAAGTGAAACCCCTGGAAAAATATTATAGACTAACAGGTATTCAGTTCATATTTCAAATTAGTCCCCTTTTGTATGTATTGCCTATGAGCAAAGTGGTGATGGAAAACCTTTTTAATATGTTAACTTGTGTGTGAGGATGATGTATTGTACAAAATTTAATTTTATGTATGTGCCAAGTTAGACCAGTTATTTACTTGTTTCACGACACAGGTTTAAGGCTGAAAGAAAGCAGTGCTTCATATCCAACATTATTAAAGGTAACTTTATTTGGCACATGTCCAATTGGCCAATCACAAAGTTTAGTTGGTTTTCTGGTCAAAATACATTTTACAGGAAAATGTTTGATTTTATAAATACACACATGAGAGAAGCAAATACCTAAGGACTAATCTACCTGTATGTTGTTGTTATGTCTTGTTTTTGTTAAGTTTTTTGTGTGTAATTTGTTCATTGAGAATCTCAAGTGTAACTTAATTTAAATTTGCCAATTTATGTAAAGCGATGGAAAAAATACAGTGTTCTATGGGCTCGACCGACCCAGATTGTGTGCATATGAGATTTTTTTAGCTGAATGGAATTAAAAACAGGCCTTTTTCGTTCAAAATGGAATGATTTTGATAGAATTGGATTTTTTCAGGGCCATTTAGCCTCTTCCAGAAGAGAAAAAAGAAGAAAAAAATCCCGACCCCACTTGGCATGTTTGTCCACCCGTAGAACAGGGGTGTTATTTTTTATCGTTGCCTAAATATTTATTTTTATCTTTTTTAAGATGTGGGATTTTGCAATATTACTCTTTCGGACCATGTGACTCTTTTATCTTTTGCATACATACTACTTTTTAACCAGGACAATATCAGTAGCTGGCCTTTGCAGTATGCCAATATTTATGGTACTTGAAGAGAGGGAAAATGTGATGTATCAGAATGTTGCCTTGTGTGTTTTTTGTGTCAATAAATACAGAGAGTATGGTGTTAATTATAGGTTAATAAATGTGTATCACTTGCTGGGAGTGAAATTAACAAAATAATGCATGCGAACTGAGATGTTGATTCGTCTAATGCACGAGCCCCAAAGGAGGGAGTGTATGAGATGAATCAAGATCTCAGTACAAGTGCATTATTTTGTACAATTTCTCGAGCAATATGTGATATGCATTTATTAACCTATTTCATACACATAAAAAAAATCCAAAATTTTTGCTATTTTTATACCAAAATTGTCACTAAAATTGTTGGAAAATACAAGCAAATATAAATGCATCAACCTGCAAGGAAAGTGAATGCATCCGAAAGCACTGCGTGTAATGCTAGTCCGTGCATAATCAATGCATGGTTTTGATTATTCAAACGCTTGCTCTGATTGGTTCTCGTTATCTAAGATTGTATGAATAGCCGATGTGAACTAAAATATATATGAAATAAAATTATTTCACACACTCTTAGAGAGAGAACCAATCAGAGCAAATTGTAGAAAATTGCCAGGAGTGTGTTAATTGTGTGTAATTGCACTAGTGTACACTCCGCGACACCGCGTACTAATTTTGGATACCATAAATAAAGGATTCATTTGTATTGTTATATTTGTTCATATTTTGCAACATTGTTAGTGACAGTTATGTTATAAAAATAGCAAAAATAGCAAAAATCACAGGTTTAAAACTGTATTACTTGTTGCTCATCAAATTGATACATAATGATGTATTTGTACCGAGATGTTGATGCATCTTTTGCACTCCGCTCTACAGGGCTTGTACATTAGCTGCATCAACATCTCAGTGTGCACGCATAATTTTATACAATTCCACCTTCAGTAAGCAATAATATGTAGTTATCTTTAGCTTATGATTTTAACAAAATTGATATAAAAATTAACACAAGGCAACATGATATAGCATTTTACACCTGTAATTTAATATATCTGATACATATATAACAACCAATATAGGTATACACTTTGTTTCACCCTGAGTTGGTAGTGATGTCAGTCCTGTTACGCAAACTTGCCAACACATCGCCTGTGTGTATAAGCCCAGTGGGGTTAGGTCGGCGTGTACAGTGCAATACTGTAACCAGTGATATATGCAGCACCATCACTACCAGATTTGAGGAAAAACAATGTATAGTTGTAAAACTTACATATTTTTAGCAGCCTTGCACTAGGTCAGCTATCTGCTATTGTTCCTGGGCAGTGATTTATGGTGTTGAGTTAAGCCAAATGAAGCCATTGCAGATACACTTTTATAACAGCTCCTGTTAATCAAAAGAGACGTATCAGTTAGAAAGTGTAAATGTTATCTTAAAGTAATATGTAATGGCTTCATTTGGGTCTAGTTGGTTCTGGTTTGTGAAATAGTAAATCTTTTCATGATGTCAATTGATTACTATTTTGCAAACTTTTAACTATAAAATATTGTTGAAGTTTTTCCATATTCCAGAATATTTGTTGAAATATTATCTTTCTTTTTTCAGTTTCAAAACCAATCTCTTTTAAGGACTTATGGGAGTTTGCCCAACAAATATAGAAATGTTTTTCTAAAACGTTATAAATTTTGTCGGTCGCAACACATAGTGGTGTACATGAAGTACAAAATATATTTCGAGAAAAATGTGTTCGAAGGATATGTTACTAATAATGGAGTTGACACTCATCCACTGTTATCTCTGTGACCAGATTCCATTTGACATTGAAGTTTTAAGGTTCAAACTATTAAACTGAATCTTTAATATTTAAAAAGGAATAACTATTATAGGATATAGCTAGCACTAAACCTTTAAGCCACTCTGTGAAATGGAAAATTTGAAAAAAATCACTCTAAACCACTATGGGTTGCGTCTGACGAAATGTGTTATAAATAAACGTGTCTTGGTTTTATTCAAACGATGTTAATAACATTTAAATGTCGGATTATATAAAGGTCATGAAAACGTTTTATAATATGAAAAAGCACTACAACAACATTTTAAAAATGTCAAATTGTTATTGTAGAATATTTTGGGCAAACAAAATATTTTGTCAACACTTAAAATAACATTATGTTGGAATGTTTTGCCTCAAGTTTCCAAAAATGTTTTTGAGCATTTATATTAAGACGTTTTATACCCTTTAATAATGTAACATTTAAAATCGTTTTGTGTTTGCTGGGTATTTAAGCAAATCAAATACAAATCCTACTTCCCCCCCCCCCCAAAAAAAAAAAAAAAAAAAAAGCATAATATTGAATAAATTAGATGTAGGCTATTCAGACAATTCAAAAATTTATTGGTCTCGCTATAAAAAAAAATATTGCACTTGACGTCATCCTGCCCAATATATTTACAACTTGTGGCTCGACCAATAAATTTGTGTATTGTGCTCAATCTATTTTATATCAGTATTGGTTTATATGGAAAAACTTCAAACGATACAAACTCCTTATTAATGATTACATCATTAATAAGGTTTGTAACTCAACACCATATTTATGACATTTTTTACCCAAATGGAATATGCTTTCCAAGGTAAAGAATTGAGAAATCACTGTCAATTTTGTCATGACTATTGTTATTTTCTATTTCATGTATATGTGTATGGTCTTTAAATTAAAAGGTATAATTTGATTTTTGTGTCCGGTTTCGATGTTTTTGTTGTCATGACTTCATTTATCTTAATTGCAGTAAAATGAGGCCTCAAAAAATACTGCTTAAGCCAAAAGCCGTGTATTAAAGATAGGGCATTTTGCATGAAACAGTAATTGTTGAAAGTATTTGAATTGGACTTTACTTTGACGATACTAATTTTTTCCTCGTTTTTCGCCTATACCTAATGACAATTTTAGTGACTTGGCCATATCCTTCACTTTTAAGCAATTTATACAGTACTATTTATTTTATTACAGTTTGTTTCGCTGGCATCACTGAATGGGCCTTTAAATATTTTGCGCACAAAAAGTATTCGAACACCTAAAACAAAAGCAATTTCTTAAAGACACCTACTTTGATACCTCATTTGACACAATGATGAGACGAGTATTAATTTTCCTTAAATAAACTAGGCCTACTAAAGTTAGAAATTGGTGACTTAATTATGTGCTATTATATCTCGCTATGTTTGTTTGTTTACCCAGGTTGGTGGGAAATCCATGGTACGTTCCAAGCTCATACAATAAAAATGCTCAAGCCTGGATAGCCAGTGTAGGCTAATGAGATGTATGCTGGCCCAGATAGCTTTGATAAACAAAGCAAGAAATGGAAGAATATAGCAAGGGAAAGGAGAGAAGCCCACTCTCAAACACAATTCATTAGAAAATGAATTTGGAGAAAACCTGATGATAATTACAAACACTCGCTGAGCAGCAAGACCTTCCCTTTAAGCTTTTAATCCGATAAGCTGATTATCTATTTGTTTTCATGAATTGGAAGACATTCTTTGATGTATTACTGAGCTCAATCATCTGAAATTTCTGGAGGCTGGTGGCTCAGCATTACCCAGGCTGGTGGCTCAGCATAGTATTTTATTAACAGAAGGTTTTCTCCAAATTCGTTTCCTAATGTGTACAAGTTTACTCTTAGGCCTTACTTTATGAGAAAGGAAATTGGAATTCCAAATTCCAATCTCAAGCCCCGATGCAAAGGCTGATAACAGGCCTATACAGTTCACACTTGTTGACGATCTATTCACTGAAATCATCATGCATAAGAAATTAACAATTAATAACCACATTATCCAGGGAACTGATCATAACATTATTCAATTCAAAATACTAGTGGCGTGATATGAAAATAACCTACTGAAGTTTAAAATAAGTTCATGACGTAATGTCTAGAATCATCGTGGTATGCGGCCCATACACGGATCAATTTGTTCAATATTAGGGACCCTAGATGCAGGATTGGATACATTGTAGCCTATACTTATTACCAAAAAAAATATCTTCGTTTACTGCAAAAGAGGGGGCAACATGCCCCGGCGCCAAATTGACCAATTCAGTATCGATTCTGCGCCCCTCCAAGCGATGAAAGTCAAATTTGTCGCGCGCGAAGCGCGCATTTCAGCACAAAATCAATTGAAAGAACATTTTAAGACCGATATTCAACTTCCAGTAACCAAATTTAATTCGTGTATAGGCCTTATATGTCCAAAATTATACGCGCTCCACGCGCAATTGTTTCAAGAATGGGGGGGGGGGGGATCATAGACATACCACCTAGACATATGACTGCCCATCCCTGACCGTGGCAGTAGGTGAAGCCACGTATCCAAGGTGATTTTGGTCGGGTGGTCGGACGCGGAGAAATAAGCGTTCATGTCTGGAGAGAAAGACGCGCTCGTTTGCGTGATTGTTGCGGTATTATCGCTCGCGTCAAATGCAACATGTTCCATAGACGCGAACATATCTGCTTGCTTGCGTCTGGGTATGCGTCCTTGTCAAAGTCGTTGCTAAGCAGTATCGGCTTCACTACGCGAACCAAAGTCACTGGTCTAGGTGCTCGCTTGTCTGGGGGGGATTATGTATCCTTAGCTCCTAGCTACGCCACTGCCCGCGTTTAAGATATTCTCGGGTGGGGTAGGGGCGCCAATTTTGTTTCTTGCCCCGGGCGCTACCAACCCTAGTTAGGGCCTACGCCACTGACCATAGCTACACATTATAACGGTAGACGTATAATTATGACATTTAGAATTGAAAATTACCCCCCCCCCCTTCGTAGTCCGTACTACAAAATATACCCAGTAGGTCTAGGGTTACTGGGGTTAATGGGTTTTTTTTTTGCTACAGTGAATTACGAAGCTAAGAGGCTGTTTTGGGGACAGTTTGTAGTAAATGAAATTTATATTCCCACACTCAAAATTGAAAGTAATTGTCGTAGTATTTGGCCTTGACAATTCCCGGGGACAATTCATTAATGGAATTTTGGACAAACAATGGGTTTTAAACAAATTCCTTGTATTTTGGTATATGTCACGTCTATTTATACTTTTGAAAGAAATAATATTACGTTCCTGCCCACTCTGACTATTATTATCATATCAGCCTTTGTCGTCGCCATAAGTGAACGTATCTGCAAACAGGTAGGATACATTTTAACATTTAATAAATTATTAGTGAAATTTCATGTATAGTTACAGCTTTAAGGATGAAGTTTGATAAATGTGTTGTTCTTTGTGCATTTTCGGCCTTAGTCAGTGTTTGTGCCAGTAGCGTAGCCAGGGGGCAGCTTCCCCCTGTGAGCCTGTGAGAAGTTTTGCCCCGCCCTTTTTGGTCAGTTTTAGCCAATTTTTGACCATTTTCGTCAAAGTTTGGCCCCCCCCCCTCTGAAAAAGTCCTGGCTACGCCACTGGTTTGTGCCCACAATCAACGACTTCGTGACTAGGCTATACTTTAACATTTCGAATAACGAGATTGGAACGATGCAAATTGATTGACAAAATTATAGGCCGACTACGATGACTACTTCAGAAATTATCCAATTTACATAAAATGTAGTAGGCAATTTTGAATTGGTTAAGTAAACACCAAATTTTAACCTGGTTTGGGCTCAAACAGTAACTTAAAAGTGTTCGCGCGCGCCAGTAGCGGATCTAAAGTAGACAGAGTCTTTCATGGAAAAGTTTTTCCTATTATTGTATGCCTATAAATTGTGTTAAACATAACTTGGCAAATGTGGAAAGCAGAAGCGAAAATGGCTACGGTACTTATCCACTATAGGCATACCCACTCCGAAGTTGGAAAATTTTGCAAAATGAAGATCCAATTGAAGGCATTTGCATGGTGCATCATTCTTACACTATTTTATATCATTGCTCAAACAGAAACAAGAATTTGTCTTTAATAAAGACACGTACACGGATCAGGTGTATAGTACATGTACTTTGAGCGACTTTGGTCTAACATTTAATATTCATATCTAACCTACTCTGCACTTATTCGACAATAAATAAGTGATATGAGGCTTAATAATGATACGTACCTGCGTCTTGACTCTGGAAAACAATATTTTTTAAAACCTCTTTTTGCATTTAGTTTTTTAAGCCCCCTCGGGAGCCACCTACAGGATCTCATTTTGCATTTAGGTTTTTATTGTGTTGCAATGTAGCAAAACTTTCTTTATATATAGCGCAATTTGTGTCTGATTTCTATAATGAGGTGTCACCGGGTTTGCAAGAGATAATAATACGACAAATCTAAACACCATGAAATTCACCACATCACGACCAAGCTCACAATGGGCGCCCCATTCCTTTTTTAAAGGAATTTTTATTAAGCTACCTATACAGGAAACAAATTTGGCTATAACTACGAAGAAAATTGCAAGATGCCTTTATCACTAAAGTAAACAGCCATTTGCTCATGCTAGCCTTTGTCAGGGTCATGGACCTGTATATCTTACATCATTTGGGAGGGGGGGGGGGGGCGAGGAGGGGGAGGCCCCCTGAATCCGCGCTGATGATTTCGCGCAATCGTTCTAATAAAAGCAGGCCAAAATCATACCACCCGACCTTTGACCTTTGACCTTTTTGCTTATTAATCGATTCCATTTGTTTTTATCAGTAGGATTACTTTCACAATTTATTTTATAGATCAACTCTCTTATTTTCGTTCTTTCGATTTCAATTCATAGCCGCAGCTTTGCAAGCGAAATGAGTACCAACCAAGACAAACTCCTGTCCCTCTTCCGGTTTTATGACATTAAGGCAGAACATGTCAGCCCATCACCAGGAGACATACCAGAGTTCCTTGTTTACCCAGATCGCACATCAATCGGGGTACTACCAAGAGGAAAGCTGTTCTCTGTTTTCAAGACCGCTCATGTAAAAGAAGCTGCTGAGGTGTACAACTATCTGATCTCCTTAAAAAGCGTTGACGACTTTTTAAAGCTGCTGAACACTTCAAAACGTTTCTCAATGAAGGGTTATATCTTTATGCTTTCACCGTGGCCGTTCTGCATCGCCCAGATACCGCACCTCTTCACTCGCCTCCTCTCTGGGAGGTAAACCCGCATAGCTACTTCACGGCTCCAGCAATCTACAGAGCTCACCGTGCTGCCGCTAAACAAAAGGAGGTGGCCGCCACTGAAGATCCTGATATCCCGACATTCACCACGGGCAATGATCGTGACCCTGAGTTCAAGATGGCATGGTGGAGAGAAGATGTTGAGTTGAATTCTCACCATTTCCACTGGCATCAGGTAAGGCACCAGAAACAAAATATGTTTACGATCTTTGGATCGACCGTCGATGCTGCTTCGATGCTTGTTATCAATGAACTATCAACTAATTAATCAGAATTAACGCTAAATTTATATTGGTCAATATTCCTACAGGCACAAATTACTATTTTATCACAATTAACAATGGTAAATTAATTGATTTCATAAATAATAAGGATCGACCAAGCATCGATGGTCGGTCGAAAGATCGAACTAATTTGTTTCTATTGCCTAATTAGGCCTATTATTAGGTATGTCACAGTGGCTGCACAATAATTCTGCTACACTGTGCATGCAAGCATAACAGTGAATTGAAAAGGGCGCGCTTCAAATTTGGCCAATTTTAGAAAACATCCATGTCGATAAATGAATTTCTTCATATGCTTCATTTATCCAAATTGTTTGAATTTTTAATATAAGGTGTGTGAAGCCTTCCCGAGGCTACCATCGGGTCCCCCCAAATTAAAAATTGTTTTGTTTAAGAACTACTGCCTGTTTTTATGGATTTTTGAAGATCGCTCATAAATCAGTAAATATAGGCCTACTGAAGTAAAGGAACTACCACCATTTAGCTGAAATACTAATCTTTCTTAGCATGTAAATTAATTCCGTCGACAACAAATGAAACACTTCACTAAAACCAGTTGAAGCAAAACATTAATCAATGTTTTTTTTTTAGGGAGTAATTTTCCAAACCACAATAGCTCTAAGCCATTGTGTGTGTCCAAAACCATACTATTTTTGTATACGCGGTACAGTAAAATTGCTGTTAATTTTACCGATTATCCTCCCATGTTAATCCAGATGACAAAATGTTAATTTAAAGTCTCATTGCAACTGAATTTTAATTTTTACTTTTCGGACTTGGCTTTGAGTATTGGTGACACATACCATGTTTACAGTAAAAATGAAAATTATATTCCAGACACCGTCAAAATGTCAAACTTTTAATTTTTTTGTATTGTTTTTAAATAATTAACTGCAGTTCATTTATTCAACCTCATAACAGGATCATACTTAAAGATTTATGATGAATGAACAGACGTTCATTAAATATTGAAAAAAAACCAAAATTACTCATGCCTAATTTGCATAATAATATCATACATACATAATTAGCTGTAATTACCTAATTTGCATAATTAATTACTTTTTGTGTATTTTTGTCATCAATTGAAAGAACTTTGTATACATATGTGTGCAAAAAAACCCGCACCTTTATATCATGTACGGTTTTCTATTGGCATCAATTTTGCATATTAATAAGCTGAACTTAGTCATTTTTTGAGATTTAATTTGTCTGCAGATTGGCCGAAATGGCTAAAATAGTATATTTGATTAATTTATTATAATTATTCAATGATGGATTTTTTAATTTTGTTTTCTGTAACGAAGTCAGGAAAGATAGGCATTTAACATGTGCTATTTAAATTAACGCTGTTTTTCCAAGCAAACGTCCAAATAAACCTTCAAAATCTCGAAATGTGCCAATTTTGTTATTACAGCCATTTGTGGCAGGATTTCATTCCATCTACGAGCATCTTTAAATTGACATTACATCACAATGCATTGACCGATTTCAATTCTGTTTTTTGATTTTTGATGCTTTAATAAAGCTTAATAATGTAGGAACATTAAATAACGCGTTTCTGCTGCGATTATTTTTGAGGTGATATACCTACTATTATGTAAACAATTTCTTAATATAGTTAAGAAATATTTTCTTTCATGGGTGGATGATCTGATTGACAGCCTTATGTAGGCCTATTTGTTAACATTATGGGATGTTTGGCACCTGGGGAGGGTAAAATTGGGGGAGGCAAGAAATTTTTGGCGAGCCGAATTAGGGGGCAAGCAATTTTGGCAAGCCGAGGGGCACATCCGTCTTTTTCGCATTCGACCTGTGCTAGAAATCTTTCAGGTTTATAAATAGCGCCATGTGCGGTATACTTTGGTAACTTCTAGAGGGTTTCAATTCATACTTATAATTCGCTTATGACGACTGGGAGGAGATGAGATTTAAACCTGGGCTAAACCCTTCTGTTACCGTTGGGGAGTGCAATACGTGATTGATTAAAATCAATAACTCGCAGCTTGCCGATTGATTGTAGATCACTATAAATCGGAGGAGCCTTTTGTAAGCTATTTGACCCCGATCTTATTGTTAGAATACAATAGCTACCTTCTAATTACGTTTCCATATCAGGCCAAAAGGATGTATGCTTTGTGTCAGATGTATGTACTGTACTTCTTTTGTCGTGGTACGAAATTTGAGACCTAAAGTCCCGAAGCTTTATTCTAAAAAGTACAGATAAAACGCATTCTTCTTTGGGATTTTTGAGACAAGAACTATTTTGTGTGCAAAATAACACGGATAGATTTTCTTTTGAGACTTGGAATTCCTTGTAAATCGTCAGTTTTACCGAGGTTTCTTGTAAGTTTTTGTTTCCATGAAAGTAGTCAAGAAAAAGTTCAAAAATATCACATTTTTGGCCGGCAAATTAAAATTTTATTCAGGCTATCTTGCAGCTTCGACTTTAATGTAAAGATATATATGGGACATTTCATATTTCCTTGAGGTGTTCTCTGAATGTTTATGTCAGAAAGATCATGGTTCAATACAAAATATTCACCAAAAATAGTAACTTGCCAACTTGATATAATTTATTTTAAAGACGGTCCCTGCATGCATGCATACATGGCAGGCATGGTACAATATTAGGGACGCACCATTTGATATCAAGGTGGGGGCTGAGTCGTGACAATTTTTAGTAGGCCTATATACCTCGGTGAAGCAATTTTAGCGCCTCGATGAAGCAAACAGTTTACATTTTGTAGCACCTAAATTTCGCGTAGCACGAAAAACGTTCTTCTTTGAGTCCATATCAGGAGCGTAGTCAGCTTTCGTGATCCCGGGTCGTGATCAGAGGGGAAAAATAAAGGTTTTTGGGGAAAATACAAAAATAATCATCAATTTGAACCGGTATTATTAATGCGATATGTACATACACTGTGTTTTTTTAGCGAGACTGTAGGGCCTACATATAAACTGTTAAGCGAGCCTCCAAAAACTGGGCCAAAATGTTTTTTTTGAGACAATGCGCATTTGGGGGGGGCTCTGAGGTGAAGCAATTTTTTATCAGATGGCGTGACAATTTCTTTTCCAAAAACTGCCAAGCCCCCCCCTTGATATCCAATGGTGCGTCCCTTATATAGGTTTATACATACAATACATACAATTACACCACATTTCGCCATAATACATTCTAGAAACGCTTGCTGTTAGAATAAGAAAAATTTTAATGCTAATTTATTGCACATTCTAGGGAAGCGTGGTTACCTTTTTAAAATAACCGAGTGAGAGGGTTTTCAAGAAAATATTTTTCCTGTCAAAACTGAAGCATCCTCTGTATAAAAGAAAATATGAATATTAACTGCACATCATATATAACGATTCGTGATACCCAATTGTGGCACATTTGATGTCGTTTAAGAAGCAGAGAATTTTATTTCAATTTTATATACGCCAAAATATTTTTTTAATTGAGCAAAAATAAGGATAGAAAAAACGTTGAAAATCCTATGTGAATATTACATTAGACCCGGCAAAATATTACTGTTTCGTTTTTATGGTGATCTAATCTTTTATTTCCTGAAAAAACATTTGGGGTCTAAAATGGATTTTTTATGTAATTGATAAAAACATCAGTCGAACGTGTGTACAAGAAAATGGTAGGTTTTCCTCTATAGTATTTTACTGACCATGGAAATGTACTGAGACACAAGCACGTGTCAAAATCGATATAATGTATTGTCCATACAGACGCCCAGTTATTATGTTTATTAATGGGTTTTTTTGTATAAAACACGCAGTTAACAATAATTGAGCGCTAATAATACACATAAATGTTTTTAGGCAAATAAAATTCCAAAATATGGTGCGTTTTCTGCCTTTGCTTGTCACGTGGTAGGCCTATGTTGAAGTTGCGATTATATCTTCAAATAAGTTTCAAATGAATTCCAAGAAGACAAGTGGCCGAGTGGTCTAAGGCGCTGGGTTCATAGTGTATCCAAAGCAGTCCGCCGCCGTGAGTTCGAACCCCGCTTCCGCCAAACTTTAATGAGGTAAAATTAAAATTAAAATTTTACTTTAAAAAAATTTCATATTGGGGAAATGTGACTGGCAGAATTTATGTATGGCGTGGAGTGGTGTGACATACAATACATGTAGTGTTGTATTTTGTTTATTCGACATCGAAGTGATTACATAACTTGGGTCACGGCCGGTCGTTGCATCAATCAAAGAAGTTTAGTCAGACTGATTCGGGGGGGGGGCACTCCCACTTTGGAGGTGACGCGTACTACATGTAGTATGTAGGGCTGTTAAGACCCCCCTTTTCAGCGTCGCTGTCACCCACAGAAGCTCACAGACCCTATATTTTTTACGAGCACATGCTCTGTCACCCAAAGACACCCTATTGTTCCATTCGATCTGTCACCAAAGAGTGCCGCACCAGGATGAGGTGCAGGGGAGGGGGTGATGTGATGCAATACAGTGCCAATACTTATCCCAGGGTGTTGAATTATAGGGAAGCTTTTTGGCGGGACAAGGGGGAGCCAATATTGGCACAGGTATAGGTATTTGCACCGTTTCGATATCGCGAATGTGATGTAGAAACATGTCAGGATAGGCCTAAATTCAAATGGTAGGCCTATAAAGGGGAATATTTTTGGCATGTCAAAATATGTTGATGTATAGGCCTAGCCATGATAATCTTTACCTATTAAAACCAAAAAGAAACTGTCTTTGGGTCACTATGTTTGAAAAAAAATCGTTTTGATTAACAAAAGTTGTAGCTTCGGAAATACTAAAAAAATGACATTTTGCCGAATTTAATCAAAGTAAATGAGATATTTCAATTTTTCTCTTGAAAACATTAGTCAAGATACATAAAGTAGTGCAAAATATGGGTTCGAATTTGATTGCAAAGATGGTTTCTAGAAAAGGGGTAAATTTATTTTGTTGCAAAAGCCCTTACATCCACAAAAGGCACGATATAAACGAAATAATAAAATAAATAGGAAGGCTTGAAAATTGTACCAAACATATTCTTTTAGTTTCTATTTATCAACACTTTATTCAAAACCAAAATGAATCAAATCGAACTAGTAATAATTGAACAATTTTTGAAAAAGCTGTTTTTTTCAAAAAAGTCAAAAAGTAGATGTATAAAGGGCTTTTGCAACAAAACTCTTTATAATTATATTAATATCATCTGTATTATTAATATTAGAAAGATTGACTATTATTTTGTTGTTGATATATTATAAGTACTGAATTTACTAGTATTACTATCACCAAGTTAATAGTAGGCCTATATTGATCAAATGTCAGCAGTAGCCTAGGCACATCAACAATATTTGGTGGGTATGTTCCCCCGGAATTTTTAGGTGGTGGTTCTTTGGGAGATGCGGGCGTACCAGTAAAAGGGGGTCTTTTGGAGCTGCGAACAAGTAAAATATGGGGACTTTTGGAGCTGCGAACAGTCAAAATCAAGGGTCTTTCTTGGCTTTTTGCTTGAAAATCCCAGAAATATGAGGAATGAACAATTTTGGGGTCTTTTAGAGCTAAATTTATCAAAATCAAGGGTCTTTCGGAGTTCTATTTTGGTCAAATATAGGGGGGTCTTTCGGAGCTGCGAAATCCAAAAAGGGGGGTCTTTCCGGGGGAGCATACCCGTATGGTCATTTGTGTTATTAGTGCCCTTCCCCCGTGAGTATAATGCATTTGCCACTTCCGAATTTTTTTACTGATAAGCATTTGCATATGAACCGCATAGTCAGAGGCAACGGTTCATTATTGATTGGAGATTCAGTAGGCTATAAAGAGACAAGTGCGGCACACACCGACACCGCCTGGCTAATAATTATTTGGTGCAGAAGGGACACTAAAATGAATACACGGGATCGATACACGTGAATTGCTATGCACGATTTTGATATCAGACGAAAATCTTCTGATACCGGGTTAGAAAATGATGAATATCTCCCGTCATGATTTTTTCTCAAGAAACCAGATTTGGTCTCATAAACTTGGAAATACGTGTTGAACAGATATGATAGTCGCTAGAATGCGCTTTGAAAATTGGCCGTGCGCTTTGAACTCAAAATTTGACCATTTTATATTGCGTTGGTCCTGTTATGGACTACAGCGTGCAGCGTGTAGTACAGCTGCACTCACTGTAGGCAGTATAAAGTCGATGACCATTGACCTCAATGGGGTATGCAAGCTTAATCACGCACAACCAAGATCGATTACCCGGCTATTGTGAGTAGCCTTAGTTATGTCCCTCGACTAATTATTAGTTTAAAAGAGCTTTAAAGGTTTGAACCAAATGGCTACTCGTGGCTGTGGATTTAACCTACCATGGCGATTCCTGCCATGAAGATATAGGGTCGAAGACACTGTGCGGCAATAGCATTTCAAGTGTATGCGCTTAATTTCGTAATCAATAAGAGCTAATGAACAAAATCATTTCTGACAGAACTGCTAGCACAGTAGTGTAAGCGCTCGACTGTGAAACCGGAGGTTGTGGGTTCGAACCCCGTCAGAATTTTAATTCAGATAATTTCCTTTTTCTTTCGTGAAGAAGAAATAATAATTGAATCCGTCTTATAAAATTTAACATAGTATAGTAGAATCATGTAGGCCTATGTGTTATCAGGGTATCAGATAAGATCTTCTGTAGATTACCATATCAAAAGAATTTCGAAGTTTTGTCAAGCAAGTTTCTAAGTGTGCCCCTAATCGTGGTTTGTATAGAATTGAGGCGATAGCTTTGTTTGATAATAACCAATGACAGAGCCGCTACGATTTTAAAGTAAAAACAGGTCACCGCTTGAGGCGCTGCATTTAAGACGCAGCCTAAAAAGTTTATTACGGGACAAAATAGACGTGGGGGGGGGGGCAAGCGATTTTTGGCACGCATTCACAGGGCACCTTTTCAATAAAACGCTCTAAAAGGTTTAGGAAAACGGTACGGAAACGCTTAAATATGCAAATTTTCCTGCTCGCTGCGCTCGCAACATACACAACATACATCTAGACCATTTAAAGTTTGGAATTTGGGATCCCAAAAATTTGGCATGTTCAAGAGGGGGGGGGCAAGCGATTTTTGGCGGGCCGAGGGGGGGGGGGCAAGCGATTTTGGCGAGCCGTTCGGAAATTTTACCCCCCCCCCCGGGCTCATAATTATTCCACAGCCCCTAAGTTTCTTGCGTTCAAGTTCGCCTGGGTCAAAAGTCGCATAAAACTTCATAATAATAATTTCAGGCTGGGTTTTTGTGCTCTATGAGCACATTTTAGCTATAGTTTTGAATTATTTTGTTGAAGGTATACCCTTGGAGTGGGATCAACGGCAAGACAAAGGACAGAGAGGGCGAATTGTTCTACTACATGCACCAGCAGATGTTGGCACGTTACGATGCTGAAAGGATGGCTGTAGGACTCCCTAGAGTTGTTCCTTATGAGGATTGGAGCTTTCCCATTCCGGTAAATTGAAACGTGCATTATTATTCACACAATCTTCCACCACTGTGCTCTTCAGCTTATCAGCCAGCGGATTTCAGTGTCAGTGCTACTGATCAATAATTCGTATAGTAGTTAGGCAAATGATTTTGTTTGACTATAATGAGCCCATAATGTTGTTTATTGATAATTCCGGAGAGAAAACTCTACCATTAAGGAAACGTTTATATGGGTCTACTATTAGACAAGCCCCCAGCCCGTCAGAGCTTATAAAACATCAAGGCCCGGCAGGGCTGTGGCCGGAAACTCTCATAGTGAGGACTTGCAACTGAATCGAGTTCCAATATATAATTGCCCCGCAGGGCAAGAAATCAAGGTGTGTTATCTGTTATCGATTTTAAATTGTTACCCCTTCATGTCCCTCATCCTTCAGGATCGGGGCTAATTTATAGTTAAGCTTGATCGATATTGTGTTTGAGCGATGTTTCTTTGTAACCCTGCGGGGCAACCTTGATCAATATTCTGAGCGCTTTTGTGTGCGCCATTTATATCAATCCGATGTTATGAGTCCCACCTTTTACGAGCTGATCACGGGGCTGATCAGAGTATAATAGTATCGCAATAATCATTTTTACAGGAGGGTTATGATTCTCACTTGACTGATTACTATGGCACTCAGTGTTTGAGCGATGTTTCTTTGTAACCCTGCGGGGCAACCTTGATCAATATTCTGAGCGCTTTTGTGTGCGCCATTTATATCAATCCGATGTTATGAGTCCCACCTTTTACGAGCTGATCACGGGGCTGATCAGAGTATATTAATAGTATCGCAATAATCATTTTTACAGGAGGGTTATGATTCTCACTTGACTGATTACTATGGCACTCACCAATACAGCCCTCGTCCATCTGGTATGACCCTGGCTGACAACTACGCTGACGATCCCAACAACCCAGTGGTTGTCAATAACCAAAGGTACCATTACCATAGGATTTTGGACGCCATCAACACGGGAACGTTTACAACGGTAAGATCTCATGTGAATTTCATAATTTGTTGTTCTACTGTACAGCTAGGATTTCGAAGTTGCCCGTCTTTTGATATGACCTAAAATAGTCTGAAATAGTCCAAAATTGTATTTTTTGCCCGTCTCAAATGACAATTGCCCGTCCAAAAAGACGGGTGGACGGGTCGCTAGCTAAGCCCTGGTTCTACATGTAAACATATAAATTTGTTTGTAAAGCCGTTGCCTTCCTAATAGGAAAAGTGATGTGTGCATGTACCTGTCAACAGCCATCCTTTTCTAAAGTCGAATATACCATAACCCGATGACCGTTTTTAAGTCCTGCGCGATATACCCCCTCCCCCTTTTTTTAAATTTTTTACTCGGCTGCCTCCTTTTTCAAGAATTATCTTCATCAAAATGTCATAAAATAATACAGAAACTGTAAAATTCTCTTTGAATTTGGAATCTTTTTATTGAATTTATAGGCTATTGGTTCATACTTCTCGAAACCGGTAGGCACATACACGTCACTTCTAAAGTTCAGTAGGCCTACCTCCTCACTCCCCGCTAATGACATTAATGACATACGATTTAGCAAATCATTGTAACATCTTTTGTGTGTGGACATTGCAGAAAACAGGACAAGAACCCGTGAACATCGTAAATCTGGGTGCTGCTGTTGAAGCTAGCATCAGTTCTCCGAATATGGATTTGTACGGCAGTGTACACAACTATGGACATGACCTCACTTCTGTCATTACCGACCCAGATGGACGTTATGAGCAGGTAAAATATAATATTGGTATATTCCTTCATTAAATGTTAAGTCTTCAAATTTAATTGACATGGTTGACAACGTATTATGGTGTCTCTAGGATTCGGAGGTTTTTGCCACAGGTCATGCAGGTGGAAAAAACCGCTGGTTTAACCACTTGGCAAAAAAAACCAGTTTTTGCCGGCAAAAATGGCAAAAACTAAAAAGTGATTTATAATTCAGTTTTTCATCTCAAAACAAATTATTAGGTTTCACAAATAACTTCTTGAGTGTAATATAATTATAAGAAAGTAATGACATGGTTTTTCATTGCTCACTAGTGCATTAAACTGAAATGTGGCATATCAAATTGAAAACTTTAATTTTAAGGACTTGATGAGACAAAAAATATGTTGAATGATTTATTAAAATTTATGTGTTACTGTTTACGAGCTTTCTGTGTTACTTTTTAATATTTGAGTGACTCTATATGAGTTTTTGTCAGTTTTTGCTGGTTTAAAGCAAGTAATGCCGGCAGGAATCGAATCCTGTGTGGTGTCTAAGAGCTTCTATGTGTTTCTTTATACTCTTTAATTTGTGTCCGTGGGCGTTTCTTGAAATAACTTCAAATATTTTTTTTCACCATCTCGACAGGCATATGGAGTAATGGGAGACACAGGAACCGCAATACGAGATCCAATTTTCTTTCGCTGGCATAAATTTATCGATGGCATTTTTGTTTCTCATAAAGTAACACTCAACCCGTACACCAATGAAGAACTACGTTTTGATGACATTTCAGTAGATAACATGTCGATCGAGGTAAAAATCTCTTTTCTCTGAGCTCAGGCCCCGGGGGGCACTCCAACTTTGGAGGTGACGCGTACATGTAGGGCTGTTAAGACCCCCTTTTTCAGCATCGCTGTCACCCAAAGACCCCATATTTTTTACGAACACATGCTCTGTCACCCGAAGACCCTTATTTTTCCATTTGATCTGTCACCCAAAAGACCCTTACAAGTTCAATTTGAACAGCAACTTTCATTTATCAATGATTTTGTTACTTATTTTGAAAAACAAACAAACAAAGAAATTTGAAGCCATTTAGAACTAGAAATTCGATTTTCGAGGTTTCTGTGGCGCTGTTTCGGTTCTCACCCAAAGATTCCATTAAAAAAAAAGTCATGTTCTCACCCAATTAAGGACCCCATATTTTTTACATTTTGCTCTCACCGAATGCCAAAAATCATGCTCTCACCCAATGACCCCATATTTTCTAAATTTTACTCTCACCGAATGCCCCTTAGTGCGAAAGTGCCAGCCCTATACACCTATATCCATTTCAAATTGAAGTGCCCCCCGAAGGGCTCAGGCCCGTAGCCAGAGTTTTCGTGGATAAGGACAGATCTCCAAATGTAGCCTTTTTCAACAGAAATCTTCATTCTGGCCAAAAAGTAGACCTTTATCCCGTCTGCGATTCACCAGCGAAGTTACGTAGGCCTAATGTTACTATGTCAACGGGATACGCGCTTGAGTAATGAACCACGATCGAAACAATCACCACACAAGGTATATGGCACTCGAAGGCATACCAAAATAGCGTGATCCGGTAACCAAGAGAATTACGTAACCACTTCGATGGTGAATTGATATTTGGATCATAATTTAACAAATATAGCACAGACAGTTCATGATTTTGGGTATATTTATCAAAACTTTTGCCATTTTTGGGGCCATTTTTCCTATACTTTTTACAGACAAATCAGCACTTTGTAGAAGTGACGGATAAGCCTATGCCGTACATACCGGCGTTGGGAGGTAGGGGCCTACTTGTAAGTAACATAAAGAAAATAATGTTGTTAAAAAAAGGGGGTCACTGGTATAAACAAATTAAAAAGGGGGTAATTGGGTAGAATATTTTGAAAAAAAAAATGGGACATTGGGTAGACAAGATGAAAAAGGGTCAGCGGGTAGAAAATTTTGAAAAAATGCAGCAAAAATCTAATTTATTTTGTTTTTCGATTTCGCCAAATTTGCTGAAATATGAAAATGTGAAAGTTTCTGTATTAATTTTTATGGCATTTTGATGATGACATTTGCGATAAACGAGGGTCATCGGGTCGTATATTCAGAGGTACCTCAAGTTGGTGCTACATGTATCTCATTTTGATAGCGCCAGTCAAACACCTCAAGTTTAAACCAATCAATAATCCTATTGTTGAAGAGGAAATAAGATTCTACCTATGTCTATAGAATTCTTAAATAGCTCTAGTTTTTTTTTGCTTTGGCTAAATCCTGTTCAAGTGGTGGGTAACAAAGCAATGTATTTTGTCTAGGTATGTATAACCAACATAACAATGAGAGGGCATTCCTAAACCTCGTTGACTTGGGGATGATTTGAAATGACCGCCAATTATGACTGTTTGATATTTATTACCAGCAATGTGGAACCGAAAAAGGTACAATTTTGTTGGAGAAGCAAAGTTCAACAAACCATAACCCCGCTTCTGGATATCGTTTGAAGTCAATGGTATCTAACTATCTATAGGCCTACCATTTTAAAGCTTATGATATAGGCCTATATCTTCTAAACACGAAATAAAACAAAATTGATCGGGCCGACTTTACGGTAAATTCGTGTTGTACGGTCACTAATACGTTTCTTTGATTGTATATACCCAGGCTCCGGGGAATATCTTGACAACTCGCATGGAGAAACAGAAAGTTGACATCTCCAAAGACATGTTTTTGCAGCAGGTGGATCCCGATAAACCACATACTCCTGTCTACGTGAGTTAAAAAATAATAATAAAGCGCATTGATTTACAGTGCGCTACGCACAGGCACAACGCCTAGACGTTGATCCACAAGCCTCAGCACACTTTACTTTGCTTGAATCCGTTTGGTATTTTAAGAATTTTCTGAACATCACACTACTCTGTGACAAATGCGAACGCGTGACAGCTTCGAGACGTAAGCCTGCATGTTTGCCTAATAACATGATTGGAGCCTGTCAGTAATATTGTCATGGGATTGAACCTCGTGATTCGTTAGTCAAACCCATAAACTTTTTGTTAGTCTCAAGTCCAGCCGCTTTTTTTTTTTACTACGGCATGGCCGGAGGCATACAGTATAAGATTAACAAACTGGTTTAAAAGCTAAGTAATAATATTTGTCAATTTTGGTAATTATTTTACGCTTTGCTGTTATCACATCGCAGGTTGAAGTAAACCAAGTCAACCATAAAGACTTCTCGTACAAGTTCACAGTTACCAACAACACTGGTGGAAACGTACAAGCAGCCTTCCGTATTTTTATGGCACCTAAGATCGACCAGCATGGCAAACCTATCCTACTGACCGACCAACGACGACTGTTCATTGAAATGGACAAGTTCGTAGAAGACCGTAAGTCACTTGTCTTTTCTCTTTTATCACTATAGATGAGTTGACTTCTGACGTCAATGCCTGGCAGTATGCGCACGCATCATCACAATTTCCAATGATTTTTGCCTGGCAGTATGCGCGCGCATCATATTTGGTTCAGGGCTCGTGTTTTTAAAACTCCCGCCACATCACATAAGGCTATTGAACAGTGAAGTGGTTACATGGGGTTCACTCAAGCATATCGATATACCAGTCCCTTGCCTTTGTTGATAAACATTGAGGTCAACTCATCTATAGCTAACAACATGTTTTGGACGAGAATGTTTGTCAAACAAAGCATTCGACATTTTCCGTTCTTAAGTGTCAAAAATCTATCTAAGTATATAGAGTTTCATTTGATGATAAATCAGAAGATTAATAGAATCAACATCATTTTTATCATTGTATTGTCACAAATACCCTTTGGTAGAGAGTCACCGTTTTCTCAACATCTCAAAAACAGCGTGCAAAATAAGCATTATTTGAATCGCGAGAGCATGCGTTCGTTAATTCTCGGCACAACCAAATTGAGAATATCATTTCGATCGTGGTGCAGAACTCAAAAGCGTGATCCAGTTGACGTAGTGATAATCGGATTACACGTAATACTTCGCTGGCGAATTCCCGCCTGATAAAACCAACGCACTGCAGAGTTTATTGTTCTATTATGTCCGATTAGAGCGCTGACATACAGGGATCAATTCAGCATCGAAGTGGTTACGTAATTTTCTTGGTTACCGGATCACGCTATTTTGGTATGCCTTCGAGTGCCATTATATTTGGATGGAGATTGTTTCGATCGTGGTTCATTGCTCAAGCGCGTGATCCCGTTGACTTAGTAACATTACGTAACTTTGATACTGAATATAAAGGGATAGACGACTGGATAGGGTCACAGAGGTCACAAGCTACGTCATCCACTGACCTCTATTTGGTTTTTAGCGGACGGCGACCGAAAAAGTAAAACCACTTGGTCGCCATATTGGTGAGGGCAAAAAAAATCACCTCACTGATGAGTAAAGTTATCCTACTAAACCTTATTTAGCGGCCATTTTGTTTTGAGAGACAAACTTTTTTGGACCCAACAACTACATACCCCTAATTTTTAGTTAGGTTACGACAAAGAAACAATTTTTGGGGGTCTTGCGTTGAGGACTCGATCCTGATCGCCTCAATGCAAGACCGTCCTATCGTGATTTACCCTTTTCGTTTCTTTCTATTTTACCAGTCACACCAGGCAAAAACAACATCGGGCGCTCCTCCACCTTATCATCTGTCATCAAACCACCTGGTAAATCACACGACGACATCCTTGTTTTGCTCAAAAACCGGAAGCGGGTCTGGACGAAAAGAGTACCGGCGATTGCAAATGCCGAGATCAACGCTACTGTACCTGCGGTTGGCCACTGCATATGTTGGTACCTCGCGGAACACCTGCGGGGATGCGCTTTGACCTGTTTGTCATGCTCACCAATTGGGAGCATGTCGATACAGATGATTTGGATCAAGGTACGAGCTACTGTGGCGTGAAGGATGAGAAGTACCCAGACAAACGTGCCATGGGTTTCCCATTTGATCGCCAATTTGATTCCAAAGAGTACCCTCCTCAGAAAGCTTACATTGATTCACTCGTCGACGATTTCCCCAATATGCTGACGATCCCCATTACCATTAAGTTCCACCAAGAGGCACCCGATGTCTAATTCATGTAATTTTAATATTTAAACAAACCATCCACCAATTAGGGTTGGGCGGTGCTTGAAAAGAAAGAGGGACTATTTTCTTCTAGGCCATCTGAAAAAAGTGCTTTAATATCACTGAAATGCTAAGCTATAGAGCAGAATATGTGCACATTTCAGAGTAATATGCATTTAAATGAAATGTTTTCTATCATTATTTTACAATTTTGCTGAAAAGTTTCCCAAATTCATCCGCTGATGGACATTGATTTCCCAACTCTACTTGTGTTTTCCTATCAAGTCCCCAAAAAAGGAGAACTCATCATAAATCTGTGCTCTTTACAATTAATTCAGTGGTTTAAAAACAAGAAAAGACTCGGGTCATTAAGTTTTGGTCATTTGGGGATTCAACATTCTACTCTTAATTGATTATGTTTTGTCGCGTGGAGAATACCGTGCACGAGAATTACATTTGTTTTCTCATTAAAAACCGTGTAATAGAGAATTGTTGGTATTTAGCCAAATGAGCGAAGGATTCAGTCTATAGTCATGATAGTGAACTGTATAGCACTATTGATATTGATTTGTTTGTTACTTTGTTTGGTGAACATTTTGTCTTTTGGTTTTTGGATTTGTTGTCACGTATAATCTCGCGAATTTACTCAGATACATATATTATTTTGTTGTAATGTATGAGTTAAGTTGTAGCTTAAGTTTTAGATTAATGATATTTTATATTAAGTAAAGTAGCTCTCGATAGGGCATCAGGGCCTCTAGGTCAATGCACTTATTATAATCTCTGTAAATTTATTATCTTTCCAACAACAAAACCGTCATTGATAGAAATATAGCAATGGATGCAGAAATTCTGGATATTGGTATCAATTTCCACAAAATTTGACTATGAATTACCGGGTGAAATGAAACAAGAATGTTTATTATCAAACAAGCATTGGTGTCACTTTTTTTGAATTAATTAGTTTTTAAAATATTAATTTTTGGAGAGTGACTAACATTTACCATGGTTTCGATATTATTTTGTACCTAGTGAAAAATATCATGGAATAAGAACTCAAGTACTTTAATGTTGGGTGTAAATATAGTCTCGCGGAGCATCTTCTTAGTCTTCTTTATAAGTCGATTTATTTTTAAAATTTGGACGAATTTACACGATACCAATATTTGTTGTAATGTATAAGGTCATAAAGTCACAAGTTGAGACCCTTTTTCGTCACATACTGTTTTCATAACTGAAAACATAAATTTTGAGATGAATGGTTATACTTTTTTTTATGTACCAGTTACAGGTATGTAAAAGTATACATTGCTAGAAAGCATAAAAACATAGATTACAATGAACCAAACCTGAAGTCAATATTTAGGTGTACTAGAAGAAATATAGGGTGTAACAATGAATTTTTTAATGAACATGTGGTATATTTTGGGAGTGCCTATATTTCTTTTCAGGAGTAGACCTATTAACTCAATCTGAGGACCACAAAATCTAACAGAGCTTGAAAAGGTTCACCAAAATATACATATACTTGCTTCTATATGTATACAGGGTGATAAAAAGTGGCTTCATTATCAGACCTGATTAATTATTCAAAATGTTTAATTAGTGCTAATTAGCTGATTAAATATTTTTTTTAACGACTGCTTTCAGTCATATAAAATCATCCACTGGCTACTCCACTGACCATGGTCTAAATTGTCGTACATTTTCCATGTCGCAAAATCGCAGCTGCGATTTTGCGACATGGAAAATGTACGACAATTTAGACATCATTTTGATTTCGTTGAAACGCGTTGGTGCAGCGGCTAGCCTAGAGAAATAGCGCCATTTTCGCAAAAGATAACACGATTTAGTAAAATGGTGGCGCACAGTGATGGACGAGTGGACGAGTAGCCTACTGCATTTTTCCTCATACAAAGTATATAAATAAATAAAACAACCGATCGATCATACTTTTGTTTATTAGACTTTTATTGTGTGTGGGGATGTAAGTGGGGTGTGCCCGTGTGTTTGTTTGTAGGGGTGGGTGTGGGTGGGGCACATGTGTGCTTGTAATCTCCCTCCTCCGTGATTAGTCCCCAGGGTTAGTCCGGTTGCCAAACGCAACTTTCCACAGCTTGTTTTGGTGTAGGCCCTATAGTTTTGTTATTTGGAGATATGGAGGCTCAAAGTTCATAACGTTCTTTTCTCCTCTCCCCTCTCCTCTCCTCTCCTCTCCCCTCCTCTCCTCTCCTCTCCTCCTCTCCTCTCCTCTCCTCTCCTCTCCTCCCTCTCCTCCTCCTCCCTCCTCCCTCCCTCTCCTCTCCTCTCCTCTCCTCTCGACCTCCTCTCCTCTCCTCTCCTCTCCTCTCCTCCTCCCTCTCCTCTCCTCTCCTCTCCTCTCCTCTCCTCTCTCTCTCCTCTCCTCTCCTCTCCTCCTCCTCTCCTCCCCTCCCCTCCCTCCCCTCCCCTCCCTCCCCTCCCCTCCCCTCCCCTCCCCTCCCCTCCCCCCCCCCCTCCCCCTCCCCTCCCCTCCCCCCCCCCTCCCCTCCCCTCCCCTCCCCTCCCCTCCCCTCCCCTCTCCCTCTCCTCTCCTCTTGATTATTTAAGGGTGGTATATCCCTGGAATTCATGGAAACTTTCGGACTTCGTAACTGCTAAATTGTTGGTCTATAAAGTAGGGAGCCTATAAAATATAGGTATACATTTTTAGAATGGCAAAAAAGACTTCATAAACTCATCTATGAGGTCAAATGTTGGCCAAAATGCTCAATTTTAGAGAAAATCCTCCAAAACGGTTTTTTTGGCCCAAATTTTTCTTTTCGGTCAACATATCAAAAAAATTGGCCAAAAATTTTTTGAATAATTTTTAAAATAAGATAAAATATCTAGGTTTTTTTTTTTTTTTTTTTTTAATTTTGATAAACTTCACCAAAAATATTTGAATTTTTGGCGAAATCAGACTTTTTATGATTATTTTTTTTTTAATTGAGCATTTTTTGACCATTTTTGGTGCAAATTTCTCAAAGTTGGTCCAAATTTGACTTCACAGATGAATTTATCAAGTCTTTTCAGTTCTAAAAATGTATACTAAATAACTTTAGATCGAAAGTTTCCCCAATTCCAGGGTTAAGCTAGCTACCTCATGATAACAAAATGGACAAAATACAGAACCCTCATTGTGAAATTATTAGTTTGGTGTCTCCTATAATTGAAGACCGAATTGAAGACTAGTTTGCGTCTGACGTCAGGGCAAAGGCGCGGCGTGAATGGTTGCTGATCTGCGCAGTACAGCATTTTGGTCTGGTTGGCAGGACGTCATACGCAAACTAAACTAGTCTTTTTTTAATTCGCTATTCAATTATATAAATTGTGTCATGCCTATTTTGGTGTAGAATTATTTCAACTTGTAATTATATTAAACAAATCCGTGTGCAACATTAGTTTCGGGTTTTCTTTTCCAAATGATTGTGTTTTGTAAACCTACAAAGACAGGAAAGAAAAAAGCAAGGTAGGCCTACACCAACTTGATGTGGGGAAACAAGTAAAATGCAGACTAGACAGTATGCAGGGGGACACAAACAGCAAATGTAGGCAAAAGAAGTAGGCAAAGTTCGATAGCCAAAATTTACCAGTTCCAAGGCCCACAGAAGTAAGTGCTGAACCTGCAAAAACAACAAGGATCAATGGTAATACAAAACTCACTGAAAACTTAAACTAGTCAATTGCAGGCTGGACTAGCTTTAAACTAGTCAAACTGGTTAGTCAAGCCTGCTTGACTAGCTTAAGCTAGTATTTCAACCTAGTCAAGCCTGCTGGACTAGTTTTCAGCCAGCTGGACTAGTTTTTGATTAGTCCAGCTGGCTTGACTAATGTGATTTGTCCTGCTTGACTAGTTTTAAGGATTGACCTTTTCGGTAAATCCCATAACCCTTTGCGAGTACACCTGAGATAGACTAATTCCAATCAGCCGTCTACACTTAGCAGACGGTTGACGACTGAGGGCAGCAGTCTACACCTGAGAACTCGTCATTTGACGTCACGCCGACTTGCAATGCGCAGTATCGATGTTCGATAAACGATGTGCGCATCGGCGCGGAGCGGCGTGACGCAGAATGACGAGTTCTTAGGTGTACTCGCAAAGGCTTATGGGATTTACCGAAAAGGTCAATTGACTAGCTTATGGTTAGTCAAGCAGGAAGGAAGATGGACTGGCTTGACTAGCTTAAGTTAGTCAATTTGCCAGTACTCTGTGGTATGTGACCTCTGACCCAACTGAAATCTAAGAAGGTCTTCAAGCGGGCAAACATAGATTTTGCAACTGTCAACTGCTGAGGTCAACTGCATACTCAATGCAATGGTTCACTACAGAGCAACGCTCTCAAGTTTTTGCCACAAAATGTCCTGGAATTAATTCATCAAGATTTTGTATAACATGTCATTCACTTCTAGGTAAGTCTTGCTTTGTGTTGATATATGTAAGGTTGCAATTTGTTATAATATTACATCAGAAAGACAAAAATAATATCAGCTCAGAGGCCTATGCACCGCATACAGTAAACAGCACAATACATCATGCATGATCCTACTAATTTTGTTGTTTAAATAGCAATCATGTGTACACTATACATGTATGATATTCTACAATGTACTTGTATTTGGGCCTTGGTCATTATAAAATTTAAGTAAAAGTAGGCCTACATGCCTCGGCACCTTTATAATGATATAAAGGTATTGGTAAGCTAGCTTATGACTAATATGAGCCCAGATCCTCCAAGTTAAATTAGGGACTGCCTCTGTGTACAGTCATGACAGTGTGTAATATTATAAGCCGCTACTGGGGATGGGGGTTAAAGTTGTGTACTGTTTTTGATACTTTATTGTTTGTTGCTATAATTTATTCTAAATGTAAAGTACAATTCATGGTTCAAGGACCACAATGGAATTAGAATAAACTACTTGGAATAAAGTGAAATTAAATTGGGAGGGGGGACTTTTTGGCTAGCCGAAAGGGGGGAAATTTTAGTACACATTCAGGGGCACCTTTTAAATAAAATGATCTTAAAAGGCTTAGGAAACAGTACGGAAATGCTATGTAAATTTTCCTACTCGCAATATAGACCATGGTTGCAAAATGGGATCCCAAAAATTTGGCATAGGGGGACCTACAAGGGGTGGATTTTGGGCAGGCCTAGAGGTAGGGGCAGGCATTTTTGGGTATGCCGTTTGCAAATTCCTCCAGGGGCTCTCAACAATTACAAAGCCCCAGTTATAAATTAATCAAAGGCAACACATGATGATGAAGATTGTCTGTAAATTCAAAGCGACCCATGATTGAGCCAAATTGCAAGAACATTTTGAGCAATTTTAACCCCTATTTTGTTCTAAAACGAGTACTATTTTTATTTGGATTGAAAAACTACCACTATTTTTCATAATTTCGACTTTCGAGAACATTCGGATATTAAGAAATCTTAATTTTGGTAAACTAGTAAAGTGATCGAATTTGAAATACATATTAATTAAAATATTACCCAACATGTAAACAGAATACAGAGCGTGTTGACGTGTGGTGTGCTGGTGGTATACATTTATGTGCCATGCTTAGGCTAATTAAACTTAGCAGAAATCATTAATTAAAGCTGGATGGATACTTTTTTGTTCATAAATACTATATATTAATAGAGCAACTAGAAATTTTAAAACATATTTTTTTTTCACTATTATTAAGAAATTTAAAGTCAAACTTAAAACCAATTTCAAATATGACTCATTTAAATAGTAATAACTTGCTAAAATGCTATGTACATGGTCTGCAAAATTATTAATTATCACTTTTTAGAATAATAACCACGACCCAAACAAAATCTACTGTCGACAGTTTGTCAAATTATACCATTTTAATGTCATGTATTTTTTTCATATAGGTTCTGTTCCTTTTCTGACGAGATGCAACCGTGAAGCTTGAAAGACCCAAAGCCATCATATACACTATACCATGTATACAGTCTGGAGGATTTCACTCAAATAGCAAAGGTAATTGAAAAATGTATGACCAGATGACATCCTCATCCCCTACTGTTACAAATATCTCATCAAAAGGACAGGCAAAAGGAAGATTTTTTGGCATCAGAAGAAAGCTCATATATTATAACCCCAAGTGAAATTTTATGACTGAAATATGTTACGTTTTAGCATGTTTAAATGTTATAAACTGTGGTTACCACACATATGGTTCTCAGTGGCGGCACCAAGATTTTTGGGTGGGTGTGGGGGATGGGGAGTAAATTTCAGGGGGGGGGGGGGGCAAAATCAACAAAATTGGGTAAAATTGCTGCAAAAAGTGAAAATTTGAGTTAAAAGTGGGGGCCAAGAAAAATATGGGGGAAGCAAATGCCCCCGTATTGCCTCAACTATTGGTTCTATGGCCATTTTAAAACACATTTTTGCTTCTAAATGTTAAAACTGCTACTAAGGCAATTTAACTCGAAAGTCATCACCAAGAAATCAGAAATTAGTGTGATGCCGGCCTCAATGTGAGGTAGGCCTATCTTCAAACCACAACAGAATGTCAGAATCTGACGCGGCCCTTTACGACAGTACGCTATATTTGTAAACACTGTCCCTGGTAAACACTGTCCCAAAAAATGATGCGGAAATACATGACCAACCAAAATTTTGGAGGTGTAAGAACTTCCTTAAATTTTGGTGATTTAATTGGTGGGACTATTACGGAACCCCCAAAGTGACATGGAAGAAAAAAAACTTGGGGTCCAAGATAGGAACTTTGGCCCCGACATCGTAACTTGGGGTCCGAGTTAGTAACTCGGGCCCCGAAATACTATCTCCGACTCCCGGCTTAGTAAGTTGGGGCCCGAGTTACTAATTAGGGGCCCCGAGTTACTATCTCGGGCCCTGAGTTACTATCTCTGGGCCGTGAGTTACTAAGTCAGACTCCGTTTTTTTCCTTCCATATCACTTTGGGGGCTCCGTAGACTATACATGTATTAAACTGTAAAGTTCTTGCTGACACAAAATATTTTTTCTGAAAACTGCCAGATGTGAAAGCAGGAATATTCATTTTGCCTATTAAAGTTTAACTAATAGTAACTTTTTGTATAATTTGCTTTCAGGTTCTGCTGAAATGTAACCCAACTGTGGTAGAAATGGACTTCCAACAATTGCAACTCATCAAGAAGAAAATGCTGTACATCAGCCGTGCAAAATAACGAGTTAAAGACGTTACACAAACAAGCAGTGTGAAAAAGAACCTTGCACTAATTTTGCCTGTCAAAGATGGATTTATCTGAATCATGCACATGAAACTTGCCTGATTCATGATTTGATACGCATTCAAAATGATTTCATCAAAACTTTTGATTGTGGTGACTTCATTATTGTGAATATGAGTGACAAACTTTAATGACTATTTTTCTCCCAATCAGGCATTAATAAAAAGTTATATAATGCCCTTTCCGACCAGCGGTGGTCTGCTATCTCTATTAAGGACCACAATCTCTAAGGTTCGCTTTCTCTAAGGTTCGCAAATATGAATTGTAGATTAAAAAAAGGAACATCATGAGTTTGTTTGCTGGATGACTATTCAATGACGTCACTGCCATATCAGGATGAAAAATGGTATTATACCTATATCCATGATGCTTATTTTGTATGTTAATTTGTATGATATCTAGATAGACTCTATACTGTGAATTGTAATCAACATGATCAATATTAATGTTTTTAATCTGTCAAACCAAGCTGTTTTTAACAAAAAACAGTTACGGTTTTGACAGATTAAATACATTTATAATTAGTTATTTATTTACTAAATTTCATAAACAGAAATCTTTGTAATTTATGTTTAAGGCTTTTATAATAATATTATGAAGAGTTGGGTATCATAATGTTTTGTTGGATGCAAGATAAGAATGTCATAAAGTTTTTCTAATGTTATTTTGGACTTTGAATTGTTTCTTATTTCAGAATCTATTGTCTCCAAAAGAGGATAGGATACAGTCTGTGGTGGGTACTAGGTAGCCAGATGAAATGAGACAACATGGTCAGAAGAGAAAAATCAAAATCCTCGCCAACATGCAGGTCTAGTTCTGCACTAATTATTGGTGCTTGCTTTTGCTTCATATTTCACTATTTATGCTGCATGATTCAAGATTATCTATGGAATAATTCTTGTAAATTCATGCAGGGAAGCAATAAGCAAACATTAACCTATCTAGACTAAATCCACATGTGGCTCATTTACTTTCCAATTGTATAACCCTTATCAGACTGTATCCAATCTGCAACTGCATGTATGGTTTGCATTATGTTTGTTCGGCTGGCTGGACTAGCTTGAGGTTAGTCGAGCATGTTAGTCAAGTCAGCTGGACTAATGTTACATTAGTCCAGCTGGCTTGACTAGGGCTATGTTAGTCCAGATGGGCACCAGTTGGACTAACTTAAAGCTAGTCAATAACTAGTCGAGCGACTAACCTTAACTAGTCCAGCATGCTGGACTAACATCAAGCTAGTCAAGAAACTAGTCAAGCGACTAACCTGAACTAGTCCAGCGTGCTGGACTAACATCAAGCTAGTCAAGCGACTAACCAAAAGCTAGTCAAGCGACTAACTAAAAGCTAGTCCAGCATGCTGGACTAAGATAAGTTAGTCAACCTTGTTAGTCCAGCAAAACTGACTAGCTTAAAGCTAGTCCAGGTGGGCACCATCTGGACTAGCTTTAAGTTAGTCCAGCTGACCAATTTAGGTTTTCAGTGCTGCACTAGAACAAGTGATGAAAATCACTGTGCATATAAACAGACAAGCTTAACCAAACATCCAGAGTAGGCACAAAACAGGCAAAGTTCGATGGCCAAAAATTGCCAATTCCAGAGCCCACAAAAGCGTCAGGAAAACAGTACACTGGAAGTGATGAAAATCACTGTGTACATAGCAGTCAAACACTAAACAGACAAAAAACAACCGACGTTTCGAGCAGATAAACTGCTCTTCTTCAGGGACAGACAACAAAATATAAGGCAAACAACAAAAACTACATGCTGTAGTTTAAAACAAATTCAAGTCAAAAATTGAAGCCAAGTTCAAATTGAAATAAGTAGCAAAAAGACAGCAAACTCAGAGCAAAATAAGTTGTGTCTTCTCTCATTGAGAGCAAATTCACTACAAGGTTAGACTGGGAAACAATATGTAAATAAGCACCACCACAGGACAATAGGGTATTGTCCTAATTGACAGGAAGTAAATGTCAAGTGGGGTCGCAATCAATAGAGGTTGTAGAGAATGAATAGATAGGATAAGTGGACTAATGTCACTCGAACTGCAATATGCATATTAGATAAAAAACAAATAATGTTTATAGACCTAGACAATACATGTATAGTGAAAAATAATAAACCAAAAATTGCTGGATAAAACACAAGTTAATGAAGGTCTCAAATATTAAAGTGTAATATGCATACTGAAAAGAAGGGGAGGTAGAAAAACAGAGAAAGTAAGAAAGCATGTGGTCCATGCAGGATGAAATTTAATTTCAGTGCATGTACAGATATAGGCCTACGGATGAAAGTGATAAAGCCAAAAATCACTAAAACCAAAGCACAGTGAAATACCGTTGCAAATTGACATGAAATATGCCAAAATAGGTAGTGATACAGGGACTGCTAAAAGCTGGAAAAATATTAGCAAGCAACGAGGCCTACAATAAGAAAGCCAAATGTGAATTGACACATCAAACATATAGGCCTACATGTAGGTCCAGTAATAAATGCTAACAAGATCCATAGGCCTAAAGATACACTGGCATGTTAATCTTTAACATTTAAGCCAAGTGGTTGGGTTGTCTGAAGTTTAGAGATCCAGTCTTTCTCAAGTTTCTTTCGCATGAAAGTGTCAGTCTTTGGGGTTTGTCAATACACATGACAGTAATGTGATTTGCAGAATGTCCTGGGAGGTTGAAATGTTTAGCTACTGGTGTATTTCTCTTAAGACGAGCATCGGCACAATGCTCAGTCAGTCTGGTTTCCAGGCTACGACCAGTCTCTCCCACATACTGCACTTGACAATTAGCACATGTGATAAGGTAGATCACATTCTCACTCTGACAACTGAGGTGTTTGTGGATGACATGACTTTCACCTGTGGAAGAACTAGTGAAAGACGACCCTTTCTTGGTGTGTGCGACTGGTGAGCCACCACCCCATTTAGGTTTAGAGTGGATCTCATGATTACATAAAGTACATGAGCCACATGCAATCGAGCCTCTGGGAGGAGGTTGGGCTGGAGGTAGGGATGAACGTACAATCATGTCCTTGATGTTAGCACTTCTCCGATAAGCTACCATGGGTAGGTTAGGAATAGCCTTCTTACATCTATCTGAAGAATGCAAGATACGCAAGTGTTTGTGAAGTATCTGAGAAAGTTTGGGAAGCGAAGGATGGTAAGTGATGACCAGTGGAATGCGTTCTGGATTATCAGAGTCTGGCGTCTTAGGCTCGAGAGCATCAGATCTAGGAATCTCTAGAGCTTTGTTGATTTGTCTGTTGATAACAGAACCAGGATAGCCTCTGGCCTTTAGAAAGCATTCAAGTTCAACTTTTCTCTTCTCAAGCGTCTCAGGGGAGGAGCAGATGCGGTTCAACCGGAAAGCCAAGCTGTACGGAAGACTTGACTTGGTATGCTTGGGATGACAGGAAGTCCAGTGAAGAAATTGATGTGAATCAGTGGGTTTAGAGTACAGGTCCGTGTGGAGAGTATCATCTCTGATGGATACCAGTACATCTAGGAAGGGTATTTCCTTGGTAGAAGATTCAGAGGTAAACTTGATAGTTGGATGGAATGAATTGCAGAAGTTGACAAAGTGCTGAAGTTCATCAGGTCCATGTGTCCACAGAAAGAAAATATCATCGATATATCTCATCCACATGAGGGGTTTCTTGGAGATTGAAGAGAGCAGACGTTCTTCAAGACGACCCATAAAAAGACAGGCCATAGAGGGCGCCATTTTTGTTCCCATACTGGTCCCAAATATTTGCTTGTAGTTAGTGCTGTCAAATGTGAAATTATTGCAAGTAAGAACAATTTCCATGAGGTCACAGAAAGCATCAAGTTGGTCAGGAGAGCAAGTAGGTTCAAGATAAGTGCGACATGCATCTATACCCTCGTTTGCCGGGATATTAGTGTATAGGGCTGAAACATCCATAGTGCAAAGTATGGTGTTAGGTGCAAGGGGCCCATGTGCGTTAACGGCCTTTATCTTGCGAAGGAAATCCATGTCATCCTGAACATACGATGGCAAAGTAGAGACATGTGGTTTGAGATGGTGGTCAATGAAAAGAGAAACCTTCTCTGTGACGCTGCCATTGGCACTAACTATTGGACGACCAACTGGTATAGTGTCAAAATGTTTGTGGATCTTAGGTAGAGTATAAAATCTACCTGGTTTGGGACGTTTGGGTGTGAGCGCAACCTTGTGATCATGATCTATAAGGTCCACCTCCAAGGCTTTGTTAAGACCTTTACACACACGCTTTTCAAATTCAGGGTAGGATCATGGTCAAGTTGTTGGTAGTGATCAGAGTTGTTGAGTTGTCTTAAACACTCGTGAACATAACTTTCCTGTCTTGAATGACAACTGCAGAACCTTTATCAGCCTCCTTGATAACAATACTACGATTATTTTTGATATCATGCAGAGCCTTGTTCTCATCACGAGAGATGTTCCGATATGTTTTAGGCTTTATCCCTTGGATAATGTCTGCCTTAACCTCAGTGATATAAGCATCAAGAAATGGATCTTGACCAGCATTGGGTGTGAAAAGACTTTCCCGCTTCAAGAGTGGATGATTAAGAAGACTTTCATCAGTAGTAGGAGTGGTGTTAGTGTTCTCCTCATCGTCTCTGTGAAAGTGAACTTTAAGACGAAGTCGACGGGCAAACTTATCCAAGTCCGTACGAAGCTCAAGATTATCAAGAGAGGTACTTGTCGGACAAAATTTCAGCCCGCGGGATAGAACAGAGGCGTCATGTTCGTTAAGACTGTGGGAAGACAAGTTGACAACACTCTTGTTATCAGTGATAGGGGCTATTTTGGGGCGATGCCGATAGGCTCGTTTTACCCAACGCCGTTTGTGAGTTCTGGTTGGTGCCGGTGTGGGCCTGTGAGTAGGTCTACTATCCTGGTGAACGTTGTTATTAGTAGCCTTAAGGATGGAAGCTTGCATGTTAGGTTTATCACCACTAATCATAGCTGGACGATTAGACTCATCGATATAGTGGTAAGCACCAGGTGATGAGTGTGCAATGCTAATATTCTCACGGAGTTTGCGACATTTTTGAGTTAGAAGCTCGAACTGTAGTTTAGAGCCCATTTCTTTGAGTTTCATAAGGATGGCTGAAAAGATATCGGGGTTAACCAGAGAAGATAAAATACGACAGAGAGACAGAAATTCAGTAGACTGTTGTTGAACAGCATTGACAGAATCTATAATGAGAATATCAAGAAGCTTGCTGGATGTAGAAAGAAAAGCTTCATCAACAAGGTCAGAACAAAACCTACTTGTTGTATTGATGTGGCCTCTAATAGACAATCCTTTAGGGATGAGTTTGATGGATCTGAGGGTAGTAAGAAAATCATGATTAGAAGTGTGGCGCAAGATTTTTTCTTGTGTTTTACGAAGCTGATTGAAGACGAGACGGATTTGGGGATGTAGACGAGAGACAAACGAGAGGAGTCCTAGGTCCGGAACCATGACGGCTGCAGGGGATCACCAGCAAAATCAGAAAAAGTAGGTAATGGTGAATCCAACGGACGAGGACACAAAACACATCAAGGATCAATAAATGATACAAGAGGATACCTTGAATAAGAACAACAGGAAAGAAAAAAGCAAGGTACACCAACTTGATGTGGGGAAACAAGTAAAATGCAGACTAGACAGTATGCAGGGGGACACAAACAGCAAATGTAGGCAAAAGAAGTAGGCAAAGTTCGATAGCCAAAATTTACCAGTTCCAAGGCCCACAGAAGTAAGTGCTGAACCTGCAAAAACAACAAGGATCGATGGTAATACAAAACTGCACTAGAACAAGTGATGAAAATCACTGTGCATATAAACAGACAAGCTTAACCAAACATCCAGAGTAGGCACAAAACAGGCAAAGTTCGATGGCCAAAAATTGCCAATTCCAGAGCCCACAAAAGTGTCAGGAAAACAGTACACTGGAAGTGATGAAAATCACTGTGTACATAGCAGTCAAACACTAAACAGACAAAAAACAACCGACGTTTCGAGCAGATAAACTGCTCTTCTTCAGGGACAGACAACAAAATATAAGGCAAACAACAAAAACTACATGCTGTAGTTTAAAAACAAATTCAAGTCAAAAATTGAAGCCAAGTTCAAATTGAAATAAGTAGCAAAAAAGACAGCAAACTCAGAGCAAAATAAGTTGTATCTTCTCTCATTGAGAGCAAATTCACTACAAGGTTAGACTGGGAAACAATATGTAAATAAGCACCACCACAGGACAATAGGGTATTGTCCTAATTGACAGGAAGTAAATGTCAAGTGGGGTCGCAATCAATAGAGGTTGTAGAGAATGAATAGATAGGATAAGTGGACTAATGTCACTCGAACTGCAATATGCATATTAGATAAAAAACAAATAATGTTTATAGACCTAGACAATACATGTATAGTGAAAAATAATAAACCAAAAATTGCTGGATAAAACACAAGTTAATGAAGGTCTCAAATATTAAAGTGTAATATGCATACTGAAAAGAAGGGGAGGTAGAAAAACAGAGAAAGTAAGAAAGCATGTGGTCCATGCAGGATGAAATTTAATTTCAGTGCATGTACAGATATAGGCCTACGGATGAAAGTGATAAAGCCAAAAATCACTAAAACCAAAGCACAGTGAAATACCGTTGCAAATTGACATGAAATATGCCAAAATAGGTAGTGATACAGGGACTGCTAAGTCAACAATTGAAGCCAAGTTCAAATTGAAATAAGTAGCAAAAAAGACAGCAAACTCAGAGCAATAAGTTGTGTCTTCTCTCATTGAGACAAAGACACATAAGCCCTTTACATATTATTATACCAGTCTACCATGTTATGCAATTGAAGATGGCTCATTTTATCTTGTTGTTATCTACTGAAGATTTCAACTATGTTACTATTTACTGAAGAAAGCAATTATATCAGCGTGTACTCATATCGCTATACTTTTAGTTTAATTGACTTCTAAAATGTTGACCTAAAATTAGGTACAATATTTAAAAAGACAACTACTGCTGCAGTATAGACCTATGTTGTTTACCCGTGAACGTGGTGAACCAAAAGTTGGTTTACAAAAGGCATATAATTAGACTATTTGGTCAATGGTAATTGCATTTTCGTAGATGCCATGTATTAAGAAAAGACCATAAAACAAGGCTCTGTTGAAGAGACGTTTCCAATATTTTGCAGAGGGGTAGGGGGGGGGAGGGGGCAAAATAGGGCCAAGAATCTTGAATATCAGGGCAGACAGCATTCCACAGGTAGACAAGGGGGGGTGAAAACTTCAGGAAGCAGCTGCCTATACTCTCCCCTTTTGGTTACGCAATGCATCCAGCCGTGTAAGGTTCACCTCCAATTTCCACCATTCTCTTGTTCATAACCCACACTCTTTCAAATCTTGTAAAATCCCGTATCAGTTTCTTCCTTGGTCTACTTGCAACTCCCTCATCTCCTAGTGGTCATTATATAAAGGTGTTCTGCAAAAGAAATAGTTTGATTATAGTCCCTTATGGCCACTGCGAATTCGCGAATTTTGGGAGACTTTGAAGTTTGAGCAGAAAAACTTTAGTTGCATACTAGACTTCTCCGTAGTCCACTTGCCAATTGTGCACTACTCTGGCTATTACATTTAAGCTTAAAACTCTGATTTAATTAATGCTTCTGTCACACTACACCGAATAGGTCTTCCGTACAAGAAACGGATGGTATTTTAGTAAATCCGTTGTTGTTCGTCAATGATCGTTTTATGTTCTTTTTATGTCCTGCTATCATCCGCCAAATGCGTTTCGTGTTAGGTGATGTTCGTTAAGTCCGTCGGCATGCACAAAACTTGAAACGGAGTGTACCGAATACACATGTTCGGTATTTATCCGATGTGTGTTCGTATGGTGCTGAATATTGCCGGAGTTTGTTCGCTCTCCTTTCGTTCATGTTCGTTCTTTGTTCGTTGCACTCGGCCCGTGTTCGTTGCAAATACGTTCCTGTGAGGCCTTCACCACCGGATAGCATATTATTTTTGCATTCGGTGATGTACGTTGACCCAGACCGTGTTAGTGTCACACTACACCGGATCGGTCTTCCGTATAAGAAACGGATGGTATTTTTGCAAATCCGTTAGTGTTCGTCAATGTTCGTTTTATGTTCTTCATATGTCCTGCTATTATCCGCCAAATGCGTTTTGTGTTAGGTGATGTTTGTTTAGTCCGTCGACAATACGTTTCAAGTTTTGTGCATGCACAAAACTTGAACGGAGTGTGCCGAATACACATGTTCGGAAGTTGTCCGATGTGTGTTCGTACAGTTCTGTATATATACCCTGGGTTTGTTCGTTATTCTTTCGTTTATATACCGCAGGTGTTTGCAAGGTTTCGCAGGCGCTTGTGCCGGATGTAGGCCTATGGCGAACATGTGCATCAATCATGGGGTGGGGGATTTTCTGAAGGGTGTGTGACGCAATATCATATTTCCCCCAGTACTTTAGTGACTGACAAGTAGAAAAAAGGGGGAAAGGAGAGAAAAAAGAAAAGAAAGTGAGAAAAATTGAAGAGAGAAGAGAAGAGAAAAAGTTAAATTGCACGTAATTTAGTAGGCCCATGCATGTAAGTAGTATTGAGGAGGGCACTTTCTGAAGGGTAGAGGACGCAATATCAAATTCCTACCAGTTTTAGTGATTGACAAGAAAGAAAAAGAAGAAAAACATGGAAAAGGTTAAATTGTATGTTATTGAGTAGGCCCAGGATAGTATATAGTAAGCCTACGTATAGGCCTGTGATTATTATAGGCAGTGCTTTAAATGTCGTTCCTTGGCCCAAAAGCCTGTGAAAATTACTGCCGGCCTGTCGATATGTAGGCCCGTGACATTTTGTCACCAAAATCAGTATTTAAGACGGACTTAGGTCTATTACTGACTTTATTTTGAAAAATGGACAAGTCTTCCTTTTTGCTTCTGCTATGGACATCCACGTGTTATTTTTAAAACAATTGTTTATATTATACAATAATTGTGAAAACTTTTCAATGGCTTCAATTAGGCTTTCGTTTCACCAATTTGTGGCTGTTTCAAACTAAAATAGTACCCAATAATAGTGCTAAAATTGAAAAAAAAATGACAAATGGCTTCAATTGGGCCCTCATTGTCCAAAGGTTTTTCACCTCTATTGCCCCATGACGCTGGTTGCCCTGATATATCAGATTTGTAGCCCTTTTGTACTTATTAGCCAATATTTGACCATTTTCGTCAAAGTTTTCCTTTCCCCACTTTGTTCACCCTCTGAAAAAGTGCTTGCTACGTCACTGCCTCTAAGGGGTCAACGTCACTGCCTCTAAGGAGTGTGCATGCATCGGAGTGAGCAGGTCGGGACTCAAATGTCTCCGTGTTTCTGCTCCTTTTTTACAACTTCCGAGGTCTTCAAAACACCTGAAGACCAGATTTTCCTTTAGCCATTGAACTCTAGATATCCCCCGACCATTCTTCTGGGATATTTTTGCCCTGGTTCTGGAGAAATATTACATCAAATTTTTCCCGCTGTGAGTGATTGATCACCGGAAGCCATCTTTGTGTTTACGTGACGTAGTTTGACTATCAACATGGCGTCCATCGACGGTATGGAGTAGTTGTCGCCGAGTCGGTGCAGTGTGGAACGGATACTGGTTTGTGTCGGGTGTCTTTCCCTATGGTATTTGGCTATTTCTTTCCCATAATATTCCACCAATCATGTTTCTGTGGATAATCGTGAGTATCATATGTTTTGCTGAACTTCAGCTGCAGATTGGAGTACGTCAAAATGATGTTCAAGTTTCAAATACTACATCCTTCAACAAAAACGGTATTGAATACATCTTTGAGATTCATGATGATAGAAATGCTGCTTTTGATATGCCAAACAATAACACAGACTTATACAATTATCAGAATGCATACAGGTGGACTAATATTTTTGATTTACTGAAAAGAGTAGCCCTGAAACCAAATGTGTGTACAAATTTCACATACAAATATTTTCCAATACAGTTATTCCTCTCCAATAACAAAAGTAAGATCTTGAAAAGTTGTGACAAAATGTCAATTGTGATCATCATTTCCTTAATTCTGATGCAAGCAGGTGACTGTGAGCTCAACCCGGTGCTGCGTGCAAAACCACATACCTTTGCAAAATATGATATTTTGCATATGCAAAATTACATACTTTCCAAAAGTATGTAGTTTTGCATATGCAAAATTACATACTTTCCAAAAGTATGTAGTTTTGCATATGCAAAACTACATACTTCGGCAAAATATGTAGTTTTGCATATGCAAAATATCATACTTTACGGTCACTATGAAAAAATACAAGTTTTGCTGGGAAACCCCGTGCAGTTCGTGTTTGTGAATAAGGGCGCATGTCACAATGATTGGTAACTTATATTTTAAAAAGGCAAAATATAGCGGACTGTGTATGTAACAAATGAATTAGCAATATCTGTATCTGTCTCCACAATCCTAAAGTATTAGGCTACATATAATATAAATTATTCTTTGAAAGGTAGACAATATTAGAACAGTGACCGTATGGATCCATTCTGCCCCTAAAGCGGCCGATACCGAACAACACATAGGGCCTACACGGCCTTGACCTGCGGTTGTCTAAATTCTGAGGGATTTGCATGCTGGTCAGGTAGAAGATAAATAACAGAGTGGGTAGAGTGACCTTCAGCTTCTCCGTGTTTGGTCAGACCTACCGTATAGGCGTCGGGATGGGATGTATCCTGCATAAATTAGTGTTCTTGGTCAAACCTGAGAGTAGTATACCAGTATACCTCAGGTTCAAACACATGTTTCACACTTAAGTGTACGCTGCATGACTGTATGTTTCTGTTTTCAGAGATGATTATCCTAATGTCTAATAAATGATGAGGGACATTAATTTGGTGGTATGCACCCTTACAACACACATCGCGCGGTGTTTCTTTATGCAAAATAAAAGTTATGCAAAACATCATACTTTGTTAGTATGTAGATATGAATGCTATACCGGGGCCAACCCCTGCTGTGCCTGTTCCTGAATTAAACGACAATGATTCTTGCTCAAATTTCCCGTGTCAAGTTTGTAATGATCCATGCACATGGGACCAGAAAGCGGTCCAGTGTGACGAATGTGACACCTGGTATCACACTAGCTGCATGGGTATAAATAGTCTGCATTATGAGGTCCTTGCAAATTCCAACATATCATGGACATGTTGTCATTGCGGATTACCCAATTTCTCCACATCCCTGTTTTCCCAGTGGTCTTTGGAAATGTCAAATAGCTTTTCCAGTCATAGTTCTGTTGGTAATGAGGAGGTCCCCATGAGCCCACCAGTAGCCACCTCATCGCCTAAATTTAAAGGACCACAAACTGGTCATGGCGTGTCCAAAAAGAATAAACCAAAAATTCAGAAACCAAAACATGAGCCAAAAAGATCGCTCAAAGTTCTTGTGATCAATTTCCAAAGTATAAACAACAAAACAGCTGAATTTGCTGCATGTTTGGAGTTTAAGTCACCAGACATAGTCATTGGTACTGAGACTTGGTTGAGCCCATCCACGAACAGTAGTGAAGTTTTCCCTGACTGTTACACTGTTATTCGTAAAGACAGAGCGGATGCTCATGGTGGAGTCCTGGTGGCCCTAAAAAACGACCTTGTCTGTGCCCATAGAGTAGATCTCGATTCAAACTGTGAGATTGCTTGGGTTCAGAGAGATATTGTAGGGGCCAAACCCCTTCTGATTGGAGCTTTTTATTGTCCTCCAAATAGGAAGAACACTCAATACCTAAATGAGCTGAGGGAGTCCCTAACTATGATAAAGAACTCAGACCAGGTGAATATATGGATCGGTGGAGATTTTAATCTCGGTGATATTGACTGGAGTGATCGCTCAATTAAGACTGGTTCAGATCCAAAACATGTCTGTCAACAACTGATTGACATTGCGGCTGACTTTAATTTTGATCAAATGGTCACGAAACCGACGCGTAAGAATAGGATCATTGATCTTTTCTTTACTAACAATCAAACCTTGGTGGAAAACTCCAATGTCATTCCTGGTATTAGTGATCACGACGGTATCCCTGAGATTATGATCAACATCAGACCTAAGATCAACCGTCAAAAACCACGTAAAGTATTCCTAAGGTGATATAGATGGGTTAAAAAAGGACATGAATGATTTTATGAAAGACTTCACAAACACATGTAATGAGGACATATACAAGGAGTCAGTAGAGGATTTGTGGTTACAATTTAAAAATAAGACCCTCACAGCCATGGATAAGTACATCCCTTCCAAAATGGCTAGTAATCAGAGTAAGGCGCCGTGGATAAATCACAAGATCAAAAGATTATCGCGGCGCAAGCAAAGAGCTTACAACAGAGCGCGCAAGAGTGGCAATGAAACTGATTGGGAGCATTTTAAGGAAATGAGGATGAGCATAAACAAAACGTCTAGATCAGCCTATCGCAGATACGTGAGAGAGTTCTGCATGGAGTCAAAGAAACAATTCTGGAGCTTTGTTAAAAGATTGCGCAAAGATTCGTCTGGTATCCCAGCCCTTAATGATCAAGGGCTACTCATTTCTGATAACACCAAAAAAGCTAATTTGCTGAATGCGCAATTCCAGTCCGTGTTTACAAAAGAAAACCTGACTTCTCTTCCTGATCAGAAATCTTGTGATTTACCACCAATCCCCGATATCAAAATACAATCCAATGGTATCGAAAAATTGCTCTCAAACCTGCATGCAAACAAAGCGCCAGGCCCTGATTGCATACCACCGCGCATTTTGAAAGAATGCGCAGCTGAAATTGCGCCCATCCTCACTGTGATATTTCAAAAATCAATTGAAACTGGTATTCTGCCTAGTGACTGGAAGCAGGCTAATATATCACCTATTTATAAAAAAGGTGATAAGTCTAAAGCAAGTAATTATAGACCTGTATCACTTACTTCAGTCTGCTGTAAGGTGCTAGAACACTGCATACATTCCCACATTATGTCATATTTTGATAAGTACCACATTTTAACACAACAGCAACATGGTTTCAGAAGTGGGCACTCATGTGAAACACAACTTATTCAGTCTATTCATGATCTCACCTTTGCTCAAAATAATAAAACTCATACAGATGTCATTATTATGGATTTCTCGAAAGCATTCGATATGGTTCCACATCAAAGATTACTTCTCAAATTATCTCAATATGGCATAACTGGCAATATCAAAACTTGGCTTAAAGCATTTCTTACAAACCGTTCACAACGTGTTGTAGTTGGAGGCGAACATTCAAACTGGGTTAGCGTGGAATCAGGGGTGCCACAAGGGACGGTACTCGGCCCTCTACTTTTCCTCACATACCTGAATGACTTACCAGAAAATTTGCACTCAACAGTTCGTTTGTTCGCAGATGATTGCGTGATATATAGACAGATTAAAACTCAACAGGACTCAAATCTTCTACAAGAAGATTTAGATACGCTTTCAAATGGGAACACAAATGGCAAATGGCCTTTAATACACAAAAGTGCTATGTTTTGAGAGTACCAGTTTCCAAATCAACAAAGGTTGTTAATTACACTCTGGGAGGCTGTGTTCTCCAAGAAACGCCATCTCACTCATACTTGGGTGTAGAGATTACACAGAATCTCAAATGGAATGCCCATATAAATAAAATAACAAATAAAGCCAGTAAGACTCTTGGATTCATCCGCAGAAACCTTGCTTCATGTACTAAGGACACAAAAACCACTGCTTACAAAGCCCTCGTCAGGCCTACCTTGGAGTACTGTTCAGGGGTATGGGACCCCCACACTAAAGAACAGATACTTCAGGTGGGCAAGATTCAGCGTAGAGCTGCAAGATTAGTTTGTAATAACTATGACTGGAAGGCCAGTGTGTCACAAATGATGACAGATTTGAAATGGGAGATGCTCTCAACAAGGAGAAAGATTGCCAGAATTTCCATCCTCCAAAAAGCCATAGGGGGCACCTGGCACTGCCAGTCCAGACATACCTGCAACCGACTCAAAGACGCACTCGTCGATCCAGACAAGACACCTTCATCCAGCCACAAGCTCGCACAGAGAATTTCAAGTTTTCCTACGTTCCAAGAACAATAAAAGATTGGAACGATCTGCCACCGGACTTAACATCAATTACTGAACCAGAACAATTCAAGCAAGCACTACACACCCATTTCCAGACTAAGGATTTGGGAATTAAGGACTAAATAAATCTTCGCATGCACACTCATCCCTGCTCGTCAGCTTCCCTAAGGAGGATTGGGCAGTATTCGACAAGAAGAAGAAGAACCCCTCTCAAACACCCTCTCCTCCCCCACTTTTCTGATAGTGTGGACGTCCCTGTTGGTGCCACATGCCACGGATTCGCCGGTTATTTGTCGGTCGTTGAACGATTGAATATAAAACGCCTGCAGGATTATTAGCGGCCACAACGCATAGAGAGACGAACGGGAATCGGATCCCAAAATCCGGACATTTGTCGGACGTTGACCCCCAAGTCCGGTCATTTGTCGGACGTTGAACGATCGAATATAAGACGCCTGCAGGATTATTAGCGGCCACAACGCATAGAGAAACGAACGGGAATCGGACCCCATATCCGGTCATTTGTCGGACGTTGAACGATCGGATATAAGACGCCTGCAGGGTTATTAGCGGCCACAACGCATAGAGAGACGAACGGGAATCGGACCCAAAATCCCACCGAATCTTCTGCCGGACTGGTGATTTTTCCACCAAATAAAATATTTTTGTATTCGGTGATGTACGTTAATCCAGTCCGTCGTAGTGTGACAGACCTATAATGAGTGCACAATTGATAGATTTTGACAACTGATCTTTTCAGTCACCGTACGCCCTCTGTTTGTTAGCTTCCCAAGTGGACTACTGACTTTGCCTTGAGAGTTAGGCCAATTTCTGGCCTAACTAAAATTGGTGATGATGTAATGCATCTTTAAAAATGAATCTGGCTTGTGATTGGTCGCCCAGATCTCGTTATTGTTTAAATCCTCCCGACGCGTACTGGTACCATTATAACTAGGCCTATACATGGTACACAACTATCTAGGGAATGCGGCGCTTTTGTGCTGGTGGATGAACGTATGCATCTAGCGCGTATTGTACCACCATAGTCTTGTGGTTAGATTTTATTGATAAACAAGTATGATTGACAGTGTGTGAGTCCCCGGGTAAATTTCTTCTTAAAAGTGAAAGTCCATAGTCGGTTTTTCGGATAATAAACTGGCAGATTCTAAAATTAGAATTGTTCAGTATTGAAGTGTCATTATAATTATGCCATTATGATATGTTGCATTCAATAATATAAGCCTACGTAGGGCCTATACTTTACTTTTACTGTCACAAATATAATTATATAGCCTAAACTTTTTCATAACCATTTTATACTAGTATTTTGATGTAGGCCTACTAAATATCAGTATAATTTCGAGTTCAACTGAATGCGTTCATCATGATTAATAACATTTTTATTTATCAAAAATCGACTATGGCATAGTCTAGTTGCATACATGTAGGCCTATACACGGGTTAGTGTAGTGGTCTTCGCTTTTCACTACCACTGCGACCCGGGTGCAACTCCCGCGATGCCACATGTGAGTTTGGTTGCCGATACATGCTCGTCCTCGCAGGTTTTTCTCCGGGTGCTCCAGTTTTCCTCCTGCATAAAATCCGATCTCTTCCCATATCCCTATCTCGTCATATTCGGTTGGCTAATTCCCTGGAATTTAGTAGCATCTGAGCACTTATATAGGATAGGTCTTTGCCTGGCTTTGGCCGAATGTTATAAAGAAATAAAATTAATAAACACTGAATTTTGAATGTTCTTGAAGACAATTTTGGGATAATGAAACCCACAGGATGGCATACCACTATGTGTCACCAGCATTTCAACCACGGACCTCCGGGACGGACCTCTCTGTTTAAGGATATCCGGCTCTGTTGAAAGCAAGTTTGATAATTCTCTGCAGTATTGTTTCCGAGCATAATTATTAAGGTTTAGGGCAAGATGCCTCTACTGCAATAGCTGCTCTTATTTTGACAATTTTTACATTTCTATATTGTATACATTTTAAACTATGACACCTGGCAGTTATTACAGAAATGGCCCTCTGGTCCTATATACACAATGGAATATCATAATTATTTTAGTGTTACACAATCATGTATTATTTTAGTACTTCTTGTTCGGTGCGTTCCTGCTGTCCTATACGTTTATAACACATAAGGCAAGCAATACTTCGCTCATCCCAGGTCAGCATGGTCAGGCAAGGAATTTTTGGCAAGCCGAAAAGGGCGGGTTGGGGGCAATTTTTGAATATGGGGGGATTTTGGCACACATTCATGGGACGTCTTTTATAAATAAAACGCTCTAAGGCTTTTACGGAAACGCTTAAATATGCAAATTTTTCTTGCTCGCTGCGCTCGCAACATGTACCTGGACCAATAAGGTTTGCAAATGGATCCAAAAATTTTGGCATGTGCAAAGGGGGGGGTGGGCGAAGATTTTTGGCAGACCGGGGGGGGATTTTGGCGGCCCGAGAGGGGCAGGCAAGCGATTTTTGGCAAGCAGTTTGAAATTTTTACCCCGGCTCATAATTATTGCACAGCCCCCTTAATAGCGGCCGCAATTTAATATAGGCCTAGGCCTATACTCCTCTTTATAACCAATCACAAGTTGTAACCAACACGCGTACATGATTATACTCCTCTTTATAACGAATCAAGATTCTTGGATAACGTGTTTAAAAAAACTCGTTGGTTAAAATTTTAACCAATAATTGTGTGGTTCATGTAAATTACATGAACCACACAATTGTTGGTTAAACAATTTTTAAACACGTTATCCAAGAATCTTGATTCGTTATAAAGAGGAGTATATAATCATGTATTGAACCATAAGTAAGAATTATAGTCCATTTTATAGGACTGAAGGCGAATAAGAGATCAAAAAGCTGTAATTTGATTGGTTACTCATGTAGGCCTATTATGCCATTAGATTTCGCTGTTTAATCCTGGCAAAGCTACAATGTCTATCAGTTATGAAAGACCACACTGATTTGCTGTAAAATTTGGCCGAACGAAGCGAGTCGGAAAAATTTTCATGATACCTCCCCCCTTCAAAACCTGGAGCCGCCCCTGGTATCTAAAATGGAGGCAGGGAACAGGGAAACTTGTCAATTTGTCTATAGGCCTACTTCTTTCGTAAGTTCGGCACAGATAATGTAGAACCATGCAATCAGATTCTCTTGTTCATAATCAATGTCACTACTGTTTTCAAACTTCTGAACAATAACATCGATATAAAGGAAAACGATGATACGGGCAGAGGAGTAACGACCGGGGGAAGAGGAGGGGGATTTGCCCCACCCCGGCTCAAAATACGGGGGAAAAATTGTCCAAAAAGTACAATGGGCATCTTCCTTTGGTCCGAATTTAGGCCTTGATGTCCTATCATAGTGTCACACATTTAACCCCCTTGGGCTACGATGTCATCCGCAAGGGCGTAAATCGGGTGGGTGACAGGGGGACACGTCCCCCTCACATTTTAAAGTGGGGGACACAATATCAAATGTCCCCCCCCACTTTTTGGTCCCCACCCCTAAAAAAAAAGGCAAAGGAGAGAAGAGAACGGGAGAAAAGGAGAAAAAAAGAAGAGAAAGGTTAAATTGCATGTAATTGAGTATGCCCATCACTGCCCATGCCTACAAAAACTGCACAGTCGGTTATATATAGGCCTGTGGTTATTTTAGGTGTTGGGTGAAGGTGGGTCCACGGCCCATAAGCGTGTGAACATTCCTGCGGGCCCGCCAATATGCAGGGCCTGTCACATTTTATCACCAAAAAAATGATTTCAACATCAATCCATGCATGCTTTAGTAATTGTGAATCTCAAATCTCAAGTAAAATTTTGACAAAATTACTTCAATTGGACCTTCATTTTGTAAAATCTTCTACACCCGCAGGCGCGGATTCAGGGGGGGGGGGGAGGTCTTATAGGCCTAACATATCAGTGGCAGGCCCGTACGCAGGGGGCTGCGGGGGGTCGACCGCACCTCCCCAAACTTGCAAAAGTATACAAAAAGTCTTTTTTACGCTTTTTTTCGGTCAAAAAAGGTCCAAATTTGGGGAAGAAAGTCCACTTTTTACAAAATTCCCCCCCCAGAAAAAAAGTCCACTTTTTCAAAATCAGCACACCCCCTCAAAAAAAAAATCCTGGGTACGGGCCTGATCAGTGGACCTGTGTAACATTTAGCATTTTGCTAATTGAGTTCGGACCCTTTTTTCTGATTTAAATAGTGTAAATATGATGCACCAAATTGCTTCAACTTCTCAGGGTGGAACATCCCCCCTCAGACACCCCTGCGTAGTGGGTAAACAAGTACCATAAAATGGGGTAACTTCGGTCAGCGGGGTAACTTTGGTCGGTTAAATATATATTTTTAAATGGTCATATTTCCGTACAGCAATATTGTTTTTAGTCATATTTGGTTTCAATTTGTTAAGAAATATATTTGGAAGAAATAATAGTCACTCATGTCCAATGTCCTCGAAATTTAAGAAAAAATCAGGATTTTTGACCAAAAATGAGCATTTTTTTATATTTCTTTCAGAAAAAAGTATAAATCGATATTTGTGAGCAAGGATGTGTGCTTGATTAATTTTGCAAGGGGTCAAATGTCACAAAAAACAACAACTCGCCCATATACAGCGAAGATCAATTTTTTAAATTTTTTTTCCTTCATGAATACTTCATGGTAATACTCTGACCAAAGTTGCCCCAAATACGGGGTAACTTTGGTCAGGCTATTTGTAACCCCTAGGGCACCCTTACAAAATTATTGAAAAATCTTTTTTAACTTCAAGGTGTAGAATGGGACCCTAATGTCACAAAAAAGAGTTAATTAGAAATATAATTGGTTTTGTTTGGAAGCGGTGGTTGAAAAACTCTGAAAAGTTCCCAAAGTTACCCCATTTTACGGTAGCCATTTTCGGTTCTGCTTTCCACATTTGCCAATTTATGTAATTTAATAGGCCTACAATAATAGGGAAAACTTTTCCACAAAAGGCTTCATGGACCGTCATTTCACAAATTTTTGGCTTTTTAAACTAAAATTTTACACACTAATAGTGCCAAAATGGGCCACCAAATCGCTTCAATTAGGTATTCATTTTGCAAAAGTTTCTTACTTCTGAGGGGGCACATCCCCCTCACACACCCCCTGTGTAGTGGCTAAACAAGTAGCCATGTTCACTTCTGCTTTCCACATTTGCCAATTTATGTCATTTATAGGCCTAGGGAAAACTTTTCCACGAAAGGCTTTGTGGACTGTCATTTCACAAATGTTTGGCTTTTTTAAACTAAAATTTTACACACTAATATAGTGCCAAAATGGGCCACCAAATCGCTTCATTTAGGTATTCATTTTGCAAAAGTTTCTAACTTCTCAGGGGGGCACATCCCCCCTCAGACACCCACCTGCGTCGCGCAAGCGCAACGCGGTGGCCGCTTTGCGCCCATTTTATTTCTGTATCTATTGATTTCCCCCACTGTCAGTGTGTCCCCCCCACTTTCAACAATGGATTTACGCCCCTGGTCATCCGGTACGCTCATAGACACGGGGTAACTTCATCATTTACAAGTCAGAATGTAGTATACCGGTACTGAATAGTGTAATAAGTAATTTTTTTCGATTAACAGCTTCAACAATATTTCAACAAAGAGTAACGATGATACGAAGAATTAAAGCACATTGTTCAGTTGTTCTAAGAAATACAAACACAATAGTGATTGGTATACCCGGGTTGGTACCTTCGACAATTTGCATTAGCAAGTCATAAGTGTTATTTGAACATGTTGAATAGTGTAAAGAGGTTTTTTTCGCGTCCAGTCGGTGTCTGGGGGCGTGTTTATTTTATGCAACCATAATGAGCCGCAATCCGCTAACCCTAACCCTAAAATCCTAACCATATAACCCTAAATGTTAGGTGTATTGCGGCACATTATGGTTGCAGCGACCCATTATGGTTGCAAAAAGAAATGAAGCGTCCAGAGGCGTGTTTATTTTATACAACCATATTAACGGGACGCTAAACCTACACCTTAACCATATAGGCTAAACCACATACCCTAACCCTTAACTTACCCTAAACTCTAAATCTTACCCTCAACCTAAGGGTTGGTGACATTGTTGCGGTTGCAGAAAGAAATTAAGCGTCCGGGCGAGCGGCACGTAGTGGGCTCCCCCTCACCCCGAATGGGCAAAAGACTGTCTCGCATTTGCTGTAAAATTTCGGACCGAGCGAAAGCGAGCCGGGCGCGGGAAATTGTTCAGTTGCCCCGGGCCCGGCCCCACCTCCTTTCAAAAACCTGATATCTATATCCCGATCCATATTAATGAGGGGCGGGGGAATTACAGGGAAACTTGGCACTTCTTTCTCAACTTCGGCACAGAAAATGTAAAACTTGAACAATAACATCGTCAAGAAAAACGATGATACGGGGAACTAAGGTATATTGTTCTAGGAAATACAAAAACAATATGATGTAGCTTCAATTACATAACATTAGTAAGTGTAGAGTAGATAACGAGTAGGCGGGGTCTCCAGTTTTGTTTCCGTAAACTACGTATGATTTTATGCAATACTGTAAAATGTATTTCATTTTAATATGAAATAGATCATATCAATAAAATGTTTTGGTCTAAAGATGATGCAAACCATACAAACAAGACAATGAAGCCAGGCTGCGTTTTCCGATCAGAGTTTGTGCTGTGTACGCGTATGTCAATTTAGTGCACGAGTTTTGAAACTTGTCCGTATTATCACCAATGGTACTGGAGTTAAAGGTTGCATACTAATGGAATCTTACCATGCTTACGACCAGGAATACATTGAAGATCCGGAACAAATTGAAGAAGAGTCAGAGGTACGTTTCTGTTGTTAATTTATATCAACTGAATATTTGTTTTTATCTGGCTAACTCAATTTAATACTTTTTCTCAATTCTGACATCGTCAGAAATAGTCGTAAATCTCAATAAAATTCTTCAGCTTGAACGCAGCACTCACACCGACATCGCCTGGTTAATAATTACATTGTACAGCAGAGACACTAAAATGAATACCCGGGATCGATACACGTGAATGTGCTATGCACGATTTGATATTCAGACGATAAATCTTTGGATACGGGGTAGAAAATGATGAATATCTCCCGTAATTTTTTATTCCAAAGAAGCCATATTTTTATCCTTGCACTTTAATATATGTGTTGAAAGGATATGATAGTCGTTAGCTTGCGTATTGAGAAAGAACCGTGCGTATTGAGCTCAAAAACTGACAAAAATTCTGATTTTATATGTGCCAAACTATTATAGCGCAGCGTATAGGCCACTCGTCGAGGCAGTTTAAAAGCAGATGACCTCATGGCGTATACCATGCTCATTGACCGTACAGAGATGTCAGTCACCAGGTTATTGTCAATAGCCTTAGTCGGATGTCCCTCGGTCCATTATGCGTCTCAAAACTATTAAACAGGTCGGAACAAAATGGCCATGCGTGGCTGTGAATTCAACCTACCATGGCGATTTCTGCCATGAAGATATCGGGGCGATGACATTGTGCGCAGTGCAACTATGCGTGTGTATATTCCCGTCGTACTCTTGTCTAAAAGCTGGTCCCCCTGTTTCATAAAAACAAAGGTAAAAAAAAACACCACATAAATACTTACTTAATATTTCGTCCATCTCAGCTGAGTGCATCTGATCCATGCACTTTCCCGGAAACTGACTTCCGGTTGTGTGTCTCTTTTTCAGAATTCAAAAATGGGTAATTTTGTGACCTAGGAAATAAGTGCCTTCTTTTCTCACGGTCTTTGTCCCCATCTTTCTGATCTCCATTCTTCCCGTTCTTCTAGACTCTGAGATCGGCTGCCAAAACCGCGATCTCAGTATTATTGTTAAGGGATCTGGAATGTTCTGCATTAGACTTGTGGAACATCTAATGAGAAAAAGTTTACTCGATCAGAACGCAGGACATCCGAACAAGAACAAACTAAGTCGATCATATCTGATCATGTCGCAAGGGCAATCTTGTCGTCAATTTGGAGGACTCCAAGACACCCAGGAGGGCCGGTCTTTTGAGAGAGAGCTGCTAAATAAAACTTTTTTTGGAAAGCTCGAAGACATACGTGTCGTTATATATTGTCTAATAAAGAACTTTGGGAATAGGACTCGCTAAATATTTTAACCGGCGAGGTAGGTACCAGGGAATAATCACACGGCTTGGTAGATGCGTCTTGGTTCACTCGTCTCTTCTAGTCCCTCAGATTGGTATTCGGTTCATCGTCTCTTCATCATAGATTTGGCCTGAGTAGGGGCGCTAAAATAAAGTTCTTCATAGAACCAGAGGTTCAACCAGGGACTTATTTAGGCTTTTAGAATCAGCCAAGCACGAGTATTATCACACAAACATGAAGACAATCAAAACCCAATTTACTGTTAATTAAGTTATATTTATTACTTACTACATCTTCTTCATTCGGTATGAAACTTTATATTAAAACTAACACGTGAACTAGGAGTAGAACAAACTCCATTATCAAGTAATAATTAGCGAGAATTGTACTCGCTCTAAACTAAGAAGTTGTGTTCAAATCTTGACGCACACGGAGAGTTTATGGAGAGATGTTAACCATCTGAGTGAATGCCACAGACTACAATTCATTCTCAGTTTGCGTCGTACACAAGACATTCGTTCACAAAAGACCATTGTGACGTTTAACGATAGTCTAATCGAAATGATACGAGAGAGTGATCTCACTCGAGGTGAATGACACCATAATTTTGAATAAATAAATAAATTAAAATAGAAGGCACGGGCTATAAAATAATATATCGCCACAACATACGCCCTCCCTAAAAGTTTTGGCGCCTGACAAAAGTAAATTTATTGAACACCAAATTTGTTCTACTTTCCAGTTCATAATTGAATTGCAAATTTCATTTATGTTTATACAATCATTGACTGTCTCTGATACAATTCAGAACGTTTTTATAATTCATTGATTATTAAACAAAATTTTATGAAGGTAAATCCATGCGATATAAATCCTCTTATCCTCGTAAGTGTATCCTCGTTGTATCGTTCGTCATCCTTGTTACGAAATGCAATTCATCAATGCCTTGTCGTATCTGCATCTGTGGAACTCCTGATACCGAATTGACCCGAAAATTTACATGTTAAGGCCTAATTTTCAGGTAATTTCGGTTTCACGGAAAAAGTCAAGACTACATTGTATTTACATTACACAAACATTCCCTTACATACCCTTTCACGTACTTAGGCAAAACTCTTCTCCGGGGTTCCAAAATGATTACATCGAGATGGGAATGTTTCTTTTGAGGATTTTCTCTGACTGATTTCCTTCAATATCGCAATACATTGTAACACGCTGAAGTACATATCGCGAAATACAATAATATACCTTACTTTAATTGAATCAAAAATAAAATGATGGTGGCATCAACATTACAATTCTACATTTCTTAATTTCTTAAATGTATCATTACCTACAAACAATTTGTTCCAATAATGTACAAATCCACAACATACGCGCCAACCAAATATACCTTCGGGTTCATTGTCATTATAATTCAAAATACATTATTTTGTGATAATCCAATTCCACACAATTACAAATAGTACAATTGTGACAAACTTTCAAATTACAATTCAAAATTAATGCAACATATAACTTTCTACATTTATCAAATGCCAAATATATTTGTTTTCATTTTGACGTCCTTTGACTTTTATATTAGTCATTCATAAATTTGTAAATGCACAAAAATCTTTATAAGTATTCTTTGATAATTACAAATCACATAATAATTATTATGCCTCATTTCACATTTGTCAAGACATCCATTTTTTTTTTTACACAGCCTTTTGATCGAGTTGCTTACAACTGATCTAACAATGATACTGATTCCATAGTCTGGCCTTTACAGTTTACCAGTAATTTTGACAGGGTTGGTCTTCAGAGACTCAAGAGCAGCTGCGTTCAAGTTTGTCTCTGGTTCCCAAGTGTTTCTTGATTTTGGAAAATCCCGCCACTTTATGAGATATTCTAGACGCCCATTTCTATAGCGTCCTCTGATAATATGCTCAATTACGTATTCAGGAGTTTTATCCTGAACTGGTGGCAGACCTGGAATGATTGGAACCTTTGTTTTCTCAGATTCTTGTGTGGCCAAAAGAGGAAGAAAAGAGTCCTCAGGACAATCGTCCGGAACAAGTCCTGGAATTGGATCTCTTTGTTCTAAATCTGTTGGTTCAGTATCATTGTTTGGTCGGACATACCTATCATATGCAAATTTCATACGATTGACGTGAATTGGTGTAGTAATCAATTTGTTGTTTTCTAGATTACGTACACGGAAATTGACTGGACCTGTTTGTTCAACAAGCAGGTATGGACCCGACCAGAATTTCTGAAGTTTGCGTGAAAGTCCTTGCTGCAATGCAGGAATATATACCCATACTGAGTCTCCAACTTGATAAGGAACTTCCGTTGCACTCTCATCAAAACGTTCTTTCATCTTGTTTTGATTTTGCTCTGCGTGACGTTGTGAAATCTTCCTTACAATTTCTAATTGAGAGATTAGATGATGAATGTGCTCTCTAAGATTCTGTTCTGCATAATTGCAGTCTGACGTGAGCGTTACATCTAAAGGAAGTCTCGCTTCTCTACCATACAAAAGAAAGAACGGACTGAATCCAACGGAGTTTTCAGCAGGAGTTGTACGGTACGCAAACTGTATGGCTGTGATATATTGATCCCAATCAGTATGGAATTCATTTACATAGTGTGAAATGGTGTCTAAAATTACAGCATTGTACCGCTCTTGTATCGCGTTGCATTGTGGGTGATAACTTGAGGTATTCAATTTCTGTGTTCGCATGATTCGACACACTTCCAAAACGATCTTGCTTAGAAAATTTGTTCCTCTATCGCTTAATAACGTTTCTGGACAACCGTGGACACATATGACATTATCGAAAAATGCTCTTGCTATTGTTGAAGCATTTGTTACTTTCAAGGGTACCAAAATGGGCCACCTGGTGCAGTGATCCGTAAAGCAAAGAACATAACGGTTGCCAGAGGTTGTAATTGGTAAAGGTCCTAAAATATCAACACTAACGCGTTGGAAAGCACCTGGTACTTTCATGATTTGCATTGGGGCGATAACTTTGTGCCTATGCGTTTTGCGTTGAGAACAGGATATGCAAGATCTAACCCAGTTATCTACATCACGATACATCCCTTTCCAGAAGTACCGCTGACGAATTTTGCTGTAAGTTCTTTGAAATCCAAAATGTGCAGCTAACACGTGATCATGGCAGTTGTTCAGAACTGTATCAACAAAAGTGATTGGAACATACAACTGATAAGTATTCCTTTCTGGCATGTGCCTCTTTGCTGGAGTATGCCAAATGTGATATAATAATCCTTCATGGACATAATATTGATCAGCCTGCAACAACAGATTTCTAGCTTTAAGAGCATCATCTGGCAATTGATCGTGCTCTAGAAAATTCAACATAGAACTAGCAAAAGTATCGGTCAGCAGTGCTTCTTTAAACCCTTGTAAATTGATTTCAGCTGGAAGAGTCGGTACATCTTTGTTTTCCACCTTTTGTCATTCCCAACACGTTTACCATATTGATAACGTATATTTTTGACAACATTCACTTCAGGTTTTGTGTCACTTCTAACATCACTAGCTACATTGTCATCAGGCAGCTCAGACAAGACGTCCTCCGAAATCTTGTCTAAGTCTGAACCTATCCATACATTGTTTAATTCTTCAGAATTTTGTGAATCAGACTTACAATGGTTACAATCGACACAAGTGTTTAGAGATTCATAGTTTAACCTACTAAGTGCATCAGCGTTACCATTATTGCGTCCCCTGACATGTACTACATCAAATGTATATGCTTGAAGTTTAATTGCCCACCTAGCTAAATGACCAATTGTTTGTTTCTTGCTGAAAAGCCATTTCAGTGCACAATGATCTGTGACTACTGTAAATTTTACACCATGTTGTAGATATGGGGCATATTTTTGACTCCTTCAACAACTGCCAAGGCCTCTAATTCTGTGGTCGTGTAATTCTTCTCACCTTTGTGCAAAGCTCTACCACCATAAGATATGACTCGTTCTTTTCCATCTTGATTCTGAGCCAAAATGAATCCTAAGCCTACCCCACTGGCATCGGTTTGTAAAATGAATTCCGTGCCATCAAATCTAGGATAGGCCAAAATTGGTGGTTCTTGCAACTTTTGTTTGAGTGTTTCAAAAGCAGTTTTGCACTTTTCATCCCAAACGAAGTGCACTTCTTTTCGTGTTAAATTGGTGAGGGTTCTGCAATCTTACAAAAATCTTTGATGTATTTTCTGTAGTACCCTACAAAACCCAAAAATGACCTGACCTCAGAGACCTTGGTAGGTGGGGGATACTCCTTTACAATTTTGACTTTGTCAGGATCTGTCGCAACACCATTTTCACTCACTATATGACCTAAGTATTTCACTTCTTTCTGACCAAATGAACATTTCTTTGGCTGTAGTTTCAGACCAGCTTGACGAAAACGGTCAAACACTTGTTTTAGATGACATAAATGCTCAGAAAATGAATTACTGAAAATAATGACGTCATCAAGATAACATAGAACAAACTGCCAGTTAAGACCTCTCAAAACTTCTTGCATAGCGCGTTGAAATGTCGCTGGAGCGTTATGAAGGCCAAATGGCATTCTTTGGAATTCAAATAGACCATCTTGTGTCACAAAAGCAGTGAGCGGTTTTGAACTCTCTTCTAAGCCTATTTGCCAATAACCTGAAGCAAGGTCTAAAGTTGAGAAGTATTTGGGTTTGGCAGCGCCTAAGCTATCTAGTGCGTCGTTAATGTTTGGCAAAGGAAAATTGTCACGTGGACAAATATCATTCAATTTCTTGAAATTTATCGCAAATCTATAAGAACCTGGAGAACCAGCCTTGGGTACCATACATACAGGAAAACACCATGGACTAGTTGACTCTTTAATAATTCCTTGATCTAACATTTCATTGACTTGTTTCTTGATTTCCGCTTGAATATGTGGAGTATATCTATATGGTCGAGATCTAATTGGTGGATGTCCATTTGTTTTTATTTCATGTTTTACACCAGAATAATCTCCATGCGGACCTCCTTCCACTTTAAATATATCAATGTATTCGTTGAACAAATTAGTAATTTCTGACATTTCTGAAGATGACAAATGATCAGTGTTTACAGATACTTTAGAAAGTACTCTTGAAGTCTAGGATCCTCATCCTTACTATCAATTGGCGATGAGTGAATTTCATTGACAAATTCTTCCTTCAAGTTAGGAAATGGAACTATTTTCTCAGATTCAATCAGTGTAAAAGTGCCTAATTTAGTCCTAGGATACAAAATGATCGGTTCATCAGTTGTATTCATTACAACTAAATGAGCACATTGATCAATTACACTTGACACCGTATTGGCAACTAAAATTCCCAGGGCAGTAACACGCCTACCACCTTGACAGAGACCAATGGTTTGTACTGGTAGCCTATTGTTTATCTTTGCACAAACTACAGACTGAGTGTGAGGAGGAATTTCTTGTTTCTCTAGCACTCTAATCTGACTACGCTTTTTGAGCTTCAACTTACTATCACCACAATCAATAATGGCACAATGTTTCTTCAAAAACTTCTTGCCTAAAATGATACAAGAACTAAGATTGCGTGCAATATTCAAAGGCACCGGAAAAAGTACACCATTGACAGATATGACCAAAACAATAAATCCTGTTACCTCTAAATCACTACCATTTGCTACTCGAGCAGATTTAATACGAGGTTTTTGTATCATATGATGAACAGAATGCAGATTTGAATACAACCAATCATGGTTTATCAAATTAATTGAAGCACCTGTGTCAACCAAACATTCAACTGGATTACAATTTATGGAAGCCGAAATGGTATTTGAATCAGACAAATTAATTTCAACAAATAAATCGGAATTGTTCATATCACTCTGTCCATAAGGTGGTAAAGGGCTATGTCCTCCCTGTTTGTCACAATTGGCAAATACATGTTCATTCTTACGACTATACTCACTCCCACCTGCATGTTTTTGAACATGTTTGTTTCTCTTACGATCCCTCGCAGATGGGTACATTAGTTTAAAGGTTTACCGTCAATTCCCTGTTTTGCATAACATTTTCTCCACCCATGGCCTATACGTCCACATCTATAACATGTTATGTTTCGTTTGGTAGACCTATTGATGGGCACATGATCTTGGTTTGAGTTTGCAAAGAAAACCTTTTTACTATCTTTGTCACTTTCTAACTTCCCCAGTCTAGTACTTATATTAGAAAGCATGCTTGCTACAGAATCCAATGTTACATTTACTTCATCCACTGAATTACTAGAGTTTTCTATAGTTTTAGTACTAGAAGCGTCACTTTCAGCGGTTTGCTGCACTGCGATACCTAATCGTGCCGCGTCTAAGGCATTACGGAATGTCTTAGGTTCTTTGGAAAACACAAATACACGCAAAGGAGGCAATAGACCTCTGACAAAATTGACATTTGCTCGGAATCTGTTTTACCAACTTGTCTGCACCAGCGCATAACATCTGACGCGTATACGTCCAAAGTTTCATTGGTGAGTTGTTTACGCGACAGCAATTTTGATTCAATTCCCCAACGCCACGAATCACCCTCAAAATTCTCCTTAAGAAGAGCCTTAATCTTATCAACCGTATCCTTGTCGCTTTCGGGTATTGACTCAAGAAAGACGCTAGCATTGCCCTCAATTTTAATTGTCAGAGCCAATGCTGCTTTTGGCGCAGTATAATCTCGAAGTGCAGCATAATTTGAAAATTTGGTAATAAAAGAATCTAAATCATCTTCAGGATCTCCTGAATATTTGATTTTTAAATCGTACATGTCGTATTTAGTAGCCATGTTTAAATCAAAATCTAATATTTCATCATCAGAACTACTATCAGATGTATTAGAAATTTCTTCAGAGCTATCATTCAACTTTTCTTCTAATTTAATTTCATCATCGCCAGAAGCCATGGATGTTTACAAAATTTAAATCCATCTCAATATTTGTCATCAAAATAAGTTGATAAATTGACTCGCTTTAACAAAGCAAAATTATTTAGAATATTTTCAAAATCAACTTATTACTTTACATCAACAAAGTTTTGCAAATAACCTATATACAAATTTCCACTATCTATTTACATACCATTAATTCACTGACCAAATAATTCATATTAGCAATCATAGGCAACTACAAACATGATGACCATCAATGAACCCGGTTGACTGACAAAGAAAGCCAATTCAATTGAATGAGTAAATGTGCGCGAATTTTAAATACATGCCACGCCACAGTTTATGACGGCTGAATAAACAATCAGACACAATACAAAGCCAAGCTTACAAGGACTGACTAAAGAAAGCAAGCTTCAATTCAATGAATACAATTGTACACTCCATTGATTACACATTAAAGCAAACCCGTCACATACACAGCTGGTATCGATTGGCAGCCAACGCCCATGTCTAGCGCAAAATTACTCAACTCGCCAAATTTTGAAATGAAATAGGCCTACTACGTGCCTAGACTATAGATAAACACACAATATATGTTGATGCCACCAAAAATAAAACTTACCACCATCATATTAACTTACCAAAATAAAATTTGAAACAAAAATGGTAAGGGTAGCCCGTAGCATCACTCAGAAACTCCGCTGACGTCTTCGGCCGGCGATGAACAAGATGTATTAATATATAATATTGGGTAAAAATTGTCTCTTGTAAGTGTGATCTTTAAAATAACATTGATATAAAAATATCAAAACGCCTTGGCTTTCTCCACCATTTCTAATAAAGAACTTTGGGAATAGGACTCGCTAAATATTTTAACCGGCGAGGTAGGTACCAGGGAATAATCACACGGCTTGGTAGATGCGTCTTGGTTCACTCGTCTCTTCTAGTCCCTCAGATTGGTATTCGGTTCATCGTCTCTTCATCATAGATTTGGCCTGAGTCGGGGCGCTAAAATAAAGTTCTTCATAGAACCAGAGGTTCAACCAGGGACTTATTTAGGCTTTTAGAATCAGCCAAGCACGAGTATTATCACACAAACATGAAGACAATCAAAACCCAATTTACTGTTAATTAAGTTATATTTATTACTTACTACATCTTCTTCATTCGGTATGAAACTTTATATTAAAACTAACACGTGAACTAGGAGTAGAACAAACTCCATTATCAAGTAATAATTAGCGAGAATTGTACTCGCTCTAAACTAAGAAGTTGTGTTCAAATCTTGACGCACACGGAGAGTTTATGGAGAGATGTTAACCATCTGAGTGAATGCCACAGACTACAATTCATTCTCAGTTTGCGTCGTACACAAGACATTCGTTCACAAAAGACCATTGTGACGTTTAACGATAGTCTAATCGAAATGATACGAGAGAGTGATCTCACTCGAGGTGAATGACACCATAATTTTGAATAAATAAATTAATTAAAATAGAAGGCACGGGCTATAAAATAATATATCGCCACAACAATTGTATGATGCAACTGTAATTTTTTTCGTCTGTGCCCCCGAAATTTTATTTTGCCCCCCTGACCAAAAAAGCTGGCTACGCCCCTGACCCCTGCGTTGAACATGTGATAGCTCGATTTCTTGAAGACAGAACCTGGTATTCAGGGGTACCAAATTCATTGACCTTGAATTTACAGTGTTACATGATGTTGCTATTTTATAAAGAACAACTTTTGAATTTTGATTAACTTACTTACAGATAGGGCATAATATATTTTGAAAGAAACGTAACGTAACTTGCTAACGGATCCAGGGAAATGAGGGGTTTTTTTTGGTGGGGAAGTAAAAGGTAAACCTATCATAGGCTGCCTTAGAAAATGATTTTCCTGATAGAAGGTATGAAAATACCAAAATGAACTTTCTCGATCATCCCATACCCCATATGAGAAATTGCAAGATTGCATTCTTTCAACTTTTATTTTAATCTATCTTGAGTAGATAGCAAGCTTCTCAAAGTTTGATAAAAGATATGAAAATACTAAAATAAACTTTTCCTGGTCACACATTCCCACCCCCCCTCAAACACCCCCTACCTCACACGCACATTTCCCCTCACTCCAATAGACCATTTCTTCGGTTCTAATTCACGGAAAATGTAGGAAACGGATTATGTTAATATCAGTAGGCTACACTGTAAATTGGCCAGAACACATGGAACGTGTTCATTAATGTAACAGTTTTTTTTAACACATGACATACTGCAGTTACTGTCCGTTTTCCTATACACAATACACAGTGCTCTCACCATTGACGTGTGACCTCAACAAATGATGTATGTTGGGAGAATGGACACTTGCCTAGTTAACATCACTGTGTGAAAAATAACCAGCCAATATTTTATTTATTCTCCAAAACTTCTAGCAAATATATTTCTCTAACATGACCTAAAATTACAGCTAGGTTAGATGTTCAGAAATGGTCGCACTTTTGTAAAATATGAGTGAGGGCAAGGCATAGCTAGCCAACTCCCCGTGTTAATTGAATGGAGATTTGACCGAAAATATTGGTATCGGACCGCTCACTTCTGAAGGATGCCACAAAAAACGGTAAAAGCTACATTTAAATTATTCTAAATAGGTTCTAGAAAATAAAGTTTTGTAACATGTCCTAAATTTTTAGCTAATTTAGATGTTTGGAGAGGTCGTACTTTTGTGTTTTAGGAAGGATATGTAAACGACAGATAACACCAAAAATATGCAAAAATTATTTCCAAACTGTGTTAAGTCAACAATCATTATGTTGCTCATTTTGAAGAATGCTGGTTAACAAAAAGCAGTCTTTGTGTCATTTCGTGAACAATGGTACACATACCATTGTTTCCTTTCGTTTCCTTTATAATCGGTTACCCAACTGAAGCTGTAATACCAGCTTTATTGCGATGTCGCACATTGAAAACAGACACTTGTACACAACCAGAGAAGATCTGATTTAATCAGTTGAGCTGCTTCAATGAGTGTTATCTTGGTTTAATAGCTTTTAATGGGGTTTAAGTCCTGCAAAGGTCGAAATGAATTCTACTGTAGACATGACTGCATCATGACACGTGTTCAACTTATTGAGAGAACACTAGTGTGAACACCTGAGACGTGTTCATAAGATACAGTTGAACACATGACACATGTGTAATAAGTGTAATAATTTCAGAACATCAGTGTTCAAACTATATACAAGAACACCAGTGTTCAAATGAAACAAAGGAAGACATAAGGAAATAAAGAACACGTGTCAAGTGTTCAAAAGGTGTTACATATGTGTTCTTAGTTTTGAAAATGTTGTCTTATTTATTTAAATCAAATATTAATGTAACATTGTTTCCTTTTTTGTGATAGTGCTAGGTATAGGAGACACTATTTAAGGCAAATTTTTAACACACCGGTGTTCTTGTAGTTTGAACACTGATGTTCTGAAATATTTTAGAACACTTATTACACATGTGTCATGTTCAACTGTATCTTATGAACATGTCTCGGGTGTTCACACTAGTGTTCTCTAAACAAGTTGAACACGTGTCATGTGTTAAAAAACCGTTACATTAATGAACGCGTTCCATGTGTTCTGGCTAATTTACAGTGTATGTGTTGCTGGTACGTTTGATTTCCTGATCATTGTATATGCAGTTAAATATCCCTATTTTTGATCAATTTTGCTCTTCCTAAACATTGAAATGCTGCCACATTTTACGTATAATTTTTGGGTTTTTGCCTCAAAACTGGGGGCAAGAAAAATATTTGGGGAAAATGCCCCCTTGCCCCCTGTAGCGCCGACACTGCATCTATGAAGTTTCTCCATAAATTTTCTAATCGGTGCGATTGTGTATACCTTTGAAAAGCGTATCATAAAACAGGTTTCCTTCGGACAATTCTGTTTTACTTCGAACACAGGCCTATTATATTAAATGAGATACTAGTATTCAGAATATCTTAATAGTATTTTTGTCTTGATCAAAATTAATAGTTTGCAATGAATGCAATATTTCAAGGAGACTGAATCAAGGGGTTTCCCCTTCTTCAGACAATGCTGTTTTACTTGGAATCATATCAAATGAGATGCTATTACTATATATATATATCTTAATAAGGTACCTGACAATGTACATCTGACAAAAAGCACATCAAATTGCAATTCGTCCTATATCATAAACTGAACTTAAGTCCAGCACTTTAAGGGTATACGATGTATTGTTGTCGAATCAGCCAAAAAAAAAGTAGGCCTAGTTCATAACATCTTGCGAATGGTAGTGAGCTTTGGCAAAAATTGCATTGCTCAATTCATAGCGAGCGTGTAGAAGAATTCAAAATAACACAGTGGTTCTTGAGTTAGGGCCTATGTTGTAAAGAGGGCTGAATCAACAACACTTTTGTAAAACGTACATAATTCATTAACAACAATAAATTAAGCAAGTTTTCAAAGTATATGATTTGTAGAATGAACTTTTGCAAAATACCAAAGTGTTATTTTTCATTAATATATTGATTCAGAGAATGAAAATCGATATTTTTTTTGGCTGCTGCGACCAACAATACCTGGTACGGTATACCCTTAACCCTTTTGAATGATACGTTTTAGATCGATAAACTTGATACAAGTGAAGGGTACACTTCCAGGAATATTTCTAGGAGAATTAAGCTAGGGGGTACTACACCCCTGGTCAATTTTGTGTCTATTTTTGCATTTTTCTCAAAAATTTATAGCGCATTGGTGACAAGTAAGATATGTATATTATAGGGCAAGGACTACAACTACTGCACTGAAAATTCAGCAACTCAAGGCAAGTAGTTATTGATTTATTGATCAAATATTGGTTTTCCTCATTTTTGAGTGTAACTCCACAACTGTTGTCTGTGCTGAAATAAAATTACCAGTGCAGTAATTGTAGTCCTTGGCCCTATAATATACATATCTTACTTGTCACCAATGCGCTATAATTTTTGAGAAAAATGCAAAAAATAGGCAAAAAAATTGGGCAGGGGTGTAGTACCCCCTTAAGAAAGTGTCTTTGAAGACATATTGCTATCACTCATCTGTCAATTTAATTTGAATATTTGCATAACTAATTAATTCGCAAAACCTATTTAACTATGCAAATTATATGTCTTAATTAATATAATTGGTAAACTAAGTAGGCCTACGTCCTAAAAGAAAAATAGGAATACTTAAATTACCTTTCAACAAATTATTGGCAAACAAATAATAAATTTTCTGTCTAATTAACTCATTAACAGTTGATAACTTGAAAATTAAAATAATTATCAGTACATGTAGAATTCCAACATAAAAAAAAATTAAATTATCGACATTGGAAGTGTGCAATGCATTGTGGGACAGTTTTTGCAGTTTTGGGACACTTTGTCCTTTGACGTATTGGGAAAATTCAGAAATATTGGGTTTTTGTATGTATACAATATATAATCTAAAATGTTTTACAATAATTGAAACAAAAATAAAAAATATTGTTATTTTATAAATTAATTATTTAAGTATTTTTAATGATAACATTATGACAATAAGAAGTAAATTAAAAATAAGTAAATTAAAAATAATTACGTCAATTTCCCCGATATGTCAGAGGTCAAAGTGTCCCAAAACTGCTCTCAAAAGCCGGAAGTTAGAATGGCGATTGGGCTTATTACCTGGCAATAATGAATGGGAAAGAGTGATTTTGGGAGGTTTGTGGTATGCATTTACATAGCTGTTTAAAAATATGTCAACAATCAATCAGAACACAATTACTTAGAACACAAAAAGATTAGAGCATAAAGTTTGAATTTTATACACTATTAATTATGAAATTTAAGTCTTGAAATACTTATTTTACCTATTTTTCGGTAAGTAAAATAAAACTTGGGATAGGCCCTATACCTTCCTGTTGCGTCTTTGTTCAGGACAAAATCTGCCAATGTCATAATTCATGCCAAATGTTGTGTTTTCGAGCACCTCAAGGTGGGTTTATTTGGTCATTGGTTGAAATTTCAAAGGCTGAAAATTGTCTATAGATAATTTGCTTATTTTCTCGTGTTTTTTCACGGAATCTGCGGCCCATATATCTCTCTTTTCGATATCACGCAACGTATACCGGTGCTGCGTGCAAAACCACATACTTTTGCAAAATATGATATTTTGCATATGCAAAATTACATACTTTCCAAAAGTATGTAGTTTTGCATTATGCAAAACTACATACTTCGGCAAAATATGTAGTTTTGCATATGCAAAATATCATACTTTACGGTCACTATGAAAAAATACAAGTTTTGCTGGGAAACCCCGTGCAGTTCGTGTTTGTGAATAAGGGCGCATGTCACAATGATTGGTAACTTATATTTTAAAAGGCAAAATATAGCGGACTGTGTATGTAACAAATGAATTAGCAATATCTGTATCTGTCTCCACAATCCTAAAGTATTAGGCTACATATAATATAAATTATTCTTTGAAAGTAGAGAATATTAGAACAGTGACCATATGGATCCATTCTGCCCCTAAAGCGAACAACACATAGGGCCTACGGCCTTGACCTGCGGTTGTCTAAATTCTGAGGGATTTGCATGCTGGTCATGTATAGAAGATAACTTAACAGAGTAGCTCAGAGTGACCTTCAGCTTCTCCGTGTTTGGTCAGACCAGGAAAGTTGAAAAAGAAGGAGGGAGAACGGAATTATATCCTTGAGATAATCCCGTAGGTAATCCTGTCGCACCTATTCATAGTCCTTTATTCTCAAGTAGTTACACATCTACTTGAAAGTAGCCTTTGATGTGATGTGTGTTGCCGACTACAGTTGATTAATTTTCACTCCAGAATTGAAACCATATCTAATGTTTCTATAGAGAATCCCTTGAAAGTATGACACGTGTGTGTTAAGTATGTGATGTTGCTCTGAAGGGATGCCACGTGGATACTATAAGAAAGAAATGTAGTTTTGTAAAGATTCCAAAAAAATCCGCCCATTTTGGAACATATATTAATTATTTAGGAGAGTGTTTTAGGATTTTGTTAGAAAAGGGATGATTTTTGATCATCTATATTTTATTGTTTTATGTATTTTCCTGTCATTTCCTGCAAACCTAATAAAGATATTTTGATAATTGAAAATAGGCTGTATCATAAATCGTAGAGGTTGAAAGCGTAACCAAGCGTGCAAAATTTTTATTTGCCATGGAACTTCGGTCATATTTTATTTGAAATAAACTGGATGTTAGGATCTGCATGCATGGTATGCATAGTATTGATGGTATACAGACACTGACCTTTCCCTAAAACTAGTAAGCAGCAACTTGTGTATCACACCCGTTACGTCATGGGTTCGAACCCTTTTGTTGTATTTTATTGTTAAACCTAAATAGCGTGATTGCTTTTGAATGAGCGGCAACACACATATTTTGTTTGAGGATAGCTGGATCTATCTCCTTTCTTTACATCTTCTCTGGTCAGACCTACCGTATAGGCGTAGGCTACATGGGGTGTATCCTGCATAAATTAGTGTTCTTGTTCAAACCTGAGACTATACCTCAGGTTCAAACACATGTTTCACACTTAAGTGTAGCCTACGCTGCATGAATGTATGTTTCTGTTTTCAGGGATGATTATAATGTCTAATAAATGATGAGAGACATTAATTTGGTGGTATGCACCCTTACAACACACATCGCGCGGTGTTTCTTTATGCAAAATAAAAGTTATGCAAAACATCATACTTTGTTCTTCTTTGTTAGTATGTAGATATGAATGCTATACCGGTTAACCATGTTAACCGAGAATTAATCACTTCATTGGGTTTACTGTGACAGTGGAGTAAGGGGTGTTACAGACTTCAAGTTCAAGTATTCGACTATTCGATTTAACATAATCTTCTAAATCTATTCCAGTGGCGGTGGAAGCGTTGAATTTAGGGACGGGGCGAGCATTGTGAAATTGTGGGCTAGTGTGCGCGAAGTTCGCAATATTGTGCAATTTTACCCTATTTGGGCTTTAACCACGGTGTTTTTGGTACTAAAAAGGCAAATGCATTGGACAATTATTGCTTCTTCTGTTATGATTTTTAGGGGCGTTCAAATGACCTAAAAAGTTCAGGTCTTTTGGCAAATGTATATCTTTAATACGAAAGGTCAAAAATGTTCATATGATTGCATGTAGTCTTTTCCTCCTATCTATATCAGATATACACACATGTTAAGGGGGTACTACACCCCTGGCCAATTTTTTGCCTATTTTTGCATTCTTCTCAAAAATTATAGCGCATTGGTGGTAAGTAAGATATGTATATTATTGGGGCAATGACTACAACTACTGCACTGAAAATTCAGCAACTCAAGGCAAGTAGTTATTGATTTATTGAACAAATATTGGTTTTCCCTCGTTTTTGACTGTAACTCCACAACTGTTGTTTGTGCTGAAATAAAATTTCCAGTGCAGTAGTTGCAGTCCTTGCCCCTATAATATACACATCTTACTTGTCACCAATGCGCTATAATTTTTGAGGAAAATGCAACAATAGGCACAAAATTTGACAGGGGTGTAGTACCCCCTTAAGTATACAGGGTGTCCCAGAAAAAATTACCGAGTGAATAAAATTGAACGTAAGTCGAGAAGTAGATATCAGAATCATAAAATTTAAAATGTAGCGCATAGCCTATTTTATTGTGCATCACGTCCGAAAATTGTATATGATTCGGTTGACTGGTTGCGATGAAATTTACGATTACATAATGCGTGCATCAATGTAGTTCATTCCAAGTTTGATCACAGGCGCTTTTTTCATACTCGCTCACCGTTTCCTAAAGGTTGTGTATCTCATTAAATTAATCCACATTATCTATTTTATAATCCGACGGTGTTATGTTATTCATGCTTTCACTGAAGATGAATAACAGTTTGCCCGAGAAAACTTTCTGCAATTTCTGAGATTTCTGCAATTGGAAGCCTTCCAACTTTAATACTTTAGGTTGTGCAATATATTTTAACTTTCTAAAGAATATTTGAGCAAGTGCTTACAGTTTACGTGAGATTTTTGATACCATGCAAGATTAATGTTGAAGTTTAAAAAAAATTAAACTTTGCATTACAATTTCTACGACATATTCCGAAAACTTAAATGTGTGTGAGAAATCTTTTTAAGCCAGCTGGAATTCTTTTAAGCAATAATTCTTTATGCAACATTTTTATCAACATTAAACGAAAAAATATATTTACAATTACCGAGTATCATCTTACATGCAAGCCTTCATTTTCAATATCGTACAGGTTTTCAAATTTGAACAAAAACTAATTAAATGCTTTACAAGAAACAGATTGTTTAAAAAGAACGAAAATGATTTCACAGAACAAAACATGAAGCCCGTTGACAGTTAACCACTATAGTCTGCACTGTGTTGAATGATCTTTCTTTCAAACTTGGAATGAAGTGAATTGACGTATGCGTTATGTAATCGCTCATTTCTTCGCGATCAGTCAATCGATTCCAATACAATTGCCGTATAGGATGCAGAATAAGATGGACTACACGCTGATGTTTAGATTTTTGGATTCTGATGTCTATTTCGCGACTTACGTCCAAGTTTATTCGCCCGGTAATTTTTTCTGGGACACCCTGACATGTACATTATCATTAGATTTATAAAGTTTACTTCGAGGACTGTTTTAAAATGCCAAAACTGTATATTAATTTGCCATAAGATTTATATTAGGCTATATCACGAATTAAAAAAAAAATCAAAATGATTTTATATCTGAAGGACATTCTACCGGACATGTATACCTGATTTGCTCAAAGGTGGGTGACCGAGCCCTTAAGTGGGACAACATAATGAACTATTGCCTCTTTAGAAAGAAAGAAGGAAAGGATAGAAAGAAGGATAGAAAGAAAGAAAGAAAGAAAGAAAGAAAGAAAGAAAGAAAGAAAGAAAGAAAGAAAGAAAGAAAGAGAAAGAAAGAAAGAAAGAAAGAAAGAAAGAAAGAAAGAAAGAAAGAAAGAAAGAAAGAAAGGAAGGAAGGAAGGAAGGAAGGAAGGAAGGAAGGAAGAAAGAAAGAAAGAAAGAAAGAAAGAAAGAAAGAAAGAAAGAAAGAAAGAAAGAAAGAAAGAAAGGGAAGAAGGGAAGAAAGGAAGAAAGGATGAAAGGAAAGGATGAAAGGAAAGGATGAAAGGAAAGAGATGAAAGGAAAGAGATGAAAGGAAAGAGATGAAAGGAAAGAGATGAAAGGAAAGAGATGAAAGGAAAGAGATGAAAGGAAAGAGATGAAAGGAAAGAGATGAAAGGAAAGAGATGAAAGGAAAGAGATGAAAGGAAAGAGATGAAAGGAAAGAGATGAAAGGAAAGAGATGAAAGGAAAGAGATGAAAGGAAAGAGATGAAAGGAAAGAGATGAAAGGAAAGAGATGAAAGGAAAGAGATGAAAGGAAAGAGATGAAAGGAAAGAGATGAAAGGAAAGAGATGAAAGGAAAGAGATGAAAGGAAAGAGATGAAAAGAAAGAGATGAAAAGAAAAGAAAATGAAAAGAAAAGAGTGAATTTATGAATGAATTAATTATAGGCCCTACTTTGATTGAATCAATGAATTGACGCAATGAATTAAATCAATCAATTTAATCAATCAATTTAATCAATCAATTAATTAAATGAATTAATCAATTTATTTAATATTAAATTACCCCCCCCCAAGATGATAAGATCCACGGCTGCGCCAGCGATTTGCAGAATAGGCCTTATTATATATGTCATATGCATACCGTTTATCTTTATTATTGTAAATTTAATAAAGTTAATTGGGCAATCAGCATTAAAATAAACAATCTTAATTTGCAGCATTTTTGTAAGTGTAAAATACTATGGTAGGAACAAACGATTTGTATATTAATTTAGATATTAATACATGATATTTTTAAATACGATTTGGTTTGTCAAAATAATTAAAAAGTGAATTTGGTAAAAATACCAATGTTGTATTATATTATTTGAAGCATATTTTTTCCATTGATATTTTCACTTCGGAGGGTAAATCAATGCTATTAATGAGTAAAAATCCAGGTCTTTTCCCATTTTATTCAATTGCTTTTTCATCAAAACTAGTCTCGGCTTCCACATGTGTTCAGCATTTGGGACTTTCCCCAATATCCATTTTCCGGCTCGCTCGATGTATTTGCTTAAAATATAAGCTCTACACCAACATCACTAAACGTTGTTTATCTCTACGCGTATCAGTACGTAATATAACCAGATGCACTGATCGAGCATTCTGTGTAAGCGATTCCCGTTAAAGATGACGTCATTTAGAGCACCGGGGATTCCCCTATTTAGCAACAGTCGCGTACCCAGTTTGTCCGCTGACCGCAAAATACACATTATAATTCGTACGTGCACAAACGTCACGGTGACAAAGAGCGTTCTTGCTATGAGGCTAATGACATAAATCAATAGCATTGTGTAGGGTTGGGGATTCCCCTACTGTGCTATTACACGTCGCAATATTGTATAGCATGGAAAAGTCCCTTTTACATGAATACGCTCGAGAGTGAATGTCCTTTGCATTATTCAGCAAAATATTTCTGTTTTAGGGAGAAAGTAGGGTAATTTTCTCTTCAATTAATGCTTGTGATTTTACTAAACAAACTGCGCCGTTTCGGTAGCATATCAAAGTTCATCGGGAAAGCCGCATAATACCATATTGGGGAAAGACGGGGACATTTTATGACACGATCTTCCCGTTTTTTTTACGTCATTTCTTATGAATGGATGGTGGAGCTAGTTTTGTTACAGGTCATTCTGTGCGTATCAATGGTAGTGAATGCAATATTTATCATTCCAGTCTAGTATGTAGTCTACGAATCATTGTCGATATCAAAGGTAAGTACACGATATTATAGTAAGCTTATATAGAGTGTAATCATGGTATAAATGTGCAGTATATTTAAATGCTATTATTCAGTATTATGATTGAGAAATGCACATGCACGATGGACACGATCTATTTGGGAAGTAAATACATTATTTTTCCTGTGTAGGCCTACTCCATGCATTATGATCCTAGTACTGTAATAGCATCACTCTTAAATAAAGGGGTCTTCGGCTTCATGTTCTCCCGGGGGTGGGGTTGGGTTAAGGGGGTACTTAATTGGATTATTTTTCGACGGGGGTGTGCGGCTCGAGCTACCGAACCCGGATTTGAGCTTGAAAATAGTAAATTAAAGCAACATGTTTTTCACACATAGGCCTATAGCACGGAAAATTTAAGGGAGACTCATTATGGATTTTTTCTTCAAAACATAGACCCATGTATTAAGGCCCTTATTTATAGTTCTATATAGGAACCTTTTTGGGTGCTTGTATATAAAGAACCCTAACTGTTTCCTGAGGGTGCTCATTGCGAAAAAAAAGGTTGTAAGTTCATCTTTTCTCTAAGAGTGTAAATTTGAATTCCACCTCCTCTTATTGTAATCGGATACATACAGTTTTGTAAAAAAAAAGTGATACAATAAAAAATAGATTGTTGGAAACATTTCTGTAAAACAATATTTTCGATAATATTTCATCATAAACGATGTATTTTCAACTGATTTTCTCACCAGTGCATGTGTAAATTGGCAAAATATATAGATACATGTCCACTGTAAAAACAATTTCGAATTTCTATAAATGTTTAGGTCTTCTTGGGAAAAAAATGTGAACCTTCAATACGAAAGGTCAACATTTTTAAATGATCGCCGGTTTTTCCAGCTACGCACTTTAAGTATACATATCATTAGATTAATGAAGTTTACTTCGAGGACTGTTAAATATAAAAAATATCAAATTTTAATAATTTGCCATAAAATATGTAGGCCCTATTATATCGCGAATTTAAAAAAAAAATCAAAATTATTTGATCATGTTGATATCATCAGGACATTCCTCGTATTGAGAATGCAATTCGACATTTCTGATGTGCTCTCATGTCCCAGAAAATAATACTGTGCAAACGTTGCTATCCGAGCCCTTAATGAAGTGTTTAAATATTCAAAAGAGTTTATATATTTTTAATTAGCACGTATTTTTATACGTGCTTTTGCAGTGTATGTATGCCAACCAAATGAAACACATTTGAAATAATCTCTTTCACACTGATTTGGGAAAATTATTATCTTCAAAGTGAAAACTATCAGTTCTTAACAAGAATGGACTGTTCCATTTAATAAGATCCATGCTACCCCTGTGGAAAAGTTTGGACATATCTTTCACAGAGGGCGTATTTTTTTTCAAATGGAATGAACACATTAGGCGGGTATTGAACTGAAGGCCTATAGATAATAACATCACTGCTCTTCTCCATCTGACTCATTAGCTCAGTTGGTAGAGCATCGGTCCGGTGATCCGAAGGTCCCAGGTTCAAATCCTGGATGGTCAGTGACATTTTTTTCACTGGCTGTCATATATGTGGAGACTTGTGTTAAAAACCTTTCTCACATTAGGCAGCTCTATTTGAATTTTATACACCACATGAGAAAGATGGAAGATTCAGGTTGAATCTTTCTCGATTTTCAATATTATATAGAGTTGATTAATGTGCTATTTCCAATATTGGTGGCTCTGAAAAGAGCCGTTCACTGAAAACTGCCCCTTGTCAACAGAGAACAAGCAAACCCTGCCTATCTGCTAATGTAAAAGGTTTGGTGGCTCTGAAAAGAGCCGTTCACTGAAGACTGCCCCTTGTCAACAGAGAACATGCAAACCCTGCCTATCTGCTAATGTAAAAGGTTTGGTGGCTCTGAAAAGAGCCGTTCACTGAAGACTGCCCCTTGTCAACAGAGAACAAGCAAACCCTGCCTGTCTTCTAATGTAAAAGGTTTGGTGGCTCTGAAAAGAGCCGTTCACTGAAGACTGCCCCTTGCCAACAGAACAAACAGACCTCGCCTATCTGCTGACAAATGCAGAGAGTTTGCAACAAAGTATGTTGCCATGTACCGTACCTCTTTGTGTGATTATTAAATAAATAGGCTTCCCCTTGCCTATGACTACGAGGTCGGCCATCATCGACTGACGTCAGATGATCATTGACTCTTTGACAATTTTCCATTTGAAATTCATACTCCCCCTGTGGAAGATATTTCCAAACCGTCCGCATGGGGTGTGTGGGATTTAAATGGATCAGCCCAATGAATGGACAGAGGCAACGGATCCGGAAATAATGTGTATAAAACAGAAAATGAAAGTTTTGAATGCAATGGGACATTGTGTTTGTCCCATGCACGTTTTTATCAGTACCGGTGTGATTAAAAAATATTGGCCTATATAGCCGCGCCCAACGCACTGAAGGGTCTATTGTTCTATTGTTTCCGATTTGAGCGCTGACATATTGGAAAATGTTGCCAATCAATATTCATGAAGTCGTGCGATCAACACCTACAGCTGTTCAATTGGGCGACTTTATTGTCAGGTGCTTTTATTCATACATTGGGCGTATTGAGCTGCATCGGTTGATCCGCAATTATATTTAATATAGTATTATAGGCCTACAAGTATGATTTGCTTTGCTTTATTGATTGATTCAGAAATAGTATGGCTATATGCTTCAGCAAATATATCACATTTGAGGTCCAGGGTAGACTCCTATATACACGATGCTCATGTAAAATACCATGGTAGGCCTATACATAACAAAACACGATGTGGACCGCGGCTAATGTTTTTAAAAAATACTACAGTAGGAGTGATGTCATAATTACTTCAAATCCTTATAATTATGTAGATCTATTGGCAAACAATGTAGACAACTTACTTGTGTAGATTCTTATATCCGCCATACAGAGCGCACACTTTGCCTATGCTGCTGAACTGTCCGTAGCGAAATGGTAGAGCAAAGCGTGTTCACCGAGTATAATCAAATGAGCGCCCAAACCAATTTGGGCGCTGCAATAGGTTTTTATTCTAGGTGAACCTCTGTTTTGTGTGCATGCGACAACTCACGCACACCCTTGGGATGGACTAGTACAAAAGGTACCTCTCGTACGCATAGGCGCTTTTACGTGACTTTCGTTTCATCACTTATTGACAGTAGCTTGCCTATTATAGCGTTAATACGCTGGTCAGGTCAGTTACCGATTTAATGGCGGAAGCCCTTTATCTCGAACAAAAGGTACCTCTCGATGAATAGCGTGTCGGGAACTCCAATTGGCACAAAGGAACAATAAGCGTTACGTAATCTATTTCTTCTCCTTCCTATATAAACTCCTTGGCCGCGCCCGTTAACATGGTTAAAGGTGAGTGACCAGGTTGTGGTCCGCATGTAACACATTGTGTTTTCTACCACACATTGAAGCCCATCATGCACCCAAACAAATTTTTAAAAACATTCTTATTCCAAGTTCATGCACTGAAGACTGCCCCAAAATTACTCCATTTAGCGATTTGGATTCTAGAAGCAAAATAATAAATTAGGTGGTGTATGACGTGCATTCCCTAAATTCAGTAAATTTTCATCGTCAACCGTGTAATTGAATGGGATTATTTTGAAATTTTAAAACGCTTGAAATGTCACAAACAAATAGGCCTATGTTGATAAATAATATAAATACAAGCTAAAACCGTTGGGGTTCGATAATGAACCCCACAAAACTAAAAAGTATATGGAAAATGCCATACGGCCGGGCGGTTTCACGGGTTGCCGGCTCGATCATGTCATCCGCCGCCTGTAATAAATTACATGATCAGTAGGCCTAGTGCCTCATAAAACATCAGTATTAATCTACCATAGGCGTAGATCCCGGGGTGATGGAGGATAAATCCCACCCAATACTTTGCCAGGGGAATGGTCCATACAATCACCCCCCCAATGTTGACCCCTGTTTGTGGGTTTCTAACCAAATTAACCTCATATTTGGCCATTTTAGCCCCCAAAGCCCAAATTTGTTCACGCTACGCGCGAATTTATTCCACTTTTGCACAATATTTTATCAGTTTAGCTTCAAAATGGCAAAAAGGTGACGGATTCACTATATTTCAAGAAATTTCTTCCAACCCCATCCCCCCAATGTCAAAAAGAAATCTACGCCACTGTAATCTACCATGCTTGTGTTCATGTACAGACCTATATTGTCTAAACAAAACATATTCCATGCATAAAGCTACTACTGTCATGGGGTTATGAGAAAATATGAGCGTTCACCTGATACCAAAATCTACATTTTGATGGGGGTAAAGTTGGGGATGAGGCTGTCAATCGGGTCAAGCACCTTTAAAGATGGATTGGAAAAAGTCTTCATAAAATGTGCATCACTATCAAATAGTAAAATGATCCTTATTGATACTACAGTACAAAGGAATATGCCAGTATATAAAAGCACAGTTTTTGTAAATCATGTTGCAAAGGTGAATAACATAATGGCGGTCTTTGTTTTCGTATAAAATGAAAATGCTTTGCCAGAATAGTAATTCCTTATATCTATAACTTTGAAGTGATAAAAACGGGTTCAATTATTTAGATACTTTTAGACTGTAGTCTAAATGTTCCATGGTCGTTTAGGTGCATGTGATTCGCAAAACGCATGCGCAAACGGGTTGAGCATGAGCATGATGAGAGGGGGAGTGGCTTTTCTGTTTAAAAAAAAAGAGGGCCGCAACTTGGATATATAGTCCCCGGGTATAGTCCATCACCTCTCAAGCTAATTTTGAATAACAATATTTTAAGGAAATCACATCTGAATTAATAGTCATGTGCTAATGGCTAAGTTGTGGCCGGGAGCTGTGGAGGCGTAGCCAGCCTGGACCGGGAATTGTTATTCAACATTTGAACGCGGATGCTCAACAAACATTTATCATAATACTTCTTGAACAACACCAGGAACAACGCTAAATCTATACTTAGAGTGGGTATGTTTGTTCGTGCAGAAGTTGGATGAACAGTTGTTATGAAATCATTCGTTTGATGTCTGAATGCGGAGAAGAAAAAACTTTGAAATACCTTTTACCGATAGGGTTCTGATTTGTCTGCCAAATGGAATAACTTTCACTTTTATGGATCTAGTCGTTGGTAGTGGGAGTGGTGTCACAGTGGACAGTGGTGATGCGACTTTAATTAATTTATGTACGCAATATGCCTTTGAAATTGTACATATAGCAGCAGCAGAATGCCTATAAAAGTTGATGAAATGCAGCATGTAAGATATGCAACTTAATATCTAAAAGTTCTTTTACGAGGGATTGTATAAAGTATAATGTGAGCTAAGTGGGAACGGAGTGGATGATATGAGTACTACTATGTTGCCTTAAAACTTCAGCATCAGTGGAACAGCTGAATGACTAGTGCACTTCAGTTCAAGTTCACAATCGCAAGGTAGCTGTATCAAAATGATTGTATTGATGGAATTATCATCATGTGGTATTTGATGTACATTGAATACCTGCCTCTTCTCAAAACATTAAAATGAGTTAGACTACGTGCAGAATTTATAGTGGCGCATACGGGTTCCGACTCACGTTCGGAAGGTTGGGGGTTCGAGCCCCAGCGGTTGCATATGGTGTCGTACTTATACAGAAGGCACTTATCATATATATCTGTTGTCTCTACCCACTTGCAAATGTATTGGTATAGTGCTGAGAAGGTAAAACAGACTCATTGATCGGATGGAGCGATGAACCCCACAACATAGACCTACATGTTAATACAGTGGAGGGGGGGTGGGGGTTATTAATGGAAAATAGTTGCACACGAAAGCCTGTGAGCAGCATTGCTTCTGCACGACTTGACCTATACCTCAAAGGCTCATGGCTTTAAGACTTGTTTTATTGCATTCAGTGTCAAGAAAAGTGGATCTAATGCTGAATTTGGATCCAGAAAACTGCCGGCAGTCTCGTTTTATGTACTATACAAGTCAACATGGTCAAGGAGTAAAGCTGTATTGTAAAAATTGTGTTTTATTCCGTTGGCATGATAAGGAGCTAAAGTAAATTGGTGCATAATAGATGTAAGACGAGATTGCCGAAACTGATAGGTACTATCATTTTGTCAGAGCTTGTATAGGCCTATGAATGACTATAGTGGTTGGTGTACTTGGTACCGGTATACGTTAACAGACGATAACACAACTTTTGTTTCTTTCTATTTGTTTTTCAGTTTATTCTTCCTCCCTTTGAGTTTGAGACACCGCCACGACGTGCTCCTTTCAGCGAATTGTACCACTCTCCACGTACATCTACAACTCCAACTACAGATTTTGTCACCAGATCGCTATACAATCAACGCTTTGTATCGCCGACACCATTGGCTGAATATTCGCCGCATCAAGTGGCCACACGTCCCTTATTTAGTATCGTCCATAACATTCCTCCCTTTCTCAGAAATCGCCGTCCCCAAATGCCAAGAGCACCGCATATAGATCTGCGTGGTTCAAATAGACTGAGCCCTGCGAACCCCACAAGCATGGCGGTCGAAACCCAACGTGCTTCGGTGACGTCGCCGATGAGACCCACGTGGGACCCACAAGATGATGTGAAAATGGAAGAAACAAAAGGCATGTCATTTTCAAAACGGACTGGAGCTTTCAAGCCACCTTTTAAACATCGTCGTTCACCACCGCCCCAGCATCCCAAAACTGTATCTGTTACCGTTATTAAACCTAGCACTTCAACTTATACAAAGGCAACCGAATCGGTGGCAAAATCAGAGAGGTCATCGAGTACGACCAGTCATTGCCAAGCCGTCTCGGAGAGAGTTACCAAGTCCAGTGAAGGTACGTTGTCTCTGTTGCTCCTGCTTTATCATGCTCCAGCCTCTTGATTTCAAATTCTTCATCTTCTTTACCTTCTTCTCCATCTTCTTTGCTTCTTCCTCGCGTCTGCTTTCTCATCTCGTTTTCTGTATCTTCTTCACTCTCTTCATTTGCATGCCGCCTTTATCATATCATGCTTATTATTCTTCCTCTTTCTTCGACGTATTTCTGTCTTTTCCCTACTTGTGTCTTTTTTGCATCTTCATCTTCTTCCCCCGGGGGGGGCACTCACATGTTAAGGTGGTACGGGTATGCCGCACACCCCTACCAAAATTTAAGTTGAGTGCCCCCCCGGGCTTCTTCCTCCTCTTTTGTCATCTTCGTTTAGGTTATTCAGTATTATAGTACAAGCATGTCAACTTTCTGTTTCTGCAGTCGAGTTATCACTACATGCTAAGCTCTTTTGACTAGTTTTAGGCCTATGTCCAGACAACCCTGGATTTAGCATAGGGCCAGATGGACATGGGGCCCGGGCGGGCCCATGCAGGACTCGATATATCCAGAGAGCCTAGTACACCTTAAATTCTGAGGGTCAAATTTTCCGAGTATTCACGACCAGTCAAATTAGCACTAACTCGGAAATCCGAGTTATGCTTGGGAGTCATTATACTCGGAAATTTGACATCGCAGAAATGAGCGTAACAAGTGATAGTATAGGCTATTGGGTCATTAGGTTTCTCGTGACATGGTGTATGGTTTTGCTATGGTCAATGTGTCAGAGAAATAAAAGTCCGACCGACCATTACTTAAAATCAGTGACGTGCCTGACGGGGAGTAGACTGGCCCCCAGTCTCGGTTCGGTTCCATCTCTGGATAATGTAAAAATAAATAATTACGTAATGCCCTATGAAAAAAAATGCCAACTCCCCCCCCCCCTTATTTTCTTCAATGCCAAAAACCCATTCCTCTTCATCCACAAATCGACGCCACTAATTACACCCACCACAGTCAACCATGCAGCAATATAGAAATATACTCGTATTATAAGTGAACGCGAAAGTCCATTGAGCGCTGATTCCGAGACTGGTCCAATCTGTTAGAGATCTCACTTCCAAATATTCGTTCAACGAAGCACGGTGATTCCGATGTCAATTACGAAAGCCCCGCCCCAGTTTCAATTCAAATATGGTAGCACAAAGCTATGCCGCGGGATGTGACGCAAGATCGGATGGGACACTTGTCAACAACTGAGAGGTATTGAGCTCAAGTGGCACGCGTCTGATAGACCCATGGTACGCGCAATAATAAAAGGCAACCACTCGACTCGGACTTTAGGCCTATTGTCCATATTGCGTACATTATCGCGTGCGGTTTGCAAATGTTTGCACATTATTTAGCTAGGGAAGCCTTTTCAAATATCCCCGCGCTGCCAAGCTGCGTTGATTGGTCGGATACAATATCGTTGTTTAGTCGCTTACACAAACGTTAATGTAGTGAAAACATGGACGTGGTATATAGAAAGATTGCGTGACTCCAAATCCGTAAAAGTGAACTTCCAGCAGTTTGTGGGAGCTGGAAGTCAAATTGCCTACAGACTGGGAGGGTCCGTGTATTGGGTTGATTTTTAATGCTATGTAATCTACATTACCAGTCGTTCTCCACGGACCCGAGGGAGGGTTTAGACGGGGAGGGGGGTAACAAGGGGCGAATCCCCTGAGAACCCCAAGTAAAAAAGAAATAGAAATATCCATTGCCCTTTGTATTCATGCGGTAAACACCTTAATTTGGGTATAAAATAGGCCTAGTATAAAAATGTACATTTTCGTGCGCTTGCACTTCAAATATGAACATTTTTGGCACATAATATAGGCCCTATCCCAGTAGAATTAGGCCGAACTAATCACTTGGCAGTTTTGTTCTTTTACCCTCCCCCCTCACAAAAAGTCCAGGCACGCCACTGCTTCAAGGTTCCGTCTTCACGTTGAATCTTGTGTAATGGGGTTTCCTGCGTTACCTGAAGGGGGTTTTAATCTCCATCTATATAGCATACGCAACTTAGGCGCCTATTTGGTTGAGCTCCCCTTTCATATGGTTACATACCACTAATTAGGCCTGGGTGATACATGAAAAGACTGCATTAAAATCGCTGAAATTGATCAAGTATATAGCCAAAAAAGTACTTTTTAGGGTTTGATGCTTCAAAATGGTATATTTTCTCTCATTATATGACATTTTTGTTGTAATAGTACCAAAATTCATACGCACGGCTTCAGTTTTCGCCAGCTGCCCATAGGGCTGGTACCTAATTCTGAGATGGGATTTGTGTACACTAAAGATTAGCTAAGATTATAGCCTTCTTCTATTGGTATGAATTTTTTTTTTACTTCTTGTGGTGGAAATGTTTTTGAAATCTGCTAATTCGATTTGCAAGGAAAAGAAGGTATGTTTTGCCGTTTCAACGAACGAAAACGATTGAGTATTGCCAAAGTTATGTTTGAATTAATTATGACTTAAAAAGTTATCATAGGTTAGGCCTACACATATAAACATAAACTTGTTCAGCAATCAGCATATCAAAAATATGACATGGTCAACAATTAGGGGAATGATCACTGGAACAAGGTCATATCAGTGGACTACTGAGCATAGCATGATGTTTGGTTGCCTGTGAGTGCATAATTGATGTTGATAACAGATCTAATAATGTTGTAGAATCAAAATCTTCATTATATGGACCACATTGAAGTCAAAGTAATTATCTATCCTATCCTGTATCGTTTTATGGATAACATTGACTCAAAATGTTATTGATGATATTATTGCTATCTTTAACATTAGTTTTGTCTTTTCAATGGGAAAAATCCGATGGAAAATAAAGTTTTTAGGGGTTAGCTATAATATTGAACAATATATCCCATATTTTGGCATGCACTTATAGAAAATAAATAAATTATTGTCTTACTTTATAAATTATAAATACTGTAAAATGACACATAACTAAAGTGAGGCCACTTTCTATTTTTTTTTTTTTTTTTATAAAATTACATTCAACAAAATGATTGAAGACTGAGAAAACAAACAATGCAGACTATATTTACAGAATGGAGTAGGTAAGATGCCATGTCCATAGCTTTGCAGGAGTTTCGGACTAACAATCAACACATTCAAAAAATACAGTTTAAAAGTGAAGATTGTAGTGAATGATCAGTCCTTTTATCATGTGCTTGCCACTATCTACTTTATAGTAAACTATACACTGCGAAATAATATAAAATCATTTTAAAATAAAATGTGCATGTAAGTTGAGTTTACATAGCGAATTAACTAACAACTGCAGTGTATTTTCTTGATTTTAATAATAAGCATGGGTAAAAAGCAGTAAAGACAAAAATACAGAACAATTTGGAGTAATGAATTAAGAGTTGACAGGAGTTATAGGAGTTAATGCTTTTTGCTGTTTCAGTGTGCATGTTCTCAGCATTGATGGTTTGGTGAACTGTCATGTAACATGGATGTAAGCGTGATCCTAAAAAATGCCTTTCATGGTGACCCAAACTATTTACAAGACCTCTTCTGCATTGAGGCTGGCCTTCCCTTTTAAAGGGAATTTTTATTAGTAAATTTTCGCCCTACCATATTGTAACTTTCAGCTTCGAGGGCGCACTGCCATTTTAAGATGTTTACGGTTCAGTGCGTTAAAACAAGAAAAGTATCAGGTCAACATATGTTGAGTTTTTGATCATTTGGCATCTAAATCATATAGTTTCACCTGATGGCATTTAACTGTGAGAGTTCTGAATATGAGAAAATTCACCCGAAATTAGCCATTTTCCCATTGAAACCCGTATAATACATAATTAGTGGTATTTAACCATATTGCCTAGTATTGAGCAAACCCTATGCGGTTTCAGGTATATACAAAATCCCGTACAAAATATCATATGGCCGTGCAAATATGACATTAATCAGATTGCAGTTACATTCGTTTCCCGACAAAACCCCTCATCAAAGATAGGGAAACTACCGGCTGATTGTCAACAAAAGATTCAATGATAAATAACCAGCAGACAATGATAATGCAGTTTTATCTTTGTTTGTTTTCAACACCACATACACGGGGATTTCCCGGTCACTGTACATGTTATATGGTGACCTTCTTCGTTGAACATACTTGTCATTCTATAAGGAACACGGGTATTGTTTAGTAAGGAAGTTGTCATTAGAAGTTCGTTCATCCGTATAGAGAAAATAAATGGTTCCTTTTTTTTCGGTCACCAGCAACACCCACACCAATAATATAGTTCATGTGCAAGGAAGTTGTATATGAGTGAATACATTACGAAATTTCATGGTGTTATGTAATTTATGAGTAAACTTACATGTATACAGGTTTATGTGCTCATTTAATATATTTCCTTCCAGGAATATCATGGCAGCAAAACAAAACATAATTTCTTGATTATAGTTTTCACAGCTTTCTCAGTCCTCAAATCCGCAGTGACAATTAACAAAACCAAAACCAGGGAATTGGATATTTTGTCCATCCCCTTTTGTCCTCTCTGTGTAGGATGCTGGCTATCGTGGTATTTTAGATTTATTAGGCGATTTTGAACAAATCGAAATCATTTAGCGTAGCATGAAAATTACAAAAATAAACTTCCAAGAGGACTCGCACTAACGACCTCCGCATTCGTTGATTTAATGCGAAATCCTTGGACGTCCACGACTGCATCTTGCAATTTTGGTTGTTTTTTTGGATTACATAAGGTAACACCTTGGACGGGTAAGGTTACATCTTGGATGTGACGTGTAAGCTTAGACGTCTAAGATCATCAGTACATCTTGGACGTGTAAGGTTAGGCGTAAGGTACTACATGTATAGGCGTATCATCTTAAGCGTCTTTAGAAGGTATCCGCTATCCATAGCTATCGGCCATCCATATTACTCCCCCATTTACGCCGCGGTAGTCGAGGTGTTACCACTGAGCACTGAGCTATATATGTGACCGTCTACGGCAAGCCACTGGGGTCATAACGTGCAGGTAGCTGCGCGCAGCTTATTTAATGGCTTGCCATAACCGTCGCGGGATCTACTGGCAGTTCACACATTTACAGAGGGGATTGCCCTGATTATGGTGATTCAATTCAATAGACTTGCAGGAACTGAATAATGAATTATCTACACCGAAATTATATTGGTTCCTTGCGGAAACACGCACAACGCAATGAAAGATAACATTCTGCCAATGATTCCTGGTCAGGAGCCCGGGGTCAGGAAGAACTTGCCGTGCATGGATTATAATTAAAGTGTCTTTTTTTTTTTTTGTTGTTGTTAATGTTGGTCATGTTGGTCTTAAATCCTGTAATTATGGAAACTTTTGGGCCTCATAACTGCTAAATTGTTGGTCTTGAGTGTATTTATTTATTTATTTATTTATTTATTTATTTATTTATTTATTTATTTATTTATTTATTTATTTATTTATTTATTATTTATTATTTATTTATTTGTTTATTGAATTTAGACCACCAAATTTACACCCAAAAGGGATTAAAAAGTGATCAATTTGGCAAAAAACAAATCATGAAAAAGCCCGATTTTCGCCTAAATTTCAAATATTTTTGGTGAAATTGATCAAAATTCTCTTCTCTTTGATGCAGGTTTCACGTCCCCATACCCGTCATCATCAACGCTCCCCGTAGATCCGACATACAGTTTACATGTCGCTGTAGAATGCCACCGAGCTACACAACAAGATGTTGATGGAGATACGTAAGTATTGATTGATTGATTGATTGATTGATTGATCGATCGATTAGTTGATTGATTTCATGAGTGATTGGTTGATCGATTTACATATTGATTGATGCATTGGAAAAACTGATGAATGGATGAATGAATGAATGAATGAATCATTGACTAAAATTGATTGATTAAATTGGGACTCTGCTGAAGCTGAATAGGCCACATGCACAAACCTAACCCGAACAGCTTCGAACCCGTGTGTATTTCCCCGTTTTTTTCCAAACTTTATAGCATTTTTAGCATATAGGCCTACCCATCATACTTTTTTTCAGCTGTTTTATTAATAATAAAAAAACATGCTCATAAAGTGACCCATTATAGAATAAGCCTATATCGTAAAATATTGTGTATGTCCCTTTAAAATAGATGAAGCTATGAGCAAGCATCATAAAACTTGAGGTGACACACATATAATATACTAGGGAAATTCCCGGAAAAGTCCCTCCTTATGATCTACATGTGATAAAGTGCACAGTGAGTAACAATATATAGAGCAGATGGTTGTCTACGATGTGAAAAGATATGTGATTTGTCTGTCTGCCTTGACACATAGGCCTAGTTGATCCTTCACTATATGGACCAGAATGGCCTCATCCCAATGGCATCGTTCAATAACCTCAATTAAACAATCATAGTGCAAATTTGACCTCAAGTTGCAGAGTATGAGTTTTTGTACCCACATTTTCAAAGGTCATTCAATGAATGTACAGTCTAGATGTATTGGGGTTAAAGAACTGTGCCCCTGATAGATGAGCATGTTGGGGATCCTAGTGAATTATTATTATTTAAAACCTGATATTTTCGTTTGTTAGTACGTTTGCTATCTGTTTTAGGAAAACCTTGTGAACGATTTTTTTCCTATTTACATTATTTTCAACAATTTCAAGTCTAGGCTAGGAGTAGGCCTAACCACAAGCGCACCGACATGAAAAAAATAAAAAACTTACTTGGGGGAGGGGGCTACTAATATAGCATAAAAATAACGTATGACAATCAGATAAAATTATTCAGTCCAGACAAACTCTACATGACCTTTGTCATATTAAATTTGACTTTTCCGCTGGAATGCTCACACAAGCTTAGATCCTGCTCGCTATACCCCAGAATAAAAATTATGTCCATATGCTTCATTTAGCACCGACAAAAAATATTGTATTTTGTTATTCTTTTTTACCAATGAACTTCCTGATTTTGTTTTTTACTTCCCTTATTTGTAATCATGGTGTTGCTATTTTAACTCTTTTTTTTACATTCTGCGCGTACTAATAACAAAAGGTGTCCACTGGTATCTTGGAGGCATTGTCTTTTTTAAAGACATTTCTTGTTTACATTCTGCGCGTGGTAACACGTGACAGTCTGCTGTCAACTAGCCCGGGGAATTCCCCTTAGGCCGTCTAGTGCGGATCGTCCGAGTGTCAGAGTGGCGGTACAAGTAAATAACACGATGTCCCGGGAAATCCCCTTCCATCTCTGATGTTTAAGGGGGCGCAACACTAAATAAGCGTCCCATAGGATAACGTGTGATTTTGGCCTACTTCGAGCGCCATTCCTGGCGTCCCTGCAATACTTGACAAAATAAATTTGGTATCAAATTAAAGCTCTGTTTCTGTAGATTCCAAAACTTTTGTCGGCATATATCGATGACCGTTGACTTTTTTCGCTATTTCGCGGTGCAAAAATATGGCCTAAAAATATACTAAATTCACCACTCACATTTCAAAATCGGAAGTTGTCTTCATCCGCCACAGAGAATTGCTTTTGAAATAAAATGTCCGGTTTTTTCTGCATGTTATCATTGAAGACACTTGTCGAATTTATATGAGCTGATATTGAGTGATTTAAAGTGAACATGTCGGTAGATATGGTCGCTACAATGTCATACTCACTATGGACTATCTTAGCCGAATTTCGTTCTTACATAAAATGCGTAGTGATTTAGTGTTGCGCCCCTTATAAGGATTTAAAAGTTTTCAAAATCCACATTTGTCACTTATTAATTAAATTAGAGAAAATTTGTAGCTCAACACCGAAAATTTCATGTCCCTGCGACATTTCGTTCAAGAGAAATGTTGTTTTAAAGATCAGTGCCGAAACGCGGAAAATCGCATATTTCGACTTTTCCTCCAATATGCGAGAGTTTGCACAAAACTCACTCAAACTAGTGACAGACAACAATTTAAGCACGTCTTTGAACCAAGTTTAATTTCTTTTCTAGATTATCTGTCTTGCCATTTTGTTTTGGAAAGCACTTGTTAATGAGTGTGAAGTACAAACACCCCCCCTGTTTCAGTAGTAACAATTATGGTCTTTTTGCATAGGCCTACTGAATATGCAGCAAAACGGCTTCATGCAGATTAACAATGCCTATCAACTTTAAAACCCATTTTTGAGCCTTTTTGAAGATTTTTGGATACAATTTCTAGACTTTGCAGGCGCCTGCTCGGCCAATAAAGCATTTTCCCCAATAATAATTCATCAGGGTGACTTTTCGTAATCCTTGTTTATCATCATGATTGAAATAGAACACATTTCATGACACGCATTTCTTATTTTACGCGAAGAATGTAAAAAGAACGCGTTCATAGCGACGGCCGTTACAAGGGGCGCAACACTAAATAAGCGTCCCATAGGATAACGTGTGATTTTGGCCTACTTCGAGCGCCATTCCTGGCGTCCCTGCAATACTTGACAAAATAAATTTGGTATCAAATTAAAGCTCTGTTTCTGTAGATTCCAAAACTTTTGTCGGCATATATCGATGACCGTTGACTTTTTCGCTATTTCGCGGTGCAAAAATATGGCCTAAAAATATACTAAATTCACCACTCACATTTCAAAATCGGAAGTTGTCTTCATCCGCCACAGAGAATTGCTTTTGAAATAAAATGTCCGGTTTTTTTGCATGTTATCATTGAAGACACTTGTCGAATTTATATGAGCTGATATTGAGTGATTTAAAGTGAACATGTCGGTAGATATGGTCGCTACAATGTCATACTCACTATGGACTATATTAGCCGAATTTCGTTCTTACATAAAATGCGTAGTGATTTAGTGTTGCGCCCCTTATAAGGATTTAAAAGTTTTCAAAATCCACATTTGTCACTTATTAATTAAATTAGAAAATTTGTAGCTCAACACCGAAAATTTCATGTCCCTGCGACATTTCGTTCAAGAGAAATGTTGTTTTAAAGATCAGTGCCGAAACGCGGAAAATCGCATATTTCGACTTTTCCTCCAATATGCGAGAGTTTGCACAAAACTCACTCAAACTAGTGACAGACAACAATTTAGGCTCGTCTTTGAACCAAGTGTAATTTCTTTTCTAGATTATCTGTCTTGCCATTTTGTTTTGGAAAGCACTTGTTAATGAGTGTGAAGTACAAACACCCCCCCCCCCCTGTTTCAGTAGTAACAATTATGGTCTTTTTGCATCTAGGCCTACTGAATATGCAGCAAAACGGCTTCATGCAGATTAACAATGCCTATCAACTTTAAAACCCATTTTGAGCCTTTTTGAAGATTTTTGGATACAATTTCTAGACTTTGCAGGCGCCTGCTCGGCCAATAAAGCATTTTCCCCAATAATAATTCATCAGGGTGACTTTTCGTAATCCTTGTTTATCATCATGATTGAAATAGAACACATTTCATGACGCGCATTTCTTATTTTACGCGAAGAATGTAAAAAGAACGCGTTCATAGCGACGGCCGTTACAAGGATTTAAAAGTTTTCAAAATCCACATTTGTCACTTATTAATTAAATTAGAGAAAATTTGTAGCTCAACACCGAAAATTTCATGTCCCTGCGACATTTCGTTCAAGAGAAATGTTGTTTTAAAGATCAGTGCCGAAACGCGGAAAATCGCATATTTCGACTTTTCCTCCAATATGCGAGAGTTTGCACAAAACTCACTCAAACTAGTGACAGACAACAATTTAAGCACGTCTTTGAACCAAGTTTAATTTCTTTTCTAGATTATCTGTCTTGCCATTTTGTTTTGGAAAGCACTTGTTAATGAGTGTGAAGTACAAACACCCCCCTGTTTCAGTAGTAACAATTATGGTCTTTTTGCATAGGCCTACTGAATATGCAGCAAAACGGCTTCATGCAGATTAACAATGCCTATCAACTTTAAAACCCATTTTTGAGCCTTTTTTTTTTTTTTTTTATACAATTTCTAGACTTTGCAGGCGCCTGCTCGGCCAATAAAGCATTTTCCCCAATAATAATTCATCAGGGTGACTTTTCGTAATCCTTGTTTATCATCATGATTGAAATAGAACACATTTCATGACACGCATTTCTTATTTTACGCGAAGAATGTAAAAAGAACGCGTTCATAGCGACGGCCGTTACAAGGGGGCGCAACACTAAATAAGCGTCCCATAGGATAACGTGTGATTTTGGCCTACTTCGAGCGCCATTCCTGGCGTCCCTGCAATACTTGACAAAATAAATTTGGTATCAAATTAAAGCTCTGTTTCTGTAGATTCCAAAACTTTTGTCGGCATATATCGATGACCGTTGACTTTTTCGCTATTTCGCGGTGCAAAAAATATGGCCTAAAAATATACTAAATTCACCACTCACATTTCAAAATCGGAAGTTGTCTTCATCCGCCACAGAGAATTGCTTTTGAAATAAAATGTCCGGTTTTTTCTGCATGTTATCATTGAAGACACTTGTCGAATTTATATGAGCTGATATTGAGTGATTTAAAGTGAACATGTCGGTAGATATGGTCGCTACAATGTCATACTCACTATGGACTATATTAGCCGAATTTCGTTCTTACATAAAATGCGTAGTGATTTAGTGTTGCGCCCCTTAAGCTATTTGATAACAAACGCGCTATACCTGGGAACAGCTGACATGTTTACAAAACAACGTACTCTTATCTTAACACCATAACCATAAAAAAATCATAAATTTTGTCCATAAAACTCTACATGCAGACTGACTGATGCAGAATGAATTTTACATGCTTCCTGAGAGTTAAAGGGGCATTTCGTGATCCACAGCCTTATCCCCCCACAAAACCCAAAAAAAAAGTTGAGATTTTTACACCACTGGATACCTCTGGCTACATAATGTTTATGTACCAAATATTTCTTGCAGATTAATTCGTTTAGAAAAAATATAGCCAAATTTGAATTTCGTTCTGGTGCACCAGAACGAAATTACAACACATTGTCTATGGAGCAGTGTAATACACATAATCATGCATAACTCGCAAACGCAAAATCGGAATCAACTGAAATTTTGGAAATAAGCTTTTTTCGTGGATATCTACTGAAAAATGTCATAAAAAGAGGATGCTAGGATCACGAAATCCTCCTTTAAATGAAGTAATGAACCAAAATGCCATTTACAAAATTTTAAAAAATTCTAAAAAGTTTAACTTGTCGCGCAAAAACTTAAAAAGATACTAGTCTATGCATGCATTCCCCTTTTGTACGTGAGGATTTAGGTCAATGTGTGTTCGTGTTTGGTGGCTGGCCAACAATGGTGGGTGGGGTGGGGTGGGTGTGTTTGCTCCTTGGAGTGTGTGGGGGATGTATTTGCGGGTCGCTAATATAATTATATAGGCCTAATATTTACGTATTGGACCTATTCGTGGCATTCCAAGATATGGAAAAACTGCGTTGCTGTGGTTTGTTCATTTTGTGGGCCATGGGGCTGAAAGAGGAAGAATGGTTGACCAGGCCAACTCTATATCCAGGGAGGTAGCCAACACGGTCAACACCTGTTTTACTCTACTCTACATAGGTCTACTCTACATGCAGACAGTCTGATGCAAAATGTAATTTTACATGCTTTCCGAGTTAAACGAAGTAATGAACCAATATGCAATTTTCAAAATTTTAAAAAATTCTAAAACGTTTAATGTCGCGCAAAAACTTAAAAAGATACTAGGCCTATATGCATGCATTCCCTTTTGTACGTGAGGGTTTACGTATGAGTGTTCGTGTTTGGTGGCTGGCCACCAATGGTGTGTGGGGGTGTGTTTGCTCCTTCGAGTGTGTGGGATGTATTTGCGGGTCGCTAATAATTATATAATATTTACGTATTGGGTCTATTCGTGGCATTCCAAGATATGGAAAAACTACGTTGCTGTGATTTGTTCATTTTGTGGGTCATGGGGCTGAAAGAGGAAGAATGGTTGACCAGGCCAACTCTATATCCAGGGAGGTAGCCATCATCTGTTTTTGTGCAATAACTATATTACCAGCAACTAAATGGTTTTTTTTTTAAATTTGTTTCCGTTAAGGGCTCATCCATCAGCATTTGTTTAATTGTTTGTTAGTTTATTTAACAAATTAAAATATTTATAGGGCCTATAATGTAAATGAACACTTAACTTTTAAGATAGCTTATGGTAATTCAATAATGTCTTCCTTACAGGCCGCTACATATCGCCATATCACAAGCAGACGAGATTGAACTCGGTCTTATTCATCATCTAATCTGCCTGGTGTCAATGTCAGGAAGATCCGTGGATATATATAACTACGTACAGCAAGTGAGTAGGCCTACATTCATATATAGGGCCCACATTACCAGCATTCCAAGTAGGGCCTACTTGGAGGCCGGTCGAGTGCAGATCCGTCGGAACACGCTTTTCAATACGGAATAAATGCTAACATCATCGTGACATCATCCAAGCAGCAAAGTTCATTTCCCATTGAAAAGTGTTATCCGACGGATCTGCAGTCGACTATTCTGCTTGTCAATGTAAATTTTGAAACATAAACTTCATCCATGGCGTTGTCTTTTTAAAAGACATTTCTTGTTTTCTTCCGTTATCAGGATAGTCCTACTTCTGTATTAAGGGAAAAATGCTAAATTTTAAAACAAAACAAAATATGCTATAAAACAATAGCGTATTTCATGGAAATCCGATCAAACAGAGCCAAATTCTTGGGACTTTTTATGTTGAAGCAGATGGCTAACATACAGAGCATATATTTAAGCTTAGACTTAGATTATGGGCTAACGGACTCATCCCATCAATTTGTTCAAACCTTTTTTTTTTTTCCAGACTCCGCTTCATATTGCCGTGATTACAGACAATGCCGATATTACCCGTATGCTCCTAGAGGCTGGTGCTAATCCAAATGAGACAGATAGAAATGGGTTGACTGCTGTTCACCACGCATGCGTCAATAATAGTATCGTCTGCTTGAAAACCATTCTGGGCAGGTCAAAGTTCACAGTGGATTTGAATGCCAGGAATTACAATGGTGCGTATGTTATTTAGCATTTCTCTATATTGAAAATAAGTAAATTAAGTAATTATCTTATTATTGTTAGCCTACTATTAAGAGTGTAAAGTGCAGATTATAACAAATATTTAATATATTAAATATTTAATGAAATGATCTCTTATAGAACATGATCGTTGATAGGTCAACTGGATTACGCTTTCTTTGTTATGAACCACTGATTGAAATTATCACAACACAAAGCCTATGGCATATTAAAATTTGGAACAGGTTTATGAGCCCAGGCTTGGAGCAGTAATGAGTAACCAATGGTTACTAACGTGCACTACGACAGCGAATTGTCCATAAAGCCCCCCCATACATGTTTTGTATATTTTACAAGAAAGCAGACGCCTATTGATAGATCATGCAGGAATGTAGGCCTATTTTTGACCAGCATTCCGCCTGTTTAGAATCAAGAATAAGCCCCCATGTTCTATTCGGATTAGTAAAGAACATTAGATATGGGATATGATATATTCTAGAGGATAGAATAGCCAGCATCCCCATCCATTATTATACCAACAATGTTGCATGTAACATCAGTATACAGCTGCAGGGAAGAAGCTCCTTTTTAACAATACGTCAAATAGAAACACAACCAGGTTTATAATCATGATAATCGGGTTTATAATCATGATAATCGAGTTTATCAAATGACAGATCAACGTTATTGCTGGTATTTTTTGTGAGACATGTCAAATATTTACAAAAGGCTATTTGTAATATTGTTTTCAGGGTTTGCACCATTGCATGCAACTGTCATGGATAACAACATGGAGATGACCAACTCATTACTTGCATCGGGAGCCAGCGTTGAAGTACAGGTAATAATAATTGTATAGAATTCTTATCAAACCATATCTTAAACATATTTAAAGAGGAAGCCCTGCCAGAGCGGTTCTTCTGGGTGAACCAAACCTGCCTGGTTATCAGATAAATCGGTGACAAAGTTATCTCTGAATTTGACAGGTGCTATATGTTTTAATGTTATTTCATCAACTAGCACCTGTCAAATTCAGAGAAACCCTTGTCACTGATTAATATGATAACAAGGCAGTTTTGTTTACCCCAGAAGAACTGCTCTTGCAGGGCTTCCACTTTAAAGAAATGCAGTTATTGTGAAAGTGCTATGTGCCTGCATAAGCTATCTCAACCTACCCTTTTATGTGCACATTTACTTCAGTATATAATATTCAGTGATCCTAAGCAAGGAACTGACCGTGGTATGGTGTAAACAGCATGACAAGGAAAGTTTCCAACAATCACCATTCCCTACCTTTTATATCTAGGATAGACTTAAATTTCTTAAAAGTAGGCCCTTTATACTTTAATGTTGGTTTCATTATGTCATGCCACTGAGGGCAGTGCTAGTGACGCATGGGCATTGCAGGCAAACGGAGACAATCAAGGCTTGTGATTGGCCAATACGTCATGCCGCAGCGGCAAGCGAGATGAAAGTATGACTGACAGGGACATAACGGTAACGTAGAACTATAACCGTAGCGGATGCAGGTGTCCCTCAAAACACACCTTCTTTGCCGGCACATCCCTTTTTAAAGGAATTTTTATTTGGCAACTGATGCCCATGACTGTGCCATCCGTATAGATCATAGTTTCCATGTGCTCGAAAAAGGACCCACGATGCGCGTGTTTTGACCTGTTTTCTAACCAAAGCATGTTGAGACTTTTCTCTCATTTCTAAAACGCGCCTTTAACAATCAATCTCTTCCACAGGATGCTAAAAATGGTTGGTCACCACTCTTCCACGCAGTCATCAATCAGAATCAACCCATGATAACGAGACTAATCGAAGCTGGAGCTGAAGTGAATGCACAATCATATTCTGGGAACACTGCCTTGCACGTGGCGACAGGAAGAGGCTACACAGATGTAGTGAGGCTGCTGATGCGATATGGGGCTGACATGAGCGTGAAGAACACTCATCGCGAATCACCTGGGATGATGTCCAATGATAACATGGTAAGAATTGAAATAATTATACCGTAAAACCTCGTCTACAAGCATATAGAGTGTTTTTGATGACAGCTTAATTAATCCAGACGCTCTTCATAAACCAAATCATAATATTATGGAGTTTGAGTAAATAAATTACCGAAACAAGCGTATACAAATAAGTATTATTATGTGACCAATTTATTGCATTGGCATTAATACTGCTGTTCCGTGTTAATTTAGCTTTCATCAAAAACACTCTATATATGTTTCTAGACGAGGTTTTACGGATTGCATTATGCTATGAAATCCACATTTTTGATCAATAACAAACTGGCATATTATTTTGTGAAACTTTATTGCTTTTTAAAGTTATCCAGTTAGTAGTATTATGTCCTTTTGGAGTATGGTGTAGCAATGAAGGATACTGTAGAATTTCATCTACAAACATACCTCTAAATGTGTGTTTTATTCACGAAAGAAACGAATGACAGACACCCACCACAAAAACATTAATTTGAAGTTTGAGAAACTATATTACAGATACAGACGGCTGTACAAACATGTATTATTTTGAGATCAATATATTGTAGACCTAATGTTTTTGTGGATGCCTGTCTTTCGTCTCTTTCGTCAAATCACTAATTTAATAGAGGCATATACATGCATGCTACTATTCTCAGTATACATTATGCTTGTAGACGGAATTCTACGGTATGTCATCGTTTGCCTCAATATTATATATTAAACCACATGTTATGAACCCGCGCTTATGAGATCTGCCCACTTGGGACCTGCAAATTAGGCCTGTACGTTGACTCCATTGAGTCAATAGTTATTCGTTAGCTGCTTTTCAGCTTACATTTAATCTAGCTGTAAATGTATCAAGAATATTATTATTATTACAATACGCTACATACTCCTTATGCAAATCGGTATTTTTCACCAAAGTTTTATATGAAAAAGGGGTTATAACTAATTAAATCATACTTATTACTATGGCCAAAACACATGTTACCAAGTGACAACATTTGATGCCAAATTGCCCCAGGTGTAGGTCACTTACTGGAAAGCTGGACTGAACAATGTCCATGATGATAATCTTACTCAATTGAATACTATATTGAAATGAAGCATGTTTATGTTTAAATCACCTATGTACACACTCTGATCAAAACTATTTCTTTATTTTCAGATCGCAAATATTCTCCATGGAAGTAGACCAGTACCTATACCAACAATGCAATATCATAATGCCCCACATATACGTGTACCAGTAAGGACCCGACGTGAGATCACAACACCGCATCCGCTATCTGAGTTAATGCATCAACGCCGACCATCATCTCGCAAATCTGGAAGCCAATTACCATTGTCGTTGGTCACGCACAGACGTGAGTCCCCACCAAGACCAAACGGACATTCTCGCTCATCTATCGGCCCAGGTCCTCTAGCGTATCCCCCTGGACATACCTATGATTTACCTTCACCAAAGAAATTAAAGATTGATGAGAGCAGGACAAGTGAAACGAAAGCTAGCAAGTCTCATCCTCGTAAAAGGGTTAAAACTGAAGAAGCTGTATCGAGTTGTCGTGTGTCGGTTATAGTAAATCCTAAGGAAGACAAGACAAGAACTGCGTCAGGCAGGGGAAAAACCTCACCAAAGAATGCCACGAGTTTCTCAGATGTTAAAACAAAGAGTTGTTTGTGAAGGAGACATGCACAACTTTATCTTGAAGCCACTGCCAGAGTTCGAACGTTCCTCAGGACCAGGAAAAGGGAACAAGACATCGGATGGGGACAAGAAGTTAAAATCTGAACAAATGCCTGTTTTGAAGCCTTCATCAACAGCAGCAACTGCAGCGGAGAAGGATCAAGGATCCTCAGCAAAACAAATGCCAACTTTAGAACTCTCATCATCATCATCATCATCAGAAGCATCGCCCGAGAGATCAGGGGCAGCAGTTGCACTACCACAGGATAGTAGAGAAGATGTTTCCTATGGAGACCCTCCGAGTCCTGTTCTTGAAATGTCAGACATTGAGGATGAAGACGAGCCTATGGATGAGGCAATTTCGTCTCCGAAAAGAGCGCACAAAACTGTTTATGATGATGTTAGCAGTGTTGAAGATGATAATGCTGACGATAAACAGCCGATGAAGAGATTACGTAAGGACAGTGACGATACAGACGGCACAACTAATGATAAGGAGGTAGACAGCTAACTGTAAATAAAATAAAAATTATTGTGCATAAGACATGTCAATACTGTTATGGCTATGGGCTGAAATCCATACACCCACCTGTGGAAGACGTGTCTTTAATCTTCCACACAGGGAGTGTCAGTTTCAAATGGGGTTACCTGAATGAATGGGTGACTCCGTTTGAAATTGACACTGTCTCTCTGTTTGAGATATTAAGGACATGTCTTCCATTGGGGGTATAGGAGTTTCAATTGGAATGAGCCAATATAATAGAGGACCATAGGATAGACCATAGTTAAAAAGCTGTGGCTTCTTTGGTTGAGTGATCAAATATTTTGTCGATAATTTCAAAAAAATTACTTACTGTATTCTGTAAAGTTTTTGTATAAAGTAACGTATAGGGAAGATGTAGTGACTGACAAAGGTTTCGTAGTCAGTTCCGGTCAGTGTAATGCCAGGCTTTTTCAAATATCTTCCATGTAGATCATGGGAGCACATTGCCAAAACATAATAATGATCATGAGAAATATAGTAGAAATCAAAGGTAGACATGTTAGAGTATAGGTTAAACTATATATAGAGAAGTAGAATGAGTAAAATGTGATCATGTAAAACAAGTGAAAAAGCTAGTTTATTTATTAGTCTTTTGTTTCTAATATCGCATTTAATACAATTATACTTAGCAGATATATAATATTGTCAATATCCACGAGGGGCGGATGAATTAAAGATGTCACAAATGACAATCCAAACTTTCTGCATCAGAAAACTTTAAACATTTTTGAAGTGAAGTAGACTAGTTAGTACACGTCAACAAAAGGGAGTTATAAGGAAATGCTGGCAAAGACTTTACAAAGAAATTGGACAATTTCTCGTTAAAATCCATATTATGCGCCCCCCCTATGGAATACATAACCTTAATCTCCCACGGGGGGGGTAGATATCAAATGGTGCAAACCACGCAGGTAACCCCATTTGAAATTCACACTCCTTTTGTGGATTAAGGTCGTGTCTAAATGATGTCCTCCATAGGATGTGTATGGATATCAACTGGATTAGCCCAATAACCGCTCTTAATCTATACATGGTGTCCCTGAAAGAACTATATCGTCGGGAACTGATTTTTGTGTGTGGTATTTTAACGCATAAACCAAACATAACTATATAACCGGTTGATTGAGGAATATATCAGCTATCGCATAGTACCTTTTGAATTTTGATAATTGACCTGTCCGAAATAGAAGAATTTTACGAAACTGCCTCATCATATGGAAAGGTTTCTATAATTTATACAAAAACGATTCTCTTATAAACCATCATGCGCACAGTTTCCACCTCGATACACCTGAGCACACGTTTTCCTTACACTACATGGTTGAGTGCATAGCAATGTGAGAGCTGTGGAGCTTCTAGCTGAAAAATGGGCCTCAAACGAAAGCTAAATCACTTTTAGTCACCAGGTCAACAGATAACGCAATTCAATGTTATAGCAATTTAAGACGAATGTGGTAAATCTGTTGAAAACTACCGGTACCTATCCAAACACATTTTTTGACCAAAATGTAGGTTTTAAAGGTCAAAACCCCAAGTGTTACTTACAATATTTGCCAATTTTTATGTCATTAAATGAAAAAACACACTTATTATTGTGCATACACTAGAGTCACTAGAATGAGGAATGTCCAATTCTCTTTAAATTGCAAATCTTGTGCAAAAAGTTACCATTTTCGCCTGTTTTGTCATACGGTTGTAAATTCAATGAACTATGACTTTGCTAAAAGAGCGCTTACAAATTGATTCAGTCCGTTCCACCATGTCCACGGAGTCCAAATATCTATCAATGAAAAGCGCATCATGCGTAGTGATTAGCACTCCGAATACAGGTCATCGATTGATCATGATTGATATTAATCCGTGGAAAGGTTTGAAAACGAGGGAGTTTTCGGGTGGTCATTGGTCAATTGTTAATGCAAAAAGTATATGAAAGCTGATTTATTCCTCAACCACACCAGTTATTTATTTAGTTATATGTTTATTTGCGTTAATTAAAATACCCAAACAATTAGTACATTTCCGACGATACAGTTCTTTGAGGGACACCCTGCAGGGGCGATGATATGTCGACTTTCCAGTTCTGACATCTCTAGGAGAGTTTGTACTAAATGTCGACTTACCAGTTCTGACATCTCTAGGAGAGTTTGTACTAAATGTCGTCTTACCAGTTCTGACATCTCTAGGAGAGTCTGTACTAAATGTCGACTTACCAGTTCTGACATCTATAGGAGAGTCTGTACTAAATGTCGACTTACCAGTTCTGACATCTCTAGGAGAGTTTGTACTAAATGTCGACTTGCCAGTTCTGACATCTCTAAGAGAGTCTGTACTAAATGTCGACTTACCAGTTCTGACATCTCTAGGAGAGTTTGTACTAAATGTCGACTTGCCAGTTCTGACATCTCTAAGAGAGTCTGTACTAAATGTCGACTTACCAGTTCTGACATCTCGAGGAGAGTCTGTACTAAATGTCGACTTACCAGTTCTGACATCTCTAGGAGAGTTTGTACTAAATGTCGACTTATGCGGAGCTTTCTAAGTGCCATCACTTGTTGTCATGTCAAGATAATTTAGGCGAGTTTGCATTAAACAAGTTAAACTCTGTGTCAACCTATAGCCTACCTATATTAAAACCGAAATATCAGTCCTTGCATGTTTCATGTTGATAACATATAGGCCTATAAAGTAGGCCTATTTTATAATAATACTGTATATAGATTTCATAGCATTCACTAATAGGCCTACTATACTGAATTGTGTAGTCCTAGATTATATTGAACTGTGAGTTACTAAAAATGTGAGTTCGTTGTGTGTCTGTTCCAGTCTCCACAGCAGCCAGTTTGGTTCCGCTCCCTCCACACAAACAGTCTGCCAATGATAACGAACTGGTTCTTTTTGATTGCTAACGGTTTTCTGACGACGTCATTCAGCTTGACTTCAAACAAGGCTTTCAATTGGTCGATCGGCTAGACGGCTACTTCATATTCATGAGCAAAGTTGACCCGGATCTTTTTTTGCATCGCTCGCCTGTGCGCTCGCCAGCTGACTGGGGTCAATCAAGTTCCCGTATGTACGGCTCTATGTGTACATATATGTAGCCAATCAGAAACGGCGTTATAAGTGGCCATTGGCAGACTGTTTGTGTGGAGGGAGCGTAACCAAACTGGCTGCGGAGGAGACTATGTTTGTTCACGTATAGGCCTAACGTGGGGGTGGGGTCGACTTTAAAAGTGACGGGGACCGTGCAGACACCAGTTCGAGTCTTTCGGTTAGAGATTTGGCACGAACGTCAGAAAGTCTAAGCTACCAGTAGGCCTATGTAGCTGGGAGGAAAAGCCGACGATCAATTGAAGATTTTGACCTTTCATATTGAACATGTTGAAGATATGGATTTTTCCCAAAAAGACCCAATTTGTTTTTGGTGTTCTGGGAAAAAAATTCATATCTTCAATACGGTACGAAAGGTCAAAATTTTCAATTGATCGTCGGCTTTTCATCCCACCTACATTAGATTTATAAAGTTTACTTATTTGGGTTTACCTAATTAATTATTAATGACCCGGACGTTGTTTACATCACTAGACGTCATAGAGCTTGTTACTCGTCCGATTCGAAACACGAAAAGCATTTTTGCACTTTTCTTTCCATTAATGTTATATCATGAAATACGGTACCATATAGCGGAGGTGTTAGTTTTTTATATAAGGAAAATATTCAGTTCGATGACCCCATGTTGATAATGGCTAGATATGCATTAGTTCTGGAAAGGGTCCGGCGGCGGGTCCGCCATTTTTTCCTTCAGATTTTGAGGTAATTTAGTAGACTTGCTTACCAGTCGTTTTCGTTATCCTAACTACAGATTGCATAATTGGAAAGTGAACTTCGACGTACGTGATGCGAAAAAGTCTTGCCGTACCTTTTCGCCAGCCCATAGGGCTGGTATCTAATTCTTAGATGGGATTTGTGTACACTAAAGATTAGCTATAAGATTATAGCCTTCTTCTATTGGTATGAATTTTTTTTTACTTCTTGTGGTGGAAATGTTTTTGATGTCTGCTAATTCGATTTGCAAGGAAAAGAAAGTATGTTTTGCCGTTTCAACGAACGAAAACGATTGAGTATTGCCAAAGTTATGTTTGAATTAATTATGACTTAAAAGTTATCATAGGTTAGGCCTACACATATAAACATAAACTTGTTCAGCAATCAGCATATCAAAAAAAAATGACATGGTCAACAATTAGTAATTAGCGGGGAATGGTCACTGGAACAAGGTCATATCAGTGGACTACTGAGCATAGCATGATGTTCGGTTGCCTGTGAGTGCATAATTGATATGTTGATAACAGATCTAATAATGTTGTAGAATCAAAATCTTCATTATATGGACCACATTGAAGTCAAAGTAATTATCTATCCTATCCTGTATCGTTTTATGGATAAAAATGACTCAAAATGTTATTGATGATATTATTGCTATCTTTAACATCAGTTTTGTCTTTTCAACGGAAAAATCCGATCAAAAATAAAGTTTTTAGGGGCTAGCTATAATATTGAACAATATATCCCATATTTTGACATGCACTTATAGAAAATAAATAAATTATTGTCTTACTTTATAAATTATAAATACTGTAAAATGACACATAACTAAAGTGAGGCCACTTTCTATCTTTTTTATTTGATTCATAAAATTAAAGGTCTGTCACACTACGACGGACTGGATCAACGTACATCACCGAATACAAAAATATTTTATCCGGTGGAAAAATCACCAGTCCGGCAGAAGATTCAGTGGGATTTTGGGTCCGATTGCCGTTCGTCGCTCTATGCGTTGTGGCCGCTAATAATCCTGCAGGCGTCTTATATCCGATCGTTCAACGTCCGACAAATGACCGGAGTTGGGGGTCCGATTCCCGTTCGTTTCTCTATGCGTTGTGGCCGCTAATAATCCTGCAGGCGTCTTATTTTCGATCGTTCAACGTCCGACAAATGACCGGATTTGGGGGTCAACGTCCGACCAATGTCCGGATTTGGGGTCCGATTCCCGTTCGTCTCTCTATGCGTTGTGGCCGCTAATAATCCTGCAGGCGTTTTATATTAAATCGTTCAACGTCCGACAAATGACCGGCGAATCCGTCGCATGTGGCACCAACAGGGACGTCCACCCTATCAGAAAAGTGGGGGAGGAGAGTGTGTTTGAGAGGGTTTTTGACCCCTTAGAGGCAGTGACATAGCAAGCACTTTTTCAGAGGGTGAACAAAGTGGGGAAAGACAACTTTTAAGGGGGTAAATTTTGACGAAAATGGTCAAATATTGGCTAATAAGTACAAAAGGGCTACAAATCTGATATATCAGGGCAACCAGCGTCCGGGGGCAATAGAGGTGAGAAATCTTTGGACAATGAAGGCCCAATTGAAGCCATTTGTCATTTTTGGATCAATTTTAGCACTATTATTGGGTAGTATTTTAGTTTGAAACAGCCGCAAATTGGTGAAACGAAAGCCTAATTGAAGCCATTAAAAAGTTTTCACCATTATTGTATAATATAAACAATTGTTTTAAAAATAACACGTGGATGTCCATAGCAGAAGCAAAAAGGAAGACTTGTCCATTTTTGAAAATGAAGGTCCAATTGAAGCCATTTGCATAGGGACTGTAGGGCCTATTTACATTATTAGGCCTAGGCCTATTGTGTATAAATTTAGTTTTAAAAATGGAAAATTTGGAAAATTGTTTTTAGTGCATCATTTTTACACTATTATTGCCTTAAACAAAAAAACAAAGAAGGCCCGATTTGAATTTGCAAAATTTAAAATGTTACACTGATCCACTGACAATTAGATATATAAGACTTCAGACTCGTAATTTCAGGTAAAGCATGCATGGATTGATATGTTAAAGTCAGGAATAGACCTATAAGTCCGTCTTAAATACTGACTTTGGTGACAAAATATCACGGGCCCTGCATATGGACTGGCCGGCAGTAATTTTCACAGGCTTTTGGGCCAAGGAACCACATTTAAGCACTGTCTATAATAATCACAGGCCTATAGGCCTACTTAGGCTTACTAGTACTACTATCATGGGCCTACTCAATAACGTATACAATTTAACCTTTTCCATGTTTTCTCTTCTTTTTTTTTCTTGTCAATCACTAAAACTGGTAGGAATTTGATATTGCGTCCTCTACCCTTCAGAAAGTGCCTCAACCGCCATATACTACTTACATGCATAGGCCTATATTACGTGCAATTTAACTTTTTCTCTTCTCTTCTCTCTTCAATTTTTCTCACTTTCTTTTCTTTTTTTCTCTCCTTTCCCCCTTTTTTCTACTTGTCAGTCACTAAAGTACTGGGGGAAATATGATATTGCGTCACACACACTTCAGAAAGTCCCCTCCCCCCATGATCGATGCACATGTTCGCCATAGGCCTACATCCGGCACAAGCGCCTGCGAAACCTTGCAAACACCCGCGGTATATAAACGAAAGAATAACGAACAAACCCAGGGTATATATACAGAACAGTACGAACACACATCGGACAACTTCCGAACATGTGTATTCGGCACACTCCGTTTCAAGTTTTGTGCATGCACAAAACTTGAAACGTATTGTCGACGGACTAAACAAACATCACCTAACACGAAACGCATTTGGCGGATAATAACAGGACATATGAAGAACATAAAACGAACATTGACGAACACTAACGGATTTGCTAAAATACCATCCGTTTCTTATACGGAATACCGATCCGGTGTAGTGTGACACTAAGACGGTCTAGGTCAACGTACATCACCGAATGCAAAAATATGCTATCCGGTGGTGAAGGCCTCACAGGAAACGTATTTGCAACGAACACGGGCCGAGTGCAACGAACAAAGAACGAACATGAACGAAAGGAGAGCGAACAAACTCCGGCAATATGCAGCACCATACGAACACACATCGGATAAATACCGAACATGTGTATTCGGTACACTCCGTTTCAAGTTTTGTGCATGCACAAACTTGCCGACGGACTTAACGAACAACACCTAACACGAAACGCATTTGGCGGATGATAGCAGGACATAAAAAGAACATAAACCGATCATTGACGAACAACAACGGATTTACTAAAATGCCATCCGTTTCTTGTACGGAAGACCTATTCGGTGTAGTGTGACAGACCTATTACATTCAACAAAATGATTGAAGACTGAGAAAACACACAATGCAGACTATTACAGAATGGAGTAGGTAAGATTGTCCATAGCTTTGCAGGAGTTCCGGACTAACAATCAACACATTCAAAAAATACAGTTTAAAAGTGAAGATTGTAGTGAATGATCAGTCCTTTATCATGTGCTTGCCACTATCTACTTTATAGTAAACTATACATTGCGAAATAATATAAAATCATTTTAAAATAAAATGTGCATGTAAGTTGAGTTTACATAGCGAATTAACTAACAACTGCAGTGTATTTCTTGATTTTAATAATAAGCATGGGTAAAAAGCAGTAAAGACAAAAATACAGAACAATTTGGAGTAATGAATTAAGAGTTGACAGGAGTTATAGGAGTTAATGTTTTTTGCTGTTTCAGTGTGCATGTTCTCACCATTGATGGTTTGGTGGACTGTCATGTAACATGGATGTAAGCGTGATCCTAAGAAATGCCTTTCACTGTGACCCAAACTATTTACAAGACCTCTTCTGCATTGAGGCTGGCCTTCCCTTTTAAAGGGAATTTTTATTTGATTCATGTACAGTATACATGTTTCAGCCGAGACGGTTACGTTTGCGGCCACGCAGCGGTATACAGATAAGCTCATCTAGGTTACTAAAGTAAAACATCTTTGGAAGGACATCAGTGGCGTAGATTTCTTTTTTGACATTGGGGGATGGAGTTGGAAAAATTCTTCAAGTAGGCCTATAGTTAATCCAGCACCTTTTGGCGACAGAATAAGTTTATGGTACAATTGCGCGCGAAACTTTTTTACTATTTTGAAGCTTAACTGATGAAATATGGTGTAAAAGTAGAATAAATGCGCGCGAAGCGAGCGAAAATTTGCACTTTTGGGGCTAAAATGGGCAAATATGGGGTTAATTTGGTCAGAAACCTATTATCAGGCGTCAATATGGGGAGGAACGATGATTGTATGGAGCCTCCCCCCTGGCAAAATATTGGGGATAAATCCCCACATCACCCGGGATCTACGCCTATGAAGGACATTCTTCGTATTCAGAATGCAATTGGATATGGCTGATGTGCTCTCATGTCCCACAATAAATACTGTCCAAACGTTCATACCCCACCCCTTAACACTGTAAGTATAATAGATCATGCATGGACGACTTTCTAGCTTCTGTCATCTCACGAGGGCACTCTACAAGTTCTACATTAACTAGTAACAAACGCACGGCGCATGCGCGAGCCGGGAAATTCAGTTTTGGTTTTGAAACGTAAACAAAGCCGAATATCAAAACGACTCCATGCAGAAAATCACTTCTTTTTATCAAAATAAGCAAAATTACAACAATTACTTCAGGGAATATAAACACCAAAGTCATATCTAGCACATATGTCAAAAAGAAGCTGAAAATTTATCAGGTAAGCGAGAAAGAGTCGAAATTTCCTCACATTTTCGGTCACAAATTTTTTCGAAAAAATTCATATTTTTTTAACCCAAACAATGGCTATAAAAAATTCCCGTACACCACCAATTTCATGAGTTTGGTCCTCAAAAATTAACTGAGTAATCCTCATAGTGTTTTCAAGTCAATTCCCCGGGAGACGGAAAAACGGACATATAGAAAAAAAGATATTTAATTTTATTTAATTTTATCCACAAATTGACACCTGAGTTAGGGCGTTGCAAACGTGCCATATATGTGTAGGGACCGAAGCTACAGCAAGCTTGAACTTCCCGGTTCGCGCATGCGCCGTGCGTTTGTTACTAGTTAAGTTCTACACACTCTATATGTTTCACTGTTAGGGTGTCGGATGCGATATCGTCATATTTTTACGTCGCCATTTGATTTAACACGTAAATCGTCACAAAATTAATATAATTATGTTATTCTAAGACCGTTGTAGTTCTTACGAACTCCATGTAAATATGATGGTTTCAATTTTTTAGATTGCTCAAATTAGGCCGGAAAAAACAAGTTTGTTTCATGTAGCGCGCGCATTTCGTTTTTGACGGCTTATTGCGCGCATTTGAATTTTTGTTCACTTACAAAGAAATAAAAAAGAAAAAAAACCGGAAAAATCGCAAAAAATAATATAAAACACTACTGGAGTAAACATTTACACATTACACAACAAACGAGCATAGTGAAAAACTGCTGCAGGTTGAAAGGGGGTCATACATATTCTTGCATATATATGAAGAAACCCACTGTAAATCCCGCCCATTCCAATTTGCAGCGAAAAGGGTATTTTTTTCCATTTCAAGACATGGATTAAAAAAAACCCCGTATAATTCGCATTACTTTTTGGACCTGCTACAGGGAACAAACATGTTTTTTTTGCCTTTAATATCATAACTTCTCAATCTTCGCTATAGTCACGTGATATAGCCTACAAATCATAGTCGCCTGTTGTAGACAGGGGGTTTCCGATTTCATAGTAGCCTATACGGGACGTGTAGGCCATACCCAGTATGTGTGCTTTCGGCAATGGAACGATCAGGCCCGTACGCAGGGGGTGCGGGTGCCCCCAAATGTGCAAAAGTATACAAAAAGGAAAAAAAAGGTCCAAATTTTTGAGGAAAAGTCTACTTTTTACAAAATCGCCCCCCCTTGGATAAAAAGGTCCACTTTTTCAAAATCAGCACCCCCCCAAATAATCCTGCGTACGGGCCTGGGAACGATGATGCCCTTCAAGTTTGCTAATCTCTTTCAAGTAGTTGTTAAAAAATCAAGACTCAGAAGCTAGAAGGGCCTCATTTGGAAGAAAAATAGACAGGCTAGCGGCCTACTCAAAACTCAATGGTTTGGGCACAGCCCCGCACAGTGACATCGCCCCGATATCTTCATGGTAGAAATCGCCATGGTAGGTTGAATCCACAGCCACCCATGGCCATTTTATTCGGACCTTATGAGATGCATAATTAGCGAAGTGACCTGACTATAAGGTGCGCTTCAGACTCCATATTGTACGTACAATATTGTATGTACAATATTTTTCGTGACGTCAAAAAGTATTGCACGTCCAATAAATATACGTGCCACGACGAGTTGAATCAGATTAAATAACGCGCTATATAATATAAAACCCTGACGGTTCATTGTTTGCTAAATCCAAGCGAGGTCACCCGAAAATCTATGCAAGAGAAATTTCTACTGCTGCTGATGAAAAATCCTGGAGTGCGTTTTGAGGTTTTTCTGCACTTTACCAGTAGGCCTAATAAATTCATTAAAAAATAAAAATAAAATAAACATTTAGATGGAATGTTTTTACTCACTGCTCATCTGATCCACTTTCCCAGGAAACTAAATACCGATATACTTAGTTTTATCCCTGACTTTCCAGACATAATTATGAGTAAACATCAAATTTAATGTTTACAAAACAATCAAATATATACACATTCGTTTGCATTTTGTACATTAATATTAATATTAATAATGTACGAACATTAAAAAAGGGGGCCTAAGAGTATGTTTATTTTAATCATATACTAATTCCGCTATGCCCAAACATATTTTATATATGAAATCGTGTAAAAACAGACCACTTGTAAATTGGAACCCCAAATTCCAATCAAAAATAAAAACAACTTTGTTGTCAAATACACTAGGCCTATACATTGTATTACAGGAATTTAATAGATGGTGCATTTTAATAAATAAATAGATTAATAGGTCTGTCACACTACGACGGACTGGATCAACGTACATCACCGAATACAAAAATATTTTATTCGGTGGAAAAATCACCAGTCCGGCAGAAGATTCGGTGGGATTTTGGGTCCGATTCCCGTTCGTCTCTCTATGCGTTGTGGCCGCTAATAATCCTGCAGGCGTCTTATATCCGATCGTTCAACGTCCGACAAATGACCGGATTTGGGGGTCCGATTCCCGTTCGTTTCTCTATGCGTTGTGGCCGCTAATAATCCTGTAGGCGTCTTATATTCGATCGTTCAACGTCCGACAAATGACCGGATTTGGGGTCAACGTCCGACAAATGTCCGGATTTGGGGTCCGATTCCCGTTCGTCTCTCTATGCGTTGTGGCCGCTAATAATCCTGCAGGCGTTTTATATTCAATCGTTCAACGTCCGACAAATGACCGGCGAATCCGTGGCATGTGGCACCAACAGGGACGTCCACCCTATCAGAAAAGTGGGGAGGAGAGGGTGTTTGAGAGGGTTTTTGACCCCTTAGAGGCAGTGACGTAGCAAGCACTTTTTCAGAGGGTGAACAAAGTGGGGAAAGACAACTTGTAAGGGGGAAAAGGGCTACAAATCTGATATATCAGGGCAAACAGCGTCCGGGGCAATAGAGGTGAGAAACCATCATTGAAGTCATTTGTCATTTTTTGGATCAATTTCAGCATTATTATTGGGTACTATTTTAGTTTGAATTCGTGAAACGAAAGCCTAATTGAAGTCATTGAAAAGTTGTCACCATTATTGTATAATATAAACAATTGTTTTAAAAATAACACGTGGATGTCCATAGCAGAAGTAAAAGGAAGACTTGTCCATTTTTCAAAATGAAGGTCCAATTGAAGACATTTGCATGGGGACTGTAGGGCCTATTTACATTATTAGGCCTGGGCCTATTGTGTAAAAATGTAGTTTTAAAAATGGAAAATTTGGAAAATTGTTTTTGGTGCATCATTTTTACACTATTATCAGTAATACATCTAAGTCCGTCTTAAATACTGATTTTGGTGACAAAATGTCACGGGCCCTACATATCGACGGGCTGGCAGTAATTTTCACAGGCTTTTGGGCCAAGGAACGACATTTAAGCACTGCCTATAATAATCACATGCCTATACTTAGACTTACTATATATTATCCTGGGCCTACTCAATAACATACAATTTAACCTTTTCCATGTTTTCTCTTCTTTTTTCTTTCTTGTCAATCACTAAAACTGGCAGGAATTTGATATTGCGTCCTCTACCCTTCAGAAAGTGCCCCTCCCTCAATACTACTTACATGCATAGGCCTACTAAATTACGTGCAATTTAACTTTTTCTCTTCTCTTCTCTCTTCAATTTTTCTCACTTTCTTTTTTTTTTTTTCTCTCCTTTCCCCTTTTTTCTACTTGTCAGTCACTAAAGTACTGGGGGTAATATGATATTGCGTCACACACCCTTCAGAAAATCCCCCCCAATGATTGATCCACATGTTCGCCATAGGCCTACATCCGGCACAAGCGCCTGCGAAACCTTGCAAACACCTGCGGTATATAAACGAAAGAATAACGAACAAGCCCAGGGTATATATACAGAACTGTACGAACACACATCGGACAACTTCCGAACATGTGTATTCGGCACACTCCGTTTCAAGTTTTGTGCATGCACAAAACTTGAAACGTATTCTCGACGGACTAAACAAACATCACCTAACACGAAACGCATTTGGCGGATAATAGCAGGACATATGAAGAACATAAAACGAACATTGACGAACACTAACGGATTTGCTAAAATGCCATCCGTTTCTTATACGGAAGACCGATCCGGTGTAGTGTGACACTAACACGGTCTGGGTCAACGTACATCACCGAATGCAAAAATATGCTATCCGGTGGTGAAGGCCTCACAGGAACGTATTTGCAACGAACACGGGCCGAGTGCAACGAATAAAGAACGAACATGAACGAAAGGAGAGCGAACAAACTCCGGCAATATGCAGCACCATACGAACACACATCGGATAAATACCGAACATGTGTATTCGGTACACTCCGTTTCAAGTTTTGTGCATGCCGACGGACTTAACGAACATCACCTAACACGAAACGCATTTGGCGGATGATAGCAGGACATAAAAAGAACATAAAACGATCATTGACGAACAACAACGGATTTACTAAAATACCATCCGTTTCTTGTACGGAAGACCTATTCGGTGTAGTGTGACAGAAGCATAACACGGATAACGGACGAGAAATATTTGGCAATACCGGATTTACCACAGAGCCAGTGGATAAAGAAATTAATTAAAATTAAAACAAATTAAATGAGAAAATGAAAGCAAGGACATTTGGTGAAGTATTGTTTTAGAATGCGAAGGAGTCCTAAATGTTACCCAGGCCCAGGACACTGATTAATGTAAATTCGACCCATAGTTATTTTGTCTACTTTTGCCAGCATTCAACCTGTTCAATGTAATTTATGCCTATTTTCAATAAAATTCCGAAATCTGACGTACGGTAGGCCTATCAACGTTGTATCGTGCACAAATTATGATTCGAGACTATTACATTTGACACGGTTGTATGGATTTCAAAAGATCGGTCCTATAATAGATATCGAATAGAGAATTACAGCAGGAGGCTTTGAGGATGCCGTAATCCTCTTGATAATCAACCAATCAGAGAGACATATTTCAGAAATATGTTCGTATAGTTGAAACTCTTTCAATATTTTAAGTAATCGCGTTTCACATTTAGCAGCACTTTGGCTTGCAATAAAGCCACGAAGGGACGGTAATGCTAATATACGATTTCAGTCAAATATTGATGCAAATATACGATTTCGGTCAACTATTTGGCTATTCTTTGCCCAAAATTATGAAATGTTTATTAGTAACAACTCTTAGGAGGGGTTTCGAGTAATTTTAACGAAATAATGAGGTAAAAAAAGAAAGCCCACTTACAATTTTGGACGCTTAACTGTGGTGTTTTGGACGCCTCTGACGAAAAAAAAAGTTTTCCATGCTGATTTGTTTTTGTAACGAGTATATCATTTCAAAAAGAAAGAAATAAAGGCGGATATTACTTTTAAAATCTCAACGCATTACTATTAATAGGCCTATAATTAATGAAAAAGTATAGAAGGCGTTGCATCCGGGTCTACAGGCCTATAAATAATACTTAAGAAACTGACTAAATCAATATATGACTAAATATAAATTAATCTCTAAATCAATTAATCAATCAGTAATCAATAAATAAATAAATAAATAAATAAACAAATAGAATAGGCCTAAATAAATGAACCTATAAATAAATAAATAAGAACTGAATGTGCCATTTATATTATTATTACAATTTTAATATTTTTTTATATTAATATCAGTATTAATATTATTAACTTTAAAGGTGCCCATTGATTATATAATAATTCAAGTACAGTTGAATACAAGAAGACATAAAAGATGTTCATCATTCCGTGCACGAACACTGAAATAAATTTACCACTCTTAGAAATTTGGCAACTCCGTATCAATTAAGCAACCAATGATTGTGGCAAAATATATATTTTGCCGGTACATACTTTTTATTGTACGTGCAATACTTTCTGACGTCACGAAAAATATTGTACATACAATATTGTACGTACAATACGGAGTCTGAAGCGCACTTAAGGCTACTGACAATAGACGGGGTAATTGATTTCTCGCTGTGTGAGTAAGCTTGTATACGACATTGCGGTCAATGGTTATACTGTCTCCACTTGAGTGAGTGCCGCTATATAGCCTGCTGCGCGCTGTAGTCCATACAGGACCAACGCAATATAAAATTAGAGTTTTGGTCAAATTTTGAGTTCAAAGCGCACGGCCAATTTTCAAAGCGCATGCTAACGACTATCATATCTGTTTAACACGGATTTTCAAGTGTCTGGACCACATCTGGTTTCTTGAGAAAAAATCATTTACGGGAGATATTCATCATTTTCTAACCCAGTATCCGAAGATTTTCGTCTGATATCAAAATCGTGCATAGCAATTCACGTGTATCGATCCCGTGTATTCATTTTAATGTCTCTGCTGCACCAAATAATTATTAGCCAGGCGATGTCGGTGTGCCCCGTACATTTGATTTTACCCAGCTAGCCCCCGGTTCAAAACGTCGTAATTGGAGTAATGCACATAGGTTACGATCCCCGGGTTACGATCCCGGGGTTAGGCCTATGATAAACAGGCACAGCGCACGAAAAAAGTCGAGTCTCGTATTCTATAGCATTAAAACACGGAGTTTACCTAAAATGAAAGATAAAAAGACTATATTTAGATACACGAAAGTCTGCGTTTTTGCTCTTTTGTGTGTCGGTGTTTTCAAATTATGTGGGATTTTACATGGTACTCGGTACATCTCATCGACAACAACCAGCAAGCGCAACATGAACCTGGTTCCCCTTCCCAACCTGCCTATAAACCAAAAACGGTAAGACTAAAATGTGTTATTTGTATGTTGTTGTTTTTCTCGAAAACGTATTTCCTTACAGGTAACATAATTATTAGATATAAACACAGTTCGGTTTAATGGTGATTCGGTAAAACATCGAGAGAAATAATTAGACTAGAAATTGTAAATATGTGTGCATGTGCATCGACTAAAAATTGTATGTGTGGGCATCTGTATGTATAGGCCTACCCAAGTTTCAAATGTGACTCATGAATGTAAGCATATGGTGCTGCTCAGAGATCGCTGACCTCCCATGCATGAATCAGTATATCCTCCATAGGATACATGTATTGTGTGTGTAAACATTTTTTAGGAGGAATGATATTTTGATATTAAAACTGATAAAAAGAGTAATTATGCTGACTGTGTTGGTCTTAGTTTATATATGGGTCTTTCTTAGGTCTTAGTTTTCAGGTCTTATATATAGTTTTTAGGTCTTAGTTTTCAGGTCTTAGGTCTTAGTTTTATAAGTCTTAGGTCTTAGTTTTATAAGTCTTAGATCTTTAGTTTTCAGGTCTTAGTTTTCAGTTTTCAGTCTTAGTTTTTAGGTCTTAGTTTTCAGGTCTTAGGTCTTAGTTTAAAAAGTTGATGTAAGTCGTTGCGTCAACTTTTTAGTAATGCTCAACTTATGAATTCAAGTTCAGGGAACTTAGAAAAATAAACAAGGTTCAAAGAACCAATTAGTTGAGTTATTGTAACTCAACATGTAAGTTGATGTAACTCGTTCATATTTTTTACTGGTACTTATTGTTTTGAGTTATTCCAATTTGGTACTTTGTTACTTAATTCACATAATTGGATCATTTTCTGCACAATTAGCAGTATTCAAATATTTATTTTTGTAATCAGTGCAAAATTTTGTATACTATAGCACACCTCCAGAAAATTATGCCAACCTAGGCTAGTTTCATTTTCTGAGTTGTAACAACTCAATAAAGTGCAAATGAGTGCGACCAACATAATGATATCGAGTCAGCGTTACTCAAAATTGTACGCGTTGGCATTACTCGGAAAGTTGACGCAACGACTTACATTAACTTACTGAGTAATGCCAACGAACAATTTCTATGAATGTAGGGCTATATTTGCCAACTTTGTCAGTTGCTGATTTGTTTAAGAAATGAAATGGCTCAACAATTTTACAGTCAAATCCTGAACTTTTTATATGACTAGTTCACCCGTTGCTGTGAGAGTTTACTGATAGCCATGCTATATGACCCCTTTTGACTTTTTGACATGTTCTCGTCATTCTTTTTACTACTTTTAAGCCCAATTGGGCATACTGACCCCATTTGATTTTCGCCCTCGAGTGACCTCGGTTTTGTTTTGTTCATGCTCCCGTGATATTAAAATGTAGCCCCTGGCTGACCTTTGACCTCGGATGACCTCGATTATATTTTTACATGTTCCCCACATATCGAAGATTCCACCCACCAAGTTTGAGCCTGATCGGACAAAAATGGAAATTTGACCCCTCCGTAATGACCTTTGACCTCGGCTGACCTCTATTTTATTTAGGGCATAGGCCTATATTTCCCTCATAACTAAGATCCCTCCCACCAAGTTTGAGCCCGATCGGACAAAATTTGAGATTTGAACTCTCCGTGATGATCTTTGACCTTGGTTGACCGCGATTTTATTTCGGGCATATATTCCCTCCTATCAAGGATTCCACCCACCAAGTTTGGGCCCGATCGGACAAAGTTTGAAATTTTGACCTTTGACCTTGACCTCCGATGACCTCGAAAACCATGCGGTCAACATGCTTTTTCCGATACCTATCCATATCCGAAATATCAGATCGATGCGTCTTAGCGCGGTGAAACGCATAGCCGGACAGACAGACATACAGACACAATGACCTTTGACCTCGGCTGACCGCGTTTTTTTTGAGGGCATACATTCCCCTCCTATCAAGGATTCCACCCACCAAGTTTGGGCCCGATCGGACAAAGTTTGAAATTTTGACCTTTGACCTTGACCTCCGATGACCTCGAAAACCATGCGGTCAACATGCTTTTTCCGATACCTATCCATATCCGAAATATCGGATCGATGCGTCTTAGCGCGGCGAAACGCATAGCCGGACAGACAGACACACAGACACACACACTTCGCTGGTTATTTTAGTATAGTAGATAGGTAGGCCAGGAATGTCAATTTCATAAATCTGTTCACCCCAAAATTTTGGGAGGTTCAAGGGTCTTGCAATAGTCATTGGAAGAGCTATTTCTGGAAATTTGATAGGTTTTCCCATTGAAAATTGGTTTCAGCCAACTGAAATAAAACAAAATTGGCTCTGTTATGCCAGGAAAAAAAAAAAAAACAATTAGATAGATTTGCAAACCAGAAAGCATTTAGTGTGAGAATCCGTTCACCCCAAGCCCATATCTTTTTTCGATTTAATAGGAGAGCAAGTTGAAGTGAAAACTGGGCTCAACTTTGAGTCCGAACTGCGAGTTATACCGTGCGTGCAAACTTTTACTTGAGCAAATGACAGAAAGTTTTTCATATGATTTGGTAATGCTACCAAGCCCTTGGCTTAGTTGTGACCCCGGTAGGCCATTGGTGGGAAATGCCTATGTTGATTAATCAAACTTGGTTTGTTTGACAACAAAATTAAAAATTAAATAGTCTTCTTGAGATTGTCGAAACAATAATTTGTTGGAAAATTATGACATGAAATTATTAAATGTTTTGGTTCTCGTCCAGAGAATTGTCATGAATTGATGAAGGAGGGCCCCCTCTCTATATGTAAAATTAGCATTTAATTGTTTAGTAGTTTCCTAGTTTCCAGTCTTTTCCAAGAGTGTTCGAGGAAAGGAGGAGGCCTTTTCCTTTTTTATGCGACAGAGGATAAACCCCTAGATTACCACAAAAAGCCTAGAAGTCTAGAAAGTTGACCTCAACGCGGTGGGTGCTTCCTGTGCTTTTGAATGGGACAGCAGTAACCTTGGCCAATTTTTAGACCAAAATTTTGGATTTTTCAGATTTTTTTCTTAGTTTGTGATAGCATAACAAGACTATCCGTTGATAGATTTTTATTTCCGTCGGTAAATATTTTCCCTGCTGTATAATAAATTAGCTAGGTAAGTTTTGAGTAACCTTGGTGAATATTATCAAAAAAGTGCCTATTCTTTTGTGTGTGTACGGTCCATCACCTGTCACTTGGTAGTCTTGTAACATATGTCTAATGGCGCTGGGCGCTGCCCATAGCCACTCGGTGAATTGTTTAATTCGAATTAATTAATTCGATATTATAGACTGCTTAAATTCGCTCGATCCGGATATCAAATTCATCACAGAGGGTGAAGATAACAGGACTCTGGCCTTCTTGGACACTCTAACAGTCATAAAACCGGACGGCTCACTCAATATCAAGATCTATCGCAAACCCACACATACAGACCAGTACTTGAACTTTTCTTCCAATCACCCTTTACAACACAAACTGGGAGTGATACACACGCTTTTTCATCGCGCAGAGTCAGTTATCAGATTCAGTCTACCGATCCGGTAGACTGGGATGAAGAGAAGTCGCACATCACTGAAGCCCTGTCTAAGTGTGGTTACCCCAAGTGGGCATTTGACAGGCTCAACAAACCTATAAGACCGCCAAAGGACAGTACGAACACCAACAAAGGACAAGTCGTTATCCCTTTATGTCAAAGGCATCTCCGATGCCTTAAAACGTATTTACAGCTCATACGGCATAAGAGTGTGTTTTAAAGCCAAGCGGACAAAACGGACAAAAAGGACGTCACGCGGGGTCCCGTATAATTCTTGCCAGGGTCAGACCACCCGGGGCCCCTGCTCGGTGAGCATAGGCGCCCTAGCTCCACCTCGTACGAGGTATCTCAGCACATAGGCTACACACGATAGAATCCCCAGGACATCACGTGGACCTATAGAGAAAGTGCAAATCCTCGACAGAGAACCACGGTACTTCGAAAGAGGAGTCAAAGAGGCCATTCACATCCGGGCCAATCAACCTTCTTTGAATAAGGCTAAAAAAAAAAAAATTGTTTGTTTGTCCTCGACCGCCCGCACCTATTTTTACGCCCGCGCCTACAACTTTTTTTTTTCTATTTTTTTTTTTTTTTTTAACATTTTCCCCAAAACTGTAAGTTAAAAACATCGATTTTGTTGGATTTTCTACCTTTCTACGACTTTTACGTCTTGATTTAGGCATTTTACGCAGACCATATCATACGTGTGGCCGCATGTCCAAACTCACTATACAAATCTATATTTCGTTGTGAACTTTGTACTCGGCGATCGTACTATTAAAAGAACTGAATTTATATCGTATAGCTAGCGTTGTTTGTGGACAAAAACGCAGGGTGAAAATGTGTAAATATACCGATTTTTCTCACAAGTTACAAAAAATGTACTAAATACATTGTATTAAAATATTTTTCATACATTTGAAATACATATTTGAATGATATATGTAATAGTTTTTGATTTTTAAATATTTTCACGTGGTGATTTATATTGTCTGCATAACAACGTTCAAGTGATGCAGTCCAAACATGGCGACCTACGCAGTTTGCGTATGTGTTTTGCGCGAAAGGAAAGTGATTGTAGATCGCCTTGTAAGTGCCCCTATATCCCTAAATTTACGGGAATTATTTAATAATGTAATGTCAGATGTTCCGGCTACTGCTGATGATCAATTTACCGGCCTGGAGATAGCGGTGGGGGAGAAAAGAAATGGACCGTGGAGTACTGTTTCTCCTACTGAAACAGTGGCTACCATTGCCGATTTGCAGTTCAAAATTTGTATGCTCTTAAAAAAAAAAAAAAAAAAAATCCGCCCGCCCGCACCAATTTTCAAATGGTTGTGGAGGACAAACAAACAATTTTTTTTTTTAGCCTAAGGTACAACTTAGCAAGAGTCTACGATCCAGTTCTGAGGTCACAGGTCAAGAGTCGTCAAATCGATCAACGAACTGGATCAGTCTGCTGAAGAAGGTTGTAGTATTAACAACCGAAAATTTCAGGTGAGCAACTTTATGTGTTGTGAACAAAAGTTCAATTCTTCATTTATAAAATAATGAAATATTTTGCAATTCTCTACTTTGGACGCGGGCGGGAAACAGGAACTATAAGAATCAATTGTAAAGGGCCTTATAGGCCCTACATGTATGTAAAGTTTTCCCACAGTATTCCAAAGTCTAAAAAAATGAAAAATCTATTAAAAGAAATCTGACAAATCCCAGAAATTGAGGAGGGAGGGGACGAGAACCAAAACATTCATTTTATACGCCCTTATCGGCTTATAAATGCTATATTGGATGTCTCTTGGTAATGCCGTAGGGAAAAATGGGGCTATTTTTGTCATAAAAATGTATTATTGTAACTTTTGATGTAGGATCATGGGGTATCAGCTCACGAGCAGATTCGCCAGGTCGGAGCAACTTTAAATTTGACCTGACCTTTGACCTCAGATGACCTTTGTGGTTTTATACTTCCGGAGTGTCGGGGATCATTATCCCCGAGTTACAACCCGATTGGAGCAACTTTACAAATTGCATTATGGGTAAACAACCACTTCACATTGCATTGTGGGTAGGCTTCAAAAATAATTTGCAGCAATGAATTCTGGGTAGACTTTATGGTACATGTATGTGTTACTTGAACTATTCTCTAGTGACTGCTGGAGGTATGTGTTACTTGAACTACCGGTACTGATCTTGGTTTGCTTGGTTTATTTGTGACAGACAAAGTTTGCCTGCTTATTGTATAGACGAATCCAAATCCACGCATTCCTACACCTGACTAGTATGGTTGGCTAAGCAGGTCATAACGTGTACTAATACGTGTATTCGAAATTTCGAATACGCGTAATGGAATAAACCAATCAGCGTTTAGATTCGAGAACGTGGGTTACAATTTCGACCTCGTGAGACTGCTCGCATGTGATATCAACGCAATTGGCACTTGTCCTCGTGCACTAATAACAAACTTCACTTAATAATCAAAAGGCTTATAGGCCTAATAAAGAATAAACTATAAGAAGCGGCAGAAGCATATGAATGAAGATTATTTTGAAACGGACCCGATTTAGTACTTACAAAGTATGATGTTTTGCATAACTTTTATTTTGCATAAAGAAACACCGCGCGATGTGTGTTGTAAGGGTGCATAACTACCAAATTACTGTCCCTCATCATTTATTAGACATTAGGATAATCATCCCTGAAAACAGAAACATACAGTCATGCAGCGTACACTTAAGTGTGAAACATGTGTTTGAACCTGAGGTATAGGCCTATACTAGTTTCAGGTTTGAACATACATGAACACTATGCAGGATACACCCCATGCAGCCTACGCCTATACGGTAGGTCTGACCAAACACGGAGAAGTTGAAGGTCACTCTGTATATTTATCTTAAGTTCTACCTGACCAGCATGCAAATCCCTCAGAATTTAGACAACCGCAGGTCAAGGCTGTGTATGTGTTGTTCGGCATCGGCCGCTTTAGGGGCAGGATCCTGGGGCAGGATACGGTCACTGTTCTAATATTCTCTACTTTCAAAGAATAATTCATATTATAATTTATATGTATAGCTTCAGCCTAATACTTTAGGATTCAGTGTGGAGACAGATATATACAGATATTGCTAATTCATTTGTTACATACACTATCCGCTGTTTAAAATGTATGTAGGCCTATTCCAGGACGGAATAAATGTATTCCACATAGAATAAAGTTGGTACTAAGAGTGGAGTGTATCCTATCTATTTTTTGCTACATCAGAAAATATTTTAACACGGAATAAATGCATTTTAATTCCCCCAAGAGAATTTTTGAAAAAGCATTTTGTATAAAGGAAGCCGATAGGCCTACATTTAACCCTTCTCCCCTAAAAAGGTATGAAAATACCAAAAACGACTTTATTCTCTGATCTTTTGGCATGTTCTGTTCATTCCCGTCTTTTTTCTTACAAAAAACGGCGTAATGTAGCACGGTGAGGATTAAAATTATCTCCGAATTTTTATCTGCAGTGAACGAGGTTGTTTACGTACCTCGATTTAAATACACGGGCTTTAAAATTTCCCTACCACGTTCTCGAAACTCAACGCTGATTGGTCTGTTCCATTGCGCGTATTCGAAATTTCGAATACACGTATTAATGAACGTTATGACCTGTTTAGCCAACCATAGACTCGCAGCCTTTAGTTGGGTACCCGTCGGCTACAATGCACCCAAAATGTGAAATGATTCGGCCTTGGCGGAAATTTTAAACTGCATTCCATCACCCGTTTTACAAGTTCCGCGAAAACACAGGTAGACAAAAGAATGATTAAAGTTTACAACACAATAGGCCCTACAGTTCCTTCGGCAAAACACACAGCTTCTACATGGTCTATTCGCTGTTGAAGTAGCATAATAATCGGATTAACTACACGCGGTATCAAACGCTACAAATGGATGTACTTGCGAACAAAAGGACTATGTATGAATAGATGCAACGGGATTACCTGCGGAATTATCTCTATTGTATTATTCTATTAACCCTCCTCGTCCTTGCATCTTCTCTAGGTGTTAGGCGGTTTTTATTTGCACAATTGGGCACTCAAAACACCAGGTTGGTGCTAGCGGCTACCCAAAGATGGCCGACCAAATCCTGACCATGACTTGGCTCGTTGGATTCGTCTATACGCTGGCGAAGTTACGTAATTAATCGGATTAATTACCATAGCAATAGGTGAAAACAATTTTGAACATATCGCGCTGCACTACAAGCAGGTTACACTCATCACCTGTGTATGTCTGCAATCATAGATTGGATACAATACTGGTCGTTGCAACGATGGTAATGTTAGGTGCAGGTGATCAGCATGATATGGTTCAATGCAGAGGTACCGCGTGAACGTATCAGTGCTGCGCGGTATATTCAAAAGTTGTTTTCACCTATTGCTATGGTAGTTAATCCGATTATTACGTAACTTCGCCAGCGTATAGATTTCATTTACTCAAACCATAGTCTCCTCCGCAGCCAATTTGGTTACGCTTCCTCAGCGGAACCAAACTGGCTGCTTTGGAGACTACTCAAACCACTGCTGTCTGAGGTGTGGAATATTACAAAGGTCCTTAAATAAATGCCTAGCTTCTTGGCAAATATTGACTCCAGAAGAGAATGAATGCTCTGTATACTCTTGGTAAATGTTTGCATTTAAAATATGTTATTGTTATGCAATGTAAAAACCTTTTTTTTTTTTGTGATTAGGGCGAATTTACCCCACCATATGGGCGAACCTGCCCTAATATGGGGCAAGTTCGCCACTTTGCAAAACTTTTTTTGTTTGCTATATCCTGTTGCTATTGTAAGGCCTATAGTTCTGGGATTGTGGTCGTATATAGCTAAGACATAGGGCTTTCACATGGGCTAATCAGATCATCCCTAACCTTAAAATTGACATCGCTAGGCTGGTCAGAAAAATATAGGGCGAACACCCCCTGCTCTCCCCTACAAAATATATCCGATTCCGTATAGTGCAAATAATATTATATCACTCATAGATAAATTCTAGACAGTTCATTGGTTGATTACCATTTGCCATTTTTACCATCACCCACTCCGTGTGATAGTCTTTATTATATCACTCATACATAAATTCTAGACAGTTCATTGGTTGATTACCATTTATCATTTTTACTATCACCCTCTCCGTGTGATGGTCTTTACCATCATGTGCTCTGCCGTAGTGCGCCTGCGCCAAGCCGTGCGCTGACTCTTGGACTCGCCGATTTAATTATGGGGTGGACCCCAAAATTTGAAGTATATCACGGCAAAACATGGTGTTATGTTGATGAAAAAATGTATTTCCTACCTTAAATAGTATTTTAGTAATAGAATTTATGCATGAGTGATATAAAACAAATATTAACTGTCTTAAATTCGTGTAATGGTCGAAATATAATCACTCGGTGAAAGATGTATTGTTCCATTCCACTCGCCGTTCCGGCTCGTGGAATGGAAGAATCCATCTTTCACCTCGTGATTATATTTCGACCATCACACTCATAGACAGTTAATATTTGCAGTTAGCAGCCTGCACAACCGATTCTTTTGTTTGGCAAGGCTCACTCAGTCATTTAATGAGGCAATACAAACGATCGAATTTGGTGTTGAAATGAGCTAAATTTTTAGTTACACCTTTTCGATGTAAAATTAATTTTCTCGGCCAAATGAAAAGCAATCATTTTCATTTTTTCAGTAAATGTCAGGAAAAATTGTAGTGCTTGATACTGTATTTTTTTTTCAAATTCTAGTGTTAAACTTAGGCGTGAAATTTAGTCATTTAGTGTAAGATTTTCGATTTTGATAGGCTTAAACTCTGTCCGCGAGCCTTTTTTGGATCAACCTTTTAGCTTTTCAAAGTAAGATAGTTCGCTAATGAAGGATTTTTCCCAACTTTCTAACGCACATCACCGTGAGCGATATATCATAGTTTTGTCAGAATTTGCGTTTTCATTTCACTATTTTAACTGCCGGCTGACCATTTTTCAAAATCAACGAGTGAAATCTAAGGCTAATACTAGCATTGTGGATCGATATCCCTGGGTTTAATAGGAATACCGGCATGGCTACAGTGTTGCTAGAACTTCAATATAGCAAAGAAATTCCCAGGCCTATAGCGCTCCTACTGATCATGTTTAACCAGAACACTCAATTGGGGATTTGGGCTACCAAATCGCTGGTCGGGCAATTTGCTTTCAATGGAAAATTGACCTGGATAAACAACAAAGGAAATATCGACTATTTCTGTTGGTTGCTCTCGAGATAAAAGTACTGAGTTAGACATTTTCTGAGTATGAAGGGAAAAGGGTAAAATAAAAACGGAAATTCTAACAAAACTATAATATATAGACCCACACGATGTGCTTTACAGAGGTGGGAAATATCTTTCTTTAGCAAACTATATTAGTTTGAGACGCTAAAAATGAATTCCGTAAAAAGCTCGCGTGCGAACTGAAGGCCTATAAAAATCAAAAATATCACACTAAAAGACACAATTTGATGCTTAATTTTAACACCAGGATTTGTAAAAAAATGTATATCAAGCACCAAGTTTTTAACTGACATTACTGAAGAAAAAAAAATATTGCTTTATATTTGACCGAGAAAATTAATTTCATAACAAAAAGGTGTATCTCTGAATTGTGCTGATTTTAACATGTATCGATCGACTTTCAGCGCGACTAAGCATTTCTAAAGAATCGGTTGTGCAGGCTGCTAACTGTTTGTATACTCTACAACATGTTCGTAATTGCAGAAATAAATAGTAATAATTATGTCCTTCATTAATTATATTCTCGTTCATTAATTAGTTAAACGAGTATCATGTGACCAGAAATAGTTTAACTATTTTGCAAAGCAGTCAAAATGCCGATTGGTGAGGTAATGGGGTACTATTGGAAGTACTATTACCCCTTGGAATAGTACTACTATTTCCCTCTCACATTGTCATCATCCCTATATCTTCGTGTCAAAAATTGCCGCGATAGTACGATGAATCCTCTCGTTTTTCAACAGCTACGCATGGCGATTTTGTTCGAGATAGGCCGAGCGACTCAGGCTAAGCATACATGAGATTCCACAGAACCTGATTTGTTGTCCGGTAAATCCAAGGTTTTATTTTTAATACACTATCTGGAAATTAAATACACTAATTAGCGGGGACCGGTATTTTACTGCATTTATAAGTAACGATTTTGAAATCAAAAGTTAAAATTGTGATATATTCAACTGTTTGAAAAACGAATTATATAAAGGAACCCGTGTAAGATCCAGGTGCTGTATCTATAATACAATGTACATTATCGACTTTCTTTATCTGCGTCAATAATAGAATATCGATTTCAATCGAATTGAATACATGTCTCCATTTTGAGTTTGTACTACAACAGTGAGCGATCAAGCGATCGATTTCTAGCCAATCAGATAGGCCTCCTTTTTCGCCCGTCGCTCACCAACGGAGTATTAAGTTTATTTATAACACTAGGTGTCGACACTGTGCCTCTGAGACGCAGATTATCGGATACTGCCGGACTTCTCTAAAGGTTGCTGTTTATGCAACCCATCCGTATACCAATTTGTCAAAAAAGCACCCAAATTACCTAATTGGGCGCTTTTACCCAAAGAGGGAGAACACCCCCTCCCAGCATGCACTATACTCACCCCCATGTCTCATAATTGCCCATGATATTTTAATACGGTATATCATGAACTTCTGCCATCTAAAGAGGGCTCTCTACACACTATTTGTTACACTGTTGGGGGTCTGATGCGATATTTTTACGTCGCTATTTTTGATTTAACACACGCGTATATTACTTATTAGGCCTAATCATGATCACAAAGCAAAATTACTATTATGTAGTTCTTACAAACTCCATGTAAATATGTTGGTTTTCAGTTATTATATGATAGGCCTAGATTAAGATAACTTATCGATCTACACTATATATCGTGTGATATAAAAAAAAATCATAGTCGCCTGTTGAAGACAGGGGGTATCCCTTATGGTTATATACGGGATATACCTAGATGCCCGTTCTTGGTACATGGTGAAAAATTTTGAGTATTTCCTAGTTTGTCATTGGTGGTATTTACCAATAAATGCCAATATTTCGCACCCGGTTAGTTGTACCAAACATTTAAATTTACTAGCATTCATAGTACTTGCAATTATGAAACATGATCTGCATCCATGGCGTTGTCTTTTTTAAAGACATTTCTTGTTTCAAATTCAGTGGGCACAGCCCCGTACATATATTATTTAGAATCCGACCCCGGTATAGCATAATTGGCATAAATGCATAATAAACAGACACAGCGCATACAACACGTCTTGTATTTTTTATAGTAGTCTACCTAAAATGAAAAATAAAATGACTACCCCATTAACGAAAGTCTGCGTTTTTGCTCTTTTGTGTGTCGGTGTTTTCGAATTATGTGGGATTTTACATGTTACTCAGTACATCTTATCGACAGCAACAAGGATGCGCAACATGAACCTGCTTAGACACCGACAACGGTAAGGCTAACATAGCTAAACGTACACCAGTTTAATTCATCATTCCCTAAATTAATCTCTCTGACCTGACCATGGAAAACTCATCATTCCTGTTCTGATTCAACAGCTCAGATATCCATGAGAAAACTGCAGGGCAGTCACTGGAGATGAGATGTGTTTCGTCATAGATTTTAAATGGTTTCATGCATGGAAATGTGTGAAAAAAAAAAAGAAGGAATGCAGCGCAGTCTAGGCTAAACGTGGCTTTTATATTTGTATGTTTTTTTCTCGAAAAGTATTTCCTCACAGGGGGTTTATCCCTCAGAATCTCGCACCCAGGCGCCCACTCAAGTATGATAGTGTACACATGCGTGAACATTATTTTTTTAACACCCCCTAAACGAGTTTTACCCTGCCACTACCAGTACCACAAAAAGTCTTGAAAAATCTATTTAAAAAATCTGACAAATCCCAGAAATCCCTTAGGGGGCTGGCATTTTCTTCGGAAGGGGGGGTCCCAAAAATACAGGGGGGGGTCATAGAATTTTCAGACCAAAAATAGGGGGTTATAATTTTTTAACACCCAAAATAGGGGGGTATAGAATTATTAAGGGCTGGTGACTCAAAATTTTCGCGCGCTGCGCGCGCATTCTTTAACCTCGTAACCATTACAATATATGCACAATTTTTACACGCTCCGCGCGCCTTCTTTACACTTACACTTAAATTTTAACGTGCTCCACACACTTTCTGCACTTTAAGTTTTGACGCGCTTCGCGCCTTAGTTCCAGCAATGAATAATTTTTCATTAGTCGGAAGGGGGGGGTCATAAAATTTTCGACCCGCGATAGGGGGGGTCGTAAAAAATTGACTCCAGTCACCGACATATTTGTGACCCCCCTTCAGAAGAAAATGCCAGCCCCCTTAGGCTTTATATATTGTAATGCTATTGGGTGTCTCCTGACAATGCCACAGGGACAAATGGAGCTATTTTTTTCTTAAAAATGTATTATTTTAACTTTGGATGTATCGGATCTTGGGGTATCAGCTCAGATTCACCACAAATACAATTCCCATAGCCTATACATTATGATGTAGGCCTATTTTGTGGTTTGGTGGCTGTTCTTCAGTATCGTTTGCACCGTTTTTCATTCCATACTCCGTTTCTATTTTGGCTATTGTGAATAGCGTTTGTTTCGTTCATAATTTATTATAATTATATTGTTGTGTATCTTGCATTAGGGACCGTTCACAAACACTTGTAAGGGGGGGCCTGATGCAAAAAAAAAATTATCGCGAACATTTTTCGGGGCCCCCCTTTACAGACCTCGAAAATTTCAGGGCCCCCCTTTTGACATGAAAATTATGGGTCAACCCCATAGAAAAGCATATAAACTCAATTTTTCCAGGAAAATTTGTGGTCATTTTTCAGGCCCCCCCTTAGGAGGGTCAAAAATTTCAGGCCCCCCTTTTGCATCAGGCCCCCCCTTACAAGTGTTTGTGAACGGTCCCTTATGTTGTATAGTAACCTATTCAATTCGGCCGCTTCACAGCGACGGTAAATTGTACAGTTATATATCGATAAAAATATATTATAACTAGAGCCACATCCTGGTGATAGTCTACTGATAGACCATAAATTAAGTTGGGGGAGGTGGACCCTTGACCTTTGACACAACTCCTGCTAAATGTTCCAAACTGTTCCTTGGTGATGAGCTTTGTTGATCAGAGCAACTTAAAATTAGACTTTGACTTGACCTTTGACCTGGGATGAACTTTACGGGTTTATACTCTCCGGGAGTCAGGGATTATTTTCCGCAAGTTACAGCCCAATTGGAACAACTTCAAATTTGACCTGATCTTTGACATCGGATGACCTTTGCGGTTTTAGACTCCCCGAGTGTTGAGGATGATCATTTTCCCCGAGTTACAGCCCAATTGGAGTAGCTTCAAATTTGACCTGACCTTTGACCTCGGATGACCTTTGCAGTTTGGTAGGGATTATTTTACCCGAGTTAAAGCCCGATCAGAGGAACTTTAAATTTGACCTGACCTTTGACCTTAGATGACCTTTGCGGTTTTATACTCCCGGAGTGTCTATCCCCGAGTTACAACCCGATTGGAGCAACTTTACAAATTGCATTATGGGTAAACAACCACTTCACATTGCATTATGGGTAGGCTTACACAACCACTTCCATACCCTTACCAACAGACAGAAATGACAAATAAACAACCACTTCACATTGCATTATGGGTAGGCTTACACAACCACTTCCATACCCTTACCAACAGACAGAAATGACAAATAAACAACCACTTCACATTGCATTATGGGTAGGCTTACACAACCACTTCCATACCCTTACCAACAGACAGAAATGACAAATCTGTACCATTTGCAGACCATTCGAATAAAGTTTGAAATTCAAATATAATGTGCAGCAATGAATTCTGGGTAGACATTACGGTGCATGCATGTGTTACTTGAACTCTTTCTCTAGTGACTGCCAGAGGTATGTTTCCTCTACTACTGCAGTTGAACACATGTGTTAGTAGTTTGACTCTCCTGACCTTATAACCCACTTAGCCATATTTCTGCCAAGAGATATCCACAGACCCACAGACAGACCGAGAGCTCTGTGTTAGTGGTTTGATGTGCACAAGAATCTACCACTTTTAAGCCCAGTTGGGCATACTGACCCCATATGACCTTTGCCCTCGAGTGATATTAACTGGTCAAGTGTAAGAGCTGATATTCCGAGCAGTGATTAATGATGTAAATCAAACAACAATCTGGGCATGCATAGGTGGGACCGGGAGGTGGGATGACTCATACAAAATGCTGGAAATGTATGAAATCCTTTCTGTAAAAAGCTGGGAATGTTTAAAGTAATGAGAAAAAAGATGGACATTTTAAATTTAAGTCCCAAGTATTTTGGTACTCTTTTCATGCTTTCATTTAAAGATTAACACCCTTTACCATGTTGACCAGGTCATGTATAATAATACGCTTTAAGACGAAGGCATAATGTTTCAGACATTGAAATAAGTAAGCATTTTAGTTGCATGGGGTTTTTTTTTTTTCAGGTTCAACAACAATGCCCGATTATTTAATGTAGAAACCGAGCGAGGCCACTTTCGACATTTTCACGTATATCAATTGATCTCAAATCACATCTACAAATCACATTTAATCCCAGGTATGCTCTTGATAAAATATGAGACGTGCCATCAGACTTGTGTGGAAACAGCACGTCTTTGAACTTCCACTTTAGAACTTTAAGGGAAGCAATATTTTCGGCAAGAGTGTCTAAATTGAAAAATCAGTTATTAACAATGGCAATAATTATCTCCAAACTGAAACCAAAGAAAATGTATTAACTGGTCAAGTGTAAGAGCTGATATTCCGAGCAGTGATTAATGATGTAAATCAAACAACAATCTGGCCATGCATAGGTGGGACCGAGAGGTGGGATGACTCATATAAAATGCTGGAAATGTATGAAACCTTTTATAACCTTTTGGGAATGTCGAAAACGTTTTGTGTTTGCTGGACCCTGACATACAAACCTTTTTTTGTAAATCGTGTGTTTGATGGGCCTTTACTTATCCATGTGTAACTTTCACGAGACTACAATGAATCCTTTCTGTAAAAAGCTGGGAATGTTTAAAATAATGAGAAAAAAGATGGACATTTTAAATTTAAGTCCCAAGTATTTTGGTACTCTTTTCATGCTTTCATTAAAAGATTAACACCCTTTACCATGTTGACCATATTATAATAATACGCGCTTTAAGGGCTGGGGTATGAACGTTTGGACAGTATTTATTTTGGGGCATCAGAGCACATCAGACATATCGAATTGCACTCTGAATACGAAGAATGTCATTCTGATATCAAATAATTTTGATTTTTGAAATTCGCAATTTAATACATTTATGGCAAATCATTAAAAATTGATATTTTTAATATTTAACAGTACTTGAAGTAAACTTTATAAATCTGATGATTTATACTTAAAGTGTATGTAGGTGGGATGAAAAGCCGACGATCAATTGAAAATTTTGACCTTTCGTATTGAAGATATGGATTTTTTCCCCAAAACACCAAAAAAAATTAGGTCTATTTGGGAAAAAATCCATATCTTCAATATGAAAGGTCAAAATTTTCAATTGACACTTTTCCTTCCTGCTACATACACTTTAAGAATATATCATTAGATTTATATAATTTACTTCGAGGACTGTTATATATCAAAAATTTGAAAATATCAAATTTTTATAATTTGTCATAAAATTTGTATTATATTGTGATTTTCAAAAAATGAAAATTATTTGATATCAGAAAGACATGCTTCGTATTCATAATGCAATTCGATAGGTCTGAGGTGCTCTCATGTCCCACAAAAAATACTGTCGAAACCCAATAAACGCTCATTTTAGATCCCTTAAGACGAAGGCATAAAAATGCATAAATGTTTCAGACATTGAAATAAGTAAGCATTTTAGTTGCATGGTTTTTTTTATTTACTCAGGTTCAACAACAATGCTCGATTATTTAATGTAGAAACCGAGCGAGGCCACTCTCGACATTTTCACGTATATCAATTCGTACCGTGTAAAATTAACTTTTCTGTGCACTCACACATCTCAAATCACATTTAATCCCAGGTATGCTCTTGGTAAAATATGAGACGTGCCATCAGACTTGTGTGGAAACAGCACGTCTTTGAACTTTAACTTTAGAACTTTAAGGGAAGCAATATTTTCGGCAAGAGTGTTTAAGTTGAAAAATCAGTTATTAACAATGGCAATAATTATCTCCAAACTGAAACTTATTAAAGAAAATATATGAACTGGTCAAGTGTAAAGGTCCGTTCATACTACTCATACTGCAGTTACTGTCCGTTTTCCTATACACAATACACAGTGCTCTCACCATTGACGCGTGACCTCCACAAAATAATGATGTATGTTGGGAGAATGGACACTTGCCTAGTTAACATCACTGTGTGAAAAATAACCAGCCAATATTTTATTTATTCTCCAAAACTTCTAGCAAATATATTTCTCTAACATGACCTAAAATTACAGCTAGGTTAGATGTTCAGAAATGGTCGCACTTTTGTAAAATATGAGTGAGGGCAAGGCATAGCTAGCCAACTCCCCGTGTTAATTGAATGGAGATTTGACCGAAAATATTGGTATCGGACCGCTCACTTCTGAAGGATGCCACAAAAAACGGTAAAAGCTACATTTAAATTATTCTAAATAGGTTCTAGAAAATAAAGTTTTGTAACATGTCCTAAATTTTTAGCTAATTTAGATGTTTGGAGAGGGTCGCACTTTTGTGTTTTAGGAAGGATATGTAAACGACAGATAACACCAAAAATATGAAGAAATTATTTCCAAGTCAACAATCATTATGTTGCTCATTTTGAAGAATGCTGGTTAACAAAAAGCAGGTCTTTGTCTCATTTCGTGAACAATGATACACATACCATTGTTTCCTTTCGTTTCCTTTATAATCGGTTACCCAACTGAAGCTATAATACCAGCATTATTGCGATGTCGCACATTGAAAACAGACACTCGTGCACAACCAGAGAAGATCTGATTTAATCAGTTGAGCTGCTTCAATGAGTGTTATCTTGGTTTAATAGCTTTTAATGGGGTTTAAGTCCTGCAAAGGTCGAGATGAATTCTACTGTAGACATGACTGCATCATGTACCGCATTTGCGATGCGTTGCTTTGCGATGCGGTGCGTTGCCGCACTGCATCGTACTGCAAGTACTGCATTGCGATATCGCAACAAAGTTAAATATATTTTAACTGGGAATTGCGACGAGTTGCGTCGAGTTGCGGCAAAAGTAATCGATATATCGGCATCGCAAAGCAACGCATCGCAAATGCGGTGGTAGTATGAACGAACCTTAAGAGCTGGTATTCCGTGCAGTGGTGTAAATCAAACAACAGCCTGGGGATGAGCTAACAAACAGAGGGTGTAGAATGGGCAAGTGGACTACGGGGTAGTCTAAATTCAAGATGGAATCCAAATGAAATGCACTAGAAAAACATAATACACCAATATATCACTGATATGCCTAAATAATTTATTTTGGTTCCTTTTGGTTTGTTAATATAACAATTAACGTTTTAACCCGAGTTTTTGGCATACACTGTGGTTGGAGGTACAAAACTACCATAATAATACTCATTTTAACAAAACAATAACTGCATTTTAAGTGCAGATCCAAGTTTGATGGCTTGGGAATCGCCCATATATTGTAAGTAGAGCTGCCAAAATTGGACAAAAGTGTTCTTACTAGGTTATCTTAGTAATACAATCTTCTTATAGATCACAATGCCTAATGTGAGCCAAAATTAACCCTAACCCTAGTCGCTTTCAGGCCATTTTTGTCCGATGGTCATATCTCCTAAAGTAAGTGTCATAGGAAGTTTATTTTTGTGGCTGTCTATATATTTCTGACACCAATACATTGATTAACACTATTATTCTGCTTTTTGGAGTTGACATAATTAGCATAATATTCCCTCTGTCTACCAAATGACCGACAAAATGGATCATTATGGATTTTCATTATAATAGACAAACGAGGAAATGAGGACCCACTCTGAAAGATGCATGTATATTCTGTAGGTCTCACAGGTATTTAGCTTTCATCTTCTTGTCTGGGGTACATGAAGATCGCGTAACATGAAGATCGCGTGTTATGCAGCTTTTGGATTGTGTCTCAATTGTTTCTGTTCAAGTTATCATTATTGCTTTGTTTGTATTATGCTTCTGTTCCCTTGTTCGTGGTGTCTGCCGTTGGTTTGTTGTCACTTGGGGAGTTTCAGAAATACTTTGGTGGGGGGGGGGGGGCGGGGAAAAAGGGAGGGAGGCCAAAAAGTGTTGGACCTTAAAAAGGGGGGACCAAAAAGTTTTAGGTGGTAGGAAAGGGGGGGCCAAAAAAGTTTTCTGCTTTAAAACCCAAAATTTTCGCGCGCTTCGCGCGCATTGACACCCTCCATATCACTTTTAACATGGACAAGTTTGGGTTTTCAGTGGTTATGTTTGAACAAATGATGGTACTTCAGTAGCGTGTCCAGGGGGGGCTTTGGGTGCTTAAGCCCCCGCACTTTGTTAAAAATCATGTAAAATCAGCCGTTTTTTGGCGATTTTAGCCATTAATCCCCCTGCATAAATCTGAAAAAGGGGCTGAGCCCCCGCAGGAAAAGATCCTGGACACGCCGGTGTACTTAGTGAACACATGATATATGTATTAATTAATATAACATTAAAGATGATCAGCAACATGCAACATCTGGGTTGGTCTAAGAAATACTGGCACTTTTTATCATAGAAATTTATATCTCTTCAAAGTAGGCTGCAAACATGATTATGTACCAATCTGATCAAAATACAACTAAATCAAGAAAATATTGCAAATAAATTGGATTTCTTTGCACGTAAACTGCACAGTTTAGTTTAATATTTCTCGTTGCAAAATTATTTTATACACATAGGCCCATGAATACCATAGGGCAGAGTGGGCACAGGCCCAGGTGCCACAGTCTTCGGGGGCCAAAACTGATACCTGTGTACATTTGCATGACCAAATTATCTCATACCGGTATTTGACCATTTTAGCTTTTTGCAAGAATTAGTTCCAATTTTAACAATATTTTACCATTCAAGCTTCAATATGGCCAAATTTTTTGCGCGGTTCGTGCGCATTTGTATCATAATAGCCACGGATCCAAATTATGCTGATGTGCCTATGAACCTAGCTCCAATTAAATCATCTATTTCATTTATCCCTGTATTAAAAATCAGATAAACACCCTGATTTGGGACGAATCTAAATTAAATTCCTTGTGCTTGTACTTCATGCGCAATTGTCCCACCGGGAATGTTTCAAACATTTGAGTCCCTCAATGACATGTGACCCAGATACCACACCACTGGAAACAACACGTGTGTTTGTTATACGATAATGGGGGGGGGGGGGGGGGGGGGCAAAAAAGTTTTGTCTGTCAAAAGAGGGGGTCAAAAAAGTTTAGCGGTCCATCGAGGGGGGGTCAAAAAAGTTTTTGCGCAAAAAATCTGAGGAAGACCAGCCCCCCTACCAAAGTATTAATGAACACTCCCTTGTTTCTACTCAGAAACAATTTTATGGCTTGTTGCGGGCACCCGTGCGGGGGACCAGTTAAGGTTTGGTGCATTGTATTTGATTAATGTTTTTACGTTTTGCTTTTTTCTGATGCATGCATCGCCCACTGGTTTTTGTTTTTGCTCGTAAGTTAAATTGTTATGGATATAATTGGTGTAAGCGCGAAAATGTTGAATGTCAGATCAAAGTCATCCGAGGTGAATTAAGTAATGTCAATCACAAATTACAGGTCATTTGAGGTGGACTAAGTTTATATTTGGATTGTCAGAACACCTTCCCCAATCAAACACATTTCTCTTGCATTTGATCATCTTCTACTCTTCCCTAGACAAATCATTATACCAAATCTACACACCATGGAATTCACCATATCACGTCCAAGTTCACATTGGGCGCCACATTCCTTTTTTAAAGGAATTTTTATTTCTGATGCATGCATCGCCCACTGGTTTTTGTTTTTGCTCGTCCTCGGATGGGTTTTTGCATGGGTCAGGAAAACGTGAACGTTTCCTCGCATAATCTTTTTCCAGTAGTGTATTTTAATTGTTAATATTACAATAATATATATGCTTGCCTTATATGTATGTTTTTGAATGCAAATGTATAGTTTAAGAAATATTATTCTATGGTATAACTTTTTAAGCAATGTTCTGATGTTATTACTAGTACTGCCTTGGTTATGTGTAGCATGTTGTATAATTTATTGTAGTTTATTACTTTTGTATTATATTGTTTTGAATTTATTTGTAATTTGAATTTTGCTGTTGTTTTAAAAACCTCTGTTTTTATAGCGCCTTGAGGCCGCTTTTGCATGCATTAGTGCGCTTTCAATAAATGTCTTTTATTATTTTTTTATTATTTACAACTTTACCACTTGAACTACCTCTCGGACCATACACATTCCGCAGTTTATCCTATAGGCCTATATCCTACTAATAATAATCATCTTGTTCTACTATTACCAACTTCCTGAATTATCTATATATTTATCTCCTTGAAGTATAAAACGTAGAGCTCGAGCAATCATGACAGAATAGCTTACTGCAAATGTCGGTGCCAGAAAAAAATCACTAAATACCTGTAAGAATCCAATTACTGCTTGATTGACACAACGCAGTGCGGACATTTTGCCATTTGCAGTATTGCTACTCTGTCATGATTGCTTGAGCTCGGTAATAGTAGAACAAGATAGGATATACTGCTGTGGGCCTATGTTTTGTATGGTCCAAGAGGATGTACAAGTGGTAAAGTTGTACCCCAGACCAGAAGATGAAAGCTAAACATCTGTGAGACCAACAGAATATACCTGCCTCTTTCAGAGTGGCTCCTTATTTCCTTATGTGTCTATTATAATGATCTATTTAAGGGCATCAATATTTTCGGCATAAATGCCGGGCAAAAATGTCTCAATTGGAAAATCAGTTATTAACAATGGCAATAATTATTTCCAAACTGAAACAAAAGAAACTAGTGGCAAATGGTGGTCATAGACCACAAACCTAGCTGGGCATGTTGGTGTTGTGGAGGTATCTGACCTCTGCAAAATGTCCCAAAAATGTTCCCCTGGTCATGAGGTTTGTTGTCACCGAGTTTGAGTTCCGTACTCCTTACAGATGTCCAGAAAATTCAATTTTAAGATTTGACCCCAGATGACCTTTGACCTGACCCCTGCAATATGTTCCAAAAATGTTCCACTGGTCATCAAATCTGTTGTCACCGAGTTTGAGCCTCGTACCCCTTACAGATGTCCAGAAAATACATTTCAAAGATTTGACCTCTGCATGACATTTGACCTGACCCCTGCAAATATTCCCCTGGTTATGAGATTTATTGTCACTGAGTTTGAGCACCATACACCTTACAGATATCCAGAAAATAAAATTATAAGATTTGACCTCTGCATGACCTTTGACCTGACCCCTGCAAAGTGTTCCAACATATTCCCCTGATCATTAAGTTTGTTGTCACCAAGTTTGAGCCCCATACCAAATCTTAGAATTGCGTGACAACAAACTTGATGACCAGGGGAAAATGTTTGGAACATTTTGCAGGGGTCAGGTCAAAGGTCATCTGGGGTCAAATCTTAGAATAGCATTTTCAGGACATCTGTAAGGAGTACGGACTCAAACTCGGTGACAACAAACTCATGACAGGGAAATATTTTGGGAACATTTTGCAGGGGTCAGATACCTCAACAACACCAACAAGCCCCAGCTAGGTTTGTGGTCTATGACCACCATTTGCCACTAGTTATTGTTATACAATTGTTCCCATTTTTCATTCCAACTCAGTGAATTCCTCAACTATTACAATCTCACGTAACCGAATTGATTTTACTTTGATTCCACCAAATCAAAAACAACCTTCAGTACGTGTTTGAAATCGGTAACCGAAAAATCAATAATCAACAGTGGAAACTTACATTGCATCATTAACGACGCTCGTAAAAAACACTTTCAAGGTCGAAACAAGAAAGCAATGTGAGCATGGATGTCAATTGCAATTATTATACTATTATGTTTTTAAATTTTCAATATTTCTACATCTAACAACAAAAAAGGTAACACTGTTCCAATTTCAATTTTAGTGACTTAAGGGCTGGGGTATGAGCGACCTTGAAGTTCCGGTATCTGGAGAGGGGAAGCAATGAGTTACCCCAAATCACAGCGGCAGGTAGTGACTGGGCCGCCGAGTGCTAATATATATTTATTTTGGAAGGTTCGTGTTTGTTTTAAATTTTGGGGCGTTTTTCCAAAATTTGATATTTTTTGTCATATTTCAAAAAAGCGACATGCCAAAGACAACTCTTTGGGCACATAGTTTGTTATTGTTATTGCAGTTCTTTTCCACATACCTACGTTAACATTCGATTGGGTGATTTACTAATATTATATATTTTATGACTGCAATTTGGCATTTTCAATGCGTTTTACACGTATCATGAAATTAACGCAAATATCTAGTCACGCTGCTTTTAAATTTTTACCTGATCGTCGGCTTTTGCAGGCAACAGAATGCAGATTGGCTCACGATAGATGTCGTATTCCTCTATGTGGTTCACTCATTGATAAAATGAGTTTGCATTCCTTGTAACAAGACACACATTGCCGTCTGGAAACCGGGTCTGGTACTGATTTTGGGACAGCCAATAGACTTCAGCGCCGTATCAAATCTCATAAAAACCACACGACTGACGACTGTGTTTATGTTTCCCGCACGAAAGCTTGTGTCTACATCTATTACTATACTTCTTTGGAAACGTTGACCTTTGACCATTCTTTGTATAACGCCCTGATATGACCTTGATATGTTCGCTTGATTGGGTACGTTATAGCATCCATTTCATTGAGGTGTTAGGACTTGGTCAGTATATAATACTTGCAGGGATACAATAGTTTAACATGGTGTGTGAGCATGGTGAAAGACTCATTATTGATTAGGCGCGGACATATTAAAGGCACAGGTCCTTTGCGTGTATAGCAGAAAATTATAATAGAATGTGCGAATAGAATGTTTGGAATTTTGCAACTAAAATACTAACTGCATTCTGCATTATGTATTTATTTATTTATTTAGGCCTATGCCTATTTATTTATTTACTGACTTATTTATTTATTTTATTTATTTGGTATATTAGTTAGTAGGCCTAGTTAGTAATATTCCATGATAGGCCTACGTCGGTTTATTATTGATTGTTGATAACTTGACAACTTGATTGATTGCTCGATTGATAGTCATTTCACATTATATTCCTAGTTTATAGGCCAATTTGAATAACATCGTACATTAGATAAATAGACCTATCAGTATTGATTTATTCTATTCAGCAATATCAAGGATTACTATCAAACTTCTCATAGCTGATTGTCAGTTGGCTCAGTGGTAACGCAGTAGGTTTTACAACACCGAGTTCCCGGGTTCGATTCCCACCTCTGCCTATTTTTTGCAAGGCTGAGAAAAAAATGAAATTTCTGGACTGCAAACTTATTTGGCGCGCGATCTGAGCTGGTCCTTTTCTGGTGGCTGTGTCTGTTACAGGCACACTCCCTCTGCATCCAAACCAGGTTCACGCTCATTACACCTCCCTTAAGTCCAGAGACCTCAGAGAATTGATTGATGCCTTAACCCAAGACAAGGAGATATGCAATTTGAGAAATACTTCCCAAGACACCTTCAAAGAGGCATTATAATGGAGTGCTCATCTGTATAAAGGTGAAATAAGGCTCCGAAGGTGACTGTGCTGGTGCTCTACCCACAGACCCTAGAAAAGAATTACTTCTCATGTACATGCCTAGTATTGGATGGTGGTTCTTGTGAAAAGGTGCTTTAAATGCTCTGCCAGCTAGCCACAGGCTTCAACAATAACTTGTTTGTACTAATTTTAATGCATTTTTCAAACTGATTCCAAATATGTCTGCCATTTTTGAATTTTGAAACTTGTCGTCTGCAGTCGACTCCCGAGTTAAAGGCCAATACAGCCAGGGGGGAATGGGGAAAATGACTCTTGCCCCCCCCTTTGCCCCCAGTAAAACCCAAAATAACGAAAATTTCCACTTTTTGCTGCAATTTTGTGCAAAATTTGTTGATTTTGCCCCACCTGAAATTCACTTTGCCCCCTCAATGCACCCCGAAAAAAAGTGTAAATTGCTATCATCAGTATCTACTGCTAGAATGCCGAATTTGACAACCTTTTCGTGCGATTAAGAACAAAATGGGAGTAATAAAAGTACAGACATACTTGTGTTAATTTTTGTCTTTATCAGATCGCTTTCCCATTTCCATTTGTCTACTTCCGTAGTACATCTATGTTCGAAAAATGCAAAAAAATCTGAAATTTGATGGTCTAAAGCCAATGTAAATTGTCCCATATATTCTGTGAGTCTTTGAGCACAGATTGAGAGCATCAAATTTGAAAGGAAACAAATAAAAGTCAGTAATTTTTTTGTGGGGGAGGGATTGTACGGTAATAAACAGAATATTGGAGAGTATGTATTCATGTTGTTATCAGGCATCTGATTGCAAGGGGGATCGTAATAAACTGAATAGCAGAGTAGGCCTAGCATGAGCATTAATGTTGTTTCCAGGCATCTGGACACATTACAGGGAGGGATAATAATAAACTGAATAGCAGAGTATTGAGCATTAATGTTCTTACAAGGTATCCAGACACATTACAGGGGAGGGATAGTAATAAACTGAATAGCAGAGTATTGAGCATTAATGTTCTTACAAGGTATCTGGACACATTATCATGATTTATATAGGGGAAGGATAGTAATAAACTGAATAGCAGAGTATAGCATAAGCATTGCTCTTGTTTCATACATATCCAGACACATTACTGGGGAGGGATAGTAATAAACTGAACAGCAGAGTATACAATGAACATTAATGTTGCCGAGGCATCCGGTCACATTACTTGCGCATCATCTCTTTGTACTCCTAAGATGAATATAAATAAATCACCAATATTTTGTGTGCATGTTTTTATAGTTTATGGAGATACAGTAATGTCTCAACATGTAACCTACACTATGCTTGACAAATTGGCCTACATCTATTCATCCATAATAATCTCATACCTCAAGTCACAGTTTCAGTATCCATATTTAGTATAAAGCGTGACATTTGACATAAAGTATTAAAGAGATGAGATTTTGGTATCCAAAGATGAAAGGTCATACCTGGAGTGTTGAAATCTGTATTAGTGTCATAGAACTGTGACTGTGGAGTTGAGCATATTCTACATTCATATACCTGTCTATAATCTGACATTATGAATCCATTCAATCAAGAAACATATCTCTTACCATCCAACCCGGCCCACTTTTCCGTTTTTTTTTCACCTTTTTTCTTCCTTTTAGTTTTAACAAACCGTGGTCCATCAAATCGACATGACATTTGGGTTGGACGACTGTTCATATGGTAACGTTTTTTTGTTATGGAGCTTTCAGCGGTCCGTGCCGAGTCGTGCGATCATGCCAGGGAGATGTTTACCAATGCTTGACCCAATTGCAACACAAATAAAAGGCTGCTATTTCTCATATATTTGCCTAGTTTCTTGCGAGACTTACATAGCTCTCACCCAGTTATAATGCTCTGTGTGCATGCTAGCCATAAGCTTAGTATCCAAGATACGAGATGTTTTCTCAAAATATCAAGAGATAATTAAGAACCACCGAACCAATACTAGGCTTGTTTGTACTCATTTTAATGCATTTTTCGTGCTGATTCCAAATATGGTCATGAAAATTTACAATTCTGAAATTTTTTAATTTTTTAATTTTTTTTAAATTTGTCGTCTGCAATCGACATCCGTGTGGAGAGGGCTAAACGTAATCAATTTGATGAGTTTGATGGCGTTTTTTTGTAATGTGGAACACAGTGCTATGGTCGATAATATGTTATCAAATTCAAGGTTGAGGACATGATGGCGTTTTTATCCTCTTCCCGATCTTTGGCAGTCCCCATCCATCTTTATGCACCCCCATGTTTATTTGCTAGGGTTGTCTATTGATTTCAAGCTTCGAGGGTATGCATGCCTGATTCTGGAACACACAGTTAGTAGCTGATCATTTTCTCCTTTCCTTGCACTTTTTTGTAACCATATGAACTTACAGCACTTCAAAACAGATCTGTTGGTTGATGGTTGAATTTCTCGGTTACGATAAGGAGGATTATTGGTTACCATGGTTACGAGAGGACTAAAACTGATGTGATGCGTAATATTGGGCAAAAAGTATGTCCTAGTTAAATGTGACAGAATTGTTGTTGGAGCTATTATATTATAGTGTATGGCAACAAATGTTAAGGTTAAATTTTAATGATATTAATTTTACACACTTTTATTATGCAAATTTATATATGGTCATTGTGTATTTACTTTGCAAGCTCTTTATTGGGCTTACATACTGATCATTCACTGCATTGGTTTTACATGTTTGGGTGATATTTAAAGCAATTCTCAAAGCAAAATTGTGATGCTTTATGTGCAACTCATATAAACCCATTCAGTGATCCCAGCAAATTTAAATTGTGTATAAATTGCCTAAAAGTGTGGGATAAGTCATTAAAACTGTCTTTAGGTATTTAAATAAAAACTTTGGTAAAAAAAAAGAGAAAAATAGCAGTATTGATTAAGTTGAAGCTGCATTCAAATAGATGAAGCTAAGAGAAATGATCAATTTATTAAAGTAAAATGTCTTATTTGTCTTTAATATGCTTTCAGCTTAAACAGGAAGCCCGCTTGGCCAGTTCACCCCAGAAGAACTGACTACTGTTACTTAATTGTAGGCCAATGTTAGCACATCTATGACATTAACATTTAAAGATGCCAAAATCTGAATTTTGATGAGTTTTATGATCCTCGGATGACCAAATCACGGAATAGGCCTTTACAGCTGAACATACTTTTAGTAACCAACTGAATGCCATTGCCAAGTATTCCTACCAAGTCTATCATTTGTCAACATAATGACAGATAGATAACCTTGTACACTTCAATTGCTTCATTGATCAAAATAAAAAGAAATATCATTTAATGCCAACAATTGAAAAATCCACCAAATGGGGTTTAGACACAATCACGTTTTAAAAATAAATTACTAAGTAATTCCTAGCTGTGTTATCGACCTTGAAGTTGCATAAAGTAGAACATACAACAGACAATAGCGGTTTTTGACAAAAGACTATTTTCGTTGAAGGGGGGAGGAGTATTCTGGCCTTGGTCTAATGGATAGGGAATTATGGTATAGGGAACAGCAGGTGAACTACAGGTTAATTTAATGTCTTCCCAGCATGCAATGCAACATTAGTGCACAATTTTTACATTCAAATGTACAGGATGAAAATGGTCATTTGGAGGTGACACTTTTCTCATCTGAATTGATATTATGTATTTGAATATAGTGACACCAAAAATTTTTATAAATTGTGTCATTTTCAAAACTTTCATATAAAAATGAGTTGAAACCAAAAAGTTTCGAGCATGATGTGTATGCATGCAAAATATGTTGCTGTGTACATGTACAACCTTGACCCATAACACAGCACGAGATGACCTCATATATATTGTAAGCTATTTCAAACCAGGACCAGGAGTTAAACGGCTCGTTGGTATCTGCCCAATGAGGTAGAAAGGATAGAGTGCCCTGCTCGCCGAATCTGTGAAGCCGGTTTGGGTCCCAGTTTGGGTGCTGTATAGATACACAAAGTTGAACAAATCATGTATTAAAAGGCATTAAATTTCCCAGTATACCAATGTTTTTATCAAAAAATTGCTGAATTATAAAGGCAAACACGCCTGAATCTGGTATTTCATCAGTGTTGCCACGCTAAACAACTCTACCACTTTACGAAATTTCGCCTTCAGTCGACGTTCCTGTAGCGCCCGCATGGCAACGGGCGAATGAACTAGATTTAGGAGCGTGCTTGCCTTTATTATTCAGCAATTTTTTGATAAAAAAATGGTACACAGTAAAGTTGAATATGCTAAAACAAGTAATTTATTTAATTTTATTAATCCATACATGCTAGAGTAAATTCAGTTCCCATTTTAGTTGTATTTGATGCTGATTTTGTTAGGTCCCTTCATTTCATATTTGGCTTATTCAGTGTGTGATTGTCAATGAAATGGCCTATGTTTTTCTACGTCATTGTATCTGCCATAGTTTGCAATGCATGATGGGATATTACCAGTCAACCTCTGCAGGTGACCTATTTACTATTTTGGGAAGTCTTTTGAACATTACACTGGTCTCACCTGTCACATAAATGTAGGTACTTTTTTCGTAGCCATTCTGATTTCACACACTTAATTGTCTGAGTTAAAGTGGCATAGCCAAGGGTACAGACTTTGGGGCCGGAATTTGTACTTTATGCACCAAACCCTCTATCTTTTTATCCAAATATCCCACAGAGTCGTGCGATATGTCAAACTTTTCCTCTGGTCATAAAGAACGAAAAAGTCAGCGGTCACATCTCTGTAGGATCATTGGATAATGAGATATAGTCACTTTTTGTACTTTGTGTACTTAACCCTCTATCTTTTTAACCAAATATCCCACAGAGTTGTGCGATATGTCAAACTTTTCCTCTGGTCATAAGGAACAAAAAAGTCAGTGGTCACATCTCTGTAGGATCATTGGTTAATGAGATATAGTCACTTTTTTGTACTTTATGCACCAAACCCTCTATCTTTTTAACCAAATATCCCACAGAGTCGTGCGATATGTCAAACTTTTCCTCTGGTCATAAAGAACAAAAAAGTTAGTGGTCACATCTCTGTAGGATCATTGGTAAATGAGATATAGTCACTTTTTTGTACTTTGTGTACTTAACAATCTATCTTTTTAACCAAATATCCCACAGAGTCGTGCGATATGTCAAACTTTTCCTCTGGTCATAAAGAACAAAAAGTCAGTGCTCACATCTCTGTAGGATCATTGGTTAATGAGATATAGCACTTTGTGCATTTAACCCTCTATCTTGTTAACCAAATATACCACAGAGTCGTGCGATATCTGATATGTCAAACTTTACCTCTAATACGTGAAGACGGCCTGATTGGCGCGAGGTTCATATCGGTGCGTATGCACCAAATATGTATCTTGTAAACCTTAATAAGTTTTGCCTTGCCTTGCTTCGTAATCCTGTTTGGGCTGGACAAAAATTTTTTTCCACTTTTCCCCAGTTTCCCTAGGTATTTCGTCTTTAAGCTTACTGATATACAGGGATTGAATACGAGTGTCACGGCCCTGGTTAGTGTGCATTCAAATCAGAGATCCCTGTTCAAGGCCATCTTACTTAGCCGTCGGAAATGATTGCAAATTACCCCGGGCAAATTACACATTTGTAATCATTTTGACCACAAAATATGATGTGAAAACACAGGTAAGCAATGAGAACAAGTCCTCAAACATTTGAAATTTGTAGCTTACTACAACCTGATGATGTACTCATCCCAGGCAAACCTTAGTTAACACATTTGCTAGTCAGCCAAATTCGCCGACAAAATGCAAATCAAGGGGGTGACACTAAATTCACGGTTGTTGTGTGACCCTTAAGGGTATCCGTAGGGAGAACACTTTGTTTTACGGCCAGGTCTGGCCAGGTGCATGTTTGTTCGCAGTCTACAGGTGTAACTAGGTTGTTGTATATTCTATAATTTTCCTGGTGTGTTAACTGTGATTACATCTAGACACCAGTTTATTTTTTATTTGAACGGGACCCTAATTTAATGAGAAAAACGCCGAAAAAGAGAGGCCCGGCAAAAGCCGATTTGCAGACAATTTTGTAGCTACAGACAGCTCGTATTCCATATAACAACTACGGAAACCAATCAGTGCCAGAAGTGTTGATTTATATTTCATCCACTTAGGTTTGGCTTAAGGGATCCAAAATGAGCGTTTATTGCGTTTCGACAGTATTTTTGTGGGACATGAGAGCACCTCAGACCTATCAATTGCATTCTGAATACGAAGCATGTCTTTCTGATATCAAATAATTTTCATTTTTGAAAATCACAATATAATACAAATTTTATGACAAATTATAAAAATTTGATATTTTCAAATTTTGATATATAACAGTCCTCGAAGTAAATTATATAAATCTAATGACATATTCTTAAAGTGTATGTAGCAGGGAGGAAAAGCCGACGGTCAATTGAAAATTTTGACCTTTCATATTGAAGATATGGATTTTTTTCCCAAAAAGACCTAATTTTTTTGGTGTTTTGGGGAAAAATCCATATCTTCAATACGAAAGGTCAAAATTTTCAATTGATCGTCGGCTTTTCATCCCACCTACATACACTTTAAGTATAAATCATCAGATATATAAAGTTTACTTCAAGTACTGTTAAATATCAAAAATATCAATTTTAATGATTTGCCATAAAATGTGTATTAAATTGCGAATTTCAAAAATCTAAATTATTTGATATCAGAATGACATTCTTCGTATTCAGAATGCAATTCATATGTCTGATGTGCTCTAATGTCCCACAATAAATACTGTCCAAACGTTCATACCCCAGCCCTTAACCCACTAAAAGGTAAAACTTTAAGGCTGATCATTTTAATTATAAATGTAGTGTGTGTGTAAAAGTATATTTCTCAAAATGGAGGAGAGCGCCTATGACTATTGTCCGTTCTGTCTACATGGTCTATGATAATTATTTTCTTACCGAAATATATTCACTTAACACAGACCACGGTTGTCAAACAAATGAGGGCAAACCGCGGGTCAAATCATTGAAAAGTCGCCCAATATTTTTTTTTTTTTTCTTTGGTTTCTATGAGATAAAAAAACTACCAGAAGTCGCGTAAGCCAATGTTGAAAAGTCATGCAATATTTTTCTTAACCATCAATTGGTGTCTATAGGACAGGGAATTGTCGCGAGGAAAATCTTCAAAACTCATCCTATTGACCTAGGCCTATTACATCGCGGGTTTGGCAACCCTGCAATATATACAGTTATATAACATCGCACCGCATTGTGAGGTGAACGAACTGAATGTTGACATTGTATTCAGGATTTAAAACAAGAACTGTCTTTAACCAGACAATGCGGTTGGTATAAAACATAGCGTGTGATATCATGATATCAACTTCAAAATCTAAAAACAAAAGTAAAGAAATAATTTAGGGCGAAATAAATAAACAGCGTACAGCAGGTGCTATCTTGTCAATAATGATAAGAGGAACATGAAAAATACCAGCAGAGAGCATGCACCCCAGTAAAGAGTTAAATAAAGCAAGGAAAAATCATAATGTGCAGAAGGCCTACTTTTCGGATGATATTCACAGAAACAAAAATAAAGAACTAAAGATCTAAAAACAAAAGTAAAGAAAATGAGGGCGAAATAAATAAACAGCGTACAGCATGTGATGACTTGTCAATAACGATAAGAGGAGCATGTACCTCAATAAAGAGTTTAAATAAAACAAGGAAAATCATAATGTGTAGAGGCCTACTATTCGGATGATATTCACTGAAACAGAAAAAAAGAAATAAGTTTAAAGAATTATATATTTTAAGATTAGATAATGAACAATCATACATAAAAATGTGACAGGTGTCTGATGATATTTATACACTTCGAGCAAAAAATAAAGAACTACTTAACACGCGACATAAATAAATAGCCATATTTTATGAAAATATGAATGTTGACATTGCGGACCAGGATTTGAAACAAGAACTGTTTTCAAAAAGAAAACGCGGTTGGTATAAAAACATAGCGTGTGCTATCATGATATAAACTTCAAAATCTAAAAACACAAGTAAAGAAATAATTTAGGGCGAAATAAATAAACAGCGTACAGCAGGTGCTATCTTGTCAATAATGATAAGAGGAACATGAACAAAGCCAGCAGAGAGCATGCACCCCAGTAAAGAGTTAAATAAAGCAAGGCAAAATCATAATGTGCAGGAGGCCTACTTAAAAATAAAGAACTACGTTAGTACGTTTAAAAAATTATATAATTTGAAATTAAATAATGCAAAATCATACATAAAAATGTGACATGTGTCTGATGATAATTATACACTTCGACCAAAAATTAAAAAAATACTTAACACGCGACATAAATAAACAGCCATCTATCAAGAATGACAAGAGGAACATGAAAAAAACCACCTAATATATGAGAGCATGCACCCCAATAAAGAATTGCTTTAAAATAAAACAATGAAAAATCATGACATGTGAAATGTATGTTGATACACTTATAAATAATACTCAAGGGTGAAATAAAAACACCTTATCTACCGATATTTCCACAGTTAAACATACTCAGTGATCACTTGTACTAAAACAAAAATAAAGAAATACTTCACAAATGATAAGAGGAACACATAAAAAATAAATAAGCGAGCATGTCCCAAAACAAATTAGTAAAAGATAAAATAATGATAAAACGTACAAGAAGGGCAAAATATTTGTCGCAAAAACTTATTAAATGCTCATTTGCTCTAAGATATTTAACGTTTGCAATTTACTCCTAGTTTATCATTTATTTATTATTTATCTAGGCTTATATATCTTTTATTTATTTATCTATTAATTTATCTATTTATCAATTTATTTCAATATCATTATTATTAAGTGCCTATTTGTAATGATATTTAAATCTATCAACATTATGCTTACGTCATCCAGGAGTTATTATCCCACTTGAAATCGCCATATAAACACAAATTAATAAAGAAATACCCAATGGGTGAAATAAAAAGCATGATCTATCTTTTCAAGAATGAAAAGAGGATATAAAAATATAACAGAGCATGTCCTATAAACATGATAAAGAATTATTTAAAATCGTACAAATGTGAAACATGTAATATGACATATACTTAAGGGATCTGGAATGAGCGTTTTGACAGTATTTTTGTGGGAAATGAGAGCACATCAGACATATCGAATTGCATTCTGAATACGAAGAATGTCTTTCTCATATCAAATAATTTTCTTTCTTTTTTTTTAATTCACGATATAATGCAAATTTTATGACAAATTATTAAAATTTGATATTTTTCAAATTTTTGATATATAACTGTGTAAACAGTCCTCGAAGTAAATTTTATAAATCTAATGACATATTCTTAAAGTGTATGTAGCTGGGAGGAAAAGCCGCCGATCAATTGAAAATGTTGACCTTTCATATTGAAGATATGGATTTTATTTCCCAAAAGACCTATTTTTTTTTTGGGGGAAATCCATATCTTCAATACGAAAGGTCAAAATTTTCAATAGATCGTCGGCCTTTCCTCCCAGCTACATATACTTAAAGAATGTATCATTAAATTTATAAAATTTACTTCGAGGACTGTTATATATCAAAAATATCAATTTTTAATGATTTGTCATAAAATGTGTATTACATTGCGAATTTCAAAAAATCAAAATTATTTGATATCAGGACATTCTTAGTATTCAGAATGCAATTCGATATGTCTGATATGCTCTAATGTCCCACAATAAATACTGTCCAAACGTTCATACCCCAGCCCTTAACATAAAACAAAATAAAACGGTCATGATAATATGACATTAAGGGCGAACACCACTAATGAAGCGTCTTGGTTGAAATGCACGTGAAAATTAATGTCTTTCTTTGCTCAATTTGAGGCCTTTTGGCTCTCACAGTTGCCTGATGTACCCCGTTACATTTTATTAAGAAACAAGGTAGTATAGTTTCTCTCCATTGATTTTGCAATAGCGTCTCCAGGAGGGGGCTCAGAGGGCTTTCAGATTTATGCGGTGGGGGGCTTAATGGCTAAAATCGCCAAAAACCGCCTGATTTTACATATCCCTCTAGCGTTGGTTGTCAGTAGATTGCAGTCACTCCTCATCAAGTGTTGACAAAGACAACAGTGGTTGTTGAAACGTACACAGTAAGTGCATTTTCTTGGATCAGATACTACGAACTCTGGTTTACTAGTTTACTCTACCGATCCTGATGAATTTGTTCAATCAATAACGATATCTGGGGGACCAATCACAAGCCAGATTCATTTAAAGATGCATTACATCATGACCAATTTTAGTTAGGCCAGAAATTGGCCTAACTCTCCATAGAATCCCGTGTTAAAAAGTTATCCGCAATCCAAAGTCAGTAGTCCACTTGGGAAGCTAACAAACAGAGGGCGTACGGTGACTGAAAAGATTAGATGTGAAAATCTATCAATTGTGCACAAATAATAATCAGAGTTTTAAGCTTAAATGCAATACCCAGAAGCACAATTGGCAAGTGGAGTACGGAGAAGTCTAGCTACACCCTGGAAGGGGAAAAACAGTATTTGAAACGAGGAAATGTGCAATATGACTTAATGTAATACATTAGAAAAGGCTTAAAAGGCAACTATTAGGCCCTGATTCATATTTAATCATCATTTAGGCCTGTAAATTAGATTGTCTGTGTAAATTTAGCAGGATCCGACTTTTAAGACGACTTTCAAAATGTGTTACATTTCAGAAACACCAAGCTGTTTGTGAGGTGGCGTTAGCTGTATGGGTTATAGGTTGAACTTTTTACAATATTTCTGGAAAAAAAATCCTGAAATCCATATATTAATTTTTACAATGGATGTCGTCATCTGACCTTCTGCTTGCAGAAAGGGAAGTTTTGAAGAACTGAGTTGTTTTCCCGGCCCCTGTCTGTACAGAAAGTCAGTGGGGGTTATTTACTGGTGTGCACCCTAAAAGGCCCTTGTCATAACCAATGGTGGCGGCATGATTTTTCCCGTGCATGAGGGTTTAGGGAAAATTAAATTATATGTCTAAACTTGAGGTTGCATGTGTAAAACATGGTCTTTTTAACGCATGTTTGGGGTATTGAAATGATATTTTTTGGCTTGCACAATCATGGTAAAGATCCATGTCATACATACGAGATTATAGGACATACAATACTTGGTAGGCCTAATGATAATGCGTAAACTTTGTACCTGTTAGGGAACTGAAATCAGACTGAAAACACAAACGTCATTCGAGGCTCTGTCTCACCAGTTGCATTTACAAGGCCCTTGTTATAACCAGTGGTGGCGGATGATTTTTTTTTGGGGGGGAGGGTCACACAAGGTTCTGAACAGAAACGTCACATACGGACCAACCCACACTACCGAGAACCGCGAATGCCGAGAACCGCGAAAGCCGAGAACCGCTCTAGTTCTATTAGCAACGCAAAATCTATGAAAAATTCAGCTGGTTTATTAGCTAGAAAGTGAGGCCAGTTATCGATCCGTTATAGCTCGTTATGAATAATTCATGTTCGACCCCTTGGATCATGTTAATTGAGTTTCGCAAATAACAACGTTGTTAGTTTTGCGAACTTTGCCAGTTCAATGAGAGTATCGCGCGCCCCCCATACATCTGGGCACAAACCAGGCGAAAACGATCCAGTTTAATGAAATGGCGGACGGGTATTCCCATCAGGCACCAGTGATATGTTTTTTCAAAGAAAGTCTACTAATTTGATATGAAATGACATTTTGCAATTTGCAAAGTCAAAATTAGGACTTGCTGGCAATAATATGAAGGAAATATGTGACAGAGGCAATGTGGGAAATACAAGTATTTAAGTAAGAGGTACAGGGCTCAAACTCGGTGACAACTCATGACCAGGAGTGAATTATGGAACATCTTGCAGGGGTCTGGTCAAAGGTCATCTGGGTCAAATCTTAGAATTGCATTTTCTGGACATCTGTGAGGAGTACAGGACTCAAAACTCGGTGACAACAAACCTCATGACAGGGGAACATTTTTGGAACATTTTGCAGGGGTCAGATACCTCCACAACACCAACATGCCCCAGCTAGGTTTGTGGTCTATGACCACCATTTGCCTCTAGTGTTACTTTAAATTCAACAAAATTCCAATTTTTTAGGCAAAAAGACTTCTAGAGATACCATCCTGCATGTCCATGTTCGATTTATGGTAATACAATTAACCAATTTTTAAATATCAATTTGTTTAGATTCACGGAAGCCATATTTTGTGCATTTTCGACAGTAACGAGTTAACGCCAATTTTGGTACAAATTTGTCAGTTTTGCCGAAGTTATTTATCCGGTTAACTAACGAATACCAAGGTTCATAGGCGAGCTAATAGCGCTATGTTATTTAATTACTTTTACTTACGATTATCATCATGATTCCGTTTGAGAACAAATATAATTCCTTATGGGTCTCCAACTTTGTCTTCAAGCTTCTTCACACGACAAGCCATGTGTTGCCAGGCAAGTCAAAAGCAAATTGGGACAAATCGGCACTAAATATGGCCCGTAACTACATCAATATATCACCCAAATGTCCATGTTATTTAGGGTACAACGTTAATGTAAATAAATTGTAATATACAATTTTAAAACAATGTTTAAAATGTTCTAACGTGCGTATGCGCGATTATTTCTCCGTTTGAGTTTTAATGTATATACCTGTAATGTATTGACAATCAATTCATAAGAAGCCCAAAGTTAATACCAACACTGCAGCGCTGGAAACACGGTCAATTCTGTGAAAGGATTTGTCATGAAGTCGTTCTGCTTGATTTATCAGGTCTATTAATGTGACAAAGGAACAGGTCTCTAGTTTGATTCCACAACCATTCAAACCGAGCTCATGTTTTATTGTATCATCGTGTATTAAAATCAGGAAGGCTATGTCCCGGGCTATGTCGTAAATGGACCGGAACAATATAACAATTATACTGTCACCTGTGTTGAAGGACGGTTCTAAGATACAGGGTGTTCCAGAATGATATACCGTGTTTGAAAACATTAATCAACATTGTATTTAATTTGAGTACGGTACGTGAAATACAATGGCATAAATGTCACCTACTTACTGTGTTACTTTCATTGCAAAAACTTCATTCGTTTTGGCGTGATATTGATATTCTTAAAACTGGATGTTTTGCACGTGTACAAATTGCATGTGTGTAACTTACAGCGCAAAGGCTTCATAAGCACAAGACATTGCTGCTTTATCACTATCGCATAGGCCTACTTTGCAATTATGTGTAGACATCATACAGTTGTCATAGGAGATACACCAAATTTGGCACAGATGTAGAGCTTGAAACACTGAATAATTCTTGATATTGGATTAAGTGACCTTTTCATGTGTTTTCAATATTACGAGGGCTCAGAGCAAGAACTAGCTATGTCCACAATTACATGTTACTCATTTCGGCAACAAATGGATGGTTAATTCTGCACTCCATAATAAATGCAAGTGACACCCTGTAGCTTAAGATGACAGCGAGACAGGTTTCAAGATCGATTTCACGACCAGCCATCCCGGGGGGGGGGCACTTCCATGACAGATATGCATCATGTGCCTCGGATAGACCCCTTTTTCAAACCGGCTTGTACCCAATGACCCCCTTTTTGTGTGTTATGGTCCTACCTATTACCTAATGACCCCCTTTAAAAAAATTCATGTACTCAATGACCCCCTTTTTCTATTTCCTGCTATACCCAATGACCCCTTTTAATTCCCAAATTTAGGTGGTATTTGTGTTCTCCTCCAGAAATAATGAGATTTTTCACATTTCCAAGGTGGCCAAGTTGTTTTTACGCAGTTTGGCACTTATTTATGTGTACTTAATGATACTCTTTTGGCAATCCTGTACTCAATGACTCCCATTTTACTTTTGTTACCCCAATGACCATCCTTTTTCAAAGTTTCATACCGAATGACCCCATTTTTATTCAGGTTGTGTACTGAATGACCCCATATTTTTGTAATTGTACATTTGACCTGAATGCCCCTACTTTTAACATGGCCGAGGCACATCCCTGCCATTTCAGATAGGGAGTGCCTCCCCCGGGCCAGCCATACCTATTACCTGTTTTATTGTTACCTTATGGAGGCCAGACTTTTATTTGAATGATAATGGCTCTGTCACGCCGTATTGAATACCCTCTGTACGGAATGTTACATCACAATTCAGTATAATTATTCAAGGTTGGTACGCGTGTCTGTCATCGACTTGACAACAGGCATACCCGGTACAAACATTTTGTAAATCGTGGAAAGTCGTATTTATGCAAAATGATCGAAAAATGATACTTTTAGGTGTTATTCTGTTAGTTTCTGTTTGGCAAATCATAAATGCGTACGTGTTTTGGTCAAAATGGCAATAATCTTACTTTTACCCCTACCAACCTGATATAGCTTTACACAACCCTTTACACAAAAGTATTCCAAAACTACAACATCATTATAGATGACCGGCCGGGGTGACCACCAGACTTGAATAAGCTAAACATAATTATGTTTCATCCTGGTGATAGTCTACTGATAGACCGTAAATTAAGTTGGGGGAGGTAGACCCTTGACCTTTGACACGATTCCTGCTAAATGTTCCAAACTGTTCCCTGGTGATGAGCTTTGTTGATCAGAGCAACTTAAAATTAGACTTTGACTTGACCTTTGACCTGGGATGACCTTTGCGGGTTTATACTCTCCGGGAGTCAGGGATTATTTTCCGCAAGTTACAGCCCAATTGGAACAACTTCAAATTTGACCTGATCTTTGACATCGGATGACCTTTGCGGTTTTAGACTCCCCGAGTGTTGAGGATGATCATTTTCCCCGAGTTACAGCCCAATTTGAGTAGCTTCAAATTTGACCTGACCTTTGACCTCGGATGACCTTTGCAGTTTGGTAGGGATTATTTTACCCGAGTTAAAGCCCGATCAGAGGAACTTTAAATTTGACCTGACCTTTGACCTTAGATGACCTTTGCGGTTTTATACTCCCGGAGTGTCTATCCCTGAGTTACAACCCGATTGGAGCAACTTTACAAATTGCATTATGGGTAAACAACCACTTCACATTGCATTATGGGTAGGCTTACACAACCACTTCCATAGTCAAAGTCAAGTCAAATGACAATTCTGTACCCATTTGCAGACCATTCGGACAGTTTGAAATTCAAAAATAATGTGCAGCAATGAATTCTGGGTAGACATTACGGTGCATGCATGTGTTACTTGAACTCTTTCTCTAGTGACTGCCAGAGGTATCATGTTTCCACTACTACTGCAGTTGAACATAGAAGTAAGTCCTGCATAAATAGTTTTCACTCTCCTGACCTTATAACCCACTTAGCCATAATAGAAGTAAGTCCTGCATAAATAGTTTTCACTCTCCTGACCTTATAACCCACTTAGCCATATTTCTGCCAACTCACTCCCCTAGAGTAAAGACAGAGATATGCACAGACCCACAGACAGACCGAGAGCTCTGTGTTAGTGGTTTGATGTGCACAAGAATCTCTGGATTATATGCCTATCATATACATAATCTATGGAATCGTGCTTGAATGAAACATAGAGCATAATTTATCGAAGATAATGATATATTAAAACTTATGTTTTATACTGTTATTTAATGTCTTCAGTTCTGAGAATAATTAAGAATATTAAAAATCACTATTATAATGTAGCTCCATGCTTTGAACCAAGTTTAAAGGTCCATTCAATGATTTGCTCATCCCAACGATCGAAAAAAATCATCAAAATTCAGATTTTGGTACTATTGTCATTTAACATAGGCTGCTAGTGGTTCAGCCGAAAGCTGTGTATTTAAGACAAAATACTTAGTAAGGCATTAACATGAATCTGTCATTTATATAGGCCCTACTGACAGTATAAATTAGCTACACGTATTTGAATGGACCTTTGTCAATAGGCCTATTGCTGCTTTCCTCATTTTTGCCATTTGTTTTTCATTTCAAGAATACCTAATGACAATTTTAATGACTTATTATTCTTCACTTTTAGACAATTTATAAACAATTTTCGCTGGGATCACTGAACGGGCATTTAACGATCCAGATCTGGGCGAGTTATTGATGATTTCATAGGGAATGAGTATATGATGAGTGTGATATTTAATAATACGATTTATGTATGCCTAGTTTGCCTACCATTATGCACAGTGCCGTCATGCTTTATAATGAATCCCCAGGGATGAACAATTATTGAACATCACAGTTACAGTCAGCAACCTGGACAACCGATTCTTTTGTTATGCAAGGCTCACTCAGTCATTTAATGAGGCAATACAAACGATCGAATTTGGTGTCGACTTGTCAAGATAATTATGTTGCCATCTAATGGCACTTAAAACGCGCCGTAGAAATGAGCTAAATTTTGAGTTACACCTTTTCAATGTAAAATTAATTTTCTCGGCCAAATGAAAAGCAATCATTTTCATTTTTTCAGTAAATGTCAGGAAAAACTGTAGTGCTTGATACTGTTTTTTTTTCCAAATCCTAGTGTTAAACTTAGGCGTGAAATTCAGTCATTTAGTGTAAGATTTTCGATTATGATAGGCTTAAACTCTGCCCTTTTTTTTATCAACCTTTTAGCTTTTCAAAGTAACATAGTTCGCTAATGAAGGATTTTTCCCAACTTTCTAACGCACATCACCGTGAGCGATATATCATAGTTTTGTCAGAATTTCCGTTTTGATTTCACCATTTTTTATTGCCGGCTGAAAATTTTTCAAAATCAACGCGTGAAATCTAAGGCTATACTAGCATTGTGGATCGATATCCCTAAGTTTAATATGGAGACCGACATGGCTACAGTGTTACCAGAACTTCAATATAGCAAAGAAATTCCCAGGCCTATAGCGCTCCTACTGATCATGTTAAGCACGATGAGGATCTTTCATCACGTGAGTGATTAATTATTTGATTTCATCATCACCGTGATCATCGGACCAATGTGTTGAAATTTGCCTCTCCTTTGCCAAACAATCTTACATGCAATTGGGCAATATTTTAAACAAACTTTAATTTACAAAACAAAAGTATTACGCTGTATGATCAAGCAAACTGTTTGGAACACACTTCCAAATAACCTTCGTAACGCCCCCAGAAAACCAATCTTTGTAAATTGATTGTTTTTATGTTTGTTTGTAAATTTCGTGCTTTACGCGCTTTGAGTTCCTCATCGGAAGAGATTGTGCCTTATAAGAACCATTCATATCATTGTTAAAGGGATCTAAAATGAGCGTTTATTGCGTTTCGACAGTATTTTTGTGGGACATGAGAGCACCTCAGACCTATCGAAAAATCCTGGCTACGCCACTGCCAATACTAGTAAAGAGTTCACTCAGCGCAGAGTGTTCCTGATTTTTTTTGTCGGGAGAAGGGCAAAAAAAAAAATGGCCAGTGAGCATTAGTTTGGCGCAATCCCAGCAAACACAAAACGTTTTCGACATCATTCGCAAAAGGGTATAAAATGTTGTCAGAAAACGTTTAAATGTCGGGTTATATAAAGGGTATAAAAACGTTTTAATAACATTCCAAAAACATTTTTGAAAAACGGTACAAAACATTGTAAACAGAATGTTATTTTTGGGTTGAAAAAATATTTTGCAAAAAATGTTTGCCCAAAATATTTGCAATACCGTTTTAAATACGTTTTTATGACCTTTATATAACCCGACATTTAAATGTTATTAAAACGCTTTTGAAGAAAACATTTTAAGAACATTTCTGTGTTTGCTGGGGAAAATATTTTAACATATGTTATTTAAGTGTTGACAAAATATTTGCCAAAAAATGTTTGCAAAAATAGTTTACAATAACATTTTTGAAAACATTTTAGAAATATTGTTGTAGTGTGTTTTCATACAAAACGTTTTAAAACGTTTTCATGACCTTTATATAACCCGACATTTTAATGTTATTAAAACGTTTTTACCTAAACCAAAAGCCAAAATATAACTTATTTAAAACGTTTTAAAAACGTTTTGTGTTTGCTGGGATGTTATGAGATATGTGCGGGTAGTACGGGAATATTCATTTCATTTCGTACTATTTGAAGTAAAAGTTGATGTATACTTGGTAAATTTCGCGCGAAGCGCGCGAAAATTTGCAATTTCACACTAATCGGGGTTTATAAGATTTGTGAGAGTTTAAACGGTAGGTACTAAAGAACAAGGAATATTTCCTTTTCTGTTTTTGCTTGATAGTCAAGCAAGCAAAATCCCAGATTAAGGTCCAGAATTAGTTTTAATATCATACCGGTAATAAATCTGACCTTAGGGAATAGGAAGCTAATAAGTTAGTACATGTACGCGTCAATTTTGACATTAGGTTGGGATGGGGTTGAAAAAATTCTAAAATCCAGGACATTTTGGCGAGAAAACAAGTTAATGGTACAAATTCGCGCTAAGCGCGCGAAAAATTTTGCCATTTTGAAACTAAACTGTCAAAACATGGTGCAAAAGGGGGATTTATCCCCCCATACGCCCCACCGGCTCTACGCCTATGCACCTTAGTCTGTTTTAGCCCAAAATTATTGAGAAACGAATGGTCCTTTGTATTGACATTTGGGCCCCCGGGAACACTTGATCTTGGATATAGGCCCTACAGGGCCATTTGCGCGGGCAAAATTTTACCGTATTTTGGCCCAAAACATGGTGTTTAGGTCTAAAACGGAAGATGCATATGGCAATTGGGGGGGGATGGGCCTGGGCCCATCTGGGTCCTGTAGCCCATAATATTTGACATTATGGGGCTCATGTACCCATAAAAGGTACTGTCCAAGTACTGGGTGTACCAACTCAGAACCATGAACTGTTATATTTGCTTTAAATTACTTTTTTTTAAAACATTTAGGCCCTGGGGCAGAGGTCCACAAATGTGATGCGATCAAGCAAAATCAGTCGGAACTCGGAAATATTGATTTTGAGATATAGCCAAACAAAGGCAGTATTTCCCTTTGTTTCCTTTTGTTTTGGAAATTCTTCAATTGCTCATATCTTTGGAACTGGTTGTTCAATTTCAATGGAGTTTTCTGCAAAATGCAGCTTTTCAAATGCTAATCACTATCCTATAAGAAACTGAAAATTTAATATTTCCGAGTTCCGACTGATTTTGCTTGATCGCATCACAAATGTTAAACTTAAAACAAAGGGCCAAGTGGGCCAATAATAGTTTACCTTTGGAGCTCATGTACCCATGAATAGTTATTGAGAAACGAATGGTCCTTTGTATTGACATTTGGGCCCCCGGGAACTCTTGATCTTGGATATCTGCTGGGCCAAAATTGGCAAAATTAATATCTAAGAGGAAAGACCTTTAAGCCTATATCACGGTCCACATACGGGGTCATTTGTAGCTTTAGAGTCAGCTAGCTTTGATGATACCCTTATATCTAACATTGGGGGCCCTGGGCCCATACTAGATGACCTACTTGTATTTTGAGAATGTATGCTCTAGGTACCAATTCGTAGTCCTGATTCTATAGAAATTGTATTCCCAAATTTTGAATTTGGCCCCTGGGGCCCTTGACCTTTGACCTATTGCTGGGTCCAAAACGGACAAAATGAAACTTTTCAAGAATCATAAATAGTTCAAGTTTATTTTAAGTTCAAGTTTATTTCATCATCATCATCAGTCGGCTGCGGAGCAGGCGACTACAAGCTTTCTCCAACTAATGCGATCTTGGGCAAGCGAAACAGTTTTGTTTGGCTGCAGCATCCCTTCAGTATCTCCCAGGAGGTGCTGGACATACTGTAAGTACAGTGTGCGCGGCCGTCCCGGTTTCCTCTTCCCATGTGGTGGAATATAAAGCGCATATTCTTTCACAGGCTCGCCATCTTCAAGACGCAGTATATGGCTGAGAAATTTGAGTTGATGAATCTTGACTCTGGCAACCAGTGGAGTGGTGTTGGTCAGGTTGTAGATGGTTTCGTTTGGAATCCGATCCACACGCTTGATGTTTAACATGACTCTGTAGCAAGATGTTGCAAATGCATTGATCTTGTTTTCCATGTCCTTGGTAATTACCCATGACTCGCACCCGTACAGAAAGACAGTAACACGTTGTCTGAAACAGCTTGATTTTTGTTTCGATTGGCAGGGACGGGCTTCTCCAAAGGCGTTCCAGTTTCCAGAAAGCTGCCCAGGCTGCTTTTCTTCTTTTAGGTCTCCAACACTAGAGCCCATCTTGGAACCCAAATACCTGAAGTCTGTGACATGGTTGATGGTACTACCATAGACTTGCTGGTTGGGCGTTACAGTTTGCAGTCATATATTCTGTCTTAGGTACGCTGATTACAAGGCCTAGATCTGCTGCTGCAGTTGCAGTCCTAGTAAGCTGTGACTGGGCCCGGTCTATGGAAGATTCCAGCAGGGCAATATCGTCAGCAAAATCCAGGTCATTCAGCATCTTGGCAGGATACCTGCTTGACCGACGTGGATAGGTAACAATTCCAGCGTCAATTCCAGAAGTTGATTTCATCAGAAGGTGGTCTACCAGGATAATAAACAGGAATTGTGCCAACACATCACCCTGAAGCACTCCAGTTGTTACTTGGAAAGGCTCCGAGATACTGCCATCTACCATAACGGCACTATTGGAGTCTTTGTAGAGCACCTGGATGGCATTGACGACAACCTTTGGTATTCCATAATGCCGCAGCACTGAAAACATGACGGACCTGTTGATGGAGTCGAAGGCTTTTTTGAAGTCCACAAAAGTGACTGTTAAGGGAAGTTGGTACTCCTTGAAGCCTTCCATGATCCTCCTCAAAATGTGTATTTGCTGAGCACAGCTGCGACCTGATCTAAAGCCAGCCTGGTTGCTTCTCAGTAAAGGATCAATGTGGGGTCGGATCCTGTTCAGAAGGATCTTGTTGTACACTTTTGCGGCAATGGACATAAGCGAAATACCACGGTAGTTTGTCATGAGAGAGAGGTCACCTTTCTTTGGTAGAGGAATGATTACATTCGTAACCCAATGACGTGGTGGTGTCAGCGTTGAGAATACTTCCATACAGAATTCGAGAATCATATCAATCATGCTATCCCCTCCTCCCTGAAGTGCTTCTGCAGTTATAGCACAGTCCAATCCTGCTGCCTTGTTGGTCTTCATGTCTGCTATTGCTTTGACTACTTCTTCACGAGTTGGGGGCTCAGTGATAATAGGAAGATCTTCAACAGCTGGTGCAGGAAGTTCTGAAGCTGCTGTGCCACTGTCGTTGTTAAGGAGTGAGCTAAAATATTCCTTCCATTCCTCAAGCAGTTCATGGTCACTGGTTGGAGCTGATCCATCTCTCTTTTGACTTTCACCCCTTTTCTTGAGTTCTTCCCAGAAAGCGAGTGTATAATTTTCCAGGTGGTGGTATAATTCCCCATCTCGTCGGCCAGCTTCAGGTCTTCCATCTGCTTATTGAGGGTAGCAAGCTCATCAGATTTATAGGAGTTGTTAAGGCTGGTGTTCAAGTTCCTCCATCTTTCTCTAGATTGACGAGACTTTGAAATGGAGTACCGCTTTTGGCCTCATCCCTTTCAAGTTTAAGTCTGATGGTTGCATCTGATACCCAACTTGGTAGTCCGCATGACTCTTGCTTTCCAATAACTTTCTCGGCAACTTCATGGACCGCTGTTTCGAAGGTCTCATACCTGTCAGAGATGGGTGTGGTGTCATCCATGCTCAAGACCTGGAATCTGTTTGATAGCTCCAGCTGAAATTCCTCCTTTGTATCAGGATCTTGCAACTTCTTCCAGTTGAATTTTGGTCTCTTGCAAGGTTTTCCTTTGCTTGTTCGCAGACTGGCAGCTAGACGGATGCTCACAATACGATGATCGGAGTCCACTTCTACTGAGTTGTATGCTCGACAGTTGCGGAGAGAATTTACCCACTTGCTGTTTATTAGTATGTGATCTAGCTGTGCATGGGTTGATCCAGCTGGGTGGGTCCAAGTCCAGAGACGGTTCCTGGGTTGCGGGAATCTCCTCTGGGCCGGTCTGAGATTGTACTCCTGGCAGGTGTTGACCAGACGCTCAACATTGTCATTTGTTGAATCATGGTAGCAATGTGGACCAATGACCCAAGGATGGGAAAGATGACTGTCTGTTCCTATTCTGGCATTAAAATCGCCGAGGATGAGATGGATGTTGTGTCTTTTCATACCATCCAGGTGGTCAGATAGAGATGAATAGAATTCCTCCTTGTCAGAAGATGTTGCGCACTCATTGGGTGCATATACAACAGTGATGCTGAGCTGAGGGTTGCCATGGAATGTTACAAATAGTATCCTCTCGGAAACAGCTTCAACACTCTTAAGACATCTGTGAATGTGCTTGGACATGACCAGACCAACTCCTCCGTGCCTTTGTTTGGTAGCAGAACTGAATGATAAAACCCAGTTCCTATCATCTGACCAAAGTTCATCGGTTGGGCTTGCTTGGTGTAATGAGACGATGTTCTTGAATTCCGGCAATGTCAATTCCTGCATCAGCACAGCCCATGAATAGCTGATGCATTTTCCCTTGTTGATTTACAGTACGGACATTAGAAAGTAGATATTACAAGAGGTTTGAAGGTAGACAGGCGACAATAATCAGGGCCAACAGTTCGTGATGGTGTGCCGAGTTCCCGCTGGTCCGTCATGAAGTCAACAGTAGACTGCCGCTCATCTACCCTCGGTATTTTCGAAGATTTGCTTGTAGTTTTCGTAATCATGAATTTTGCTGGGAATTATTTTGGTCCAGTCCCAGCAGCTTTACGGGTGATCATCCCTGTTTCAGCTTATTTCTGGACACACAGCAGCCGAGATCTACCAATATGTAGTAGTTCGCCCCTGATCTAGAACATGTTGGCCAGTGTTGGAAGGTTGACCAATGATGACATGTTCAACACCAGCCTAATGACCGTTGAGAAGTAAATCTTCCTCTTCCGCTCTTTGGCCCATGATGAAGATTTAGAGCCATTGGGATAGGCTACTCCAATATGGGCAAATTTGAGACTCTGAGCTGCCCAGTAATCAGAGTCCCCCTCTTGGCCTCGTTGATGTAGTCCAAAGGAGAGCGAAGCAATACGTTTGGCATCAACTTGGATGCAGGAGCTGCCGGAAGGTGTTGAAGTTCATTCACCAGACCGCCTTAGGGGCTCCACTCCGGATTTGTGTAAGGTTTACTCCCTAGCCTTTGCCTCTCCCGAGGCGCTCACAAGGCAGTGAGGTTCATCCACATTTCTACACAAAACTCTATGATTGGGACAGGAAGAAAGAAAAGATGAAGAGGAAGAGGTAAGAATAGACACAACACAAGCTGGCACCACACTAGCTTTTACCCGACAAAAGGAAATGGACGATGATGTATGTGGACAACCTTTTAGTCCACAGTCCGGATTTAATTGACGGCATCGCCCATTTCCTGATGCCCGTGTGGGGTTACGCTGTCACCTTCACACTGGGGATCTGTGTCCTGTACCGCCAGTGTGAAATGATTTATGTACCCATCAGTACTGGAATTCAGCGCCTTTACCCTAGTATGTGGAATAAGAAGTCCCATCCTCTACGAAACTTAGGACGGAAGCTCCAATCCAAAAACAACACCAGACAATAAAACAAGCTACCAAGCCAACTAATTTGGCTCACCTTTCCTAACCAGCTGTGTTGCGAAAGGAAGTTTCAAGGTAGAGAAGGTAGACAGATAGAAGGATGAAAAGTAGAAAAGGATGAAATATAGAGTAGTGTAGGTAGGAGCATCCAAAAGGGACAAAATATAGTACCCATTTGGAGAAAAACCAGCATAGATGGAAAGAATTGGCAAAAGTGCCAAAATGCTGGTAAAAGGTAATTTTCAGCTCCTCGACACTGGGATAAGGTGTCTTCCTTTTCTTTTATTTCACCATCATATCATTATTATATACAGTAACAAAAGGTCGAGAAAAACGATGGTAGGACAATCACAAGAGCAAAGCTCGAAAGACGTGATTGCCCTCAGTGACAAAAACAAAAAGACGCCTACAGACAACAGACAAGGACGGGGTAAAACACGGCAGACTGACAGGACTAGTGCAGACAGACAAAGACGTTGGCAATGGCAATGACATATAAAAAGGCAATTGAGAAATGTATAAGTGTCTTAACTATACAATTTAATGATAAATGGCATTTGTGAATACAATAAATTTATGAGTATAAAGAAATCAAGTAATCTTTATAACTGCGTTTAAAAGAATTAGGAGACAAGGCAATTTTGATATCATCGGGGATGGCATTCCAGAGCAATGGACCTTGCCTTCTAATGGTATTTCTAGCCAAATCATATTTGAATATTGCAGGACGAAACAAACTCGATGAACGAGTGGAATAATTGTGGATGGCCATATTTTTAACAAAATAATCACTGGCATGTTGTTAATACTGAAATTATACATAAATAAAGCTTTGATAAGTTTATGAATATCAAAAATATTCAAGGTATTTAGCTGAGAAAATAAAGGTGATGTGTGGGCCAGCCACGTAGAGTTGGTACATAACCTGATAATTCTCTTTTGTTTAAGAAAAATAGAGTTCAAATTACAATTGTTAGGATCTGCCCAAGTTATATTACAGTAGTTTAAATGAGGTAGAACTAATGTATTGTACAAGGTAAATAACGTATTACCCGAAAGAATATGCTTGAGCCGAAATAGGATTCCACTATACCTTGAAACAATATTGGTAACATAAGAATTATGATCATACCATGTCAGAGATTCATCAAGAATAACACCCAAAAATTTAGTACGAGTTACTTTAAGGGAAGGGGTATGAACGTTTGGACAGTATTTATTGTGGGACATTAGAGCACATCAGACATATCGAATTGCATTCTGAATACGAAGAATGTCCTTCTGATATCAAATAATTTTGATTTTTTGAAATTCGCAATGTAATACACATTTTATGGCAAATCATTAAAATTGATATTTTTGATATTTAACAGTACTTGAAATAAACTTTATAAATCTGATGATTTATACTTAAAGTGTATGTAGGTGGGATGAAAAGCCGACGATCAGTTGAAAATTTTGACCTTTCGTATTGAAGATATGGATTTTTTTCCAAAACACCAAAAAAAATAGGTCTTTTGGGGGAAAATCCATATCTTCAATATAAAAGGTCAAAATTTTCAATTGATCGTCGGCTTTTTCCTCCCAGCTACATACACTTTAAGAATATATCATTACATTTATAAAATTTATTTCGAGGACTGTTATATATCAAAAATTTGAAAAATATCAAATTTTAATAATTTGTCATAAAATTTGTATTATATCGTGAATTTCAAAAAATGAAAATTATTTGATATCAGAAAGACATGCTTCGTATTCAGAATGCAATTCGATACGTCTGAGGTGCTCTCATGTCCCACAAAAAATACTGTCGAAACGCCATAAACGCTCATTCTAGATCCCTTAATAAGTTCATTGCCATCAATAAATATATGTGTATTGTGATATGTGCGATTGCTATGACGGTTTTTAAACATAATATAATTCGTTTTTTGAACATTAAGGGACAACTTGTTAGCTTTGAACCAGACAGAAATATTAATTAATTCATTATTAACAGAACAGATAAGTTCATCAAGGTTCGGATTGGACATAATAGCATTTGTATCATCTGCATAAATAAAAAAAGACAAATCTTTCGAAGAATATACAATATCATTGAGGAAAATAATAAAAAGAAGGCGACCCAATACAGAACCTTGGGGAACACCGCAATGAACAGTACTTAAATGAGATTTACAATTATTGAACACAACATATTGTTTTCTGTTTGTAAGGTAACTCATGAACCACTCCAAGGCCTTTCCACGTACTCCATAATGGCGAAGTTTCTCAATGAGAATATCATGATTAATCGTATCGAAAGCCTTGGAGAGGTCCAGGAATATACCCAATGTATGGTGACCTTTATCAAGGTTAGAAACTATCATATTGTATGCCTCTAAGACAGCCATGTAGGATGAATAATTTGTTCTAAAACCAAATTGACTTTGATGAAGTAATGAATGATATGTTAGAAAATTATAAAGTCTCTTATGAATAATACGCTCAAATATCTTTGAAAACACAGGCAGGATTGAAATTGGGCGATAATTGTTACATAAATTGGAGTCGCCCGCTTTAAAAATAGGAACCACTTTAGCGAGCTTAAGCTCATCTGGAAAAATTCCAGTAGAAATGGACAAATTAAATATGTGAACCAACGGAGAAGCAATCAGGTGTTTAACAGATTTAACAATATCAGGTCTAATTTCATCATAGCCAGGACTAGCACCAGATCTAAGAGAAGCACAGATTTTGATAACTTCATTTGTATCCGTAGGTGTGAGAAATAGTGAATTCTGTGGAGAAGGAATTTTATTCAAAAATTGATCAAAAGGAACATGTGTAGAAGGAATATTTTTCGCCAGCGCATAGGGCGCTGGTACCTAATTCTGAGATGGGGTTTGTGTACACTAAAGATTAGCTAAGATTATAGCCTTCTTCTATTGGTATGAATTATTTTTTTTACTTCTCGTGGTGGAAATGTTTTTGAAGTCTGCTAATTCGATTTGCAAGGAAAAGAATGTATGTTTTGCCGTTTCAACGAACGAAAACGATTGAGTATTGCCAAAGTTATGTTTGAATTAATTATGACTTAAAAAGTTATCATAGGTTAGGCCTACACATATAAACATAAACTTGTTCAGCATATCAAAAAATGACATGGTCAAAGCGGGGAATGATCACGAGGTCATATCAGTGGACTACTGATAGCATGATGTTTGGTTGCCTGTGAGTGCATAATTGATATGTTGATAACAGATCTAATAATGTTGTGGAATCAAAATCTTCATTATATGGACCACATTGAAGTCAAAGTAATTATCTATCCTATCCTGTATCGTTTTATGGATAAAATTGACTCAAAATGTTATTGATGATAGTATTGCTATCTTTAACATCAGTTTTGTCTTTTCAACGGGAAAAATCCGATTGAAAATAAAGTTTTTAGGGGCTAGCTATAATATTGAACAATATATCCCATATTTTGACATGCACTTATAGAAAATAAATAAATTATTGTCTTACTTTATAAATGATAAATACTGTAAAATGACACATAACTAAAGTGAGGCCAATTTCTATCTTTTTTTTTTTTTTTTTAAAATTACATTCAACAAAATGATTGAAGACTGAGAAAACACACAATGCAGACTACAGAATGGAGTAGGTAAGATGCCATGTCCATAGCTTTGCAGGAGTTTCGGACTAACAATCAACACATTCAAAAATACAGTTTAAAAGTGAAGATTGTAGTGAATGATCAGTCCTTTATCATGTGCTTGCCACTATCTACTTTATAGTAAACTATACATTGCGAAATAATATAAAATTATTTTAAAATAAAATGTGCATGTAAGTTGAGTTAACATAGCGAATTAACTAACAACTGCAGTGTATTTCTTGATTTTTATAATAAGCATGGGTAAAAAGCAGTAAAGACAAAAATACAGAACAATTTGGAGTAATGAATTAAAGAGTTGACAGGAGTTATAGGAGTTAATGTGTTTTGCTGTTTCAGTGTGCATGTTCTCACCATTGATGGTTTGGTGAACTGTCATGTAACATGGATGTAAGCGTGATCCTAAAAATGCCTTTCACGGTGACCCAAACTATTTACAAGACCTCTTCTGCATTGACGCTGGCCTTCCCTTTTAAAGGGAATTTTTATAGCTAACTTAGGACCAATGTTGGTGAAGAAATCATTAAAACCATTGGCAATCATGCTAGGATCAGTTGTTGGAATGTTATTTATATTAAAACAATCTGGAAAAGGTTGCTTACGCTTCCTTCCTAAAAGATCATTTAAAATTTTCCAGGTTTGTTTGAGATTGTGCTTGTGTTCACTGAGTAGATTACAATAATACATTTTCTTAGAATTACGAATTAGACTGGTAAGAGTATTTCTATAATTTACTAGTAAACGCTTATTAGCATCTGTTGGAGAAGATTTGAATTTACGATACAGCTTGTCCTTACGTCTGATGGATGTTATTAGCAGTTGTGATCCATGGTTTATGAGGAATACGATTGTAACTTTGCTTCACTTGTTTATCCCTAATGGGAAAACAACGATTATAGACAGACAGACAGTTTATCAATAAATTCTGTTTATATTATCTATTTTTCCTTTTATATGATTTATGTTTTCCCTGGTGGTTTTGCCGGGGCTCTCTATGGCTTTCATGTTTTGTGGCCTTACTGTTTTAATTTTTCATACCCCTTTTGTTTAGTGTAATTTTTGTGTATTTTCGTGTTGACGTTGGTTTGTATGGCAAATTGTAATAAATGTTTCAAGAATATTGTTCATGAAAATGTTAAGATAACTTTTAAATACATGTACTGTAATTGTTTCTATCATAAAAGATGTGTTTATGGTAATACTCGTGTTAATAACTGGATGTGTTTTAGTTGTACCGGTAATTTATTTCCATTCAATCACATTCTTGATGATAATGAATTTAAATGTAATCTTTTTTATTTTAATAACTCCATTGAATATAATAAGCTGCTAAGTTTGAAACTGAATCCTTTCTTATATAATGATATCGTTGATAATGCTATGCCAAAGAATCTGTATAGATCCCCTTCGGACACGAAGGAAGATGGCTCGATCAAAAAAATATTTTTTATGCTTATTATAACTATTTTGGATAGTAATTTGTGAAAAACTAAAAAAAAATAATTACCACATCAATTATGCAAATTAGGGCATGTGTACAATTGTACACATTGTGACTAAGTGACGACGTTTACAATGATTTTTTGGATACAATTGTACACATTATGACTAAGTAATGGCAGTAAAACTTGGTAACATATGTGAAGCAACAAACTTGAACCCTTTGTTTCTTTTTTCTGTTGCCTTCATACGTCCGTATCTGTAGGCTCTTAACTCTCATTAATTTGGTATAAAATGCTAGTAAACAGTTCTTGTCTTTGGAGAGACCGAAAAAGACATCACACTTAATAAACTTGATTTCTGAGACTAATTTTGTTACTCCACTCTACACGATCCATTTTCGGGCCCATCAACGACCAGTTACTCTTAACTATCTCTGTAATAATAGGCCTACATAGTGGTTTTTCCAAAAAATGCATCCAGAGCAAATTATAAACTGAATGGAAGTATTGACAAAAGAGTTAAAAATAACTTATAATGATGTACAAAGTATACTAAATAACTCCTATATATTGATAAGATTAGTCACACTGTGTACAACTGAACACAATAAATTAGTCTTATATTTACAAGGTGAGACACGCTGTGTACAATTGTACACACCATTTAAAAAAAAAATTCTACACCACATATGTTTGAAGCATTTGATCAAAAATAGTGTTCCATGTTTTCTACAGGTCTTACACTAACCCCCTGACTAGAATTTAGCTTGTCCACAATGATATTTCATATAAAACTAGAGCGGTTCTCGGCTTTCGCGGTTCTCGGCATTCGCGGTTCTCGGTAGTGTGGGTTGGTCCGTATGTGACGTTTCTGTTCAGAACCTTGTGTGACCCTTCCCCCCCAGAAAAAAATCATCCGCCACCACTGGTTATAACAAGGGCCTTGTAAATGCAACTGGTGAGACAGAGCCTCGAATGACGTTTGTGTTTTCAGTCTGATTTCAGTTCCCTAACAGGTACAAAGTTTACGCATTATCATTAGGCCTACCAAGTATTGTATGTCCTATAATCTCGTATGTATGACATGGATCTTTACCATGATTGTGCAAGCCAAAAAAATATCATTTCAATACCCCAAACATGCGTTAAAAAAGACCATGTTTTACACATGCAACCTCAAGTTTAGACATATAATTTAATTTTCCCTAAACCCTCATGCACGGGAAAATCATGCCGCCACCATTGGTTATGACAAGGGCCTTTTAGGGTGCACACCAGTAAATAACCCCACTGACTTTCTGTACAGACAGGGGCCGGGAAAACAACTCAGTTCTTCAAAACTTCCCTTTCTGCAAGCAGAAGGTCAGATGACGACATCCATTGTAAAAATTAATATATGGATTTCAGGATTTTTTTCCAGAAATATTGTAAAAAGTTCAACCTATAACCCATACAGCTAACGCCACCTCACAAACAGCTTGGTGTTTCTGAAATGTAACACATTTTGAAAGTCGTCTTAAAAAGTCGGATCCTGCTAAATTTACACAGACAATCTAATTTACAGGCCTAAATGATGATTAAATATGAATCAGGGCCTAATAGTTGCCTTTTAAGCCTTTTCTAATGTATTACATTAAGTCATATTGCACATTTCCTCGTTTCAAATACTGTTTTTCCCCTTCCAGGGTGTAGCTAGACTTCTCCGTACTCCACTTGCCAATTGTGCTTCTGGGTATTGCATTTAAGCTTAAAACTCTGATTATTATTTGTGCACAATTGATAGATTTTCACATCTAATCTTTTCAGTCACCGTACGCCCTCTGTTTGTTAGCTTCCCAAGTGGACTACTGACTTTGGATTGCGGATAACTTTTTAACACGGGATTCTATGGAGAGTTAGGCCAATTTCTGGCCTAACTAAAATTGGTCATGATGTAATGCATCTTTAAATGAATCTGGCTTGTGATTGGTCCCCAGATATCGTTATTGATTGAACAAATTCATCAGGATCGGTAGAGTAAACTAGTAAACCAGAGTTCGTAGTATCTGATCCAAGAAAATGCACTTACTGTGTACGTTTCAACAACCACTGTTGTCTTTGTCAACACTTGATGAGGAGTGACTGCAATCTACTGACAACCAACGCTAGAGGGATATGTAAAATCAGGCGGTTTTTGGCGATTTTAGCCATTAAGCCCCCCCCCACCGCATAAATCTGAAAGCCCCTCTGAGCCCCCCTCCTGGAGACGCTATTGCAAAATCAATGGAGAGAAACTATACTACCTTGTTTCTTAATAAAATGTAACGGGGTACATCAGGCAACTGTGAGAGCCAAAAAGGCCTCAAATTGAGCAAAGAAAGACATTAATTTTCACGTGCATTTCAACCAAGACGCTTCATTAGTGGTGTTCGCCCTTAATGTCATATTATCATGACCGTTTTATTTTGTTTTATGTTAAGGGCTGGGGTATGAACGTTTGGACAGTATTTATTGTGGGACATTAGAGCATATCAGACATATCGAATTGCATTCTGAATACTAAGAATGTCCTGATATCAAATAATTTTGATTTTTTGAAATTCGCAATGTAATACACATTTTATGACAAATCATTAAAAATTGATATTTTGATATATAACAGTCCTCGAAGTAAATTTTATAAATTTAATGATACATTCTTTAAGTATATGTAGCTGGGAGGAAAGGCCGACGATCTATTGAAAATTTTGACCTTTCGTATTGAAGATATGGATTTCCCCCAAAAAAAAAATAGGTCTTTTGGGAAATAAAATCCATATCTTCAATATGAAAGGTCAAAATTTTCAATTGATCGGCGGCTTTTCCTCCCAGCTACATACACTTTAAGAATATGTCATTAGATTTATAAAATTTACTTCGAGGACTGTTTACACAGTTATATATCAAAAATGTTGAAAAATATCAAATTTTAATAATTTGTCATAAAATTTGCATTATATCGTGAATTTAAAAAAAAGAAAGAAAATTATTTGATATGAGAAAGACATTCTTCGTATTCAGAATGCAATTCGATATGTCTGATGTGCTCTCATTTCCCACAAAAAATACTGTCAAAACGCTCATTCCAGATCCCTTAAGTATATGTCATATTACATGTTTCACATTTGTACGATTTTAAATAATTCTTTATCATGTTTATAGGACATGCTCTGTTATATTTTTATATCCTCTTTTCATTCTTGAAAAGATAGATCATGCTTTTATTTCACCCATTGGGTATTTCTTTATTAATTTGTGTTTATATGGCGATTTCAAGTGGGATAATAACTCCTGGATGACGTAAGCATAATGTTGATAGATTTAAATATCATTATAAATAGGCACTTAATAATAATGATATTGAAATAAATTGATAAATAGATAAATTAATAGATAAATAAATAAAAGATATATAAGCCTAGATAAATAATAAATAAATGATAAACTAGGAGTAAATTGCAAACGTTAAATATCTTAGAGCAAATGAGCATTTAATAAGTTTTTGCGACAAATATTTTGCCCCTTCTTGTACGTTTTATCATTATTTTATCTTTTACTAATTTGTTTTGGGACATGCTCGCTTATTTATTTTTTATGTGTTCCTCTTATCATTTGTGAAGTATTTCTTTATTTTTGTTTTAGTACAAGTGATCACTGAGTATGTTTAACTGTGGAAATATCGGTAGATAAGGTGTTTTTATTTCACCCTTGAGTATTATTTATAAGTGTATCAACATACATTTCACATGTCATGATTTTTCATTGTTTTATTTTAAAGCAATTCTTTATTGGGGTGCATGCTCTCATATATTAGGTGGTTTTTTTCATGTTCCTCTTGTCATTCTTGATAGATGGCTGTTTATTTATGTCGCGTGTTAAGTATTTTTTTTAATTTTTGGTCGAAGTGTATAATTATCATCAGACACATGTCACATTTTTATGTATGATTTTGCATTATTTAATTTCAAATTATATATTTTTTAAACGTACTAACGTAGTTCTTTATTTTTAAGTAGGCCTCCTGCACATTATGATTTTGCCTTGCTTTATTTAACTCTTTACTGGGGTGCATGCTCTCTGCTGGCTTTGTTCATGTTCCTCTTATCATTATTGACAAGATAGCACCTGCTGTACGCTGTTTATTTATTTCGCCCTAAATTATTTCTTTACTTGTGTTTTTAGATTTTGAAGTTTATATCATGATAGCACACGCTATGTTTTTATACCAACCGCGTTTTCTTTTTGAAAACAGTTCTTGTTTCAAATCCTGGTCCGCAATGTCAACATTCATATTTTCATAAAATATGGCTATTTATTTATGTCGCGTGTTAAGTAGTTCTTTATTTTTTGCTCGAAGTGTATAAATATCATCAGACACCTGTCACATTTTTATGTATGATTGTTCATTATCTAATCTTAAAATATATAATTCTTTAAACTTATTTCTTTTTTTCTGTTTCAGTGAATATCATCCGAATAGTAGGCCTCTACACATTATGATTTTCCTTGTTTTATTTAAACTCTTTATTGAGGTACATGCTCCTCTTATCGTTATTGACAAGTCATCACATGCTGTACGCTGTTTATTTATTTCGCCCTCATTTTCTTTACTTTTGTTTTTAGATCTTTAGTTCTTTATTTTTGTTTCTGTGAATATCATCCGAAAAGTAGGCCTTCTGCACATTATGATTTTTCCTTGCTTTATTTAACTCTTTACTGGGGTGCATGCTCTCTGCTGGTATTTTTCATGTTCCTCTTATCATTATTGACAAGATAGCACCTGCTGTACGCTGTTTATTTATTTCGCCCTAAATTATTTCTTTACTTTTGTTTTTAGATTTTGAAGTTGATATCATGATATCACACGCTATGTTTTATACCAACCGCATTGTCTGGTTAAAGACAGTTCTTGTTTTAAATCCTGAATACAATGTCAACATTCAGTTCGTTCACCTCACAATGCGGTGCGATGTTATATAACTGTATATATTGCAGGGTTGCCAAACCCGCGATGTAATAGGCCTAGGTCAATAGGATGAGTTTTGAAGATTTTCCTCGCGACAATTCCCTGTCCTATAGACACCAATTGATGGTTAAGAAAAATATTGCATGACTTTTCAACATTGGCTTACGCGACTTCTGGTAGTTTTTTATCTCATAGAAACCAACGGTTGATAAAAAAAATATTGGGCGACTTTTCAATGATTTGACCCGCGGTTTGCCCTCATTTGTTTGACAACCGTGGTCTGTGTTAAGTGAATATATTTCGGTAAGAAAATAATTATCATAGACCATGTAGACAGAACGGACAATAGTCATAGGCGCTCTCCTCCATTTTGAGAAATATACTTTTACACACACACTACATTTATAATTAAAATGATCAGCTAAAGTTTTACCTTTTAGTGGGTTAAGGGCTGGGGTATGAACGTTTGGACAGTATTTATTTTGGGACATTAGAGCACATCAGACATATCGAATTGCATTCTGAATACGAAGAATGTCATTCTGATATCAAATAATTTAGATTTTTTGAAATTCGCAATTTAATACACATTTTATGGCAAATCATTAAAAATTGATATTTTTGATATTTAACAGTACTTGAAGTAAACTTTATATATCTGATGATTTATACTTAAAATGTATGTAGGTGGGATGAAAAGCCGACGATCAATTGAAAATTTTGACCTTTCGTATTGAAGATATGGATTTTTCCCCAAAACACCAAAAAAAATTAGGTCTTTTTGGGAAAAAATCCATATCTTCAATATGAAAGGTCAAAATTTTCAATTGACTGTCGGCTTTTCCTCCTGCTACATACACTTTAAGAATATGTCATTAGATTTATATAATTTACTTCGAGGACTGTTATATATCAAAAATTTGAAAAATATCAAATTTTATAATTTGTCATAAAATTTGTATTATATTGTGATTTTCAAAAATGAAAATTATTTGATATCAGAAAGACATGCTTCGTATTCAGAATGCAATTCGATAGGTCTGAGGTGCTCTCATGTCCCACAAAAAATACTGTCGAAACGCAATAAACGCTCATTTTGGATCCCTTAAGCCAAACCTAAGTGGATGAAATATAAATCAACACTTCTGGCACTGATTGGTTTCCGTAGTTGTTATATGGAATACGAGCTGTCTGTAGCTACAAAATTGTCTGCAAATCGGCTTTTGCCGGGCCTCTCTTTTCGGCGTTTTTCTCATTAAATTAGGGTCCCGTTCAAATAAAAAATAAACTGGTGTCTAGATGTAATCACAGTTAACACACCAGGAAAATTATAGAATATACAACAACCTAGTTACACCTGTAGACTGCGAACAAACATGCACCTGGCCAGACCTGGCCGTAAAACAAAGTGTTCTCCCTACGGATACCCTTAAGGGTCACACAATTAAAAAGGGAAAGTACATGTCTTGTGGCAACGTGCGGTAGTGGGTGATGCCCTCTTAGATTATGAAAAGTGACATTCAGTTAGACGAGGGCAATCTGCACTGGAGGATAGCATATGAATGCACAATTGTGCACATGGTGTTTATTTGCAGTAATAAGCTTCCCCTGGTATACAGGGAGCAATAGAAGTCCATGTGTACAATTGTACACAGTATGTACGAAGGGGTTAAACCCAACTGTGTTAACTCTTGTAACTATTACTTTGATAATTCACTGGGTATTGATGTTTCGTTTAGTGACATTTTTTCAATTTTACATTTAAATTCTCGTAGTTTTAACAAAAACCGTGACTACATAGAAATTTTCTTATCCAATTTGAAACACACTTTTCTGTAATTGCAATGTCAGAAACCTGGTTTAAGGAGGATCAATCTAATTTAATCGATATTCCCAATTATAATTTAATTAGTGTACCACGGAAAAACAGGAAAAGTGGTGGTGCTTCTTTGTATATTCACAATTCGCTTTCTTTTAAATTAAGAAAGGATCTTGATTTAAATCGATTCCAATTTGTTAATTCAGGTGATTTGTAAAAGAATGCATATTACGTTGAGTAAATGAACGACCATGAGTGGATCCAACAAAATTATATTTCAATGAAATAGAATCAGTAAATTGAAAAATAGGATAATGATCCGTGATGTCAGACACACATATACCAGACTTTCCAGATTTTCTTATCAAAGACATTAGTGAAGATATTATCAAGAATTGTGGCAGAATATGACGTAATCCTGGTGGGGCGATCTATAAGCGGAAACATATTATGATCAAAGAAACTTGTGAGGAAATTCTGAATTCTTGAATCAGTCTCGTGCTGTAAAAGGTCTAAGTTAAAATCACCCGAAATATAACAATGTTTGTTTTCATTTACAATAACATCAAGACAACGGCTTAAATCAGAGTTAAATAAATCAACATCAGTTCTATGAGCACGATAAACATTACCAATAATGATATTCTTACATTTTGAATTCAAAATTTCAATGAAGATAGACTCGGAGTGATCAATGATAATTCACTGGGTATTGATGTTTCGTTTAGTGACATTTTTTCAATTTTACATTTAAATTCTCGTAGTTTTAACAAAACCGTGACTACATAGAAATTTTCTTATCCAATTTGAAACACACTTTTCTGTAATTGCAATGTCAGAAACCTGGTTTAAGGAGGATCAATCTAATTTAATCGATATTCCCAATTATAATTTAATTAGTGTACCACGGAAAAACAGGAAAAGTGGTGGTGCTTCTTTGTATATTCACAATTCGCTTTCTTTTAAATTAAGAAAGGATCTTGATTTAAATCGATTCCAATTTGTTAATTCAGGTGATTTGTAAAAGAATGCATATTACGTTGAGTAAATGAACGACCATGAGTGGATCCAACAAAATTATATTTCAATGAAATAGAATCAGTAAATTGAAAAATAGGATAATGATCCGTGATGTCAGACACACATATACCAGACTTTCCAGATTTTCTTATCAAAGACATTAGTGAAGATATTATCAAGAATTGTGGCAGAATGTGACGTAATCCTGGTGGGGCGATCTATAAGCGGAAACATATTATGATCAAAGAAACTTGTGAGGAAATTCTGAATTCTTGAATCAGTCTCGTGCTGTAAAAGGTCTAAGTTAAAATCACCCGAAATATAACAATGTTTGTTTTCATTTACAATAACATCAAGACAACGGCTTAAATCAGAGTTAAATAAATCAACATCAGTTCTATGAGCACGATAAACATTACCAATAATGATATTCTTACATTTTGAATTCAAAATTTCAATGAAGATAGACTCGGAGTGATCAATGACATTAACAGGAGAGTCGTGCTGAACTAAATCAAGATCCTTTTTTAATTTAAAAGAAAGCGAATTGTGAATATACAAAGAAGCACCACCGCTTTTCCTGTTTTTCCGTGGTACACTAATTAAATTATAATTGGGAATATCGATTAAATTAGATTGATCCTCCTTCAACCAGGTTTCTGACATTGCAATTACAGAAAAAGTGTGTTTCAAATAGGATAAGAAAATTTCTATGTAGTCACGGTTTTTGTTAAAACTACGAGAATTTAAATGTAAAATTGAAAAACTGTCACTAAACGAAGCATCAATACCCAATGCAGTGAATTATCAAAGTAATAGTTACAAGAGTTAACACAGTTGGGTTTAAACAGATTCTTTGGCATAGCATTATCAACGATATCATTATATAAGAAAGGATTCAGTTTCAAACTTAGCAGCTTATTATATTCAATGGAGTTATTAAAATAAAAAAGATTAAATTTAAATTCATTATCATCAAGAATGTGATTGAATGGAAATAAATTACCGGTACAACTAAAACACATCCAGTTATTAACACGAGTATTACCATAAACACATCTTTTATGATAGAAACAATTACAGTATTTACAAGTTATCTTAACATTTTCATGAACAATATTCTTGAAACATTTATTACAATTTGCCATACAAAGCAACGTCAACACGAAAATACACAAAAATTACACTAAACAAAAGGGGTATGAAAAATTAAAACAGTAAGGCCACAAAACATGAAAGCCATAGAGAGCCCCGGAAAAACCACCAGGGAAAACATAAATCATATAAAAGGAAAAATAGATCCAGGGTGTATCAAAATGATTGATACCGACGACTTCTCATTTTTGCAGATTTGTTTAACTAAGTTTTGTACCAGTTTGGGGTTAATTACCTAGCTGGGGGGTTTACACCCCCCCAGCTAGGTATTGTAATCGGTCGGGTTCTTCCGCTGGCAACAAACCACTGTAATCTTCTCGTTTTCTTCCGCTGGCAACAAAGTTAGTACGAGGAACCCATACCGTCGTAGCTCTGCACAATAGGTAGATAGATAGGGCAGCACCAATACGAAAATGTCATACCGATAAATGATGTGTCTGTTTTGCCCGTTAGTTAGTACGAGGAACCCATACCATAGTAGCTCTGCACAATAGGTAGATAGATAGGGCAGCACCAATACGAAAATGTCATACCGATAAATGATGTGTCTGTTTCCTGTGAGTGAGGCTGAAGGTATGGATACACAGAGTTTGTTTATGTATTGAAACTGTGACAGAATATGAGAAGCAGTAAAGGCATATTTATATAGGGGCTTTGTAATAGGAATGTGATGTTTGATATGAACCAGGTGTGTTAAAGGCTCTACTTCACAGTAATTGTAGTGGAAATTTCTGGATTTAACATTGTGTTTACTATTTGAAGCCCGTGATTGGAAGTATTGCTTGCTTTGTATGTTTGGAAACAGTTGATTAAAGTGGCAGGTTTAAAATGTTCTTGTAGTGTTTTCTTGTCTCTTTCTTTGTAATGAAGGTGTTTTTGGGCTGATTAGTAATTGCAATGTTAGTACTAGTATAATTATATGAAACTATTGTTTTATACGTACATGTATATCTTAGAGTAGGCTATGTAGCTTATTTTGTTTGATTGAAAACATGTGACATTTAGTTTAATATTTGGTTCTCAGTTCCTGATTTGTGTGGTTTAAAAACATTAAGGGGTGGTGCAATAATTATGTGTACCCCGGGGTGAATTATAGGGGGGGCAAAGATTTTTTGGCAGGCCAAAGGGGGGGCAAACATTTTTGGCAGGTCGAAAGGGGGGGTCAAGCGATTTTTGGCAGGTCGAAAGGGGGGCAAGCAATTTTTGGCATAGATATTTTGGGCACCGTTTCTATATTACGCCCTAAAAAGGCGTAGGAAAACGTTACGAACACGTTCAAATATGCAAAATTTCCTGCTCGCTGCGCTCGCATTATATGTTAAGACAATTTAAGGTTTTAAATTCGGGTTCCCCAAAATCTTGCATGTGTAAGGGGGGGCAAAGATTTTTGGTACATCAAAAGGGGGGGAAAGGTTTTTGGCACATCGAAAGGGGGGCAAAGGTTTTTGGCACGGCCAAAGGGGGGGCAAGCGATTTTGGCAGACCATTTTGAGAATTCACCCCCAGGGTACACATAATTATTGCACCACCCCTAACAATATAGACTAGTGTTCGTGTATTTTACAATTTTATTAAACATGGTTATAACACAAAAATGGCTATGAAATGGACTAGGGTTAAACGGGGGGGCTTCCATGAAGGTGGGATATGAATTAATTTGTTTGGCCTATTTTGTTTGTTTGTTTAATATGAGGTTTGTGGAAATAGTATGAAAGCCTTTAAAACTGTAGTGATTGGAATAGCTACTTGGTAATTCGGTGCAGGAGAGCTAAGTCGGTGCAGGAGCACAGTGGTATCAGTTACATTTGATGTAGTATATACTATATATGTCTGTTTGAAAAGTGCAGGAGTACTTCCCTGGTGATACATTTAGGTAATTCGGTGCCGGAGCACTGTGGTATCACGTTACATTTGATATCTATATGTCACATATAATTAGGTAGGGGCTGCCGGCTGGTTTATAGTGTTTGTTAGTTGGAGTAATTGGTGCTTGATTTTTTGCAAACATGACCTGAATATGCGGGTTGTAAGAGCAATTTAAAATATCACTTTAATAATAGTTAGTGACATGTGCAGTGGTATTGACGTGTGCAAAGTAGTGGTGTTGCTATTTTCATTGTAGGGAACTTTAAGGTGTAGTTTCATTTTTTATAAGGTGAAATAAAATAAAAAACATGTTTATGTCCTGGCCCGGGTGTCCTGGTTTTTGAAAAAAAAGAGGAAGAGGTGACTTTTTATTTTTTATTTTTTACCTTAAAATTGGTGTGAATATACATAATTAGAGCTGTTTTAGCGTAGACAATAATGGCTGGAAAAAGGAGGAGGCCTCTTTTTTGTTTGTTGTTCTGAGAGGTATGGCCACTCTATTCTAAGTATCAGAAAAGCTTCCGAAAGTGTTTGTTGTATATAATAGGAAGGCTATAGAAAACATCTGTACTTTTTTAATATATACATATTGTTTGGAAAGTTATAACTGAATGAAAATAAAAATAAAATGAAATTGAAGAAATCTCAAGAAAGGAAGCGGAGGGACGTGTAACATTTTTATTTTTTATTTGGCCTAATGTATAGGAGGAGAACTTTACCTCCTTTTTATAAATGAAGTAGCCCTAGTATGAATCGAGGTGAAATTGGATAGCACCTGCATGGTGAACACCAGGTTGTGAAGATTTTCTTTTCAGAAGGTTATCGCCACGGCGTCACTACCAAGGACTTAGTAGACATCTGTGTGAGGACATATGAATTTGGATACTTGTATAGACTTTGACTTAGAATTTGTTGGAGTTTGTCATTTTGTTGTGGATTTCTTGTTTTATATATCAGTTTTAAGATTTTAAAGTGGATTGCGTTTGAAGGTAAGTAATACACTTGTATACATTGTACAATACATGGTATGTATTGTATAGCAGTCACCTGTCTCTCGTGATCACTGTCTTTTGTAATATTGGCATATGTGGCACAATATCCAAATGATATCGGACGAACTCTCTCCGATGAGCAGGGTTTAGAATTACTTAAAAATAAGTGAAGTTCCTTATTAAGGGATCTGGAATGAGCCGAAGGGTACGAGGAAATAATATCAATTTTCTGGAAGAATAGACACCCCTGTTTGAAATGCTTTGTCTTCTTCACAGTTGTTGTTCAAAACAGACTAGATGGAAAATATAATTCCTTTGGAAGTTAAACCCTCTGAAGAAGAATTTTTTTTTTAACTTGAACACTTAGAAAGTACAATCACTGATGCAGAATTTGAAAGGCAATATGAAGCATATTATGACTTGCCAACAGATAATGAGTTGCAGAGACAATTTGAAGAATTTGAAAGTCTAGCAACTGAAGAAGACGTTCAGGCAGATGTTGAAACTCAAACTAATGAAAGGGGCTTTCTAACTGAGGAAGAGTTGGATAGATTGGACAGAGCATATGAAGAACATTATTTGCCATATGTCTTTGATGGATATTACCCAGAACCAGTTTTTGATGATGGACCTTCTGTGCAACACCCTAGGGATATAGAGGAATAAGTAAGTTAGTGTTATTGTTTCTTTACTCTTGTTTGTTTATTTATTGATTGTTTGTTTATTTAGGATAGTCTCTTGAACACGGGTCGCCGCGCTGCGCATGTGCGCCTTTATGCTGTACAAGAAAATGTACGAAATTTAATATGGTAGGATAATAATCGGAGGGGTTTGCTATTGGGAATTTGGGCTATCGTATCGGTCGAGAGATATGAGACAAATGTTTTATTTTTTTTGCCTTTATAATTTTGCCGTACATGTATACACCTTATATCCCGTGGTCGCCCCTACCCCGGGGGCTGAAGAAAATTTTGCCGGCCCTTCTTTAACCGCCCGAAAAGGTTGACCCATTTTGGTTTGAAAAAGAAGAGCAAAAAAAAAAAAGAAAAAAAAGGATTTGAAGTGGTAGTGCCCTTGAAGTAATGTATACATACTGCAGTTACTGTCCGTCTTCCTATATAAACAATACACAGTGCTCTCACCATTGACGCGTGACCCCTACAAATGATGTACGTTGAAGAATGGGCACTTGCCTAGTTAACATCACTGTGTGAAAAATAACCAGCCAATATTTAACTTATTTTGTAAACTTCTAGCAAATATATTTCTCTAACATGACCTAACATTGCAGGTAGATTACATGTTTAGAAATAGTCGCACTTTTGTAAAATATGAATGAGGGCAAGGCATAGCTAGCCAACTCCCCGTGTTAATTGAATAGAGATTTGACCGAAAATATTGGTATCGAACCGCTCACTTCTGCACTGAAGGATGGCACCAAAAAAAGGTACAATTCTCTGGCAATATATAGTATGGCGATAAATAAGTGACAGTGAACATGAAATATTAGCGCCCATAAACCGAAGTTAGTAGAGGCCGTCACGGGACTGATTATTGATTATTGAAGTGTGTTATTAATAGATACACACGATGTAGGGAAAGGAAAAACCGGGCCACTTTTGGAGACCTCATAATCAATCATCATTATCATCATCATCATCATCATCATCATTATCGACATCATCATCATTATCAGTTTCTACATTTTTCTAAGCAACATAGGGCCTACCGTGTTAATAAGATATTTTTCTTGAAAGGCATGTAACTATATGTCTATAATTATTGTTTTGTACCTCGACGGTTTTAGAGTAAGATAATTTTGTTTTGACACCACATAATAAATTTAGAATTGTTTATGAAGATTTCATGATTATGGGCGCATGACACCAAATCACTGCGTGAAAGGTGTAATGGTGATGAGTTCAGTTAAAAGTATATGGCTACTGGAGACAATGTGGTGTCCTTAGGGACCATGTTTTCGTGAGGTTGGCATTTAATGAAAGATGCTAACCTATTAATGACTGAAATAGATATGAAATTATAGTACAAATCGATTTCACAAGAAAAGTAGGCCCTGTCCGAATTACTGCTAACGGAACACGTTTTAATGCTAGTTTTGGCGTTGAAATAGCGACGTCGCTTTTAACATTGTTTAACTTAAAAACTGAATCTGTAACTGAGTTCCCCGAAATTGAAGGTATACAGGATGACGTTAAAAAGTGAAAAAAATTTGTCACGCCTGGTAAAAACGCCGCTTAAAAAGTTGATTACTACGTGCTTTTCAATGGAGAAGTTATTTGCGGTTAACGCCCTTATGGGCGTAAACCACCAAATAACTTCTCCATTGAAAAGCACGTAGAAATCAACTTTTTTAAGCGGCGTTTTCTACCAGGCGTGACAATTTTTTTCACTTTTTAACGTCATCCCTGTATTAATTAAGGACTGAAATTTCATTTTAGCTTCACTTTTTGGGAACTTTACAGATTCAGTTTTTATTAAAAATGTTGAAAAGCGACGCCGCTATTTCAACGCCAAAACTAGCACTAAAACTTGTTCCGTTAGCAGTAATTCGGACAGGGCCTACTTTTCTTGTGAAATCGATTTCTATAATTTCACATCTATTTTAGTCATTAATAGGTTAGCATCTTTCATTTAAATCAGAACATGCCAACCTCACGAAGAACATGGTCCCTAAGGACACCACATTGTCTCCAGTAGCCATATACTTTTAACCGGATCTCATCACCATTGCACCTTTCGCGCAGTGATTTGGTGTCATGCGCCCTTGAACCGCACAAGAGGTTTGAATTTTTTTAAATTTTCTCTATTTTTGGAAACAATAAACCATTCTTAGAAAAAGTGTCACTTCTTTAATTCATACATTACACCAATCTCCTATAAGGGTTCTCTAAACAATTTTTGATACATTGAACAAACCCGCCATTTTGGGTACTTTTGAGCAATTATAGATATAAACAGTGTTTAAAGCAGGTTTGATCGATCTTTAAATACAATAATGACGTCATAATAGTTAAACTTTAACAACATTGAGTCAAATAACTTAAGTTGCACATTATATAAGCAAAATGCACAAAGGTTTCTGAACCAACCCCCCCCCCATGACAAGCAGCATCTCATTGCACGAGTATATGCCTAGGTCGGAAACGTTAGGGGTAGGGGTATAAAGACACGACACCTCCCCACCGTTGAGTGCTTATTTTCTCCCAATGTCTGATAATATTACAATATCTTTAATCAAAGAAACTCATCACAAACTTGGCTAATGAATTTCCTCCAGAGAATTGAAAACAGAAGCATTGCAAATAATATCGCCATATACCGACCAAATTTCGTTAAAATTGAGAGGAAAAAAGACACGTCCCCTTAAAACGCTATTGATAAGGCAGTTGGAGGTACTTGGATACCTTTGATGGGATAAATGTTTCCAAGAGTATCTTATAAACACATTTCATGTTATACATTTTTCAATTATTATACCATTTTCTTAAACAAAATTTTTAAAAGTTGAATGGTTATTCGATTTTAAGCTCAAAATGGTATATCTGAACAAACATGGCCGCCATTGCCAGCTTTGGTACCAAACCCTGTTTCCAGCGAATTTTCCAGAAATTTATACTCTAAAATCTTGTTTGAAAGCTTCATGATTATATAATAGAATATTCTTATTTCAAAATAAATCTGTTTCAGGGGAAATCTTTCTTTAATAACTTTAAATTCCAAATTTTATAGCTCATTCCACCATTTTTATAACATGCTTTCAACCGCACAAGAGGTTTGAATTTTTTTAAATTTTCTCTATTTTTGGAAACAATAAACCATTCTTAGAAAAAGTGTCACTTCTTTAATTCATACATTACACCAATCTCCTATAAGGGTTCTCTAAACAATTTTGATACATTGAAAAACCCGCCATTTTGGGTACTTTTGAGCAATTATAGATATAAACAGAGTTTAAAGCAGGTTTGATCGATCTTTAAATACAATAATGACGTCATAATAGTTAAACTTTAACAACATTGAGTCAAATAACTTAAGTTGCACATTATATAAGCAAAATGCACAAAGGTTTCTGAACCACCCCCAATGACAAGCATCATCTCATTGCACGAGTATATGCCTAGGTCGGAAACGTTAGGGGTAGGGGTATAAAGACACGACACCTCCCCACCGTTGAGTGCTTATTTTCTCCCAATGTCTGATAATATTACAATATCTTTAATCAAAGAAACTCATCACAAACTTGGCTAATGAATTTCCTCCAGAGAATTGAAAACAGAAGCATTGCAAATAATATCGCCATATACCGACCAAATTTCGTTAAAATTGAGAGGAAAAAAGACACGTCCCCTTAAAACGCTATTGATAAGGCAGTTGGAGGTATTTGGATACCTTTGATGGGATAAATGTTTCCAAGAGTATCTTATAAACACATTTCATGTTATACATTTTTCAATTATTATACCATTTTCTTAAACAAAAATTTTAAAAGTTGAATGGTTATTCGATTTTAAGCTCAAAATGGTATATCTGAACAAACATGGCCGCCATTGCCAGCTTTGGTACCAAACCCTGTTTCCAGCGAATTTTCCAGAAATTTATACTCTAAAATCTTGTTTGAAAGCTTCATGATTATATAATAGAATATTCTCATTTCAAAATAAATCAGTTTCAGGGGAAATCTTTCTTTAATAACTTTAAATTCCAAATTTTATAGCTCATTCCACCATTTTTATAACATGCTTTCAAGGACATAAACCACCAAATAACTTCTCCATTGAAAAGCACGTAGAAATCAAATTTTTTTAGCGGCGTTCTCTACCAGGCGTGACAATTTTTTTCACTTTTTAAAGTCATCCCTGTATTAATTAAGGACTGAAATTTCATTTTAGCTTCAATTTTGGGGAACTTTACAGATTCAGTTTTTTATTAAAAAATGTTGAAAAGCGACGCCGCTATTTCAACGCCAAAACTAGTATTAAAACTTGTTCCGTTAGCAGTAATTCGGACAGGCCTACTTTTCTTGTGAAATCGATTTGTATAATTTCATATCTATTTTAGTCATTAATAGGTTAGCATCTTTCATTTAAATCAGAACATGCCAACCTCACGAAGAACATGGTCCCTAAGGACACCACATTGTTTCCAGTAGCCTCATACTTTTAACCGGAACTCATCACCATTACACCTTTCGCGCAGTGATTTGGTGTCATGCGCCCATAATCATGAAATCTTCACAAACGATTCTAAATCTGTAGACATATGGAGAAACAACGGTCCAAATTAACCTAGTGACGTATAATTCAAAGAAGATTTGCATTTTTGTACCGCTCATAACAAAACAAAGAGTAGTCTACATACTTACAACATACGCACCAAAAACAAATGCTGCACCCATACCAACCAAATACCACAACCTCAAACACCTCAACAAACCCCAGCTAGGTTTATGGTCTATGACCATCATTTGCCTCTAGTTGCTTTAATATTTGAGAGTAAAGTAGTTTTATCTTTTCTAACAATTTTAGATCATTAAGATAGCACATTTCGTTCAGAAGTTACAGGATTCTAAAGGAAAGTAGGTGTATTTACACGCTGGATTAGTAGCGCACCATTTTCAAAGCTCTTTTTACTACAAAGACATTTTTAGTGAGAATGATATGTTGAAAATCTTGGAAATGTTTTATTTTTTCCTTGCCTATTTCTTCATTCATAATGTATATAAATGAACTAATCAATATTTATTGGTTGAGAGTAATGCTATTTAGGACGGTAATTTAAACTGTTATAAGATGCATTGAGATTACTAAGTGGATGGTGTGGCAGAATGGTTATAGACTGTACACAGTGTCTGTTAGGTTAGACCTGGTAAGAGTTATTGGAATGGCTCCACAGTATTCCACACTTCAGCATGGTTTCATTGAAAGCATGTAGGCATATATGGTTCAAGCAGTCATTGGCGTACGCAGGGGGGGGGGGTGTTACGGGTGTGAAACACCCCCCTTGGATCTGTCCAAAAAAATAAAATGGGGAAAAGGAAAGGAAAAGAAAGAGAGAGAGAGGGAGGGAGAGAGGGGGGGGGAGAGGGTGAGAGGGAGGGAGAGAGGGAGGGGGATGACAGGTGGGAGATGAGCAAGGCATAGGGGACATATTATCACAATAATATCATACATGTAGGCCAATGGATGCCTTACAACCCCCACACAAATTATCTCAGTGTGTTCATTGTTGATACATGTTAACACCTCCACACCCCCTCCCAGTCATCACATCCTGGCAACGTACGTACGTAAAGCTCTTAATTGTTAATTGACATGGATGTTTACACCAACACCCACCTCCCCACATCATCACACCCCACACCCCTACCCCAGCAACGTACTTAAAAGTATTATGTCAATCCTATCATCGATGCATCACGCTTACAAAACTGCATCTCTTACACCGCATTGCGCCATGTTATCAGCTGAAAACCGTTGGCAATTTTTTTTGTCAAAACATAGTGCAAGTAGGCCTACATATCGCAAGCTTATGTACTTCAGATGATTTTAGCTGATTTTCTTTGTAATCTAAATCTAATCGCTTTTCAAAAAAATATGTGAAAATAAAGCATATTTAGACAGTACTTTGCATTGAAATGGTGTAAAATTATGCACCAAATGGCTTCAAGTTCAATTGGACCTTCATTTTGCAAAATTTCTGAGGACAAACTTGTTCACGAAAGGCTTCATAGACCATCATTTCAGAAGTTTTAGGCTTTTTGAAACTAAAATTTTACACACTATAAATAGTGCCAAAATGGACCACCAAATCGCTTCAATTAGGTCTTCATTTTGCAAAAGTTTCTTACTTCTGAAGGGGGAACATCCCCGACACCCCCTACCATACCATATCGGATAAACAAGTGGCCATTTTTAAAAGTTGATTATTTTTTATCATCACACCCCCCTTGAAAAATTCCTGTGTACGCTACTGCAAGCAGTGTTGTTTAGTGTAACGTAAACTATGATTACAACGATCTTCGTTTAAATGGCAATAGCTTCCAGATGCATCAATCTATTATCTTCAGATTATTAGATCAATAAGTTAACTTATGCCCCTTTCTATTTATAGTACAAAAACTATATTAATTAGCAATATTATATTTTTGATATATTTTTGAAAATGTCACATATCCCGGTACCAATCATTTTGATACACCCTGTATATATATGCCCGTGCATGCAAGAGGACATTCTATTTATGCCAGTAGGCATGATTTATTGTGTGCTCCAGTTGTATTCGTTCATGATTGAGCATTGTTGAGTGAGCGGGTGATTCCTTTTCTCCTATTCACCATTGCTCCTTCTCCTGCTCGCTCTTCGCTCAGTTGTGAAAACGATATGTTCATGTCGTAATCTATTTCTTATTTTAGACTTCTAATCTCATTAATTTCTTTTTCCCATTTGATCTCTGATGCGTTGGATTGAACTTCAATTGAATTGTTTAATTTATTTAACTCATCCATTTATCATTTAGTTATTGGTTAATTAGTTGATTATTAATTAATTAATTAATTGATTGATTAATTAATTGATTAATTGATTACTTTATTTATTCATTTATCCAAATAATTTGATTTGTTATTTATTAATTTTCTGTTTATATTATCTATTTTTCCTTTTATATGATTTATGTTTTCCCTGGTGGTTATGCCGCGGCTCTCTATGGCTTTCATGTTTTGTGGCCTTACTGTTTTAATTTTTCATACCCCTTTTGTTTAGTGTAATTGTTGTGTATTTTCGTGTTGACGTTGGCTTGTATGGCAAATTGTAATAAATGTTTCAAGAATATTGTTCATGAAAATGTTAAGATAACTTGTAAATACTGTAATTGTTTCTATCATAAAAGATGTGTTTATGGTAATACTCGTGTTAATAACTGGATGTGTTTTAGTTGTACCGGTAATTTATTTCCATTCAATCACATTCTTGATGATAATGAATTTAAATGTAATCTTTTTTATTTTAATAACTCCATTGAATATAATAAGCTGCTAAGTTTGAAACTGAATCCTTTCTTATATAATGATATCGTTGATAATGCTATGCCAAAGAATCTGTTTAAACCCAACTGTGTTAACTCTTGTAAACTATTACTGTTGTTTATTGTTATATTTCGGGTGATTTTAACTTAGACCTTTTACAGCACGAGACTGATTCAAGAATTCAGAATTTCCTCACAATTAAGTTTACTTTGATTATAACATGTTTCCGCTTATAGATCGCCCCACCAGGATTACGTCACATTCTGCCACACTTCTTGATAATATCTTCACTAATGTCTTTGATAAGAAAATTTTAATTTTATGTGTGTCTGACATCACGGATCATTATCCTATTTTTCAATTTACTGATTCTATTTCATTGAAATATAATTTTGTTGGATCCACTCATGGTCGTTCATTTACTCAACGTAATATGCATTCTTTTACAAATCACCTGAATTAACAAATTGGAATCATGTTCTTAATGAGGAATCTGTTAGCCAAGCGTATAAGTTATTTTGAATAAATTCACCACACAAAATTGGGGTGAAATATTTGCAAAAGCTCCATTCTGATTGGTGATTAAAATGAAGATATCATGTAATTGACCAATCAGAGGCAATGTTAGATCGGCAGGTAGTGCTCATGGGGTTAAAACATCCGATAAATGAAAGAGTAACCCAGGTAATTGAGTAGAGCAAAGCACAACTATCAATATGCCTTTTGTTTGAAGCAAATCGGACATACGGTTTTCAAAATATGTCTATATATATTTATATTTTATTTGTATCTCATTGTTTTTATCAATAATCAATCAAGTTAATGAGCTAAAATGGCTGGAGAAGCTCATTAACATATAATTTTTGCTAACCCGACATTTTAACGTTTTTACCTAAACCAAAACCCAAAATATAACTTATTTAAAACGTTTTAATAACATTATGTTAAAATTATATTTGCACCCAGCAAACACAGAAATGTTCTTAAAAATGTTTTTTACAACACGTTTTAATAACATTTAAATGTCGGGTTGTATAAAGGTCGTGAAAACATTTTAAAAACGTTATTGTAAATATTTTGGGCAAACATTGTTTGCAAAATATTTTTTTAACTTCAAAATAACATTCTGATTAGAATGATTTGTACCAAGTTTTCAAAAATGTTTTTGGAATGTTATTAAAACGTTTTTATACCCTTTATATAACCCGACATTTAAATGTTTTCTGTAAAACATCTGTGTTTGGTGTGCAGTAAATTACCAACAAATGTTATTTATTTATTGTTATGAAAATGTTTTATACCATTAATATACCCTTTATATAACCCGACATTTAAACGTTTTCTGACAACCTTTTATAACCTTTTGCGAATGATGTCGAAAACGTTTTGTGTTTACTGGGTATCTTGTATTGAAATAATGGCAGCCAGGACTATTTATTTGCCTTTTTTCTAAGCATGTTTACTATTGGATTGAGCCATCACATGATTATAATAGGCTTTACTGATTGGTGGGTAAGGTCAATGCTATTGTTTACTTTGTGATAAGGCTGAGCATATTACTGCATATATGAAAAATGTACTGCATATTATTGATACAGGCGATTTACTCAATTACTTCCAACCATGAAATTTAGTGCCTGTTATTTACCCAGTAATGTTTGCTTATCTTAATTGGAACCCTAATAGTTATTGGGCCAAAGTTATTATCTGCATGGTATAATTAAATTTCAATAGGCCTATAGTGATAATGATTTGAAAGTTTGTATCTGCTGGAGAGTTATATAAGCCAGGGTCAGGATGTAGGTACCATTATGCCTCAAATCACTAATTCATTATAAGATCAGTACAGAGTAGGTTAGGTATGAAAATAGAAAGTTAGAACAAATTACTATACACCTGATCCGTGAACTGTGTCTTTTTGAAAGACTCTTCTTGTTGGAACCTGTAGTCATTTTGTATTAATTCACGTGCAAATCTATTCGATAATAGAGCTACTTCTTCTCTATTTTGTAATAGTTTCCTAGTTTTTTTCCGATTTCTAGTGACCAATTTTCCACTCGCCATACAAACTAAACATCGCTCGCTGCGAATCACCAAAAATTAAATTAATTTACATTCAAGTTTCAGCATCTTTACGATGTATTCGATTGTAGGACTGTTGTCGACAAGGCTGTTATCGACAATATTGTCGACAAAACAACTTTCTAGATCTCAATTATTTACCATGAAATAACTGCATCAGTTATTTGCAGATTATCGTTCCATTACAACTTGAACACTTACAAGAAACGCGCTCACTTTGCCATTATTTACCGGATGAGGATCCGAGTGCCGTGTATAGACGAATCCAACGAGCCAAGTCATGGTCAGGATTTGGTCGGCCATCTTTGGGTCCCCGCAACACCAAAAAGCCGCTTAAAAATCGATGTTAGATTCTTTTGTGTTGTAAACTGTCATCATTCTTTTGTCAACATGTAACACGGGTGATAGAATGCAGTTTAAAATACCCTCCAAGGCCGCATCATTTCACATTTTAGGTGAGATTGAGTTGACGGGGACCCAACTTTGGCAGCCATTGATGTATAGGAATGCGTGAAATTGGATTCGTCTATAGATATACTTTCGTCGCTGTTTTGGCATACTGTCGTATGACTATTTTTGGGCAAATTGAGATGGATTTTATGTAAAACCCATAAAATGTCATTCTGACATTTTGACAAACAGTCATATCATGATACGTTGCCATAGGCCATCGTGTAACTGCAGTTGCCTATTATTTTGACATACTGTCGTATCACATGACGTATCATTATTAATACATAGGTTGTCAAATTGTGCATTATTTTGGCGTACTGTCGTATGAGTTTGCAGATTAATTACTTCTAATTAGCGAATGAAAGTTTGTATTATGTTGAGAACAAAGACAGATATATTATTGATTATATTCTTTGATAATAATAAACATATTTTACTTTGGGGCTCTCCAATGGGTCTTCAAAAATTGGAAAAACTTAAAATGTGATTTTCTCAAAACTGCATTTTCGTCATACGACAGTTTGTCAAAACAGCGACGCTTTCTATTTTGGATGCGAATCCTGGGAGTTAACATTGACGCGCATTGATGTGGGTCCCGCTCTCGTTACTACCTACTATCAAACACAAGCTAAATGGACTTGGCATTCTCAAAACTGCATTTAAAAGGGGTAAACGAGCAGGTAGAAAAATCCAACGCCCTATACAAGTTGTGGTTGGAAATAGACCATCAGAAGTTTCACCCCGCCCAACACGCCCACCAGCAGTGCTTGCGCAAGTTTCATCAGCATCAAATCTGCCACCCACAAAAACTGAATCAAACACAACCAGCTTCCTCCTTCCAGGACTGTTTCTTACAAATGCCCGCTCATTAATGAATAAGTTTGATGAGCTGGAGATTTTGCTCAAACAAACAGATATCAACCCCATTGATATAGCAGTTGTCACTGAAACTTGGCAACCAGATAGAGTTGACAATGACTTTCTTGCAGTAGATGGTTTCAATCTGTTTACCACGACCAGAATTGAAAAACGCGGAGGTTGTGTTGCAGTTTACTCCAATGAAAACATTCCAGTGGAGACCTTACCTGACATCAATGTGCCCGACGAATTGGAATGCATTTGGCTTCGCGCCCGCCCCAACCGCCTACCTCGAGCTGTGTCTGCAATAGTTATCTGTGCTGTTTATATACCACCCGAGTCACCGTATCAAGACTTGCTGATTGAACATATTTTGACAACTCTAGATACTCTAAAGTCTCAGCACCCTGAATTGGGTATAGTCATTTTAGGTGATTTTAATAGGCTCAATATTAACCCGCTGTGCAGAGCCCATTCATTAAAACAAGTTGTTGATAAACCAACACGTAACAATGCTATCTTGGATTTGATCATTACAAACCTTCAGAAGTACTATGGTACTCCTATTGTGAGCTCTCCAATCGGTAAAAGTGACCACAACACTGTCTACTGGTCACCAGTAGGGTATAGTAAGAACGGTAAATCTCACAAAAGAACAGTTAGGCCATTACGTAAACAAAGTGTGCATGAGTTTGGAAGATGGATAACCAAACATTATTGGACTGAGGTTCTGAACGCGACATCTCCTGCTGATAAAGCGAATGCATTTTATGCTACTGTTCAGGAAGCAATTGATCTTCACTTCCCCTCTAAGGTTATCAAACTACATTCTGAGGATAAACCTTGGATCACCCTGAGATTAAGAACCTAATCAGGAAACGTCAGGTAGCTTTTGCAGAGAAGAAAATGTTTCTTTGGCGCTTTCTCCGCAATAAGGTTAGTCGTGCCATTGATCAAGCGAAGAAATTTTACTACAAAGATCGCATTCAGAACCTCAAGTCAAGTGATCCATCAGGCTGGCATAAGGGAATCCAACTAATAACCAACAAATGCCAGAAAAGGCCAATTATTTCAGTCCCTGGTGTCCAGCAAAATGATGAAAAAGCAATTGCAAGGGCTATAAATGATAATTTTGCCTCAGTCCCACAAAGTAGACCTCCAATCAACCCACAGGCGCTGCCTGCCTTCCTACCTGCAAGATTGCCACCTCAGATCCAGGTATGGGATATGTATAATGCTCTGAAAAAACTGAATGTTAAAAAAGCAGCAGGACCTGACGGTCTCCCTGGGAGGTTGATTAGAGAGTTTGCCTGTGAGTTTAGCATCCCAGTAACAGATAATATTCAACTCATCTTTAAAAGATGGAATGGTCCCCGAAGTTTGGAAAGATGCCACAATTGCCCCAATTCCAAAGGAAACCCCTGCTACAATCTCAAAACTAAGGCCAATCTCATTGACTTCCTTTTGGCAAAAGTATGTGAGGGGTTTGTTGCAAATTGGGTGCTTGATGATATTTCTAGTGCAATTGACCGCAACCAATATGGTAGTATCAAAGGGTCGTCTACTTCTCATTGTCTAATTGAAATTCTTGATGTTTTCTTCAAAGGTACAGACAAAGGAGGAACTGTAGGAACCCTAGTTGTGACGGACTTCTCCAAGGCATTTGATTGCATCGACCATACTTAAGCTATTCAGAGACTCTACGAGCTTGGTGTCAGAAGCGAGTTACTGCCGTGGATTATAAACTTCCTCACAGCTCGTCGTCAACGGGTGCAGTACCACTCTGCCCTGTCAGAATGGGAAACTCTCTCATGTGGTGTCCCACAGGGCACTAAGCTGGGCCCCATCACATTTCTTGGTGTGATCAACAATGCTTCTGAGGAGTCTCTGACTAAAAGCTTTAAGTATGTCGATGATCTCACCCTTGAGAGGTCCGTCCTGCTAAACAAGTCAGCCAGATTGGACCCGATGTTCAGGACTTGGATGCTTGGGCAAAAGACCATCATCTCAAGCTCAATCCGAGTAAGTGCAAGGTGATGCAGGTTTGTTTCATGAGGGAACCACCTGTCCCTCCTAGTCTTCACATTGCTGGGATTGAGCTTGAGGTGGTGTCTGAGACTAAGCTCCCCGGACTGACTGTCCAGTCCAATCTTGGCTGGCAGTCTCAGGTTAACAATATGGTATCAAAAAGCAGTCGAAGGTTGTACATGCTCTCACGTCTCAAACGCTTTGGTGTTCCAACTGGTGACCTAGTCTCTGTTTATATTGGTTATGTTCGCCCAACATGTGAGTATGCAGCCCCCGTCTGGCATGGTAGTATTACCAACGACCAGGCACATCAATTAGAGCGCATCCAAAAGAGGGCTTGCCGCATTATCCTTGGTGCTAATTACTCATCCTACACAGATTCCCTTGACCAGTTGGAACTCCAACCCTTGAATGATAGAAGACTACATCTCTGTACACAGTTTGCTCAAAAATGTGTCGAATCTGATAGGTACTCAGAATGGTTTCCACACAATATGAGGACCCACAATATGACCCTTAGACAGTGCAATAAGTATCAGGTCCCCAGAACCAAAACAAAAAGATATGGGAACAGCTCAATACCCTATCTCACTCATCTACTTAATTAGTGCATCTCATTATGTTCATATTCAGCTGGTGTGTTTTAATGATTTTATGACAGCATTTTTATCTTGATGTATTCAATTTGTTCCTTATAATTTGGCTGGTCCAGTTTAAATATGTGCAATATTTTGTTATGTTATTTATTAATTACTGCTTTATAAAATTTAATTCTTTTGAGCATCTGTGGTGTGTGGGGTGTGTGTATATGGAGGGCTGATAGTTTGGGTGTGGGTGTATGTAAAGTGTGTGTGGAGATATAGGGGTGTGTGCTCCTAAACGTAATACCTTATGGAGTCAGTTATGCGCTCTGCGTATGACTTATGGAGATAATTTCTCTTGTGGAGACACAAAATTGTGCTCCATAGGTGAAAATGTTATATTTGGCATGTGTGAGCTAATTTGAGTTAACTTGACAGTTTTTAATATTCAAGAAAATGTCTCCATAAATATCAATCTATGGATATTACACCATGTGTAATGTGTGTATAATGTGTGTTACAAACCTAAACATACTTTGCCTGGTGGGGGCGCCAAATTATGCAAATATCTACTTTACCTCTTAACCAATCATATTGGTTGTTTGATGTATGGCAGAGGGTCTCCACAAGGGAGACTAAGTGTGTGCATCATCATAACTTTTAACCAATCAGATCGTGTGTATGCTGTGTAAAGGGTCTCCACAAGGCACAACTTGTGGCACAAGTCTCCATGTGCAGCATCTTCACAGAATTTCCAGTCCCAACTCGAGGGGATTCCCACGGTAAGTTTAATGTTTCCATTAGTTTATCTGTATAGTTAGCACAAGGCATGCCTATTAAATAAATGTTTATAATGTTCTTATAAGTGACATGTATTGTTTTGTTGTAACAAAACAATTTTGGGTTATAAATAATATCATTTCATTGTGCAATGAATTTCGCATTGAACTTGAGTATGGTTCTTACAATGGTGACCACTGGGCACTACTGTATGATGAACTAGAAATTGCTTTTGTGCAATTTAATATAATACGCCGAAGATGGCCTTGCAACATATTCTACAACTAGGTAGGTTACTAGAAATTCATTTTGGTTGAGATTGGATACCAAAGTGGCCTAGGCCTGCTTGAAAAAAAGTAAGCTTATTTTTCGCATGTGCATTTGTGAATACTGCAAAGACCCAAAGCCATGGTAGGCCATGTGGCCTCCATTGTAGAGGTTGGGAAGTACCGTATTGTTCCTAATTAGCACCCAGTCTCTATTAACTTTTTTTCCTGACCAAAATGTTGGAAAATGCCAAACTGCAATGTCGTGTAACTGTAAGTAAGCTTACCTATCGGCAAATTTCCAGAAAATGACCTGGCGACCCGAAAATAAACATACAAGGAATGTCTATCCGGAAAACAAACTAGCAATAGTTCCAGCGATAGTTCATCATTTCGTGGTCATTTTTAAGCTTTACAACTTAGCAATTCTGTCAAGTTATTTGTTGAAAATATGACTCCATTAAATGCTCTTTTTCGAAAAATGCAATGCCCTTGGGTGCTTATTAAGAACACTACGGATTGTGCCGATTACTCACGGCGCGTCACATCACAGCACGTCACGTCATAGCGCCTCACGTCACGTTCACTATAGGCCTATCACGTCGCATCACATGAGTTTATTTTTGACTGCCCATAATTTTATTGCCACTTATTACAATCATTATTTACGAACAATTATAAAAACTTACTTTCGGCGGTGAAAACATCATACACCATACTTAATCCCCGGGACTTCATCGTGACATGAAACGTACCTGCTAGAAACTGCCGATACGTTATGTATGGAGAATGCTACCATTGAAATACACGTAAGAATTGCGATTTTCACAAGTCCGACGTTTTTGATAAGTATACTTTTTTTCAGCTACGAGTATGTGAACAGCGCCACTAGGTTTGAAATGTTACTATAGAGACTGTTACGTAGGATTGAAAATGCACTTGAACGCCCAATTTGTGTATTTCAATGGTGCACCTCTTTATACATGTATGTAGGCCTGTACATGCCACATAGTAGGCCCCTATTATATCTCAAACAAGCTTTTCTTTGCCTTGTTTAGGAATTATTGCCTGTCCAAAGCCTGAATGGTGTCTAGCTGAGATATATGGTACCGGGATATGGTATGGGTCGCCACAACAGAGAAAAGAGAAAAGCATATCTGAAGAAAAGAAGAGCTCGAATCAGACAAGCAAAACTTAATGTGAATAATAACCAAAACAAAAGTCAAATTCAAGTTGATAAACATGGAAGCCAAGTTGTTGAAGATGATGTAACTTTGACTTCTAGTGGAAACCACACCCCTTCATTTTTAACATCATCAGCAGCATCACTCGATTCACTCCCATCTTCATCATCAAGCAACCATTCAAATAGCACTAGACCAGTAACACGTGGGCAATTGTGTGTAAATGCTGCAAAATCAGTAGCGAATAGTCTATCCTCAACAGATGCTGCAATTCTAAGAGGGGAAATCCCCAAGAAAGTATTAAATGATGTGCTCGTTCGAAAATGGGATGAATATAAATTACTATACAGACAACTGGATCTGATTAAACAGAGACTGAATGTGATTGAATACGGAGATGCGAAAGGACAAATGCTCAACAAATTGAGAGTTGACATAAAACGGTAACCCTAAGGTGGGTAATATTCAAATCATCAAATGAGAGGCTATTTTACCAAATCTGAAAAGTACATGTAAGATGGGATCTTGTTGGCACACATTCTTATAAATATAAAATAATGACAATTATTTGGCTTTTGTGCATAATTTTTGCACCAGTTATTGGTAGCCCAGGTAACATGACCAGATGATGTCTTTGGATCAGCAGTGTTGCCATTGAGTGTCCTTGGTACTAGCGGTAATGTCTTTGGACAACAGGAGTAGTGTAGCATCAGTGTCCCTAGAAACAACATAGCAGAAATATCATTGTTATCTCTGTTACTCACTTTATATAGAGATCCCATTTTCAAAATTATTCAAATCACTTGAAAATGACTTGAAATTAGTTTTTGTTTTGTTTGTGTATTTTACCTTTTTTTTAGTGTGGACTATATATCATGTAGGAGCAAGCTAATATTCGGAGCTACATAGTATCCTTGGTTCTTTTGATGGACCCCCAGCAGCCAGTTGGATTGGTTCTTTGCAGTGATCTCCTTGAGGCCCAAATACTAACTAACATCTGTGATACACTTAATATACAGTACTGGATTAGCATTTATGAGGACATTTATTTCTTGTTCTTTTTTAAAGAAAGATTCTTTGCCTTTATCCGATACTTTATCTTCTGCCGAAACTTTAACTGTTCGCCAGTACCCCAACAATAAATGCTATTTATAGTAAAGGTAAGAATTTACAGAGTGAGGAAGTTTGGGAGAATATCTGTCATGTGTACAAAATTTTATCAGTGCACAAACCCTGAAACAAGACATTCCTGATAACAAAGAAGTATTTTTCATGTCCTAAACCTGATACAAGTACAGGATACCACCTTCAGGTATACTTGGATGTCACTCTTGATGACTCAGCCCAAACATTTTTAAAGAAACATGTAAGCAACTTAGTTACAACTACAAGAACAGTTGCAAGTCTGTAACTTGGCAAAATTAGAAGAATACTTGCATTTGGATGAACAAATACCAGTTTTGAATAGACTAGAGGTTTTTTTCGACAGAAAAGAAATTCAAGGATTTTTTTAATGAATGAAGGTGTCTACTGTCTATACATACAGCCACAAGAATAAAGCCTTATAGTGGCTGTGCAAGTCCTTGACTGAAGATGTTAAGAAATATTTCAAATTGTCTCTTATGCTGAAGAAAATCTTAGAACGGAATGTAAGTTTACAAGTGAGTGATGTACTTTGTGCAAATCTTACTTAACTACATTTTATGAGTGCCTCTTTAGCAACTTCAAGAATGTTAGTGTACTGGTACATCATCATGATTGCTTAAATATCAATACTTAATTACAAACATATACCCTAACTATATAGGGGGGCATGTCCTGTCAGTCTATCAATTATCAAATTTTGAAACAAATATTTGAACAGGGGTCGAACAAAGCGAACAATATTTTGGTTCTAAACAGTTAAACCATTATGTTCAATACCTTTTTGCAATCCCGCAAATCAGGTAGAAATAAAAAAAAATCTGTTTTAATATCGCTGACTGATCCTATATTCAGAGAAGAAATATCACAGTCTATTCATAATTTTAGTTCTTAGCAGTAGGCTATTCTGGTGCTGATCAATTATTATATGATTCTTACATTTATCTACATGTAAGTTATAAACAAATAAATTGGGTAATCAAGAAGATGTAGAAAACCACCTCTCCATGTGTGATGTTGAAGAAAATCTTCTAACTAATTGTACATTAAGAGTGAGTGGTACGTGTACTTCGTATTGATCTTACTTTTGTACAGTTCATAGTGAGTGCCACTTCAGCAGCTGCTATTGGAGAGTGTTATTCAGGTGAAGGTCTGCGCATTCTATACTGATGTAGGGTTGTAAAAATAATTTTTGATACATTCATACTAGATTATGCATTATATTGAGAATATGATATGTTTACAATGTTTTTAATTGTTAGATTTTTTAAAATTACATACATGCTGAGAATAGGCCGAATGTAGTTACAAGAGTGAAAACAGTGATATTTTTGCATTGCAATTATCATGAGAACAAACAGGATTAAGATACTTTCCGGGTTGCACACCCCAGGGTTCGGGATTGCAAAAAGGTATTGAACATAATGGTTTAACTGTTTAGAACCAAAATATTGTTCCCTTTGTCCGACCCCTGTTCAAATATTTGTTTCAAAATTTGATAATTGATAGACTGACAGGACATGCCCCCCTATATAGTTAGGGTATATGTTTGTAATTAAGTATTGATATTTAAGCAATCATGATGATGTACCAATTTATTTAGTGTCACCTTCGCGATACCATAGGTAAGGCAGACCGGATTGTACAAGGGAGAATTGATAAAACGATCGTCTAAAAAAAACCATGATAGGCCTATAGTTCCCTGGAGGGAAATGTAATTTGCTTGAGGCCATCCGCAGCATTGTTATGCAGTAATAGTAAACACTGAAAATTTTAAGTGAATTCTTTATCATATATCACATATATCTTATTTATAAAACTGATATGGCCGCCTGAGACTACAGTTTTCTAGTTGTTGCTACAAAGTACAAAAAAGTTGACGAAGACCGTACATTTCAAACAGGAACAAGTGGCAACCTTCAAATATTCTCAGAACATAGCCCATATCCAGTTATATCTAGCGCGCAAATCAGGTAGAAATAAAAAAAATCTGTTTTAATATCGCTGACTGATCCTATATTCAGAGAAGAAATATCACAGTCTATTCATAATTTTAGTTCTTAGCAGTAGGCTATTCTGGTGCTGATCAATTATTATATGATTCTTACATTTATCTACATGTAAGTTATAAACAAATAAATTGGGTAATCAAGAAGATGTAGAAAACCACCTCTCCATGTGTGATGTTGAAGAAAATCTTCTAACTAATTGTACATTAAGAGTGAGTGGTACGTGTACTTCGTATTGATCTTACTTTTGTACAGTTCATAGTGAGTGCCACTTCAGCAGCTGCTATTGGAGAGTGTTATTCAGGTGAAGGTCTGCGCATTCTATACTGATGTAGGGTTGTAAAAATAATTTTTGATACATTCATACTAGATTATGCATTATATTGAGAATATGATATGTTTGCAATGTTTTTAATTGTTAGATTTTTTAAAATTACATACATGCTGAGAATAGGCCGAATGTAGTTACAAGAGTGAAAACAGTGATATTTTTGCATTGCAATTATCATGAGAACAAACAGGATTAAGATACTTTCCGGGTTCCACACCCCAGGGTTCCACACGCTAGATATGGATATGGGCTATGTTCTGAGAATATTTGAAGGTTGCCACTTGTTTCTGTTTGAAATACGGTCTTCATCAACTTTTTTGTACTTTGTAGCAACAACTAGAAAACTGTAGTCTCAGGCGGCCATATCAGTTTTATAAATAAGATATAAGTGATATATGATAAAGAATTCACTTAAAATTTTCAGTGTTTACTATTACTGCATAACAATGCTGGCCTCAAGCAAATAACATTTCCCTCCAGGGAACTATAGGCCTATCATGGTTTTTTTTAGACGATCGTTTTATCAATTCTCCCTTGTACAATCCGGTCTGCCTTACCTATGGTATCGCGAAGGTGACACTAAATAAATTGTTTCCGAAGTTTAAATGCATTCTTTCTTGTAAATAAAGAGTCAAACAAACAAACATATAATGACAATTCAACGTGAACGTTGAAAAAATTTAATGTGACGCGCCGTGAGTAATCGGCATAAGCCGAACAATATACTGTAGTCTATAGATTCAGGAAAAAAGCTATAAAAAGTTTGAACTCCCTATGCCTATACAAAGCAATTATTAAAAATGAATTACATGTCTTGTTGGTCCATGTGAGGGCTGGGAAGATCATGCCCATTGGACAGGGCAGATATCACAGCAACGACCTAAACTTCGTCCACTCAGAAGTACGGAGTAAATTGACCTCGGAAACTAGAGGTATGAGAATAATATTATTATTTCAGAACAAATTTGTGTGTAAACGCTTCTTTGGCATGCCAACTGCTGCGCAATTTGCACTAGCCGAGCGCACCACGCTCTTTATGCGCCAAGTCTTTTAACATGCAGTGCGTGTGATGCAAAGCATCGACCCCTGATGCCACAGATTTACTCTGTACCTTTGAGTGGACGAAGTATACACTCCTATAGTCCATATGCCTTCCTCGAGGCAGTACGTAGCTTTATAGCGGATGAACAACTGACTTACGTGTGTGTACTTGTGGCATGTTTGTACGCGTGCTTGTGCTCTCCAGCATGTTCCAGTTACGCACACATTTTAAGGTGGACTCAGGAAATTTCGCACAAACTTTACTGCCTCGAGGAAGGCAGATAGACTGTAGTATACATGGCCTTTGACTAGACCCTCAGAGTTTGCAGTGTGGGCCAGGCCCAGGGCCGTTAGAATTTTGAGGACTGAAAGGTGCTTGGATTGGCTAAATGTCATGGTGACAAGGCCTGGGTCCTAATGGACAGCAATACAGTCTGTATGAGAAATGCCATGGCCAGGGGGATCGTGTATTAGGGAGTGGCCAGTTACTGGAAACATTTATTTGGCATAATCAATAGGTGTCTATCCAATGATGCACATCACTCAATTTTAGTGGCCCATGATGTTTTCCCAACTACGTCTGCGGACACTAAATTACACAGAAAAATTTAGAATAGGGGGATTCTACTCTATGTCCCTGAGTCAGTTCAGACCCTGGGAATCAGTGACAGTGCATGGCATGATGGCCATATCTCAAAATATCTTTCTTTCTTTCTTCCATTCATATCCAGTACTATGTCTGCAAAATGAAATTAATCAAATGCTGGTATTAATATTTAGACCAACACTCCATGACATGCCTGACTTGTCACTGGCAGTGACTATCACTTTTTAAAAATAATTCCAAATCCAGTACTCGTATCATCAATTCACAACTTAAGTTAAATATGGAAACGCAAACAATAAATTAGGCAATTTTAATCTTTATGAAATAAAATGCTACCATATGTGACTTAATTTGTTCTGTTTTCTGTCAGATGCCAAATATTACCGTGACAATTGAAGATATTGAAGAGCTTTGCAACGGAATCTTTCTACTAGTGCGCATGTACGAAACAGGGGATCTTAACGAAGAGGAAGTTAATGATATTTTGTGGAATATGCTGACAGAGTTGTTGCTGGATTGAATTGGTATGTAGGCCTAGACCAGGGGTTCTCAACAGGCGGCCCGCGGGCCACATCCGGCCCGCCAAGCACTGTCAAGTGGCCCTTGACCAACCTCACAAAACAAAGAAAAACAAAAGGGAAAGGGGGGTATTTGGCCCTTGAGAAGCTGTCTTTCAAGTGGTTGCGGCCCTCGGTGGCCTGCGATCAAAAACAGTTGAGAACCCCTGGCCTAGACCCTATTCATGTTGTTTGAATATTTAAAAAATGGTTGCAAATGCAAAGAGATCTCACCAGTCATATAGACAAATTTGTTGAAGGACATTTAGGGGTCATCTAGGGTCATTCAGGGGTCATCCAGGGTCAAATTTGTAAACATGGTCCTGTAGGCATAGGGGGGGGCAGCTGCCCCGGGCACCAGGGGGGGGGGGCAAGGGGGGGCAGCTGCCCCGGGCGCCGCTTCTAGGTCGCGCCAAATTGGACTAACGGAAAAATATTGGACCTACCATTTGCCATTAAATGGCGAATGGGCAGATATAAAGGGGCGGGAATGGAATGATGATGAAAAAAGGCAATAGAAAATGATGGAAATAACAAATGAATGGGTTAATTTGTATAATTTGAAATTGAATTTGTGATTTGTTTTTGTTTTTGAGCCCTAGTGATCCTTTTTTTTTATTTGCTTGTCAGTTTTTCAAACCCTCGAAAAAATTTTGGGGTCTACCTTTTGTCGATCGTAATTTGGGGGCGCCAATTTGAATTCTTGCCCTGGGCGCCACCAACCCTCATTACGCCCCTAGGCATCGCGGTGGACACTGTTCGTCAAAACCTCGCCGGCAGAGAACTGAGAATAAAATCCTTGTCAACTTAGTAAGTACCAGCTAAAAACTGGTAAGCCTAATATGATTTGTAAGAAAATGCAGTTTTTCACATTAAAACCGAAACTGAAAAAAATATTTTATTACCATGTATTTCTGCCCGATTCATACTCCCTATAATTAGCAGATTCGAGTCACGCAATAGACCCTATTCGGCCATATTGGAACTTATTGTGTGACAATTACAGAAAAGTCATGTCGGAAATCGATTCAAACTAAATTTAACATGATGATAAATTATGATGACACAGAAGCATAAATTGATACCATCCTGTAAGTTTAAATGACATTGGTTTTAAAATGTATACTTAATTAAAAACCGAATCTATTTATACCACAAATACCCGGCTGTTTGACGTACTGGTACCATTATATTCAAAATGAATTTTAGTCTCGCCTTTCATTGAGGGCTTAGCAACCGGTACACTGCATAGGAGGGCCTACTCCAAGCAAAATTGTTGCTATCACAAGGTGGAGTTGTCATGTCATTATAAGGGGGCTATCATTTTCTCCGGAAGGGGAAGGAGGTCCCAAAAATACCATGGGGTCACAGGATTTTTGACTCAAAAATGGGGGTTATAAATTTTGACATAAAATATAGGAGGGGTTATAAAATTATGAAGGGACTTGTGACCCTACACACGCATTAAAAAGTTACAGGCAAGCAAAAATATGTTTGCTCTTTAAATTGAGCCATTTGACAATTATTACATTGATACATTGATGAATTTTCTTTAAAAATAATGTTTTTGGCTAATTTTGTGAATTTTTTCATGAACAAAAAAGTTTGATTTTTACTGTAGGCCCTACATGTACAGTAGACCCGGGAAGGAAGTACAGGTTGGTTAAATAACTGGTGCATATTAACATACATGCATTATGTTGTAAAAGTTAAATATGATGTGCTGATTTTCTTAAAATGAATTAACGTTGCTATTGAATTACCCATACCGTAAACGTTCGCCTAATGGCGCTTTTGGATTCTTAGAAATGTGAGAGCGCCATCCTGGTAAAATCTCAACAGCATTAAGGATACGTGTATGTTAAATTGAGCAACAATGCCTCAGAAAAAAATATTGTGACATGACCCAATACCTTAGGTCACTAGGTTAGTTGCTAGAGCAGCAAATGTTTTGGGGGTTTCTTCAGGTATTCTTTCTCAAAGTGCCATTGGACTTTATTTGTAAATCGATTCATACGTTATACCTAACTCATTTTGTTAAATCTTTTTATAACATTGTAATTTCTTCATATTTTTTTAATATTCTTCAGTTCAAAATTACACCCTTCTATTGTATGACCCGTTAGCTCAGTCGGTAGTAGAGGGTGCGCCTTGAATGGTGAATGGTACTTGTTCGAATTTTGATTTCTTCCCCCACTTTTATGTGAAGAAGGGTCAAGAAATGTTTTTGGATTTTGTCCCCATTTTACGAACGAATATTGTGATTTTTTTTATTTAATTTTAATTTTCTTATTTTTTTTTAGATAAATAGGCACTGCGAACAAACGGCAAAAAAAACCGCTGACATAATTTGCTCCACCTGCTACCTATCAATGCGTGATATATTCCACTACATTTAACAATTAAATGACCTTTGAAAAATAGAACGGCCTCAATGTTTCAAATTGTGTAACTACATTACTTTATTCATTTATGCATTATAAATGATCAGCTATTTTTTTCTTTTCTTAAAAGGATCGAACCCAAGTAGATCAGACCATTGATCTTATAACTATCAGACCACGAAGTAGTTACGTAACTCCGTGATGGTATCGGAACCAAGCACTGTTTGTATGGCGATCATTACGATCACGCTATTTTGGTATGCCTTTTTGTGTACTGATTGTTTCGATCGTGGTTCATTACTTATGCGCGTGATCCCGTTGACATAGTAACATTACGTAACTTCGATACCGGGCTTCAATACTGAATAGTTGTTGAGTGCACATAATATGGAAAGCCATTGAGGTATTGTGTGCCTTCCAAAGTGCCTTATAACATGTTCTCATTGTGTTGTGGAATCCTAGCCAGTATTCAATGATATAGCTATAGAGCCCTTACGTTTATCGATTGGCTCCAAACAAAGGATTTGAACCGGCTTCCCCGTAATCATGGCGCAGTGCAGTCCATTCAATCAAATGTTGTCATCAACCTATTTGATCGTAGTGCATTTTGTTATGTGTGTGAGACGAACTGTCGCGGTAGATGCAATCATGCTTTTGTTGAATGCATTTGAGTAGTCCGCCATATTTACGGGATGATACGTCATATGCACAGCCTCTATTCAGATGGTCGTTGTATGATTTTGTTCGTTCATTCATTCAAATTTTATTTATATCATTTGAAGACTGATGAGCCTATTATGATACATCCTCCGTGGAACAGTTTCAAACAAATATAGCTAGGGATTATTGGGGCAGAGGTTATCTTTTGAATCCTCTTAGAGGGCTATCATTTTTTTTTCGGAAGGGGGGGTCCCAAATTTTCAAAAAGTCTGCGTCAATAAAATTGCGCACCCCCTATTTCGGCAACAAAAATGTTATGATCCCAAACCCCAAAATTGTATTGAAATTAGTCTTTTTGAATAAAATAACACACTTTCTATGGTCATCGTGTGACTCCCTACATTTTGGTCATAAAACATTTATGACCCCCTCCTATTATTCTTTCCAAGACTTTATGACCCCCGTATATTTGGGACCCCCCCTTTCGAATAAAATGATATACCTCTTATGACCACTGATGCATAGGCAAGGACACTCGCGCGAATTGAAAGACTTGTCGCACGCGACAGTTCGTCTCACACACATAACAAATGCCGATACAATCAAATAGGTTCATTTACAACATTTGATTGAATGGATTGAGTTACTCTAAAATGAAACGATAAAAACAAAGAATCATGAAAAAAGACACACACAAGATAAAATAATAAAATTATATAAAAAATGTTAAAGATAAAATCAAGAAAATAGAGAATAAAATTTCCTCAAATCAGAAAAAAAAAACATTGACAGACATCATAATCTGTCAGAAATTTACTGCATGAGATTCGAACCATCAATCTTCAAGTTCTCTTTATCCTCGCACTATAGTCTAATGCTCTGCTCACTGGGCCACAACGTATCAGGTGAATGATTACCGCATTATCATGAACAAGTTTGTTCGATCTTGTTCATAATTGTATGTGTCGATAGTTTTCACCCTAGCTTTAACTACACGTACCCTTAATGATCAGTGATAATAATCGGCTTTTGCAGGGATGGCGCTCTCTCATTTCCATGAACCCCATAGCGCCATTAGGCGAACGTTTACGGTATATGTTTCAACTCAATACGTGGATTAAGGGTTTCCCAACCGGAAATCAGGTTGTACCGAAATTCTATCCCACATTGCAATAGGATAGACAGTACGACTGGCAGTTAACCAGGGTTGAATCGATCACAGATCCTTGAGTGCACTTCAACAATAGTTTGTTGAATTTCGCTTTGTATTGTTATGTAAATATGCCCATTTCATTTGTGGGAAAAGATTTCGGCACAGATTGATTTCCACTCATAAACCCCAAATCTGCATATTGGTATTGATGGGTAGATTTATGAATTAAGTTTTTCCATTTTCTTCCAGATGCAAGCTACAACATGCCTAAAAAACGAGAAAATAAAAAGGTAAGTCAGTTGCCCCACTTAAAAACCTCTGACATTAATTATGCATATGGGTATATATAAATTAATATGTCAAGAGTGGGTGTGATGGGAAAGTATTTTGGAGAAAAATGTGTGCACATTCCTCCCGACTTACCTCTACATATACCCTGGGCCACATACTGATTTTTCTTTAAATCAAATTTTTAAGATACATAATTATCACTTTTTCCTGATAGATCTCCACAAAATCTATCCCTTCCACTGATCAGTATTGCAAATTTACTACCCTCATTTTCCCATTTTTGACACTATATAACACAAAGATACACTTATCCTGACTATCAATGAACAACCATACCTTTTTCATGTTTTTTCATGTGTGTGTGGATGGTGTACAAGCCATAATGAGAGTGACCTGCTGGTGCCTTCAGGTACCCCTATATTTTCAATTTCTCATCCATATAAATGGGTGTATTTCTTTTCTCCTACAGCTACCAAGAAGATCAAAAAGGTTAAAATCAGACAAGGTATGTATATATTTGAGATATTCAATTTTTGTGAACATGGCAGCTCATACCATAATATGGTTTCCACAAAGTGTAGCTTTAGCCATCCACATCTAGGTTCTTGACCAGTATTCAAAATGTTGGTTGTCGGTTGCCAGGGATAATCAGAACATGCTCCAACAAAATATCTACAGGCACAAATGAGCATTATACAATGTTATGTCACTGTATAACTATATATTTGAGTGCTCTGATCACAGACCCTTTAAGGGCTATGCTAAAATCTAGTGTTGGGCAAACACTTTTCTGGAGTCGACTAGTCGGAAGCTTGACAGCGGCTACTTCAACCAAGTCTGCGACTTCAAAAGATCATAAATTTCAGAGGTTGGAATGTTATTAAAATAATTAATAGCACACAAATGAATGTAGCTTCATATGTTGCATTTCATATTGTTTTCTTTCTTTTTGCTTACTTTTTTTCACACTAAACATACTCCATGGTATATTGTATGTACATATTAAGACTCAATTACCATTATTTATAACAAATTTGAATTAAATGTTTGGCCGAATCACTGAAATTAAAGTGTTTTACAGTAATATCTCTCCCACATACTATGTTCATGGTGCTTAGGGCTATTTACATAAGATTGCCACAACAGTGCACTGCAGGGGAATTTCCCTTGTATCCTCATGTCTATAAATAGGACCAAAATACCTCAGTGAGTGAGTGAGAGACAGAGTAAGGAACAAACACTCTGATAGGCTGGCCATGGTGGCCCAGCAAAAATATATAACTTTGCCTGGAATTTGCCAATAATTATTCCTGGACTCTCATCCCCATTTTCATAAATGAAAGAACCCAAACCTATAGGTGAACAAGACATTAAGATAAAACTCATGAAAGAGGCTGCCATTTTGCGATTTCAACCACTGCAAGTCTCCGCGGAAGAAAACTCTTCTGCCTTTAATGAGAAGTACTTGCATTTCATTCTTTCATCTGCATGAAAGAATTTCAACGCTTCTTGCTTCTTGGTTGAACCATGGTTATTGCCATGTACCATTCTTTTGCCCCTGTTTTGCAAATTAAACCTTATCCTTTTCTCATTTGAAATAGGCATCAGAGGAGGATGGCATTCAGCAGTTGATTAACAGCATTGATCATGATCGAGATGGTTTAAAAGCTGTGATTATTAATGAAGAAAAAGGTGGGTATTATTGGCAACCATAAAGTTGGTCAAAATTCAAATACACAATTATTACTTTGTACGTAATGAATTCAAAGTACTTCTACCCTCAGGTATTAGTACCACTGAGAGGTGGTTTATTACATGTGATTCTGGAACACAAGATGGTGACCGAGTACTGCCCATTCCAGAAATATACATCACTAGTATGTCGCAATCATAGTTCTTTATTTTTTTCAATTATTGATTTTTAGTGTTGTTGAAAAGTGAGTTGAAACCTGTATTTCTAGTGTGATTTTGTACTGTTTGGCAATCTTGTGCAAAGACGTGGAATACATGTAGACTAATTTCTATATTTTTGAATTTCATAGCAAATTTTTCAAATGCAGCTATCCTGAAAATTTGTTATTGTCACATGCCAGCTGCTGGCAAGCACTACAATAAGTACTTGCTTTGCATAGGCCGTGGCTGTCCATGGGGAGGGATGGTGCTTTACCATTCGACCTGGCAGTCTTGGCAGATTTTTTGTTTAGTGCATGTGTATTGAATTAGATGACTCGGGTAACTGGCATTTAATGCTGGCATTCTTTGGGGTGATCCTTATTATTAAACCCTACGTGCCGAGAATCGTTACTGGCTTTAAGGTTTTTCCCATGTCAGGTGATTCGTCTCAATTTCGCACTCGTATTCAACGCGTACTTTGCGTCCTACTTAGTTTTGCGCGATACACATCATTAACGAGTTTGTGCGTACTTCAAAAATGTGCTTCCGCAGTAGGCTACGCCAAAAATAAGGACTTTTTGATAGTTTTTAACAAATTCTGTTAAATAATTTGTTTTGCGCGAATATATCAAGCTCATTCTGTTTCATAACATATTTAAAATTTTAAAAAATCTGCCCAATAGATTTTTTTCTACAATGCAAAAGGTTGCCTATTTTACGAAAATTTGAAAATTTGCCATTGACGCCTACAGTGAATTTTGGACATGTACACCAGTTTTAAAACGGCCGTAGCTAAAAACTGAGCACGGGTACCACTTATTTTTTTTGCATATTTATTATTGGCACATACCAGTGAACAAATTATGTTAATTTAAAAAAATTCTACCGATACAGTCTCTGCCATGGGAAAAACCTTAAACTTTTTTTGGTGCCACTTGTTTTTGGCCCATCAGGTTTGAAACAGTTGCGTCAACAGATGTATGTGAATATCATACTAATGGGTGTACATAGTTATTGTAAAGAAATTTCAGACTGACAACTATATGTCATCTACAGCCCCTCATGATAATAAAGTAACTAGTTCTGTGTGTAATTTTGCTTTGTTGATATTCTTTTGGTAGGAAGAGGAGTGATAACTACCATTCCTTTTAAGAAAGATGAGCTGCTCCTCACATACAGAGGAGAGCTCATTGAGGGAAAGAAAGAGGTGAGGAAACGGGAACAAGACTACCGGAAACAGAAGAAATCATTTATGTACTACTTTACACACAATGGCAAACTTACATGGTGAGTATTTCAATATTTTCAATATTTTTGTTAATTTTAAAATAACTTGCAACATGTTTGTGATTATCTTGAAATGTAAATTCTTAAAGGAACCTCCATGATTCCAGTACCCCTTTTTCTATTGCAGGCTATGTCTGTAGATGAACATGGAAGAAAGTTTGTGTGCAACATAACTGCCTGCTCTGGCTTAGTATCCTCAGCCAGAGCAGGCAGGATTAGCTGACCACATCTTTTACTTGTTCTCATTCTTTCAATCAACTCCATTAAGCTAGGGTTAGTTGGGATTCCAGCTGCAAGATACAATGTAGTTTTAGAGGGCCTGATCCCGTCTGCTCACCACCACAGACTGGTATGGTCATCCGGGGTTTAAATACACAGATCCCCATTTGACGGTGATGGTGTATCCCCATATAGGCAAAGTGTCTTGATTTGTCATAAATAAATAATAAATAAATAAATTTTGAATTTATATAGCGCCTTTTCCCAGAAGGTATCAAAGCGATGTAATTTCACTGCCACTGGTTCATGCTGACATAGTATCGGTGCTTGATCTATTGTGGTTGCCTGGCCTGTGCCTGATATGCATAAGGCATAATAATGTCAAGTGCTTTCTTTTGCAAGTTGTATTTAGCATTTAGACTCCATAAAGCCATGTTATCAATCAAAGAATTTTCAGTTACAAGTTCTATCATGTCAGGTGCGTTGTGTTTAGCATCTTGTAAAAGTGTGACTATATAAAGCCACCTTATCAATCAATGAATTTTCAGTTACAAGGCGTATTAATAGCATCTTCAAGAAAAGATGTGACTCCATATGGCTGTCCTCTAATATCAAGTGCTTTCTTTTGCAAGTTGTATTTAGCATTTAGAAAAAAGAGTGACTCCATATAAAGCCATCTTATCAAAGAATTTTCAGTTACAAGTTGTGTTTATAGCATCTTAAGAGCGACTCCATAAGGCTGGTCTATCATGTCAGGTGCGTTGTGTTTAGCATCTTGTAAAAGTGTGACTCCATAAAGCCACCTTATCAATCAAAGAATGTTCAGTTAAAAGTTGTGTTTATAGCATCTTAAAGAAAAGATGTGACTCCATTAGAGTTTTCAGTTACAAGTTAAGTGTATAGTATCTTAAAGAAATGAGGCCACAAGGTGAAGACTGTTCTCTTTAGATTGATGGCCAGTTTATCAAATCATGTGGAATGCAGAATGGATCAAAGGAAATAGTGTTTGTTGCTCAGTGTTGATTGTTATCTTTTTATTTAGCCATCTGAAAGGTCCACCCATGGCGATTGATTAAGTTGCCTAAACTCTAGATAATATGCCCAAAAAGTTGTGTGGTAGAATATACCTAAGACAAGGTTCGAGGTTTGACCCAATATGCTCAGGAGACTCTATTTTACATTTGCATATAATTGTTTTATGGCAAGACTATCCGGGCTTTGATGTGTCGGCCCGCTCGGCCGTCAAATTAGTGTTTAGTTTTTTTCCGTGCACGGTTTAGTTGGTATCAAGAAGATCAGATGGAAGATGGTCGTGATGATATTGGCACATAAATATGGCACTTTGGAAAGTGTACAGGTCATTGACTTTCAATGTATTTAGTGATCTGAATAAGGGGTCGGTATGTGCTAATCAGACTGAATTTGTGCATGTGCAGATGATCGTTTTCTGTATTTTAAACAAAGTGATTGAATGTGGGCGTTAGGTGCAGGGTAGCAACTGTAGTTATTTTTAAATATCAATATTAGTTTTTTTGATGTTTAGCGAAAGTTTATTTAGTTTAAACCAATCTGAGATGATAAGGAGCTCTTTATTTGAAGGTAAATTGTTGTCTTTACTGGAACAAATAATATTGGTATCATCAGCAAACATTTAAAAAAATTAAGATTTGGTATGTAATCTTGCTTCACTTCCTCCAAAACCAATATGCTAGCCATGTAATTTTCGATGCTGACATAGTCTTGACCTTGACATGTCAAATTTGTATCAAACTGCCATATGTGACCTGCTACGACAGTATGAGCGTAAAGTCGCAAGTCAGTAGTTTCAGAGACACCCATACTGTTGTGTTGATGTCCTTTGTTTAAAAACACCTGTATATTCAGTGGTATGCCTTTTGTGAATGGGGAGAGAATACGATGTACTCTGCATTCAATTATGTCCCCATTCACCAAGGACATACCACTACCAATACATGTGTTTTCAAACAAAGGACATCATCACAACAGTATGGGTGTCTCGAAACTACTGACTTGCGACTTTACGCTCATATCGCCAGAGCAAGTCACATATAACACAATTTGAACATACTTTTGATACATATTTGACATACAAATTTCTGTAAGGGTTGTATTTAGCATCTTGGAAAAAATGAAACGCCATAAAGCCACCTTTATCAATCAAAGAATTTTAAGTTACAAGGTGTATTTAAATCATCTTGAAGAAAAGATGTGACTCCATAAGGCTGTCCTGTAATGTCAAGTGCTTTCTTTTGCAAGTTGTGTTTAGCATTTAGAAAAAAGTGTGACTCCATAAAGCCGTCTTATCAATCAATGAATTTTCAGATACAAGTTGTGTCTATAGCATATTAAAGAAAAGATGTGACTCCATAAGGCTGTCCTAATAAAAAAAAATTATAATAATCATAATAATAATAAATTAGATTTGGTACCTGATCTTCCATGCGGAAGGCACCCAGAAGATTGGGTGGTATGACATTAGAACAAGCTCTATATGAAGCCAATTCCAACAGTCCTGTGGAGAACACTATGTCATGGGTTAAATTTGATACAAATTTGACATGTCAAGACTATGTCAACAAACTTGAAGTCAGCATCCAAAATGACATGGCTAGCATGTTGGTTTTGGAGGAAGTGAAGCAAGATTACATACCACCCAACTTTAATAGGTACCATGCGGAAGGCACCCACAATATTGGGTGGTGTGTAATCTTCGCTGGTTTTTTTCAAATTTTTATTCAAATTTTATTTATACACGGAAAGGCCCAGATCAGCCCTTGAGCTGGTCTTCCCTGGGGCCGTGTTTTACAACAAAATATAAACAACGATATAACATCAAAAAATAAAAGCATATATACAATGTGAAATTAAAAAAACATATATACAAATAAATAATGCAAAATAACTAGGTAAAATTTAAATCATAATCACTGAATAACAGTCTTTTGAAGGAAGCAAGACTTTATATCTGCACGATCAGGGGATATTCTCACACCTGTGTCGTTGACAAAGTCACTCTTATTGATAGTTACCTGATATGAAAGGCACCCACAAGATTGGGTGGTATACTCTTGCTTCTTCACTTCCTCCCAAACCAATATGCTAGCCATGTCATTTTGGATGCTGACTTCAAGTTTGTTGACATAGTCTTGACATGTCAAATTTGTCCAATTGCCATTTAACACAATCTGAACATACTTTTGATACATATTTGACATACAAATTTCTGCAAGGGTTGTGTTTAGCATCTTAATTTTCAGTTACAAGTTGTGTTGTAGTGCAAAAGATGTGACTCCATAAAGCTGTCCTATCATGACAAGTGCTTTCTTGAACAATTAGTTGAAGTTGTGTTATAGCATCTTTGAAAAAGTGTAACTCCATAAACCACCGTATTAAGACAAAAGAGTTTTCAGTTACAAATTTAGTTTATAGCATAGATCTTCAAAAAAGATGAGCTTTGTTGGGTATGATTTTCTTGCAAACCTCCGCACATGTCTCGTAGACAAAGTCACTCTCATTGATTTGTACCTGATCTTCCATGCGGACGTTACCCACAAGATTGGGTGGTATGTAATCTTACTTTACTTTCACCTGAACCGATATGCTAGCCATGTCATTTTGGATGCTGACTTCAAGAAAGCCAAAAGAAAATTTGTGTCTGCATAAAATGTGAGCTTTGTTGGGTATGATTTTCTTGCAAATCTCCGGAGATCCACATCGCTGGTTTTTTTCAAATTTTATTCAAATTTTATTTATACACGGAAAGGCCCAGATCAGCCCTTGAGCTGGTCTTCCCTGGGGCCGTGTTTTACAACAAAATATAAACAACGATATAACATCAAAAAATAAAAACATATACAATGTGAAATTAAAAAAACATATATACAAATAAATAATGCAAAATAACTAGGTAAAATTTAAATCATAATCACTGAATAACAGTCTTTTGAAGGAAGCAAGACTTTATATCTGCACGATCAGGGGATATTCTCACACCTGTGTCGTTGACAAAGTCACTCTTATTGATAGTTACCTGATATGAAAGGCACCCACAAGATTGGGTGGTATACTCTTGCTTCTTCACTTCCTCCCACAGCACTAACTGTGGTGGTGGTCAGCCTGCAGACAACACTGAATGTGTTGAAGTTCAACCTAAGGACAAAACTGAATGTGGTGGTGGTCAGCCTGTGGGCATCCCTAAATGTGGTGATGGTCAGCCTGTGGAAAACACCAGTGGTGGTCAGCCTGCAGACAACACTGATTGTGTTGAAGTTCAACCTAAGGACAAAACTGAATGCAGTGGTGGTCAGCCTGTGGATAACACTGAGTGCAGTGGTGGTCAGCCTGTGGATAACACTGAATGCAGTGGTGGTCAGCCTGTGGACAACACTGAATATGGTGGTGGTCAGCCTGTTGACAACACTGAAAAAGGTAGTGGTCAACCTGTAATCAGCACTAACTGTGGTGGTGGTCAGCCTGCAGACAACACTGAATGTGTTGAAGTTCAACCTAAGGACAAAACTGAATGTGGTGGTGGTCAGCCTGTGGGCATCCCTAAATGTGGTGATGGTCAGCCTGTGGAAAACACCAGTGGTGGTCAGCCTGCAGACAACACTGATTGTGTTGAAGTTCAACCTAAGGACAAAACTGAATGCAGTGGTGGTCAGCCTGTGGATAACACTGAGTGCAGTGGTGGTCAGCCTGTGGATAACACTGAATGCAGTGGTGGTCAGCCTGTGGACAACACTGAATATGGTGGTGGTCAGCCTGTTGACAACACTGAAAAAGGTAGTGGTCAACCTGTAATCAGCACTAACTGTGGTGGTGGTCAGCCTGCAGACAACACTGAATGTGTTGAAGTTCATTCTGAGGACAAAACTGACTGTGGTGGTCAGCCTTTGGGCAACACGAAATGTGGTGTTCAGCCTCGTAGACAAAGTCACTCTCATTGATTTGTACCTGATCTTCCATGCGGACGTTACCCACAAGATTGGGTGGTATGTAATCTTACTTTACTTTCACCTGAACCGATATGCTAGCCATGTCATTTTGGATGCTGACTTCAAGAAAGCCAAAAGAAAATTTGTGTCTGCATAAAATGTGAGCTTTGTTGGGTATGATTTTCTTGCAAATCTCCGGAGATCCACATCGCTGGTTTTTTTCAAATTTTTATTCAAATTTTATTTATACACGGAAAGGCCCAGATCAGCCCTTGAGCTGGTCTTCCCTGGGGCCGTGTTTTACAACAAAATATAAACAACGATATAACATCAAAAAATAAAAGCATATACAATGTGAAATTAAAAAAACATATATACAAATAAATAATGCAAAATAACTAGGTAAAATTTAAATCATAATCACTGAATAACAGTCTTTTGAAGGAAGCAAGACTTTATATCTGCACGATCAGGGATATTCTCACACCTGTGTCGTTGACAAAGTCACTCTTATTGATAGTTACCTGATATGAAAGGCACCCACAAGATTGGGTGGTATACTCTTGCTTCTTCACTTCCTCCCACAGCACTAACTGTGGTGGTGGTCAGCCTGCAGACAACACTGAATGTGTTGAAGGTCAACCGAAGGACAAAACTGAATGTGGTGGTGGTCAGCCTGTGGGCATCCCTAAATGTGGTGATGGTCAGCCTGTGGAAAACACCAGTGGTGGTCAGCCTGCAGACAACACTGATTGTGTTGAAGTTCAACCTAAGGACAAAACTGAATGCAGTGGTGGTCAGCCTGTGGATAACACTGAGTGCAGTGGTGGTCAGCCTGTGGATAACACTGAATGCAGTGGTGGTCAGCCTGTGGACAACACTGAATATGGTGGTGGTCAGCCTGTTGACAACACTGACAAAGGTGGTGGTGGTCAGCCTGCAGACAACACTGAATGTGTTGAAGTTCAACCTAAGGACAAAACTGAATGTGGTGGTGGTCAGCCTGTGGGCATCCCTAAATGTGGTGATGGTCAGCCTGTGGAAAACACCAGTGGTGGTCAGCCTGCAGACAACACTGATTGTGTTGAAGTTCAACCTAAGGACAAAACTGAATGCAGTGGTGGTCAGCCTGTGGATAACACTGAGTGCAGTGGTGGTCAGCCTGTGGATAACACTGAATGCAGTGGTGGTCAGCCTGTGGACAACACTGAATATGGTGGTGGTCAGCCTGTTGACAACACTGAAAAAGGTAGTGGTCAACCTGTAATCAGCACTAACTGTGGTGGTGGTCAGCCTGCAGACAACACTGAATGTGTTGAAGTTCATTCTGAGGACAAAACTGACTGTGGTGGTCAGCCTTTGGGCAACACGAAATGTGGTGTTCAGCCTCGTAGACAAAGTCACTCTCATTGATTTGTACCTGATCTTCCATGCGGACGTTACCCACAAGATTGGGTGGTATGTAATCTTACTTTACTTTCACCTGAACCGATATGCTAGCCATGTCATTTTGGATGCTGACTTCAAGAAAGCCAAAAGAAAATTTGTGTCTGCATAAAATGTGAGCTTTGTTGGGTATGATTTTCTTGCAAATCTCCGGAGATCCACATCGCTGGTTTTTTTCAAATTTTTATTCAAATTTTATTTATACACGGAAAGGCCCAGATCAGCCCTTGAGCTGGTCTTCCCTGGGGCCGTGTTTTACAACAAAATATAAACAACGATATAACATCAAAAAAATAAAAACATATACAATGTGAAATTAAAAAAACATATATACAAATAAATAATGCAAAATAACTAGGTAAAATTTAAATCATAATCACTGAATAACAGTCTTTTGAAGGAAGCAAGACTTTATATCTGCACGATCAGGGATATTCTCACACCTGTGTCGTTGACAAAGTCACTCTTATTGATAGTTACCTGATATGAAAGGCACCCACAAGATTGGGTGGTATACTCTTGCTTCTTCACTTCCTCCCACAGCACTAACTGTGGTGGTGGTCAGCCTGCAGACAACACTGAATGTGTTGAAGTTCAACCTAAGGACAAAACTGAATGTGGTGGTGGTCAGCCTGTGGGCATCCCTAAATGTGGTGATGGTCAGCCTGTGGAAAACACCAGTGGTGGTCAGCCTGCAGACAACACTGATTGTGTTGAAGTTCAACCTAAGGACAAAACTGAATGCAGTGGTGGTCAGCCTGTGGATAACACTGAGTGCAGTGGTGGTCAGCCTGTGGATAACACTGAATGCAGTGGTGGTCAGCCTGTGGAAAACACTGAATATGGTGGTGGTCAGCCTGTTGACAACACTGAAAAAGGTAGTGGTCAACCTGTAATCAGCACTAACTGTGGTGGTGGTCAGCCTGCAGACAACACTGAATGTGTTGAAGTTCAACCTAAGGACAAAACTGAATGTGGTGGTGGTCAGCCTGTGGGCATCCCTAAATGTGGTGATGGTCAGCCTGTGGAAAACACCAGTGGTGGTCAGCCTGCAGACAACACTGATTGTGTTGAAGTTCAACCTAAGGACAAAACTGAATGCAGTGGTGGTCAGCCTGTGGATAACACTGAGTGCAGTGGTGGTCAGCCTGTGGATAACACTGAATGCAGTGGTGGTCAGCCTGTGGACAACACTGAATATGGTGGTGGTCAGCCTGTTGACAACACTGAAAAGGTAGTGGTCAACCTGTAATCAGCACTAACTGTGGTGGTGGTCAGCCTGCAGACAACACTGAATGTGTTGAAGTTCAACCTAAGGACAAAACTGAATGTGGTGGTGGTCAGCCTGTGGGCATCCCTAAATGTGGTGATGGTCAGCCTGTGGAAAACACCAGTGGTGGTCAGCCTGCAGACAACACTGATTGTGTTGAAGTTCAACCTAAGGACAAAACTGAATGCAGTGGTGGTCAGCCTGTGGATAACACTGAGTGCAGTGGTGGTCAGCCTGTGGATAACACTGAATGCAGTGGTGGTCAGCCTGTGGACAACACTGAATATGGTGGTGGTCAGCCTGTTGACAACACTGAAAAAGGTAGTGGTCAACCTGTAATCAGCACTAACTGTGGTGGTGGTCAGCCTGCAGACAACACTGAATGTGTTGAAGTTCATTCTGAGGACAAAACTGACTGTGGTGGTCAGCCTTTGGGCAACACGAAATGTGGTGTTCAGCCTCGTAGACAAAGTCACTCTCATTGATTTGTACCTGATCTTCCATGCGGACGTTACCCACAAGATTGGGTGGTATGTAATCTTACTTTACTTTCACCTGAACCGATATGCTAGCCATGTCATTTTGGATGCTGACTTCAAGAAAGCCAAAAGAAAATTTGTGTCTGCATAAAATGTGAGCTTTGTTGGGTATGATTTTCTTGCAAATCTCCGGAGATCCACATCGCTGGTTTTTTTCAAATTTTTATTCAAATTTTATTTATACACGGAAAGGCCCAGATCAGCCCTTGAGCTGGTCTTCCCTGGGGCCGTGTTTTACAACAAAATATAAACAACGATATAACATCAAAAAATAAAAACATATACAATGTGAAATTAAAAAAACATATATACAAATAAATAATGCAAAATAACTAGGTAAAATTTAAATCATAATCACTGAATAACAGTCTTTTGAAGGAAGCAAGACTTTATATCTGCACGATGAGGGATATTCTCACACCTGTGTCGTTGACAAAGTCACTCTTATTGATAGTTACCTGATATGAAAGGCACCCACAAGATTGGGTGGTATACTCTTGCTTCTTCACTTCCTCCCAAACCAATATGCTAGCCATGTCATTTTGGATGCTGACTTCAAGTTTGTTGACATAGTCTTGACATGTCAAATTTGTCCAATTGCCATTTAACACAATCTGAACATACTTTTGATACATATTTGACATACAAATTTCTGCAAGGGTTGTGTTTAGCATCTTAATTTTCAGTTACAAGTTGTGTTGTAGTGCAAAAGATGTGACTCCATAAAGCTGTCCTATCATGACAAGTGCTTTCTTGAACAATTAGTTGAAGTTGTGTTTAGCATCTTTGAAAAAGTGTAACTCCATAAACCACCGTATTAATAAGACAAAAGAGTTTTCAGTTACAAATTTAGTTCTTCAAAAAAGATGAGCTTTGTTGGGTATGATTTTCTTGCAAACCTCCGCACATGTCTCGTAGACAAAGTCACTCTCATTGATTTGTACCTGATCTTCCATGCGGACGTCACCCACAAGATTGGGTGGTATGTAATCTTACTTTACTTTCACCTGAACCGATATGCTAGCCATGTCATTTTGGATGCTGACTTCAAGAAAGCCAAAAGAAAATTTGTGTCTGCATAAAATGTGAGCTTTGTTGGGTATGATTTTCTTGCAAATCTCCGGAGATCCACATCGCTGGTCTGCACGATCAGGGGATATTCTCACACCTGTGTCGTTGACAAAGTCACTCTTATTGATAGTTACCTGATATGAAAGGCACCCACAAGATTGGGTGGTATACTCTTGCTTCACTTCCTCCCAAACCAATATGCTAGCCATGTCATTTTGGATGCTGACTTCAAGTTTGTTGACATAGTCTTGACATGTCAAATTTGTCCAATTGCCATTTAACACAATCTGAACATACTTTTGATACATATTTGACATACAAATTTCTGCAAGGGTTGTGTTTAGCATCTTGGAAAAAGTGTGACTCCATAATGCCACCTTTATCAATCAAAGAATTTTTAAGTTACAAGTTGCGTTTATATCATCTTGAAGAAAAGATGTGCCTCCATAAGGCTGTCCTAATAATAAATAATAATAAATTGGAAGGCACCCAGAAGATTGGGTGCATGGTATGACATTAGAACAAGCACTATATGAAGCCAGTTCCAACAGTCCTGGGGAACACTATGTCATGGTTTAAATTTATGAATCATTAGAGTCATAAAAAAATGTAAAAATATCAGAATAATAGATGTTAATATACTGTGTGAGATATAGGACAAAATAATTAAAGTATGAGAAGAAGTCAAACTTTCGACAAGATAACTCATTGCACTTGTATTGCATTTTCTCTTTCTACAGTATTGATGCAACCCCTGAAGATGGACGTCTAGGGCGTCTTGTTAATGATGACCACAGAAAGCCAAATTGTAAAATGAGAAAGTGTAATTTAAAAAACGAACCATATTTATGCTTATTTGCATTAAAAGATATAGCTGAAGGTGAGGAATTAACATACGACTATGGTGATCCCTCAGTGCCATGGAGAAAGATGACGACAGTTGGTAGTTGTGATCAGCTTGTGAAAAATACTGCATGTGGTGCCGGTCAGCCAATGGACAACAGTAAATGTGGTGGTCAGCTTATTAACAGCACTAGGTGTGGTAGTGGTCAGCCTGTGGGTAACACTAAATGTGGAAGTCAGCCAGTGGATGACAGTGAATGTGGTGGTAGTCAACCTGACGATGACACTGAATGTGTAAGTGGTCAGCCTGTGAGCAACACTGACTTTGGTGGTGGTCAGCCTGTGGACAAGACTGAATATGCTAAATGGTTTAGTGGTCAGCCTGCAAGCATCACTAAATGTGCTGGTCAGCCTCAGGACACTAAATGTAGTAGTGGTCAGCATTTTGACAACACTGCATGTGGCAGTCTAGCTGTGGAAAACACTGAATCTGGTGATGGTCAACCTGTGGAAAACACTAACTGTGGTAGTGGTGGTCAGCCTGCAGACAACACTGAATGTGGTGGTGGTCAACCTGTGGGCAACCCTAAATGTGGTGATGGTCAGCCTGTGGAAAACACTAGTGGTGGTCAGCCTGCAGATAACACTGAGTGTGTTGAAGTTCAACCTAAGGACAAAACTGAATGCAGTGGTGGTCAGCCTGTGGATAACACTGAGTGCAGTGGTGGTCAGCCTGTGGATAACACTGAATGCAGTGGTGGTCAGCCTGTGGACAACACTGAATGTGTTGAAGTTCAACCTAAGGACAAAACTGAATGTGGTGGTGGTCAGCCTGTGGGCATCCCTAAATGTGGTGATGGTCAGCCTGTGGAAAACACCAGTGGTGGTCAGCCTGCAGACAACACTGATTGTGTTGAAGTTCAACCTAAGGACAAAACTGAATGCAGTGGTGGTCAGCCTGTGGATAACACTGAGTGCAGTGGTGGTCAGCCTGTGGATAACACTGAATGCAGTGGTGGTCAGCCTGTGGACAACACTGAATATGGTGGTCAGCCTGTTGACAACACTGAAAAGGTAGTGGTCAACCTGTAATCAGCACTAACTGTGGTGGTGGTCAGCCTGCACACAACACTGATTGTGTTGAAGTTCTACCTAAGGTCAAAACTGAATGTGGTGGTGGTCAGCCTGTGGGCATCCCTAAATGTGGTGATGGTCAGCCTGTGGAAACACCAGTGGTGGTCAGCCTGCAGACAACACTGATTGTGTTGAAGTTCAACCTAAGGACAAAACTGAATGCAGTGGTGGTCAGCCTGTGGATAACACTGAGTGCAGTGGTGGTCAGCCTGTGGATAACACTGAATGCAGTGGTGGTCAGCCTGTGGACAACACTGAATATGGTGGTGGTCAGCCTGTTGACAACACTGAAAAGGTAGTGGTCAACCTGTAATCAGCACTAACTGTGGTGGTGGTCAGCCTGCAGACAACACTGAATGTGTTGAAGTTCATTCTGAGGACAAAACTGACTGTGGTGGTCAGCCTTTGGGCAACACGAAATGTGGTGTTCAGCCTGTAAACAACACTAAATGTGGTGGTGGTCAGCCTGTGGATAACACTGAATGTTGTGATGGTCAGCCTGTGCATGAAACTAACTGGCAGTATTTTGACAACACTGCATGTGGAGGTCAGTCTGTGGACAACACTGAATATGGTGGTGGTGAGCCTATGGACAACACTGAAGGTAGTGGTGTTCAGCCTGAAGTCAACATTGAATATGCTGGTAGTCAGTCTGAGGACAACACTGAATGTAGTGTGGGTCAACATGCGAACAACACTGAATGTGGTGCTCAGCCTACAGACAACACTGAATGCAGTGGAGGTCAGCCTATAGAGATGATTAACAATTTTCATAGTGATGATCAAACACTAGAAGAAATAGATCGACTTCTGAAATCAAACAGCATAGTCAGCTTTGATATTAATGGTACATTAGACAATTGTGACAATCAACACTTTCTTCTAAATTTGTCAGCAGGTGATGTCATTGTTCCAGAAACAGATGAAGACAGTGATACCTCAGATGTATATCCACTTCAAGTTGGATTAAGGCGGAAGAATGGTAGATTCACTCAAGAATTGGCTTCAGATCCCGATTTGGATTATGTACCAGGTCATAGTGATGTAGACAGTGATACATCAGACCAACCATGCAGTGAAATTAGAACAGATGGCAAACAAAACAGTACAACTGAACATACGTGTGAAGAAGATCATCTGCAAGCAAATGATAAGCAACATGTATCAGCAAACAGTTCTGGAAATGAGGAAACCACTGAAAACAGAGGCATGGGTCAACAGTCAAACAACCAACTTGTTGGTGAATCTTCATCTCACATCCATTATTACCAAAAACAAAACTTAAAGATGATGGTACTTTGATGCGAGATTACAGTAAAGGAAATGCATGTTTGTTCTGTGAGAAAGTAGTGACTGTGTTGATTGGTCGACATTTGATAAACAGCCATTCTGATGAACCTGAAGTAGCAAGAATTATTGCAATCAGGCCTGACACCAAAGAAAACATAGATGAACGGAAACAGATGTTCGACATGTTGCGACATCGTGGAAACTTCTATCATAATGAGCGAGTTAAGCAGACCAATGATGGAGAGTTAATACTTGTTCGTCGTCCTCCTGCTGGAAGTGACCTTATACCAGAAGATTATGGGCCATGTCCCCAATGCCTGGGCTACGTAGTGAAGGACAGCATGCTTAAGCATGCAAACTATCGCTGCATAGCAAGAAGCAAATGTGTTGAGAACACACAAGAGTCAACATCAAAGAAGAACATAAAGTGGGAAAGTGAGATGTTAGTCAGCAAGTTCCATGGGGCAAGTGATCTACTCAAGCAAGTTGTTCTTTCAACTATGAAACGAGACAAAGTGTATGACATTGCCAAGAATGACCCTTTGATCCTGGAACTGGGGTCACAAGTACTAAAAATCAACCTGACAGAAAGCATATTGCTTCCGAAAAGATGAGACGTACTGCAAGAATTGTACAGAGGTGTAGATTGATTGAGCCAGAAGGGGGTGTAACAATGAATGATCTAATAAAACCTAGCAAGTTTGACTTGATCATTCAAGCAGTGGAAGAAGAAGCAGGGCAGATTGATGATGAGGAAGAAGTTTGTGATGTGCAAGTTCTGGAACGGCCATCATTTGCAATTAAAGCAGGCTATGATCTGGAACGGCTTGCAAAAATAAAGAAGTGTCAAGCAATTAGAAGTTATGGGATTAAGGCTGGAAGTGACATCTTAGAAAAAGAAGCTATCAAGTTCCTGGACTTATACACTAATGAATGGGGAGACAAAGTATCATCTTCAGCTGCAAATACACTCAACCTTCGCAGAAGTGGAAAAGTGATCCATCTGCCATCAACCAGTGATCTGAAAGCTGTATCGACCTACCTGGTAAAGGAGATCAAGACATGTGTGAGTTGCAAGCCAACTTCTTATTCAGAGTTCTCCAGATTGCAGAAACTGACACTAGTTCGACTAGTCCTCTTCAACAAGAGACGGCCAAGGGAGGTATCCAAGGTTAAAATGAAGGTATTTGAGCAAACATCCAAACCAGACAGAGCAGAAGTGACTGAGCTTATGGACCAGATGTCATCAATAGAGAAGAAACTTGCAGAGACGTATGACTTAGTCAAAATTATTGGGAAGAGAGGAAGGCAAGTGCCACTTATAATACCACCAGAGTGCAAGAAGTCATTACAACTACTACTTCAGGATAGACACCCTGATATTCCACAAAGCAATAAGTATGTCTTTGCCAGGAAGACGCGATCTACCTACATGGAAGCAGGTGCTGTACTTAAACAAATACTTGCTGAACCAGGTCTGAAAGGCCTTGAAGCACCCGAAGACATCAGAGCTACAAAGGTCAGAAAGTACACGGCAACAGTAGCCCAAATCCTTAGTCTGCAATCACATCACCTTGAGTGGGTAGCAGGGCACTTAGGGCACAACGTAGATATACATAAAGATTTCTACAGGGTCCAAGAGAATACCATTGAACTTTGCAAGGTGTCAAAGTTGCTCATCGCAATTGATTCTGGGCAGATGGGTGAATGGGCCGGAAAGACCTTGGATGATATTGAAGTGGAAGGTAAGTGTAATAGTTATTTGCTGACATCACACTGTAAAAAGTGTTAGTTGTGGAAAATCATATGCATGTCACACAGCATCCATAAGCAGTTCATAGCAATATGTTGGTCTTTGACAGTTACAATAAATCAAGAATAATAAGAAATAAAAAATAAGTTATACAAATTAAATGAAGTAGATTACTATTCTAGCTGTGGCATATTCTATAACTTGCCTCTCACTAAGTACTTAACTAACCAACATAAGGTGATATTTATTAGAGGTCTTGTTTAATTTGTACACCTGACCAATATCGGTATTACAAATTCTGGAAAGTCTGTTCGTATATTCAGAGAGACACTACGCAATGATGTCAAATTATGACAAATCACAATCTTGTACATGAACCTAAGTGATTTGATATTACAAATGAGCCAACAATGCAGTTTTGATCAGCATAACATTAAAATTATGAACAACAATGTAATTCATAGTGGAAACATGTATTATTTACTTTATACACTGTCATGAAATGACCTTATGAAATGAATATTTGTCAATTAGATATATAAATTCAGCACCATTTGAATAGCATGACCTAATGGTCAATATGCTAGAATTATACTGTTTGGATTTGACATAATAAAAATTGAATGTATACATTATGTAAACTTTCAATTAGGGGTTCATTCATTTATTTTCATGCATAAACGCTTGTTTTTGGCTCAAGGGGCCCGAGGGCCAAAAACTATGTTTATGCATGAAAATATATGCATGAACCCCGTTCATACATTCGCAAACATACTTTTACTTTCCTCCATGACTAAGAAATCAATCATTTTTAGATAAAAAACCTAACATTTTCCATCTGTAATTGAGAGAAAATGTTTACTTGCTCAGTTCATCGTGTTTGGACGCGTAAGAACCTTGTGTATCTCACTCGCACTTTGCGTTGCAGTGGGCGCGCACCATGTGCGTATCGTCAGACTCGCGAACGTCTACCAGTGGTTCCAGGCGCGACTTGTTTATGACCAGCTGGGCATTAATCGCTTGTTTATATAGCAAGAATGTATGAACTATTGGATTTAACTTTTTTCTTTTAAATTGCCATACATAAAAATTTTTTTGTTCGAATGCAGACATTGATTTGGACTTCAGTGGTGAAAGTGAGGATGAAGATGAAGATGATGAGAACATTGAAAAGGAACTACCCAAAGGTATGACTGTCAATAACACATGTTGCAAGTTGTTTGTTTTATGAGCAAGTATGTTTGTATAGTCCAGAATTTACTTGTGGGTCTCTACCAGGCCTTTGGCTGCCTTATCAGTCAACAGAAATTTACATTACACTAACATTTGTGTGTTGAAGAAAAAGAGGTGATTCCATAAGGTTGCCTTATCAGTCGAAGAATACTTTACAGATATAGTGTTTAGTATCTCCGATAAAAATAAAAGTGTGAGTCCATAAGACTGAATATCAGCCTAAGTACTTTGATTATTCAAGGTGTGTTGGAGAGAAAGAGTGACTCCATAAGGTGGCCTTATCAGTCAAAAGAGATAAACTTTTCAGATATAAAGGGATAAGCATCTTGGCTGTGACTCCATAAGGCTGCCTAATTATCATTAGTCAACAGAAATATACTTAAAGCAATATTATAACATTTTCAAACAAAATAGATTAGCATTTCTTTGCCATAAAATGTTAGCTTTTACTGTCAGATATATCCCTTTTATTTTTGAGCCGAACAACTACGGCAAAGCAAAGAAAATTGGAATTTACTACCAGCGCACATGTCGCCAATATGTACCACTCCTTCGGTCATGTTGTGGTACGACCCTTTGTTGTGTATATCACCGTCCCGCACGCCGTGACGTACTGTGTGTTATGAACATCGTGTATGCGTTCGACTAATAATTCCATCGTAATAATAAAGCGCTGAATCAGCCATTTATTCAAAATCATGGATTTTGACAAAACTACAGCACTTAGAATCTTGATTTTTGCAGGGTATATTGGTTTAATAAAGTACAATTTAATCGTGTAAAAAAGGAATTTTAAAAATTCAGTGAGGGCGTCTTCCTCAGCAAATGTTATAATATGGCTTTAACTGATGAAAAGTGTTTAGCATCTTAGAGAATCATTATGACTTATAAAGTATCAGCCAAAGACTTACACTTACAACTTATGTTTAGCATCTATGAGGAAACAGTGACTCCATATCCACTGGGGTGGCCCAAGTTCACAGTGAAATAAGATATGTTTTCATTTTCTGATTGATTTAAGTTTCATTTTACATAATATTAAATAATGGCTTAATCGGCCATGATTTAGATTACCCCATTTCTAGGACAACATATGCAGACATGCTCAGCTAAATTATATAACATTTATTTTGTTTACAAAATAATTTGTATACAAATATATTTGAATCAACAGCCAAGGATAATGACAAATTGCCAAACAGCAAAAAGGATCATCAAGCATGCCATCCAGGAAAGAGCAAAGGTAAGTTTGGACAATGTTGTTAAAGGTAGGTGACCTGATCCACAGTCTCATCCCCCCACTTTTACCCATCAAGATTGAGATTTTAATATCAGAAGAAAGCCCATATTTTTCTCATTACCCCTGTAAAATTTTAGGGCCAAGAGATGTTATGTTTAGATGCTATGAGCAAAAATGTAGTGATTTATCCCAAAATTTGGTATACCAAATAAATATTTGTGTAGTGACGTATGGGCGAATTTATAGTGGTTGTTTGCTTCTAACATGAGAACTACAGGAACAATTCAACTCAAATTTTGGATTTATATTGTTGTTATGACATGGCTTCACTGAAATAGAGAACTTTATGTGCACAAATTGGGTCAGTCACCTTTAATGTGATAATATTAATTGGTTTTGGTGGAGGTAGGAGGTAGAAGGTTTGATGATTTAGTTTGTGCTGCCTCTGCATAAGTTCTGTTGGGTATGTTTTCACTCTTTGAAGAACTTGAGGGCAACTTAACTTGAGGTTTATTGGTTGCATGGCTGAAGCTGACGGTACTGATGTTGTGCATTTATGCACACAATTTTCCTCTTTTCTCTAATTTGTACAGCTAAAACTGCAGGTTCAAAAGGTGGTGGAAAAGTCAAGCAAAGAAAAAACTTGAACAAAGGTAAGTTACAAAATGATAACAATAATATGCACAGCAAGATTCACCATCAGTTTGGCTCCTTACTATTCTAGTGAGCTTCTTTTGTCCTACTGTCCTGGCAGAGAAGGATTGAGATCTTCTGATAAGACTTCTCCTTTGTGAGCCTAGGGCCCTTAAAGCAGCTGGCTCAAAATCTTTTTCTGTCGCTGGCCCTAGGGAATGGAATAAACTCCCTAAAATTATCAGGGAGTGTCCCACAATGCCAGTTTTCAGAAAGAAACTCAAAACTCACCTTTTCAATTAGCTTCTTTCTGGTTTCTTTTTGTGCTCTTCTGTTTTCCTCTTCCGTGTTCAGCGCTTTGATAATTTTTAAAGGCGCTATATAAAAACTGTATGTAGGTGTGTATATACATGTATGTATGTTCTGATTGTTATCCATTTTAAGCCAAAAGCTCTCCCCCATTTTTAAAAGATCAGTTAAATTACTTAATTTTCAAACGTCTGTATTTCATATTCATTCTTGCAGTGTACAAACATTTCCTCTTTCTCTAATTTGTACAGCTAAAGCTGCAGGTTCAAAAGGTGGAAAAGTCTCAATGACAAAAAACTTGAACAAAGGTAAGTTACAAAATGATCACAATATGCACATATAGTTTATATATATGAGCAAAAAATATGTTGCAATTATAATATTCAGAATGTTTTTGGCAACAAATCTGATATTTTTCTATACTTCCTTCTATACTTTCCTATACATATGTTTACAAGATAGTCGGATGCCGGTAAACTTTGCATCAAGTCCATCTTGCGCCTACACGACTGCCTAATTGCTGTGTGTGTTTTATTAATGCTACACTTTTACTGCATCTCCTTATGCTGTGTATGGTTGTGCAAGGAGAACATGAAAGTTCATTGCCTGGCCCTTTATTGTGAATAATTAAAGAGCTCTCGTGACTCGTTTCGTTTTAACAAATCATAGAGTGCAATCCTGAATAATGGACTGTCAGGATTATAAAATTCAGTGTATTTGGAAAGAGGAGCCCCATAAATATGGAGGAGTGGTTACAACACCCATGAATTCATTATAAATTATGTGGTAATTTATAATAATTTCATGGGGGTGGTAACCACCCCTCCTTATTAAGACGTACTACAGGAAAAGGCTCAGGAACACAAGAGTTAAGCTTCAAGATTATATTAGAAATGACAAGTTTTATGTTATTACTTTCATCATTGTTTTTAGGACAAAAATGCCAGTGGACAACTGATGAAAATGCTGCAATATGGAGAGAGTTCAAGCAGCACATAGTGAAGATGGAGGTACCAGGCAAAGTGGAATGTGAAGCTGCAATCGCAAGTTCCAAGCCAATTCTAGATGGCAGATCATGGAAAACCATTAAGTTTAAGGTTCACAACATAATCCAGGGTGTTAAAAAGAAGGGAGCTAAAAATGTGTGATGAGCTCTTTCATTCTCCTTTAAAAGTTACCCCAGAGAGCTTCAAAAATACAATGAACTTCAATGGACTCTATATTCAATATTGTACACATACAGCTTCTATTGGTGTGCTGGTCACTTAGCACAAGGCTCATTTCTGGAATAGCTCTAGAAATTTATTCCATGAAATGATGAACTGTATTTTCTTAAAGTAAGTGTTTGTTTTCATGATTATGAAATAATTAATCTATTTAGATGTTTGAGGTAGAAAATTTTGTTGAAATTACAGTTAAGACTACCTTTGTGACTCGTTGTTTACTCTTTGTCTTAAAAATCTGAATGAAATGCTTGTATTATAGTGACTTATTTTATTATCACAGATTTAAACATTTCTTACTCTTAGTAGACTACTAAAACAATGTTTTTTAGCTGACCAAAATGAGGCTTCTCCTCCAATCCAACTAGCTTTAAAAAACAGAACAAAAACAGTACTTCTCTTTCTATCAGATGTCATTTTGTGATCAGTTGACCCTGTCACTATACTCTTGCTTCAAGTTCATATTTGCAGTAGAGGTACGGTTATCTTTCCATTGTCTTTATTTTCCAATAAGAATAACCAAAGAACTTGAATGGTTCTACAACATTCTAATATGATTCACCTTTTTTCGTTAATTGACAGCGTCTCTGTCATATTTTCTCCTAGCATATACAACTTGCAATGCCAAGCAGGCATTGCAATATCCAAATTCATTCAGGGGCAGTGGAAGACAAAATAAAATGCACATTTCATTTCATTGCCCTCTCACACCCCCACTAAATAAACAGCACTAAGTTATCTTTCAGATTTTTAACCAGGGAGTAATATTTGTACTTACTATTGATGTCCATTTTTGAAATGGATCATTTTGCTGTTGTCCATTTGTAAAATGGATCATTTTGCTGAATTTTGTTCTTTGAGGATGAGACTTCACATGTCTGTCTGTCTGGCCGGCGGGCCTTCAGTCAGTCTAGAGCAATACCTCGGGAACCGCAAGTCACAAGTATGCAAATTAAGATACAACATATGCATAAATTATGCAAAAACATTTTCAAATGGATAGTGGAGCTTGTGGACAAATTATCTAAACACCGGTTTAAAGTATCAAAGTGTAACTTTGTAAGAAGTATTATATAAACCTGTAGATCACCCGATTAAATTTTGGGTAAAGTCAGCCAACATTTAGAGTGTAATTTGCATAATTTATGCATGCATGTTTTTGAAAAATGGGTAAAAAGTGATCAATGTGTTTCTTGGGCTGTATATAGCTATTCGTCTGATTCTGCATAGCCTTTGAAAAGGGTATTATGTGGGAGTGAGGATATATTTCTGTGTTGAGGGGAGGGAGCTTATCTTTCTTTTCTTTAAGGTCATCTGAGGTCATTCAAGGCCAATTTGCTAAAGGTTGTAGAATTTCCATGAAACTTGTCCGTTAAACTTTACTAAATGATGACTTTTCTAGGTCATCAAGGGTTATCTGATGGCTCAAGAAGACGGTTGTGAAAGCAGGCAAGAAGTTGATTTAACTTGAATAACATTTGTACTAATTGTAGTTGTCCACTTTTGTAATGGATCATTTTGGTGAATTGTGTTGTTCAACTTTGTGGTTTCTACAGTTTAAGGGGAACTTCAAAAAATTTGCATGTTTGCCAACACCTTTTTGAATATTTAAGTAGGTCAAGCGGTTCTTGCATTATTGATCAAAACAATATTTTGACTGTTTCGATCCATAACTTACAAACCGCTTGAACGACGTAAAAACAAAAAAACAATTTTGAGTTACTTGGACAATTTACATTATTTTGCAGAAAAGTGTTGACAATTTTGAGATAGAGCGCAAAACATGCTAATTTTTGGTAGGGGTGCAATCCCCCCTTAAAGCAAAATTGATTTAGCTTGATTACATTTAAGGCGTAAAACTTGTACTTACTATAGTTGTCCATTTTTGGATAATTTGCTGAATTGTGTTTTTCAACTTTTTAAAGGTTTTCGACAGTTTAAAGCAAAGTTGATTCAATTAGATTAGACACATACTAATATCTACATGATAACTGTTTTGATCTAGGAAGCCTTTAATTTAAGCCTTACTTAATTATGGTGATTAAATAGTTTTTGACTAGAAATAGTTTTTAAAACATCAAACTTCCAAAACTTCAGCATGCAAAAACATATATTCAGGAAAACAACAATTTTATGGGTGGCGGGAACATACAAAGTCAAATATAGGCACCCAAAACAAACACAGATTCTTATGAGAAATAACATTAATGTTCTATGAATAATGTATGTTATTTGAACTTGAGGGGTACATGTGCTTGCATAAACCCAGCTGGTGAGTTAACCTCATGATCCTACCTGTCATTATCTGAAACCTTTATATAGTGCTAAAAAACATTCATGTTTTATTTTATGTAAAATTAAAAACAGGGAAAATATGACACAACATCCAATGGGGGATGTTGCTCTCAATATAGTGGAGACCAGCAGGTCTCATTTTTTACAAAGTTTTGTCTTTTCGAAACGTCGGGTTTTTAACTCTGTTTATATATTTTGTGTTACTCCCCCATTGGATGTTGTGTCATATTTTCCCTGTTTTAATTTTATCCATTGCTAGTGTGACACTGTTGTATCCTTTTGGATCCATCCTTTGGTTCCCTGCTGGTCAGTTGGAACAGATTTTCCCTGTTTTTATATATTATTTTATGTAGCTATCAGCTATCTTCAAACATACAAATGTACCAGGTGCACTATGAGAAAAGCAAGAGGTTTAGTGAAAATCATAACAGCAGTGCATTTTTCAGTACTCTAAAATACATAATATAGTTGAATAACGATATTTTAATTCAAACACATTTGAAGATGTAGGTTAATCATCCTGAGCAACTTGACACCTTGTTTTTTTAAATTGTTCAAAAATTATAAAAATGGTAAAATAGGAACTTCATACACAAATTCCCCAGTGTAAATACATGTATACTAAAGGTGTGACAGTTGTTTACAGGAGAATTAAACTTTGGGAAAGCTAACAGATGCTAAGGTTTTCAAGAAAAGCATTATTTAAATTTTATTCTGAGTTACTGCCTGGAGGAAGGGAAGCACACTATAGTAACTAATGTACCAATTTGCTCCATCAAATTATAATATGCTTTGTTAAAAAATGTGCGGAGTAGGTCAATTGTTACTCTTGATTTAAAGCTTATACTTGGTGCCCAAGGAACAAGGAGTCATGTTGTAGGCAAACTATGAGTTTAAGTAAAAACAGAAAGCAATTAATTTATGTAGGAGACTAGAATATGTAGAACTCACAGTAAATGTATTATTAAAGAAAAATTGAAGAATCATGTTATATGCAAGTACCTTTTTGAGTACCTGCTATGTGTAGGTACCAAAAACAGAAAGCAATTAATTAATGTAGGAGACTAGAAGATGTAGACAATAGAGTTTTAGAGGATGATGAAATAATGTTGTGTTCATGGGGAATTTCATTTCAAGGTTTGGCACATTGGAATACACAATACTTTTTGAATACACAAATGTATGAATAATTGGAGCAAATTGGTACAAGTTACTATTGTGTGCTTCCCTTCCTCCAGGCAGTAACTCAGAATAAAATTTAAATAATGCTTTTCTTGAAAATTATTTTCCCTGCAGGAATCTTAGTTATGCCATTTTGATTCTTTGCATAATTTCCTTACATAAAAATGTGTACTTTTTAGTGTATTTGCAATCATTACTAAATAGAGATTAACAGGGAAAAATACTGCCTCTAGAAATGGAAGTAGACTATAGAGAATGTGTAGGGGTTGCTACAGTGCTTTAACCAGAGCACATGAGCTTCCCATCTTTTTTCCATAAACAGTTCTAACAACAGTCACTACATTGGGGAATTTGCACGAGTAATTGGTCTGACACTGTTTGCTCTTGTTTGCCCATGTTTTAGGGAAAATGTAATTGCCTAATGCAAAATTGTGCTTTTGTTATGTAGTTTAGAAAATTGTCTTCTGAAAAATTTAATTGTTTTCATTATTGGAAAACAAATTTTAAAATGGCACTAATTTGAAGAAAGGGCTACTTATTTTTTTTACATTTTTTAGACACCATGGAAAAGACAAATAAAATCCTTCAGCACATATCTCACTTTAATAAATACATGTATTTAGCTATCAATTGACTTTTTTTACCTTACCAATTTTGCAAAAAATAAAAATTTATCATGTATGGTTTCTCTTTGGTGCCAATCCTGGTGTTGATTCTTTTTTGCACCATTTTGGAGCAATCAATCAATAACAAAATGGTGAGCAAAATTTAAGTAGGAATGTTTACTACAGTAAAAACCTCATAACAAAATCTGATATAAGGAAATTCCTGTTATAAAGAAGTATTTTTCTTCATTGTTATATATCCTTTATAACACACTAAACACCTCAACAAAGTAACTCCACAGTCACTGCAGGGGTTACAATTTTTAATCCGATCGTCGCATGATGACATAATTTATATAGACTGTTAGGGAATATTCTTAGGCCCATTTTGATACCAGATTTGCCACAGAAGACTGTAAATTAGCAACAATTGACAGCAGATTAGGAAAAATGATGCAATTTAAAAAGCTGCAACTTTATAGACCTGCACCCTATAAAGCTGCAACTTTATAGGGTGGACATTGGCAATTGTGGCCAAACACATGTGTAGTAACTGGCCCATGTCCACCGTTGTACCATCTGATGACCATACCCGCACAAAGCGTGGGTCAATCAATTTCAATGTTAAATGTGTGGATGAAAAGATGTGAAATAGGACTATTGAATTCTAACAAGGTTATTATAGGGTCAATGCAGGTACAGCTTTGTTGAAAGCTTGCATGTTCAAAGCAGTACGCAATTGACTTTTCAAACCAGTGGATTTTTTTTTTTGCTGCATAAAACCTGTATGCGTTTACAATTAAAAACCAAATGAATGTGTTGGTGATTCCATTTTCACAAATGCTGTCTCAAATGATGAGCAAAACGCTAATGTAAAATCTCACACACAAACTTCCTATTGGAATTGATTGACCTGGGCTTTGAGCGGCTACTGTGCAAAAATCAACAAAGGCCAATTACTGCATTATGTGATCAGCCATGCTCAGCAGTTTCCACTGCGTGATCTACTGAAGTTATAGCTTTTTAAATTGCATCATTTTTCATAAACCGCTGCCAATCATTGATAACTTACCGTCTTTGGTAGCAAAATGTGCCTAAGAATATTTTCCCCGAAGTTCTATATAAATTATGTCATCATACGATGATTGTAATCAAAGTTGTGACCCCTCCTATGACTGTGGAGTTACTTTTTTTCGGTGTTTATTTTAAGAACCCTGATATAATGAAATTTGGATATGAAGAACTAATTTCTCTGTCCCTTGCAACTTTGTTATTACAAGTTTCATCTGTACTAATATTTATTTACACTGTTGCCAAATTTATAGCCATTTTAATCTGGCCTTTGAATGATGGTAGGTGAAGATAAGAATAAACGCAAAAAACATGGCTTCTTAGCAGTATAGCCATTTTGCTTTTTATCTGTGAAATTATAATAACTTGATGACCTCCCTGAATCGTTTGGAAGCTCTTTTTCCTGAGGTAACATCAGATGCATGCGCTTAACAGTTGTAAATGCTAAAATAAAGAATGCGAAATCGAGGATTGGTTAATAAGAATTCACACCAAAGAGAACCCATTACATAGAGACCCATTTGTCTGCCCTTAAGGGTGATAATTAACAGGAAAAAACTAAGATGTATGGAAGTCAATTTGTCCTTGCAGTTCAGTAGTACCATGGAAAAAAGAGATCTTATCTCTTTTTTCCATGGTAGTACGGGGTATCACTTATTGCATTGTTTGTTTTCCTCCAACAGTAACGGAGAAACACAACTTACAGCTGACCAGAAGAAGCACTAAAGTGTTTACATTCACAGCTATTTTCCAAATCCTTTCCCTGTCTAAGGCACCAAGGAAGCATCTATAAACAATGTATATTTGTCAGCTGGTCACCTACGATGGCCAGGGTCGAACCATAGTTATTGAATAACATACTTTAATAGTACTAGTACTTGTAGTAGTACCTCCAAATATGCTTTCATCACAACTCCGCCATAATCTGAAACTATACATTGTGAATACCAAAGGTGTTTCCACTTACCAGGTGACCAACAATGGAATTCCGTAATTGGGAGTTTGCCGAGTCTACCCTCACAATTCCAAATACATTTTCTGTGAATATGATTATGGTTGTCCGGGAATAGTTGTATGTGCTATTAAATGCTATTTATGCATGTTAAACTTTTGCAAGTTCAATTATCTCGACAACAACCATGAAAGAGTTTTGTACAACATGCACAATGGCTGGCATACAGAACTATACATCATTTGCTATATACAGGCTGTTCCCCGAAAACTGATGCCCTGTTTCGGGCTTGCTATGAGACAAGTTAAGGCATATAATTTATTACAATATTTTACAGAGAAGATTCCAGCTTTTAGCTGAACTTTATTTGGTTGAAAACTGTCATTGCAATCAAACGTTATGATATAAAGGAAATAAATTTCAACATTTCATTTGGGAAAAAAATCGTAAACCAGTCCTGCATGCATTTCAATGGTAAAAGTGGCCCAAACAAGATTTTGACGTTCATATCTAATTTGTTCCAAACATCTATTTAACTTTAATGCCTAACAAGTGTAAAATTTGAGTGTTAGTTTTGTTGGGGACAGTCTGTATAGACCCTATTGACTACGCCGCCATGTTGGTGGAAAATTAAGTTTGCGTGGCAGACGCAGCAACTGTCAATAGGGTCTATAGTACAATTTCCATTTAAAATATAAAAAGTGATGGAGGGATTTACAAGAATACAATGTAGTTTGGTTACTCATCTTTGCCATGTAAAGATTTTTGATACTCTGTTTTTGCTTCAACATTAAATGTTAAATAAAAAGTTTTGAATTTTGCATAAGTTATGTCACAATTTGTATTTATTATTTTGAATTGAGACCTGGGATAAAAATTTAGAAAGTGTCCTTTCTAATGCAACAGAAAACTATAGTATATGGTCAGTTACAACTTTATTTCAAATATCATTTCTCAACCGCTTTTATTCTGAAATTATCATTTCTGGGACATGCAAGTCTCAGATGGAATAGGTTTTTTGGTTAGGGGGAGAGACAACCATTTAGAATAGAAATAGTCAAAGGAGTAGGCCCTAACCCTTCAGAATTAAAAACCTCTGAATTTCTAAAGACTAGCATATTGGAGAAATGTCCGATTTAAATCAAAACCTTCCATTAGAGAAATTAACAAAACAGTTTGAAGAAATTACACACTGTAATATCAAACTGTCTCCACCCTATCAGGTTGATATTCTTTTACTGGTATTGGCCTGTGAAGCAGAACTATTTCCTGTTATTCATCAGATTGCTGGATGGGACAGGTTTCCGGAATGAACTGGTAATTTGTTATTTGGCATTTTAATCACAACAAAACACAGGAACAACCCAGTTCTGTAAACAAAGTGAAGGCATTTTAATACTTGTGTAAGGATAGTTCACACTTTCAAAAGCCTTGTGGAACATTTTTTCCTTGTGGAGCATTCATGTTTTGTATCAACATTATCTGCATAAGGTTATCCACATAGAAACTCAAAACATTTAGATAATTTCACAATATGCAAATCAGTTACTGGTTCTGGAATGGCTATTTAAATTTAAGAGGTGTTATAAACAGCCTTATGGAGTACTAGCCACTTGGTTTAAATAACCTTTCCAGAACCAATAACTAATTTGCATTTTGTGAAATTATCTAGCCAATCTCAAATTTGGTACCGCCAAATATACCATTGTTAATCAGATATTCAACCTGTATACCTTGTGGGATGTTCAATTTCTTACACAAAGTGTGTAAACTTGTATACAATATTATATATAACAGAGAAAAGGATCTATGTAATACATAACAATCGTTTAAAGACACTAGCGACAATTTGAAAAATCAAAAATCATCAAAAATTCTGATTTTTGCATTTTTGTTGCATTTTTGTAATGGTTGTATGTGTGCTAACTTACCCTGCAAGTGATATGTCTGAAAACTTAGGTACACTGTCAATTTGTATCATCAGGGGTTATTATTGTCCATCGAGTATAATAGTAATTAATTGCACACAAATGACTGGAGCTTTGAATGTTACAATACATGCTGTGTTCAATCTTTTTGGTTATTTTTTTCACACAAAACATATTCAGTGGCAATTGTACATACATATGCCTCAATTAACATTATTTATAACAAATTTTAATGTTTTTAGATGTTTGGTGGAATTGCTAATAGAGCCTTTAAATTGTTAAAATGAGATTACCAGGGATAAAAGGGTTAATCATGTACATTAAACCCAACTGACTTGCTCCAAACATTAATGTAATTGATAAGTCTCCACAAGGTATTATTATAACATTAAGGCCTTACAAGTGAGGTAAGTAAACTGTGATTGGCTAAATAATTTCACAATATGCAAATTAGTTACTTGCTCCATAAGGAATTGTTAAACCTAAGACTCCATAAGGCTGATTCATAAGGGTGGATTGGACGCATGAAATGTCTCCACAACAATAGGCTCCATTAGGTATTGAGTTCGCGTATGTGTGAGCTGTATGAGTGTGAGTGTGAGATTTTGCCTCAACAAGTGCAATTAATTTCTTTGAGTAATTTTTGGTGTTTTTATGTATATTTTATATGTGTTTTTTTATGTCTTTTAATGTAAACAATGCAAATGTAATATTTCATGTAATTTGGCCTACGGGCCACGAATTTGAAATAAATTTAATCTGAATCTGAATCTGAATCTGATAGACTGTTTTGAAAATTAATTTTAACTGTGTATTTTTTTCTTCTAGATTGTGGCCGGAGTTCAATAGAACAACATTACGGTAAGAACATTTAATAGATTAATTGGGTTTGTTCATCAAAAACATTTTATATTTTTATGGGCACTGATAAAAGCAGGTCAACAGTTGTACTTTGCAAAATAAATTATGAAGAGAAAGCATAATTATGAAATGTTGAAGACGAGCAGACTTATGAAACTTTGAAAGCCGATCCTACTCCAAATAAAATGATAAACGCAAGTACGCAACTTACTTATACTTACGCTGAGATTCGGGGCCCATGGACAAGGAGCAGTGCAGGGGCTCTTTTAACACTCGAAAATGACATCTTAATTCAAAAGTTTTAAAAAAAGTCTATAAAATTAAATTAAATTTTTAAAAAAAGCCGCATTACGCATTCATGTTTGAAACTGCCATGGGCTTTGAAACATAACAATTGTTTTCTTTAGCCTTATTGTCATTATTATTGTTTCTTTAATTGATACTTCTGTCTGTGTTATTGTCTTTCTAAACAGGCCTTACATATTCAAGCTTCTTCCACTAAGTAGGACGCTTCATGCATTCTACAAACAAGGCGAAAAAGACAACTATCGTGGGTCACCAAAATATAATGACATGTTGCTGTACCCTGATCCTTCATCCGGGATACGTCAATTCAACACATGCGCTGTTGTCGGAAATGGCGGGATTCTCAAGAACAGTCACTGTGGAAACGAAATTGATGGAATGGACTTTGTTCTTCGATTTAATATGGCTACACTAAAGGGATACACAGATGATGTTGGATTAAAAACTACCATAATGAGCATGAACAAGGAAGGACTAGGTTGGGTGATTGGCAATTTGACAAATGGAACTGATTTACGTAGTAAAACTAGTGTCCAAGAAAGGTTGTATTCTTTACCCAAAAATACAATTCTTTGGCATTGTAAACGTACAAAGTTAAGTCAGACCTATTTACGGGCAATGTATGATATATTGAATGGAACTAATCATCAACATAACGAACTACGTTTAGCATTTGCAGCTTCCGACATAGTCAAGCCGGTAAAAAAGTGAGCATGCAAATATAAATTAGATCAAATAATTTTTGTTCTATTGTTGTAGAGTAGCGTTTTATTTTGTTGTTTCTTTTTAGCATGTTTAGTATTACTATTATGCAGGGAGGCCACATTAAACTGTGCTGGTAGCCTGGTTGTGTTCGTGGTAGGGGTGGTGCTCGTGTTGGAGGGGATATGGTGGTGGTGGTGATGGAGGTGGTGTTGATGGTGTGGTGCCGATGGTGGTGGTGGAGATGGTGGTGGTTGTGCTGGTGGTGGTGGTGGTGGTGGTGGTGGTGATGGAGGTAGCTGTGCTGGTGATGGTGATGGTGGTGGTGGTGGAGGTGGTTGTGCTGGTGGAGGTGGTGATGGAGATGTTTATGGGGGTGCTGGTGGAGATGGTGGTGGTTGTGCTGGTGGCATAGGGCCTGCACTTTGGCTCGTTTTTTGCAGGTTTACATGGTCCAATAATCACAAGATGACTGACATGTGGTAACAAAGGAAGCAGTCACTGCAATTTGATTATGTCCCATATGATTGGCCATTCTAGACACCCCTGTGAATATACTATAGCGGCCTTTTCAAAATATAATACCTGTTTGCTTGACTGCATTGACAATACCCGGGAACAATACACACAGTATATGCATTGGACAAACTTTTTACAACAAGCATGATTAAAGTGACGATGTGACCTCCAGATTTATACATTTGATTGAATGGATTGTAGGCTACTGCGCCGTGATTACGGTGAAGGACACCGGTTCAAATCCTTTGTTTGGAGCCAATCGATAAAAGCATGCAGGGCCTCTATACGCCTATACCCAAAGAGGTTTTAAATAGAAATAGAGTCGCAATAGATTATATAATCTTTTGTTCGTTTGATGCCGATTAGAAGTTGCGACAGGCTATTCATAAAAGTGGTACCATTGTTTCGAATAAAGGGTTCCGCCATTAAATTGGTCACTGATCCGGCATCATATTAACGCTCTACACAACAGGCGAGTATCAATAAGTGACCACACTACAGTCATGTGTAAGGGCAGTCATGTGTAAAGTGGTACCATTGTACTCATGTATTCCAAATGTGTGCTTGTGTGGGTCTGAAGACTATAAAGAGGCTTTAGCTGTCGATGCAATCATCTTTACCACCCACCTGACGATAGGTGTTTCATTTAAATAAATTGAATGCTCTTGGTGATCGATTACACATTAGAATGTATGAAGGCTGCCATTTCCAGTCCATATACATTATCTATATTACACCGTATAATGGTAATCGCTATACGTATACATGTAAGTATAAGTATAGGCCTATAAAGGTTGTTTTTAAGAAATTTCCATTTAATTTTATTTTAAGAAGGAGATTGGTATAGAAATAGTGGCGTATCCAAAGAGGGGAGGGGTTGGGGAGGGACAGATTCACCTCTGTGAGAAGTCTTGGGAGGGGGGAGGAGGAAGAGGAGAGAAGAGGATATGGAGAATGAGAAAAGGCTGGAGGAAGGGATAATAAAAACAAGTAGATAAATAGAAATATAAGGAATGGGATGGGAGTGAGAGGGGGAGGGTGACAGTGGCCAATGAGAGCGAGGGAGTGATAAAATGTAGGCCTAGGAAAGAATAAGTACGGAAAAGAAAGGAATGATGAATACATTTAATAATAATTATTAGGCCTATATAATAACTAAACACATAACAGCACTGGGCAGCCATTCGACGATGTCAATGCCTTTATTCGTTACGTAATTAAAACGCCCAGTCAGATGTATTTCACACCTACCAAACACAACTCACCCAATTTCGCAAACTGGACGTTGAATGTACACTCTCATGAATATTGATTGGCAACATTTTCCAATATGTCAGCGCTCTAATCGGAAACAATAGAACAATAGACCCTGCAGCGCGTTGCCTATACCCATGTACAGTTTATCCCTTACATAACCTATGTCTTGAATACGCTGGCAAAGTTATGTAATAATCGGATTGATACTATATCAGACTATATAGCAGTAGGTAAAAACAAGTTTTGAGTAATCCGCGCTACAAAGTCCCATTCAGTGATCCCAGAGAAAGTGAAAAAAAAAAATCAAATTGTTACGTTTATAAATTTTTAATGAAAAACAAATGGCAAAAAAACAAAACAGGAAAACGACAGTATTGACGAAGTTGAAGCCCGATTCAAATATATGTAGGCCTAGCTAATTTATATACTGTCAGTACCGGTATATAAATTACAGACTCACGTAAATGCATTATTTTTTGTCTTAGACACACGGCTTTCGGCTGAACCACTATACTAGCAAGCCATGTTAGCACATCTATGACAATGACGAAAGGTACAAAATCAGCCATAGGCCTTTTATGACCTTTGACATTCTTTTGTGGCTAGTGACATGGTCTTTCAATTCACGCCGAGTGTCCTTGACAGGTTTGACTATGCTTCAGTAGTCATGAAAGAATTCAAAAGATAACCTCTGCCCCAATAATCCCAAGCAATTGTCTGAAACTGCTCCTCGGATCATAAGAACTCAGTCCTCAAATGATAGTCATAATAATGTCCAAAATATAAAAATTACTGACTATCATTGAAGACTGAGTTCCGCAGTCTAGTATCCAAAATCTGAATTTGGATGATTTTTACGATCGTCGGGATGAAAAAAAAAATCAAAAAAATCACTGAATGGGCCTTTAGTTCCCCCACTCCTTTCCCTGGCAATATAAATCAAAGAAAAATAAAGAAAAAAAATAAATAAAACAAGAAAAGAAAAAAAAAGACAAAGAAAATTAACCAAATTAAGGGATCGGGAATGAGCGTTTTGAGCGTTTCGATAGTATTTTTGTGGGACATGAGAGCACATCAGACATATCGAATTGCATTCTGAATACGAAGAATGTCTTTCTGATATCAAATAAATTTCATTGTTTGAAATTCACGATATAATACAAATTTTATGACAAATTATTAAAATTTGATATTTTTCACATTTTTGATATATAACAGTCCTCGAAGTAAATATCATAAATCTAATGATATATTCTTAAACAGTCCCTGGCATACCATACATGTATAGGCCTATAGTAAATTAGTCTGCTTTATCTGTTTTGTGCTGTTTAAGCAAATTTAAACATAATTTCCATACAATGTAAGCTTTTACTGTCAGATATGTCCCCTTTTAATTTTGAGCAGAACAAGTGAGGTAAAGCACAGAAAATTGGAATTTACTACTACTAGCGCCAATAAATGTTATACGATTGTAAAGCGGTACGATCCTCTGGGTGTGTGTGTGTGGGGAGGGGGTGCGTGTGTGTGTCCTGCACGCGTATTTTTTTCTGCAACTATAACGGGACGCAATACGATACCGGTATGTTATAAGAATCAAACTTACAAGAAAGATGGCTCTTGTCAAATCCTACAATTCGGTCACAGAAAATATGCATATTTGCATTAAATTTTTAATTAATTGACATAATTGATTAATTAATAAATGTATTATTTAATGATTTACCATAATTCCAAACATGTCAAACAATATGTCAAATTAAAGCTAATGAAATGCTTTATAAATTGGTCAGAGCACATTTTGCAGAATGCATTTAGTATTTTAGTTACATGATTCCAAACATTCAATTCCAATTTTTTACTATACACGCATAGGAGCTGTACTTTTAGAATCCGCGCCTAATCAATAATAATAGTCTTTCACTCCATTGTCAAAGTACTGTGCTCCCTGTAGCATTATGTGAGTGTGATGGTTTTGTAGCAGATGACAGTGCTCATTCAAGCCTGTCAAGGTCAGTTAGTAGCCACTTGCTGAATGGATGGCCATTATCAGCTATCAAAGAGATGCCTTGTGCAGCTGCCAATCACAGTAGAGGTTTGATAACATTTTGTTAAAACCCAAATGTGATATAAGGACAAAGCTGTGCATGTTGGTACTTAATTGTTTGGATTCTTATGTTGAAATTCCCTTGTATTAGTATTTTTATGTGTAGTGTATATTGTTCATAAATTATATAGCTTTTAAATTTTGGGCATTTTTGCTCTGTTGCACTGTACCATTAAGGAATTTGAGCAAATCAATTACCGACACAAGCAGGTATACAGTGTATTATTTTATTTTTTATTTCGTATCTCAGGAGCACAGCTCACTTGGTAAGGCATCAGAATTTGGTACACGAGCGCTTCGAACTTTAAATCGCAAGGTGGTGAGTTCGAGCCTCATCACGGTCACATTAATTTTATAAACCAAATATTGTTCGAACTTTTCATATTTGTTTTTCTTTTATTGTTTCTTTTCTTTGTCTTTTTTTTTCTTGTTTTATTTATTTTTTTTCTTTATTTTTCTTTGATTCATATTGCCAGGGTAAGGAGAGGTGGGAACTAACGGCCCATTCAGATCAGTCATTTTTACATCCGGACGATCGTAATCATCAAAATTCAGATTTTGATCTAGACTGCGGAACTCAGTCTTCAATGATATACTCAGTAATAATCTTTTGGTCATTATATGACTATCATCATTTGACGACTGAGTTCTTATGATACATCATCCGAAGAGCAGTTTCAGACAATTGCTTGGGATTGTTGGGGCAGAGGTTATCTTTTGAATTCTTTCATGACCACTGAAGCAGAGTCAAACCTGTCAAGGACACTCGGCGTGAATTGAACTGACCATGTCACAAAAGAATGTCAAAGGTCATAAAACATCAATTTGGTGTCTTCTGCTAGTGGTTCAGCCGAAAGCCGCGTAGGCCTATTTAAGACAAAAAGAATGCATTTATGTGAATCTGTAATTTATATATAAATTAGCTACATGTAGGCCTATTTGAATGGGGCTTCAACTTCGTCGATACTGCCGTTTTCTTGGGTTTTTTGCCAATTTTTTTCATTAAATTTTTGTATAAAAGTAACAATTTGATTTTTTTTTTCACTTTCGCTGGGATCACTGAATGGGGCTTTGCAACGCGATATATTCAAAACTTGTATTCACCTACTGTTATAGCATTAATCCGATTATTACACAATTTCGCCAGCGTATTCAAGACATCCAATGCAAATAATCACCTAGATTATGACGTAGCATACCGTAAATATGGCGGAGTACTCAAATTCATTCAACAAAAGCATGATTACAAGCTATTGCAATCTACCGCGACAGCTCGTCTCACACACATAACAAATGCACTATACGATCAAATAGGTTGACGACAACGTTTGATTGAATGCACCGCATTGCGCCATGATTACGATGAAGGACACCGGTTCAAATCCTTTGTATGGAGCCAATCAATAATTTCACGCACATCCTCTATTATTGCCCAATTATTGCCAAATGATTGCACACTGTAAAAGAGCTATTGTTGTAATGTTTGATGAATACAGATAAAGCAGACAGATTTACTACATGTGGTACATGGGAATGTGTGTGAGTCGAGTATTACCTAATTATAATAGGGGCGTATCCAAAAATGAATTCACGCCCCTTTCAAATGTCGAGCCAAAGTGCAGGCCCTATGCGTTGGTGCTGGTGGAGGTGGTGGTGGTGGTGATGGTGATGGAGGTGGTGGTGATGGTGATGGAGGTGGCTGTCCTGGTGGTGGTGGTGCGGCATGGAGGTGGTGCTGATGGAGATGGTGCTGGTGGTTCATTGACATTAAAATATCTCTTTTACCCGCGAACTCGGGGAGGTGACCCTATAGCAGCGATGGCATACTATGGTATGTATATGGGGTGTGCGCTGGCTGCTGTAAATGGCCTGGCTGCTTTGCGCAATCCCTGTTTGCTTTTGAGAGAAATAACTGACATTAAAGGGAGTCTTCGGCAAACATAACATTATGCTTTATATGTTAGAAAAATAATTATTAAGCGCGAATCACGTGGTTTTATTTAATAAAACAAACTAATATTGACCATAAAAACGAATAAAAATAGTCGGCTCTCAACACGCGATATTCAAAATTCAAAATTACTTCGAGGACTGTTAAATATCAAAAATGTCAATTTTTTTATCATTTCCCATAAAATGTGTATTATATATCACGAATTTCAAAAAATCAAAATTATTTGATGTCAGAAGCGGGGTCAGAAGAACACTCTTCGTATCCAGAATGCAATTTGAATTCTGATGTGCTCTCATGTCCTATAAAAATGCTGTCCAAACGCTTATACTCCACCCTAAAGCTTCCATTGGATAATAAAACAATTTATATTTCTGTAATATCCGTTGGCTGAATTCCGAATGGACGTAATACCGAGCAAAACTCTGTATGCATTATTATCCATAGCCCCGAATCCTGACCAAACCCCGTACTCAAACCCATTTTTTTAAAACAAATAATGTCCCTTTTGAATAATACCCGTTTTCTTATTTCGCCATGATCCCATAACGGACTGCCCCCTATCCGGAGGACTTCCATATATTGGTACGCGTCATGTGCCTGTTGAGACCCCCTTGGCAAATCTGCCCCCCAATGACCCCTCTTTTTTCATCAGCTGACACCCAATGACCTTTTTTTCAAATCTGCCACCCAATGACCCCCTTTTTCATCTGCTTTACACCAAATTTGCACATTTTTGATCGCTTCGCGCGCATTTTGAACAAATTTTACATTTTTGTAGTAATTTAGCTGCAAAATTGCTAATTATTTTGGAAATTTCTGCCCAGAAAGTTACTTTTCACTGTCAATGACGACCAATTTTTTAGCGTTTCACCACTGAATGACCCCATTTTCTTGGAAGCCCCACTGAATGACCCCCTTTTTCGACACAAATCGCCACCGATAGACCCCTTCACTGCAAAAATTGTGTCTAGCATGTAGACATGTCTTCAGAAGACATGTCTTAATTTAGCGTCTTTGTGCAAGTCACATATCATAACCACATATCTTGTGGTTATTCATGACTTATGCATATGAGTCATGTCTAGTTTAGAGACATAGGGAATTGCGATAAGACACGACTCGAAGCATTGGTGACTTGTTAGAAGTCACTTATTCAATAATTTGTCTTTAATTAGGACATGAAGTAAGACATGACCCATTCTGATCCTATAATTAAGACATGACTTAAGGCTAGCTACATACTTTGTTGATGTCTTGTAGCTAGTCATGTCTTGGATAAGGACATAGCTCAAAGTCCTGTCCTTCCACAAGCCATGTCTCCATGCAAGACATGACTTGCATAAGGACATGGCTAAAAAGTGGCTTCAAAGTCGCGTCTTAAAATAGTGTCCTCAGGTAAGGCACAATTTTTGCAGTGTAGTTTTGTACTCCGGTACGTCACTTATATTCGAGTGCCCCCTCCGGCCCCTATCATCTCCCTGTCCCTCTCTCCCTATGTTTAACGCTCTCTTTTGCTATTTGATTCTCATTATTTCAGTGTCTGGAGGGATATTCCCCAGCCAACAAGTGGACTAATTGGCTTCACATTTGCTGCCGCTCTTTGCAACAAAATCACCGTCTACGGATTCTATCCATTTTACCGGGATGAGAACAATAACCCTGTGTCTAATCATTACTATGAAACTACAAAATTCAACTTCACGTCAGATACAAATCACACATATCATCACGAATATTTCTTATTAAAACACTTGAACAGAACTGGTGCAATAAGGTTGGTAACATCCCATTGTAGCTATGGTGAGAAATTACAATAACCAGGGATATAACGCTTATGTAATTAAATTGGAAAGAGTCATAAAAGTGAATCATTGGGCTATTCCATTAGAACTCCACACTACCGCTGTGGAAGATTTAGCTAAAGTCTTCCACAGAGGGAGTAGAAGTTTTAAATAGAATAGACAATTGGGTAACTTTCATTGAAATACACACTCCAGTTGTGGAAGATATAGGTAAAGCCATTTTACAGGGGGTGGGGTATGGGTTTCAAAATGATTAACTCTGATCAATTACATTTGAAAAAGACACCCCCCCTGCGGAAGATATTTCCAAAATCTTCCACAGGGGTAGTGTGGATTTCAACTGGAATAGCCCATTTTAAACAGGTTGGTATAAATTGGTTGGTATCTACTCACTATTCCATTCACAACCCAGTCTTCGCTCTTACGCCTATTCTCGGTCACACGCCTATTCTCGGTCAGTTAGTGTATTGAACAAACGCGGACGATCGTTGCTTTAATTTCAGCCGTGTCTTCCGAACGAATCATTTAGCCGTACCGGTGCTGCAGGTTTTGTGACTTTTTTCGCTCAGGTACACCTGAGTGAATATATACATTCAGTTTAGACCTTGAAATAAAATTTGACCCTTGAACCTAAGTAGCTCTAAGTCGAGCTTCTTTTGCAAATGCTCTTGCTTTGTAATCACTAAAAATATTTTGTAGAATAATGCATGGTATCTCAGTAATAGAAATGCACTAAATGCAGACTACTGCCAGCTCCTAAAATAACCTCACTCCTCATGACATAGTTCATAAATATATGCAGCAGTGAGATTTCTAGTTTGAGATGGGGATAGGATATTAGCCTCATTCCACATGAAATTATTTATAAGACTGTGTTCTGTAGCCCATAGTGGAGGGTTTTGTTACCTGGGAATGATAATCAGTTTCAATATTATGAGTGTTGACAGATTGATAGTGTAGTGGTCTGGAAGTTGAAATTGAAGTTTAATAACAAGTTACAAACTGTCCATGAACAGATTTTGTTTTATGGACAAAGTCAGCTAGCTAGGTCAGCCTGCATGGTCAATTTAATATACCAAGTTACCAAATGTCCATGAACTTCTTAAATTTGCAATTAGAGATAAGTAAGGTGTTCTGATTGTTCTGGATTTGCCAGAAGTTCACAGTGCATGTGGTCATCTCATCCACACTATATACAGTAGTCATCTCATTCACACTCTACACAACAGCCTGCCACAGCACCATCTTCAAGAATCAAGACCAACAGAAATTGGAATATTCCGCAGATACAAATTTATATCCAGCAGCATCTTCAACGCCAACAGATTGAAATATCCCACAAACACAAATGTATCAAGTTTAAACCATTTTGGGTAAAATGGCATCTGAAATAGAACAGAGCACATTGGAGCTATAAGGGCTTAAATTATTTTTTTTTGGAAAAAATTATGCATTGGTGATAAAGATGTGTAATATTTAAATTGTATTATTTAGATCGTTAACATGTACAACTTAAACTTTACTTTTTATTTTCATGGGTAACATTCAAGTGCATAGGCCTACATCACTAAATGTGACATAATATGTTAAAGGAGTATTTCACAATCCTATAGCATCCACTTTTTATGACATTTGTCAGTAGATATCCAGGAGCAAAAGCTTAAATCTCACAACTTCAGTTGATCAGATTGTTTGTTTGCAAGAATAAAATAAGCATGTACGCTTATCAATCAACATCAAAATTGATGAGTACTGGTATCATTTTGATACAGCCTCTAGATGTGTATTTATATGCCCCATATGCCACTTGCTGTGTTGTAATTTGGCGAACAAGTTTGACGATATGCTTGCTAAACGAATTAATCGGCAAGAATTATTTTATGCAGAAACAGTTCTGCCAGAGTTTTCCAGTGGTATAAAAATGATAAAAATCTGAAAATGTCTGTACAAAGTGTGGATCACGGAATGCCCCTTTCAAATTGTGTTGAATTGATGTCCAAATTAGTGCACATCATTGAAATTACATACATGTTTGTAAATTACTTTAGTATAACTTTGGGTTTACTTTTCATTACCATTTGTATATATTACATGTTGAAGTGTTTAAAAAAATCCAATATGGGGTGGGCCTACATATATACACAAAATAGACCTACGTACACCATCGAAACCTGTTTCTTACTTCATGTATGTTGTGTTATACTCTGATCAGCTCATAATAGGCGGGACTCATAACATTGTGGATTGATATACATGTAGAATGGCATACACACACAGCTGGGCGCAGCACCTACGCGAACTGCGCTTTGCATATTGCGTGAATGACACATGCTTTTGTGAATTTACGCGCGGCGTAATTTGAAACTTTATTGACTTGCGCAGTAACAAAAAACGAATAATTCCCGCCTATTAAGAGCTGATCATAGTATAAATATATAGAATAACATTAAAGCTATACACTTTTTTATAACAAGAAGTTTATTAGTAGGCCTACATGAATTACCAACGACCTACATTGTACAACCATGTTTTCCAATCATGCCTGAGCACTCCCTTTTAAAGGGGTTTTTATTAATATCACGGCAGCACAGTTCACCTCAAATGATAGATTTTGAGATGGTATGGTGACCTGAAATATCGGCATTTAAAAAAAAATAATGACGTCATTTAAGAGGTGATATTGTAATATAATCAGTGATGCGAAATTGTACATGCATTTTAAAGCTGTAATTTTAACAAGTTGATCCATCTGCATCGTAAATAACACCATAGCAAATGATCGGTGTTGTGTTTATGTAAATTCCCATAGAAACAGGGGTGTCCGAGAATAGGTATACGAATTCCGTTGGTATTCCTATTCTCGGTCAGTGTTCCTAGTATGAGCTATGTTGACATCGTTGTTGCCATGTGTCCTACAAATGATCATGCATGAGCACATGAGAAGTGTTGCATTTTGCTCTGCAGGCTTAAATTAGGCCTATAGCCATTTGTCGAATACAAATGAGCGAGGAGAAATTATTTGTGACCGCCCGCCCTCCCTCCCTCCCTCCTCTACCCCTTACCCCATCCCCTACCCTGTCGTATTTTCGAGCTTTTTCGGTCGGAAAAATTGGGTCAACAATGTCACATTTCTGTCGGCAAAAATGGTTCCTGCCCTGGACCGAGAAAGGCGCTATAACTGACTTGCGCAGATAACATACACTATCTCCTCGGGCCTACACGTGCTATTAGCGCAATTTTGTCATTACTTTATATATATGTTAGCACAAATAGCACCGCTATTTTCATGGGTGTGCTATTTGTGCAATTGACAGTGTTATTTTTTGAGGACTTAGAAAAACCCCATTAGGGACATTAAAAATGGCTTTAAATGTTAATATTAGCGCAGTTATCATGGTTATGCTATTTTTGAGTTCTCCTATTTGGAGGGGTGTTATTAGCGCTGTTGTGCTATTCTTATGGTTAGACCTTATAGCGTGCTATTAGCGCTATGATGCTATTCTTAAAATGGTTAGGCCTTATAGCGTGCTATTAGTGCTATTGTGCTCTGGAAATTGTTTTGGCCTTAGGGGGCATATAGCGCGTTATTAACGCAATAATGCTATTTTTGAATTCTTGTACATTTGGAAGGGTGCTATTAGCGCTATTGTGCTATTCTTAAAATGACCTAGACCTTATAGCGTGCTATTAGCGCTATTGTGCTATTCTTCAAGGGGGCACAACACTAAATCCTTTCGCATTTGGTGTAACCTTGTATAGTTCCGGTTAAAACTAGCGCCTGAGCAAAATGTATTAGCCTCTTGTGGGTACTAAATTCAAGTGAATCGTGCTTGTTTTTATGGGAACAACAGACTAGGCCCTCAACATTAAAAATCTGTTCAAAAATGTTTCAAATCGATTGTGAATTAGTGACAAGCTGTCGGAATAATATCAAGGCCGGAACTGGTAAGGAGGCGAAATTGTCGGCTGAAATTCGTGAGGGCGCTGTTCAGGTGCCCGTAGCGCAAAAATTTTGACTTTCATCGCTTGGATGCTAAATTGGTCAATTTGGCGCCCCCTAAGGTATGTTGCCGTCCGTAGTTACGCCACTGATCGATCTGCAGTGGTATTGATACCAAAATGAATTCATTTTCATCAGTAAAACGTGAGTTTTGGTGATTTGTATGTCCCCTACCCTTAATATTGTTATTATTTTATGTTGCTACACATGGAAATTAACCCTTTTTCACATTTTATGTCTATCTACCTGACAACTAATGGTTTAATTGCTTTTAAAATAATTACTAGAAAGTTAGAACAACCAATTAGCTACATATTGATACCAAAATGAATTCATTTTCATCAGCAAAACTTGAGTTTTTCGTGATTTGTATGTCCCCTACCCCTTAATATTGTCATATTTTACGCTGTTAGATATGGAATATTAACATATTTCTCATATTTTATGTTTAACTACCTGACAACTAATGGTTTAAATGCTTTTAAAATAATGCTAGAAAATGAGAACAATCAAATAGCTACATATTGATACCAAATTGAATTCATTTTCATCCGCAAAACTTGAGTTTTGGTGATTTGAATGTCCCCTATCCCTTAATATTGTCATACCGGTATTTTACGCTGTTAGACATGGAATATTAACATTTTCGTATATTTTATGTCTATCTACCTGACAACTAATGGTTTAATTGCTTTTAAAATAATACTAGAAAATTAGAACTAACAATTAGCTACATATTGTTACCAAAATGAATTCATTTTCATCAGTAAGACCTGTGTTTTGGTGATTTGTATGTCCCCTTACCCCTTAATATTGTCATATTTTACGCTTCTACACTTGAAAATGGATATTTTTTACATTTTTAAGTCTATACAGCTAACAACTAATGGTCATTTTGCTTTAAAAGATTACAAGAACCAAATAGCTATGTATTGATGCCAAAATGAATAAATTATAATGAATAAACATCGAGTTATGTTGAATTGTACGTCCCCTACCCCTTAATATTGTCATATTTTACACTGTTACACATTGGAAAATTAACATTTTTTCACACTTTATGTAGACCTGATGGTTTTTCTGTTAAAAATAATACTGGAAAGTTAAAACAATCAATTAGCTACATGTTGATACCAAGATGAATTCATTATTATGAGTAAAGGTTGAGTTATGGTATTTTTATTTCCCCTAACCCTTAATAATACCATATTTGACATGGTTATACATGAAAAATTAACATTTTCTCACATTTTATGTCTATCTACCTGACAAATAATGTTTGTTTTGTTTTAAAATAATACTAAAACATTTGAACTATCAATTAGCTACATATTAAATCCAAAATGAATTCATTATCATGAGTTGAAGTTGAGTTATGATGGTTTATATTTCCCCTACCCCTTAATATTGTTACACACGCTGCTACATGTGGAAAAGTAACTATTTTTTACATTTTCAGTCTATTTTCCTGACAAGCAGTGGTTGATCTCACCCCGCACATATAAATATTCAAAATATTACATGAATGGTAACTTACCAAACAAATTTGGTTAATGGAACTTATATAGTTCAGCTGAGTGACATATTAAGACACGTAAAACACCCCAACCCTGAACCCTATACACACCCACCCCCACACCCACATACACACCCCACCTACCCCAAACCTACACAACACAAACCAACATGCACGCAAACATGCACTTATATAAATATTTGAACCAGGACATCAATGTTTGCCTAGATATGCTTGATATTAAAAACAAAATTAAAAAATGGAGCTTAATTAATTTTGAAAATAGAAATTGGCACAATAGTAAAATTTGAAGCCAGTGCCAAAAAACACCCACCCTACGCATTGTTGTGAAAAATCTGATTTTCCACTAGTGTATGGACTGGCCACTTCCAATCATGATCTAATGAAACCTAGGTTTGCTTTCAAATAATACTAGAAAGTTAGAACAATCAATTAGCTACATATTCATACCAAAATAAATTCATTATTATAAGTAAAAGTTGAGTTATGGGAATTTATATCTCCCCTACCCCTTAATTTTGCCCTATTTTTTGTGATTTTATGTGATTATACGTCCATATATAAAATGACCTGTAAAACAAGTGTTACCACAATTTGAGACCACTACCTACCTAGCAGTGATCTAGAGGGTCCATACTAACTACATATGGTGTCAAACCTTGCATGTAGTGGGGGTGAACGAACTCCTTATTTAGGGCCCTGTGTGATCTTGCTCCTGGACTAGTCGGGCGTGCCACCGCATTCCGCTGTGCGCTCCCACAAAATAGGACCACCTCGGACCCCGATCGGATGGTACGAAAATTTTTGCCAATAAACCGTTTAGAAAGGATCGCTCCTTGTCAATATATCTGAGAATACTGCACACGTATTTTATTCTGGGTTTAAGTTATCAAAACCGCATCATACCGATCAACCAGGCTTCCAAAAGAGAATGACCGAGAATAGGTATAGAAAAACTATACGGTGACCGAGAATAGGTGTTTAGTGACCGAGAATAGGCGTTGTCGTCGACTTTGACCTTTTGACCTTGTACTTCCAATACAAGTTCAATGGAAGATGTCATGCAGGGTATGTTCGGGGTGTTGTGTGGAATGCACGTTCCCATATAGCTAACTTTTATAATCATTTACGCAAGAAATAGAGCGGGTTGTTTCTTAAGTGACCGAGAATAGGCGTATTTACCCTATACCACAATCGTAGCAATTGGTTAAAACAATTTTTGAATATATCGCCCTGCACTACAAGCAGGTTGCACACATCACCTGTTAGTGTCTGCAATCATAGATTGAATACAATACTGCTCTTTTCAAAGAAACTAATCTTTACAGGTGCGAGTGATCAGCGTGATATGAATATTCTATAGAATTACGACCCAGGTCTGCCCTGTTCTTTAACATCTATATGGTTCAATGCAGAGGTGCCGCGTGAATGTACTAGTACAGTGTGATATATTTAAAAAAATGTTTTAACATATTGCTAGTACTATGGTAGTTAATCCTGTTACATCGTCACTTATACAGCGAATTGTGAATATACCACGATTTAGTATATTGCCCTCTATTGAATGCGGTTAAATGCTATATTACATTAAGGTTACATTCACTTTGCTTTCATGCTGTTACGTGAATGTTAAGGGTATAGGGTTAGGGTTATGGTGGTAGAGGCCGGACGTCTATGCATAATTGCACATAGTAATGACTTGCAACAAGTAACCTTAATGTAATAGCATGAAAGCAAGGTGAACGTAACCTTAATAGGCTATGTTCCCTTAAATTTCCCTCAATAACCTTAATATGGATTAACTACCATAGCAATAGATGAATACAATTGAGTATATGAATACAAAACCCACCCAAGTCCCTACTGTCCCTACTGGCCAAATTGAGTTATGCATGGGAAATTGTTGCTATACATAGACCAGTCATATGTATGAAAGAACAACTCAAATTCATCCTCTGTGTCTATTGAGCATGTGAAAAATAGCATGTATGAAAGAACTACCCAAGTCCATGATTCGAGTCTTGTAACACATTGATTGAAATCCAGTATGTATAGAAGTCCACTTGTAACACATTCATTGCTGGATAGTGACTTTTGAAAAAAAAAAGGTTTTAATCAAGGAAAGTGTGTGGTTTATATTACATGGCAGAATGCTTATCAACATTATACATACCTATGTGCTTTATTTTGTATTATCTTACCAGTGTTAATCTCATTCCAACATTGTTGTCTTTGCATATGATTCAAAAAACCACCCAAGTCCAGCATCTAAAATGAACCCCACGAAGTCCCTGAAATACTAATCGTCATACCTAATACAGTTTAACCCACTCATTTGCACGTAAAACTTACCATATTGACCAGGTATATCTAACTGAAGGAATTAAAATGATACACAGGTTTTTTTTTTTCAAAATACTTCCCATGGACTTGGGTGGTTTTGTATTCATGTATTCAATTTTTGAATAGATCGCCATACACTACAAGCAGGTTGTACTCATCACCTGTGTATGTCTACAATCATGATATGAATCAAGAAATTAAGATATAGAGCATAAAACAAAAAAGCAAATATGTAGGTTAACAGTATTTATGAAATTAAATTTGTAATTTGTAAGATTTTCTATTTTTTTAAATTTATAAATCGCCTTGCCAGATTTGTCTTGTTTAGTTATGTATATGCTTACATGTATATATTGTTCATTGGTCAATATTATATATATTTTCAGTTATTGTATTTAAACTAATGTTATATTATTTTGATTATGTAGCCTATGTTCCTTATGACAAAACTTGCCATGAAATGGTGGAAACACACCATAATTGTTATTATTAATATTATATAAATACATTTTACTGCTTGAACTTTTCAATTGTATTTATGGCTGAATTCGATTGCATCACATTTTGTCAGCAACAAACAGACACATATGTGGTGTGATCAAGCAAAATCAGTCTTAAGTCGGACATAATCAATTTTCAGTTTGTTATAGGATTGTAAACAGCATTTGCCAAATTACATTTTGCAGAAAACCCTATTGAATTTGGATAACCAGTTCAAAAGATATGAGCAGTTAAAGAGTTTCCAAAACAATAGGGAACAAAAGGGTATTTCCTTTGTTTGGTTATAATTATCTCGAAATCAATATTTCCGACTACCGACTGGTTTTCCTTGATCACATCACATATCAGCCTAGACTGTCCCGTTTTACAGGGTTTCACATATGTAGTCAATGGGACTATAAACTAGCTATAACTACCCAGCAAACACAAAACGTTTTCGACATCATTCGCAAAAGGTTATAAAAGGTTGTCAGAAAACGTTTAAATGTCGGGTTATATAAAGGGTACATTAATGGTATAAAATGTTTTCACAACATTCAATAACATTTATTGGTAATTTACTGCACAGCAAACACAAATGTTTTATAGAAACAATGTTTCTCTTGTCTATGGAAATGAAACAATTGAAAGAGTTGAAAGGTATAAATATTTAGGTGTTACCTTTGATTCACACCTATCATGGAATGAACATGTTGATTATTTATCTTCTAACATATCTAAACGCATTGGAGTCATTCGTAGAGTAAAGCATTACCTTCCATGGAAAACTGTCAAAATGCTTTCGCAAGCCCTCGTCTTTCCTCATTTTGACTACTGCAGTTCTGTTTGGTCCAATTTCAGTGCCTGTCACAATAATGAGCTCCAGATTTTGCACAATAGGCTGGCCCGTGTTTTGCTCTCTGCAGACATCAGAACTTCAGTGGACAGTATGATGAAAGACATGGACTTGGTTAAACTTGGCTGTAGATGGGAGCATCAATTACTTATTTTAACTTTTAAATGTCTCACACACATTGCTCCTGAGTATCTTTCTTCAAATTTTTATTTTCACCCATTCTACTCATTCCAAATGCACAAGGGGTCAAGCGCAAAACAGTTTGGTTGTTCCAATATGGAAAACCTCTTCTGGAAAGAAAACATTCCTTTACAGATCTTCAGTTGCTTGGAACAAGCTTCCTCCCAATCTTCGTGTCAATTTTAATTCAATGAGTTTGGGTGAATTTAAAAATGCAATTGGTCTGTAAGTTTTGTATAATAATCTGAGCTATATATTGTTTTGTATCATGTTTAATTCCTTCATTTTGTAATATATATATTTCTTATATTCTTATTATCATGTTTATGTATATATAATTATATATAAAATCAGGTCTTCCAGTGAGACCAGTACATTTGTATTGATGGAATGTCCTGAATAAATAACGAATAAATAAATAAAAAATCAAGATATAGATCATAAAACAAAAAAGCAAATATGTAGGTTAACAGTATTTATGAAAATAAATTTGTAATTTGTAAGATTTTCTATTTTTTTAAATTTATTAATCGCCTTGCCAGATTTGTCTTGTTTTAACATAACTTAAAAGTTATGTATATGCTTACATGTATATATTGTTCAATAGTAAATATTTGTACAATTTTTCAGTTATTGTTTTTTAAACTAATGTATTTTGATTATGTAGCCTATGTTTCTTGTGACAAAACTTGCCATGAAATGGTGGAAACACACCATAATTGTTATTATTAATATTATATAAATACATTTTACTGCTTGAACTTTTCAATTGTACTTATGGTTGAATTCGATTGCATCACATTTTGTCAGCAACAAACAGACACATATGTGGTGTGATCAAGCAAAATCAGTCTTAAGTCGGACATAACCAATTTTCAGTTTCTTATAGGATTGTAAACAGCATTTGCCAAATTACATTTTGCAGAAAACCCTATTGAATTTGGATAACCAGTTCAAAAATATGAGCAGTTAAAGAGTTTCCAAAACAATAGGGAACAAAAGGGTATTTCCTTTGTTAGGTTATATCTCGAAATCAATATTTCCGACTACCGACTGGTTTTCCTTGATCACATCACATATCAGCCTAGACTGTCCCGTTTTACAGGGTTTCACATATCTAGTCAATGGGACTATAACTACCTAGCAAACACAAAACGTTTTCGACATCATTCGCAAAAGGTTATAAAAGGTTGTCAGAAAACGTTTAAATGTCGGGTTATATAAAGGGTACATTAATGGTGTAAAATGTTTTCACAACATTAAATAACATTTATTGGTAATTTACTGCACAGCAAACACAAATGTTTTATAGAAAACATTTAAATGTCGGGTTATATAAAGGGTATAAAAACGTTTTAATAACATTCCAAAACATTTTAGAAAACTTGGTACAAATCATTCTAAACAGAATGTTATTTTGGGGTTGAAAAATATTATGCAAAAAATGTTTCCCCAAAATATTTACAATAACGTTTATAAAATGTTTTCACGACCTTTATATAGCCCGACATTTAAATGTTATTAAAACGTTTTGTAAAAAACATTTTAAGAACATTTCTGTGTTTGATGGGTGCAAATATTTTAACATAGTGTTATTTAAGTGTTGACAAAATATTTGGCCAAAAATGTTTGCAAAAATGGTTTACAATGACATTTCGAAAACATTTTAAAAATTATTGTTGTAGTGTGTTTTCATACAAAACGTTTTAAACGATTTCATGACCTTTATATAACCCGACATTTTAATGTTATTAAAACGTTTTTACCTAAACCAAAACCCAAAATATAACTGATTTAAAACGTTTTAAAAACGTTTTTCTGTTTGCTGGGTATACACACTAGAAGTTACATGCAAATCAGAAGCTGGAAGTAATATTATGTAATACGAACATGACGAAAAGGCCCGAAGTTTAGGTTTTACTACTATTTCAAATCCCCACGTGTACACACCCCACCCTCGCTCACCCCCGCCCACACACAAAACCCACACCTAATTGTTCAATGGGTTGTATAAAACGAGATTCTGTGGGTGTGGCCTTTCAAAGGTCAAAGTTTGTACAGAGATCGTGTTGATAACATTTTTCTTAAATTTGGAGCACTTTTTATATGATTTAATCTCGTGGTCCCGAATGTTTTGACCTTTTAACTTAAAACTCAAGACGAAAATTCGTTAATTAGTCAAACTACCATATTCAGAGATGGCACTCATCAGTTTCACTCAAAAAACCTGAAAATGGTGGTGAGAAAATATCGTCATTTCTACGGAGAATTGTGAATATACAGTACCAAAATTTAGTATATTGCCCACTTGCTTTCATGCTGTTACATACAGGGTATACATGGTATAGGGTTAAAGGTTATGGTAGAAGCCGATGACGTCTATTGCACATAGTAACGACTTGCAACAACTAACCTTAATGTAACAGCATGAAAGCAAGGTGAACGTAACCTTAATAGGCTATGTTCCCTTAAATTTCCCTCATAAATAACCTTAATATTATTTATTTAGAATAGATCGTCATGCACTACAAGCAGGTTGCATGCATCACCTGTGTATGACTGTAATCATGATGTGAATCAAGAAATAAAGATATAGATCATAAAACAAAAAAGCAAATATGTATGTTAAAGCCATATTATAACATTTTCATACAAAATAGTATCACCTTGTCGCACCCCTCGTTGGATAGATATCTTATCACTGTCCTTGTGGAGGCGGATTGTTGAAGTGCCCTTGCTGTAGATAGTATCTATTATCTGGATGTATCCAGGATGGATGGCTTTAAGTACTGTTAAATATCAAAAATATCAATTTTTAATGATTTGCCATAAAATGTGTATTACATTGCAAATTTCAAAAAATCCAAATTATTTGATATCAGAAGGACATTCTTCGTATTCAGAATGCAATTCGATATGTCTGATGTGCTCTAATGTCCCACAATAAATACTTTCCAAACGTTCATACCCCATCCCTTAACAGTAAAGTATAATTTAAAAGACTATGCGCACATGACTTTACTGCTTTTCCCGGCTGCTTTTAAAGCTTTCTTCATTCCATTGTCATTCCATAAAATTCATTCATAAATTAGTCAGCTCCGCCCACCTCATACCAGTATTTCAATTTTACAGGTCCACTCGTATGGACGTAAGCTATATTAGTCGTCAATCACAGGACGGCTATAAACTAGCGTACACGAGACTAATTTTTATAACCAAATTGGGGGCGGTATATCGATATAGAAGAAGATAGAAGAAGAAATATGATTGGTGGAATACTTGTTCTATTAACCAAATTGACCAATAGAGAAGCAAGTCTCATCGAATCTGACCTTGCATGATAAATGGAAAATGGCGTGCTGTTCAGGGGTAGCGCTAGGTTGCTTTTTGGGGTCCCAGACATGCCATTGTGAAAAATGATTCTTAATTCAAGTACATGTGTAAAACCGTCAGAAAACTGTGAAATGAGAAGACAATTCAGTACTATTGAATTTGAACAACCAGTTCAAAGGTATGAGCAGTTAAAGAGTTTCCAAAACAATAGGAAACAAAAGGGTATTTCCTTTGTTTGGTTATATCTCGAAATCAGTATTTCCGTCTACCGATCGACTGGTTTACCTTAATCACATCACATATCGGTTTGGGACTGAATTGACGATACGTGGCCGAATTGGTTTGTGACCCAATTTACAATAGAATTGACGAGATTCTGCGCACGCGCACGGCTATGCTCCCGATACTTGTATTCAAATAGACAGTCTAGTGGTCAGCTGTGGTCCGTTTCGTTACTGCAAATAGTATTGATATCGATATTGATATTTTTACAGGTCATGTGATCATTCAATATGATTCGAATTGTCACATGATCGTCAAACCTGTATTAGAAGGTGTCCATCATGTAGTTATTGTTAACTACTGTATACACACAACACAGAGGCACTCACAATAGGTAATTGACATCTGCTGGTAGCGCTGTGTTGTAGGTATAGGACGGCAACTAGTTAGCATCATATATCAAAAAGTGTAAAACCTATGATTTTAGTACTTGCTTTATAGTGAGATTACTTAAAGCCTTAATGTACGATCTTTTTAAATTTTTAGATTTTTCTTTTTTCTTCTAAAATGATAATATGCAATCATTATGAAAGTTCCCAATACATTTGGACGCGAAAAACATTGGGAATTTGCAAAGAAACAACATCATAAACTTCACCTCTATCACTCGAAACATCTCGCACTATTTGGATTAGGACAGCGAGTGCGGCCTCAGAGTTAGTCTCCTACGCGACCAGTTTGGTTACGCTCCCTCCACATGTGGAGGGAGCGTAACCAAGCTATAGTTTTGTAGGAGACTACGGTTTGCGATCGTGGCCGACATAAAGTCATAATCTAAAAATTATGACTTTATGTCGGACCAACAGAAAATCGTCCCGTTTTACTACAAATAGGACGAATTTGACAGTTTGCTCATAGATTTAAGTTAGAACATGTGTAAGTATTACAAATATGCCAAAAAATCGGTTTTGAAAAAAATAAAGGTAAATTCTGAAAAAAGATCGTACATTATGACTTTAATCTTCTTTTTTAATGTGTCTGCATGCTGCATTTTAAACCCGATACATGTTTCGGAAACGGGGGACCATACATTTGTGTAAGAAAGGAAAACCCAAAATCTTGTCCAAAGTCCCGTGCAAATTCAATGCTAATTTTACCTCACCGAACCGGCCTGGGTTTGCCGCAGTTGGAAGACGGGTGTGGCGAAACTGTTTGAGGTACGAATTTAGTACTTTCTGTCAATCAAGCTTGATCTATACTCTTTATGGCAACCTTTAATTCATTAGCATAGTCATTATAATAACGGGGGACCGCCTTAGTAAAATGACAGGAGATCGCATGAATCTCAAGTCTGAGAGAGCCCAAACCAGTGTGAAGCCAACCTGTAATGATGGTACAGGGCGTTAGTCTGACACGCCTCTAGTCCGACACGCCGCTAGTCCGACACGCCGCTAGTCCGGTGCACCCCGTAATGATAACCACGGCCGTCAAGTGGCCCATTCTAGGCCCTAATTGGCTATGACTGTGGTAGATGGAACTAGTTTAGCACTGGGTTATTGTTGGCACTTGACAAAACCCGGTAAGTGTTGTAAAGGTCATGGAAAATTTACTGTAGACATAACTGCACTATGCAGTTCTCCAGGAACTGACACAAAAATCATCTAGTCGCTCAGCTGTTGTCATGGTTGTAGACAGGGGGTATCGCTTTTTATGGTTATACGGGATGTACTCAATGTGTTTTCTGCAAATATGGTACGACGATTCCGTTCTTTGTACAGCAGTTGATTAAAAAATCGTGACTTGGCGCAGCTACGGGCCTCATTTGGACGAAAAATGGACATTGCTAGGCTACTCAGTTTTCTACAAACTCAGTGGGCACTGCCCCATATATTATTTAGAACCCGACCCTCGATCGGGTCGTTATTGGCATAAATGCATAATAAACAGACACAGCGTATGAAATACGTCCCGTATTTCTATAGTATTTGATAAATACAGAGTTTACATAAAATGAGAAATAAGAAGAGTATATTTAGATTCACGAAAGTCTGCGTTTTTGCTATTTTGTGTGTTGGTGTTTTCGAATTATGTGGGATTTTACATGGTACTCAGTATATCACATCGACAACAACAAGGATGCGCAACCTGCTTAGAACCCGAAAACGGTAAGGCTAACATGGCTAATGTTTTTTTGTTTTTTGTTTTTTTGTTTTTGTTTTTGTTGTTTTTTGGTTTGTTTTGTTGTTGTAGTTGTTTTGTTATTTGTATGACTTTTTTCTCGAATGGTATTTCCTTCCAGGTTACTTAAGATATATTAACACAGTTCGGTTTAATGGTGATTCAGCTGGAAAACATCGGGACAAATTCCCGGACATATTTGACCAAAAATGTGCCCCTGTTTTAGATCGCAATTGTCTTAAAATAAAAGATTGTGACACATTTTGGCATCATTTTAGTATCGCCGGGGTCAGTGGAATGATTTGGAAATGTTACTCTCAAGCCCTTGGCTCGGTAACACCGGTAGGCCGTTGGTGGGATGGGAAATGTCTAGAAATGTTGATCAATCAAACTTTGGGGACAAATTGAGCTATTTTTGTCATAAAAATGTATTATTGTAACTTTGGATGTCGGATCATGGGGTATCAGCTCACGAGCAGATTCCCCACAAGCACAATTCCCTATATAGCCTACATGATAACTATGTAGGCCTAGTAGGAGGCCGGTCGAGTGCAGATCCGTCAGTACACGCTTTTCAATACGGAATAAATGCTAACATCATCGTGACATCATCCAACCAGCAAAGTTTATTTCCCATTGAAAAAGCGTTATACGACGGATCTGCAGTTGACCGGAAGAATTCTGTGGATTGGTGGCTGCTCTTCAGTATCTTTTGCACCTGTTTGTCATTCCGCCATATTTCCGTTTCTCGTTTATATTTTGGCCATTATGAAAAGCGTTTGTTTCTTTCATAATTTATTATAATTATATTGTTGTGTATCTTGCACAAGTTGTATAGGAGTGTTCGGCCGCTTCACAGCGACGGTATAAATTGTATTTAAATTATATTTCAATAAATAAAAATAAATAAATAAAAATATATTATAATGTACACAAGAATTATTGTGTACATTATATATTTTTATTGATATGTATAATTTAATTAAACCTATTATATATCATACATTATTTTTGTAGTTACAGTGCACAAAATACATTTTTGAACTGGAGCGAAAAAAATCAGAAATGGATTAAGTCCATCGCTTTAACCACTGCTTACAAATTGATATGGTATAAATGAATAATATGAATATTAACTGCACATATATAACGATTCATGATGCAGTCATGTCTACAGTAGAATTCAATTCGACCTTTGCAGGACTTAAACCCCATTAAAAGCTATTAAACCAAGATAACACTCATTGAAAGCAGCTCAACTGATTAAATCATATCTTCTCTGGTTAAATACACACATCATATGTTTCTGCTTTTATACGTACAATGGAGCAATGGCTGGGATTATAGTTTCAGTTGGGTGAACGATTATAAAGCGAGCGCTAGAGAACAATTCTGTGTGGGCTTTTGTTTACGAAATGAGACAAAACTCTGCTTATTGTTAACCAGCGTTCTTGAAAATGAGAAACATGGAGGTTTGCAGACTTAACACGGTTTGGAAATAATTTCTTCATATTTTTTGGTGTTATCTGTCGTTTAGATATCATTCCTAAACACCAAAGTACGAATATTTCCAAACATCTAAATTAGCTAAAAATTTAGGACATGTTACAAAACTATATAGTCTAGAATTTTAGAAGAGTACTTTTAATATTGGTCGGTTATTTTTCACACAGCGACGTTAACTAGGCAATGTACTATTACCTATAACATTAACTAAAACACCAAAGTACGAATATTTCCAAACATCTAAATTAGCTAAAAATTTAGGACATGTTACAAAACTATATTTTCTAGAACTTTAGAAGAGTACTTTTAATATTGGCCGGTTATTTTTCACACAGCGACGTTAACTAGGCATATCCCCATTCTTTTAACGTAGGCTATTTGTAGAGGTCACGCGTCAATGGGAAAGAGCACTGTGTATTATGTATAGGAAAACGGACAGTAACTGCAGTATGTCGTGATACCCAATTGTGGTACAGTTGATGTCGTTTAGGAGTCAGAGAATTTTATTTCAATTTTATATACGCCAAAATATTTTTGTATTTAGTGAAAATGAAGACTGGAAAGATCGTAAAAAATCTATGTAAAAATTACATAGAACCCCGCCAAAGATTACCTATTTCAGTTTATGGTAAGCTACGATTGTCTCGAGACAACAACGCAAAGGAAGCACAACAACGCAAAGAATCGACTCCGCATTGCCCCCACGATCATGAGGACCATTTAATACACATAAGCTTATTTATAACAATTTCACAATCTCATAGAAATTAAGACTATTATTGAGATAATTACAGATTTCATATCAATTATACAAAATTATATACATTGAGATAATTAATTGCAGCAAGCATTTTAAATTATTTATTATCTTCATATAAATCAATAAATACAAGAATTATTGGAAAAATGTGTACAAGCCAACCATACAGGCTGGAGAAACAAAAGTTGACTTCTGAATCACATTAAAATTTCATCTTAAGCAAATACATCTTAAACAGATACATCTTTTGTCAAACAGAGGATTGGATTGGAAAACAGCATTTTTAACCTCAATTAAAATAATTAGAAATCTCCAAAAGAATAAAGAATGCCAACACTAGCAAACGAACATTTTGTATTCAGCAAGAGCCGGCATCAATGCTTAAACCATTTAATATACAGATATTATTAAATCCACCAGTATTTACAACCAAGTAAAATAAGATACTCCAAACAAGCAACAAAGCATTTATAACCCTGGTATAAAAACGCAGTAGAAAGTGGAGACAATCTACTGACGAGATTCTTCAGGTTTTGAAGAAACTCCACCACCCTCTATAAAAACGCAGTAGAAAGTGGAGACAATCTACTGACGAGATTCTTCAGGTTTTGAAGAAACTCCACCACCCTCTATAAAAACGCAGTAAAAAGTGGAGACAATCTACTTACGAGATTCTTCAGGTTTTGAAGAAACTTCATACAAAGCTTTCAATAGCCCAATAAACCCATTCAATACCATAAAACGCAGTAAAAAGTGGAGACAATCTACTGACGAGATTCTTCAGGTTTTGAAGAAACTCCATGCAAAGCTTTCAATAGCCCAATAAAACCAACCAAATACCATAAAACGCAGTAGAAAGTGGAGACAATCTACTGACAAGATTCTTCAGGTTTTGAAGAAACTCCATACAAAGCAATCAATAGCCCAATAAAACCAACCAATACCATAAAACGCAGTAGAAAGTGGAGACAATCTACTGACGAGATTCTTCAGGTTTTGAAGAAACGCCATACAAAGCATTCATTCCTCTTCTATAAAACGCAGTAGAAAGTTTTTTTAAGCATAAAGCAGCATAATTGGACATACCATTTTATTAGAGTATCTTTGACCATATTTAGTTAACCGATTCACCCTTCCAGCTTTTGGGAGGGTGGGTGGGATTTTTTGGTTCATCAAGATCGAAGGAACAATTGCAAGTGCTTCACTAGGAGAACTATGGACATAACAAAGGAATGAAATAATAAGAGGTGAGACCTGAATGGCTGAACACCACTAAAGTGACAGCTGACTGGACAGAAAAACTGGGTTTGTTGCTATAACAACATAACAACAACCCCTAAATTAAAACTGAATTGACCAGGAGACCAAAAACTTTAAGTGTACTTGAGAATGCTCAAGTGGGAATGAGAGGATAAGCCTCTACACCTAGATGCACATGACAGCCTAATGTCCCCTGCTGCTGAGACAATCTAGTTTTTAAAAGATTTGCAACTTTAAAAAACGGAAATATTTTATTTTCTGAAATAAACTTAGGGGTACTATGTGGGAAATGGAAATAAATGAAAAAAAAAACCAACATCTATACAAAAAAAAGCTAGCGGTTAGCTGCGGCGTGGGTTCGAGGCCCACCTCTGTCAAACTGAAATTTCCTTTTTTTTTTCAATTTAATATTAAGGAAATGGGGCTGGGCGAATTTATGCATGGAGTGGTGTAAATATAGTCCCGCAGAGTATCTGTATAGTCTTTAATTTCAGAACATGGTAAATGGTAACCACGATTTTGAAAACAAAGACTTTTGCCAAAGGGTTTTTCTTGCGAAACCCCCAATTTTGTGTTTTCGTTCAATATGTAATGCAATGTGTTACTGTACTCACGGGAATCGGGATCCGCACCAATGCGCATGACGCGTTTCAATGTTATATCCTCTTGTACGCGAGCACATGGCATCGCGCCATGAGTGCCTTTCACGCACACGCACTGTAATGCACTTACAAGAAACGCGCTCACTACGTGATCATTCCCCGGATGCGAAACCGAGTGTAGACATTTTCTATTATTGATGCGAATCACGAGAGATTGTATTGGGCTAACCCTAACGCTTACCCTAACCCTAACGCTAACCCTAACGCTAACGCTTACCCTTACCCTAACCCTAACGCTAACCCTAACTTTCTAGTATTATGGATGAGAATCCCGAGAGATCGCAGTGGGCTAACCCTAACGCTAACCCTAACCCTGACCCTAAATCTAACCCTAACCCTAACCCTAAAAATTCGGACTGACGGTGGTTTCGACTGACGGTGATTCGAACATACGGGGAGACTCCGATCGCATTGATGCGGGTCCCGCTCTCGTTATGCTTTGTAAATTAATTCTTTTTAATTCTGTTTTTTTTTCTATAGGTTGTGGGAGTTCGATAGAACAACATTACGGTAAGAACATTTAATAGATTAATTAGGTTTGTTCATCAAAAAACATTTTAGATTTTTATGGGCACTGATATAAGCAGGTCAACAGTTGTACTTATCAAAGATAACTATGACGAGAAAGTATACGCAACTAGATTTTGCGGTTCTCGGATTGGGCGGTTCTCGTGATAGGCATATCTCTAGTTACCCATCACCCGTTACCCCTGACCTTTTAAACTACTACGATGTCTCTCAATGATCAAGACCAAACGTCACTGTTGACAAAACTTTGAGTCAACTTTGTTTCGTAGCTGTGACGCTTACTTCGGTCCCGGGACTTCGGTATTCATAATCTGAAACCCATCGTTTGCCTCTTCCAAGCCCTGTCCTGTCCTGCTACCACATTGGAGGACCCAGAAAATACCCCGAAATTGGTATCTGGATGTAGACCATTTATGCACACGCGTTATTCCAATGCACATTTCGCTTCACCGGGCCGCCCTGGCTTGGTCGTATTTGGGAGAGGGGTGTCACGAAACCGTAATAGGTACAAATTTAGTACTTTCTCTCAATCAAGTATGGTTTATTCTCTACATGTCAATATTTAAATCATTAGCATAGTCCTTATAATAACGGGGGACCGCCTTGATGAGTAAATGACAGCAAACCATTGAAAAATAGCACAAAACTCGGTCAGTGGAGCTCCGCCCGTACATATCAATAGCGTCATTATCGATTGGATTAGTCGACCGTAGCGGAAAATTCGATCGCTCATTGGATTAATATTATCACGTGGTAATAAATTTGCATTGGACAATCGATTACTATAATGGTTTAGTACTGCATATCTCGGTTTAATCTTCACTAAGCGGGTTTATGGCTGGAAAGGTCACGGTGAATTTGCCGTGGACATAACTGCACTATAGTCCTATGCATGTGTTCCGTATTGAAATAGGTCTATGTGTTGAAAATAGGTCTATTGCTTCGATGAGATGCAACTGTTAGTCACACTTTAATGCTTTCCGATGCACGCACTGCGCCCGTCGGTACTCTAAGCAGTCAAGTTAGCTCAATCGTTAAGGCGTTCGACTATGGTGCGAGAGGTTGCGGGTTCGAACCCTGGCGGTGCCTAGTATGCTCTCGTTTAAAATTGAGTTAGCTTGAAATTCCCCTGGACAAGGAACTTATTGCTAATTGTCTCGTTGTAACCCGTATGAAAATAAAATAAAAATCTTTAAAAAAAAAAAACCTCATTCCACATTCGTTTTTGAAACTGCCATATGCTTTGAGACATAACAATTTGTTTGTTTGTTAACTGTGAATTTTGTTCATTTTGAACAATTCCAAGTAAAAACGAAGTTGGTTTACTCACGTTTTTAGTGACGTTTCACCACTACACTAGTGGCTTCTTCAGACTGGCAACTCATCACATCTGACTGCTTGCTTTTATAGGCAACAGGAAGCACCGTAGAGGGCGTGATGAGTTGGTCAAAGATGTTGTTGAGTGAGTATGCCCCCTCGTCCTTGTTTAGAGTGTCTTGTCCTTTTCGGTGGATCCAGATGGCTTCTTTCAGCCACCTGGTGGTCTTGTCGGCTTCACGATCAATCACTTTTGAGTCCTCCCAATTGATGGAGTGATTTGTAGAGGCCACATGATCAGTGATGGCGGATTTGTGAATGTCTGTGACAGATGATTGGCATTTTGCTCGAGTAAATGGTTTTGATTCAAATTTCTCCACCTCTTTCTGGTGCTCTTTGAGTCGGATACCAAAGGGGCGACCAGTTTGAAGAAGCCACTAGTGTAGTGGTGAAACGTCACTAAAAACGTGAGTAAACCAACTTCGTTTTTACTTGGAATTGTTCAAAATGAACAAAATTCACAGTTGATATCAACATTCCTAATGAACTTGTTCAAAAAAAAAAGAATTGTTTGTTTAAATAGCCTTATTGTCATTATTATTTCTTTAATTGATACTTCTGTCTGTGTTATTGTCTTTCTAAACAGTCCTCGCATATTGAAGCTTCTTCCAGTAAGTAGGTCACTCCATGCATTCCAGAAACAAGGCGAAAAGGACAACTATTTTAAGTCCCCGAAATATAATGACATGTTGCTGCACCCTGATCCTTCATCCGGGATGCGTCAATTCAACACATGCGCTGTTGTCGGAAATGGCGGGATTCTTAAGAACAGCCAGTGTGGAAACGAAATTGATGGAATGGACTTCGTTCTTCGATTTAATATGGCTGCACTAAAAGGATACACAGATGATGTTGGATTCAAAACTACCATAATGAGTATGAACAAGGAAGGACTAGGTTGGGTGATTGGCAATTTGACAAATGCAACTGATTTACGTACTAAAACTAGTGTCCAAGAGAGGTTGTATTCTTTACCCAAAAATACAATCCTTTGGCATTGTAAACGTACAAAGTTAAGTCAGACCTACCTACAGGCAATGCATGATATATTGAACAGAACTAAGCATCAACACAACAGAATACGTTTAGCATTTGCAGCTTCCGACATAGTCAGGCCGGTAATAAAGTGAGCATGCAAATATAAATTATAGCAAATGAGTTTTGTTCAATTTTTTGTAGATTGATCAATGTGTGGCCTTCGCTCCTTTGTATACTTCGTTTAGTAATATACATGGTGTGGTGGTTGTTTTGGAGGTGGTGGTGCGCGTTGGAGGAGGAGGAGGTGGTGGTGGTCCCGGGTGGTGGTGGTGGTGGTGGTGGTGGTGGTGGTGGTGGTGGTGGTGGTGGGAACCCTATTATAATCATTTACTTCCTGACCATCTGATTTCCCCAACCTTTACCCCACCAAAGTATTTATGAACACTCCCTTAAATCGTGTCCAGACTATGCCATTAGAATCTCCAGATATTGTGTTGGTGATGTTATGTTGTTAACATGCTTGAAATTCTATTGCATAACAAAAACAATTTATATTTCTATAATATCCATTGGCTCCTAGCCGTTATTCCGAAGGGGCGTTATACCGAATGGAACAAAACTCTGTAAACATTATTATCCATTGCCCCGGACCCAAATCCTAACCATACCCCGTATTCAACCCCAATGTTTTTAGAATAATATCCCATCGGAATATTGTCCGTTTTCTTATTTCGCCATGCCCCTTCGGAATAACGGACTGCCCCCTATCCACTTCCCTGTCCCTCTCTCCCTATGTTTAACGCTCTTGCTATTTGATTCTCATTATTTCAGTGTCTGGAAAGATATTCCCCAGCCAACAAGCGGACTAATTGGCTTCACATTTGCTGCCGCTCTTTGCAACAAAATCACCGTCTACGGATTCTATCCATTTTACCGGGATGAGAACAATAACCCTGTATTTAATCATTACTATGAAACTACAAAATTCAACTTCACGTCAGATACAAATCACACATATCATCACGAATATTTCTTATTAAGACACTTGAACAGAACTGGTGCAATAAGGTTGGTAACATCCCATTGTAGCTATGGTGAGAAATTACAATAACCAGGGATTTTATGCGTATGTACTTCAATTGGAAAGAGTCATAAAAGTGAATCACTGTGCTATTCCATTAAAAATCCACACTACCCCTGTGGAAGATTTAGCTAAAGTCTTCCACAGAGGGAGTAGAAGTTTTGAATAGAATAGACAATTGGGTAACTTTCATTTGAAATACACACTCCAGTTGTGGAAGATATAGGTAAAGCCATTTTACAAGGGGGAATGGGTTTCAAAATGATTAACTCTGACCAATTACATTTGAAAAACATACTCCCCTTGCGGAAGATATTTCCAAAATCTTCCACAGGGGTAGTGTGGATTTCAACTGGAATAACCCATTTTAACCAGGTTGGCATAAACAGGTTGGTATCTAACCATGCATCATTCACCATTCCATTCACAACCCATGCAGTCTCCGGTCTTACTTTGTGAATATACCACAATCGCGGCAATAGGTTAAAACAATTTTTGAATTACCCTGCACTTTAAGCGATTGCATCACATTTTGTCTCTCAAGCAAAATCAGCCTGAAGTCGGACATATTCAATTTTCAGTTTCTTATCATGCGTAGGATTGCAAATTGCATTGGATATTGAATACTGCTGAATTTCGTTAAGCAGGGGTAAGACTGTTATGATTGATACCATAGAAGACAAGAATAATTATTTTAAGTGCTTTTACAGAGTACCTTTCATTTCATTCTTTTAAACAGATGTATTATTGCACTGACAATATAAAAAAAATACATTTATACTAAGCAATCCAAAATTATTAACATCCACAAAACGAAACCATGAAAACACACTAAGCGTCTGTCTTCCCTCGATGGCACCATTAGCCAAAGCTGCACAGCGCCATCGGTTTATTTGGTGTTAGTCTATGCATTAATTTTATATAATAAACAAAGGATAATGGGCCTATACGCACAAGATTTCATCCCGTGCAATAATAATAAGATCAAAACCAAGTTAGTTGTTTTTTTTATTTCTAAGTTGGGCATACTTTTAAGTAAAACAGTTGCGAAGTAAATCTAGCAAGACCGAAATTAGAAGCTTTTTGAAAAGTCAAGCCAAATAAGGGGATCGCCGTAGCGGGCGCCCAAAAAAACCTGAAACTGGTGAGAAAAACCTGAAAAAGCACGTGAATACTTGATATTGGAAAGATCACGTATTACAATGATCATAATCTGATTAATGATAATCGGTACTTGATCTGGTATTAACTCGATGGGGTTTGGCGTATTGAATGTTTTATACATACAAGGGGCTGTGCGATAATTGTGAGGCCCGGGAGCGTAAAATTTCCAAACTGCTCGGTAAATATCGCTTCCCCCCCCCTCTAGGCCTGCCAAAAAACATCGCTTGCCCCATCTCGGCCTGCCAAAAGTTTGCTTCCCTCCCCCTTCGGCTCACCAAAAATACCCCCCCCCGTTTATCCTCCAGGGCTCATAATTATTGCACAACCCCTAATGAACACATAAAAGATCCCACTTGTTTTAGTGGTCATAACCAACGCACTGCAGGGTTTATTGTTCTTTTTTGTCTGATTAGAGCGCTGACATATTGGAAAATGTTACTAATCAATATAATTTATATGAGAGTATACATTTATCGAGTTTTTGAAATTGGGCGACTTGTGTTTGGCAGGTGTGAAATGCATCTGACTGTGTGTTTTAATTACGTAACGCATAATGTTTAGGGCATCATTGAATAGCTGCCTAGTGCTGTTATGTGTTTAGTTTCTATAATAATAATTATTTTCTTTACTTTTACTTTCTCTGTAGGCCCTACTTATTCTTTCTTATGCCTACACTTTAGGGGCCTATCACTCCCTCGCTATCCTTCTCAGGCTCTCTCCCCTAAGTTCTCCCCCTGGCTCAGTATTCTTTTGTCTTCCTCCCTTAAACCCATAGTCGATATTTGGTCTTTTTTATTATTTATTTTTCACATTATTTTGTGTGATCTCGGCATTATTTTGTCTGATCTTGGCAATACTACAGTCAAGTATTAATCACTGCTTCACGTAAATTGTTACTTTAAATTAGGGACCGTTCACAAACACTTAGGGGGGCCTGATGCAAAACAATTTCATCGCAAATTTTTTTCGGCCCCCCCCCTTTACAGACCTCAAAAATTTCAGGGCCCTTCGACATGAAAATTATGGGTCAACCCCATAGAAAAGCATATAATGGGATGGTTTTCAAATTATTTGAAAGGTCGTGAGCAAACAACTCTAATTGATGGTGTGCAATCTGATCCGCAACCAGTAACAGTCGGTGTGCCTCAAGGCTCAATATTGGGGCCCCTTCTTTTTATTTTATTCATAAATGATCTTCCCAACGCAATCAACAAAAGTAAGGTTGTCTTATATGCTGACGACACAGCAGTTTTGTTTAGTTCAAACAATAAGTCTGAAATTGAGCATGGTTTAAACCAGGATCTAGACCATATTTCTAAATGGATGAACACCAACAAATTAACACTTAATGCCTCTAAAACAAAGGTTATGACTTTTGGAATACACCAAAGAACTAGAAAAATGGGTGACTTGGAAATAAAAATCAATAATGAAATTCTTGAGAATGTGAATGAGTTTAAATATCTTGGTATGTGGTTTGACCCCCAGACAAACAACTTAAATGGGATAAGCATATTGTAAAAATGGCTGGCAAAATATCACATAAACTTGGTGTTTTAAAAAGGTTAAGTTGGTATATTGATCAATACACTCGTAATATTTTATGTAATGCTATCATCTTGCCTCACATCGACTACTGTTGTAAAATTTGGTCAACTGCCGCCAGTAAATATATTAATCAGATTCAAGTTTTACAGAACAGAGCAGCCAGACTGACTCTTGGGTTTAAAGTTAGGGATTTATTTACATGTGAAGGATTTGTACAAACAACTCAGCTCAATTGGATGAAGGTAAATCAGCAGGCTGATTATTTTAGAATTATTCTTATGTATAAATGTATTAATAATGTGGCTCCTGAGTACCTGAGGGACAACATTCACTCACAAATAAACATTCACTCATACAACACTAGATTTGTTGCAAATAAAAATGTTTTCCATTCTTCTGTTCATACTGAAACTGGTAAACGTTCCTTCAGGTACTCTGGAACAACAGCATGGAATAACCTCCCTGACAATTTAAAACAAATAAGCAATATTATTAACTTTAAAAAGTCGCTCAAGGAGCACATTTTACAAACCTAACTAGTCTATCCTGTTTATAGTCTCATGTGATTTAATGGTATTACTCTGTATATATTATGTAGTTTGTAATTTTATAATATTTATTTGTTTTATATCTTGTATTTACAATTGGAGCAATGACTTTCTAAGTGTATTTTACATTTATTTCCTTGTAAATCATTTGTTTATGTTTTATTGTATCGAGGGCCCCTGTGGAAAGCAGTGCTTGCACTGATCAGGGTTTACCCTCGTTAAGGTGGCTGTGTACTCTCAGACATGCATGTAGTAAAAGTGCAATAACTTTGTAATTATTCGCGCAAGACATATAAAAGTATACATTTTTATGAAGGCAAGACATCAATAAATCTTAATATAAATACAGATTTGGGGTAAAAACAACAATTCTGAAGAAAATCACAAAAAAGTGAGTTTTTGGCAATATTTGTTAGGTACATCATAACAAAAAAACACTCTTTCCAAAATATTTTATTTTGTTTTTAGCTCAATCATGAGGCTCCATTCCAAAAACGGTTTTTTCACCGTCTGCTTTCCGAAATCACCTACCCGCTATAGCGCTCCCAATTAAAGTAGGCCTATAGCATTGATTTCCCCACGAGAGAGGGCTCCCTTTATCACTCTCTGTCTTGTGGAGAGCACCCGGGGGGGGGGGCACTCCCACTTTGGAGGTGACGCGTATGTAGGGCTGTTAAGACCCCCTTTTTCAACGTCGCTCTCACCCAAAGACCCCATATTTTTTACGAACACATGTTCTGTCACCCGAAGACCCTTATTTTTCCATTTGATCTGTCACCCAAAGACCCTTACTTTTCAATTTGAACAGCAACTTTCATTTATCACTGATTTTGTTACCTATTTTTGAAAAAACTAAGAAATTTGAAGCCTTTTTGAACTAAAAATTCGACTTTCGAGGTTTTTTGACGCTGTTTTTTTGTCATGTTCTCACCCAATGACCCCATATTTTGTACATTTTGCTCTCACCGAATGCCAAAAATCATGCTCTCACCCAATGACCCCATATTTTTTTACATTTTGCTCTCACCGAATGCCCCTTAGTGCGAAAGTGCCAGCCCTACACCTATATCCATTTCATATTGAAGTGCCCCCGGGGAGAGCAGCCTCTTGTCACACTTTCACAGCTTTTCACGATATCCGACGGGTACCCGAACAAGCGCTACGAAGCGTGCCTCTACACCCGAATGCTTGCTAGCCTTGCATTGCGTTGCGTTCCGTTGGAGTTACTTAGGCTACTATTATTTCCTCTTAATAAAAAGAAACGAAACAAGTTAGATTTAAAATTCTAAATTTTAAAATAACACCCCGGGCATTTCCCTAACATAATATGAAATTTAAAAACAAAGGAAATTTAGTTCGACAGAGGTGGGGCTCGAACCCGCGCTGCGCCGCTATCATGTATATGTATACAGTATCGAAATATTACCGCTCGGCCACATGACTTGTTGGTGCCATCTTGAAGTTGAAAATTTGAACATATAATCGCAACTTCATTACTTCACCATATACCACGTGACGAGCAAAGTCAAAAAACATACCATATTTTGGAATTTCATCTGCTTATAAAAACATTAATGTCAATAATGTGTATATATTTTAATAGAGCTACCATAATAAATATTGTTGAATTCTCAAGCGCATACAGACAATACGAGGGCCTATATGATACATACACAATGAGTACACTACATAAATCGATTTTGATTTCGTATACGTGCTGTTTGCTCAGGACATCGCGTCGGTCAGCCTACCATTTTTCTTGTAAGACGGTCTGATTTTCTGCAATTTATAGGAAAAGTCCACATAGGTCCCAAAAGTTTCTTTCAGATATTCCTAGTATTTCTAGACCAATGTCCCCTATTTGGTTTAATTGCAATATCAAACAGTTCTCGTACACAATACCAAAAAATGTGAACTTATTCGGAGAACTTATACTTTGATTTTATTCAGAAATCAAGCCAGTAAAAGCTATCTTCCAAAGTTGTGTAATATTCCACCCTTCAATTCCCTGCTCTGTGACAAGACTCCTGCACCAGGACTGTAAGGACATAAGGGAGCGTTCATAAACACTTGTTAGGGGGCCTGATGCGAAAATTTTATTGCGAAAATTTTTCGCCCCCCCTTTTTCAGGTCTCAAAATTTCAGCCCCCCTTTTTTGACATGAAAATCATGATTATGGGTTAACCCCATAGAAAAGCATATAAACTTAATTTTCCTAGGAAAATTTGTGGTCAAATTTTTCAGGAGGGTCGCAACTTTTAAGGGCCCCGTTTTACATCAGCCCCCCCCTCCCTAACAAGTGGGGTTTTTTTTATCTTTCGACACCCCTAGCAAGTGTTTGTGAACGGTTCCTAACTCTTATTAATTCGCAGTGGATGATGAAAAACGGATGTCAACACACATGGTCAACATTGAACATTGTATACTGCAAACCCAAGGAAACAAACAGTTGTTTTCCATTAAAATTGTTCTAATGTAAAGGCATATTCTAAACATAAATTGTCACATTTGATCTTCAGTTTGTGCTTCATCATCAGTGTGATCAGGACCAGGGTTGAAACTTAGTGCTCTTTGAATTGGAAATTGTATGAAGAAATGATTTCAAATTTCAATCTATCAACATCAACAGAATCAAATAAGATTTTCTTTGAACTTTTACTAGAAAAGAAGGTGAAGAGTGAAATCTAAAAATCTGTGATTATGGACAAGACTACCACATCAAAATGCAACATAAGAGCTACCTTATTAATGTTATAAAAGGTCATAAAATCAGGATAAAACAATAAATCCTGGGCCTTTCAAGAGGACCCAATGTTGCATAATTGAAGTAGCAGGCTTGTCAATAACACCAAAAATGGGTACCAATCACTGATCGCTGTAAACTGCAACTTTTAAATTCGGGTATTTTTCTGTAAAAGCACTGTATGTACAGTGTTGTTAAAGCCATATTATAGCATTTGCTGAGGAGGACGCCCTCACTGATTTTTTAAAATCATGAATTTTTTACACGATTATATTGTACCCGGGGGGGGGGGGGCACTCAACTTTGGAAGTGACGGTATGTGCCTGTCAATAGGCCCCCTCTTTTGAAGTCGACTATACCCGATGACCCCCTTTTTAAAAAGTCATACCCGATGACGTCCCTTTTTTTAGTTGTGGCTACCCAATGACCCCCTTTTTGGTTGCGGCTACTGAATGACCCCCTTTTTTTCTAGATTTTCTAGAAGAGCATCATCAAAATGCAACAAAATAATGCCGAAACTTTCAAATTTTGCTCCATTTTTTCAAAATTATGCCAAAACTTTCAAAATTTTGCTCCATTTTTCAGAATTTTCTACCCGATGACCTTTTTTTTGAAATCTTATACTCAATGACCCCCTTTTTTTCAAAATATTATACCCAATGACCCCTTTTTTATTTTGTTTGTGCCCAATGACCCCCTTTGTTACCGATAGGCCCTACTTCGCGACACCGGTAGGCACATACCCGTCACTTCTAAAGTTGAGTGTATTGTACTCTATTAAACCAATATACCCTGAAAAGATCAAGACTCTATGTGCTGTAGTTTTGTCAAAATCCGAGATTTTGAATAAAACGCCGGAATCAACGTTTTATTATTACGATGGAATTATTAGTCGAACGCATACACGATGTTCATAACACACAGTACGTACACGGCGTGCGCGACGGTGATCTACACAACAAAGGGCCGTACCATAACATGACCGAAGGAGTGGTACATATTGGCGCCATATGCGCGCGCTGGTAGTAAATTCCACTTTTCTTTGCTCTGCCGTAGTTGTTCGGCTCAAAAATAAAAGGGGATATATCTGACAGTAAAAACTAACATTTTATGGCAAAGAAATGCTAATCTACCGGTATTTTGTATGAAAATGTTATAATATGGCTTTAATATTGAACGACATTTGACGAATGGGGTATCAAATTAATCAAAATGCGTGTAAATAAATCATGCTTCTCTCTATGTTGAAATATTGTGAAAACAATTATTAGTTCTGAATCTATAGGCGTATTTATAACAGCTGAGTTACTTTTTGTGCAGACTTTAGGTTAACATGGTTAATGAACACGATACTTGTTGGGAGAGAAATTTGACAAAAATATTGCATGCGCGCTGATGTTGATGCATCTAATGCACGCGCCACGACGGGAGGAGTGCATAATGTATCAACATCAGTGCAAGTGCATTATTTTGTCTAATTAATTTCTCAAGCAACAAGTATGATTAATACGTGTTTATTTCATACACGAGAAGAAAAAAACACGAGTTTTGCTGTATAACAAAATTATCACTAATAAAAATTCCCTTTAAAAGGGAAGGCCAGCCTCAATGCAGAAGAGGTCTTGTAAATAGTTTGGGTCACCGTGAAAGGCATTTTTTATTTTTTTTTTTAAATCCATGTTACATGACAGTTCACAAAATCATCAATGGTGAGAACATGCACACTGAAACAGCAAAAAACATTAACTCTATAACTCCTGTCAACTCTTTAATTCATTACTCCAAATTGTTCTGTATTTTTGTCTTTACTGCTTTTTACCCATGCTTATTATTAAAATCAAAAAATACACTGCAGTTGTTAGTTAATTCGCTATGTAAACTCAACTTACATGCACATTTTATTTTAAAATGATTTTATATTATTTCGCAATGTATAGTTTACTATAAAGTAGATAGTGGCAAGCACATGATAAAGGACTGATCATTCACTACAATCTTCACTTTTAAACTAAAACTGTATTTTTTGAATGTGTTGATTGTTAGTCCGAAACTCCTGCAAAGCTATGGACATGGCATCTTACCTACTCCATTCTGTAATAGTCTGCACTATGTGTTTTCTCAGTCTTCAATCATTTTGTTGAATGTAACTTTATGAATCAAATAAAAAAGATAGAAAGTGGCCTCACTTTAGTTATGTGTCATTTTACAGTATTTATAATTTATAAAGTAAGACAATAATTTATTTATTTTCTATAAGTGCATGTCAAAATATGGGATATATTGTTCAATATTATAGCTAGCCCCGAAAAACTTCATTTTCCATCGGATTTTTCCCGTTGAAAAGACAAAACTGATGTTAAAGATAGCAATAATATCATCAATAACATTTTGAGTCAATTTTATCCATAAAACGATACAGGATAGGATAGATAATTACTTTGACTTCAATGTGGTCCATATAATGAAGATTTTGATTCTACAACATTATTAGATCTGTTATCAACATATCAATTATGCACTCACAGGCAACCAAACATCATGCTATGCTCAGTAGTCCACTGATATGACCTTGTTCCAGTGATCATTCCCCACTAATTACTAATTGTTGACCATGTCATTTTTTTGATATGCTGATTGCTGAACAAGTTTATGTTTATATGTGTAGGCCTAACCTATGATAACTTTTTTAAGTCATAATTAATTCAAACATAACTTTGGCATTACTCAATCGTTTTCTTTCGTTGAAACGGCAAAACATACTTTCTTTTCCTTGCAAATCGAATTAGCAGACATCAAAAACATTTCCACCACAAGAAGTAAAAAAAATAATTCATACCAATAGAAGAAGGCTATAATCTTAGCTAATCTTTAGTGTACACAAATCCCATCTCAGAATTAGGTACCAGCCCTATGGGCTGGCGAAAATGTTGGAAAATAGGAGTAGGACCAAAATATAAATGCATCAACCCACCCGAAAATGAATCAATCCTATGTGACGTGAACGCATGCGAAAGCACTGCGTGTGGTACTCGTAGTGCACATTATACACAATCAATGCAACCCACGTACTTTTGATATTATGAGGAGTGTATACAAAGTTTTGGAGGAGTGTATATAAAGTTTAATCACTTTGGCAACAAAAATTTTGATAAAGATTCATGCAGTTATAAATTCAGTAAAGTGTATGTTTGTTGCAAGGGTGATGAGCTGAACCTAGGAACCCCAGACCATACTTACCATGCTTGATTCTCTACATTGATGTTGATTGATGGTAAAATATTGTTGGGGAGGGCTAAATGGGGAAAATGAAAGCTGTGATTGCTAGGAATATGAACTTTTAAGTGCCATTTGGCATTTTTATAGGAAAAAAACATAATTTTCTTTATTTTTATATCATTGTAAAAAAAAAAAAAACACGTTTGATGTTTTTTTGGGTCGGTCGTGTCTGGGCAAACAAACACTTTTTTTTGGCCTAAGAGAAACGATTGATGCGTTTGCTAATGATTGAAAGTGGGAAATAGTAAGGTCCTATAGGGTAATGAAAAACGATTTATGGAGTAAAGTGGATCATATGAGGTATATAAAAATATAAAGTAATTGACAAAGTCATTTCTTTTAAGTAAGGGTGCCCTGAAAAGGCCAGGGCCGATGAATAAATACTGCTGGCAAGTGGCAAGCAAGACTGAAAATACGAACTCGGTCGCAGTTCCCAAGTTGAACGTGCCGTGCCGGTCTGTGCAGAGTAGATGAAAATGTCTGCTTTGTCATGTTTGTACTAGGAAAAGGAAAAGGAGCTCCGCTCTACGCCGTTGAAATGGATCAGAGATGCGTTCTTGGATTCAGACAGTGGCAGGCGACGCCACGGGGAATGCCCCCGTCAGAACTCTTGCTCCTATGTTGCCTCCCGCCAGAAAAAAAAAAAAAAATTACGAAAAATTCCACTTTTGCGGTAATTTTGAGCACAATTTGTTGATTTTGCCCCTATGTAGCTTGGGTGAAAGGCCGACGATCAATTGAAAATACTGATATTTTAACCTTTCGTATTGAAGATATAGGCCTACATTGACACAATTTTCAGTTGATCGTTGGCTTTTCATCCCAGCTACATACACTTTAAGTATTATATTATTAGATTTATAAAGTTTACTTTTAGGACTGTTAAATATCAAAAATTTTTAAAAAAAATCAAATTTTAATAATTGTTCGTAAAATGTGTATTATATCGCCAATTTCAAAAAATCAAAATATTCCTATATCTGACAAATGCAATGAAGGTTAATGTTAAAAATTAATTTTAAAAATAAATAACGCAAATCAGTATCATGCAGTTTAGAGTCCTAATTATGTGTGTGTAAGATACAAGATAATTATTATTTTTCATAATTACAATAAATCACTCAAGTATAAATTCAAAAAACAATAAGCAATATCAAACAAACGAATCATGGAGGAAATGACTATAAGGCCAGAGGAAGTCACCGCCTTTAACAAAAAATGTTACCATCAAAAGTAAAAGAAATACACTAGTATAAGGGATGTTTTGAGTGACCACTCCCTAAATAAACTAAATATTTTACCATCAATTTTATTATGATTCATACATCTACTCGTACTCCCAAATCGTGTATAATATGAAGCTCATCATATACGACATTCCTTTTTTAGTTAAGAGACAAAAATGAAATTTGACTCAATTAACCATGCCGTTTTACATGTTTTAGAGCGCTAATTACGAAATGTGTGTAAGTTATCATAAGGGTGTTTTCAGTGACCACTCCCAAAATCAACCAATTTCGTTATCAACAATTTGATTACGATTGAACAGAAGATCATCTACTCCCAAAAAGTGTGCAATATCAACCTCATGCGACATTCCGTTTTTGATTTATGAGACGAAAACCAAACTTAAGGGGGTACTACACCCTTGCACAATTTTGTGCCTATTTTTGCATTTTTCTCAAAAATTATAGCGCATTGATGACAAGTAAGATATGTATATTATAGGGGCAATGACTACAACTACTGCACTAAAAAATTTATTTCAGCACGGACAGCAGTTGTGGAGTTACAGTCAAAAATGAGGGAAAACCACTATTTGATCAATAAATCAATAACTACTTGCATTGAGTTGCTGAATTTTCAGTGCAGTATAGTTGTAGTCCTTGCCCCTATAATATACATATTTTATTTGTCACCAATGCGCTATAATTTTTGAGAAAAATGCAAAAATAGGCACAAAATTGGCCAGGGGTGTAGTACCCCCTTAATGAAATATTTTGCTAATGTTGCAATGTTGGGAAATGCCAATGTTTTCAATAGTTTTCCAAAGTGTTCCTACATTGGGAAGAGTGGAAGTATAAATCATAGATGCCATGTTTGTTCATAAACAAAATACACGTCAATTCCATGATCAAATGTTGCAAATTCTGCACAGAATTACGACAATGGTGTACCAAGAGTTCGAAGTACTTTTTTCCAAGAAACGATAAAATAACAATTCTGTACAATACTAAATCGCCCTTGTATTAGTATAGTATAGGTCGGACACCTGTTCAGCGATTCCTCCCATTCTAGTGATCTCTCCCGTTTACTCTGCTAGTGGGTATCCCGTTAGTCTAATTAAACTTCAAAGTTCTTCATATATCGAAAACCTGATGAGCAATGCGGGTTTTTCTGGTTTTTTCATCATCCTTTCTTCAATTTCTAGCTATTTCTCAAGCTTGCCAGAAAAATATGATTGTTGAGAATGTATACTGCCACAAACATGACAAAAATATAAAATAGGAATTGACCTACAGTTTCTTGTCTTGTCTTTTTTCATTTTTTTTTTTGAAAACAGAAAATATGAATCGATTGGGATGTTTTTCAATGATATAAAAAAGAGTGGAAAATGCCCCTAATGTAGAATTTTATTCACCATCGTGATCTTCGAGTCAAACTTTTTAATTAAAGGAGAATTTCGTGATCCTAGAATCCTCTTTTATAACATTTTTCGATAGATATAAAAAAAAAAGGTTTCTCCCAAAATGTCGATTGATTCCGATTTTGCGTTTGCGAGTTATGATTCTGTGTATTACACTGCTCCACAGGCCCCTGTCTAGTTGTAATTTAGTTCTGGTATACCAGAACGAAATTCAAATTTAACGATATTTTTGCTTAACAAATTAATCTGCAAGAAATTTTTGGTACATGAACATTATGTATATAGCCAGAGCTTTCCAGTGGCATAAAAATCTCAACTTTTTTGGAGAGAAGTGTGGGGATGAGGCTGTGGATCACGAAATGCCCTTTTAAGATGGAATTGAATATTAGATAATTCTTAATATAATCATGATAATGATCCCGATATAATCATGTTTAGAATATTATTGCTCAATTTTCACATTTAAGGCATGTAATTGGATTCGATTCACTTTTCATTATGTCTTGTTTTATTTCTAAGTGAAAATCAGTCAGATGTGAAAATAGACCTTTTATAAAAAAATATATGAGAATATTGATTTCATAGCGAAGAATTTTAGCAAAAATACTATGAAATAATTTCATTTCAATCAGTAAAATAAAATAAAATACTTTATAATAATTATGTTATGTCGCGGGTTCAAAATATGATTTCCTGACATCAGTCTCGGTTCGGTCCGGTCTCTGAATAATGGAACGATATATAATTAATTTATAGCCTACTCCTCATTCCAGAAAAATACAGCACTGATTTTTTGGGATTAAAAATATAATGTTCTACCAAATGAAACATAGCTGAATCCTAATCATTCATTTAGTTCTGGAGATAAAAGAAAAGGTTCACTATTATACTAATTTCTTGGGAAAAAGAGCCAAAAATATGCATTTTCGGAATGTTTTCTGGCAATCGAGTCACAAAAATCACAGACTTAGAACAAGTCTAAGCATTCAAAATCATGAGTATATGCCGAAATTTTGCTCTAGTTTTCTCTTCTTTTTTTTTTTTCTTTTTTTTTGTTACTTTAATTAAATGGTTGGTTATAAGAATGAAATATGTCTTTTCCAAAAATTAGAATGCATTAACTAAAATTAGTCTTAGTACAAGTCTTTGGGCTTGATTGTTACATCATACGAAAAACATCCTAAAAACGCATGTTTTTGGCCCGTATTTCCAAAAAAATGGCCAAACATTAATCTTTTGACTTTCATTGCTAGTTAGGACTAACTAAATGATTAGGATTTAGCTATGTTTCATTTGGCAAAACAGGATAATATTTTTTTAATCCCAAAAAATTAGTGCTGTATTTTTCTGGAATAGGGTGTAGTAAGATATGCCAAAGTCCTTTACCTTCAGTTGATTTGTAATGTTATATAATGGGCTAAATAGATGCACACCCCCTATAGAGGAGTTCGGATATCCGGACTTTTTGTCCAGTCGTGACTGTTGGAAATCCAGACTTTTAAAGTGCCCAAAGGCAAAAAAATCCGACAGAACAATAGTTCAAAATCAGAAATCCTCAATTTGAGAGTTCATTTTTAACATTTCCGTGATTTTTCCTTCATTTGATTGGATTTCCAAGCTTTTTCCAGTAACATTGGCAACTGGAATTCCAGTCGTTTTCAGAAAGCAGACTTGGAAATCCGGACATTTCTTTGATTGAAAATTTACTCCTCTATAGGGGGTGTGCATCTATTTTTTGGAATAGCCCAATCTACATTACCAGTCGTTCTCCTACCCGAGGGAGGGTCTAATTTATCTTACATGTGGCACTTCAACCCATTTTTAAGTTCAAGAGTTTAAATTTATTTTCCAGTCACGAACCTCAATTTGATAAGTCCAAAGTTTTTCAAAGTTGTTTGAGGGCAGCCTGGTCTCGGTGCCATAACATCAATAGCCACGGATGAAAGACAACGCCCATCCATTCTCTCTCCTAGCCACATCTACAGGTAAGACTTACATTTCTTTTTTATTTTTATTTTAATGCACATTAGGCTGAAAAAAATTGTTATGTCTCAAAGCCCATGGCAGTTTCAAAAACGAATGCGGAATGAGGGTTTTTTTTTAAGATTTTTTTTTTTTTTTAAGATTTTTTTAAAACTTTTTTTTTAATTAAAGGAGTATTTCGTGATCCTAGCATCCTCTATTTATGTCATTTTTAATTAGATATCCATGAAAAAACCTATTCCCAAAATTTCAGTTGATTCCGATTTTGCGTTCGCGAGTTATGCACGATTATGTGTATTACACTGCTCCATAGACAATGCGTTGTAATTTCGTTCTGGTGCACCAGAACGAAATTCAAATTTCACGATATCTTTGCTAAACGAATTAATCTGCAAGAAATATTTTGTACATTAACATTATGTAGCCAGAGGTTTCCAGTGATGTAAAAATCTCAACTTTTTTTGAGAAAAGTGGGGGGATGAGGTTGTGGATCACGAAATGCCCTTTTAAGATGTCATTTTCGAGTGTTAAAAACTACACAGGATAAAACTGTGGTGGATTTACACCATTGAAATACAATCAATTGTTTTATACCAGAGGCTCCGGAAGATGATAAATATTTGGGGGCCAGTGGTGCCTGACCCAAATTATTGGGGGGCCAATGGTACTTTTCCATAGCCCCCCCCCCCGGTTCCGGAGCCTATATAGGCCTACCTAAATTATTTGAGTATCGAATCAAGTAATTTCTTCTAAATTTGCCTCAGAATTTCAAGATTTTATGGCAAAAACTATAAAAAAAAGTGAATTTGCAGTTTCAGCTAAAAAAGAAAAAACAAACAAAAAACGAAAGCCCGCGTAGGCTTCGAGACATAACATTTTTTAGCCCTATCTATTATGAGTAATCATCATCTATAATGTTTAGATTTAGTGCTTTTTTCGTCCGATGTCGTCATTTTAATTGATCTTCTATATAAATCGAAATTAAAAATCATTTTTAAACCTTGTACTTTTTAACAATCACGGCAGACTTAATTTACTACATGTATAATACAGACTTGACATTTAATATGGAATATTTCTTCACGAAGTGCCAAGACTAATCTAGAAGGGGTCTGCATAAACCGCGCGCACGGGTTAAATATTGATTGGGATGTGTCGGGAGGATACACCCCGTCAGTCCGAGACCCCGTCAGTCCGAACAGGGATGTGAGAGTCTACTCTCACATCCCTGGTCCGAACCAGCTAGTATGGTGTCAAATAATTTAATGTGCTTTCCATGAGTTCACAACTTAAGTTCACATTTATGGTGCTCATAGTGAAGTTGCCTGAAATGGTGCCGCGGATTTAACTTGAGACTGAATTTGATTTTTTTTTTTGGGGGGGGTAAATTTTTGAATTTCGGAACATTGTTCTGATATTATAAAATTTCTTACAAAGTTTGAGGTGATATGTATATGTACTGAACCAAATATACCAACACTTGTAATGTACCAGTTTTGAATGGGGGAGGAGCTTTTGAAAAAAAATGGCTCTTAAAAGAAGTTTGAATGGCTTTTTATAATTTCTTAATTTTAAAGCCATATTATAAAATTTCTGTAAAAATAGATTAGTATTTATTTTCCATAAAATGTTAGCTTTTACTGTCAAATATGTCCCCTTTTAATTTTGAGCCGAACAAGTGAGGCAAAGCATAGAAAAACTTGAAACTTGAAACTTGAAAATTGGAATTTACTACTAGCGCCCATGCATGTTGCTCCCGCGGTTGTAATGGTAATCATTGTAATACGGTACAATCCACGGGGCGTGTGTGTATGTGTATCCCGCACGCCGTGTACGTATATACGTGTTCGACTAATATTTCCATCGTAATAATAAAACACCGGTTCCATCGTTTTATTCAAAATCTCGGATTTTGACAAAATTACAGCACCTAAAGTCTTGATTTTTGCAGAGTATCTTTATTGACTAAAGTATGTTACAATCGTGTAAAACCCCGAATTTAAAATTTTTTGAGGGCGTTCTCCTCAGCAAATGTTATAATGCTTTAAGTGGTACGAGAGTCCACATTCAATTAAAGCTTGTGACTAAGATATTCACTTTTTACCCATTTTTCGCCCAGTTGGGCGACTTTTTACAATTTCTTTATTTTAAGTTCTGCGGGAGTGTAACCTACATTAAACATGTTTAATAAAGCTTGGGAATTTAGACTTTAACTTTTTACATATTTTTCACCCAATTGGGCGATTTGTTACAACGTCTTTATTGTAAGTGCTACGAGAGGGCAACCTAAAACTTGTGAATTAGACTTTCAGTTTTTACACATCTTCCGCCCAAATGGGTGACTTTTCATAATTTCTTTATTTTAAGTGCTACGAGAGTCCAACCTACATTAAATTAGGGGGCTGGCATTTTCTTCGGAAGGAGGGGTCCCAAAAATACAGGGGGGGGTTATAGAATTTTCAGACCCAAAATAGGGGGGTTATAATTTTTAACACCCAAAATAGGGGGGTTATAGAATTATTAAGGGCTGGTGACTCAAAATTTTCTCGCGCTTCGCGCGCATTCTTTAACTTCATAATCGAAATGTGCGTACAATCTATGCACAAATTTTACGCGCTCCGCGCACCTTCTTTACACTAACGATAAAAATTTTAATGCGCTCCGCGCACTTTCTTTGTAAGGGGGGGGGGGGTGGGTCATAAACATTTTCTACCCAAGACGGGGGGTCGTACATTTTTTACCCGCGATAGGGGGGGTCATAAAAAATTGACTCCGGTCACCGACATATTTGGGACCCCCCTTCCGAAGAAAATGCCAGCCCCCTTAAAGCTTGTGAAAAAGACTAATTTTTTACACATTTTTCGCCCCCCTTTTTCATGCAAAATCGAGGACAAAATTTGGCCAAAAACAACCCCTTTTTTGTGGTTTTCAATGACTAGAATTTCAAACACCCCTTAACAATGACACTAACTATTAACATAAAATTTCTGTATTTTCTCAAGTACACCTTTTATTCAAATTTCACGGACAGTGCAAATTAAATACCCCTATTTTGCTGATTTCACTGTCACTGTCAAATTTCACGGAGAGTGCAAATTAAACACCCCCTATTTTGTCAATTTCGCGGTCCTTGCTACTGGTAAGAAAATTACCCCTTTTCCGTGAAATTTGGTTACTCTCATGGTTGTCAACTTTTGTGTTGAGTTTGGGGCCGGGGGTTAGGGTTAGGGTTAGGGTTAGGGTTAGGGTTATCGTCCTTTGGTTAGGATTAGGGTTAGGGTTAGGGTTAGCGTTCTTTTAGAGAACTGTGCATAGTCACTTCCGGCTTTTTGCCATGGTTAATAGGGATGGGCACTCATAAGTCTAGGTGATATGTCTACGGTACCAGCCCTATGGTATGTAGGCCTATATGTCTATGGTACCAGCGGGGTACATGCGCGCCGCGGCGCAACAACGCATCGATTTGTATAGTCGTATTCCCAGACAAATCAGGTGGTATGTCTATGGTCGTACTATTTGTTAACGCACAGATACGCTATGTATACGCGACGCTTTATATGCATGCGCGGCGCAACCACATGGAAGCACCCCGGGAAGCACTAGTTTTAGGCAATTTACTGCAATTTTACCTACTACCAAATATTTTTGAAAAATTGATTGATACTTGGAATTGCAGACCACATGTGCAGACACATCACAAATTGTTGGCATTTTTAGCTATTCACAAATGACTTTTATTGGGAGTTTTTAAGTGCAATGCGTATTTGCGTAGCATAGTGCAGACACATCACAAATAGTTGGCATTTTGGCTATTCACAAATGACTTTTATTGGGAGTTTTTAAGTGCAATTGAATCTTATGCGTATATTGCGTAGCATAGTGCAAGTGGCGTACGTGCAGGACAAAACGTTGCTTGGTGACAAGTTCCAGGGAAAGTTTAATAATTTATTATTATTGTGATAGTAGTAAACAATAAAGAGATCTGGATTTATTGAGACCAATTTATCCATGATAAAAGTGTCCAAATCCCAAGGCCAATGTCCTGACCTGTGTAAAAGGACATTGTGATATGAGCGTGTTTCCACAGGCGCTCCGCTATAAGTTTAAATGGATAACGTTATCTTACCGTTATCTTACCGATTAACCTGCTGTTTCCACAGGCAGGCTTTTGCCGTTGGCGTGTTCATACCGTTTAAACTGAATGACGTCATGTGATGTCCCTCTACCCTTTAAACATGCCTAATATTGGTTTCAGTTATTTGCATCGTACCAATAAACATGTTTTAGAAGTGTATTTTGTCTACCTTTTACTGTAGTATGGCCAGAATCTTGCATCGTAGGCCTAGAATTAATGCTAGAATGGATTGTTTTGGTTGATTACTGCTAAATAATCACTTTTCTTAGTTATATTTTGCAAATCAACAGAAAAGTTTGACATTTTACACAGTTTTTCACTATTTTGTAGCATTTACAAATTTCCGTGAGCAAACCCCGAATTCCGTGAATTTTTCAGTTTATTTGTATCACGGAGAAATCGTGGCTTTACATAATAGTTTGGACTTGTTATGTTGCCCGTGCTGTTATCAAGGTTTTTGTCATGTCGTCCGTACAATTAACTTGTTGATTAACAGCCATTTTGCCTGATTTTGCTCAATAAACGGCAAGTTACCGCTTCGGTCTGTTTCTACAGAAAATCTACCCGCTTCGTCAACGGCAAAAACCTACTCCAACGAGGTTTCCGTTGGCGTTGAAAAGGCGTTACAAAAAAGCGTTCTTGATAATTATTTTTCTTAAGACATAATGTTGTGATAGACACCCTTTAATAGCAAACCTCTTTTTTGAAAGTTAAGAATTATAAAGTGCGTACAAGGACGTTATTTTTCGCCCAAATTACCTGTTGAAAAACATATTTGTAAATTGTGTGACTCTGGTTACATTGAAGATGAATTCCACTTCATTATGGTTTGCAAATTTTATACACATCCAGATTCACATTCACGGTTTACTATCGCGGCAGATTACCTTCGCGGCTACACCTGATGTAACTCCTACATCTTGAAGGAGCTACTTCGAGGAAGCTACTCCTTCACGGACAAATACATATAAACTTAGTTGATAGATATACACTATAGGGCCTATCAGAGCTACTTCGCAGTTACTCCGTCCCCTGTCCGTCCAGTTGCTAATACCGGTGCTACACCAGTGCCCCCCCCTCTCGGCTTGCCAAAAATTGCTTGCTCCCCCCCCCCCCCCATTTCGGCTCGCCAAAAATTTCTTGCCCTCCCCCCGATTTTAACCTCCCACCATGGCTCATAATATTATTGCACAGCCCCTAAACAATGCGAGTATCGAATCAAGTAACTTTTCTTCCAAATGGGTCTCAGAATTTCATGATTACGGTAAAAAAATGAATTTGCCGTTTCAGCTGACATGACAGCTGACCCAAATCCTAGTACAAACATTTAGTAATTGGTGGTATCTGATGTACAAACCTGGTCAGTTGGCCTGAACACAGCTTTCCAACGATGTTAGATCTTTAAATTATATTACAGGTCACATCCCCTCGTAATTTTTAAGAAATCGAAATTTAAACATATTTTTAGCTTATTTTTTTTATAATTTTGAGGTGGTTTAATCTACGGTATTAATCTTTTGATGTAGTTTTTTGGGTTAGAGTTTTCAGGTGGTGGATTTTGAATTTTGATTGGGTTTATTGTTTTCTTCATGATCATCTGTATAGTATATCAGAGATGGTGTATTTTTCTGTTTTACTTTGGATCAGGTCGTTGGGATTTCTACGATTACAAGGCCTTCGGAATTGTGGCGTAGGTACGGGTTGAGGTGGTGGGGGAAGGTGGGGGCACGTGCCCTGGGCGCCACCTTAGGAGATGGGTGCCGAATGGACAAATTCAGCATCAAATCTATGCCCCCTCCAAGCCATGAAAGTCAAAATTTTCAACACAAATAGTCATTTGAAAGATCAATTTAAAGGAGTATTTCGTGATCCTAGCATCCTCTTTTTATTTTTCAGTAGATATCCACGAAAAAAGCTATTCCCAAAATTTCAGTTGATTCCGCTTTTGCGTTTGCGAGTTATGCATGATTATGTGCGGTTCTTACATTATGCAGACTGGCAGACTGGGGCAGACTGGCAGACTGGGGCAGACTGGCAGACTGGGTTAGAATATGAGACTAGTATCAAAATATACCATTTGGTATACTAGCGGTAGTAATGTCAGGTTAGAACTACCCGTAATGGTGGACAAAAATTATCAAGGTCATGTCAGGGTCATACAGGCTCAAATTGCCACAGATTGTTGCAGGTTCTTAAAAATTGGTGTGAAGGAAAGCGAGACAACAAGCTACAACAAATGTCTGACGTAAAATCGATATATGAATATGTATAATATCTGGTAAAAATATATTATCGTTTTTATGTCATCAAACATACGTTAGAACTTAAGGGCTGTGCAATAATTATGAGCCCTGGGTGAGGGTAAAATTCAGGGGGGAATCTTTTGGCGAGCAGAAAGGGGGGAGCAATTTTGGCAAGCCGAGAGGGGGGGAGCAATTTTTGGCAAGCCGAGCGGGGGGCAAGCGATTTTTTGCCCACATTCATGGGGCGTCTTTTGAATAAAACGTGCTAAAAAGGCTTAGGAAAACGGTACGGTACTGAAACGCTTTAATATGCAAATTTTCCTGCTCGCTGCGCTCGCAACATTTATCAAGACCATTTAAGGTTTGTAAATTGGGATGTGCAAGGGGAGGCAAAGAATTTTGGCGGGCCGAGTGGGGGCAAGCAATTTTTGGCGAGCCGTTTCGAAATTACCCCCCCAACACACACACACTGGGGGCTCATAATTATTGCACAGCCCTAAACATTTAAATACTGAAAATAGAATGGGAATAGATTTAAAACATACGGTAGATATGTTACATCAAATATTTTACATCGAATAAAAAGTCTGTAGGGTGATAGGGTCACTAACACTATTAAGATTTGACAACCACTTTCCATCCTATTTATCATAAATCTAGGCCACCACACACTATGGACCACAATGACCGCTTCCCAATGGCATAGCCCAATAACCTGAATTAAACAATCATAGTGCAAAATTTGACCTGAAGTTGCAGAGTATGAGTTTTTATCCCCATATTTTGAAAGGTCATTCAATGAATGTACAAATGTATTGGGATTAAAAAGAACTGTGCCCCTGATAGATGAGCATGTTGCGGATCCTAGTGACACTACGTGTATTATCCATTATAATACTAGGAACACAAGAGGATGAATTCCTAGCATGAGGGTCAACCCAAATATATTGCTCAATACAATAGGGGTATTTTGTTAAATAATTGAATTGAATTGAATACATACAATTATTAAGTATGACCTGTTTACATAGCAACTGTTGTACAAAATTACAGTTTTATAATGATGGAAAGTATTTCATGAACATGCAACAATCCAGTCTGCCAGTCTGCCACAGTCTGCCAGTCTGCCCCAGTCTGCCAGTCTGCATAATGTAAGAACCGTGATTATGTGTATTACACTGCTCCATAGGCAATGTGCTGTAATTTCGTTCTGGTGCACCAGAACGAAATTCAAATTTCACGATATCTTTGCTAAACGAATTAATTTGCAAGAAATTTTTTGTACATAAACATGTAGCCAGAGGTTTCAGTGATATAAAAATCTCAACTTTTTTTGGAGAAAAGTGGGGGGGGGGGTGAGGCTGTGGATCACGAAATGCCCTTTTAAGACCTAAATTCAACTTCATTATAGCCAAAACTAATTAGTGGTATTTATGCAAATTTTTTCACGCTCCGCGCGCAATTGTTTCAAGAGTTGGGGAGATGGGCGCCATTATGTACCCTTAGCTCAGGCCAGGGCGCCACAACCCCAATCTTTGCCACTGGAATTGACAATGTATGATCTTTTAGGATTTCTTGGTGATTGCATCCTGACTGTGTTTCCGGGTAAATAATAATGGTGGGAGAGATTTGGTGTTTTTGTCATGAAAAGTTTTCTATTTTTCTTGTTTAGCGATCGAGTTTCAATTGCTTTCGTTTGTGTTTTTGGTTTTAGGAGCTTCTCAGTTGTAGGTAGAAGTGTTTTTGTTCTCCTTCCCATGAGTAATTGAGATGGTGATGCATCTAATCCTTCAACTGGTGTAATGTATATTTTTCTGTAGTTTAGAAAAGCTGAAAATGGATCTTTATTGTTTAAGAGCGTGATCTAGTTGACATACATGTAGTGATAATCGGATCATACGTAACACTGCGCTGGCGAATTGTGTTGGATGTGAGCAGTTTTGAGCTATCTTCAGCGGTATTTGCAACAATACTATTATTGTTGCACCCGCTGGTGTGCATGTGATTGTAACGCCTGGTTATACGAGGGTCGTTCAAAAAGTTCTACATCCATCACCACATCTCTGTTATCTTACGTGCCAGTTCATTGAAATCACCCATAATTGTACTCTTAAATATTGGATTTAAAATAAAAGGTTCTTGATTAAAATGTGAATTTTGGTTAAGGTTATTAATTATTTTAAACTGTTGTGATTTGGTAGTTCACAGCATCTTACGAATGGTAGTGCGCTTTGGCCAAAACTGCATTGCTCAATTCATAGCGAGCGTGTAGAAGAATTAAAATATCACAGATATACTTTTATAGGTGCTGCGGTTCTTGAGTTACGTTGTAAAGAGGGTTGAAACAACAACACTTTTGTAAAACGTACATAACTCATTAACAACAATAAATTAAGCAAGTTTACAAAATATACGATTTGTAGAATGAATTTTTGCAAAACATCAAGGTGTAGCATATCAATAATATATTGATCTAGATAATGAAAATCGATTTTTTTGGTTGCTTCGACCAACAATACCTCGTCTACCCTTAAGATGTGTTAGTTAAACTGAATACAGATTGGGTACGTCGGAAACGGTCTGAAAAGAATGGCAAATTAATTACAAAAGGTTGCTCACATTCAATGTGGAAATCAGAAAAGATTTATTGATTAAAATGGTTTATTTCTGTTCCAATATTTTAATCAATATAATGCTTCACAAAATCAGGGTCTACTTGAAATCTGGCCAATTTCACTAACATTCATAGGCCTTCCTCCTGGAAGGGGGTAAATCCCCAATATTTTACCAGGGGATGGTCCATACAATCCCCCATGTTAACGCCTGCATGTGGGTTTCAGACCAAATTAACCTTTTATTTGGCCATTTTAGTCTCAAAAGTGCCAATTTTTGCACGATTCGCGCGAATTTATTCCATGTTAGCACTATTCACCAGTTTAGTTTCAATATGGCAAAACTTTTCGCGCACATTGCTGCCAACAGATTTTTCTGTCGCCAAAGATGCTGGATTCACTACGCTTCAAAAAATTTTTTCAACCACATCCCCCAAAGTCCAAAAGAAATCTATACGCTACTGCTAACATTTTGTGTGTCTGTTGAACTCTTCAATGTTTTTTTTTTCTCATATAAAACATGTTTTATTTTGTTTTGAAGTCCCAAGACATTCAAGGAAGGAAATAGGAACAAATAATATGTATCCCGAGTAAGCAGCTGGACAACTACTTCTTAAAAACATTTTTAAGGAAATTATCCAAAGCTACAATGTGATGCTTGCCAAACTTTCGGCTTCAGTTTTTAACCGTTTCCGGCGTACCAAATCTGTATTCGCTTTAACCAGCATAACTATCTAAACAACTAAAAATTCACATTATCATTATTATAACTTATATTTTGTAGCCTAGATTTAAGAGTATAATCATGGGTAACTTCAATATCCTGGCACGTAAAATAACAGAGATGTGGACATGGTGGAGGTACTCTCTAAATGTAAAAGAGTGAAATTTCCACTCTCTGATTAGAGTGAACTGACTTTCACTCCTAATTGAGTACTTTTCACTCCTATTTGAGTGATAATGTAACCATTTCTTTTTCGGATTGGTTCACTCCTTCATCGAGTGATCCGATTTTACCACTCAATGTCATATTCCCGAGTGAATTTCGACCACTCGTCTACCGAGTGATAAAAATTATCGGCACTGAAAGCGAGGCGGGAAGCGAGGCAACCAATCACGATGCGTCAAGCGAACGATGAAACTTTCAGTCTTTTAACCACAATGGCGACCAACGATGTCGAAACATTTCTGCGTGAGCGAGGATTTTCAGATAAAATCATGAGATTTTCGCAGGTAATACATTTATTTGTAGAATTAGTTGTTCAAAAATAAGTCGGGAGAAGGAAGAACATGAAATTTATTTTCTTTCCGGGCTAGTTATTGTATAAATTGCCAATGAAGTGACGGTCTGGTTGTACAGAAATGAACGCATACATTCTATTGCATTTATCGCTGCGCTGTGCGTGTACTGTATAGCACTGCATGGCTAGTAGTAGTAGTATCACTATCAGTGCATGCTTTATCCATGTATCATTATGGTACGTATTTTGCGTGAGATCGCAACATGAATAAATTTTGAGTAATTTATGGTCTTAAATAAATTCTAGAATGATGTGATGATCATGATGGTGGGATGAGAATATGTAAACTTGGACTCGCACTTGGCAAGCTTGGCATGCTCGGTAATGGTACATGCATGACAACATGAATGATCAACTTTACTGTCATGACTGTTACATGAGTCATGATGGTATGAACTTTGCTGCAGAACTTCATGCTGATGCTGCTGGATATTTTTTCATGTGATTAAGCTTTAACTGTTGTCTGATATATAGGTTAGTAAGGTTACTTTTAGAAAGTAAAAAAAAGGTCACAGCGATAGTCTGATTTACTAATTCGTGAACATTTACCTCGCGTGTAATTTTAAGCCCAACACTTTCGCGCACAAGGTCTTATCCAGAGACCTGTCTTTTGAACTGGCAGTTTCAAAACTGGACGGGTGGAAAATTACGCAGCCGTCTTTGTCAATGGGCATTTTCACAAGCAAGTAAAAAAATAAAAATAAACAAATAAAAAGTCCCGTTTATGTTTGACTTAAGTCTTCAACTTTTACGACTCAAAATATGGCAAACATCTATCCACATTTATAAAAGTTGTTTTAAGTTTAATAAAAATATTTATATTGTGTCCAAAATGTGTGTAGCCTAATCTTGGAATTTTCGCTGTAGTTTAACGTATTATCGCACGAGTGCGGGCGCAACCATTGAGCATTGTTACTTTAAAGGGGTACTACACCGTGAGGTTACACGTCGCTAGTCATAAGGGTCGCTAGTCATAAGGTTCATAAGTCATAAGGGTCGCTAGTCATAACGTGTAGTTTCCTATACCATGAGTTCGCTAGTCATAAATAAAACAAAGGGTTCGCTAGTCATAAGAAAAAGGGTTCATTAGTCATAAAGTCCGCTAGTCATAATAGGAAAAAAGGTTCGCTAGTCATAATAGAAAAAGAGGACCGCTAGTTATAATAGAAAAAAAGGCTCGCTAGTCATAATAGAAAAAAAGGACCGCTAGTCATAATAGAAAAAAAGGCTCGCTAGTCATAATAGAAAAAGAGGACCGCTAGTCATAATGCAAAAAGAGGTTCGCTAGTCATAATAAAAAGAAGGACCGCTAGTCATAATGAAAAAAAAATCACGGCCGCTAGTCATAATATAACAAAAGGACCACCAGTCATAATAGAGAAACACGTTAAGCTAGTCATAATATAAATTTAGGACCGCTAGTCATAATTAAAAAAAAGGATCGCTAGTCATAATAAAAAAAAGGACCGCCAACCATAATACAATAGAAGGTTCACTGGTCATGAAAGAGAAAAGGGTCTGCTAAGCCAGAGAATTAGAACTAGAGCTGTTTGATGATCTCTGCATGCTCTTTGACCTCAACTATTATACAAATATTGTTATTCTCAATTAGGTAGCTTTTTTATTTTGTAAAAACAATTTGATAACATTAAATGTCGGGTTATACAAAGGTCATGAATTTTTTTTGAAATATTTGTATGAAAACACACTACAACAATATTTTTTAAATGATTATTAAATGTTATTGTAAAATATTTTTTGCAAACATTTTTTGCAAAATATTTTGTCAACACTTGAATAAAATTATGTTCGAATATTTGCAGTAATCAAAAAATATTTTTGAATGTTATGAAAACGTTTTATACCCTTTATATAACCCGACAGTTAAACGTTTTCCGGTCACTTTTTTCGGGGTCATCCGAGGTCACCCAGGGGTAATCTGAGGTCTAATTAAAAAAAACTTTAGTATGGGCATGAAACTTGGTGGGTACAGTCAATATTTAAAGTCAAATTTTTTGGAAGGTCATTTCGGGGTTAATCGAGGTCATACAGGGGTCATCTGAGACCAAATTACTTGGTACAGTCAACATTTAAAGCCAAATTTTTGAAGGTCATTTTGGGGTCATGCGATGTTATCCAGGGGTCATCTGAGGTCAACTTACTAAAAACTGTTGTATGGACTTGAAACTTGGTACAGTCAACATTTAGAGACAAATTTTTAGAAAGTCATTTTGGGTCATCCGGGGTTATCCATGGGTCATATATATGTCGTATGGACATGAAACTTGGTCAGTCAACATTTAGAGTTAGATTTTTAGAAGGTCATTTAGAGGTCATCTTAGGCTATCCAGGGGTCACCTGAGGTCAAATTACTAAAAACTGTTGCATGCGCATGAAACTTGGTGGGCACAGTCAACATTTAATGCCAAATTTTGCCAAGGTCATTTTGGGGTCATGCGGGGTTATCCAGGGGTCGTCTGAGATCAAATTACTAAAAACTGCCGTATGGCACGAAATTTGGTGGGTACAGTCAATATTATTTTAGAGTCATTTTTGAATGGTCATTTCGTGGTCATCCGAGGTCACCCAGGGGTCATATGCGATCAAATATCTAAAATTTGTCGTATGGACACGAAACTTGGTGGGTACAGTCAATATTTAAAGTTAATTTTTGGAAGGTCATTCGGGAGTGCATTCGTAGTCTTCCGAGGTCACTCAGGGGTCATCTGAGGTCAAATTACTAAAAGTGTCGTATGTGGATGAAACTTGGTGGGGACAATCAACATTTAGAGTCAAATTTTGGGAATTTCATTCTGCGGTCATCCGGGTCACCCAGGGGTCATCTGAGGTCAAATTACTAAAAAATGTCATAGGGGAATAAAACTTTGAGGGTACAGGCAACATTTAGAGTCAAATTTTTGAAATGTCATTTTGGGTCACCCAGGGGTCATCTGAGGTAAAATTACCAAAAACTGCTGTATGATCACAAAACTTGGTAGGTATAGTTAACATGTAGAGTCAAACTTTTAGAAGGTCATTTTGGAGTCATCCGGGGTCACCCTGGGTTCACCTGATGTCAAATTACTACAAACTTTCGTATGGGCATTTAGAGCCAAATTTTTGGAAATTCATTTTGGGTTCATCCGGGGTCAGCCAGGGGTCATCTGAGGTCAAATCTAAAAACATTCGTATGGGAATGAAACCTGTAAGTACAGTCAGCATTTAAAGTCAAATTTTTGGATGGTCATTTCGGGGTCATCCGGGGTCACCCAGGGTTTATCTGATGTAAATTACATACCTGCCAACATTGAAAACCTAGAAAACAGAGTACATGGCGCCCATTAGTATCGCTTCTGACGGCGGGGGTCCAGGGGCCAACAAGGGCCCCTGGTGGGAATCAGGGGCAAAGCCCGTGGGGTCGAGAGGCGAAGCCCCTCGAGCTAGATGGTTTCTACACTGTAACATCCCTTATAAGCCGCTTCACAGAAGACGCATTTTATAGAAAAACAACAATAAAGAACAAGGTGAAAATGAAGCCCTAGGCTTTTATACACTTTGAGGAGGATTTATACTCCATATCTAGCAACAATTTCAACACATATTTGATGACTACAACCTTTGAAAAAATGTGAAAAAACATTCTGGGACCTGTTTTTATAAGTTTGAAAAAATATGCTTCCTTCACACAGAAAATGTGCTTTTAAAAATGCAGTTTCCTATACTTTTGTACATAACGATCATTCGTTGAAGCGATTTTTTGGCTTTATAACAAAGCCTACGTGACTGATAGGACATTGATATGATGCACAACAACCCAGCAAACACAAAAACGTTTTAAAAACGTTTTAAATAAGTTATATTTTGGCTTTTTGGTTTAGGTAAAAACGTTTTAATAACATTAAAATGTCGGGTTATATAAAGGCCATGATAACGTTTTAAAACGTTTTGTATGAAAACACACACTACAACAATATATTTAAATGTTTTCAAAAAATGTTATTGTAAACTATTTTTACATACATTTTGCCAAATATTGTGTCAATACTTAAATAACATTATGTTAAAATGTTTGAACCCAGCAAACACAGAAATGTTCTTAAAATGTTTTTGCAAAACCTTTTAATAACATTTAAATGTCGGGTTATAAAAAGGTCATGAAAACGTTTTTAAAAATATTTTGGGCAAACATTGTTCGCAAAATATTTTTTCAACCCCAAAATAATATTCTGTTTAGAATGTTTTGTATCATGTTTTCAAGAATGTTTTTGGAATGTTATTAAAACGTTTTTATACCCTTTATATAACCCGACATTTAAATGTTTTCTGTAAAACATTTTTGTTTGCTGAGCAGTAGAGTATCAAAAAATGTTTTTTAAGGTTATGAAAACGTTTTATACTCTTAATTTAAACTTTATATAACCCGACATTTAAACGTTTTCTGACAACCTTTTATAACCTTTTGCGAATGATGTGGAAAACGTTTTGTGTTTGCTGGGAAGGCCTACGTGACTGATAGGACATTGATATGATGCACAATACAAAGGTGAAAATGTTTTTAAAAAATCAATTTTTTCTTAATTTTTTCAAAGTTTTTGGTGACTTTAGAGAACCTCTAGACCTATTCTGAAGGTTTGCATTTGAGGAGGGATTTATACTCCATATCTGGCAACAATTTCAACACATATTTGATGACTGCAACCTTTGAAAAAATGTGAAAAAACATTCTGGGACCTGTTTTTACCAAAGTTTGAAAAATATGCTTCCTTCACATAGAAAATGTGCTTTTAAAATGCAGTTTCCTATACTTTTGTACATAACGATCATTCGTTGAAGCAATTTTGTGGCTTTATAACAAGGCCTACGTGACTGATAGGACACTGATATGATGCACAATACAAAGTTAAAAATTCAGAAAAAAAATCTATTAAAAAAAAAATGTCAAAGTTTTTGTTGACTTTCGAGAACCACTAGGCGTATTTTTGAAGTGCTAGGATCATTCACGGTTAATTTGAAAAAAAATTGAAAAAATTACCGTTTGTTATCCTTAATATGAAACCACTAACTAATGTTTACCTCTTCATCTATCACATTATTATACATGTATTGGTTTTCCATGCATTTATAATATGTGCTAGATGAAGAGGTAAACATTAGTTAGTGGTTTGCATATTAAGGATAACAAGCTGTAATTTTTTTTGATTTTTTTTTTATTTTTTGTTCAAATTAACTGTGAATGATCCTAATACTTCAGAATAGGTCCAGTGGTTCTCCAAAGTCGCCGAAAAGAAATGGTCGTATGGGCATGAAACTTGGTGGGTAAAGTCAACATTTAGAGTGAAATTTTTGGAAGGTCATTTCAGGGTCATCTAAAAATCCGCCTTGTTTTTTAATGAAATCGGCCAAAAACATTTTCTGCACAGGGTCGTTCCTATACAGGTGAATGGACATGAAAAGAGTGTATTGCACGAGTATAACGTGCGATGTAAATTTCGTGTTAGTTGAGGCTAGAAATGTAATGAATCAAAGAATGACCACGGACTCCATAGTGGTCCAGAATTCAAACCCCTCAAATGACGCAATTAATTGCTGTCTTCTGAAGATAGCAATACTGACCTAAGTGGACACCAAATGATCACTGACCACAAAGTGACCACGTAAATAGCGCCCTCTGTTGTCTGTAACTGGAGCAATTTCTAAAAAATATTCAAATTCACAAACATTTGTTAGAGGAGCAGGGCTGTCAACTTTTTGGAATTGCTTGGCGTGAGACACTAGTGGCAGACCTGGAGCAGTAAAACGCCAGCGCTTATGCGGCGCAAGGGGGTATCTGAGGAGGATGTGCCCCTGAGACGTAAGAAACTTTTGCAAAATGAAGACCTAATTGAAGCGATTTGGTGGGCCATTTTTGCTGCACTATAATAGTGTGTAAAATTTTAGTTTGTAAAAGTGGTAAATTTTTGTTGGACCATGAAGTCTTTTGTGGACAAGTCTTCCCTATTTGTAAGCCTATATATTGTGTTAAACATTCATTGTCAAATGTCGAAAGTAAAAACAAAATGGGCGCTTGTTTTTTCACTCACGCAGGGGTGTCTGAGAGGGACGTCCCCACCTGAGAAGTTGGAAAATTTTGCAAAATGAAGACCTAATTGAAGCGCTTTGGTACGTGGACCATTCTAGCACTATTTATTTTAGTGTGTAAAATTTTAGTTTGAAAAAGCCGAAAATTTATGAAATGACGATCCATGAAGCCTTTCGTGGACAAGTTTTCCCTATTATCCTAGTCCTTTATATTGTCTTATATATACATCCTCCAATTGCAAATGCCGAAAGTAGAAGCGAAATGGGCACTTGCTTATTCACTGACGCAGGGGGTCTGGGGGATGGCGCCCCGGATTCTTCCACCCTCAGAAGTTGGAAAATTTTGCAAAATGAAGACCTAACTGAAGCGATTTGGTGGACCATTTTGGCACTAATAGTGTGTAAAATTTTAGTTTGAAAAAGCCGAAAATTTATGAAATGACGACACATGAAGCCTTTCGTGGACAAGTTTTCCCTATTATCGTAGGCCTATATATTGTCTTAAACATACATCCTCCAATTGCAAATGCCGAAAGTAGAAACGAAATGGGCACTTGCTTATTCACTTACGCAGGGGTCTGAGGATGGTGCCCCCAGATTCTTCCACCCTCAGAAGTTGGAAAATTTTGCAAAATGAAGACCTAACTGAAGCGATTTGGTGGACCATTTTGGCACTAATAGTGTGTAAAATTTTAGTTTGAAAAAGCCGAAAATTTATGAAATGACGACACATGAAGCCTTTCAGGACAAGTTTTCCCTATTATCGTAGGGCCTATATATTGTCTTAAACATACATCCTCCAATTGCAAATGCCGAAAGTAGAAACGAAATGGGCACTTGCTTATTCACTTACGAGGGGGTCTGAGGATGGTGCCCCCGTTCTTCCACCCTCAGAAGTTGGAAAATTTTGCAAAATGAAGACCTAACTGAAGCGATTTGGTGGACCATTTTGGCACTAATAGTGTGTAAAATTTTAGTTTGAAAAAGCGAAAATTTATGAAATGACGACACATGAAGCCTTTCGTGGACAAGTTTTCCCTTTTATTGTAGGGCCTATATATTGTGTTACACATTATATACATTGGCAAATGTCGAAAGTAAAAACAAAATTGCTACTTGTTTGGCCCCTTTACAGACCTCAAAAATTTCAGCCCCCCTTTTTCCCAGAAAAATTGTCATTTTTTCAGGCCCCCCTTAGTAGGGTCAAAATTTTCGGGCCCCCTTTTTTTGCATCAGCGCCCCTCCAACAAGTGTTTGTGAACGGTCCCTTAATTCATGTTATATTAAGATATGTGCCTTAAAATAAAGTATATCATTAAAACGTTAATACTAGTATTTTTATTAGTTGAAAACCGAAGTGAGGTATGGGGCTGGCTGGGGGTGATAAGGTATGTTAAAAAAAAGGACCACTAAGGCGACGAAAAAAGAAAACCTGTTCTACGGGCGGACGGACCTTTGAAGTAGGGTCGGTCGGTCGGGCTATTTTTTTTTCTTTTTTTTTGGGGGAGGAATGACCCACAAAATCACCAAAATCTGTTAATATTTGCAATTTGGGAAAATAAAAAAAAAGTGTTCCTGAAATTGTCGGAATTTGGGTCGGTATTCATTTGTACAAGAAATTTTTTTCCCAATTTGTTCAAAATCTGGGTCGGTCGGGCCCGTAGAACAGGGTTTTTTTTTCGTCAGCCTAACATGAAATGTGGATATCCAAATAGTTTGCTCCGCCCGCACGGCTGCAAAGAAGCACTAACCGCTGAAATATGGATATCCAAGAGTGTTAAACTATAAATTAGCCCCTGAAAGAGGGCAGGGCTTGAAGAATGGGGGAAATTATGGGGTAAAAAGTATTTAAAAAAAGCATTAAGGTTATGGTTTAGGGTTAGGGTCTACATGGTCTAGGGTAACCTTAATGTAACATTGACTAAAATGAACCATATTTACATTTAAAACCCCTTTTACTGATTATAACTTATGTGAGGAGAGGAGAGGAGAGGAGAGGAGGGAAGGGGAGGGTAGGGGATGGTAGGGGACGAGAGGAGAGGAGAGGAGAGGAGCAGTTTTTAGCGTCATAGGGACGCGGGGGCACATGCCCCAATCGATCTGAAATTTTTTAATCCCATAGGAAAATGGTCAAAAACGCCTGTGCCCCCAAATCAGACCCGTGCCCCCAATCATGGTCGGTGCCCCCCATGTGATGACCCACGCTCGCCACTGGAGAGGAGAGGAGAGGAGAGGAGAGAAGAGGAGCCGTCTATAGCATCATAGGGCACGGGGGCACGTGCCCCCAATCGATCTGAAATTTTAAAAATCCCATAGGAAAATTGCCGAAAACGGCTTGTGCCCCCAATCACACCCGGTGCCCCAATCATGGTCGGTGCAACCCCCACCCCCCAATGTGATGATCCACGCTACGCCACTGGAGAGGAGAGGAGAGGAGAGGAGGAGAGGAGTCTACCTAGCCTACCTCTCTCCCTTTCTCGATCCCCCTTTCCTATCCTACACCCATATAACCCATGGCGACGTCCCGTCTCAATCTCGCTCTCTAGTTCGTACTTTTTATTAAGGCTCCTTTTTTTTTTATTATGACTAACGGTCCTTTTTTAAATTATGATTAGCGGTCCTTTTTTTTATTATGACTAGCGGTCCTTTTTTTTATTATGACTAGCGGTCCTAAATCTATATTATGACTAGCGAACGTGTTTCTCTATTATGACTGGCGGTCCTTTTGTTATATTATGACTAGCGGCCGTGAATTTTTTCATTATGACTAGCGGTCCTTTTTTTTTATTATGACTAGCGAACCTCTTTTTGCATTATGACTAGCGGTCCTCTTTTTCTATTATGACTAGCGACCCTTTTTTTCTATTATAACTAGCGGTCCTCTTTTTGTATTATGACTAGCAAACCTTTTTTCTATTATGACTAGCGGTCCTTTTTTATATTATGATTATTGACCCTTATGACTAGCGGTCCTTTTTTATATTATGATTAGTGAACCCTATGACTGACGACCCTTATGACTAGCGACCCTTATGACTGACTGACCCTTATGACTAGCTTAACCCTTATGACTAGCGGGTGTTCACTCACCCTCGATAAATTTGTGATATTTTTGCATTTTTATCAAAAACTATTAACACAGTGGTAACAATAGTTATGTATATTATTGGGGCAAGGAATCCAATTACTACACTGGAATTTCAGTGATCCAAGACAAGCGGTTCATTATTTATGATAAGAAAAGAGGTACCGCTAGAATGTACCTCGTTTCCTATCATATATACTGAACCGCTTATCTTGAGTCACTGACATGTCAGTGTAGTAATTGGAATACTTGAACAAATAATATACATAACTTTTGTTACCAGTGTGTTATTATTTTTTGAGAAAAATGCAAAAATATTCACAATTTACCACAGGGTGTAGTACCCCTTAATATGATTGTAATTATATCCCGTTTTTTTGTGGAGAACCACGATCTCTTCCGGGTTGATAGCGCCCCCACACAGTGAAATTTGCGATACTGATTTGCTGATTTCCCGCTGCAGAATGGGTTGGACGCGATCAACGGGTGGTTTTGGACGGTAGTTTTGAAATTCTGACCCTGCTCGCACACAATGCTATACGCGTACGTGACCTATTTTCTATTTATTAGGGCCTACTTTATCTCGTTGACATGGTGATCTCTGCGAGGTACGCGATGTGAGTGTTTTTAGATGTTCACGAATTAGTAAATCAAACTATAGTTAAACTAAGTCGCAGGGTTTCTCTAATTTTTTTTTTTCAAACAACGCAACCTTACTCCTACACGGACATGCGATTCGCCAAAACTTTGTGTACATGTTCAGGTGTTCCACCATCTATACAGTGTCACTGTCGGGTCACTTTCATAAATACGTATCAAAATTCACAGCGAGTCGTGCAGGGTTTCTCGAAATTATATGTTTGTCGAAATTTATTTTTCACTGGTTTTTTTTTCACTTTTTCCACTTTCCTTTTGGATTAAATATATTAATAAAAGATTGCGTTCTTACAAAATTATTTTTTAATTTTTTTTGTTTGGCCATATTAATAAAAAATGCTTTTAATGCTATGTTTGTCAAAATTTATTTTTCAATTCATTTTGAATTTTTATTGAAATTTATCATTTTATTTTGTTTTTCCATAAAATACATTAAAATTGTTCATCGAAATCTATTTTAATTTTAAGGTTGAAGCTAGTCAAACAAAATGGACCTGATTTTTTTCAAAAATCTGAAATTGTTAGTTTCGTATTGACCATGTATTATTGAAATCATTAAATCTCGGACAAAAACATGAGCATTTGAACGCTGTGAGTGCGTACCATAGCGCACCACACAAGCACTTGGCCATGCAGTGAATGCATGACCGACCTTCCAATACGACCAATCACATCGTTGTGCATCGATCGCTCTGACAAGTAGCTGCCAATCAACAGACGCGTTGACCCTTCCGCATTACGCAACACTGTTGTTCTTACGCACGCTGCCAGATTTATTTGTACGAGATTTAATTATTTCAATAATAGTTCATCATGTAGTGGTTCTACTGGGGTCGTAGTCCAAGTAAGCGGACCTATTTAGGGTGTTGTCAGTGGTCGATTTACCACCTGCACAAATGCAGGTGATTTTGATTCTGTGCAGGTAACTTTTCAAGACTTACCTGTACATGTGCAGGCAGAATTTTGGCCCTAAAGACAGTTGGGATGAGATTAAAGGCTGAGAAACATGTACCTCTCAATTGATGTTAAAGGTGCCCGGTCCGATCAATCCGATTTTTTTCAGATTTTTTTCAAACCTTCTGAAATTTTGGTATCAGAAGAAAGCTCATAATTAGCTTATAACCCCTTGTAAATTTTACAGCTGAAATATGTACCATTTTGAAGTTTTTAATAAGACATACATATGTATGTTTTTTGTAGGCAGTTGCAATATAGGCCTATACGTAATCTCTTCATACATCCAAACGATTTGACTGAAATTTGAAACCAAGATCTTTTGGGTGACGATGCATCATTTGAATAAATAAATCCATTCAGAGAAATCGGACCGAGCACCTTTAAAAGAAAGCTTACAAAATTACACCAGTTTCCACTTTTCGTCCAGGCAGAATTCAGAAAAGTTTCTTTTATGTTTGAAGACATAATTCTGTGCAGGTAAGACCTAAAAAAGCTATGTTACCTGCACAAATGCAAGTAACTTTTTTCTGGTAAATCAAACACTGGGTGTAGTCCAACAAAATGGACCAGATTTTTTTCAAAAGTCTTTTATCAGTTTCACACGTGCATCATATATGGGTAAAGTCAAAATAATGGCACCGTTTGGTTTTTGATGCCTGCTATGCAAATGAAAAAGACCAGCAAAGAAATTCATCTTTCAAAAATTGTGTTATGATTTTCTCTTTAACCACAGCAATTTGTAGTGTCATAGCTGTCATGTAAAAATAATATGCCCAATTTTCTTCCATATATGGTCAGGAGTGTTACACTTTAGCGTGACAAGAAAAGAGGTACTTGTTTTTTAATCATGCACTGTAAAAATATACAAGTTGCAAAGTGTTGCATGGTTTCATGGCATTTTGTGAAGTGTCTGCTATTATTAAGTACCAAATTCTTTCATATTAGTCGCTTAATAGTCTACTTAGGAACATGTGAAGATTACATGGTGCGAAAAATAAAATGTTCCAAAAATCACTTCTCACCAGATTGTGTAGCATTGTAAGGTTATGATGACAGTAATAAAAAATTTCAGACTTTTTAAAGTAAAAGCAACATTTGAGACAAACTTGGAAAAAATAAAACTTGCATGATATCAAAACCGTTTTCTTTTTAGAGTGGGTTGAAAAGAGAAATTCTGTCTCGTCAGGAGTATTACATCAGAATTCAACTTGATTTATTTCATACACCAAGTTGGCAATATTCATACATTACTTTTTATTTTATTAGTGCATTGGGATAGGAACTCAAAAACAAGAAAAATATTTGCCATTGCTTGAACATGTTTGCTACAGCTATCTAAGCTCTTGTGTTGTGATATCTTTTGAAGAAAAACTTAATTTCTTTCATTATTTTCCAGCATATCCAAGTCAGTTTTATAATTATAAACATCAAAAATTTATCATTTAGAGGGACACATTCTTTGATGACATAAGAAGCAAAGCACCAGGTACTACTAATTTAGATATCAATGTATAGAGGTGACCACAGCTACCCATAGATAAGATAGCAGTCATGAGCTTAGTGCTTTGTGTAATTATAACAGATGTAAGGGCGTGGCATCACCCACTGTAATGCCCATCCACCTTGGACATCCAGATAAAATACACAGGTGGATAAAAATAAAGTCGTGTGCATTTCTCATGTTGTAAGTTAGGTAATCTTATGTGTGTTTTTTTTTCTTCCACAAGATGGAGTGGCTGAAATACCACCCTCCAACGAGGGAGAATTCGTCCCAAATTAAAGCGAACTTGAAAGCCACGTTCTTCTACCGCAGATCAAAACTAGTAAAGGAGGCACCTTCTATCACGAACCAACTTGCAGAAATGCCAAGATTCAGAGACAGTCCTGACCCCGGGGTCCTGACCTGGTTAGTATTTAAATGGAGATCACGATCTGTCTCATGAATACAAACAAACAGTATCAACATGTGTGTAGGGTTTTTTTAAAGCTTTTTCCTGCAGGGTTAGAATTCAACTTTATGAATTCAAAATACTGTTTACCTGTTCATAGTCCATCAAGATAGACTCGCGAAATCCAGAAACCTTGCCTTGAAAAATCAAGGCAAGTGTAATGTGAAACCAGGCCCAAACTCATGATATGACCATCTGGGGATCTGAAAAATCCCAGATGTTAGACTGGGCATGGATTAGGTTTGGAAATTCACCAGTCAGGACCGGCGGGTTTGCAGTAAAATCAGACCATCTAGATGGACTACATGTTCATGATTCTAAACCTAAACATGTTATGACCGTCATCTGAAGGAGTGCAAACATAAGTTCCCCCCTTCCAAAAAAAAAATGTTCCTATGTGACATATACATAGCATGGCTTGATACATTCCATAGGTTCTTAAGGTATTATGGTTTAAATTATTGATAAAGAGGTACCAGTTTTCAGGGTACTTCCTGATTTTCAGAGATTTTGCTTTGTTTATTCTTGCCCAAAGTAATTTATCAGCGGACAATATAAGCATGATGTATTTTAAATTAATTCACTTTTCAATTTTCATGTTTCAGATTAACTTTGAGTTTGACATGTTGAACCCCGGTTGTGGTTCAAAATGTTGGTGAAGTGGAACCCTTACTTTAGACCCAAGCTAACACAGTTATCAGAGGAAGCTACGAGGTTCAGTAAGTAAACATGAAATTTGAACATGTTCATATGTATATGCATTTTAACAGCAAACGTTGTAGAGTTAATAAACTTGCTTAAATATAGATATTTTATAGAGCTTGTTGAGCTCAATAATCAGAAATCTGAGCTTGATCAGAGTAGCGGCTCAAAAGTTATGGCAATTTGAGTGTCAAAAATATGACAAAATTGAAGCCTACTCTTCTTATGTATTGTATTGTTGTTGTTGTTTTTTTGACCCCTAGCAAACTTGACAATGTATGCAAAAAATGTAATTAATTTTCACACAATTTTTTTTTTAAAGTTCATGCAAAAGTACTGTTACATTGGGAATAGTGTTAGGGTGAAAGATAGGTGTGCAGGTATAAGAGCATCATTCCTTATTATTATTATTAATTTATTTCATATTTCAACTTTAAAGTATTTTGGCTAAAAAATGACTTGAATATTGGTCTAAATCTTGCTGTTACAGATGATCTGGATGTGTTTAAATTTCTCCTGAAGAAACTTCCAACAGTGACCGCCAAAGGGTTTAAGAGCAAAGGATATGATGTGTTTTCATTCATAATGCAACATAGACAAGTAAGTTACTCTTGAATCTAGATATATGTTCAGACTTATTTCCAATGGGGTCCATTTTGACAAAAGGTTGCAGAGCATGGCGCAGCAAAGAAAAACAATGGAAATAAGTCTTCACATGTTCAAATTTGTGCGGCAGTTTCTCTCTCATGGCAAAATTCTTAACAGCTCTCTTGAAGACCTCTCTTTACTTTGAATGCAATTAATTGATTGATATATGTTCCAGTCACAGATGGCATTGTAAAAGGTGTTAGAAGCAATGCCTTTGACACAAGGAACAATAAAGTCGTGAGCATTAGACTGAGTGCAATGAGAGTGAATCTGGGCAAAACTGGTAAATTGATGTCTCAAATGTAGCACGGTACTGGCATTGTGGAAATGAAATGGACATTATTGAGTCTGAGTTGACAAGCATCACATTGCTGGCAGGTAGTAGTAAGTAATCTTGAGATTCAGGGTTCTAGCCACTCAGGAAATCAAAATCCTGAAAAGAAAATGTCGTTTTGAGAAAGTAAGTTTGTGTAACTGATTTGAGTTTGATTTTTGCCATTTAAGGTGGTACGACACCCCTGGGCCTTATTTTTAAAGACTTTGCATTTTCTCAAAAGCCAAAGCAACTTTGGACAAAATGTCATATGGATTTGATTAGAAATGTTCCAAGGTTCTCTAAAATTGCAATTAAATTTCAGTACAGACAACTGTTGTGGAGTTGCAGTCAAAATGCGAGAAAATCAATATTTGATCCATAAATCAATAACTACTTGTCTTGAGTTACTAATTTTCCAGTGCAGAGATCGGATTCCTTGCATTGCCCTATAATATACATATCTTACTTGTCATCAAGGTGCTATAAATTTTGAGAAAAATGCATAAATAGTCACAAAATTGGTCAGGGGTGTTGTACCCCCTTAACAAAGTACTCCTTTGCTTGTAAGTTTTGATTGCAGTAACTGAATTTTACCAAATAAGGAGCTGCTGACTTGGACTCATTATTGTAGAATTAGGCCTCTTTTTATTCTGGCTGCTTCAAGCAGCCAACTTTCTAATATTTTTTCTTAATGATTTTAAAACTCAAAACCTAAAAAAGAAATGCTGAATTTTTAATTCAAGGGGAGGCTGAGACATTTAATTTTTGGCCTAAGCCACAAAAGTATGTTAAGTTTAATGGGACAATGTCACAGAAAATTGGAGGAACTTGTCTCTTTAAGTGAAATAAAGAGAACCTTGATAACATGATGATATCAAACCGACCATGGCGGTCAGATTGTTACTTGTTTTCAAGCCCTAATGTAAGTATTTATCTTATCTTTTCAGACTGGGACAGATGTTGAAGCCTTTGCAAAAACCAAAGATGTGATCTATGCACAGCCCTTCATTCTCGCACTGGGTGATGAAAATGGCAACCCAACTGAATATTTCATTATTGTAGACAACACATCAATTCCAGGAGGGACAAATGCTGTAGAGGCATTTGATCGCCTGTACAAAGTACATTACGTGTTCAACGTGCACTTTGCAAAACCAGTTCTCACATTCTTCAATTTTTTTGACGGGCTGGTTTACGGAGTAAGCAAGAACATTAGGCCCTCACGGTAAGGGAGCTCTACTCCCAGATGATGCAAGAGCCTCAACAAAAAGAAGCTTAGATCTGGTTTTGTGGTTGTTTGACATGGGATGATGTACTTGTTATGATTCTACGAGGTATCTTGATTGTGGCTTCTTCTGTATCAAATCAACCGATGGTTTACGGGTCACTTCTCAGATTTGGCTGAAATTCATTTCTATAAAATTCATACATGAGTATTTGGCTAAACCTCACCCTGGGAACCAATTTACAGCTTTGTATAGGTTGTTCATAAGATACTGTTCAGATCATTTGATAAATTATGCAATGACACAAATCGTGCATGCTGAAAGTTGGAGAGTACCCAAAATTTGAGGAACCGACCTAAGATTTGGAATGTTATACTTTGCATGTGTGCATTACATCCATAAACAAATGTATGAATCAATTGCAGCCAAATCTGAGAGGTAACCTGTTTTGGTCGATTTGACACAGAATTCAATAGATAGATAGAATTGATAGAAAATGACATCTCTACAGAGTTCTTCATTGTGGATAGCACATGATGTACATCTATCCCCGGTTGAAAGACTGCCGAGGCATTTTGATTGCCTGTGCAAAGTTTACTATGTGTTTTGTACTGCCTTCCCATGAAAGGGAAGTATGGGACAATTTTCCCATTTTTTGAGTGAGGTCAAAATTACATGAGAATTCTCCATATTATTGAAAATTTCTTATTGAAAATAATGTTAAGTATTTGCCAAAATTGTTTAGAGGTCAGCCACGCAGTGTGGCGACCGAGGCGTACATTACGCATACGCTGGCTCACACACGGTTTCTTTTATCATGGGCGCCACAACCAATCAGCTCGAATGTTTTTCACTTCCTGGTTTACAGACTTAACGCGAGATACACGGCTCAAATCTCTGAACAACTTGGCAAATACTGTAGATTTTGAAATGCATGTACCACAATTTAGTACCTTGCAAGGAAAAAATGTGATCAATGTTTGGAATTTTAAGCCTGAAAATGTTTTCAAGCAAGTAGCATGGTTTTTGGAATATTTGTTAGTTATTTGAAGATCTTTCATGAGTCTTGTAATGCCTTGGCTCTCAAATGGTGGTTTTAGGTTCATTGCAGCTGCAAATACACATTAGCTACTACCGTTGCAGAGGCACCCAACACACTAGATTAAAAAATAAGTACTCTGTAGTTTTTCTGAAAGTGGTAGATTGCAAACAGTTACAAGTTCAATTCACTTTGCGAGCAATGCCACTTGGGGATGAACCCAAAGCATTGTTGCAGTGACATGAGTGATGAGGGCAGAAGCTACAGACAACCTGAAAATCATATGACTAGATTGAATTTTTTGAGAGGTAGGTGCAATTTGAGGGTCCTCAATTCAACTTCTAAATAATACACTGGTGTTTTTCTATTCTTATAATTAATTTTTTAATTGTTCCGTGGTCGGAGCTGTGCGTGCTCGCGTACACGTGTAAACACACAGGTGACAAACAATCACGCTGATCGGCTGATCAACGGTCTTGACAACAAGACGGTTTACCCATTGGTCATCAGCGTGTAAAAGGGGAGGAGACCTCACCACTTTTACGCGATCGCCGATCACCAGCGCGTACCTCGACCATGGAACAATTAAAAATTAATTATAGAAGTTAAGCTGATGACTAATGAATCTCCACTTGTGTGAACTTTTTATGATTGTTGAATATATGGTTTTTATGTATAGTTAGTACATGTAAAACAGTGTTCGAATTAGAAAAAAAATCTTGCATGCACCTGTGCATGTAGTTCAGAATCTCTACATGCACCAGAGAAATGTTACATGCACATACTTTTGCACAAAGAAATTTACCATTTTTATGAGCCGTGATAGCTAGGCAAATAACCAAATATGTAGTAATGTTAGGGCGGGAATGGGTCGAACTAACTGCCAATATTGTCCATGCCGTACACATGGTACAAGTTAACTTTGTGTTACAGTATCAGGACTTCAGTAAGTAATTTTGTGAAATAAGCTTAAACATACCAGAAAATGTAGAAAGTTACATGCACAAACCAATATTTACATGCACACGTGTGCTAATTCGAACACTGAAGTAAAATGTAATTGAATTGTAATTGAGAATACACTGATTTACTTCAGAAGAACAATAACCCTAATAATATAAACTTAGATTCAGATGATGTCCAGGGTTTTGTCGAATTTTGATAGTGTCTCAAATCCATTTGAAGGATTTAAAACTATAGATCCGCAAAGCAAATACTTTCGTAAGAACTGTAACTTCATTCCTCCTGAAACATTATCACTGCCAGATATGTGATAGATAAGGTATTGTCACACTGGGATAAGTGTGTGCGGACTGTTGATAGATGCAAGAATTATGGTGTATTATGGGGAAATGTAAGAAATTGTGAGCAGACAGAAATTGTGAGCAGACAATGTCCTGTAAGCTATTTCATTAAGGGGGAAGCTCCACCCCAAACCAAAATTTTGCGTGTTTTGTGCACTATTATAAAATTATCAACACTTTTTGAAAAGTGATATATCCTGCAGAAGCAAATTGTCTGAGAAACTCAAAAATGGCATTTAAATTTCAGTAGACCACCCGGTTGTTGAGTTATCATCAATAAAGCAAGACACCCTTGGCCTACTAAAATTTAAATGCCATTTTTGACAATATTCAGACAATTTGCTCCAGGATGCATTTGAAAATTTTGAGATAGGCACAAAACATGCTAAATTTTGTTTTTTTTCAGAGGGCCTACCCCTTAAAATATGTATTGGTGTTATACAATTCTGATGATGGTATACTATGGTTTGCTATGAATTTGTATATATTGATTGTGTATTGATTATTGTATTGTTAACCAGTGCCATCAGCTCCGCTGTTTGGGTTTTTTTATATACCATTTAATAAACAATAAGTAAATACATTGGATTTGGTAAAATAAAATTGCCTGCAATTTGAAATAATTGATTTGTTGGTGTCATTTTAATTGATTTGTTAGTGTCATTTTTAGTTTTGAGTAGTTTGCAAATAAAACCACTCTTTAGAAAGAGTGGATGATTCCACTCTTAAACGAGTGAATAAGTTCCACTCTTTCCAAGAGAGTGGTAACGTTATCACTCTTTGCAAAGAGTGGTGTTTCACTCTTTTCGAGTGAATTGGAGACCACTCTTTTTTTCACTCTAAAATGTGTTGTCCTGCGTTTAACTCCTTGAAAGAGTGGAATTTCACTCCTTTTTGAGTGGGTTTTCACTCTTTTACATTTAGAGAGTAGGACATTTTGAATGACCCTCGTATCGTATAATAAAGAAAGTTGAACAAGAAATATTTAACTTTTTATGGAATGGTAAGAAAGACAAGACAAAAAGAACATGTTGAAAGTATGATGACTATCTTAATGCTGATGACAACACGAAGTACTAATATTTCAATTTTGGTTAAGGGATCTGGAACAAGCGTTTTGAGCGTTTCGACAGTATTTTTTGTGGGACATGAGAGCACATCAGACATATCGAATTGCATTATGAATACGAAGAATATCTATCTGATATCAAATAATTTTCATTTTTTGAAATTCACGATAAAATACGAATTGTATGACAAATTATTAAAATTTGATATTTTTTACATTTTTGATATATAACAGTCCTCGAAGTAAATTTTATGAATCTAATGATATATTCTAAAAGTGTATATAGATGGGAGGAAAAACCGACGATCAATTGAAAATTTTGACCTTTGATATTGAAGATATGGATTTTTTTCCCAAAAAGACCTAATTTTGTTGGGTGTTTTGGGGGAAAAAATCCATGTCTTCAATACGAAAGGTCAAATTTTCAATTGATCGTCGGCTTTTCCTCCCATCTATATATACACTTTTAGAATATATCATTAGATTGATCGTCGGCTTTTCATCCCACCTATACATACACTTAAGTATAAATCATCAGATTTATAAAGTTTACTTACTGTTAAATATCAAAAGTATCAATTTCTTATTATTTGCCATAAATTGTGTAGGCCTATTACATTGCGAATTTCAAAAGATCTAAATTATTTGATATCAGAAGGACATTCGATATGTCTGATGTGGTCCAATGTCCCATAATAAATACTGTCCAAATGTTCATAGTACCCCATCCCTTAAACGACTTTACCGTCAGTGAATATAAAATTATGCGAAATGGAAAATCATTCCATTCTATTATATCAATTATTTTAATAATGTATTGTTGATATTTAAAATGAACTTTGAAACCTCATAATTATTTATTCCCTATTTTGAAGTCGAAAGATATCTCCGAATTTTATAAAAAGGTGAAGGCCTATGTTAAAAGAATGTTTCATAATAGAATCGGGGAAGAAATGTTGGCATAAATCATACACTGTATAATCAGCCAACATCTGTAGAAGACATCAAAAGTAAAATTATTTGGGGTAATAAGGGACGCACCATTAGATACTAAGGGGGGGGCTGGGTAGTTTTTTGAAAAAAAAAATTTTGTCGCGCCATCTGAGCAAAAAAACAAAATTTGCTCCACCTCGGACTAAAAAAAAAAATTTGGTCCACCTAGGACCAGAAAAAAAAAAGATTTGATGTCAAGGGTGAAAAAAAAAAATTGTCACAGTTAGTGAAGAAAAATTAACCTCATATAGCTTTTATATTGCAAAATTTTTAGCGCTTCGCGCGAATTTACTCCTTTTTTAAACAAGAATATTTATTTTAGCTTCGAACTGGTACGTATTTTATGCGCATTTGTTTGTGAAAAGTTATTATGTGAGCCGGGGTTGGGAGTGAAAACACTGGATGTCAAAATTATTATAGAAATCTGTGCCACATGCCAGGTCCACATAACTGATTGAGAGCATAGGCGTAGATCCTAGGGGGATAAATCCCCCCAATATTTGCTAGGGGTGGTCCATACAATCATCCCCAATGTTGACGCCTGTATGTGGGTTTCTGATGAAATTAACCCCCCAAAAACCCCAATTTTTGCGCGCGTCGCGCGCATTTATTCCTCATTAATGTACCGTATTTCACCAGTTTAGCTTCAATATAGTGCCAACAATTTTCGCGCCAAAAGAGGTTCATTACCCGGTATACTTCAAGAAAATTTTTACACCTAAAAATAATGATGTTTTTTGTGGCACTCGAAATTTAGGTGCTACAAAACGTAAAAATGATTAAAAATATGGACAAAATTTTACAACTTGTCAAACAAATTGTTGAAAATTATAGGACTTTACGATTGCAAAAAAAAAAAAATTTGTCTCTCCGAGGTGTGGAAAAAAAAAATTTTGCTTCATCCAGGGGCTAAAAAAAAAAATTTGCTTCACCGAGATGCTAAAAAAAAAAATTTGTCACGACCCCAACTACCAAGCCCCCCCCTTGATATCTAATGGTGCGTCCCTAAGTACATAATATGTGACAGGTTTAGGTCTTTATGAAACTGTGGATAGACGGCGGAATTGTTTCCATGTTTGCATCAATCATACTTACAGTGATTCAAAAGGTCTCTTAACACACATTGTGCAATTCAAAAGATCTCTTAACACGCAACTCAATAAAACTGAAGTTGACCAAAAAGAACACCTGACAGCTCCTGACCTTTCTGTGTGAATATAAAGTTATTTCTGCAAAGTCTTGCCCTGCAATCCAGGAAAAAAAGGTTGGCACACTTTGCCTGTCTTTTGGTATATCTCAGGGCCGTAGCAAGCGGGGATGCCATGGCCGCCCCACTTTTTGAGAAATCTGTTATGTTTTTCTTTATATCTTTATTTCAATTTGGTGATATAGCCTATTTGTATTTTTGGCCGCCCCACATTTGTCATGGCCGAACCACATTTTACAACCTTGCTACGGCCCTGGACTATATCTCTTCCCCCCCCTCCAACATTGCAAGATAGGGAGTGGGGGAGGGAGAGGGTGAGGGGGAGTCTGTACTTCACATATATATTGCATGCATGTTTCACTCGCCTCTCCAATTTTGATAGGGCACGCATTTCCATTGTTTAATGCAAGTGTGCCAACTATTTTTTGCCTGGATTGTACAAGATGGAAGACGACTCTTAAGGGATCTGGTATGAGCGTTTTGAGCGTTTCGACAGTATTTTTTGTGGGACATGAGAGCACATCAGACATATCGAATTACATTCTGAATACGAAGAATGGCTTTCTGATCTTAATACAAATTACGGCGTGTCCGTCCCTCTGTCCGCGTGCTATCGCGTCCGCGCGTTTCGTGTTCACGCGGTGCACTATCGCGTGCTCGCAAACACGTGCATGATGTAGGCCTATTCAGCAGAACATGACTATTTCCGGAAGGCCTATGAACCGTTTTTGCGTTCACGTTTCTCGCGATTGATTTCATTACTTTAGTAACGGCCTACCCAGCAAACACAAAACGTTTTCGACATCATTCGCAAAAGGTTATAAAAGGTTGTCAGAAAACGTCGGGTTATAAGAGTATAAAACGGTTTCATAACCTTAAAAAACATTTTTTGATAATCTACTGCTCAGCAAACAAAATGTTTTACAGAAAACGTTTAGGGCCTAAATGTCGGGTTATATAAAGGGTATAAAAACGTTTTGATAACATTCCAAAAACATTCTTGAAACAAAACATTCTAAACAGAATCTTATTTTGGGAAAAACGTTTCCCCAAAATATTTGCAATAACGTTTTAAAAACGTTTTCATGACCTTCGTGTAACCCGACATTTAAATGTTATTTAAATGTTTTTTCAACAAGAACATTTCTGTGTTTGCTGGGTTCAAATATTTTAACATGTTATTTAAGTATTGACAAAATATTTGGCAAAAATGTTTGCAAAAATAGTTTACAATAAAATTTTTTGAAAACATTTAAAAATATTGTTGTAGTGTGTTTTCATACAAAACGTTTTAACGTTATCATGACCTTTATAATAACCCGTTATTTTAATGTTATTAAAACGTTTTCACTTAAACCAAAAGCCAAAATATAACTTATTTTAAAAAACATTTTTAAAACGTTTTTGCGTTTGCTGGGTATATCCACGTCCAGATACTAATTTCGGTTTCTCTAAATATGGTAACAGGGCAGGGCTTGGAAGAGGCGAATGATGGGTTTCCAGATTATGGGTAGGCCTACCGAACTACCGAAGTAAGCATCACACCTATAAAACAAACAGAGTTGATTGACTTGTGTCAAGTTGGGTCTTGATCATTGAGAGACGCATTTCATAGTAGTTTAAAAAATCAGGGCAGGTATATGGGTAACGGGTTTGGGTAATTAGACATAGGCCTATCACGAGAAGCGCCCGACCCGAGAACCGCGAAATCTTGTATCAAATAATTTTCATTTTTTTTAATTCACGATATAATACAAATTTTATGCAAATTATTAAAATTTGATATTTTTCAAATTTTTGATATATAAACAGTCCTCGAAGTAAATTTTATAAATCTAATGATATATTCTTAAAGTGTATGTAGCTGGGAGGAAAAGCCGACGATCAATTGCAAATTTTGACCATATGGGCGAACCTGCCCCAATATAGACTTCTCCGTAGTCCACTTGTCCATTTTGCATACTCTGGTCATTACATTTAAGCATAAAACTCTGATTGATTTGTGTGCAACTGATAGATTTTCACATCTGTATCTGATCTTTTCAGTCACCGCACTCCCTCTGTTTGTTAGCTTCCCAAGTGGATTTTCGGGGTTCGCTATCAATAAACTGGTAGATTCTCTCCCCTACCCCATTCATACATTTCTCTTGACAATTTTTCATTTTCTCGCCCCTATAACTTTTTTCTTCGGTCATTCATTTTCTTCAGGTTTTCATTTCCATACCTCAACGATTTCGGCTTGTAACCTAACTGCAAACAAGGTATGTATCAGCATTAATCTTTGTCAGGTGACCGTTTTTGACATCGTATGTGAAAATTATCATTACCACATGTTTTCTTGCATGAAGCATTAAGGTGGTACTACACCCTGTGGTAAATTAGACTATTTTTGCATTTTTCTCAAAAAATAATAACACACTGGTAACAAAAGTTATGTATATTATTGGGGCAAGGAAAGCAATTACTACACTGAAATTTCAGTGACTCAAGACAAGCGGTGCAGTATATATGATAGGAAATGAGGTACATTCTAGCGGTACCTCATTTCTTATCATAAATAACGAACCGCTTGTCTTGGGACACTGCAATTCCAGTGTAGTAATTGGATTCCTTGCCCCTATAATATACATAACTTTTGTTACCACTGTGTTATTAGTTTTTGAGAAAAATGCAAAAATAGACACACGTTTAACGAGGGTGTAGTAACCCCTAATGTTGGTCACCAAAATACAGGCACTTATTCAATTACTTAAAAAAAGGAGGCTCATGGGATGGCCGGGAGTTTGAATTTACTGCTTACTCATTGTTTTTCCGTCACATCAACGTGATCGAGCGGACATTATACGTTTCATCATGTTCAAAGCATAAAATGTTTTGATTGACAGGACAATGCATGAACAATGTGAACTACTGAATGACATAAAGTCTGTATTAAAAGTAACGCAGCTGTTATAAATACCCTATAGCCTAACTAATAATTGTTTCCACAATATTTCCACATAGAAAAGAAGGATGCTTTATTTACGCGTATTTTGATACCCCCATTTGTCAATGTCGTTCAATATTAACAACACAGTACTTAGTGCTTTTAAAGAAAAACACCCAAATTTAAAAGTTGCAGTTTACATCGATTAATGGTTATTACGCGAGTATTGTGGGACGTAAAACCCCACATTTATCTTTGCGCCGGACTTCAAATCAATATAAAAATAGCTGTAACTTTTAAATTCGGGTATTTTTCTTTAATTAAAACATTGCTGTCAAATTGGACGAATAGGGTATCAAAATATGGGTTTATATGCAAGTCTATGGATAGTCGGCCCCAGCCGGTTTGTGCTCCTCGGTCATTAAACAAACCGCCTGGCGACATCCTTATAATACGTCTTTTCTCACATGGAAAGGTTTGGCTACAAAACGAATATATATGCGCAGTTCTACCTCGATACACCTTAGCACACAAATTATGTCCAAGCAAAGTTGGCCCACAACAATGCCTAGTCTCTGCATACTTTGTGTTTGTACTACACGGTTGAGTGCATAGCATCATAAGACATGTGTGAGATTCTAGCAGGTGACTAGTGGAAACTACGGCATCTGTGATTGGTTTTTATCAAAACCCCGAATGTTCTCTTCATCCAATCAGAAAAGTTTATATCGAACGAAAGCTAACACTTCCCGCTAAAAACACTTTTTTTTTCATTACGTCAACAGATGACGCAATTCAATGTTTATAGCAAGGCAAATGTTGTGAATCTGTTGAAAACGACCTATTCATGCACAATTGTTGACTTGGATGTAGGTTTTAAAAGTCAAAACCCCGAATGATCCTTACAATATTTTTCAAATTTTATGTCATTAAAGGATGTCTCCGGCAATCACAACATCATGCCTCATATGATAGAAAATTAATTATCAAGTACGAATCACGTGGTTTTATTTGAAACAAACTTATATTGACCATAAAAACCTAATAATACAGCCGTCTCTCAACACGCAATATTCAAAATTTCCGTGCGCCGAATTTGTCCAGTGCAATGACGTCCCAGTAATACACAGAAGGCTGACAACAAATAAGCACAAGTAACCATGACGTCATTACACTAGACAATTTTGGCACATACTGCAGTTACTGTCCGTTTTCCTATATACAATACACAGTGCTCTCACCATTGACGCGTGACCTCTACAAATAGTGTACGGTATGTTAGAAGTATAGGCCATTGCCTAGTCAACGTCACTGTGTGAAAAATAACCGGCCAATACTTTAAAAAGTACTCTTCTGAAATTCTAGAAAATATAGTTTTGTAACATGTCCTAAATTTTTTGTTAATTTAGGTGTTTGGAAATATTCGCACTTTTGTGTTTTAGGAAGGATATGTAAACGACAGATAACACCAAAAAAATATGAAGAAATTATTTCCAAACCGTGTTACCGTCTACAGCCATTATGTCATTTTCAAGAATGTTGGTTAACAATATGCACACTATTGTCTCATTTCGTAAACAAAGACTCGCACAGTATTGTTACCTTGCGTTTGCTTTATAATCGGTTACCAACTGAAACTATAATACCAGCTCATTGCAATACCGCACAGGTAAAACAGAAACATGTGTAGTGTGGATTTAATCAGAGAAGATCTGATTAAACATAGTTGAGCTGTTTTCAATGAGTGTTATCTTGGTTTAATAGCTTTTAATGGGGTTTAAGTCCTGCAAAGGCCGTGGTGAATTCTACTGTAGACATGACTGCATCATGAAGGGAATCTAGTATTCAGCATCGAAGTGGTTACGTAATTCTCTTGGTTACCGGATCACGCTACTTTGGTATGCCTTCGAGTGCCATATATACATTATGTGGTGATCATTTCGATCGTGGTTCATTACTCTAGCGCGTGATCCCGTTGACATAGTAACATTACGTAACTTCGATACTGAATTATTATTACTATATGGTTTACATGGTTTAGAGAATCTCAGCTTTTCATTTTGGCATCCCATTTGTTTTCAGAACACATATTCTTCATCATGGCGAGTCAAGGAGAGGATTTGTTACAACACAGATTCGGGTCAGAACAACCACACTTCCATCCCATTGACACGCTCATCTTATCACTGATGTTACTGTTATCATGTGGTATCGGTATATACTACGCTGTGACTGGTGGGAAACAGCGGACATCGAATGAATTCCTTATGGCAAATCAACAACTAACGTTCTTCCCTGTTGGTGTGTATTTACAAAAGTTCCAGGAACTAAAGCTGAATTTATACTTGATCGCTGATCGATTGCGATGTATCGCTTTTGGATTAATATTCAAAAGTTACAAAATGCATTTTTAAAACATCCATTCCTGTCAGAAATTATTGTTTTGAATGAATTCTTTTCCGAAAGTTAATGATCGAGAAAGGTTAATTAATTACCGAAACAATAGATCCAGTAGAAAATGATTGGCTGCACTCACGTGTCAAGCGACATCGCTCGGGGAGTTGTGAATTCGTCAACTCGCAAAAGCGACGTCGTTTTTGATCGGCTTGATGCTCTGAAAATGGAATTAAACACTGAGCAAGCGTGAGAATCGCTTTTCTGCAAAGGCGATCTGGTATAAATTCAGCTTAAATGAAATTTTTGTAGAGAATCCATGAGATTTGTTAGTATTTCGCCCGCCGCGTTTTACCCGTATTTTGCGACACTCATACCCCTGGAATAGTGCATGATGGGAAAGAGGGAAAATGTCTATTACTGCCTTTTTAGGCTGAGACGAAATATTGTAACAACGATTTTGAATTATTTTATGGAAGGTATCGGTTTGATAAGCTATTTAGTATAGTAATAATACATAGTATGGAAAATCAAAATGTCCATAGTAATTGGCAGTATTACTTCATATTTTTTTCTCAGGTATGTCCCTGGTCGCCAGTTTCATGTCTGCCGTAACATACCTTGGTGTACCTGCAGACGTTTATAAAAACGGTACAATGTTCTGGGGGTTTGCCGTAGCCCACGTGCTTGCTTGCTTGGTTATTTCCAGGATTTACCTACCAGTATTTTATCGGCTGGGGCTTACTAGTGTGTATGAGGTAAGCAAAAGAATAGAGATTGCGATGTTTCATACGTATTGCGTGGACTGTGCGTAAAAAAACGGCGTTTAAAACGGCGTTAAATATTGCTAGTCTCGGTTCCAAGCTGGATTGTGCTCATTCGTCACGCAAGAAAACAAATCGGCTGGAACAAAGACTGACATCTGATCTGGTCACTAGAGGGCGACGCGCTTGAAATTTAATGGTCACAGGGTCTTATTACAGTATGATTTTGATTTTGACTAAAAACCAAGGTTAACATGCTGCTGCTTAAAATTAATTGTATTTCAGTGCTTCCCGAATATTATGGTTGCCAAAAACCAAATATTTTGGTAGATTAAGGAGCGCTGCATTTATATATCTTAACTTTACTTTCAAAATTAGACTTTTTCGTGGTGAACATTAGGTGCGTTGTATTATAGTCGTGACGCCGTAAAAATGTAAATTTCTTCGTTGACCGGCCGTAATTGGCGTACGTTTCTTTAAAAGGCAAATCGCATCTAATTTTTCATACGACCAATCTCACACGCATTTCAATGGACAATCTCTACGTATGAACCGCATGTATTACGTAAACGGTCAACTTTCAAACAATATTCATGTATTAACATGTGTTTATTTCACCATTCTTTCATTCCAGTACTTTGAGCTGCGTTTTGGCGTTGCCGTGCGTATTTGTGCTTTAGTTTGCTTCTTTATTTGGACGGTAAGAGAGCCTTTATACTATTCTTAAAAAGTTTGAGTAAATTTTATAAATGGCGTCCAAGATGGCCGCCAAATAGTTGTTTTCCATTAAAATACACTATAGCTACATATGACTTAATGATACAAACAATATCAATATAATGAATGTTTTCATTAACAGAAATAAATATGTGCACATTTTGTTTCTTTTGTATCTTTCCAATTAAAAATGGCGTCCAAAATGGCCCCCTGAATAGGCTATTTCCATTGAAAAGCACTAGAATCGCATTATACAGCCATAGATGACTTATACCTTAAATAAATTATTTTGGTTCCTTCTAGGTTTATTAGTTTAAAAAAAATGTTTTACATTGTGGTTCGAGGTACAAAATGACTACGTCGTATAATAATACTTCATTTCAGCCCAAAATAGCTGCATTTTGAGAGCAGTTCCAAGTTGAATCACCCATTATTGTAGGTAGACCTGTCAACATTTGACAAACGTTTTCTTATTAGGGTGCCCTCTTAGCCCCTCAGAAGTGAGAAATTTGTGCAAAATGAAGCTATTTGGTGGATAATTTTGGTACTATTATTGCGTACAATTTTAGTTTGAAAATGCCGAAAATTAGTGAAATGAAGACCGAATTAAAGCAATTTGTGGGCAATTTCTGACTATAAGGGCGTTGTATACCAGAATTGCCAACATTATACAACGCCCTCATTCGACCAAAAGTCACCAATGGCAGTCAACAAAAGGGCAAGTCCATCACAACATCTTAGGACTTCTTCTGATGAGGATGTGTGTCACACATCGAAAATTCAAGGTTATTTGAATTTTTGTGCTGAAAGTCAATTTAAACTGTTAAAAATTGTTTATGTTTAGTTTAGTTTTATTTCACCATTAAATAACTTTTACATAAGTATAGCAAAATCATATGGTAGGAGACCAAACAGAGCAGGGCTCGAACAATTTTGGCCACCCTTTACAATAAGTTAAACATTTAGGACGAAACACAATCAAAAGACGTATCAAGACATAATTATGTGCAGACAAAGACCGGACAGGACACGTGAGACAGACAATGTTGGCAATGGTTTAAGATTACTTATTATAATACATATTAATAATAATTATGCAATTACATGATTATACAAACTAACAAAATTATTCATAACGAGATAATAACTCACATTTGTACTTATTTTTGAAACTTATCAGAGTAAGTGAATTTTTGGTATTTAAACTAACATTATTCCATAGTATAGGACCTTGTCGTCTAACAGTGTTACGGGCTAAATCATTTTTAAAATGATATGCTCTATACATATCAGATGATCTTGTATTATGTGTATGGATCGTACTAGCTTTAATAAAATACTTTGCAAAAATATCTGGTAGAAGATCATTATAAAATTTATACATGAAAATTGCTTTCTGCAATTTGTGGATATCATACACTGTGAGACTATTGAATGAAGCAAAAAGGGGCGGAGTGTGGGCAAGAAAGTGAGAATTCGAACACAATCGAATTATTCGTTTTTGCTTAATGTGAATTTTGTTTAAGTTACAGTTATTTTGATCAGCCCAAATAATATTACAATAGTTAATGTGTGGCAAGACCAAACTTATATATAATGCAAACAATGTTTTTAAAGGTAAGACATGCTTGAGCCGAAATAAAATACCAGAATATTTGGACACAATATTAGTTATATATGTTGTGTGGTGGTTCCAAGTAAAGGACTCATCCAGTGTGATACCAAGGAATTTAATAGAAGAAACCTTTGAAATTGATACATTGTCAACATATATGGCTGAATTGTGATACATTCGATTGCTAAATCTGTTTTTAAAAATAATGTACTTGGTTTTATTTATGTTGAGTGATAATTTATTTGCTTTAAGCCAGTTGGAAATGTTACATAATTCTTGATTTATTGTGTTGATAAGATAGGTGAAGTCTTTATGGGAAGCCAAGAGATTAGTGTCATCTGCGAAAATTATAAATTTGAAAAACTTTGAGGAGTAAACAATATCATTCAAATATAAGATGAAAAGTAAAGGACCTAAAATTGAACCTTGAGGAACTCCGCAAGTGGGATGAATTAATGATGATTTAACGTTATTAAACGAAACATACTGTGGCCTATTCATGAGGTAGTTCCTGAACCACTCGAAGGCAACGCCACGTACACCGTAGTGAGTTAGTTTAGATAAAAGAATGTCATGGTTTAGCGTGTCAAATGCCTTCGAGAGGTCCAGGAAGATCCCAACACTATGCTGATTGTTATCTAAGTCAGTGACAATTTTATTGTATGCATCCATAATAGCCATAAAAGAAGAATGATTTGGGCGAAAACCAAATTGAGATTGATGCAAAATATTGAGACTTGAAATAAAACCATATAATCTATTGTGCACAACTCGCTCAAGAATTTTCGAAAAAACCGGGAGGACGGATATTGGCCTATAATTACAAAATTTGTGCCGGTCATCGTTCTTGAAAATAGGAATGACTTTGGCCATTTTTAACTGATTTGGGACAATGCCGGTGGTTAATGATAAATTAATTATATGAGCAAGAGGAGAAGCTATGATTGTGCGGACGGATTTAACAATATCGGGTTGTATTTCATCAAAGCCACTACTTTTACCCGATTTGAATGAACGGCAGATATCTATTATTTCCTCGGGGTCAGTTGGAGTAAAAAACAGAGAATTATTTGGGGAATTAATATTGCGCAGAAAAGTATGAAAATTAGCATCAGTTTGGATTTTGTGGGCTAGGTTAGGACCTACATTTGCAAAATAAGAATTGAATTTATTAGCTATTATGTTTTGATCTATAATTTGCGCATGGTGAGCGTTATCATCGTAGAAAAATGACGGTTGAGGGTGGTTTTTTTTACGACCGAGAATATCATTTAGGGTATTCCAAATAAGTTTAGTGTTATGTTTACAATTTTCGAGTTTGTTTGCATAATAATTCTTTTTTGCGGCTCTTATAAGGGAGGTAAGTTTGTTGCGGTAAGAAATATAAGTATTTTTATTGCTTGATGAAGGATGACCAATATATTTCCTATAGAGCTTTTCTTTTCTGTGAATTGATTTGAGAATTAAAGATGTGATCCATGGTTTACGTGGTATATGCCGGTTACGTGAATTTCGAGTACTGCGTGCCTTAGGCTGCGTTCACATAGAAGTATACGGTATTCGGTATTCGCTATACGAAATACGCTCATTCGTTCAGGCTGAGTTCATATAGGAGTATACTATGTGAACTCAGCCTGATCGAATGAGCGTATTTCATATAGCGAATATCGAGTATGTCAGTTTACACATTTTCTTCGTCTTATCAAATGCTTGTAACTTTACTTCTTGAGGTCACATTGCATTCAATGAGGTGTCATAATGTGCAGAATTAGATAGTGCATCAATTAAAAAATGAATTTGCCCACATATGGTTTAGGTTTTTAAAATTTGGACGGTATACGCTGCACTAAAAATCGAACATGCGCGATTCCCACTATACTATACTATACGCAGGTATACGGCCTTTTCGAATAGCTCTTATGTGACCCGGTACTATGAAATTACCTTGCTCGATTTAATCTATACGCGTGCACCTTCAAAACGTGCATCGTATACCCGAATAGTATACTTCTATGCGATCGTAGCCTTATGTGACCCGGTACTATGAATTGCCTTGCTCGATTGAACTATATACGCGTGCACCTGTAAAACGTGCACCGTATACCCGAATAGTATACTTCTATGTGAACGCAGCCTTAACGGGAAAATGAATGTTATAAATATGAAGGAATTTACTAATAAATGCTTCGTACGAACCATCAGCAGATGTCATATCAGTGACAAACTTCCAATCAATCAATTTCAAATGATTATAAAATTGTTCAATTGAACTTTGGTTATAAGTGCGAGTAGTGCCGATGTGTGGTTGAATAAATCGAAGTGGCATTGATTTTGTATATTGAAAGATTGGAAAATGGTCAGTTAGACCCACTACACACACACAGATTTGATTTGATGGTCAAGAACATTTGTAAAAATATTATCAATCAAAGTTGCGGTTGTAGGTGTCACTCAGGTAGGTCTATCAATCAATGAATACATACTATTATTATGGAATGTTTCCAGAAAATTATTAATAATATCATTTTCACTGTATTTTAGTAGATCTAAATTAAAATCGCCGGAAATATAACAATTTTTGTTTTCAGCAGAAATAGTGTTGAGGCTATGATCAAGATCGGTAATAAATAAATTAACATCAGTTCTGTGTGCACGATAAATTGAACCAATAATTGTATTCTTGGTGGTGGGACTCAGGATTTCAATAAAAACAGATTCTGAATGGGGCAAATCAATGTCATTTGTACAAAGTTTCAAATCATCTCTGATACGGTAAGAAAGTGAGTTGTGGACATAAATAGCCGCTCCACCACTTTTCCTCTCCTTTCTTGGGGCACTTAAAAGAATATAATTTTCAATATCAATTACATTAGAGTTATCTTCATAAAACCAAGTTTCAGATAAAGTTATTACACTGAATGTATGATTGAAACTTGAAATAAAATTATGTATGCTATCAAAATTTTTGTTAAAACTGCGAGAGTTAAGATGTAGAACAGAAAAGTCATCATTACATAATCCAGTCAAATCATTGTTATCAATAACATATTTGCATGAAGCTGTGACATTATAATCATTTAGATGTCTAGAATCATCAGTTGTGTGGAGATTTTCTTCGAACAAAAATGGATTCAATCTCATACCCATCAAACGATTATAATCAATGGAATTACCATGATAATATAACGAGAACCTAAATTCATCATCGTCTACGTAATGGTTAAATGGAAATAAATCACCTGTACAATTGAAACAAAACCAGTCATCGTGATCCCTTGTGTCTGTATAAACACATCTTGTATGGTAAAATGAATTACATAGGCAACAGAAAATATTAGGCTGAAGGGGTTGAATGGCTTTGTGACAGGAGTTGCAGTTATTTAACATAATTAAATTTAACCTGAGGAATCACATTAATCATTGTAGTAAACATACAAATAGTGTCATAACATAAGCAGTAAGCATCATTTAAGTATACCTTAGTAACCAATACAATAAATCCAATTGCCAACATACAACATGAAGTAACATATAAAACATTTATACACATATAGTATAAACAAAGATGAATATGGGCCAATTTGGCGTGCCATAGTACATGGCAAGACAGACGCATCTAACACCAGGGTTGGGCCGGGCCATTGATTTTAAGAAAAAAAAAAAAATTTTCAATGCAATAAAAAGGAAGTTTGAATAAATAAATACTTATGAAACAGAAGCAGAAGTTGGGAAGGGTCTGATGAAATAACAAAGGGGAAAGAAACACCTCAATTATCACCAGCACGTATAATACATTCGAATATTGATTTAGATAATGAAAATTGTTTTTATGGATGCTTCGACCAACAATACGTGGTCTACCCTTAATATAATCTTTTATTATTACGTCTTTCAGTTCATCTATCTTAGCATTGTTGTCTACGCACCGTGTTTGGCGATTGCAGCTGGTAAGCCGAATAAATTCCTAACAATTCGCCGTCGAAGCGACGTCATAATCGGATTAACTACCATAGCAATAGATGACTATAGTTTATGAATAGATCGCCCTGCACTACAAGCAGATTGCACTAATCCCATGTCTATGTCAGCAAACATAGATTGAATACAATGCCGCTCTTTTCAAAGATACTTATCTTACAGGTGCGAGTGATCAGCCTTTCTTTGACATCTATGGCTCAATGCATCTGTACCGCGTGAACGTTGTAGTGCAGGGCGATATAGAATTGTATTCAGCTATATCTATGGTAGTTATTCCGATTAACTATGTCACGTCGACGGCAAATAACCATAACAAATCGCTGTCAGTACATGTATGGTCAGTATCATCTATATACGTAATTTTTATGTCACACTAGTCCATGTACGTATGACATGGACAAAATGTCGCAAAACTTTGAAAGGATATATTTCTATTCCTCTGTATACGGGCCGAAAATATAATTTCCTAAAATTGGGAATAAAACCATGACATGATGTCCGTCTATCACTTTTCATATTTGTATAAATTGCCATAAATGTCAAGGAGGAGAGGAGATATAATTGAAGACCGAATTAAAAAGACTAGTTTGCGTCTGACGTCAAGGCAAAGGCGCAACGCGATTGGTTGCTAACCTGCACAATAATGACTCACGGACGCAATTGGTGGCTTTGCAAACGCTATTGCGCCGATTCCATTATAAAGATCATTTTCCAATTTAATAAACTATGTAGAAATAATGGACCGGCAAAGAAATGTAATTTTTTATGTATTTTTCATTGGAATCACCATGTACATTTTTGGCACACCTATATATCCATTCAAAATTTACAGATTTGCAATCCTGACTAAAAATGTATACTAGTATTTTTGTATAGTTTGGGTGAAAACATTGAAATATAATCAGCAATAGTAAAGAGGAGTTGATTTTTGACAAATTGCAAGGTGTGACAAATGGGTCCCACCTCAAAAAACATGACCTAGATGACAAAATAGACAAAATACATTTATTCAACAATTCCGTTGGTTTTCCCCTTAAATCCATTTTCTGTGACTTCTTTCAACAGAGACTGGTATGAGTTTCAACGCAGCGTTGTTCATGCTTGGAATTGTTTGTATTTTCTACACAACGATAGTAAGTATCAAACTTGAACCTGATAGTCAGTCTCGGACCTGTGCTTAAGTGGGAAATGCAGTCTACTTTATAAACTCCTCAACAAAAGTTTGGAAAGTTTTTTCAATCATCTATATCTCAGATTATTTATGACATGTTTATATCGTGTTTCATATCAATGGATAGCGACTTTGTTCCCGTTTACAATGACACCACGTTTAAAGCAATCACATTTTCACGGCTGAGTACACGTCTTGTGGTGAATGCAATGGGTTCTCAAGCAGAATGTGCCAATTAAAGTGACCATTATCATGATTATTCTATGCTCAAACAATAGTCATAAACCATTGTAAACCTCAATAGCGGGTAGAAAACCCATACGCAACCACAACAGCCAGACACCTCCTCCTCATGCTGCTCACCACCAGCCTGGCACACGTTGCTGTGGGATGGCATTCCATTCGTCAACCAGGATTCGTTCGTCGCAGGTGTTTCAATGTGGCTGCATTGGCTACTCTGGCACGCACAGCACAACCAAGCTGGTCCCACAAGTTTTGTGTTCAATCGGGTTGAGGTCTGGGCGGCGGGCCATTCCAATCTCTCGATTCCCATATTCGTTGACTACCCTGGCTCTGTGGGCGAGTGTTTTCATCTTGGAGGATTGCCCCGGAGAATTGCATTAGGTCCCAGATTGTGAAGATATGGGATTACAGCTTGCTGCGCAGAATGGTAAATTTGGCACATTCTGTTTGAGACTTTGAGATCCCACTACATTCACAAGACGTGTACTCAGGTGTGAAAAAGGTGATTGTTTCAAATGTGGTGTCATTGTATAAACTGATAAGGGGAATAAAGTAGCTATCCATTGATATGCAACACGATATGAGAATGTCACAAATAATCTGAGAAATAGATGCTTGAAAAAACTTTCCAAACTTTTGTCCCAGTAATACAATGCAGGCTGGCGACAGTTGAGCACAAATAACCAAGACGTCATTGCACCAGACATTTTTTTTGCGGCGCTCGGTAATTTTGAATATCTGCGTATTGATACACGCCTGTTTTTATTCGTTTTATGTCAATTATGAGTTTAATTGTTTAAAATACAACCATGTGATTCGTGCTTGATATCTATTTTCCTAAGTCATATGCCTAATGTTGTGATTGACGGAAACTTCCTTTAAACTGTGTTTTGTGTTTTTACTGAAATATCTGACACCATTTTATGTCCATAGGGCGGAATGAAAGCCGTAGTATGGGCCGATGTTTTTCAAATGATGGTATGTGTCTTTGGTTTTCTTGCGGTCATCATTAAAGGATCTCTAGACCACGATGGATTCCAAGGGGTGTTTAATATCGGTCTCAAAGGTGGCAGGATTGATCTATTCAAGTAAGTAAATGTAGTACTTCACAAAATGCCAGTGTGGGACTGTGTTGTTTGATGGAATGTAAAACTGTGTCATTTTAAAGAAAAGTTGAACAATGATGGCGCTATTTATCTTAAATCTTGTTTGAATCTTTACAAGGGGTAGACACGTGCATAATGGTAGTAGAACATCAGAAAAAAACTTTTTACCATGAAATCGTCGGTCGCAACACATAGTGGCGTACGTGAAGGACAAAATGTGTTTCCGAGCAAACAGTTTTTGATGGATGTGCTACTAGTAATGGGGTCTATACTTCTCCACTGTTATCTCTCAGTGGCCCGATTCCATTTCAAATTGAAGTTTAAGGTTCAAACTATTAAACTGTGTCTTTAATAGTTAACAAGGAATAACTGTTATAGGATAATAATTAGCTCTAAAGCTATACGCCACTATGTGAAACGGAAAATTTGAAAATCACTCTACGCCACTATGTGTTGCGACCGACGAAATGTAAGGAATAAGTCTAATTTAAGTTTATAGAATAAAAATTACCACAATAAAGCAGAAAAAGATGAATAATTTGATATGGAAACGAAAATCTATCTTAAAAATTACTTCAAAATATATGATAGCTGTTGGTATTGTTCAGGTCTAGAATTAAACATTATATAATGTTTTTTGTTAGAAAAGTTAATAAATGATCCCATCAAACAACCGTGAACACTGTTCAAAGTTATATTGGTAGTGGCACGTGTGTTGAGCTGCTAAGGAATATTGGAGGGGGTCGCCCACGATTATTATTGGTCATGCTGGTTGGCGCCCATGACTGAAAAAGTACTATACTACGGAAGAAAGGGCCACGCGGTTCGCTTTGTAACTTCAGGAAGTCAGAATCTTGTGATCACGAATTCCGACTTTTTATGTTCCTGTCATAGCCAGTTTGAAATTAAGAAATAGTAAAGATACAAAGATAAAGAAATAGTTAAGACAACTCAGTCTCAAGATCTCAAGAACTCATGAAATTGTAATTTTGTTTTAGTGTCGATCCTGACCTCACCGTTCGCTATACAGTATGGTCTACCATGATTGGCGGCATACCATTGTGGACGTATTGGCATGGGCTTACTCAATACCAAGTACAACGATATCTCTCTTGCAGAAATATTAAACATGCAAATGGGTAAGTATGCCTTCTTATTTATACCGTAAAATCTCGATAGTTAGCATAATTATGTGCTTGCTATCGAGCGCTTTTGAAAACAAGAAATTGTACCAAAGTCCGGCGCTTTACCAACTGAGCTAATGGGGTTGAGACACACGTTTGCAGGTTTACTTATAACTATGTGTATTCGATGATTTGCTCAAAACCCTTTACACTATTGTTGCTGGGGTTCTTCGTGTTTGCATGTAGCGCGACTATGCATAACAATAGAAGCTGTTGGCTAGAGTTCTGAGTGAATGCGTCTTGCCGAATATTGATGTAATTATCAATTTCTTGTTTGGTTGTTTACAGTGCTCTCGCTCTATATGCCATTGGTATGGTGATCATAACGGTGTTTGCAGTCATGGTTGGGCTAGTCGTGTATGCTTATTATCATGATTGTGATCCATTCCTTGCTGGAAAAATTATTAAAAACGATCAGGTAAGTAAAAAAAAAAAAAAAAAACAATAGAAAATCCTCACAAATTCTCAACGTCCAATGTAAGTCATGTAAGTAGGCCTTCTAGACAAAAATAAATGCATAATTCGCACAAATACAGTCATTGGCGAAGCTGGGGTTGTGGCGCCCGGGAGTTAAGGATGACATTTCGGGAATCCCCTCTCATGCATCAAGTTGATCAAAAACAAATTGAATCATAATTTTGGATTGATAGGAATCTCCCGTCTCTAGAATGTTCATTGTATTTGTACCATTAGGTGTGTTTTGTTGTGCATTCTGAAGTGAATTTGGGAAAAAGTGTTTTTGGCCTCGAGTCATTAACGACTCATAACACAAATCGCCATGGTAGGTTGAATCCACCGCCACGCATGGCCATTTTGTTCCGACCTGTTTAATAGTTTTAAGACGCATAATGGGCCGAAGGACATCTGACTAAGGCTACTGACAATAGCCCGGTGACTGAACTTCGCTGTGTGTGAGTGACCATGGTACGCCATATGTCATCTGCTTTTAGACTACCTCCACGATTGGCCTATACACTGCGCTATATAGTCTGCACATATAAAATCAGAATTATTGCCAGCTTCTGTCTCAAGACGCTAGCTAACGACTATCATATCTATTCAAAACATATATTCAAGTGTAAGGAACCACATCTGGCTTCTTTAGACGAAATCATTTACACGGGAGATATTCATCATTTTCTACCCCGGTATCCAAAGATTTTCGTCTCATATCAAACTCGTGCATAGCACATTCACGTGTATTGATCCCGAGTATTGATTGTAGTATCTCTGATGTACCAAGTAATTAGCCAGGTGATGTCGGTGTGCACCACACTAAGCGTCTAAACGTACTATTGGACGTCTGAAGATCCTAATTTCGCCCTTTCTTTCTTCTATTCCCTTTCATTACTTTTGTCAACCTGTTGTCTCAATAAACGAAACATAGTGTACTAAATAATATCGTTACAAGCGTTCCAATAACAAATAATCTCGTTACAAGCATTACAAGTGTTAATTTCATTATCTTTTGCAGATGTCCCATGATGGTCATCTTATTTCAAACAGATTGTATTTTACTTGTTGTTCTTCTTCTTGTTGATTTTATTGTTGATGTTGTGGTTTCTTCTTTATCGTCATGATCGTGTTGGTGTTGTTGTTGTTGTCGTTCTTCTTCTGCTTCTTCAATCTTTTTGTTTAAATGGAAAGATTTAATGTCATTTCATTTCGTCTATTATGTTCTTTTTTTCAGATTTTGCCGTATTTAGTCATTAACGTATTTCGTAACATTCCAGGTGTGCCGGGGTTGTTCCTTTCGGGTGTATTGTGTGCCTGTCTAAGGTAAGGGATTTACTGAAATGAATGGATAACATTATGCAATGTTCAACACACATACCAATCCGCTGTAGAAGTAATCGCATGGGATAGTATAGACTATGCCATAGTCGATTTTTGATAAATAAAAATGTTATTAATCATGATGAACGCATTCAGTTGAACTCGAAATTATACTGATATTTAGTAGGCCTACATCAAAATACTAGTATAAAATGGTTATGAAAAAGTTTAGGCTATATAATTATATTTGTGACAGTAAAAGTAAAGTATAGGCCCTACGTAGGCTTATTATTGAATGCAACATATCATAATGGCATTATTATAATGACACTTCAATACTGAACAATTCTAATTTTAGAATCTGCCAGTTTATTATCCGAAAAACCGACTATGGACTTTCACTTTTAAGCAGAACTTTACCCCGGGACTCACACACTGTCAATCATACTTGTTTATCAATAAAATCTAACCACAAGACTAAGCATGGTGGTACAATACGCGCTAGATGCATACGTTCATCCACCAGCACAAAAGCGCCGCATTCCCTAGATAGTTGTGTACCATGTATAGTTATAATTGTACCAGTACGCGTCGGGAGGATTTAAACAATAACGAGATCTGGGCGACCAATCACAAGCCTGATTCATTTTTAAAGATGCATTACATCATCACCAATTTTAGTTAGGCCAGAAATTGGCCTAACTCTCAAGGCAAAGTCAGTAGTCCACTTGGGAAGCTAACAAACAGAGGGCGTACGGTGACTGAAAAGATCAGTTGTGAAAATCTATCAATTGTGCACTCATTAATTAAATCAGAGTTTTAAGCTTAAATGTAATAGCCAGAGTAGTGCACAATTGGCAAGTGGACTACGGAGAAGTCTAGGGATAGTATAACAGAAAATTATGATGCAATATTACAAGATTTCATTAGAAATAAACATGCACATTGTTTCGTCATTTAGGCTAATTCGATTGCCAGTAAACGTATTTATATAATTGGATAGCTTTGAGTGTGATACGAGAATATACCTCGTGAGTCACGAAGGCAAGTTCGGTATTTTCATAACGAGTGTTTATAGGTCTGTCACACTACGACGGACTGGATCAACGTACATCACCGAATACAAAAATATTTTATTCGGTGGAAAAATCACCAGTCCGGCAGAAGATTCGGTGGGATTTTGGGTCCGATTCCCGTTCGTCTCTCTATGCGTTGTGGCCGCTAATAATCCTGCAGGCGTCTTATATCCGATCGTTCAACGTCCGACAAATGACCGGATTTGGGGGTCCGATTCCCGTTCGTTTCTCTATGCGTTGTGGCCGCTAATAATCCTGCAGGCGTCTTATATTCGATCGTTCAACGTCCGACAAATGACCGGAGTTGGGGGTCAACGTCCGACAAATGTCCGGATTTGGGGGTCCGATTCCCGTTCGTCTCTCTATGCGTTGTGGCCGCTAATAATCCTGCAGGCGTTTTACATTCAATCGTTCACCGTCCGACAAATGACCGGCGAATCCGTCGCAAGTGGCACCAACAGGGACGTCCACCCTATTAGAAAAGTGGGGGAGGAGAGGGTGTTTGAGAGGGTTTTTGACCCCTTAGAGGCAGTGACGTAGCAAGCACTTTTTCAGAGGGTGAACAAAGTGGGGAAAGACAACTTTTAAAGGGGAAAACTTTGACGAAAAAGTACAAAAGGGCTACAAATCTGATATATCAGGGCAACCAGCGTCCGGGGGCAATAGAGGTGAGAAACCTTTGGACAATGAAGGCCCAATTGAAGCCACTGTCATTTTTTGGATCAATTTTAGCACTATTATTGGGTACTATTTTAGTTTGAAACAGCCGCAAATTGGTGAAACGAAAGCCTAATTGAAGCCATTGAAAAGTTTTCACCATTATTGTATAATATAAACAATTGTTTTAAAAATAACACGTGGATGTCCATAGCAGAAAAAATGACAAAATGTCACGGGCCCTACATATCGACGGGCCGGCAGTAATTTTCACAGGCTTTTGGGCCAAGGAACCACATTTAAGCACTGCCTATAATAATCACAGGCCTATACTTAGGCTTACTGCTATCCTGGGCCTACTCAATAACGTACAATTTAACCTTTTCCATGTTTTCTCTTCTTTTTTCTTTCTTGTCAATCACTAAAACTGGTAAGAATTTGATATTGCGTCCGCCACCCTTCAGAAAGTGCCCCTCCCTCAATACTACTTACATGTCCGGCCTACTAAATTACGTGCAATTTGACTTTTTCTCTTCTCTCTTCAATTTTTCTCACTTTCTTTTCTTTTTGTCTCTCCTTTCCCCCTTTTTCTACTTGTCAGTCAGTACTGTCAATTACTGGGGGAAATATGATATTGCGTCACACACCCTTCAGAAAGTCTTCCCCCACCATGATCGATGCACATGTTCGCCATAGGCCTACATCCGGCACAAGCGCTTGCGAAACCTTGCAAACACCTGCGGTATATAAACGAAAGAATAACGAACAAACCCAGGGTATATATACAGAACAGTACGAACACACATCGGACAACTTCCGAACATGTGTATTCGGCACACTCCGTTTCAAGTTTTGTGCATGCACAAAACTTGAAACGTATTGTCGACGGACTAAACAAACATCACCTAACACGAAACGCATTTGGCGGATAATAGCAGGACATATGAAGAACATAAAACGAACATTGACAAACACTAACGGATTTGCTAAAATACCATCCGTTTCTTATACGGAAGACCGATCCGGTGTAGTGTGACGCTCAGACGGTCTGGGTCAACGTACATCACCGAATGCAAAAATATGCTATCCGGTGGTGAAGGCCTCACAGGAACGTATTTGCAACGAACACAGGCCGAGTGCAACGAACAAAGAACGAACATGAACGAAAGGAGAGCGAAGAAACTCCGGCAATATGCAGCACTATACGAACACACATCGGATAAATACCGAACATGTGTATTCGGTACACTCCGTTTCCAGTTTTGTGCATGCACAAAACTTGCCGACGGACTTAACGAACATCACCTAACACGAAACGCATTTGGCGGATGATAGCAGGACATAAAAAGAACATAAAACGATCATTGACGAACAACAACGGATTTACTAAAATACCATCCGTTTCTTGTACGGAAGACCTATTCGGTGTAGTGTGACAGGCGCATTAGCGATTAATGTTTGCCCAAAAAATTTGCAATAAGATTTTAACAAGATTTTCAAAATGTTGTTATAGTGTTTTTTCGTATCAAACATTTTCAAAATGTTTTCATGACCTTAATAGTATAATCTAACATTTAAATGTATTTAAAACGTTTTGACCATAACTAAAACGCGTTTATAACACTTCATTGATCTTGTCCTTTGGCATATTTGGCGAAGCTAGCAGTTCGCGAAGTATTTTGCGGAGGTTGAAGTATATTTGGATCTAGTTGGATTTCGCGATACATAGGCTATGTATGCACTGCATCTTCATTTAAAAATTGTGAGGCATAGGCCTACACACTGTGACAAGTTCAGTATATTTCAGACACCACCAATATTACCAATACAAGCTTATTTCTAAACCGTGTTAAATGCACAACCTCATGTTGCTCATTTACTTGTGTGATGCAATCACAATTATAGTACTTTGACAAGTTTGACATTTGCAACAATTAGTTTTACCATCAACAAGCCATTATTTACCACAACAATGCTTGTTAACAATATGCAGACTATTGTTCTCATTTTGGAATCAAAGGCCTCACTCAGTTTGCTTTGTAATTTTGCATCCAACTGAAATTATAATGCCTATAGCATCACAACCCATTGCAATATCGCACAGGTAAATCAGACACATGTGTTTGTGGACTTAACACGGTTTGGAAATAAGCTCTTCACATGTCGTTGTTATTTCCAGTACTTTGTCATCGGCATTGAGTGGTTTAGCGGCTGTAACTGGAGAAGACATCGTCAAAAAAGTAATTTTTCCCAAACTTGAGGAAAACAATATAAAATATACAATGGTGCTGAAACTTCTTGGTAAGACATTTTGTGTTCGAAATTAACAATACAGGCTGTTACATTGCAAAAACCAATTTTAATTTTTTTCAAGAAAATAAAATGGTTCATACATTGAAATAAGTTATGTATAGGCACAAAGAAGGCCTCAACATGAATCTAAGGAAAACTTAAGTGACTGTGCAGGGAAAAGACCTGAAAACAGTAGACCATCACATTAAATTTATTTTATCTGGGAAGAAGATCACTATCAACAATTAAACCGGAAAGGAAAAGAGAAGAATTCAGCGAAGTTTGTCTCACGCAGCTACATCTTTTGAGACACTACTCGTTCTATCCCAGAAGAGGCAATTATTTGACCAGCATCATACCTATTCTCTCTTTTGGAGAAGAAACTCTTGGTGACAGAACGGGTTAGGGAAATAATAATGATAGGTGTAACAAAGAAGGACAGCATGACGAATCATGCCGATTTAAGACATAACTCAGGAGTGCTAGATATTAAAATCAAAGAAAGAAGGTGGGCAAGACACCTTACCAGGAGGTATAACAACAGAAGGACACGCACAACAACAGCTTGAACTCTTAACCGTAAGATGAGGGGCTTAAAAACTAGACAGCATCTACGATCAACAAATCAAAATAAGGCAACCATGCAGTTTGGAAAACATCTTCGTTAGTCTACTTTCCTCTACTGTAGGAGGAAAGCCTCTTCGCCAACTTTCCATGATTCTATCTTGAGCTATTTTCTGCCAAGCAACACCGTTTTGTGCTATTCACTCATACCTCCATCTTCTGTTTTGTCTCCCTCTTCTGGTTCGGAGTCCAAGCTGTTGTTGTGCGTGTCCTTCTGTTGTTATACCTCCTGGTCAGGTGTCCTGCCCACCTTATTTCTTTGATTTTAATAGCTAGCACTCCTGATTTCTGTCTTAAAAAATGGTATTCGACATCATGTCCTTCTTTGTTACACCTATAAATTGTTATTATTTCCATAGCCCGTTCTGTCACCCTGTAAAAAGTAAAAATTTAAAAGTAAGAAATAATAATTGTTCTTCGGATCCAAGTAATTTGGTACTCACTGTCGAAATGTTTAGGCGTCGATGCATTTGCCTGTCCCTGATGTCGAAATGTTGGCTTCGCCACTGGTAATATTGATCAATTTTTCTTTTTTTCTTGTACAGCTGCTTTATATGGTGTTGTTGTCATTGGGTTAGCTTTCGTAGCTCTTGCACTAGGGAAAATTGCCCAGGTAAGTTATAGCTTGGCCGATCATAAACGGTTGCAATGTTCGGAATACAAAGTTTTACTGAAAAATCTCGCTGTATAACTATAAAGATCAGTATGGTTCAATGTTTATCATTAGGGTCATAGTCAATAAACAGGCGTCGTTTAGCATTTTTGGAATGACTGTTTAAAACACATTTATGTAGCATTACATCTATCGAGGCCTATTGAGGAGGATAACTTGCGTTATGTTGGAATTCTAAATTATGCTGGTTTCATACTTTCTGCCGCTTGCCGCTGAGCGGTATGACGCTTCATCATGCCGCTTGTACTTTTCTGCAAGCGGAGCGGCACACCACTGAGCGGCAGCGGCATGACTCTGAAAGCCATTCTTGCCGCTCAGCACCAGTTGACTTGAATTCAACTACCAGCGGTGCTGCCGCCGCGGCAAAGCGGTGGGGTGATCGATATATCGGCTTACCCACTGGTCACCGCTAGCGTTTTTGGCGAGATTGCGCAGTGAAGTAAAATAATCTTCACAGCGGCAAAGCGGCAAGCGGCAGGAAAGTATGAAATCAGCATTAGTCTCAGTAGTTCAAACACATTATATATATAGTTTGTTTTCGAATTTGATTAACAGACGGCATATACAGCTGCGGGTACGGTAAACGGTCCAGTTTTAGCTCTTTTTACCCTTGGAATGATGGTCCCATGGGCGAACAAAAAGGTAAGCCGTTATTGGGCTATCCCATTTAAAATCCACACTATACCCTGTAGAAGATTTCGTCTTCCACAGAGGGAGTATGAGTTTCGAATAGAATAGACAATTGGGTAACTTCCATATGAGATACTCACTCCAGTTGTGGAAGATAGGTAAAACCACAGTACATGGGGAGTATAGGTTTTAAAATGATTAAATCTGACTAATTATATTTGAGAAACTTACCCCCTCCCCTGTGGAAGGTATTTATAATGGTCAATTTGGTTTGAGACCCAACTACATTCACAAAACGTGTACTCATGCATGGAAAGGGTGATTGTTTCAAATGTGGTGTCATTGTAAAGCGGAATAAAGTAGCTATCCATTGATATGCAACACGGTATAAACATGTCATAAATAATTTGAGATATAGATGCTTGAAAAACTTTCCAAACTTTTGTTGATGAGGTTAATGACGTACTGCGCAGGTCAGCAACCAATCACGCCGCGCCTTTGCCCTGACGTCAGACGCAAACTAGGCTTTTTAATTCGGTCTTAAATTATAACAGCAGGTTTAACATCCGCTTACAATATTTTTTCGCCGTGTTCAAAATATAATATTTTGTGACAGTTGTGTTGTTGTATTGTGATGCGTGTTGGTATTTTGCAAAAACTGAACAATATAATTATAGTTTTGTTGTATCGCTCAAAAGCCTGATATAAATAATAATTATATTTATACATTATATTTGCAGGGGGCACTTGCTGGATTCGGTGCCGGTATTATTATGGGTCTTTGGGTTAGTATCGGTCACCTAATGAATCAGATATCTTCAACGAATTTACCACTGTCTACAGAAGGATGCATGGCTACCGATTTGTTATTCAATACAACTGATGATATGGCTACTCCAACTATGATGTCAACCACAATGAAAATACCAGAACCGGACAGGTGTGTTGTTGTTATTTGTGTGTTTTTGTTTGTTTAATTATTCAGAATATAACTTTTAGTGTAGTACCCTATGTTATTTGTGGGAGGGAATGTAACATTTTGAGATTTTGGTCTTAAATGATAGATATTAAGGGTTCCAGGAACTCAAATCAAGTTCTTACCATTTTTTTCTCCCAGCCCCTTGGCGGCCATCTTGGATTTCAAAATGGCCGTCAATTTCTACATATTTTGGATTATAACTTGGCTTCTCAGCTCCACATCAAGCTGAAAATGGTGACAATAATACCCATATTAAATATGGTACAAAATTGGAATAAATGCGCGCAGTGAGCAAAAATTTGCACTTTTGGGGCTAAAATGGCAAAATATGAGGTTGATTTGGTCAGACACCCACACACAGGCGTCAACATTGGGGGGATGATTGCATGGACCACCCCTCGCAAAATATTGAGGGGATTTATCCCTCGACGCCCACCGGGATTTACACCTATGGTGACCATTGTTTTTGTTTGCTATTTATGATCATCAGACCTGAAGTATCTGCATTCTACAACATCTCATATGCATGGTATTCAGTGATTACATTCCTCACAACCATGGTCGTCGGAATGATCGTCAGTGCAGTGACAGGTATTATTATATTGAATCTAACATCACAATGGCCTCAACCCAATGACATAGTCAAATAACCTCAATTAAACAATCATAATGCAAAATAATGACCTCAAGTTGTAGAGTATGAGTTTTTGTACTCAAATTTTCAAAGGTCATTCAATGAATGTGCAAATGTATTGGGGTTAAAGAACTGTGCCCTGATAGATGAGCATGTTGTGGATCCTATAATTAAATCTGGGTAGTAAGTCACACGAATAGGCGGGAGCAAGTCTACTAAATGACCTCAAAAGGTCAAGTCATCTGAGGGAAAAATGGCGGACAAGAACCGGTCCTTTTTTTGCTGCTAAAATACGGCTTATTTAGCCAATGTGAACATGGGGTCATCGACAAAAATATTGGACTAACACGTCAGCTAGATGGTTTTTCACAATATAACAGTAAGAGAAAGAAAAGTGCAAATGTTCATCATGTTTCGTACTGACGAAGTGACCAGCTCTAATGACGTCACTATGTAAACAATGTAGAGGTATTAATAATTAATTAGGTGATGCCAGATATGGCGGTACCCAAAAGTATGCTAAATTGGACAATTCACCGAATCAGGATACGATCCAGGTATCCAAAATTATGTAAATGAGTTGAAGGAGGTTACGTGAAAATACGATCCTGGTATCCAAAATTATGTAAATGTGTTGAAGGAGGTTACGTGAACGTGTACAGTACTTCGAATCTATGGGATACTAGCCTATTCCAAGATCTTTGTTACAATACCGATTAACTTACGTCATTTCTTTATTCCAATCGTACAGGTCCTAATCCTCGCCCAGATCCTAAACTCATCAGTCCTGCATGTGAAACGCTGGTGTCTCGTCTTCCTGCATCGTGGAAAGAGAAAATAGGAAACCGTTTGCTGACAGACTATGCAAAGGTATGCTCTCTTATTTATCCAAAGGCGTGCACAAGTTTGGCCAGCTGGTGGGTGGTTGCAACTTGGCTTGTAGCGGACTTCCTATTTTGATGGTTGTTGGGGAGAAGCGCAGTACGCTTTTATTTGAAACCATTCCCATGCAGTACCATTTCTCAAAAAAGTAACTAACCCCCTTAAATAATGATCATTATTAAAAATTAGCAATTGACTAAATATTGACGTCACAGCGTACATTTAAATCAATGTAACCAAGGATTTGAAAGTTGCAGTAAGTTGTAGGCCTATTGATTTGTATTCAGTGTAATGGAAGGAAATCTGTGTACTATATCCGAGTGTTTTTGTATTGCAAACATTTGCATGTCAGTGCAACTTTCAAAAATGTGCAGAAATAAATTCTGCTTCCAACGCATTTTACAGATTTGTAATACAATAGCCACTTTTTGAATAATGGCCATTATTTAAGGGGGGTTAGTTACTTTTTTGAGATGTTTATATGCCTTACATGCCATACTCTTTTTTGTTTACCATGCTAATGTTACAGTTGTTTTAAATAAGTAAATGTTATCCAAACGGTAACATTTTAAGCTATTTTAGCACATCACATCAAAGGTCCCATTGGGTACCCTATTCCTTTTTAAAGGAATTTTTATTTTCCTTAATTTGATTGAGCTACTATTTTTAAATCTCTAACTTGATCATCGGGTAAAGTACCGAGTTCGGGCCCAAGTTGGACTGACTGTGATATGTTGAAGAACAATTTGTATGGTTATCACAAGTCATTAATGCTTTGATATACCGTAAAACCTCGTCTACAAGCATATAGAGTAATTCTGATGAAAGCTACATTAATCAAGGCGCCATTATGGAGTTTGAGCAAATAAATTACGGATCCAAGCATGTACAAACAAGTATTATTTTAGGACAAATCTATTGTACTGGCATATTTACGCTTGCTTCAAATTACACTATTATGCTTGTAGACGAGGTTTTACGGTAATGATAACATTTACCAACAGTCTTCTCTGAGCATGTTGCTTGAGCACATTCATTTATGAGCCGCATAAATGGTTCAACTTCAGTTGCAATGGCACGGAATTAATGAATTGATCTGAAACATCTCGGCTAACTTATCTAAATTAGAACTACTCAAATTATTTGAATGATGCAATTTTCTTATATAGACTCCAAATCCTGAAGCTGATATAAATAAGAATGGTCTCGCAATCACGAAAATGGTTTCATCGACCAGGAGAAAGGAAAAGAGAAGAATACAAAACTGGACACTGTACCGCTGTCACGTCAAAGGTAAATAACATTATGATTAAGATATACTTTAAATCAATATGGTGGTGAAACTTACTAAAATGCCGGCCACGGTTTTATAATTATAGCTTAATTACATGAGGTTATTGCACTTGGCCACTTTGGCCGAAGAAACACCTTATAAATAAACCATTTAGCATCAATCAGGTGCAACTCTATACATAATGCGCAACACCCTAATCAGCAGGGGTCGCATTAAGGAGTTTGCGCGTCCAGGAACTCCTTATTTTTGGATTTTGGCCATTTTAGACTCCTTAAATCACAAGTTGAAAGTGACCAAAGGGTCTGATAAAAACTGTATGGACTCCTTAGTTTTACAATGCACGGAGGCGTAAATCAGTATAAGAATCGTCGATCAAAATTTAAAAAATAAAAAGATCAGTAAATCTTCCAAATCATCATAGGCCAACGACACTAATAATTTCACTGGAATATTTGACAAGTTCCAAAGTTTAGAATTTCGGACAGGTCGACTCCTTAAATTCTCATTGGACCCCTTAAATGTTGGTTTTGCAGGTACCGAAGGGTCCAGAAAAATTAAATTGCCTAATCAGCCTACATATAAAAAGGCATGGATGATGGGCTCGTTGGCTCACTTCTGTAACTTTTTCAAAATACACAGAAATATTGTAAACAGTACAGGAAGGGGGTGGAGCTTTTGGGCAAGAACCCCCGGGGTCATAAAAGCAGGGGTGGTCAAAAGAAAGAGACGGCAGAAGAAGTGGCGGCAAAAAGAATTATTAAAGAAAGCAGGGGGGGGAAATTGTCAAAAATTTGTAGTTTATACAGAGGTCAAAACTCAAAAGTAATCCAAGTTTGTCAGGCTACAAAGACATAATTATATACAATATTATTCTTCTAGTCATAAGGATTCAACTGCTTTTTCATTTTCGCATTTTTGCAGAATAATGTTGCTTCCATTCCAATGGCAAGGCTCATATTTTACCAAAAGCAAACTGAGGACCTAGTGTTTATTCCTGCCTAAAACTAGCCATATTCACCTTGTACTTTTGCTGTTCTCGGACATTTTAAACACGTGCCTTTGCTGTAATTTAAAAGGCCTGCCTTTTTGCGTGATTTGGCAGTGTCCATAGTCTATTGACTTTATGCTAATGATGTTACGTAATTATGCCTGTGATGTAATTTTTACATGTGTTTTTTGAAAGACAAAGGTACAGTGTTTATGTGATCATTGAGAATTGCCATGAAAACAATCCATTAATTTATGGCGTCACAAGTCACTGACCCACCCTCGTAATTGTCTTATTTCGTTTTCATTCCAGGCTGTAGAAGCTGCTCTCAGTTCAGAAGAATGAAGCTATTAGTATTACGCAGCAGATGCAACCTGGTTAAATGGCAGAAGTCAGCGGACTGAATCTTTTCTTCATCTAGTGTGAGCCTTTACATATTGGAAAATGTTACCGACCAATACTCATTAGCCTTTTAGAAGACTGGAAGACACAATATGAGGGTGCTGTTCAGTTTGGGTAAATTCTAAAGGCTTTATCCAAGCTGAACAGCGCCCTCCTATTGTGTTTACCATTTTTCAAAAAGGCTACTGAAGTCGTGCCTTCGATACATGTTATAGTTACAATTCAGTATCGAAGTTACGTAATGTTACTATGTCAACGGGATCACGCGCTAGAGTAATGAACCACGATCGAAATGATCACCACATAAAGTATATGGCACTCGAAGGCATACCAAAGTAGCGTGATCCGGTAACCAAGAGAATTACGTAACCACTTCGATGCTGAATTAGGCGATAATTTATTATTTGACGTTTTTATTCATACATTGGCGTATCGATCTGTATTGATTGGCTGGCAAGATTCGGACAGGTTGGTATCGTATACGCTCTTAGCATGCTTAAAACGATCTACTCATCTTTTAATAGAAACTTGCCAAATTTGATAAGGGAAACTATGCAGATGGGGACATAACAGATTTGACCCAATGTATCAAATTTGAGTAGCTTGTCTTGTCAAAATGACAACAACAAAAAATCAAATTTGAATACCTTGTTTTGGCAGAGGGTATAACAGAATCTTGTCAAAATGAAATGGGTATTCATGTCAAATAATGAGTTGGAAATCTTGTCATTTTGAATAGTTACTTGTTAAAATAAAACAGAAACTATTTATTTTGATAAGCTGGCGGGTTTTTTTTTCGTTTTTGCGCTGACATTATGATGTCATATGTTCATTATGGGAGCATTGTTTTGTACTCATTTTCGTACTTATTTTGGTATTACTGGATCATGTGGATAGACAAATCTATTGTATTCCCCCATACGCTGACGAAGTTACGTAATAATCGGATTAACTACCATAGTAATAGGTCAAAACACATATTTTTGAATATACCGCGCTGCACTGATACGTTCACGCGGTACCTCTGCATTGAACCATATCATGCTGATCACTTGCACCTGTAAGATTAGTATATTTGAAAAGACCAGTATTGTATTCAATGATTGCAGACGTACACAGGTGATTAGTTCAACCTGCTTGTAGTGCAGCGCGATACGTTCAAAATCTCAACGAACTTATTCAACCGCATTAATTTTTGGCTGCACTTTTTCCAGCTTTAAAAATGTTTATTACCTCTAGTTACCAGTTTTCAATTCCACTACATCTTTTTGGCTCTTTCAAATTTAGAAGTGTTTGACACCACTTTATCCTGCGACCTTTAATTTACAAACTTATATAAAAAGTTTCCATGTTTCGCACAAATGATGACATTCATTAGCTACCTCATTAAAAAAAGAAATATGTATCATTATTATGTACGATAGTCACTATAAGTTACTAACGATTGATACTAGTAACAATTTTATGCCAATTGGTACTTTCATACCAAACTATTTGTTATGTTTTATACTTTTTTATCTTTCCACAAGACACAAAGTGCCCTGTGCTTTTATTTTTCATTATATATTTTCAAAATCACAAGAATCAATAAAAATCACACAAGAAAAATACTTTAATATCATTTCAATAAATTTCCTTGTTTTACACAATAAATGATATTCATTAGCTAGCTCATTCAAAATGAAATGCATTGGTAGATAAGTTACTACGATTGATACTACATTCATGGCATGGCGGAAAATGTTGCCCCAATAAATCATATTGGCCAACATCCTTCCCCGCTCCCCTAATGCAATGTTGATTTGGACAACATCGTTATCATTTTTACATTTCGGTCTCCCAACATTGAAAAATAGGGGTGGGGAGTGTAAATTGAATGTGCATGCTGCATGTGCAACTATTCTACACAGATAATAGCCTAATGCGGTACTGTCACATATTTATCTCTGGCGATTACTTGATTTTAACACCAGCACGTGCTGTTGTGGCAACGAATTTCCGCCAAGATTGTAGTTTCCGCCAAGATTGTAGTAACAATTTTATGCCAATTGGTACTTTCGTTCCAACTATTTGTTTGTTTCATACTTTAATACCATTTCAATCAATTTTATAACAAAATTCATATAATACCACCTCGCGTTTTTATATTAAAGCCATATTATAACATTTGCTGAGGAGGACGCCCTCACTGAATTTTTTTAATTCATTTTTTTACACGATTAAATTGTACTTTATTAAACCAATATAGCCTGCAAAAATCAAGACTCTATGTGCTGTAGTTTTGTCAAAATCAGAGATTTTGAATAAAACGCTGATTCAGCCCTTTATTATTACGATGGAATTGTTAGTCGAACGCATACACGATGTTCATATGTACGCGGCGTGCGCGACGGTGACGGTGATATACACAACAAAGGGTCGTACCACAACATGACCGAAGGAGTGGTACGTATTGGCGACATGTGCGCTGGTAGTAAATTCCAATTTTCTTTGCTTTGCCGTAGTTGTTCGGCTCAAAAATAAAAGGGATATATCTGACAGTAAAAGCTAACGTTTTATGGCAAAGAAATGCTAATCTATTTTGTTTGAAAATGTTATAATATTGCTTTAAGTGTGCTCAGGCTTTGAGCATGTTTTCGCACGTGTGCTGTAAAGTGTGCTGAGGCTAGTGAATCAACGTTTTAGGTGTTGTGCCTGTGCGTAGCGCAGTATACATCACTGCGCTTTTTTTAATCTCATGCTTAATGAAGAGCTTATTTCCAAACCGTGTTCCACAAGTCCACAAACCCATGTTTCTTATTTACTTGTGCAAGTAGTGCAATGGGTTGTGATGTTCTATTTATTACAATTTCGGTTAGAAGCACCATTACAAAGCAAACAGTGGATGGATGCACAGTAACAATACTATGTGAGGCCTTTGTTTCCCAAATGAGAACAATAGTCTGCATATTGTTATGCAGTATTGTTATGGTAAATAATGGCTTGTTGATGGTACAACTCATATTGTTGTAATGTCAAACTTGTCAAAGTCATTGTGATTGTATCACACAAGTAAATGAGACACTTGGGGTTGTGGACTGAACATGGTTTGGAAATAAGCTCTTCATACATTGCTTTTATTTCTGGAGATACTTGCCTCAAAACTGAAATATGTATAAATATATATTACAAGGTACGATAGTTACTATAAGTTACTACAATTGATACTAGTAACAATTTTATGCCAATTCAATTGGTACTTTCATAAAAACTATTTGTTATGTTTTAAACTTTAATATGTTGATAAATATATTGATAAATGATGACATTCATTAGCTACCTTATTAAAAAAGGAAATAATATAATGTGTGATAGGTACTCTATGTTACTACAATTGATATTAGTAACAATTTTATGCCAATTGGTACTGTTTTAAGTATCATTTTTAATTACATGTTGTCTTACTAATCAACCATTTATACCTTTGTTCAAATATATTAGTTAATAAAATATGCTAATTAAGCATAATAATAGCGATATAATAATACTTTGTCTCGCTTATTACTGTGTCAATGTTAATAGTATTAACCTTTTAAGTATTTATTGTGGGACATTAGAGCACATCAGACATATCGAATTGCATTCTGAATACGGAGAATGGCCTTCTGATATCAAATAATTTTGATTTTTTGAAATTCGCAATGTAATACACATTTTATGGCAAATGATTAAAATTGATATTTTTGCTATTTAACAGTACTCGAAGTAAACTTTATAAATCTGATGATTTATACTTAAAGTGTGTGTAGGTGGGATGAAAAGCCGACGATCAATTGAAAATTTTGACCTTTCGTATTAAAGATATGGATTTTTTCCCCAAAACACCAAAAACAAATTAAGTCTTTTTGGGGAAAAAATCCATATCTTCAATGTGAAAGGTCAACATTTTCAATTGATCGTCGGCTTTACCTCTCAGCTACATACACTTTAAGAATATGTCATAAGATTTATAAAATTTACTTCGAGGACTGTTATATATCAAAATGTGAAAATATCAAATTTTAATAATTTGTCATAAAATTTGTATTATATCGTGAATTTCAAAAAATGAAAATTATTTGATAGCAGAAAGACATTCTTCGTATTCAGAATGCAATTCGTTATGTCTGATGTGCTTTCATGTCCCATAAAAATACTGTCGAAACGCACAAAACGCTCATTCAAGATCCCTTAAGGTTAGCAACTAATTTAGATTGTTGCGATTTGGTAGTTCACAGCATCTTGCGAATGGTAGTGAGTTTTGGAAAAAAATTGCATTGATCATTTCATAGCGAGCGTGTAGAAGAATTCAGATATAGTTTTGTAGGTCTTGTGGTTATTGAGTTATGTGTAAACAGGGCTGAAACAACAACACCTTTGTAAAACGTACATAACTCATTAGCAGCAATAAATCAAGCAAGTTTTCAAAGAATATGATTTGTAGAATAATCTTTTGCAAAATATTAAAGTGTTATTTCCAATAATATAATGATTTGGACAAAGGTAAGTTGAATTTTATGGCGAAAGTATAGAAATTTGTAGCAAAATTAAGTGGATTTTTTTTTCCAAAAGTATCTTTTTTCATCTCTGCCATATAAATAATATTGTGACGCTATTGGGTATCATAAATCGTGAAACAACATTTACAATCAGTGCCCGTAATTATTATAGTCTTTAATGCATCAGATGCTACTTGCAGTATTCACACAAAACATATTTATTTGAAAAATACACCACTCGACTCTTTCCGGAAAAGTACTCATACTCTATCTATTAAATTAGCATTATTTTATCTTATTCAGGCAACAATTCTAAATGTTATCACGATATAACCCAGATGATGATTTAAGCACTTCCCACCACGCCATTGTGTTGACTTGCGGTTAGTACAGCTGTGTGAGTGAACATGACACCACTGCTCTCACATTGCATTGACGGGCATGGTTAAATTTGGACTGATATATTTACAATAAGAACGCATTCAAAATGCTAGTCGATTTCACATTTTATGTTACCTACAGAAGGTGTGAATTATCCTTTATGCATACATCACTTTTGTTCTGAAATCGACCAAGTAATAATGACACACGCACAATTCTTAAACAACATCTTTTGCACAGAATTCAATGGGATTTAAAAAGTAAAGTGGCAGTTGAAACTCTAGTGATAACACGTTTGCAGTGCATGATGGGGCTTCCTTAAATCATCCTCTGGGTGTAACCATATGCCATCTATGCGGGAAGTGGGTGAAATAGTATTTGCCTATAAGTAGCTTAATTTGTGTGATATTCTTGTTCCGGAATCTACTAGCTTGGCCATGTTCGGCACACCCCCTATTTGGAGCTATTTGGGGTAGAATAACTTTAACTTCCTTCCATTTGGTTCCGATATAACGCATACCCCATGTCGCGTTAATCTGAAGCCATTCCTTTCGATAACTTCCAAACCATGCAAGACCACTCCATTATCAACGTACGTCTTACTCATCTCATCCCATCTGTAGTGGTGCACTTCTGATACAGGGTGATGATGTTCACCAGATAACCTCTTGCTCTTTTTGCGACGTAGGTCAATCTTTTGTTTCTTCTGTTTCTTTTTGTTTCTTCCGCCATCATCTGTCTGATCTGAACCAGATTCCGAACATATCACAGCATACACTTTAGGCGGGTCTGTTGACGTCTGTTTCCCTCTCTGAACTCTGCCTCGAAGGGACAAGTTGGCGAGTTCAAAAACCGAGGCAACGAATTCGGTACCGTTTGGCGCGCTTACATGACACAATTCTAACCCCGCGTCTTCTTCGATATTTCTTACGCTAAATTGGTTCGCACCCACCACCAGTATAAAATTACTGGCCACGTCATTCATATCCAATCCCTGCGGAATATAGCGAAGATCAAGCTGTCTTTCGCGTTGCATTGTGGGTACAGAAAACACTACCACCGATCCCGGAATTGATGCGCTTTTTTCTTCAACACCAACAACCGCACAGCGCTGGTTCACCGTACCGCGATGCATGTCGGGTGCCGAAAGGTCATGTTGTCAGCAATCTCGAATTTCTGGTTCTCCTGAACGGCAGATTGGTACTTCTGAAACTGATATACGTATTTCCCACTGTAACAGATGGCCAAGATCATTCCTCTTGTAGTAGCCACGTCAATTGGAGGGTTTCTCCAGTCTGGAGATTCTAAAGTATACACAGGGGCCGAGTTGACTTCGTCGATGTCATACACCTCGATGGCGCCTTTCTTATTTCCACCTCTGGTGCTGACAGCAAGAAGAGAAGGCCACTTGTTTGGAGCGTAACAGCATATAGCTGTTGGAGTGGGGTTGGTCTGCACATCGTGGAGCGGTTCCAATTTATTTGCTGCAAGTGGATTGAAATAAAGATTCGTTTAACATAATAATTCCACCATGTTGGAATGTGGAAGAAATCTAGTCTCTTGATAAGATGGGCGCGATGGCACTGCAGGGCCGTACAGAGTGAGTTGGAGCCATCAGGTCATATGTTGCCAGTTTGGATAATTTTGCTTAATTAATACTTTTTGTTTCTGCTGAGTTATATAATCGTTATGAATTCGGCAGACGGCCGAATCCGGATTCGGGTTTTGGTATGCATTGCTCCGGCGCGACCCATGTCTTATCGAATACCTTTCGACGTTATTAGGCATGATTGGAATATAGGTGAATTTGAATCATATTAAATGAGATATAGAATTCAGCTTGCTTGAGACCAATGACAAAAGACACGTGTGGAGGAGGGGAGGCGGCGGGGAGGGGAGGAGGGGTGGAAGGAGGAAAATAAGGGAGGAGGAGAAGGGAAGAAGGTGGAGGAAGGAGACAAATAGAATACGACAACAACTGCATGGTGTGGAGCGAACTTCAAGCTCAAATACTTTAATGCTACTTTGGTTTAAACAATGTGCAACGAAGAGTGAAATAACTTACAGATCTTGCATCCCTTGGCGATGATGTCTTTGACTCTGCTCTTCACAGCTGCAATATCTGGCCTTGACGCAGGATCTTGTCTCCAACAGTCTTCAAGAAGCTGTTTGAGAGCATCACCACAATCAGATGGTATCGATGGACGAAGTTGTTGAGTTCCTGCCACTCTATACTGGACATCATCTCTTGACATTCCTTCAAACGGTGGTTCACATGTCAAGATCTCCCAGAAGACGATGCCACATGAATACACCTCTGATTTAGGACAGCGCTGCATTGCCTTGTATATCTCCGGCGCCATCCACTTGATCCTCTGCTCTGGTGGGTTCCTAGAAAGCGGTTGATTTGATGAAGGATGAAAGTCTCCCAACTTCAAATGGTTATCTGCGAATATCATTAAGTTAGGTGATTTGACTTCAGCTTCAATGTTACGAAGGCTCTGGATAAATTTGACTGCTCCAGCTACTTGCTTCATCCAAGTGGTTGCTTGTATGGAAGACAACTGACCTTTTGGTCGTTGCTTGCGAAGATAATCATATAGTGATCCATTGACGCCGAATTCCATAACTATTATGGGTGGTTTGATATCAGTGACCAGTCCAAGATATGAAACAATATTCTTATGTGTAATACCACAAAGATAATTGATGTCGATATTCTTGAATTGGGCATATATCAGTTTCTTGGCAGCGACAACGTGGATGTTATTTCCCGTGGTCAATTCGGCGCGGTAGACTTCTCCAATGCATTCGTCTCCGAGTAAGCCTTGTAGTTTAAGGTTAGAAGATTGGATGAAGTTGTTGTCATCACCTTGAGACAGACACTCTGCGTTTCCCATCGTAGTATATGGTTGATATTACTTGAACGGCTACTGAATATTTAACATCACGTTATTAGCTTTCTTGGTCACTAATGCAGTCAAATCCTACAAAACAAAAGGAATTACAGATACATGAGCCCGGGGGCACTCCAACTTTGGAGGTGACGCGTATGTAGGGCTGTTAAGACCCCTTTTTCAGCATCGCTGTCACCCAAAGACCCCATATTTTTTTACGAACACATGCTCTGTCACCCGAAGACCCCATATTTTTCCATTTGATCTGTCACCCAAAGACCCTTACAAGTTCAATTTGAACAGCAACTTTCATTTATCACTGATTTTGTTACTTATTTTGAAAAAAAAAGAAATTTGAAGCCATTTAGAACTAGAAATTCGATTTTCGAGGTTTTTGTGGCACTGTTTCGGTTCTCACCCAAAGACTCCATTTAAAAAAAAAAAAAAAAGGTCATGTTCTCGCCCAATGACCCCATATTTTTGACATTTTGCTCTCACCGAATGCCTCTTTGTGCGAATGCGCCAGCCCTACACCTATATCCATTTCAAATTGAAGTGCCCCCCGGGTACATGAGAAGTAACCCACGGGCATTCGTGATCCATAGCCTCATCCCCCACTTCTTTTCTCAAAACAAAGTTGCTGGAAATTGCCGGAAATTGCGACCGATCACTATGAATCGCATTAAATTTTGATAAGTCGCAGCAAATTGAGCTAAGTTTTGTTTCAAATTTTGGTCAAACGGCTAAAATCGATAAAAATCACCATAAAATCTCGTAAGAAAACTTAAAATCTGCAAATTGGCTGGAAATCACAGAAATTTGCTGAAAATGATGCTAAATTTTGATCAACCACAAATCTTGACCAATCGGCTAAAATCGCCAAAATATTTGCTAAGATAGCTTAAAATCCAAAAAAATGATCAAAAAAATCAAGCAAAAATAATGTATACGATTTACTGCGTTTTCCCATTGTGGCCTCAGGGAACACGAAAGACCTAGCTCTTCTGTTGGAGAGCACGAGAGTTTATTAGGAGAGTACCGCATTGATTGCACAATGTCTGCGTTCTGAACCATGAAAGTGACTGGTGCCGTGGGGCGTGCGCGAAGCCATTCACATCAAGAGACAAAACTGCAACCTGAACAGGGACCATGTCCGGCACATCCTCCCTCTCAGCTATGACAACATCATCAACCCTAGAATCACTAGCGGTCACCGTGACGATCACGGAATAAACCAGTGGCTCCGAAGGCTTGTGGATCAGTGGATGTAAGCCGCAGGCTACCACAGCTCTGAATAATTACAGTCGTGAGACGTAAGTTAAAACTTTCTTATGACTATAATTCATGATAATAGTTGTTCGTATCATTTTTGCGCTGGCTTCGAGACCAACATGACAAAGAGAATAGTTCTGCTCGAAACAACCTCACAAATGACAGCATTAGCAAATTATGTCTATCATGTCTATATTCATATCTTTTTTCAGCATTGAATGCGAAAGGCTAAATAATAGGCCTACCGCGCCGCGCCTCAAATGTCTAAATAAAATACCCAAATTAAAAATGCACTAATAACGAACTACAATGAAATCACGTTTTATATTCAATGCAAAGATGAGACGTAGTTTTAACAGAACGAACGAACGAAATGTTATATGTTTATGTTAAAAACTTACATTCAGTGCAATGTGAAGACTTCAAATGACTAGAATAACGTTTTTCATTTCTGGCTTCGAGAAAATGAGCCACTCTCTGTCATAAGTATCACATTTATATTAACTGAAACTATACGCTTCAGATAAGGCATGTAAGGCGACGAAAAAAAGAAAAACCTGTTCTATGGGCCCGACCGACCCATGTTTTACAGAATTGGGAAACACATTTTCCCTGTACAAACTGAATGCCGACCCAAATGTGGAAAATATCAGAAACAATTGTTGTTGTATTTCACCGAATTGCAAAATATTTTCTGAGGTTGATGATTTTTGGGGTCATTTGCAAAAAAAAAAAAAAAAAAAAAAAAGCCCGACCGACCGACCGGTAATGGTTTTATTTTTCGTCGCCTAAATGTCAAATTGTCGCTATTGACAGAAGCACAATGTTTCAAATTTACATTGTGTGTGTACTTAAACTTTCTGAAACAATTGATTAAGGTTAATCATTTATTTTTTAATTATAGAAGAATAGACATCCGCTTCAGATAATATTGATATTAAATGTTGATAAGTAAAATGGTAAAATGAGCTCTTCCAGAAAATAAGTACACACCCCAATAGGAGTCAATTTTCAGTAAAAGAATTTACTGAAAACGACTGGAATTCCAAAATTCCGAAGTGGTCTTTCAAATTGAGGATTTCTGATTTCTATTTTTCTGCTGGATATTTTCGCCTTTGTGCACTTGAAATTAAACATTAGCCTATACATGTTAAAAAGTGTGGATTTCCAACAATCACGACTGGACAAAAAGTCCGGAATTCGAACTCTTCTATAGGGGGTGTGCATCTATTTTCTGGAATAAACCAATATTATCATGAGTTGAATATATGGACTGTTCCTGCACTTTGTTCTATTTCACCAAATGAAAATCGTACTTCCATTTGACGAATAAAACATCTTTTTTTTGGCCATCCAAGTTCATATTATATACAGGTCTCAAAATATTAATCAAGTTACAAAGTGCTTCTCTTTTTAATTACAAGTCCACAGGAAGGCCCAGAAACTTCAAAAGAACAGAAACGGGTTTGCAGTCTTATTAGCATGTCGGATGCCCTGTCAAAAACGTCAAAAACAGCGAGGGTGCTGTTTAGGAAGCGATCATTATTTACGACAGGGGGAATTGGGCGTTTTAAGGGGGGAATCCGAATTTTTTTGGGGTCTTGAGGGGGAACACGAAATTTTTCGTTGAACCAGGAGGGGGATTGTTAAGTTTTAAATGGAGAAATTCGGGAAAACAAGGCCTCCGAAAATTTTGAGCGGACGCGAGGGGGGAACGCGATTTTTTTTGTCAACATTTTTTTCCAAAACGCCCATTACCCCTCCCCCGCCGTAAATACCGATCGGTCCCTTTTTAGTGGCTCCAGCCCATAGGCCTACATTGAAACATATGTTAAACTTTCATCGATTTGCAATCGACTGGTTATCATTAAATTTCTCTAAAAGCGCCGGAAAGGCCTCAAAACAATCAAAGAAAACTGGTGTTTCTACACGTATTTCAATGGGCGATTATTTAGTAGTGTGCGCCCTTATTGTGTAAGCCTACAAGCTGTATCTAGCTAGTTTTGCGAGACAGCAACAAAATTCCAGATTCGGCCGAACAAAATTCATGCTTTATCTTGATCATGTATACCTTAGTAGTAAGTACTAAGTAGTATCATAGTATGAAAATCTTATATAATATAAATTTGCGGCTGGCATCAGTTCCTATCAGCAGTCCTGAGCATGTTGTAGAATGTAACCCAATTAGGTACGTAGAATTCGACAGTCGTGACTCATAATTTGTACATGTATTGTACGTGGTGAAAAGCTGGACTGAATTTTAAGCTGAACGTCGCGTAGTTGTCCCGGGAGTTGTCCACGTCCAACTTTACTTAGTTGTCATACTGACATTTTAAACGGAATACTACTCCACAATTCATTGAAAATAAGTAAAGGTTGCAAACTGTGTGTATAAGTTCAATGTTCAGTTTATTTTTCTCATAAAATGGGATGGGATTTAATTTAAGGTGCTATTGCCCTAGGGCCTAGGCTTGGGAACAGGCAAATTGGGTTTATGGGGGAAATCTTTTTTGCCTGTAGCTTCATAGTTGGCAGTGGAGATACAAACCCACCCTTTTTATTTTATATCCTTTATACCAAAACTCCAAAACCCACCCTTTCTACATGTAAGCGTGGTTACTAATCATAGATAAGTAGTTATGGTGGTCCAGGAGGTGCAGATTTGCATCCAAAGAGAATTACATGACCATTGACCAAACACTACAGAATGGGATTTCAATGTTTTTTTGTGTTTCATTTAGTGTTATTCAATCGGAAATTAAAGTAAGCTTTGAGATTGCAATTGGTGACTTCTAAACCCACCCTTTTTATCAGTGACCACCCTTTATATTTGGACACACATTTTAACCAGAAATTTTTCAAACCCACCCTTTTAAGCATTTTGTGGACCTCTCAAACCCACCCTTTCTAAAGCGTGGGTTACCAACAGTGAGCTTATACACTGGATTTCAGAGCTTGCTCTTTTGTTATGCTCAAACCTTTCCTTTATCCATGTACCGGGGTAGGGGGCCTACACAAAGTCAAAGTCGTTCCTACACAGTTGCATGGGTGAATGTAGCCCGAACATCATAGTTCGCAACGCAAACTTAAAAAAACAGGCAAACACACACATCATTTATCAGTATGAATTTTCTTTATTGGTGTTGCCCTATCTAACTTCTAAGTTTGCACAGAAGTGCCATCTTAGTTTAGGTGTGCGTGCGGATTTGAATCATATGCTACATGTATAAATGAATTTTTATTTATTCTGGATAAATAAATTAATGGAGTATTAATTACAATTTCAAGCATAGGAGTTTAGGTAATAAGTACAAAAAGCTGTGTTATTAATATTATGACAAATCTGGACAAACATGCAACTATTTAAAGCCTTAATGTACGATCTTATAATGGGTATTTGTAAATTGAGTAACATATCGAAACGTATGGAAATGGATGGAAAAGGATGGAAATGGATGGGAAAAGGATAGGAACGGATCGAAAAGGATGAAAATGGGTGGGAATGAATCAAAATATGACTCAAACATCTCGAAATGAGTATACAATAAGAGCTAAAATTCATCAAAATGTGTTTCACCCGTCGGTCAAAATGCTCAAATCACCTCAGGACAGTGTGGCCAGTAAAAGCCGCCACAGCAGCATGAAACCACATATATTCCAATATCTGTGATGAAACATTGGCAGATCTCAATAGGTCAAGGCCATAATGTTATATTACTACATAATACAAATTTTCAAATTGATATGGTTTACACACCGAGTGCCACAACACTGTGTTTCATGCCCTGCAATCTTCAGGTGACTGAGCACAAATTTAAAACTACTTCTTTTTAACACGGCTTGCTGGCCTGTTGCCATGCCTACATTTACTTATTAACTCACTTTTTCTATTTAACAGATCCTTTCCTTTGATACGCTTTTTCACACAAAATTGTAAACTTCTCCTCCAAACACAAATTGCAAATCCCTGACTTTCTCTTGAAGGTATTTGATTTCTTAACAATTTCCCAATTGATTACATAATCTACCTCATTCTCTTTCAATTTCCATACATACTTAGACAATTCAGTTTCTTTTCTGTATTTATCTGCTCAGAATGACTTTGAGTGGTTGTTATAAATACCTTTCTTTAAAAGTATTACCTGTTAGGCCTATATATATACTCTTTTGTTACATTTTGAGATTTCACAGTAGCCTTGTAAACAACTGATTTACTTAAGCATTTCCCTTTTAAGGGGCAACTGTCCTTTTTCCTGCAGTTACACATTTTCTTAGGCGTTTTAATACAAATTTTCAACATAATTTGTGTAATTAAATATTCATGGCATCATACATACACCAGTTGCAAACTTTTCAAGATAATTATTGAAATATAAATCTTTTAAAATCCTTTTTTGAAGTAGTTCATCAGCTATTAAAGTACTATAAATAGAAAGTAACAATCCTGGAGAAGAACTGCATCATAAAAAAAGTTTGGTGAAAATTGTCTTGATAAAAATTGTGTGTATTTTTCCATGATTCATTCACCAAATTGGTCTATAGATATGATATCTAAATCATATTAAATCAAATTAAATCAGATTAAATTTAAACATATTTTAAGGTCTATTTGATAGGGGAATTGGACATTCATACCAGCGATATCATCCTATATACATGCAGGAATATGCCTATAAAAATGTATCAAAAGTTAAACTAGCCATAATGTACGATCTTTTAAATTGAGTTTGGTCAATTTTTTTTTTCAAACCTGATTTTTTGGCATGTTAATTTTTGTAATGCTTGTCCCAACTTACACCTAATTGGGATCATGGAGTTTTTATTTAATGCTAATAAATAATATCATTGAGAAAAATAAAGTACAACTATTTTTATCTTTTAATATTAATCTAAAATTAAAGAAGAATTGTACTTTCTTTCCTTCTTGCGTTAATTGATTAATTAAAAAAGAAAATCGAGGCCTATTTGTTCTTTCTTACTTCCATTACTAGTATTTGAATTTTATTTGCATGAAAAGAAAAAGCAAGAAAGAAAGAAATGCAAAAATAGGGAAGACAAGAAAACAAATGAAGACACAGGATAAAAAAACACATTTTGATGAATTTTAGCTCTTATTGTACTCATTTCGGGATGTTCGAGTCATATTTTGATTCATTCCGACCCATTTTCATCCTTTTCGATCCGTTCCTATCCTGTTCCCATCCATTTCCATCAATTTCCACCCATCTCCATACGTTTCGATACGTTACTAAATTTACAAGTAGGCCTACCCATCTTATAATATGAAATTGGTTTATTTTTTTCAAACCTGCTTTTTTTGCATATTTGTAATGTTTACACATGTCCCAACTTGCACCTAAATGGAATCGGCCAAATTTTTTGTCTTTGTAGGTCAACAGAGCAAAGTTCGACATATTATCATAATTTAAAAATTATGATAATATGTCCTCCCATAGAACTGCATGTTAAATGGTCAAAATAAATAGTGGGGTTTCTTTCACTTTACCTTGTTATTTCAACTTAAAACGGACAGCAACCCTTCCCGGCAGTTATTACTAATATTATTTCAACATTTTGAATAAAGAATAACAAAACTAAAATTTAATAATGAAGAAGGAGCCGGCCTAAAACTAAAATTTGACAAAAATCGTACATTAAGGCTTTAAGCTACAGGAGCCTTGTATTTTTTAGTACTTAACCTCTAAACTGAAATCATGCAATTGCGTTGCACTAGCTTTTTGTATATGTACACTTTATCCCATACCGTTGTGCATAGCTAATACGGTATGGGTTCCCTAACATCATGGCCCTAGTTGTTCCTTCCTCACCATAGGGCCATGAATGCGGTACTATTTTGAAAAGTCGGGCACCCTGAACTTGTGTCGCAGTGATGACGTCACACTGCCTCTATTTATAGGAACAATTCAAAACATGGCGATGATAACGGTCACAAGTCTGGTCATTTTACAATCCTCAATAATGTGCAGAAAATTAACAAACATGCACCAAATAGATATGTTCTGTTTAAGTCTCATCTTCACGTGAGGAACTTCGGGGAGGGGGTGGTTGGGGCACTCCCATTGACATACGCCATAGTGCCCATGAAAGGACCCAATTATTTATGGCAAATCCTACACCCAATGACCCCATTTTTCTTCAGTACCGTAGCCTAAACTGAATGACCCCCTTTTTTGAACAATTAGTCCTCAAAATTGAAATTTCAGCATGCTTCATGCGCATTTTGAAATAAATAAATAAGTTTTGTCTATATTTTGTACTATAGAATTGGGTAAAAAGCTGTTTTTGATTGTTAATGATGTGAAATTTTGGGCGCTCCCATACAAAATCACCCCATTTTTGACATTGCCATTTGCCAACATCGAGTGACCCCCTTTTTTCTGAAAATTTCTACACTGGTAGACCCCTAGTTTCGTACACTGGTGGGCACAGGTACGACACTTTCATATTCAAGTACACTTTTAAGTCGTTGTTCTCCCAGTCCGAGAGGGTAGACTACGTATTGTTGGTCGAAGCAGCCAAAAAAATTGTTTGTCATTATCTAAATCGATATATTATTGAAAAATAATACTTGATTTATTGCTGTTAATGAGTTATGTACGTTTTGCAAAAGTGTTGCTGTTTCTGCTTGTCTCTTTACAACATAACTCAAGAACCACATGACCTACAAAAGTATATCTGTGATACTTGAATTCTTCTACACGCTCGCTGTGAAATATCAATGCAATTGATTTGCCAAAACTCACTACCATTTGCAAGATGCTGTGAACTACCAAATCGCAACAGTTTTAGATTCCGTAGTTGCTAACCTTAAGTGCCTCCTTCAAGTAATGCTGTAAATACATAAAGGTCAAATATTCAGTGTATCATCAACTTTTATTATTTTTCAGCTATAAAATTGATAATGAATGAACTACTTGGAGATTGCAATGCAATTTTGCTGGTAGGTGAGGCCAGCTTTTCCTTTTCCGCATCTCTCACCAAGTATCTTGGCAAGAATGTGAAGATTACTGCCTCATCATTTGAAACAGAAGAAGCTGTAAAAGGTCGACTGAAAGGTGGTGACAATGTGAAATTGCTGAAAAAATATGGTAGGTGTAGTTTGATTTTGGATTTTACTAAGCCCTGTCTGCAATAGCTGCCCTATAGACATTTGACAATTTCTGCATTCTATAGTGTACTGTAAAAGTCAATATTTTCGCGAGAAGATATTTTCGCGATTTTCGCGATTTTGTCAATTGCGCGAGAATTAAATTTCGCGGTTTTTATATTGATAAAATAGAAACCTAATGCAAAAGGTTATTTTCGCGAGTTTTTATTTTCGCGATTTTATGTCCACTCGCGAAATTCGCGAAAATAAAAACCTCGCGAAAATTTCTACTTTTACAGTATATAAAAATATGACATCTGGCAGCTTATATTGCGGATATTGTGTGCACTTAGCGTGCGCTAGCCTGTTAGGCCAAGGAAAGTCGATTTTGAGTTTCCCGTCACCCGCCCTCACTTCATTTTCTGACCCTCACTTGAATTCATTATTGTGATTTTCCAAAAATACCAATGAAAACTGGTTATATTTGCAAAAAAAGTTATAAATATATCCCTTTATTTTTTGTGGAAAAATCAAAATCAAAACATACATTTTGCTGTCATTAACCTTGCAGACTCTTTGTAATAGGCCTATACATGTACTTTTGAATCTCATTTGGGCTAAACATCCATCTTCAAGTGAGTGAGCAGCAAATAACAACACATTTTACATGCGTGTTGGTCATATAATGAAAGGCAGACAAATAATGAATAATGAAAAAGTTACGGTACCTCACTTGTTTTCAGAAATTATGTGACGGGAAACTCAAAATTGACTGTGAGGGGCCTTATATACATGTAATAGCAAAATCCTGCTTTAAAATTAATTTGGGCTACAATTTGGGCTTCATGTGCGCAGGTGTCTCAGTAAAGTTTAAGAACTTATATCTCTGGGAGATGAAAAAATAACCTCCAGAGTATATCCCTTGCACACTCTCTCGTAGCAGGATTGATGTAAATCCCTGATTTACACAATGTTGATGTTGATATCATGATATGACATGAGTTTATTATAGTTTGATCAGCGGGCCTTCAACGGGCCTTGTGACATCGCGGATTAATATCAATATATTTCAATTCGAGAATTGTCTTGTGGCATCTCGCAAGAAGTATCACAAATTATTAATTAAAGTCCTATACTTTTGTCTACTTTCTTTAACATGCAAAATGTAGACTAGACAGATCAACTTTAATCACTTTTAATGTGGGTCTACTTTTCGGTGTAGTGGTAAAAGCCTAACAATTTCCGCCGATTACGTGCTGACCAAACTACAATATCATGATATATGAAGTGATCAAGCAAACGATGGTTAACACGTCTCGTGCATGTTAGCTTAGGACATGTATCATTGAATCAGTGATGTAAAAAACTGTGCATATTGCTATTAGTCTACATGTAATTATGTCTTTTCTATACATCCCATCTGCGTGAAGGTCTGCTCAATAATACATCACATAAAATAATCTGTGAGCTAATACTTGATTGCGCAGGAATGAAATAGCAATTTTCTTTGTTTTTCCTCATTTGTTTGGCTTGAAATTTAAAGGGCCAAAAGGGGACAATGTGATCCGTGAAAGCTAGTATTTAAATTGGAATCTATTGTTGATGCAAATCACATATTATTGCTTTAATGTTTGTACAGGTGCTGAAGTCTTGTATGGAATAGATGCCACCAAGCTGCATGAGATGGCAGCATTGCAAGGCAAGAAATTTGATGCCATCATCTTCAATTTTCCTCATATTGGAAGAAAGGCAAGCATCAAAATGAACAGGCAACTACTGAAGGACTTCTTTATCAGGTTGGTAAACAGTTACCATGTATTATAGGGCCAAGAAGATTATCACCACATGACACCACAATGCATCACCATGCTTGGTAAAACACCCTGCAGGTGAATCCTGATGCACCAAAACAAGTCCCCACTGAACATTATAAATGAAGTCAATTTAATAATAATGAAGTCATTAGGGCACATAGTCACAAGAGGCTTTTTCAATTGAATCTGCCTATGGAAGACTTACCCTAAATATCCCACACAGGGGGTGAGAATTTCAAATGGGGTTACCTGTTTGGTGACTCCATATAAAATCTGCACCCCACTGGGGAGGTAATGTCTTGCATAGTGCCATAGGGCGTGTATGAGTTTCAGCTAGTTAATAGCCCAACTGTCTCAGGGTATTTATACCCAAAAGTTTGATTTAGTGATGTGATCTAAATTCCGAGTCCTGATCAATGGAGTATATTTGTGACATTATCTAGAGGAATATGTATGTCTAATATCTAATGATTTTGAGTTATTAGTCAAAACATATGATTTGATTTTATTACTTTGTTTTTAAAGTTGGAGAATCACTCATAACTTTGTAATCACTGGTTTTAATGTGGTTTGAAGCATATTTTAGCATTTTTAATTAGGGATTCAATCATGTTTCACCACTGTTCATCACCGCTTAACAATGATGCATCTGTGTTGCGCTGGGCGCGAGTTGTTAAATAGCAATGAATAATGGTGAAACACGACTGAATCGCTTTCAACAATGAAAAGAAGAAAAAGATTGTATAATTCACATATATGACTAAATCATCAGGAATGTCAGTTTGTCATTGACACTCAACATTACAAGAAGATCAGTGATTTCTCTGTTAATATCAGCAATAAAACTACAGAATAAAACAGCAATGTTTTGCCACTTCCTCCAAAATAATGAATTAACATGAAAGCTTGTATACGCATACAAGTTCCTGCCATGACAAATCTTACGCACTCACGAGTGATGCATATTCGTGCTTCTGTAAACTTATGTTTGCGTATATGCTACTGTAAAAGTGTGGATTCTTCACGGATTAAAAAAGGTTTGCTCCTGTACAAAGGTATATATAGGAAGAGTTGTTAAAAGTGAATGCATGAACAATGAACCAAAATTGAAAATTGTTGACATTAAACTTGTTCCTCTTGATCATATCACATTCACATGTAGCTACTTTTTGAGTACTGAATTTTGAATATTGTTTTTTGTAATTTTCATTATTTTCTACCATTAGTTGTAGTCATCTGTTGTCAGGCAATGGTCGAGTGTTAGTTTCCTTATGCAATGGACAAGGTGGGACACCAGTGGACTCCCCTCAACGAGAATGGAATAACTCATGGCAGATAGTAGCCATGGCAACGTATGGCAGCTTCATCTTGACAGAGGCAATGCCGTTCACATCAGCATTTCCAGGAGAATACAGCAACACCAGATACAGGTAAGAAAACTTCAAGCAACAATAGAGGGTATGCAATACGACATCACTCATGACAGAGTCATCCTCATTGAAATAAAATTCTGCTATCCGTAAGATACCACAAGGCAATTTGCAAGGCCTCAGATTCAACAAGATTCATAGAATCAACTCTCATAATGATTCTCGTAACATTTGTTGTGAGAATAAATTTCTTTCATTGAATCATGCAGTAAGTAATGCGACTCAGATGTTTTTTGATTCACGCAAACTTGCACGAAATTGAGGCCCTGATTCGCATGATAATATGCAATAAAACAGGTGATGAATGGTTGTGGAATTGAACTAGAGACTGGTCTCTGTCATTTTAGAACTGTTCCCCAATGTGGCTGCTATTTCAATACCTGGGAACCAATATCCAAATTAAAAGGGATTTTGGTATCAGAAGAAAGCTTCTATTTGTTATTACTCCAGTAAAATGTAATGCCTAATAATTGTTTTCTTTTATGCTGTGAATAAAAAAAAGGGCAAAAATTATGCCATGATTCTGCAAGCAGTAAGTTAAGACATCCAGTCAATACTCACATGATTCATGCCAGATGAATTTGTAAAAATCAAGTTTTGATTTACACAAAATAGGATGAAATTGAGCCCCTGAATAATTGTATTGTATGATTCATGGTACTCACTATGTTCTTTCCATAGGGGTCAAAATAAAGGCTTTCACGCAGATGGAGCGGTAACACACATCTTTGAGAAAGGTTTGCCTTTAACTCTGCTGTACACCAAACTGAACCAAGTCACAGTTACAGCAACAGCACAAGGAAATGGAACATGTAGCGTACAGCTTCCTGATGAACTGAACCATTTTAAAAACAGGTTTGTATTTCAAAGAACACAATTTGTGGGGGTGTGTTTACCTTTGAGCAGGTATGATACTTAACATTTCAACTGGGAACCTCCTGGGAACCAGGGACCCTTCCCTGCATTCTAAATATGTACAATAGACTGCAAAATGTGCAAATGATCTAAAATGAATTACAGAGTGTATCCCGTATCGGTGATACACAAAATCAGTCCATGGTTGACAGGTTAAGTGTTAAAAAATTGTGTATAATTTGTGTATGTCCTCGGTTAACTGGTGAAAGTTAGAGAAAGTAATGAATGTCCCCATTTGCATAATCCAAAACAGCATCCCCGCTCAGAGGTGTATTATATATTATATACTGGGTGTGGGTGGTGAGCCCAAATGTCACCAATGGTTTTAATGGAGGCATTGACATGTAAAGATGGTACGGATATGTGCAGCAATCAAGGGTCCCCTTTTCAGGCCCTCCGGCAGTTCCGAAGACCCCCAGTTCGCTATCATACTCCAGTTCATTAGATCCAATTGAATAAAACTCTTTTGATCATTTACTCAAGAAAGTGAACTTTTTAAATACATTATTTCCATGGTCACAAAAAGCCCAAACCCCTGAAGTCCTTATACATGTAGTTGGCGATGTTCAGTTTGGGTGAACCCTTTTGAATTTCGTGTGAAATACCAAAGGCTTTACCCAAACTGAACATCACCCTCCTATTGTGTCTGCTATTCTTCATAACGATAAGAATTACCCAGCATATGTAAGATGAATATAAGGTAACTACAGCACACCATATTTGTATAGAGTAAACTTAATGAATCTTGAGAAACTGTTGCTAAGGTATTATATGTGTGCATCTTTTAAATGAATTAATAATCACTCTCAGTGATTGATTTGCAATTCATTTAACTGAATGCACATGTAGAAGTTAGCATTGTTGTAAGAATTTGAAAACTCTGAGAAAACATGCAGGAACTGTTACATTTTGCACTGAGAAATTTGATATTACTGCATGTGCATTGCATATACACCACAGAGACCTTGCTTGCTTTGTAGAGAATCTGAGAACCCACAGGGAACACTTAATGTTTTTGGCATGATTGTGCTATAGTATTAGCACATTGTTACACACCAAATATTGAAATTGGCATAATGGTGCCAAACAGTACACATTGTCAAGTACATTTTGAAATTTTTCTTGAAAAAAAATAATGCTCTCCACCAATTTGTTTGCATGTTGAGAGTTGAGACTTCATCATTCAAAACTTATATGAAAACAACAATTTTTTTTTAATTGTCTTTAATTCTATCATCAAAATAGAGTATTGGTATGAGACTTGCAGTGACTTAATATTGAATGGACTGGACTCAACATTTAGTGTTTTGATTTCATTGACTTGACTCGTTACTGCCTGGTTGATCCCTTGATGATTCAACTTAACTTTTGAGACTCATCTGCAAGTCTGATTGGTGTGGCCTATAAAGTACCGTTTTCATTCCATTAACCGGCCACCGGCCATGCCCATATAAGCGATCACCCAGTGACTTTACAACAAGCAAACCGTGATATTATTAACTGCCCATGCCAATCTGGATCATAACCTGAAACATATAGCAAATGATGATTGATACTTTGGGCCATTTTGTATGTATGCAATAAAGTAAACTTTAAAAATAATGCCCACCCAAAATATCTTTGTTAAGTACTCTGGGTAATTAATGGAATAAATAGTAATTCCATTGAATATGACCTTATTTCTACTGGACCACTTAACAAAATTAAGCCATTCTTGAAAAGAAACAGGCATAACCCCTTGATCATAACCATATTATTTGTTAAATTACATGTATATTAAATCATACTTTTGTTTGTTTGCACAGACATCTCCTCAATGAAACGGGACATCCACTACATCAATTTACATCACAACTCATCTCTCAATTAAGAGCACAAGTACCAGATCTTCAAGAACTTCCAAGTAGCAGCTTACCACTTGTGCTTCAACAAACCCATCCTGGGTGCACTGAAGAATATGCGATTGAAATCAAAGACAAAATTGACTTTGGTGAACAGAATAGTAGTGTAGAAAGGGATGAAGCAATAACTGATGGAGGTCCTGAAGAAAGGCATTGTGATAAATCTAGCAAGACAAACCAAAGGAAAATCCCAGATGAAATTGATGATGGTGAAAGGAATGATAGTCTCATGGGTAGAAGAAACTGTGATAAATCTAGCAAGGCAAACCAAAGTGATAACCTAGATGAAGATGAAAATAGTGAACAGAATGATAGTGCACAAAGAGATGACACAAGTGCAGGTAATGGTGAAAGAAATAGTGATAAATCTAGGAAGCTTAACCATGGTACAAGCAAGTGCAAAACAGATGCAACATGTGGCATCGTAGCTTTCAATTTAATCAGCAGTTCTTTACAACATATACCAGCTATCCTGAATGAACATTCTTTACATCCACTAATGCTAACCTCTGCAGTTTACCATAGATGTGCATTCTCTAGGCACATCCTACCCATCATGCATCAGATGCTTGTTGCACTCCCTCAGCAGAATGCATTGTGGGATGTGTGTGAGGAAAGGGTGCTGGGTGTATTGAAACATGTATTGGGTGATGAAGCAGATATTGTAACGAGACCACTGGCATCATTTGCTGATACCGAGAGAGGAAGTGATGCTGATGATGAGCACAACATATTGCAACATTTAGTGTGCTGTTTACCGAAGTCTATAGAAGTGACTGATTTGTGTAGTTTGAGCTTGTTAAAAGAAGAAACAACAATCCCTTTTGGGGTATGCGGTAAAGTGACTGTCAACTCGAAACTAGCGAAGTTTATTTTGCTATCTCTTGATCGATTAGTTATGCACAAACACAGCATTACTGACATTAGGTTGTTATGGACTGATGATCCAAATCAGTGGCGGCATTCTCAGCTTAAAGAAAATGAGTATCAAAGTGAATCGCATGGTTTAAAGCAGGTTATAATTAAACCAGTATCGAAGTTCCCAACCAGCTATATACATGATTTAAGCTTTTGGGTAACTAAAGAAACACAATTTAACAAAGTGAAATTTTTCTCAGTTATACGGAAAATCACAGGCTTGTTGGTTGAGGAAGTTAAGCTGTTAGACTCCTACACAGATGACAGTACTGGATGGGTTAGTCTCTGCTACAGGTTGGTGTATAGGTCAATAGATAGAGCTTTGAGTAAAGATGCTGCTGCACAGATTCAGCTGGTGGTGAGAGATGCCGTCAGGAAAGAGATGGGTGTCAAATTACGTTAAAATTGGGCTCAGGCATGAGAATTTTATACTTTAAAAGGAATTCCATTTCCCCCCAAATTTCTGTGTTTTATTTCTTTTTAGCCTGTTTTGAACATTTTTGCCATATTTTTTTTTTTTTTCCTTCAGAATTTTACCTTTTTTTTCATTGAAATAATTATATTCTCATGCCTGGGGCCATAGCAAGGTACTGAAACATGTGGCCTCTATCAAGATACATATTGGGCTATTCCAATTGAAATCCATACACCACCTATGAAAGATATGACCTCAATCTTCCACACAGGGAGTGTGAAATTCACACCTTTTGAGGGAGTTGAAGTTTATGTCTTCTGTAGGGGGTGTATGGATTGCAACTGGCAATTGTGGAAAAGTCCATTTGTGTCTTAACTGATATGTGCCACAATCAATCTGATGTTGACAATTTTGATTTTTGTTCATTATTGGTCGAACCCTTCCGGCACGGTGACATCCCGCTATCTCTAAGGACCGCTATCTCTAAGGTTCGCTATCTCTAAGGTTCCCTTTTACTAACGTGTAAAGTCTATGGAGATCAGAATCCCACTATCTCTAATAGAGAAAAGGGTTCGCTATACCTAAAAAAAGGTCCGCTACTTCTAAGGTTCGATATCACTAATTTAGAATAAGGTTCGCTAGTTCTAAGGTTCGATATCACTAATTTTAAATAAGGTTCGCTATCACTAATCTTGAATAAGGTCCGCTATCACTAATTTATTGAAGGTTCGCTATCTCTAAGGTTCAAGTATCACTAATTGCAATAAAGGTCCGCTATACCTAAGGTTCGATATCCCTAATTTTGTTTAGGGTTCGCTATCCCTAATTAATTAAGGTTCACTATCTCTAAGGTTCGCTATCACTAATTTTGATTAGGGTGCGCTATACCTAAGGTTCGTTATCACTAATCTTAAATAAGGTCCACTATCTCTAATTTTAAATAAGGTCCGCTATCTATAATTTTAAAAAAGGTCCGCTATCTCCAATTTTAAAAAAGGTCCGCTATCTCTAATTTCAAATAAGGTCCGCTATCTATACCTTATTTAAAATTAGAGATAGCTAACCTTATTTAAAATTAGAGATAGCGAACCTTATTTAAAATTAGAGATAGCGAACCTTATTATAAATTAGAGATAGCGAACGTTAGAGGTAGCGAACCTGAGAGATAGCGAACCTTAGAGATAGCGGACCTTATTTGAAATTAGAGATAGCGAACCTTAGGGATACCGGTATTGTTAAAATTAAGAGATAGTGGACCTTGTTTTAAATTAGTGATAGCGAACCTTATTTAAAATTAGTGATATCGAACCTTAGGAATACCGAACCTTTTTCAAAATTAGTGATATCGAACCTTAGGTATAGTGGACCTTTTTCATAATTAGTGATAACGAACCTTAGGGATAGCGAACCTTAGAGATAGCGGTCCTTAGAGATAGCGAACCGTAACCTCTGGCACAAAGTTATGAGTGATTTTCTGTTAACTTTAAAAACATAATGTATCACCTGTTGATACTTTAGTAATTTTAAAAAAGTGCTATCACACATTTTCATGCTTTGTATAAACTTTTAATATTATAAACTCCTCAACAAAAGTTTGGAAAGTTTTTTCAAGCACCTATATCTCAAATTATTTGTGACATGTTCATGTCGTGTTGCATATCAATGGATAGCCACTTTATTCCCCTTTACAATGACACCATTTTTGAAACAATCACCTTTTTCACATCTTGTGAATGCAGTGGGGTCTCAAACAGAATGTGCCAAATTGACCATTATTCTGTGCAGCAAGCTGCAATCCCATAATCTTCATAATCTGTGACCTAATGCAATCCTCCAAGATGACAACTCTCGCCCCTACAGAGCCAGGTTAGTCAACTACTACCTACAGAATATGGGAGTAGAGAGAATGGAATGGCCTGTCATCAGCCCAGACCTCAACTTGATTGAACACTTGTAGGACCAGCTTGGCCAATGCAACCACATTGGATGACCTGCGACGAATCCTGGTTGAAGAATGGAATGCCATCCCACGGCAACGTGTGACCAGGCTGATGAGCAGCATGAGGAGTACATGTAGGTTTGCCTGGCTGTTGTAGCTGCGTATGGTTTTTCCACCTGCTATTGAGGTTACTGACTGGTGTTGTTAGAGCACAGAATAATGGTCAATTTGGCACATTCTGTTTAGGACCCCACTACATTCACAAGACGTGTACTCAGCCGTGAAAAGGGTGATTGTTTAAAATGTGGTGTTTTTGTAAAAGGGAATAAAGTAGCTATCCATTGATATGCAACACGATATGAACATATCACAAATAATACGAAATATAGATGCTTGAAAAAAACTTTCCAAACTTTCGTTGAGGAGTTTAGATGTGATAAAAAGCAACAAGTGTGGTACAGAATAATTTGAGACTTAATTTTGTAATGCTGTATTTCCAAAACAAAAGTTGTACCAAAATAAAAATGAGTTTTTACCATCAGTCGTTTTATATCGTCATGATTTTACATAATGCCAAATAACAATTGGCTATAGACCGTCCCTGCCTTAACGGATTCACATAGCACCATTTAAAATCGTTAACTCCAGTGGCGTAACCAGCGGGGGGGTCTGGAGCCCCCCATTTTGAACCCTTGCCCCTGTTTGCCCCACCCCCCAAATGAAAAAGTCAAAGTAGGCATACTTTTGAGAGTTATTAATTAACCTCATATCTGGTCATTTTAACCTAAAAAACACAAATTTTTGCGGCCACACAAGATTTATTCCACTTTTTTTTTACCATATGTCACCAGTTTAGCTTCAATATGCCAAAATGTAGCTTCAATATGCCAAAAATGCATTTGTACCATCAACTTCTTTTATCGCCCAAAGGTGCTGGATTCCTATCCTCTCATTTATTATGTTTTCCCCGCTTGCCTAAATGAAAATGTCTAGTTACGCCACTGGTTAACTCCCCCTCTGTGGTCATGTAATACAAAGGGGCATGGTTTATAATTAAATAAACCAAATCATGACATAATTTTAAGCCAAAATAAGGACATAAGAAAGAAAAAAAAAACGTTCTATTGGCGGACTGACCATTCAACAGGTTGTTCTTGTTTTTCAAATGACCATAAAAAATTAACCAAAATCTGTAAAAAAAAATGCATGATTTTTCAATTTCGCTTTTCAGTTGAATCATTCCACTTTTGCCAAAACTACAACTGAAAATGCAAAAGCTGGGTCCATTGAGTCGGAACAGTTTTGTCCTTCCTTAAGGGATGTGGCATGAACGTTTGGACAGTATTTATTGTGGGACATTAGAGCACATCAGACAAATCAAATTGCATTCTGAATACGAAGAATGTCCTTCTGATATCAAATAATTTTGATTATTTGAAATTTGCGATGTAATACACATTTTATGGCAAATGGTTAAAAATTAATATTTTTGATATTTAACAGTACTCAATTCAAAGTAAACGTTATAAATCTGATGATTTAAAGTGTATGTAGGTGGGATGAAAAGCCGACGATCAATTGAAAATTTTGATCTTTCGTATTGAAGATAAGGATTTTTTCCCAAAACACCAAAAAAAAATAGGTCTTTTGGTATGGGAAAAAATCAATATCTTCAATATGAAAGGTCAAAATTTTCAATTGATCGTCGGCTTTTCCTCCCAGCTACATACACTTTAAGAATATATCATTAGATTTATAAAATTTACTTTGAGAACTGTTATATAATTATCAAAAATGTGAAAAATATCAAGTTTTAATAATTTGTCATAAAATTTGTATTATACCACAATTAAAAAAATAAAAAAAATATTTGATATCAGAAAGACAATTCTTCGTATTCAGAATGCAATTCGATGTATGATGTGTTCTCTTGTCCAACAAAAAATACAGTCGAAACGCTCATTCCAGATCCCTTAACCTGATACACTTTCCATGTCATTCTTGAAAATAAAGAGACACAGGTGGTTCCGAAGATGCACTAAATCTAAAGTAACATGATTTTCTCTGCAAGGACCAATGATGCAAGTAAATGTCAATGAAATCTATAACCCTGTCTTGTTATGTGGACGTGGGTTACCATGACAACAGTGTTTAAAGCTATGGATAAAAATAAGATACCAAATGAAGAGTATTATGTTTCTTTTTGGTGTTTCAGTATGAACATTGCTTGCACAGGTATTTAAATGTAGTTTAAAAATAAACAGAAGTAATAATTTCTGATCAGTTTTATTGTAGGAGACTTTAAAGCCATATTGTAACATTTGCTGACAAGGACACCCTCAACGATTGTAATGTACTTTATTAAACTTAAATAAACTATTAACATACCCTGCAAAAATCAAGACTTCAGGTGCTTTAGTTTTGTCAAAATCAAAGAAACTGTTTGAACAAGACGGTTTATTATTACGCTGGAAACATTAATCGTACACATACGTGATGTTCATAACGCAGTATGTACAAGGTATGCAGTACGGACATACACCCATCAAAGGACCATACTGTAGCGCGACCGATTGAGTGACACACATTGGCAACATCGGCACTGGTAGTAAATTCCAATTTTCTTTGCTTTACCTCAGTTGTTTGACTCAAAATTTAAAGGGGGCATATCTGACAGTAAAAGCTAACATTTTATGAAAACAGAATACTAAACTATTTTTATGGAAATGTTACAATATGGCTTTAAAGGTACACTTTAGACATACTCATTTCCCTAGGAAATGGCCAGACAGTACCATGAGTACGTAAATTCACCTTGAGCACATCATGTATAGTCTAGCAATTTGGCCCCTAGGCCACCCAATACACCTACATAGTGAAGTGGGACTACACTGGTATATAGCTACGTGTGTCTTTTAAGAAACACATGTTAAAACATGTCTCTTAAAATCCGATTTCAGCGTGAAACACTTCCCACACATTGGTTTATCACATGCATGCGGCTTCTCTCCAACATGGAATTTAATGTGTTGACCCAGGTTCCATTCCCATTTAAATCTCTTAGCACACAGATCACATTGAAATGGATATTGATCAGCGTGGGTTCTGGTATGTCTAATTAGATCAGATGGCCATGAGAAACATCTCCCCAAGACCATATTGATGCCAGTGATCATGCCGTGATTTTGTACAAGTTTTCATTGTAGGCACGGTAGTGGTTGCTCCTTGTCTTGGTGAATCATGTTCAGGTGTCCTTTTAAGTTCATTAGTCTTTACGTTCACTTTGGAACCTATTTCGTTCTTGAGTGGGTAAGATGTATATGTACCTTCCGCATGGAGTTCACCGACAGGTGGCCGCTTCTTCAGGATGCTACACTTCTTCCTCTTCCAATGAACGTGCGGTTCCCATGGTAACTATGCCATTAGAAATGAGACCATAGGTCATTGTGCTAGTGTTTCATAATGCTTTTCGTACTTTGCATTACTCTATGACTTATTTTCCTATGTCTCCTTAAATGCTCTTTTCTCGTATAACTCTTTCCACACAATACACACTTATGTGGTTTCTCTCCTATGTGTGTCTTAACATGCCTCTTAAAATCCGATTTCAGCGTGAAACACTTCCCACACATTGGTTCACCACATACATACGGCTTCTCTCCAACATGTAATTTAATGTGTTGTGCCAGGTTCGATTCCCATTTGAAGCTCTTAGCACACAGATCACATTGAAATGGATATTGGTCAGTGTGGGTTCTGGTATGTCTGATTAGATCAGATTCCCATGAGAAACATCTCCCACAAAGACCACATTGATGCCAGTGATCATGTCGTGATTTCGTACAAGTATCCATTGTAGGCACGGTAGTGGTTGCTCCTTGTCTTGGTGAATCATGTTCAGGTGTCATTTTAAGTTCACCAGTCTTTGCTTTCCCTTTGCAACCTGTTTCGTTCTTGAGTTCCTGACCAAAGGGGATAGATGCAGTAGAACTTTCCGCATGAAGTTCAACGACAGGTAGCCGCTTTGTCATGGTGCAACTCTTCTTTTTTTCGTCCAATCTTAGCTTTCAAATTTGTTTGCTGAAGTTTTTCAATGCAATGGATAGTTTTCTTGCAATTCATTGTTTTGGATGGTCTAACAGTTTTGTTTTTGGATGGTCTAACTGAACAATAAAATAGCTGAATCAACCAAACACCACCGTCGTTCTTCTGGCAAGATTTGCATCAGCAATGGTTTGAAAGGTCAATGATGACCAGTTTTCTTTCTCCGACTGTTTCCATTCGTTTCTGTAAGCAATTAGATATCATTGAAAGCTTATTATAGGAATCAGCAATGGTGTAGCAAGGATTTTGCCCGACGGAGGGGAAAAAGTGGCAATGTGGCTTTTAAGGGGCACAAAGTTGAATAAAAATTGTCAGGAATTGTCAAAACATGAAGGCTTAAAATCCAATATATCACGTCAGCGCAGTCAACTCCAACAAGGGAGGAAGGCAAGATGTACCGGTACGTGGTCCCCTGTCTCTGGCTAATACACTATACAGGGGCGTAGCCAGCTTTCTTGGTCAGGGGGGCAAAAAAAACATTTTGGGGGCACAGATGAAAAAAATTGCAGTTGCATCATACAATACATAGAGACTGTATGTCTTCGAGCTTCCCGAAAATGGCCTTATTGGGATGATGTGCGCGCGTAGCGCGAAAAAATGGTATTTTACACTATTTTCGCCCATTATCCGGCTAAAAAGGGCTTTATTGTTACAATGTGCGCGCGTAGCGTGGAAAAATTTTGTATTTTACACTATTTTGGCCCTGAATTTTGCTAGAAAAGGGCTCCTTGCCCTTTTTCTTTTTCTTTGCCCTCCTGATTTTCTCTTTCATTTTTTGTCAGAGGGGCACTTTTTCTTTCAGTGCCCCCTGACACTATATTTCTCTAATATCCCTGCCATGGCGACCCCGGGATAATCATCATGACCATGTAATAAATAATTATTGATATCAAATGAGAGATCCTATTTTTGTCATTAACATATTGAAATTAGCAGTTCCAGATCAGTGTATTTCTGAAGATATGATCAAAACACTGCACAGTGTCGACTTCCTATACGATAAATATAAATTTAATACTCCGTTGGTGAGCGACGGGCGACTGGTATTTCACCGAACGCAAGAAAAGGAGTTCTATCTGATTGGCTAGCAATCGATCGCTTAGGTCGCTTAGTAGTCAACTACAAACTCAAAACTGAGCAATGTGTTCAATTCGATTGAAATCGATATTCTATTATTGCCGTAGATAAAGAGAGTGATAGTGTGTCAATAATGTACATTGTATTGCAGCTGGATTTTACATGCATTCTTTTATAAACTCATCCCAAAAAGAAAGTATCCAGTTTGATTTTGGTTCATAAGTCAAAGATGGGGTCTTAAATCAAGACCTACCAAAAGTATGTTACAGATAAAACTGTATTATAATATGTAATGACTTTAATATGTAATTTATGAGTGTGTTCTTATATGCTTTTGATGTAGTTTATTATATTTTAGCTATGTTCTTCTGTTTCTTATTTTTTCATATGTAAGCGCCTTGGGGTTGTGTTTTCAATGTAAGGCGCGTCTTTATAAATCCCACTTATTATTATTATTATTATTATTATAAATTTATTCCACACAGTTTGATACCTCATTTGTCCAAATCGATCCGAAATTGATGACACAGCGACCTTTTAAACGCAACGACCTCAATTTTAGAAGTTGCAGTAATTCCTATTGGTGTGGTTTTCCTGCTTGTCAAGATTCGTCATAAAGGTACACAATAACAGAGACGAATGAAGACTGTTTGACTTCACTTCATGTGTTTTATTGAATACAGATACTCTTTTACTCCTTCCTTAATGTTTTGCCCTTCACTCTTCACAGCTTCTCCTGCTGCATCAATGACTGCCAGACAGCTGCGGCGCATGCTCTCAGTGAGACGTCTGATGCGCCCTTGATCTATCGCTGCCCATAATTGAGTAGCAGGACCAAATCAATACGAATTACTGCAACTTTTTAAATGGAGGTGATTGCATTCAAATGGTCACTGTGTCATCACACACCACTCCACGCCATACATAAATTCTCCCAGTCACATTTCCCCAATATGAAATTTTTAAAAAGTAAAATTTTAATTTTAATTCTTTTAAAGTTTGGCAGAGGCGGGGTTCGAACTCACGGCTCACCGCTTTGGCTAGTATCACGTATACCATACGTCCAGCGCCTTAGACCGCTCGACCACGAAGAACTTGATAGTGTCATCATGAAAATTTATACATATAATATTAATAAATAGCAACTTCATTACTGCATCCTATTTTGGAATTTTGTCTGCTTAAAACATTAATGTGTATTATAATAAAGCTACCATTATTTATATTGTTGAATTCTCAAGCGCATAGAGACAATTAATACGAGGGTCCTATGAATAGGCCTACATACACAATACATAAAATCGATTTTGATATCGGCCATGTGCTCTGCTGTGCATGTGGTTTCCCGCAGTGGCGGAAGTTGTATTACGAAGTGCATCCGAACTCCATTTTGAAGCAAATGATTTTGACAAGGCATTGGATTGTTCCAGTTTGCATCCTAAATCCACATTAGACCCCTAATTTTATTTACAAAATCAAAAGATTAGATTATCATAACAACAAAACGGTAATCTTTTGTCGGGTCTAATGTGAAAATTACATTAAAAAATACAGTTTTTACAGAATTAATTTTCACTTAATTCCAAAAAAAAAATGGCGTATATAAGATTGAAATAAATTATCTACCTTCTATACTAGATCAATAGTGACGCAAGTTGTTATCAAAAATTGTTGTGATAGATGTACAGTTAATATTCATATATTCCATTACCTATCTGATGGTACAGTTTTTACACAGAAAATATTTATTTGAAAAACCTGCCACTCGGCTTTTTCCGGAAAGGTCACAGGGTCGCCGTGACCTGTGCAATAATTACAATTAAAAATTTTCTTATTCTAACAGCAAGCGTTTCTAGAATATATTATGGCGAAATGTGGTGTAGTGTCATCAATTCTGCATTGATTTGAACACATGAGGTATCAAACTGTGCGGAATAAATTTATATGTATTAAACATACTTTTGGTAGGTTTTGATTTAAGGCCACATCTGTGACTTATGGAATAAAATCAAACTTGATACTTTCTTTTTGGGATGAGTTTATAAATTTTGTCTCAAAGAAATGAATATGATCACAATTTTTACTCAGGATTTCAAATTTTTACCCGCAAATTGCAGTTAAACATATCCACAGCAAAATACCGGTCCTCACTAATTAGTGTATTTAATTTCCAGTTAGTGTATTTAAGATAAAACCTGACAACAAATAAAAATTTCTTGCAATAGAAATATCATATGGGATACTGATATGGTAGGCCGCAACCGCCACAACGTGGAGCTGCTACGCGTAGCTGACTTTTTGCTCCGTGGAGCCAAATTGACCAATCATGATCATGTTAGAGTTTTTCATTACTCGGAGGTAAAACTGACTAATTAAGTACGACTTACTCATTACGTGAAGCGAATTTATTCATTAAGAATTTGCCAGACGAGCGTCACGTAGTTGCAAGATATCCTCGGTCACGAAAGTTATGATTCAAAAAGTAGTTTATAAAAAGTACGAAATGGACATGCACTCATAAGAAACACATACAGTATTGTACATAACTATATAGCTAGGCAGAGTGGTGGTAAACTATGCACACAGTTCTGCGATCTGCAGTGTATCGCCGGGAGCTAATTTGTATAACTTGCGCGGTGTCCCTGCGGAATTCGACCTTCAGCAAACTGCAAACCAGTTCGGATTTACTTTATATACTAGTAGTAGGCCATACCTACTGTAGTTACTGTCCGTTTTCCTATACACAATACTCAGTGCGCTCACCATTGACGCGTGACCTCTACAAATAGTGTATGTTAGAAGTATAGGCCATTGCCTAGTTGACGTCACTGTGTAAAAAATAACCGGCCAATATTTAAAGTATTCTCTGAAATTCTAGAAAATATAGTTTTGTAACATGTCCTAAATGTTTTGCTAATTTAGGTGTTTGGAAATATTGGTACTTTTGTACCAAAAAATATGAAGAAATTATTTCTAAACCGTGTTAAGTCATTAAGCTTCTCATTTTCAAGAACGCTGGTTAACAATAAGCAGACTATTGTCTCATTTCGTAAACAAAAGCCCACAGTATTGTTACCTTGCGTTCGCTTTATAATCGTTCACCCAACTGAAACTATAATACCAGCTCATTGCTCATTGCACAGGTAAAACAGACACAAGTGCAGTGTGTATTTAACCAGAGAAGATCTGATGTAACATAGTTGAGCTGTTTTCATTGAGTGTTATCTTGGTTTAATAGCTTTTAATAGGGTTTAAGTCCTTCAAAGGTCGTGGTGAGTTCTACTGTAGACATGACTGCATCATGATTATTTTAAAGTCAACAACATTCAACAATATGATCACCGTGATAGTATGAGAGTATCAGTACCGTGGGTGTCAGTGATCCTGGCCTGACACAGTAGACAAACAAACAAACAAACAAACACGCCACACACATGACACATGCATGCAAGGTAACATTGACTATACACTAATCAAACAATGGTATTGATCCTGTACAACTGGTCGTGGTTTATTTACAATCGATTCATTTAAAATCCCCATAGTAAACATTAATTTTGGCAAGAGTTTTCTCTCTCTGGAACGAGGATGCATCCACTGGCTCCGCGTAATGAAAAGATCTAACATGATTGGTCAATTTAGCTCCGCGAAGCGAAAAGTAAGCTACGCGTAGCAGCTCCACGTTGTGGCGGTTACGGCCAGCCATATATTGATCATGCGAAAATCGTAAAACATAGAATAGAAACAGTGTGGCAGGCTCTCAAAATCTCAAATTGTATGGTTAGCCTGAGTCGCACGGCCTATCTCGAACAAAATCTCCATGCGTAGTTGTTGAAAAACGTGAGGATTCATCGTACTATCACGGCAATTTTTAACACGAAGATATAGGGATGATGACGGTGTGCACTGTTGAATTAGTCTAAAATATGGTATACCACATTTGAGACTAATTCGACAGTTTTTTGATGATTTCGCCGGAAATATACCAAATTGGAACGCCTAATTTCAGCATCTTGATGAGAAAAATATGAGCTTTCACCTGATACCAAAATCAGCATTTTGATGGGGTAAAGTGAAGGGATGAGGTTGTCAATCAGGTTACCCACCTTAACTGGTACTTTGGCAAGCAATTCTTAACGGGGACACCCCGTCAGCCCGCCCGTCAGTCCGAAACAACGTCAATCCGAACCCCCGTAAGTCCGCAAAGCCCATTAGGGTTAGGCTTAACCATATGTCAGTTTTTGATTTATTTGTAAAAAGAAAAAGAATACTTATTTATTTGGAAAACGAAAAATAAATCCCACCTTGTTGAGTATATTGAGAGCTCAGGCGTTTAACATGGCCACGTACCAAGTCTACAGACATCAGTCATCAGACGGCAAGCATTCAAATCAAATAATGAAGAAATAATATTGCTCACATCTCTACTGCATCATTCGTGTCATCACCGGACCGTAGCGCCAGGGCTATGACACTCTATTCACGTGGTTTCTTTTCCAACGCTAAAAGATTACGAATTTTGGTGGTTTGTAAATGAAAAGTGTCCGCACTATCGATTGATTACGTAACTGTTATGAATAATTTATTAGTTTTTCAATGCAATCGCCTCGACCCATTAATACATATTATCTGTATTTATCAAAGTACTTGGAATAGCAATCTGGTGAGTTCACTGAACTACGCCCAAATACTGATGGAGTTTTAATGGCGCTAATCCTCTCCATACACAGATGAACAAATACAATAGGAGAAGGTCAACACATATGACCTCCTATATGACATGTTATATGAGATGTACAACAACCTGAATATCATAAAGATCAGTGTTCGTTTGTGCATATGAACTGCATATTTACAATACTAAATATTACTCGTTATATATTATGTCAAATATTGGTATTATGACAACACGGTATATACATTGTATATAAAACGACTAATAGATCCTACTATCATGGCGTCAGGTCATTGGTTCATCATATCCCGTATGTTTCTTAAAATTCATTCATATTTGAGACAAATTTCTGTGCCCATTTTATAGGCGTACAGGTGGATCCGGTTTTTTTGTCATTTTCATTTCTTTTTGATGAAAGAATTAAGGTTTTCCACTGCACGGAGGCCACTATGTGATACTAATTTAATGCTATTTGTAAATGAATGCGGATTCCCGGCTGTTGTTTTTCCACAGTGTGACAACTGTCCACCCATCCAGACAACATCATCACACAATAAAACGTCTGTATTTGTACGATGAGTAAATATTAAACTGAACTTTGCCTTGGAACATTGTGTAAGACGGTGTAAGATTTTTTGGGCGCCCTCAACATTATTATCCTCTTTGTATCCGTAAATGACATGGCATAGACTGTGTGAATTCTATGAAGACTACTTATACATGGGGTCATATCCATGGACACAAGTAACGATAATTGACAACACGATACGCGACTGTATTTAGGGAGGCTAACCACTAATAATTAATAATGCCGGGTAGGGCCTACTCCTGGGCGACTCGTGTGGGCAAGGACGCTTTAATAGGACGGTGACCAAATGAGTCTCAAATTTCACCGGGGAGGGGGGGGCACTCAAGTATGATAATGTAGGCCTATACGCATGTGTGGCCAACTTATTTAAACACCCCCCTAAACGAGTTTTACCCTACCAGCAAATTTAGGATCAATAGGCCTAACTTAATACACTAAAGGAAGTTTTGGATGAGAAAACGGACATTTTGATGAGAAACGGCCAAAATGGTGAGAATTTAAATTTTCTCATTCTTTTGGATGAGAAACTTCCTGGTGTGTGTGTCAATCATTATTGTCTTATTAAAATCCGGGACTTTGGTTGACCTGTGCTAGACTCCAGCACATGTTAATGACGCAAAGACAGTTGTGGTAACACCATGGTCGCAGACCTGCAAAAAAGCTCAAAAACAGATAGTAATGAAACCAGTTTTTTTCCTTGCTCTAGCGAGTTCACAGAGAAGGTGTTTCTAGTACAATGCAGCGTCGGACTCTAGCTGAGAGCGTAGCCTGAGTCCAAACGGACTCCAAGAAGGGCTCTCCATACACAAATGAACAAACACAAAGGAAAGTAGTCTCCTCCGTGACCAGCTTGATTTCGATGGAGCGAAACCAAATTGGCTGCAGAGGAGACGGGTAATTTTGCCATGCAAATGAGGTGAGTGCCCTCTCAAGAGCGCTACATCCCTGATCTGCATAATATTATTAAGAACAAAGGGTCACACACAACGCACTGAAGGGTCTATTGTTCTATTGTTTCCGATTTGAGCGCTGACATATTGGAAAATGTTGCCAATCAATATTCATGAAGTTGTGCGATCAACACCTGCAGCTGTTCAATTGGGCGACTTCATTGTCAGTTGCTTTTATTCATACATTGGGCGTATCGAGTTGCATCGGTTGATCAGCAATTATATTTAATATAGTATTATAGGCCTACAAGTATGATTTGCTTTGCTTTATTGATTGATTCAGAAACAGTATGGCTATATGCTTCTCGAGTTATTAGCAAATACGTCACATTTGAGGTCCCGGGTAGACGCGCTTGCCAGTCCTATATACGCGGTGCCTATGTAAATTATTATATGGTAGGCCTATACATAATGAAACACGATGTGGACCGCGGCTAATGTCCTTAAAAATACTACAGTAGGAGCGATATCATAATTACTTCAAATCCTTATTGGCAAACAATATAGACAACTTACTTGTGTAGATTCTTATATCCGCCACACAGAGCGCACACTTTACCCATGCTGCTGAACTGTCCGCAGCGAAATGGTAGAGCAAAGCGTGTTCATTGAGTATAGACGAATCCAAGTAGCCAAGTCATGGTCAGGATTTGGTCGGACATCTTTGGGTAGCCGCTAGCACCAACCTGGTGTTTTGAGCGTCCAATTGTGCAAATAAAAGCCGCCTAACACCTAGAGAAGATCCCGGAGAAGATGCAAGGACGAGGAGGGTTAATAGAATAATAGCTAATAATATATATAATGGAGATAATTCCGCAGGTAATCCCGTCGCATCTATTCATTCATTGTTTGCAAGTACATCAATGCATAGATACCGCGTGTAGTTAATCCGATTATTATGTCACTTCAACAGCGAATAGACCATGCTGTGTGTTTTGTCGAAGGGAACTGTATTGTGTTATTCTTTTGTCTGCCTGTGTTTTCGCGGAAGGTGTAAAACGGGTGATGGAATGCAGTTTAAAATTTCCGCCAAGGCCGAATCATTTCACATTTTGAGTGCATTGTAGCCGACGGCTACCCAACTAAAGGCTGCTAGTCAGGTGTAGGAATGCGTGTATTTGGATTCGTCTATAGATGAATCCAACGAGCCAAGTCATGGTCAGGATTTGGTCGGCCATCTTTGGTTTCCCGCTAGCACCAACCTGGTGTTTCGAGCGCCCGATTGTGCTAATAAAAGCCGCCGAACACCTAGAGAAGATGCAAAGACGAGGAGGGTTAATAGAATAATATATACAATAGAGGTAATCCTGTCGCATCTATTCATACATAGTCCTTTTGTTCATCCATTTGTACATCTATGAATAGATGCGACAGGATTACCTGCGGAATTATCGCTATTGTATTATTCTATTAACCTTCCTTGACCTTCTCTAGGTGTAAGGCGGCTTTTATTTGCACAACTGTTGGAACTGTATTGTGTTAGTACTTAAATTATTCTTTTGTCTACCTGTGTTTTCGCGGAAGATGTAAAACGGGTGATTGAATGCAGTTTAAAATTTCCGCCAAGGCCGAATCATTTCACATTTTGGATGCATTGTAGCCGACGGGGACCCAACTTCAAGGCTGCTAGTCAGGTGTAGGCATGCGTGTATTTGGATTCGTCTATAGACGAATCTAAATTCACGCATTCCTACACCTGACTAGCAGCCTTTAGTTGGGTAGCCGTCGGCTACAATGCACTCAAAATGTGAAATGATTCGGCCTTGGCGGAAATTTTAAACTGCATTCCATCACCCGTTTTACACCTTCCGCGAAACACAGGTAGACAAAAGAATAACACAATACAGTTCCCTTCGACAAAACACAGCATGGTCTATTTGCTGTTGAAGTGACATAATAATCGGATTAACTATACGCGGCATCTATGCATTGATGTACTTGCGAACAAAAGGACTATGTAGATGCGACGGGATTACCTGCGGAATTATCTCCATTATATATATAACCCTCCTCGTCCTTACATCTTCTCTAGGTGTTAGGCGGCTTTTATTTGCACAATTGGACGCTCAAAACACCAGGTTGGTGCTAGCGGCTACCCAAAGATGTCCGACCAAATCCTGACCATGACTTGGCTACTTGGATTCGTCTATAATCAAAGTGAGCGCCCAAACCAACTTGGGCGCTGCAATAGGTTTGTATTGTAGGTGAACCTCTGTTTTGTGTGCATGCGACAACTCACACACACCCTTGGGTTGGGTCAGGACAAAGGGCGCTTTCACATGACTTTCGTTTCATCACTTATTGACAGTAGCCTGCCTATTATAGCGTTAATACGATGTCAGGTCAGTTACCGATTTAATGGCGGAAGCTCTTTGTCTCAAACAAAAGGTACCTCTCGATGAAAAGCGTGTCGGTAACTCAAATTGGCACACAGGAACAATAGGCGTTACGTAATCTAATTCCTCTCCTTTCTATATAAGCTCCTTGGTCACACAAGTTATATTCTATAGCTATTGTGAAGTGATTTACTTTTTTTTTATACGAAGGCAGATCAGATGGTCCATGCAACTCATCATTTTTTGCAGTATTTTTCAGACGTCAATAGTGTAGCAGGTTATACAATCAGTTTTATTTCGGCATGCTTTGAGCCCGATTTGGGCTCCAAAAAGTACTTCTAATGTAATTCTATAGACTTGTCCGTTATTTATATTATAGACGAATCCAACGAGCCAAGTCATGGTCAGGATATGGTCGGATTAAAGCCGCTTAAGATTCGATGTGTTGTAAACTGTCATTCTTTTGTCTACGTGTAACACGGGTGATAGAATGCAGTTTAAAATACCCTCCAAGGCCGCATCATTTCATATTTTAGGTGAGATGGAGCCAACGGGACCCAGCTATGGCTGCCATTGAGGTGTAGGAATGCGTGAAATTGGATTCGTCTATACGCTAATAAATTACCAAATGTGTTCATGTTCAGGGATCACTGAAAATCCCTTTAAATATAATTGAAGACCAAATTACAAGACCAGTTTGCGTATAGCGTCATGTCAACCAGACCGAAAATGCCACACTGCGCAGGTCAGCAACCGATCACGCCGCGCCTTTTCCCTGACGCCAGACATAAACTAGTCTTTTAATTCGGTCTTCCATTATTAGCATAGTCGGTGAATAGTGCATAAATTATGTAGTCATCATGGTGCCAGATATACATCTGTCAATAATATTTTAAAAGTACAATCACCTTTTGTTCTTCACCGATACTACCATATTCATATTGGCGTAAGTTGTAATGACTCAAGGTCAAAATCACATTTTACCCGAATTCACACCAATGCACAACCAAAATACACTGTTTGATTTAGTTAACAAAATCTAAGTCTTTAATTGAAAGTAAAATATGATTGGTACATGGCAACAATTGCACATACAATATAATCACACAATCATAGTTTTAACTAATTAAAATCAGTACTTAACCAGCAGTCTTCTTCTTGGTTATCATAGAGTTCTGTTGCAATGTTCTGGACGGCTGATGTATAATATCCTTAATCACCTGATCACTTGTCCTGCGAAAATCCCTGTTCAGCGAAGTCCACTGTAAACCTGCATTTATAATGCTTTGCGTATAAAATCCTAGCACGAAAATGGTGCTGCTTTCTCCAAACACTTAATTCCTTGCGCAGTTCTCCAAACATTTAACTTCTTGCGCCGTTCTCCAAACATTTAACTCCTTGCGCAGTTCTTCAAACACTAAACTCCTTGCGCAGATGACAATACCCAATAAATTGTGTTTCTTTCACCAATCACTCTCTTTCTCCAGGAAACAGGCTTCTTTTTGCACTGCTTCACTTTATTGACAGACGTGTTTTTTTATAAACCAGACTCCAGCAAGTCTTCGGTGTTGTATTAAAATAGCACATTATTGTCTATGTAGAATGGTTCAAATGTACCTCTATTTGAGGCACAACGATGACCAACACGTAGAAAGTTTACAAACTCTCATGATATTCTGGAAAGAGTAAACTAAAGCTTTCCACTTTTCCACTTTTATACTAACAATATATTAGTAGACCAATCTGTCATTCACTTTCTGGGGGATTTCCAAAATGATGTCATCATATCCATTTTACAATCTAAAGAATTTTTCCAATGATGTAATACAGAGAATGTTCTGGAAAAATGGATTTTCCAAGATTATTAATAACTCTGATTGGGTTTGTTTACTGTAACCAACGGGGTTTCCCGAAACAAATGTCATAACACACAAACTTTTGGTTTCCCCATTCTATTATTTCTCATGACATAGCTTTATGTTGTAAACAAATGTAGATAATCAAATTAAATAACTCAGGGTACATCACAGTATTCACCTTTTATTGTAATGTATTTTAGCACAAAATTATTTCCACAGTGCCATAGATGCAGACTTAACTGTTTTTATATTAGAGATTATATTTTACGATATATTTACGCTTTCATTAATGTACCTTCAAGGTCATTTATAATGCAAACATCATTTTACATAGCAACTACCAAAATAGTAAGCATAATAATCATAGCACTACAGTATAAATATATAACCGCCAGTTGTTTTGATTTATTCCTCTATTTTTGTCTAGCCCTCTTCTTTTGTTCCATTTTCCATTGACTTTGTATTTGTTTTGTTTTGTAATATCAACAATGGCCACATTATCAAAATAATTTGTACAGGTCTAGATAACTGGGGCAGTTGACAATATTACAAGAGAATGGAAGAGAGCTAGAAACAACGCACTGCAGGGTTTATTGTTCTATTGTGTCTGATTAGAGCGCTGACATATTGAAAAATGTTGCCAATCAATATTCATGAGAGTGTGCATTCAACGTCCAGTTTTCGAAATTGAGCGACTTGTCTTGTGTTTGGCAGGTGTGAAATACATCTGACTAGTGTTTTGATTACGTAACGTATAAATGTTTTGGCATTATTGAATGGCTGCCTAGTGCTGTTATGTTTAGTTTCTATAATAATATTAATAATAATAATTATTTTCTTTATTCATTCCTTTCTATTTTTCTCTGCACATTCTTTCTTTTGCCTACACTTTAGGGGCCTATCACTCCCTCGCTCTCCTCCCTCTTTTCCTTCATGCCTCCTCTGAAGGTAGAGGAATAATCTAGTTCGTGTGTGGACTGGTGCTGGACGCAAGACATCTTCTCAAACAAGGCCAGAGTGGAAACTCATATCAAGGGAGCCAAACCGCTCCCACCGCCACCTACGTCAAGCGTCATTGCAAATCATTCGGCAATCAATCATTTTTCATTGTATATAATGTTCTCCATATCCTCAATGACCATGGCCCTCTTCAACAACCAACAGATCATGGCTGGAATTTAGATGATGGCAACATTTTGCCAGTTAAAGGCCCGAAGCCTCTTCCTGATCAAATGTTGACTGTTTGCAAATGTGGTGGCAGATGTAACACCAAACCATGTCCATGTAATATGCAATATATTTTATTTCTTGCAAAGCCTGTTATGGTAAACGTTAATGCATAACCAATTGAATAAGATACGGTTTCAGATCTTAGTAACTCAGGTTTTGAAGAGTTTTTGGATTTGAGTAAGATTTAATATTTCCCTGGATAAGTCCTTTTCAGAAGGCTGAGCTTTCGGAACTCTAGCGAGTGTCATCTTCAGAGCCATCTTCAGAGCTCTGAAGATGGCACTTGCCAGAGTTCCGTAAACTCAGCGTTCTGAACAGGACTTCTCTAGGAAAGATTAAATCTTTAATACTCTCATGTTTACCGACCTAGAGTACCAAGTAATTTCAAAGAGTTTTTTAAAGATAATCATGAAATCTGAATCGATGGCCAATCATGATTTTTAAAACTATTTTTAACATCCAAAAGGTAAAAACAAGTTATTTCTGACAATTTGGTTGAAAAGCAGCTTGCCAGTTTTTGCTACCATGTAGGTAATGATAACAATCGAAATTTCACAACCTTGACGTACACTACCCTAAATGTCATTATATCTACCCCCAATTAAACCAATCGAAATGAGCCAAATCATGAGAGGAAAGATGATAGTAAATCGTCACTGGGGTACGAGTAAAATGTGACATAATAGAATAAGATTATTTCTGAACATTAAGTAGAAAATTAGGTTGTCACTTTTTTGTTAACATTGACATGATGATAAGGTAGCCTAATTAAATCAATCGAAAAACATTAAATTTCACAACCTTGACGTATACAATGTACCACTCTAAATGTCACACATTTGCTCCAATTAAGGCAATCGAAATAAGTCAAATCATGATAGAAAAGATGGTAGACTGTTATTGGAGAAACATGCTTCAGCTAGGATATATCCCAGCAAACACAGACTCAGCAAACTCAGTTTTACAGAACATGTTTAAATGTCGGGTTATATAAAGGATATAAAAACGTTTTAATGACATTCCAAAAACATTTTTGAAAACTTGATTAAAAAACCATTCTAAACAGAATGTTATTTTGGGGATGAAAAAATATTTTGCAAAAATGTTTGCCCAAAATATTTGCAATAACGTTTTAAAAAACGTTTTCATGACCGTTTATATAACCCGACATTTGAATGTTATTAAAACGTTTTGAAAAAAAAAAAAAATTCAAGAACGTTTCTGTGTTTGCTGGGTGCAAATATTTTAACATAATGTTATTTAAGTGTTGACAAAATATTTGGCAACAAAGTTTGCAAAAATAGTTAACAATAACATTTTAAAATATTGTTGTATTTGTTTTTCAAACAAAACGTTTTAAAACGTTTTCATGACTCTTATAAACCCGACATTTGATGTTATTAAAACGTTTTTGCTTAAACCAAAACCCAAAATATAACTTATTCAAAACGTTCTTTTAAAAAACGTTTTTGTGTTTGTTGTGATGGTGCTTAAATATTTTATATACACGTTTAAAAAAACTTGATGTACACCACCATTATATTGACTCAACGTCAATGTTTAATTGAAAATCAATATCCACCAGTTGTAAAAGCAAGGCCTGTGTAACAGTTGATTCTAACCAATAAAAAGAAGACCCTGAATGTAATGCATGATGTCATCTTTGTGTTTAGAATTTGAAAATTCTAAAATTAACACCTTATTAAAGAGTTTGTAATATATTGCCATTTCACCTGGTAAATTTTGTTAACTGTAGTTGCTATGGGTGGCCATCGTGAATTTCTGGTGTCCTATGACTCAGACATCCATGAAAACCCCTTCATTCAATCAGACAGCTTTGGTTTAGTGGTGAAAATACCTAAATAGTTTCAGAGTTAACATTCATTTCACCTGGTTCACATGAGGATTATGGTTGCTATTGTCGGTCATCTTGGATTTCAGCTGTCCTAGCATCAGAAAAGCACACAATACCCTTTATATAATCACACAGCCTTGATTTAGTGGAGATAGATACCTCGATGACCTCTCTAAATCAACAGATTCCGAATTATTGTAATTTCGTCTGGTAAATATGAGGATTAATGTTGCTCTTGGCGACCATCTTGGATTTTAGGTATCTTAGACATCAGACAACTATGAACCCCTCTTCATTCAATCAGGCAACCTTGATTTAGTGGGGATAGACACCTCAATCACCCCTCAGAGCCCTCTAGGTCAAGTAGTTTTGCAGTTATTGTTATTTTACCTGGTTTATAACAGGATTTTGGCGGCCATTTTGAAAAATGGCCACATACAGAGTTTCTGGTCTCCACTTACCACCTCGGATTATTAACTTTTCGTCTCCATTCTAGCTTCTATGAGATCTTCTCTATGTTTTTAACTCTTTCCGTTGGCGTAAGAACAGAGGTGATATAAATTAATAATGGGCGCCACACGCAGTGTTATTGACGCGGCCGAGATATCGAGAGTGTACATATGCGGATGCGGATCTCGCTCACATGTGAAGCGGGATGGGGAGACATCCAATGTCTGCATTCTTTCTCACGCCTCTACCTCGCTTTGGATAAGAATTTCTTCTTTATATCTACACTGTCCACATAGACCTTAAAGGGCATATCTATTGCAAAAACAAGTTTAACTCCATTCGAAGAGAATAATTATAAATTTTACAAGTTGACACTCGACCTTCATCGCGAGAAATTGGGAATGGACAACAAAAGGTTAGCTCCCGGGCCATTGAAATTGTTTATTTGCATAAAAAATACAACATTGATATGTCACGCTCAAATTCTAAGCTCTTACGGTAACATTGATCTAAAAGTATTTTTAATTTTTAGTCTAAATATTTCTCATCGAGTTGATATACATATGAATTGTAAGAACACAATTTACTAATATATAATAAAGAAGCGGCCTGATTTTATCCACGTGTAAAAACCATTAAGTTGGTAGTACTTGATTCAGAGTTTTTTCTGATAACAAAAACAGTATACGTTCTGTGCATTGAGAGTGTTGACAGTCCAATCTCTCAAGGCTGGCACACTTCATTTCATGACATCACAGAAGTTTCTAGGTCTGTCTCGTTCGAAGGAACTCGCCGCTGACAGGTGGTTTTTGTGGAATATCAATTTTAACCGACTTATTTTCTCAAAAAGGAGTCATTTTCATTGTCCTCATAATATTAACTTGCCAATGATATGATGTTGTTCGAGCAATTATACCCTTTAAGTAGTCTGGATCTACCACTGAATAACTTCTGTCCGAGCCTCGTAGGTTTCATATTTTCGTGTTGATCTTGCATGTTCAGGTAACTCTAAAACCTAATCAACTTTTCCTTTTATCAAACTGCTTACGATCTTCGTTCTAAAGACTGCAAAAAAGGAACGCAGCTGTTATAAATACGCCTATAGCGTCAGAACTTATAATTCGTCGCCAGAGTGCTACACTATCGTAAGTGACATTTTTGGCCGAATTTTTTGACGAATTATGGAAGGCCATATAAAAACGCACATTTTAAACCACGTTTTAAGTTTCAAAATTGCTTAATTATTTTTTAATTAATAAAATAAAATGTCGTAAGTGCAATGCAATTTTAATTAATGCATGCAAGACTATCGTATGTGCCACTTACGATAGTCTTGCACGATAACTTTGTTTTTCATTTGCTGCAAGACCATCGTATGTGCCACATACGCTACTTTATTGGGCCTAAACAACAAAATCACGGAATGCTACACCATCGTAAGTGCAAAACAGTCTCTAACACATCACTGGCTGTGACGCTGACGGCTGTATGCGTTGTCACCATGCTGGCTAAGTTCATAGCTCCCATGACTGGTAATAGAGACGATAAATCCGGTGTTTTTAGTTTTAGATTCAGTAATAAATCTTGAGAGATAACATTACGGCAAAATGTGTCTTGCTATTGTAAATATTATGTGCCAAAATAAATTAACACTTGTTAGGAAACATAAAATGACAAACTATTGGATATTTGAGCCGATATTACGCATATCCTAATTTAGCAATGCATGCTACACTATCATATGTGGCATAGTGTTGCACTCTACTACACTTATTTCTATTTGAGTGCAACACTATCGTATGTGGCACATACGATAGTGTTGCACTCTACACTCATTTCTATTTGAGTGTAACACTGTCGTATGTGGCACTTACGACATCTAAATCAGTAAATAATTCATCGATTTATTAACTTTAACACCATTTATATAGTTTATATTATTAAAATCAAATTGCTTTACATTCCCATGTCATTTTATGGCTACTTGGAAACAAACGGCTACGCTAAACACAAAATGCTCCTCCTGTAAAACTGTCCAAACTGCACTTATGATAGTGTAGCACTCTGCCGACGGATTGTGTTCACAATATTTCAACTTAGAAAGAAGGATGATTTATTTACGCGCGTTTTGATACCCCATTTGTCCAATTTCGTTCAATATTAACAACACAGCAGTTTTTAAAGAAACTTACCCAAATTTAAACGTTGCAGCTATTTGTATTGATTTGGTCATCACGAAGATGAATTGAAGGTTTTACGCGCCACAATGCTTGCGTAGTAACCATTGATCGCTGTAAACTGCAACTTTTTAATTCGGATATTTTTCTTGAAAAGCACTACTGTGTTGTTAACCCGGGTTGTTAATATTGAACGACATTTGACAAATGGGGTATCAAAATGCGCGTAAATTAATCGTCCTTCTTTCTATGTAGAAATATTGTGGAAACAATTATTAGTTCTGAAGCTATATGCGTATTTATAACAGCTGCGTTACTTTTTGTGTAGACTTTATTACAATATGACTCAGAGATATTGTGCAGAACAATATTAAATTCCCTTTTATCTCTAGCTTCCTACTCATCTATGTAATGACATATCTATATTTCAACTTTCATGTCATCTAGCTTTTCCCCTCTCTCTCTTCCGTCATCTCAGCCATTCGTTGCATTACCTTAGAATACTACTTCTACAAGACTGCTACTCTCTGAAAAACTTGATTTGCACTTGTCATAGCTTGTTATCTTAAGTATCCTTGCTATTTCAGGAGTACAGCCATTAGGGAGCGATCGTTATTTATGACAGAGGGGGAATGGGAAAATTTAGGGGGGGAACACGAAATGTTTTGGGGGTCTTTAGGGGGGGGGCCTGAAATTTTTAGTTGAACCAGGAGGGGAGATTGTTAAATTTTAAATGGAGAAAATTGGGAAAACAAGGGGGAACGCGAAAATTTTGAGCGGACGCGAGGGGGGAACGCGAAATTTTTTGTCGATATTTTTTCCAAAACACCCATCCCCCCTGCCGTAAATAACGATCGGTCCCTTACAGAACAGAATTATATTATGACGACCTTTTTCAAGTGTTTTCATCACTTGATTGTTCAAATAAGCGTATCTTTGGCAATCTTCTAAATGATATATCCTCTCCACATCAAGTGCATTCAGCAAGCATATGCCCTGCATAATATATTAAATTCTTTATTTCCTACGGAGCCATTGTTTATTTTCATCTTCAAGTGGCTTTTGCTCGCTATTTCCCTGCGTTCGAATATTCATTTGCTTTATCTTCCTCAGTGTAAATCTACAATGTACGATCTTATAATATGAAATTTTTAACAAAATGTCAAACCTCATTTTTAGGCTATTTGTAATGTTTACACATGTCCAAACTTACACCTAAATTGAAGCAGTCAAATTTACTGTGTTAATAGGTCAACAGAGCGATTTGGACATAAAGTCATAATTATGACATGAGTCCCCCATAGAACTCCATGTTAAACAGCCAAAATAGACTGCGGTTTCTTCACCTCACCTTGTTATTTCAGCTTAAAATGGACAGGAACCCTTCCCGACAGTTTATACTATATATTCTATTATTTCAGTATTTTGGGTAAAGAATAACAAAATTAAAATTTAGGCGACGAAAAAAGAAAACCCTGTTCTACGGGCCCGACCGACCCAGATTTTGAACAAATTGGGGAAAAAAATTCCTGTACAAATGAATACCGACCCAAATTTCGACAATTTCAGGAACAATTTTTTTTTGTATTTTCCCAAATTGCAAATATTTGCAAATTTTGTTGAATTTTTAAATTATTAAAAAAAAAAAAAAAAAAAGCCCGACCGACCGACCCTACTTGAAAGGTCCGTCTGCCCGTAGAACTGGTTTTCTTTTTTCGTCGCCTTAACGAAATTGTACATTATGGCTTTTAATTTTAGTCATTCCGTTTGCAACACGCTTTAGTTATATGTTTCAGTGATTCGGTTATTTCATCGGATTCATTTAGCAGCAACACTTATGGACGATTTGGCACACTACTGGGCCCCTGTTGAGCAGCAGAGGTATTTCGCAGCTCTTGCGTACCAGTTCGCCGACTCGATTGACCAGCTGCGGCTTCTTCCTGATTTTCAGCTGGCGAAATTTGTGCCTGCTTGCGACGATTGCTGATAATGCCCGCAATAGTATAAAGATATGGGTTGATTGCAGAATTAATGGGTAAGATTACAGTAACGGACCATGCGAATACTGAAGGAGGCAGTGTCAATCCACCAACTTGCACCAAAATCCCCAGCAGAATAATCGGCGACCAACATAAGAAATCCGTGAGGACTATAGCAGCAACTTTGACAGTCATTCTGATCTGTTCTTTCATATCCTTGTTTAATCCTGCGCGTTTCGATGACTTGAAAACAAATCGCACAATCTCCACATAGCACAGCATCACAATGACGTAGCATGCTCCGTTAAGACCTAGGAATAAAGCTACGGCGTAATATAAGCCAGGAACATGGCCAAGCGATTGAGATTTTACTGTGAACTTCATATATCTATAATTGCCAGTTGCTGAGGAAATCAACTCACTAGATACATTTTTTGAGTATATTTGATTTCTTACAAGAGGAAGGCCTATGCACACGTGTGAGTTGTCATAAAACTTATAATTACTGTTTTTACCCAACACAGAAGGAATAATTCCTAATGCAAGAGAAATCAACCACAGAAATGTGACTATTGCAGCTGAGGACTTCTTCCGTAACTTGATACGGCAATAAGGAAATCTGATGTTCATGAATCTGTCAATGCTTATCAATGTCACAAAGAAAACAGAAGCTTCACTTGATATTATTGAAATAGCTCCAGTAATTCTGCAGGTAATGCCAGATCTCCAGGTTTCTGCTTGCATCGGAAAATACTCACCGAAGTAAATATCAGCGGAAGAAATCACTATCATATACACGCCCATGAGTATATCAGACATTGCTAAGTTGCTAAGCAGAAACGTTTGAACTTTGTTCTTTTCATTTTTCGTTTTCTTTCGGCTCAAAACAAATAGATTTCCACCTAAAGCGTTCAAACCAATAAGCCACATCATCACCATCAACACTCTATCTGACAATAATCTATCGCATGTCAGATACGGGGATCGCACGTCTACTGCACTGCAACTGGTGCTAAGAGCTACATAACATTCACATATTTCTGTTTGGCTCACAACTATTTCAACCTCTTTTGGCAGGCCAATAAATGTTAACTTGTCTACCATAGTCAAACTATTGCCTAGTAATCCGAGGAAGGCAAGTTGATTTAAGTTATTAATATTTGGAATATTTGTTAAAAGGTTACCAGACATTTCCAGTAAACGAAGGTTTACTGTTTCATTAAACAGATGTACATCTAATACACGAAGTTTATTGGAAGTCAGGTACAGAATTTGTAAGCTTCTTAATCGCGTAAATATTCGAGGATTTAAACTTGTCAATTGATTATTTGACAAACTAAGTGAAGTCAAACTTTTAAGCTTCGAAAACAAATCATGGTCAATTTTTTCAATCATGTTTTCATACAACGTGAGTACCTGTAAACTGTGTAATCCTTGAAAGACTGTTCTGTCTAATGATATCAGTTCATTCTCATGGAGATATAGATAAGTCAGGCTATGCAGACCATGAAACAATTGTCTTGGTAGATGTTGCAACCTGTTCCCATTGAGATACAGGACAGTCAGCTGACTTGTCTCATTGAACAAATCATCAGCTATTGAATTAATCTCATTACCATAGAGGTACAATATTTCAAGGTGTATCATCCCATTCAACAACCCTCTTGGCAAACGTATCAACTTGTTGTTACCGAGAGACATGTAAGTAAGCTTACTGTTTGATTTAAACAAATCCCAATCTAGTGAAATTATATGATTTCCATAAAGACGCAACTTTTCAAGGTTTGCCAAACTTTTGAACAACATATTTGGCAATCTTTTTATATTGTTTTTAGCGAGATGTAAGAAGCTAAGATGAACTAAATCATCAAACAGTTGGGCATCTAAGGTGTCCAACTGATTACCCTTCAAGTACATTCTTGTGAGGGTTTTCAAACCTATAAACGCTTGAGAATGTATTCTAGACAATCTGCAATTGCTGATATCAAGTTGGTATACGCGTTTGAGATCGACAAAGGCATATTCCGATATCTCTACTATATACTGCTCTGATAGGTCTAACGTTATGATATCATTGGGATAAATTATCAGAGATGCCTGACTTAAATAGGAATTCACATTATGACAATCATATTCTACATATCTGTTACCAATTGTGATATTACAATTAGTTGGAAACTCAAATGAACAAATACCATAGTATAGATAACACGATATAGTACGATTGTATTCATTCGATGGACAGTAGCTTTTCTTACTTACTCCAGAAACTGCTTGCTTTTGTTCATAATCGGAATGTTCTTTGTTACACAAAGACAGAGTCTGATTTATGAATATATCGCTGATAAGGATACTGGCATTGCCTTGCAGAGACAGCTGAAGGTCTGCGTGCGAAAATGCGATGAAGCAAGGTTCATCCGTTGCAATGACTTCATACTTGTTTTCGCAATTCAGAAAATCACCTTGTTTTTGCACATACAGAAATGTATCAGGAGGCATTCGATGAGGTATTTGTATCACAGCTCCTCTTCCGACAGATGTCAGCAACTGTATGATGCTGCAAACTTCGCCTGGATAGCCAGTAAATCTAGTCCAGTTTTGTCCATCAATGTTTTCCGTGGTGAGCAGGCAGAAGTTAGAGCTGTTCTGAGTAGCTGTAACATTCCAAAGAGGAACAACTTGTACCTCGGCACTGGCGCGCAATTTCAGAATGCAGATGGTGAGTACTATAATCAACAAAGGGGTGGCGAGTTTGATATGGACCATATTATCTATTTTCATTTTCGTTGTCCTTAGAATACAAACTGTCCTTATATTATGACAGATGTGGGATTTTTCTCTTCGGCGTAATGGTAATAAAGTGTGTTCTCCGTTACTTAGGCTATATTGTAAATTGGAACCTTACATTGATTTGTACATGGATTTGATACAAAACAGGTTGTTGACTTACTCCAAACAATTACGTTTGCACGTAATGATTTGCTGATCTGTTCTCACGATTGGCAGTCACGTCATAGCAAATGGACACCTCTGCGATTTAACACTATCAGAGTCATTTGACAAAAGTCTGTTTCAAATAAGGCAACCACCCCACAACAGTTTACATTAACGACTCCCCCTCGTGAAAAATCCAATCGAATGCTTTTAATGTTGTTTATTAAATATTGTACGAAATGTTTTTTTCCGTCTGCTTACGAGTTTTGTTTCTTAACAAATGTTTAAGAGCAGCCGTAGATTGTAGTTGGATACGAAAGATTTCATATCATGAACGTGGTGTAATTCCGATGTCCGAAATAGAGATCCTTACTCTTACAGTAGTAGACCTTGTCAGCCATGAAAGATAATTTCTACCATCTACAGCCCAATTATGGAATTCCCTTCCTGCCCAAATTCCAGCCATTAGATCGAGGGCCAGCTTCAGCAGGGAGGTTAATCGCTTTCTGGGTGCTTCCTCGACAGCAGCTTCTAAATGATTTTTTTGTCTCTGCTTTTGATGCCCAGTTATGCCATGTTGTAAAAAAATCGCTTGTGGTTAAAATGTCATGCCATACAACATTACAAAAAGGTGCCTATTATTTATTGCAATCATATCTTGCAATAATACAATACTGGGCCAAGAATTTGAGTAGTATATTGATTTATTGTTACCAACTGCTTCATCACGCCCACGACGTCTATCACCAAGAAGAGGTCACCGTCCACCTTCAATTACTCCATGGATGAACAACCTGTTCCAACAGACTGGCTCAGATGACTCCTGTGACTATCTTGGAGTGTGTATTAACATCAAATTAACCTGGAACATGTGGAAAGACCATTGCAAACAAACAAAGCTTTCAGACTGAGCAGACCCTTTGTATGTTGCACCCTATTATATCTTCCTTTTCATCCAATGTTAAAGCCCATGCTTATGCCTTGGTCCGCCCGGAGTTAGAACATGCACCACGAAGGGCACTGATGAAATGTGTGGAGACTGGTCAAACTACAGCAGCAAAATTCTATACTGGGAATTACCATGATCGTGACCAGAATGTGAGTGATTCACTTGGTACAAAAGATCTTCTTTATGCAGCTATGGTACGCTTTAGATAGCTCAAAATTCAGCACAACTTAAAATACTATTCCTTCAGTCGTAGGGTTTAACCTGCTCCGCTCCATAAAACACGCAGAAACCTTCAAGAATCCACGAGTGCAAGGTATCAATGTCTACAGCTGTTCATACATCAGAACAATGCTTTTACCAGTGTGGAATGGGATACCAAGCAATGCAGTCTGTGGAGGCTTTCCATTACAAGCAGCTGCGGTGTTCCCTACTCTCATATTTCGAGACTGTACCAGACTTCGAGACTTTCAGTGGTAAAGAAAATAAACGTCACCAGAATCATGACATTATCGATTCTACTGCAACAAATCATGGTTGTTATTGCACACGCAGTACAAAGCTTTAATGCCAACCTGATGATATAGGACGAGACCACAGTTTGACTTTATAGTCCACGCTATTATGGAAGATTGCATGTTTTGTTAGATTTAGTGAAAATTGGATATTACATTGGACATTTGACACCAAACAGTCAATTTTGTCCATGTGCAAAAGGGGCTCAAGAGCAAGTTCAAAATGGCCGTCATTTTTTCTCAATATTTTGATAACATTTCAAGTTTTATGACATCAAATTTTATTAAATTCTAAACTCACTGAATATCTGTGACAAATAAAATTCGATCATCAATTCACCAACATCTAAGCATGACCACCATTTGATAAATATGTTGTGAAATTAAATTAAACATTTTTTTTCGTATAAGGGTTTTTTTGTTTTTGTTTTTAATTAAATTGTTTAATTTTAGTAATATGAAATGAAAGACCAGTGACAAATGAAATTTAAATAGTATTTCCTATGGTTCTGGAGTCTCTACTTGGCACCAAAAATCCAGTTCGGACAGTGTTTGGGCGATTGCACCAAAAACAAATTAATAAAGGCCATAATTTTGATCAAATTTGGGCTATTGTTAGCATTAAGAGTTTTGTGAAATATATAACTGTGATACCTACTAAAATGTAGCTTCCACTATAATTTATCCTTATATATTTGTGTGGGCATGTGGTGGGGCGTGTGTGTAATTTTCTCCAAAATGTGTGTTTTTACACCAACTGAATGGTTTTATTAAGATTCATAATTTACATTCCCAAATGTGCGCTTTTATATATTTTGCTTGAATAATAAAGAAGTTACAGCACCTTAAATTAATGCATATCTGGGAGTCCACATTCACGTTAATGGCTAAGTATGTTTGATTTGTTTTTAGTACCTAGGTAGAAAGTTATGATTCCAGAATGGGTAATACTGTTTTAATTGTATTTGTCGTTTGCGGTTACTATTGTATCGCTGCAATTAAATAGTTGAATTTCACAAAACTAAAAATAACTAATTATTAAAATAGTTACCATTTTGGATTATTTTGTGAGTATAATATGATGATTCCAGAATCGTGTTTCTTTTCACTGAATCTAACAAAAAAAAAATGCAACCATCTAAATGGCTACATAATGACTTAGACTATTACACAATCATGATAAAGCTATGATAAGTGACGCACAATCATGAAAGCAATGATGAAATGAAAAAAATGTGATTGTTGCATACTCACAATAGAAAGCAATTCAATCACATATAATGTTGTTATCTTCTAAATATTCAATCATTTTGTAATATTGAAAATAAATCATTTCATGCTAAAAGTAATTGTTTCTAAAGAACTGTCAATGTCATACAAAAGGATATTGCATTCGATGTTAAAGCTCCGTGTGCTAGCAATAGCCGTCAACGTAAAAATTCCATCAGTTTTGAGATATTTGCTCAAAATATCAAGAGCTATCTCATTTCATTCATGGTTTATTAAAAGACACGGTAGCAGCTAAAAGCTGAATTGCTGTGAAATTTACAATCATTAAAAAAACAACAAAAAGCATGACATAAATTTAAATATCAGAAAATATCATTAGACGGGTACTACACCCTCGATAAACCTGTGTCCACTCTCGCATCCCTCCCAAAAACCAACAACACAATGGCAACAAAAGTCATGCATATCACAGGGGCAGGGAATCCAACCACCACACCGGAATCTCAGTGACCCAAGACAGGCGGTCCGTTATTCATGATAAGAAATAAGGTACCGATAGGATGTACCCCGTCTCCCATCATAATACACTGAACCGCCCGTCCCGAGCCACCGAAACCCCAGTGCAGCAATTGGACCCCCCGCCCCAACAACACACACAACCCCCGCCACCAGTGTGCTACTACTTTCTGAGACAAATGCAAAAATAGTCACAAATTAACCACAGGGGTGCAGTACCCCCTTAAAGTACACAAAATAAACCAAGGGGCGAAACCTCATCCTGTAACCAGAACCCACAGAAAGAGAGGTCCGCAGCTAAAAGTGCGGTCAACTGGACCTGGGAAAATGGTGGAAAGGAGGCGGTTTCACCCCAAGGATAAAATTATTCAAATAGTAATGACCAATAAATATGATATTGCACGTGAAGAAATACATTATTCAAAATAAATAACAGTAAAAAGAAGGAGTCGTGTTGGGGCGAGTCATCATGATCCCAGAGGGGTGAGAGAGAAAGAGATGGAAAAAAGCACCAAACCCCTAATGAGGGCATGATCACTCACTCCAAAGCAACTACACCAATAAAACATATCAAAGCATACAAGAAGATCAAAAGTTTAAATACTATTGCACGTATGGAATATATATAAAAGATGTAACACAGGCATTGTAAACAAAAGCGACACATGGTTAAATTGTTGAAATGCACATCAGGTATGAAAACATCACTATAAAAATGGTTGGTACATAATGCAGTTAAGAGTTCAGCAGTCTGGTTAGGTAAGGTATATCATAGTATCGTTTGGTTTTCCAAGTTTGGGTTGTAAGTTTGTGAGCTCCACGCAAGTTTCTGCCATGGGCAGAACGCCTATCAGTAGGTAACCAGTCACGGAAGGTTGGGTCTTTTTAAGTCTCAAAAACCACTGAACCAATATTATGCTTGTTTGTACTCATTTTTATATATTTTTCATTCTGATTCCAAATATGGTCATGAAAATAAACAATTCTGACATTTTTTAAACTTGTCGTCTGCAGTCGCTACCCGCGTGAAGACAGTTACATAAAATAGTGTATAGCTTATTGATTTTTATTGATTCCAATAAGAATCTTTATGGAATCTCTAGAGTATTGGCGCCACTGGAATGGTTTCATTGAATATTTTCTTTATTATTAAGTTGAAATATAAAAAACCAATATCTTAAAAACCTGTTTTATTAAGTTTTTCCTCAAGGTGATGTAGGAAGGAGAAAAGAACGAATACGTTATTTACTTAGAATCCATCGAGTCGAGGGCTCTTTAAAAATATGGAATTATTAAGGGCTCGGTCACCTACCCTTGCACAGTATGTTTTGTGGGTCCAAGGAGCACATCAGACACCATTGCATTCTGAAAACGAGGAATGTTTTTCTGATATCAAATAATTTTAATTTTTTGAAAGTGTGTGTAGCTGGGAGGAAAAGTACTTTAAGTACATATATCATTAGATTTACAGAGTTTACTTTAGGGTAATTTGCCATAAAATTTGTATTATATCGCATTAAAAAAAATTGATTTCATCAGGACATTCCTCGTATATGGTGTGTCTGGTGTGCTCCCATGTCCCACAAAAATACTGTGCAAAGCCGGGTAGCTCCTGCGGGTGACCGAGCCCTTAAGAGACCATCTATAGTATTTTTTTCATATTATCTGATATTAATCCGATTAAGCGCTCATCTTACGAGCCAAGGTAGCTATACAATTAAATATAAATTTTGCTATTGTTACACTCCAGATAAAAGCTTTTAGAGGTTTTTTTTCCTTTAGAGAAAATCACGTACAAGAAACTTATGTTTTGTCAATCTGAGATTAAGTCCAGTTCAGAGCACATTTCGGGCAGCTATAAAATTAAATATCAATTTTGTTATCATTACGCTACAGATAAAAGCTTTTAAAGCCTGGTTCCTTATGTTCGGACTTGGTTCGGACTCGGACACAAAAAGACTCGGCTCGGCTCGGCTCGGACTCGGACACAAAAGGACTCGGACTTGGCTCGGACTCGGAACAAATGAACTCGGCTCGGCTCGGCTCGGACTCGGACTGGACTCGGGTACAAGTCTGGTATCCACAATTCCGCATACAATAGCTTCAACAATTCTGGTATTTATATAATATATGATGAGGGTCAGAAATAATAGCTATATTGTGTGGGCCAAGAGCCACAACGATCAGGGGGTGGCTTTTCTCTGCATGAACTTTGACCCTAACCATTACATTCAATTGAATATTTCGCTTACCAATTATCGTACCAATGATCTCTGAATGACCTTTGTCCATAATGATCCCTGTTTACCTTCAGTCCTCCGCCATTGCAAACAACATAATACTTTTAAACCAATGGCACAACTAAACAATGTTATGGTCATTGATGGTAATTTGAAGAATGAACTAGAGGTGATCAGATCCTGGACATCGTCATGACTGATCTGTCTGCTACATCCATGCCAACTCGGGTACTTCAGACCACAACCCCGATCCATATAAATTTGCAAGCGCTCTTTAGCAAAGTCATAGTTCATTGAATTTACAACCGTATGACAAAACAGGCAAAATCAGTAACTTTTTAAAAAGAATTGGCCATTCCTCATTTTAACGAATCTAGTATGGCCAATATGAGGGTGCTCGTTCATTTAATGACATACAATTTGAAAAATATTATAAGGAACACTTCAGGTTTTGACTTTTAAAACTACATTTTGGTCCAAAAATGTGCTATAAGACCAAAGATAATTTTTGCGTACTGAATCATCATCGTTTTAAGAATATCATTCATGTTTTGCGTTTTGTTTCTTTTTTCCCTCCACGTTCCAGAAAATCTTTGCTATATTAAGTGCCGTTTTAAATTTCGTCATTATTATAGCATTTCTTTCCAAGCGCGTTAAAATAGCCGTGCACTCTCAGAACATTGGATAAAAAATGGATGGGCAGAAAACAGTTGTTTAAAAAACGCCCAAAAATGGTTAAGATTCTTGAAGTTGGGCAAAATACAGTTTAATACATGGATGGTCAAACCTGACAATATGGTATTTACCTAGGTTGGGTGAATTCAGAGTTCAAAATTACCAATGTTGGTTAAAAGTTTACCAACCTTGGTAAAGAACATGCTTTTCCCGCCAATAAAGTTGGGCAAAGTATGGTTTTGCCCAACCATGGTCACATGGTGTTCCTTTGCGAACTGTGATTGGTCATTTGTGTTGGGCAGAAATGCATTGCAGACAACAAGATGGCCAATGAGTGGCTTGCTGCAAAGCTTGTGGATTGGGGTCTTCAAGATCTATTGGAGACGTTTGAAGGTAGGAAAATATATTATAAAGTATATCATTTTTCGGGTATAACACTTAGTTTAAGTATGTGCGAGGCCGAGACTGCGATCAAGACTTACGATGATTTATCGGCGACAACTACCACCACAACCGATAAGCTTAATTTGTTCATGTAGGCTATTGTGTATCATGTAACATATACAATACATGCATGCGTGCATACCGTCACTATCATGACCATGTACACTGGGAATATTCTGCTTACTGGCGGCACTGGCTGGGGTAACCAACTGTTAAGCTTACCGGTTGTGGTGGTAGAGCTGTCGCCGATAAATCATCGTAAGTCTTGATCGCAGTCTCGGCCTCGCACACACTTAAATTAAGTGTTATACCCGATAAAATAATATATAATATAATTTCCTACCTTCAAACGTCTCCAATTGTAGTTCATTGCGTACTCATTTAACCCGAGTTTGCATGAACTAACCAACATATTGGGTAAAATGTAATCAGTGAAATGAACTTCACATTCATAGGCCTAGTGTTTAACCAACTATTGGTTGTATTTTGCCCAACATATTTTGTTTTCACCAACTAATGGTTAAAAATGTGCCCAACATCATTACCCAAAGGGTAAAATAGTATTAACCAACAGTTGGTTAAGATATTTAACCAACCACGAGTTAAACTGTTAACCTTAGTTAAATTTTAACCAACTGTTGGGCTGTCATGTAGTGAATACATGGTTGGTTAAAATATTAACCAACTTGGTTAAACATTTCTGAGAGTGTGAGCCGTACTGAATCATCATCTAGAACACGTGTTGTGTTTTTTGGAATATTATTGTTTTCATTTTTTTTTGCTTTCCTTGCTATCTTCTGAAGATAGCATTTAGGGTCGACGAAGAAAAAAAAATCCTCCAGCGGAATCTGTTAAGGTTATTAATTATTTTAAACTGTTGTGATTTGGTAGTTCACAGCATCTTACGAATGGTAGTGAGCATTGGCAAAAACTGCATTGCTCAATTCATAGCGAGCGTGTAGAAGAATTAAAATATCACAGATATACTTTTATAGGTGCTGCGGTTCTTGAGTTACGTTGTAAAGAGGGCTGAAACAACAACACTTTTGTAAAACGTACATAACTCATAAACAACAATAAATTAAGCAAATTTGCAAAGTATACGATTTGTAGAATGAACTTTTGCAAAACATCAAGGTGTTAATTTTCAATAATATATTGATCTAGATAATGAAAATCGATTTTAGGTTGCTTCGACCAACAATACCTCGTCTACCCTTAAAAACATCTTTTCGTATTATGTTTAATGATTTTTTGTTTGTTTTGACTATCTATAAGATAGCGATTGCGGTGGGTTTATATAAGACAAAAGATAATTTCTTGCGTACTGAATCATCATTGTTTTTTTGTTTTGTTTTGTTTTTTGGGTGTTTGGCTATATTTTTTCTAAGCGCGCGGTCAACTATATAGTGATTTATAGTGCGCTACGCACAGGCACAATGTCTAGATATTGATCCACAAGCCTCGGCACACTTTACAGGTTGTCGCTGACCACTACGGCCCCACATCATTTCATAAACCATTTAACAACAAATCAGGAACTTTGCTGCTTCAAGATAGAGCTCACACCCTAGACATTCCACAAAATTTGTGATGGTTATTTAATAACCATCGCAACCAGGATCAGCTCCCTGAGTTTCATACGGGTTACAACGAGACAATTAGAATTTCAAGCTAACTCAAGTTTCCACGAGAGCATACTATAGGCACCGCCAGGGTTCGAACCCGCAACCTCTCGCACCATAGTCGAATGCCTTAACGATTGAGCTAACTTGACTTAACTGTTTACCCGCGAGCCGTACTGAATCATCATCTAGAACGTGTATTAGGCAATATTATTTTGGGATATTATTATTTTTCACGCTTTTTGTTTCCTTGCTATCTTCTGAAGTTAGCATTTAGGGTCTACGAAGAAAAAATCAATACCTCCAGCGGAATCTGTTAAAGCATCTTCTACTGAAAAATCTCGACTCATGAGTTGAAACACATCCTCGCCGCTGCAGACATCATTTTGCCAAAGTGTTAAATGACTTGTATCTTGCTGATGAGGGCGAGTTAGCGCAGCGGTAGTTCCCTCGCTTTGCACCACTGAGGTCCCGGGTTCAAGCCCCGGCGTGGCCCAAGGACTCATGTGCACTTGGTTTATCCCGATTCCATGCTCGCTCTCGCAGGTTTTCTCCGGGATCTCCGGTTTCCTCCTGTATCGCAAAAATCGGTGATTAGTTGTTTGGTTATCAAAAACTTCCTTCACCCAATGGAATTTGGGGAGCTGCACAGATAATTGGTGGATGTTACAATCTAAATGCGGATAGGTGTGCGCCGTTCGGCAGCAACTGGCCTAGTTGATGCGATCTGATTGTGATGATTCACCATTGCAGCGAAATTACAGCGCTTTGATTCCTCTTAGATCTGGAGAAAGGCGCTTTATAAATCCAAAATTTATTTATTATTTATTATTATTTATTAATGCACTATTCCCGGGCGCGTAATTTCTTTCTGCAACCATAATGGACCGGAATACGTTAAAATGTATGAACCATTATCGGACGACCTCAATAAACAGTTTTTATTTCATGCAAATTAGCATTTCCCCCTATTCCCTTTTCGGATATGTTGTTCAGGGTGCACGCCACCAAATAGTTCCTATTCATTAAAGGTATGGAGGAATTGCTTGTTTTCTCATTGTTAAAACTCCCTGGTTCATTCAAAACACCATTTTACCTAATGTTTATGATATCGTCTACCACATAACCAACAAATATTGGGTAGGTAAGCAGCTCGATTTTTCGCAGTGACGCGTCGAAAACTATGTACATTCTGTCGTCAATCTTAGAGCACACTGATTCTATGTAGTGACGTCATCTGGTGAAGAAGAATAAAAACCTACCGTACCTCAAATTTCAGAATTGTAACAAATGTAATCTTTTTATGCTTAGATATTGAGAAAACCATCCACAAAGTTCAGCTATCACAAAAAAATAGGCATATCAGCCTTCTTTTCAAACTTTTTTCCATGAAATCAACCCCCGGTGTGGTTCCCACAATAAAAACACTGATTTTTTTTTTACCAGCCAGTTGTTCAGAGTCAATAGCAAGCAAAAACAGTGTTCCAATTTTGTCTAGGTGCACCAACTTGTTATTTGACTGAAATTGACTTGTCTCCTAGGATAATATATATAAATCTTTTTCACTCTGTAGGTATTAACTTGTCTCTTAGGATAATATAAATCTTCTTCACTCTAGATAATCGGCATTTTTAAGTTCAGTTGACAGTATCTGCCGTGGGAAAAAACCATAACAAAACAAAACAGATTGTTGTATTTACAGACAATACGTGTCACAACAATTAACTGGATGATTTATTCGACGCTTTGAAGGTTTTTTCAGTTACCCCAGTGTAAAGAAGTGTGTATACTAGTAAATTGACATTGCTCAGTTGGATTCCACTATTCCTGGGCGCGTTATTTCTTTCTGCAACCAAGGGTCGGAATACGTTAATATGAACCATAATATTAATTATTATATGCTATATTTGAATATAGTCGGCATCAATACAGTTTTTATTTCATGCAAATTAGCATTTTTTCCCCAATTCCCTTTTTGGATATGTTGTTCACTGTGAGGATGGTGTTCAGAGTAAATAGCAAGCAAAAACAGTGTTCCAATTTATCTAGGTGCACCAACTTGTTATTTTACTGAAATTGACTTGTCTCCTAGGATAATATATATAAATCTTTTTCACTCTGCCCAGCTGTAGGTATTAAATTGACTTGTCTCCTAGGATAATATATATAAATCTTTTTCACTCTGCCCAGCTGTAGGTATTAAATTGTCTCTAAGAATAATATAAATCTTCTTCACTCTAGATAATCGGCATTTTTAAGTTGAGTTGACAGCATCTGCCGTGGGGAAAAAACAAAACAAAACAGATTGTTGTATTTACAGACAATACGTGTCACAACAATTAACTGGATGATTTGAAGGGGTTTTCAGTGATCCCACGGTAAAGAAGTGTGTATTATAAATTGCCTAAAAGTAAAGGACATTCAAAGGGTAATTTTGGAAATGACAAATTAGCTGGGGGAACATAGTCTGATCACTGTTGAAACGGTATTGGTAAATCAAGCCAACACATAATATTATAGTTGGGTAATCGCCTTTCATTTTCCTACCCCCAAGTCGCGTGTATCCCTTTAAATTGGATTTCTTGTACGGAGAAATAAACCCGTATTTATGGTCACTCTGCGCATATTCGGTTCAATTAATTATCACCCGCGCTTCTGCCCATGTGCGGTTCAATCACTTATCTCCGTCAGCCAATCAGCGTGCCGTACGTATTCAATCAATTAACCGTCAGCCAATCAGCGCGTCCGACATGCTGGCCGGGTGGGCGACCGCATGTCATTCTCATCTTTTGCTGCAGGTGAATATATACAGCTTTTCTTTGTCGTATTTTTAATTTCATTATTTTTAGAGTATTAAAATTGTTTCGGAATTAAATCGTGCCAAATTAAGTTAGGATATTGTGTATAGAACGCGTGGAGGTGGTTTTGAGATCGTGAAATCAATTTTTAAACGTGTTTTGGATGATTTTCATCATGCGAGAGTTTAGTGATTTTCATGTTGTCTCGCACGTGTATGCGGTGTGCATAGCGCCTGCATCCAAATTTCTTGTCGTTTATGGTTTCAAATGCACCTCCAAAATCATGATTTCTCATTATAGTATTTGATAATCGTAGGTCCTAAACCAGACAGCATACCCTTGCCCTTAGTATGGTGTGCAATTCAGCTTTCTAAGTAAAGTGGGAAGTGAGAAAGAGCTGAATTAGTTTGGTGTTGTGAATTATTTTATTGTGTAATTAAATATGGGTTCCATCACTGTGCATGCTTATTCAGCGTGGGTTACGTGTGAAGGTGATGGATGGCCTTTCTTCGAGGTCATAGGTGCGTGTACAGCACGGGTACATTACTGGGAGTGCATACAATGTACATGTGCTAATTGCATCAATACGGGGGTTCCCCGTTTTATATTTTCGGATTCTTAGATTTAATTAATTATTTTAGACGTGGCATGTTGTGCATAATTAATAGGGGTCATTATATCTTCGCGTTGTATTATTTTCGTTTGGGAAATAATACTCTCACTCTCTTTCTCACATTTCACAAATTATTATGTGTTTGCAATGTTGCATGACCTTTGACATTATTCATGCTCATTATCTAATATACAAACATAGGTCTCAACCAAAAGTAGTCTTGTAACGAAATTACAATTTGTTTCAAATCATAGAGGCTTTAACATTTAGGTCATAGTATTTATGTACAAGTCACACCCAAATGCTACTTCAGGATAATTAGGTTTTTATTATGAGATTTTCATGTACAGGGCCTATGATTTTATTTTGGCCTATGCATTGTGTGAAAAGGTATATTTAAATATTCATATATATATTTATGTGAATATTAAGCGTTCACGGAAAGATGTGGTGAGTTGATATGGTATATTGATTATTATTTATTTATTTTATTGTATTTTATTGATTCCAACGGACTTGTGCACGTGTTTGCTCTTAGTGGGATATACTTAGGCCTACAGGCCTGAGTGGATTATCGACTAATATGGAGAAGTAGGGATTAACGCCGGCCCTGTGAGTTACCCGGGGTTAATCCTGAGTGGATTATCGACTAATATGGAGAAGTAGGGATTAACGCCGGCCCTGTGAGTTACCCGGGGTTAATCCGGAGTGGATTATCGACTAATATGGAGAAGTAGGGATTAACGCCGGCCCTGTGAGTTACCCGGGTTAATCCTGAGTGGATTATCGACTAATATGGTGAAGTAGGGATTAACGCCGGCCCTGTGAGTTACCCGGGGTTAATCCTGAGTGGAGTATCAACTAATATGGAGAAGTAAGGATTAACGCCGGCCCTGTGAGTTACCCGGGGTTAATCCTGAGTGGATTATCGACTAATATGGAGAAGTAGGGATTAACGCCGGCCCTGTGAGTTACCCGGGGTTAATCCTGAGTGGAGTATCAACTAATATGGAGAAGTAGGGATTAACGCCGGCCCTGTGAGTAGCCCGGGGTTAATCCTGAGTGGATTATCGACTAATATGGAGAAGTAGGGATTAACGCCGGCCCTGTGAGTTACCCGGGTTAATCCTGAGTGATTATCGACTAATATGGAGAAGTAGGGATTAACGCCGGCCCTGTGAGTTACCCGGGTTAATCCTGAGTGGAGTATCAACTAATATGGAGAAGTAGGGATTAACGCCGGCCCTGTGAGTTACCCGGGGTTAATCCTGAGTGGAGTATCAACTAATATGGAGAAGTAGGGATTAACGCCGGCCCTGTGAGTTACCCGGGGTTAATCCTGAGTGGATTATCGACTAATATGGAGAAGTAGGGATTAACGCCGGCCCTGTGAGTTACCCGGGGTTAATCCTGAGTGGATTATCGACTAATATGGAGAAGTAGGGATTAACGCCGGCCCTGTGAGTTACCCGGGGTTAATCCTGAGTGAGTATCAACTAATATGGAGAAGTAGGGATTAACGCCGGCCCTGTGAGTTACCCGGGTTAATCCTGAGTGGATTATCGACTAATATGGAGAAGTAGGGATTAACGCCGGCCCTGTGAGTTACCCGGGTTAATCCTGAGTGGATTATCGACTAATATGGAGAAGTAGGGATTAACGCCGGCCCTGTGAGTTACCCGGGGTTAATCCTGAGTGGATTATCGACTAATATGGAGAAGTAGGGATTAACGCCGGCCCTGTGAGTTACCCGGGGTTAATCCTGAGTGGAGTATCAACTAATATGGAGAATTGTGGGATAGGCTTTTACGACGGGAATTCATAACAATTAGTAGGTTTTTAGCGGGTTCGCCGTCGGACAAGTTTAGAACTGTTCTAAACTTGTCCGACGGCGAACCCGCTAAAACCTACTAATTAATATGGAGAAGTAGGGATTAACGCCGGCCCTGTGAGTTACCCGGGGTTAATCCTGAGTGGATTATCAACTAAATGGAGTAGTATTCCTTAGAGTTACGTCAACTCAGTCTGAGGAGTACTGTGGTATTTGGGAGGAGGTTATTTTGGTGAGTTATATATTTTGTGAGTTTGGGAGGGGGTTATTTTGGTGAGTTATATATTTTGTGAGTTTGGGAGGAGGTTATTTTGGTGAGTTATATATATTTTATGAGTAAGGGAGGAGGCTGTTTTGGTGAGTTATATATTTTATGAGTAAGGGAGGAGGCTGTTTTGGTGAGTTATATATTTTATGAGTAAGGGAGGAGGCTGTTTTGGTGAGTTATATATTTTATGATTGAGGGGAGGATTTTATTTAGGCACAGTCTGTTGGAATCATAATTATTGTTTTATTATGTGTATTATGAAATGGTGATGATACATAAAGATGCATACCTTAGGTGTGACATTTTTTTTATGTATTATCGAAAATCTGGTCGGCACCTAGAGGGAAGCCATGCTGTCCAGATTTTCATTTGGCAAAAAAGTAGTTGTTTTATAGGAATTTTTTTTGATAGATTTTATGATGATACTTTACCAATACATGCTTGCATGCGTTCGTAAGTGTCATTACTATTAGCATGCGCTGAGCGGGGCTACTATGCCCAATTTTTCATTTAGTACTAAAATAACTTAGATTTTTGTAGGCCTTTTCATTTAGTACTAAAATAACTTAGATTTTTGTAGGCCTTTCATGTTAAATTGTATTAACACATTTTTCCTATTGATTCTCATCTTTTGCTGCAGATGAGAGAGGGTGCTAGCTGGGTAGCATTGCAGAGGTAGTAGAAGTAGTAGGAAGCTAAAGTATAGGGGTGTGACTGAGTCTTGTATGTTATAGTCTGGAGTAAATAAAATATTGTTGAGGATAATTGAGAGAACGACCTACGTGGAGGATTATTTAGATGTGCTTCTGTTTGTAAAAATACTCTGATAGTGGGGTTCTGCCCCCACGACTTACCCCGTCTCAATACAAAACTTTTCGTGTTCCCATTTTGGGAACTGGTGTCAACCCGTCCACCTGACATTTCATATACCAAGTTACAGTCTAACCAGGTTTCCATAAAAAAAACCACATTGAGACATTCCCGCTCTCCTCGGCAATCGGCCGTCCCGCCACACTGTCTATGCTTTGAGTAAATCATACTGCAGTTACTGTCCGTTTTCCTATACACAATACACAGTGCTCTCACCATTGACGCGCGACCTTTACAAATAGTGTATGTTAGAAGTATATTGCATTTGCCTAGTTAACATCACTGTGTGAAAAACAACCGGCCAATATTTAAACTATTCTCCAAACTTCTAGCAAATATATTTCTCTAACATGACCTAAAATTACAGCTAGGTTAGATGTTCAGAAATAGTCGCACTTTCGTAGAATATGAGTGAGGGCAAAGCATAGCTAGCTCATAGCTAGCCAACTCCCCGTGTTAATTGAATGGAGATTTGACCGAAAATATTGAGCTATATTGGTAACGGACCGCTCCGTTCTGAAGGATGCCACAAAAAAACGGTACAAGCTACATTTAAACTATTCTATGAAATTCTAGAAAATATAGTTTTGTAACATGTCCTAAATTTTTAGCTAATTTAAGTGTTTGGAAATAGTCGCACTTTTGTATTTTAGGAAGGATATGTAAACGACAGATAACACCAAAAATATGAAGAAAATATTTCCAAACCGTGTTAAGTCAACAATCATTATGTTGCTAATTTTCAAGAATGCTGGTTAACAAAAAGCAGGCCATTGTCTCATTTCGTGAACAAAGGTCCACATACCATTGTTTCCTTGCGTTTCCTTTATAATCAGTTACCCAACTGAAGCTGTATTATAGCACCTCATAGCGATACCGCACATATAAAACAGACACATGTGCACAACCAGAGAAGATCCGATTTAATCAGTTGAGCTGTTTCAATGAGTGTTATCTTGGTTTAATAGCTTTTAATGGGGTTTAAGTCCTGCAAAGGTCGAGATGAATTCTACTGTAGACATGACTGCATCATGTCCCCACACTTATGTCCCGGCTCAAGGATTTGACAGGCCTACATGACTTCGTATGCTGAGTATAGCTCGGAGTGTGTCTGTCAGTGTGCACATGTGCACACATAACACACCCCTTAATTAAGGGGCTGTGCAATAATTATGAGCCCCCTCCCCAAATTTCCAAACGGCTCGCCAAAAATCGCTTGCCCCCCCCCTCTCGGCCTGCCAAAAATCGCTTGCCCACCCCCCTCGGGCCGCCAAAAAATCTTTGCTCCCCACATGCCAAATTTGTTGGATCCCAAATTGCAAACCTTAAATAGTCTAGATGTATGTTGCGAGCGTAGCGAGCAGGAAAATTTGCATATTTAAGCGTTTCCGTACTTTTTTTCCTTTTTAGAGCGTTTTATTAAAAAGGCGCCACATGAATGCGTGCCAAAAATTGCTTCCCCCCCCCCTCTCGGCTTGCAAAAATTGCTTTATTAAACCCCTAACAGGTCTAGCAATGAAATTTAAGTTGCCTCGTTTAATTTGGCTTTTAGAGCTATTTGAAAAGAGAAGGGGCCATCTGATCTGATCTGATCCAGGATCGTGCAGGAGAATAATATTATTTTTTGATTTGTTTGATTTCCATCTCCAGAACCCCGTATGATGGAGTAAAAATGTTTGGCTTAAGGGATCTGATAGCAACGTTTGCACAGTATTTTTTGTGGGACACGAGATCACATCAGACATATTGAATTACATTCTGAATACGAGGAATGTTCTTCTGATATTAAATAATTTTAACTTTTTGAAATTGGCTATATAATACACATTTTATGGCAAATTATTAAAAAATGATATTTTCTTTTATTTTCTTTTATTAGTCTAATGATATGTACTTAAGTGTATGTAGCTGGGAGGAAACGCCGACTATCATTTGAAAATTTTGACGTATTGAAGATACACATTTTTTCCCAAAATTACCTAAATTTTGTTGGTCTTTATATCGAAAAAAAAATCAATAATTAGATGTTGATTGTAAATTTTACTTCGAAAATTGTTAAATAACCATTATTATTAATTTTGCCATAAAATTTGTAACAAATTATCAGGACATTCTTCGTATTCAGAATGCAATTCGATATGTCTGATGTGCTCTCTGGCCCACAAAAATACTGTGCAAAGGTGGGTGACCGACCAATTAGATGAAAGAAGTTTTTATCTTACTTGGGATGGTAAAGGGATTCACAGTATTTCTGATATTTATTTGGATCCTACTTTTGTTAACACTTTTGAAGAATTGGTTACTGCATGAATTAGATTATTCTATAAATGACAGAAGAAGTACAATTCTTTTATAAATGGTAATTTAATTATCCTATTAAATGACAGAAGAAGTACAATTCTTTTATGAATGAGAGATAGTGTAATCTATCTTGTTGACATGCAAAAACCCAATGACAATTAGCTTAAAAATTCAATTGTCTTCTTTAGTACATTCATACAGAACTAGAATGCATTCATGCAGGGACCTAATTACAGAATTCATTACTCTTTAATAATACTGGCTTATATATATGTATTGTGCTTTTAATTGATGATGTGTCGAGATTTTAAAAATAGTTTATCAAGCACTATAATTTATTATCTCCAGCAAAGTCAATGCAATAAGGAGAATAGAACCCGGCGGGGAGTCGTTTATATGTCGGTCAATAAACACGATCAATTTGATTGATCAATATCAAAGGCCCTTGATACAAGAGTGGATACAAAATCATTGTATTGCCATTGTGCACTGTACACAATAGTGATTTCATGATTTATTAACCGTCAATAAAATCAAACTAGATTAGATCTTTTCAATACTTTATATCCAGTCCTGCATCTAGGGTCCCCAATATTGATCAATCAAATTGATCGTGTATCTGTCTATTCAAAATATCTATCCAGGGGGTAATCTGACAGTGGGGTAGCGTGTGTCATCCGATTGGGGGGGGCACCGACCATGATGGGGGGGGTCGGGTCGGCCGGGTCTGATTGGGGCACACGCCGTGTTTAGGCAATTTTCCTATGGGATTTTTTAAATTTTGCAATCGATTGGGGGGGCACGTCCCCCCCGGTGCCCCTATGACGCTACGCCACAGTGGGTAATCACTATATATGACTACAAGATGCGAATAATGATGTTGGGAAAAAGTGCAATTTTTGTCATACGAAAGATGCAAAATTCTGATTCAGACCAGTTCGCAACTTGTGGTCTAGAACCGCATGACTATTAAGTGTCAGTAAAACTCTTCTGTATATTGGCAGTCCTTTACTAAGGAAGTCAGTGTTCTCATCTTCTCGGCCCTGCTGGGCTTGCGGTCTTTATGTTTTAGCATTGTGGTTCTGGATCACAATGCATTGAACTGTTTATTGATTAAGTTTAAGTGTAAGTTTCAACCAGAGATAGAGACATGTGAGTTTAAAAGATATTTTGCTCAAGTAATTTTGCAATTCTCGTGATTCACAATACAATGCGCCGACAACGGTTGCCCTCGCTAGTCCAATTTTGGACATGCAGGTTCGACATCTCCTTTCTAGTCACCATTGGATTTTCACGCGAGTGTGATAATAATAATGTTGAAAACAGCTCCACGAAGGATTCCGTGTGATCAATAGTTCGAACGTGGATCTAGTATAATTGTAAACTGCTGTTTTAGTGTGCATTCGCGTTAACATCATGGCATTTAAACACAATGTCATGATCCTGCGTATTACGCGGGCTTTAGATGTCGACATATTCCCATGATGCACTGCGTATTTTGGCCTCTCCCCAGCAACCGCTGGAGGCGCATCGTATTGTGAATCGGCCGAATTGAAGTATATAAAGTGTCTATATTAATTACAAATGAGAAAAGAGAGCAATTGTTGCTTTTAATATTGAGAACGTCCCTGAAATCTTATTGGTTCTTAGCCATGGGGTATGCATATAGGTAATTCCTTATAAAATGTAGGATTTAATTTGATTAAAATTTGGTACACTTATGATAAACTCATAGTGACCATAAAAATGAATAAAAACATCTATTTCTCAACACGCGATATTCAAAATTCCCGGGCGTCGAAATTGTCGAGTGTGGTGACGTCCTAGTAATAAAATGAAGGCTGGCGACAATTGAGCACAAATAACCATTACATCATTGCACTTAGACAATTTCGGCGCGGGAAATTTGAATATCGCGTGTTGAGAGCCGACTGTTTTTATTCGTTTTTATGGTCAATATGAGTTTGATAATATTTTTTCTAACATATAAGGCATAATGTTATGATTGCCGGGGTCTCCCTTTAAATTTTAATCTGTTAGATTAAGAATTCTTAATTAAGCTTGGATTTATCCCTCATCGCAATCTAAAAGATTATCTTTTTAATATTAGGAAATAAGATTTTGGTACACACTGCATAGCCGTAGATCCCGGTACCCCTCTCCCATATTTTGCTGGGGATGGGACATACAATCATTCCCCCAATGTTGACGCGTGTATGTGGGTTTCTGTCCAAACTAACCTCATATTTGGCCATTTTAGCCCCAAAGTGCCCATTTTTGTGAGCATTTATTCCACTTTTGCACCATATTTCATCAATTTAGCTTCAATAGGCCGATATTTGTGCAATAGACGTTATTATTCTGTCGCCATAAGGTGCTGAATTCATTGTACTTCAAAATATTTGTACCAGCCCCCACCCCCATGTCAAAAAAAAATCTACGCCACTGACACACTGTAGGGTTACAAAATATTGATTGTGTGCGACACACCATTTAGAATGCATTGTTGAACTTGTTGGAAGCGGGTGGGTACCACTTGTGTGTGAGTGTGACCCCCGAGACGTCACCGACACAGCCTGACACGATCTGCAGGCAGCCCACCGGACCATAGACTTTATGATGATAAAATGATCTGACATCACTAGACATCGCAGATAGCAAAGTGTGGTCCTAGAAGGTAGTAGGAAGTCCGTGGAGTGCATAAAACAGTCATTCATCTTTTCAAACCCTTCGTGGAGAGAAAGAAGCTGAAAGAGAGCAGCAATGATGTTGTTCATTTCTCTTTGGATTCTTTGTGCTTTATTTATATCTCCTACTTCTGCATCGGGTGCAACAGGTTAGTGAAGGTTAAGGGGTCTGATATTAACGTTTAGCGACGTTTTCACGTACTTTTTTGTGGGAGCTGAGAATACACCAAGCATATCGAATTGCATTCTAAATACGAGCAATGTCCTGATGATATCAAGTAATTTCGATTGTTTGAAATTCGTGATATAATACAAATTTTTATGACAAAATTATTAAAATTTGATATTTCTTAAATTTTTTATATTTAACGCTCCTCGAAGTAAACTTTATAAATCTAATGATGATATGAATAAGTGTATGGATTGAGAAGCCGACGATCAATTGGAAATTTTGACCTTTCATTTTGAAGATATACGTTTTGTCCATAAAAGACCTATTTTTTTGGTGTTTGAGGAAAAATCATATCTCTAATACGAAAGGTCAAAATTTTCAATTGATCGTCGGCTTTTCATCCCAGCTACATACACATTAAGTACATATCATAAGATTGATAAAGTTTACTTCGAGGACTGGTGAATATCAAAAATTTTAATTAATTTTTAATCATTTGCCGTAAAATGTGTATTATATCGCGAATTTCGAAAAATCTAAATTATTTGATATCAGAAGGACATTCTTCGTATTCAGAATGCAATTCGTTATGTCTGATGTGCTCTCGTCCAACCCAGTGGCGTAACTACGGGGTGGGGGGTGGGGGGGAGGGGGAGGGGGCAACGTGCCCTGGCGCCACCCTTCGCGGGGCGCCATATTGACCAATTCAGCATCGATTCTGCGCCCCTCCAAGCGGTGAAAGTCATTTTCAGCGCGCGCATTTCAGCACAAAATGAATTGAAAGAACATTTTAAGACCGATATTCAACTTCTAGGAACCAAAATTAATTAGTGTATAGGCCTTATTTTGTACAAATTTTCGCGCGAAAATGGGGGTATTATGTATCCTTATAGCCCCGCATCATGCAGTTATTGTTAACTACATGTATGCACACAACACAGGGGCACTCACAATAGGCAATTGACCCGTACTGGTAGCGCTGTGTTGTAGATATAGGAGATGAACTAGTTAGCGTCATATATTAAAAAGTATAAAAGCTATGATTTTAGTACTTGCTCTATGTTTCAATTACTTATTCTTTTCAAACTATCTGAATTTTTAACCTGGTACATGCTTTAATAACGGGGAACTATACATTTGTATGAGAAAGGACATTTACATCTTATCCAAACTCCCGTGTTAATCCATTGCACATTTTGCTTCACCGGGCCGCCCTGACTTGGTCGCATTTGCAAGAGGGGTGCCACAAAACCGTAATAGGTACAAATTTAGTACTTTCTGTCAATCAAGTATGGCTTATTCTCTACATGTCAATCTTTAAATTATTAGCATAGTCCTTATAATAACGGGGGACCGCCTTGATAAGTAAATGATAGCAAACCAGTGAAAAATACCCCAAAACTCAGTCAGTGGAGCTCCACCCGTACATGTCAATAGCGTCATTATCGATTGAATTAGTCGACCGTAACGGACAATTCGATCGCTCATTGGATTAATATTATCACGTGGTAAGAAATTTGCATTGGACCATCGATGCATATTTCGGTGTAATTAACACGTGCAGATTGTTAATAACATTTAAATACGGTTTTACTTAGCTTGTCTAAATGGAACCAATTTACCGCAGCAGAGAATAGTTGAGCCCATTGTAGTGATCGTTATGGTTTTGTTTTCATTGCAAATCGGCCTCTTCCGTTCAGCCACTGGGCGTTCTCCTTTTAGGGTGTGCACTGTGACGTTGTTTGCCGGGATTTCTTGAATCGTCACTTTCTTGTCTGCAATGGCTCAGAGTGGATCGAGATGAATTTTAGTCCAACTTTGGTAATTCTCTGTCTTGAGGTAATGTCGGATTATAATATATAAGGTCATGAAAACGTTTTTTATATAAATGTTTGATATAAAAAAATTATCAAGAAAAGCAACAACAAAAAAATCAACTAAATTGCAACTAAAGTCCAATTCCAGACTCCCGTCCAAATCTATATTCCCAACCGCGCCTACTGTCTGTTCAATTAGCTTAAATGTTTGTATTTTTTGTATTTTTTAGATATTTTGAAAAAAAAAATTGTGGTCAAAGTTATCAAAGCCTTAGACCCAAAGTTAATTTAATACTCCATTTCTTTTCAATTTTGCCTTATTTCAGGCAGTTACTTGGGTCCACCAAAAGGGTTCGCGACCTTTTCGCAAATCGAGTGGGACGGCCCATTCTCAACTTAGGGCGTGGACCCTACCGAATTTAGCAAAAAATCTGTCCACCAATCTGTCCTGCCATTTCAATTGTTATACCGTTTCGGTTATTGGATAGGGTCTATAGGTGCATGGTCCACCGGGTTTGTTGCACGAAATTAGGCGAAGCGCCGTGAGCTGTGCGCGGTTACGTTTTATGCATAACATTATTACGAGCATTATTTTTTCCTAAACAATGACATTAACATTATGGATTTCGTAATTTTAACTGGTTTCAAAAACTGAAAATTTAATACTTCCTAGTTCCGACTGATTTTCTTGATCGCATCACATATGGACAGGACAGGCTGTCACCAATGGTCACGCATATTTACGACACGAGGCCTCTTTGAAAGCAACTTTTCAACCCACGACTCGAGCATTTTCGCGCACCATAAACATTAATTTTCCGCAATAATTTCAATCTTATAAGTCATTGTTTGCATTATACTCGTGTTTCATATCTTATCTTTGGGCTCAACGCGGAAATTAAGCGAGGAATTACTCTCGTATTCCATTTTGTGAGTGTTTTCCAAAAAGCTGTACAGTATTTGCTGGCTTATTTCACCATTTTGTTACGTAACAGCAGAGGTCAAGCCGGTAAAATTACCGGAAGTGAGCTAAGTTGCCGCCGTACTGTGAGCCACTGTCAAGCCACTGGTGCTGAGCGTGTGCATCACAGTATGCACGGGTACGACCCCTGCACAGCGTCATCATCCCTATATCTTCGTGTCAAAAATTGCCGTGCTAGTACGGCGAATCCTCTCGTTTACCAAAAGCTACGCATGGCGATTTTGTTCGAGATAGGCCGAGCGACTCAGGCTAAGCATACCATTTACACGATATGAGATACTACAGAGCCTGCCGCAGAGTTTCTATTCTACGATTTGCGCATGATCAGTACCACATATGGTGTTGCCATTATTATTTATATTACGATTTATTGTCAGGTAAAACGCAGGTTTTGTTTCCAATACACTAACTCGAAATGCAATACACTAATTAGCGGGGCCTTGCTGTTTGCTGTGGATATATTTTACTGCATTTTATAAGTAAAGATTTTGAAATCAAAAGTCAAAATTGTGATATATTCAACTGTTTGAGAAATGAATTATATAAAGGAACCCGTGTAAGATCAAGGTGTACATTATCGACACACTATACCACTTTCTTTATCTGCGTCAATATTAGAATATTGATTTCAATCGAATTGAATACATGTCTCCATTTTGAGTTTGTACTACATCACTGAGCGATCTAGCGATCGATTTCTAGCCAATCAGATAGGCCTCCTTTTCTTGCGTTCGGTGAAATACCAATCGCCCGTCGCTCACCAACGGAGTATTAAGTTTATATTTATAACACTGGGTGCCGACACTGTGCCCTGAGTATTTGAAATGAACCATCTTTTCTTTGATATATCATGGAAATGGGGATAGTTTGGTGCGCTCGAATTTGCGGGGTTTTTTTTTCTCAAGAGGAAATTCCTCTAAATCATAGCTAATCAGGTACTAATATTGCATGTGGTATGGCCTACGGGCAATAATTGGATTATCCCTGCTCACACTTTGATTATATTATTTGAAAGTTCTTGATGGAATGTTGAGGTTGTGTTAGAAAAGAGTAAATTTCTTCGACTGACCTATGATATTTTACAAACATTATGCGTAAATGTGGTTAAAATATTCTCAAACGTAAATATCATACTACTGAAAATTTCAGAATTTCAGTTATGGCTTTAAAATCGCATATTTACCAAGAAAGTTTAATATCATTTCACAGTTTATTATTTGAAAGAATTTGTTCTTCTTCTTCTTCTTATTATTATTATTAAAGAGCATTTACTAACTGTTTGGTCACGTCACGAAAGTTTGTTTCTAAAGCACTATGTGGAGATTGCACACTGTAACTACACGTATCCTTAATGCCGTTGTGATTTTACAAGGATGGCGTTCTATCATTTCTATGAAATTCATAGCGCCATTAAGCGAACATTTACGGTACCTCTATAACAACCTTATACATGTTATAGGTCAAGTAATATACACATAAACACCATTACTCGGTGGTCACTCGATAGTTGGCCCAACAATAACTTATTCTTGATCCCAATTCACACAGCTCAATTTTGACTTAAGGTCAGTGACCATTGTTGAGGAGTTAAGAAGATATATATGTGACCCCTCGGCACAACTGAGCCCGGATGTCGCCAGTGCCACTATTGAGATATGCTCCATCGAACTTAACAATAAACAATAGGAAACAAAGGATTTATTGACTGTTTTATTGATTTTCACTACTTAAATGTCAAGTACTATAGACATGATATACATCATTTTAAAGCTAATTTCAAGCAGAATATTTTGTTTGAATATCTCAAAAATGATGATTGGCGACTTCAGGGCTCAGTTGTGCCGAGGGGTCACATATATGCCAGAAGCTATTCTATTGTGGTGGATATCCAACTTACAGTTATGTCAACATTTAGTTAATTTAGGCAAATAATCATGATAATGATTATGTGTTTCTGTTATAATCAAATCACTGTTTATACATCCATCCCAAAATCTGATTGCTATTATTATATGGGTGAACGAACAACAAAAGAATTGGTTTCTCCATAGGGCCTGTACTTAAGCAATTTTTGGAACTGGCCGGTTATTGGGCGAATTATCGTGTCCACCAGCAGTAATGACTTTTGTTTCGTTTTTGATGCAGATCCGGTATACATGTGTGTATCACCAGCAGACGGATCTTTAACAACCCCGGACTCTACAACTGGTTGCACCTTTAACGAGGGCGATGGGGCCGCCATCATCGACGTCACTAGTACATTTGATTCCAACTTCCTTTATCAAAGTAAGTTCAGTTCAGTTCAGTTCAGACGTAGTTCGATGGGCTCATATTATGGGGAGCGGAAAACACCAAATTGGTGTTTTGTGACCTTTGATATTCTTTTGTCGCGAGCGACAAGTCTTTCAATTCACGCGAGTGTCCTTGATTACGCTTCAGTGGTCATGAAAGGATTCAAAAGATAACCTCTTTGAACAAGTTCATTTGGATTGTTAGATTCAGCTGTTAACATGATTTTTTTAATGCAAATCCAATAATAATGAAGGTGTTAAACTCACATTTTTAGTGACGTTTAACCACTACACTAGTGGTTTTATCAGACTGGCAACTCATCACATCTGACTGCTTCCTTTTATAGGCAACAGGAACCACTATAGAGGGCGTGATGAGTTGGTCAAATATGTTATTGAGTGAATGGGCCCCTCGTCCTTGTTTAGAGTGCCTTTTCCCTTTTCGGCGTATCCAGATGGCTTCTTTCAGCCACCTAAATGGGACAAGAAGCATCGGTTTTCTTGGTTTTCTGCTCCTATTATTAGGCGGGCTTTTATTGCTCTGCGTGCTGGCCATAGGCTTCAACTTAAAAAGTCCATGTTTTTAGATACCTTCTCAAAATATCAAGAGCTATCTTAAGAACCACTGAAATTCTAAAATTTTGGAATTTTTAAACAAAATTTGGAAACTTGACGTCTGCAGTCGACACCCTCGCGGAGAGAGTTAACTGCAGCTTGTTGGACATCCTTCATCTTTGGATTCACAGTTATCCACGCATGACTATTGAATTAATTTACTTAGCAAATTAATAAATCCGTTGATATGTATGTCTAATGATTGTCCACTTTCTATTCATACAAGTGACACCTCTCGTGCGTTGAATATTTGGGCGTACCCTCTACGAAAGGTCGCTCAATTTCAGTTTCATTTTTGACACTTTCACATTAGAGTTGTATGAAATTGTCGTCACGTTTTTGTAGTCTGAAACAATGCAAGTGTAATTATACGATACCGTTTTTACTAACCTTGCTATTTGTCACTGTTGATATTAATGACCCATCACATACAATCGTAGACACGGGAATTTCTGATGTAATATGCCTAATTATTGTAATTATTAGAATCACTTTTGATCATCAGTAAAAGTTGCAACGAAATTTTATTTGCAGCACAGCAGCGTCCGCCAAAATCCAAGTGTTTCTAGAATGCCCTTAGAACTTAATTTTAATGCTAATTTATTGCACATGCTAAAGAAACCTGGTTACCTTTTTGAAATAGCCGAGTGGGAGGGTTTCAATGAAATATTTTTGTGTAAAAACTGAAGCATCCTAGGTATAAAAAATATATGAATATTAACTGTATATCGTGAATAAATATATAACGATTTGTGATACTATCGCGGTACAATTTTTCTGGTTTAGAAGGCAGAGTATTCTATTTTAATTTTGTTTTAATATTTAGTAAAAATAAAAAATAAAAAGATCATGAAAATACTATGTAAAAATTTCATAAACTTTGTAGTCTAATGTGGACTTTTTGCATAAAGTACAAAAACCCACCATCTTTCCATAAAGTACAAAAACCCACCATCTTTCCACTTAAACTCCTCAACAAAAATCAGAGTTTAGACTTTCTCATCGCAATCCAATTCGTAGTCTCGGGCCCAGACTGCAAGGTCTGTAACGAACGACGAGTGTTAGGACCGACAGATATCGGCTGTGAAGGAGACTAGCCTATTCTATCATGTCTATCATAACTAGTAATTAGGGTAATTTTGTAATGAGGGTAAACAGATTTTTATTCAACCAAAACTTTTACTTCAGATAAAGTTGTCAAAACATTGAGACATGAGACATTGACTCAAATTACTCATTTTGCTGATCTAGATACATTTTAGGCAAAATTGTGGCATTTGATTCGCATAAAGATGTCAAAACATGTTATTTTAATGATTTTTGTACATGTGGTGACTTTGGGCGCATCTTGGATTTAGGGGGAAAATCGAGGTGGCCTGTGGGCCTTTTTTAGCCTTGTATTAATGACCCCAACATTCGCTAAGTATGGTTCTGGTACAGGAAAAAGTGTTAGGTTTTTTCCAGGGATGGACCTGCCTATTTGATTGCGGTACTTTCATGACTTTTATTTTCCTCCTACAGCTTTTTACACCGCAGATGCAACGGCGGAAACATATCACGACTTCTTGCCTATCAGAGAAAACGCTATTTTCAACGGTGGCACGGGGACATCGCACATGTATTTAGTGATCCCGATAATTGATGACGATGATTTTGAAGGGACTGAAGAAATTGATATTGGGGTTGAGACTACTAGGACCTCGGGAGTTGAGGGTTGTACAAGCTTCGACCACATGGATGTGTGTCCGTTCAAAGTTCAGATCACTGATAACGACTCGGAAGCTGCTGGTAAGTAATAGCGATCAATATAATCAAGTTAGCAATCAAGTTAAGGCGTTCGACTATGGTGCGAGAGGTTGTGGGTTCGAACCCTGGCGGTGCCTAGTATGCTCTCGTGGAAAATTGAAATTCCCCTGGACAAGGAACTTACTGCTAATTGTCTCGTTGTAACCCGTACGAAACTCGGGGAGCTGATCCTGCTTGCGATGGTTATTTGTGGAATGTCTAGGGTGTGCGCTCTTGTAGCAGCAAAGTCCCTGATTTGTTGTTAAATGGTTTATGGAATGATGTGGGCCGTAGTGGTCAGCGACAACCTGTAAAGTGTGCTGAGACCCCGGGGGGGGCACTCACATGTTAAGGTGGTACGGGTATGTGCGGCGCTCAAGGGTCCCTTTTTCAGGCTCTCCCGCAGTTCCTTAAGCCCCACATTTGGATCTGCTCCAGTTCTTTGAGCCTCAAACTCTGACAATTGTAGCTCTTTAAGCTCAAATTTGGAAAAATTTTGAAATTTTTAGCTCAACAGCCTATAATTTGGCCCTAATTTCAGTTCTTCAAGCCCCTATTTTGCCCGAAAATCAGTTCTTAGTTCTCAAAGTTTGGCGCTCCGCGCCGCACACCCCTACCAAAATTTAAGTTGAGTGCCCCCGGGGCTGAGACTTGTGGATCAACGTCTAGGCGTTGTGCCTTTGCGTAGCGCACTATAAATCACTGCGCGTTTTTTTATAATTTTTCACAAGGTCATCCATCAAAATGAACCAAAATTACACACAGGATTACTTCAATACTCTACTCTAAACACATGTCCGTAACCATGCAAGCAGTAGTCCAACTGACACAACATAAAAATGTACTGACATGGAACAACTTCCTGGATCACATTCACAGTCCAATAATTGACACCCAGCTCAAGAAGTGTCTGCTTTATAAATATTCATATCGTACTGATCACTCCCATTTGTCAGATTAGTGTCTATGAAAAGAGCGGTATTGTATTCAATCTATGATTGCTGATATACACGGATGATGAGTGCAACCTGCTTGTAGTGCAACGCGATATATTAAAAAATTGTTTGACCCTGTTACATCGTCACTTCTACGGCGAATTGCCCGTGCTATTTCAAGTAAACACATATCAAAACGGAATTACCCCCTTATTTATTTCTGGGCATTATGACACATCATTTGTTGCAATGGTCCCAACATTGATGTCGCAGCGTACATTTAACCCAAGATTTCAATGTTGCAGCAAAATCCTATTTAATTAGTATCCATGAAAGGAAATGTTTCGAATTTGGAGGCGTTCAAAGCGAGGCCGGTCGAGATCCGTCGGAACATGCTTTTCAATACGGAATAAATGCATACCTCATCGTGACATCATCCAAGCAGCAAAGTTCATTTCCCATTGAAAAGCGTTATCCGACGGATCTGCAGTCGACCATTCTGAAGCACATGATAATCAATAAAAAAATGGCACATTCACATCAGTACTTATTGCTATCGAATCTGTGACGTCAATATTGATATCGATTTACAATTAGGCTGTTCCAGTTAAATTACATACCCATTGGCCATTGGCTGTTCCATTTAATTTATATACTCCCTCTGGAATAGATTTCCCCTAATCAAATTGCATAGTGTGAACTTCAATCTATCAAATTGCATAGCTTCACTGTGAAAGAGAGATTTTTTTTACTTTTTTTTTTTTACTTTAAAATTTTTTTTACATTTTTTGTGTCAGTTTTGGTTTGGGTCCGAATCGACCTGCTTCCATTCTGAATAGCAGAAAATGGCGAAAAATTACATACAAGGCAAAAGGCAACTATTCTAGGCATTGTTGACATGGTGCCTTCGCGAAAGAAAGTTTCCTACTATAAAGACCTAACTTTTGAGACGGCTTTCTATGTTTGAAGGTGCAAAATTAACAATAAGGCGCCCGGTTATACCGCCCGCGTTCAGCATGTCATCAAAGTTTGTTTTGACAGATGACGTCAGACGCGATGAAGTTTTTTAATCTCCGTCTTTGATAATATCGAATGATAGAATTCGCCATCTTCGTCCTGTGAATAATTTGAAGAAAACGCTAGAATAGAAGGCTGACGCTGCGCCGAAACACGTATATGTAAGTGTATAATTATTTAATGATAAATGAACTATCATATCACTAAATGTTCCTGTCATTGCTGCAGTGCAAAACTTCTCATGCAATTCCATCTTTAACATTACATTCAAATAATAATTATATTGTAAATTGGAACTGACGCCATTTTTTTTCAGGAATATCTTGTTTGGGGAAGAACAAGGGTTAATCAGTATGCTTCGACAATATTTATAAATACATATTTATAAATACGCACGTGACCACCTCCGCGCTGCTATAACAGCTTGTAGACAGTAAGTCTCGAAGTGACCTTTTACCATAGCGGGTGGTCTTCCTGTACATTTGAACGCAAAGGTGGTAAACAACACGAGACTAATGTGCAATTACTATTATTATTATTATTATTATTATTATTATTATTATTATTATTATTATTATTATTATTATTAGTATTATTATCATCATAATTAGCGTTATTATTATCGTTATTATTATTATCGTCCCAGGCACAGTCCTTCCCACATATTCCCTGGAATATAGTGAATACAAGGTGGTCGAGGATCAATCACCATTTACATTCAACATCAAGAGGTCACAAATAGGAAATCCCGCAACAATCTGTAAGTCAAACAAAATTTCATGTGATCTTTTGTAAATAAATCATTATTGAAGAATAATTTTACTGGCAAAACCATCAGCTGTGGTGTATTGTTATTTTTCAAGTACTGTTCAAAAACATGAACATACAAGTTCTTTGTTAAAGTCCCTGGTCCATTGTAAGCTCATTCCGTCAGTCAATCAACAACTACGGAAGTATGGTCATAAAGCAACGTAAAGGATTGTGAGTGAAATCTTGTCTCACATGCATAGATTTGTGAGTCACCGAAATTAAAAGCCAGTTATAGTCCATATGTTACAATCGTTGGAGGAAGAGTTTAATCAAATTTATTATATTAAAATAATATTATTATTATTTGCTATAAATCAGGAAATGTTGTATATACATTAACGACTCTGTCAGTTTTGATTTAAATATCGCACAATTTACACGAAAGATTGATGATAAGTAATTGTCCATTCGGCACTCATTATGGTAGTAGATCACCCCTCATTTAGTGTAATTAAAGTGACCCGCATCCGAAAAGTTTCGATCTTTAGATTGACCAATGATGCAACATCGATGCTTAATATTTCACAAGTTGTAGGGATCGACCAATATCGACCATCTATTCCAAGATCGAGGTTACCATGGTTACGCATTTGAAGACCTGACCGCAAGAAGACCGTAAGTCCACTTGGCCCCTAAACATGTATACACTAAAGTTGCGTATAGTTTCGTATAGTTTGGTTATGTTTTATACATGTTCAGGGGCCAAAACTAATCTTTCACAACCTTTCATCACCCTGGAACATATGTTTTAAACATTATAAAACCCTAAGAAACTATACGTAACTTTAGTGTATACATGTTGAGTGGCCAAGTGGACTTACGGTCTTCTTGCGCTCAGGTCTTCATTTATTGCCCGGATCCTTTTCAACGCGTCATGTTAGCACCACCGGACAAGATCTTGATGCAGTATCCGACACCATACTGACGTTTGCACAGGGCTCACAAACCGCTGTTGGAAGTGTTACTATTATACCGGATAAATCGAAGGAAGATCCGGAGGTGTTTGAGGTTTCTATTGCGAATCCCAGTGACGGAGAATTAGGCGAAATCAGCCAGGCTAGAGTGACGATTTGCGACACAGACTCTTCAAGTAAGCGAGCACTATACATTGTGTCATGTGGTGTAACCAATGTGGTAGGGTGGTGATACCCCTCGCCCCGTCAGGGACCCCGGTCAAGGACCAAATGAAATGCACATTTTGTCAGTATGTAGTACCGGTAGCGGCCCACGTAGCGGCATACATTTACGATATGAAGTATAAATCAGTCATACTGTGGCAATGGAACACTTTCAATTTTGACCCCCGTATAACCCTATGGGGTCATTTATTTCAAATTGCCCAAGGGTGCTAGGGTGGCATCAGCCAGATTCTGAACCAGTGGGTCTCTCAGATATAGAAAAAACAAAACAAAAAACATTTTGTGCGGACCAGACTATTTGTACATTTTTGTCTTATCCACAGAGACTAGTTTTTTCTTAGATAGTACGAGCTATCCGGTAATGGAAAACAGTGGCTCGACAGTTGTAGTGGTTCGTCGGACGGGGGAAATTGGTAACGAAGGAAGTGTAGGTAAGTTGCAGTGCATCTGGACAAGTATAGACGAATCCAACTTCACGCATTCCTACACCTCAAAGCTAGGTCCCTGCTGAGTCTATTCCACCAGAAATGTGAAATGATGCGTCCATGGCGGGAATTTTACGTGTTACACGTAGACAAAATGTCGGGTTATATAAAGTTTATGAAAACAGTTTTGAAAACATGTAATATGAAAAAAACCAAAACAACGTTTTTAAAAATGTTATCAAAATGTTACTGTAACAATATTTTTCGGCAAACATTTTTGCAAACTATTTTTATAACACCAGAATGTTTTGCAGTACATTTTATAAAAACTTTTTTTTTATTGAATGTTATTAATGTGTTATACCATCTATATAGTTACTTATATAACCCGATAGTCTACACTCATCTAGATGCATTTATTACTGCTCTGCGTGCTAGCCATGCGCTTCAACGAAAAAGTTCAAGTTTTTGAAATATTTTCTCAAAATATCAAGAGCTATCATAAGAACTACTGAACCAATACTAGGCTTGTTTGTTCTCATTTTAATGCATTTTTCATGCTGGTTCCAAATATGGTCATGAAAATTTATATTGATTTTTTGAAATATTTGAATTTTAAAAAATTTGAAACTTGTCGTCTGCAGTCGACACCCGCGTGAAGAGAGTTAACGTTTTTTGTAATACGTTGTGTGTTTGCTGGTATATTACAGTTTTGGTTACTAGCGAAGTTGATGCCAAATCAGGAGCAGACTACACCGACGTTAGAGAAGTATTAGAATTTTCTCCTGATGAATCCGAGAAGGTAGTTGAGCTGCAGATTTTGGACGACACTGTCGTGGAGACTGCCGAGTGTTTCAGGGTTTCGTTGTATCAACCCGTGGGTGGTGTGCTTAACACAAATGCTAATGCTACAGTTACGATCAAAGATGATGACTGTGAGTATAAAGTCGTGTTCACGTGGTGTGATATAAGTGACTTATTACCGGTAATAAGTGACTTATGTCCGACCGTTTAGTTACGAATAAAGTAACATGAGATGACCGCATTGTTGCTAATCAAAGATCAGGAACTGATATGATATAATCTCACGCGCTTATCATTTGCAAACACAAATCATTTAAATGGGCATTTCGTGATCCACAGCCTCATCCCCCACTTTTCCTAAAAAAAAGTTGAGATCTTTATACCACTGGAAACCTCTGGCTACATAATGTTTATATACCAAACATTTCTTACAGATTAATTCGTTTAGCAAAAATATCGTCAAATTTGAATTTCGTTCTTGTATACCAGGGAATAAGCTTTTTTCGTGGATATCTAATGAAAATGTCATAAAAAGAAGATGCTAGGATCACGAAATCCGCCTTTAACTTGTATTGCCAGAATTGTATCATCGAATCGGGAGTACTTAGAGACTGTTTTTTCAGTGTAATTTTGTGTTTCTCTTTAACAGTTTGTTTTTCATTAGAAAGTCGATACTTTGGTGGTTTGGAATCTACAGTTCCTCTACAGATTGGAATTACGAAGAATGGATACCATGGTGCTCCAGCCACCACTGTTAGTAAGTACTGTTTTCATCTGTAACTGTATTGTGCATAATGTTATACGCTGCATACGCTGCAGATTAAAATAAATACCACCCAAAAGGTGCAAAACAACATTAATATACATGGCCGATAGGGAACAAAATTTTACTATGTTGATTAATGTGAAATAAGTACTCTTTAGTTAGCAGATAAACAAGATAATTTTAATGTATCAGACGAAATGACGAATTTCCAGCGATTCCGTTTTGTACAAAAGTTTGTGTGACTTCGGCATACTGGGAATCCCAGAACAACGTGTAAAATAAACCATCCCTTTGCATTATAATGAATATCATAGGGGACGACCGTATCGATTTATTTGCAATGCTAAGCCGTTTTACTATGTTCGCTATGCGCGGTCGGCGAATCGCTAAAAGCACTGCACGGGTTTATAATCATATTTGGACGGTAACATAATTATACCTTTTGCAGGGTTTCGAACTGTTGAAACGGGGACAGCTGAATCGGATAGAGATTTCACGTATATTGATCGAACCATTGACTTCCCATCTGAACGCAGCTTTATGTATGTTTCTGATCTTGTTCTCCGTAAGGATGATACATACGAAAGTCAGGAAGCGTTTCGTGTTACGCTAAGCTCCGACGATGAAAATCGTGTGTGCGAACCCTCATCGGCGACGGTCATGATCGACAGCATTGACGGCAAGTATATGAGGCTATAGACATGTTGCTGTTATTATTATTATTATTATTATTATTATTATTATTATTATTATTATTATTATTATCATTATCATTATTATTATTAGTAGTAGTAGTATTATTAGTGTTAATATTATTATTATTATTATTAGTAGTAGTAGTAGTAGTAGTAGTAGTAGTAGTAGTAGTAGTAGTAGTAGTAGTAGTAGTAGTAGTAGTAGTAGTAGTAGTATCAGTATCAGTATTATTATTAATAAATAACGATCATATTAAGCATGATTATTGTTTAATGTTTAATGATAATGTCGATTGCATAATTGCGTAAACTCTAAATAAACATTAATTTTCACCAGGTTGGCCGTCGCAAAATAATAAAGGAGACAAGGAGAAAAAGCAATCCCGCCTGGGAATCGATCGAACCCAGGACCTCAGGTTTACGAGACCTATGCCTTAACCACTTGGCCACGGGAGCTTCATGATTAGGCTGGTTGAAATTCGAACCCATAAGCGGTCACTTAAACTTATCTCCTCCCCTGCGTAAACTCTCGTACTTTAAATAAAACGCGTGACCGATCTCATGGTTCAATAACCCAATTATATCTCACGTTATGATTGTATTATGGTTGATCTTCTCGTTGCAGAAAAGTGTAACCATGCATGCCTGAACGACGGTGTATGTGTTGATATCAATCGATGCCTGTGTCAACCTGGATACACCGGAGATATTTGTGATCAGAGTAAGTTATATTTCATTTGCAATCATTAGCGTATCCAGTGGTATATTTCATTTGGAAAAGTGGTGAGATGCACTGATGACAAGAAAATAAAGGACAGATGGAAAGACCGTGGAAATTACACTAAGGCATCAGCCTCCTCAGCTTTGCAGGGGTAGTAGTTTGCTTCAAACTAGAATTAAGAAGAAACCTGAAAAGATCCTATAAGGATCTGAGGCAGGATTCAGATCAGGCAGAAGCTGGCAGAAGTGCATAATTCCCGATTGTTTTCGACAGCTGGCTGAAAAATAGACAGAGATAATTATCATGATTATGGTAGCCACTGCTGGTCTGCTGCTACATTGACTATCTAAAAGCTTTCGATACTGTCTAGCAAGAAGGTCTCTGGAAAGCTCTGGACCACCTAGGCTACTCTCCGTAAGGATGATGCATGCGGAAGTCAGGAAGCGTTTCGTGTTACGCTAAGCTCAGACGATGAAAATCGTGTGTGCGAGCCCTCATCGGCGACGGATCGACAGCACGACAAGTATGAATCTATGAATGAGCCCGTAGACGTGTTGCTGTTATGTTTATTATTTATATTAACGATGATGATAACGATGATGATGAATAAACATGATTATTGTATAATGTTTAATGATAACGTCGATAACATATTGTGTAAACTCTCGTACTTTAAATAAAACGCGTGACCGACGGTTTATTGCCCCCTCTTAAAGACGGACCCATCTCATGGTTCAATAACCCAATTATATCTCACCTTATGATTATATTATGGTTGAACTTCTCATTTCAGAATTGTGTAACCGTGCATGCATGAACGGCGGTGTATGTGTTGATATCAATCGATGCCTGTGTCAACCTGGATACACCGGAGATATCTGCGATCAGAGTAAGTTATAATTTCATTTGCAATCATTAGCGTATCCAGTGGTGTATTTCATATGGAGGAAAAGGAGGTGCACTGATGACAAGAAAATAAAGGACAGATGCAATGAGTGTTGAAATTACACTAAGGCATCAGCCTCCTCAGCTTGGCAGGGATAGTAGTTTGCTAAATCATTTAAACTAGAAACAAATCATATCAGGATTCTCGGGCAGGATTCAGATCAGGCAGAAGTGCAGTAGACCAATAATATTGTTTTCTTTCATTTCGACAACTGGCTGAAAAATACACAGATATAGGGAAACCACCGCTGCTCGATACTGTCTAGCAAGGTCTCTGGAACGCTCTGGACCACCTAGGCTACTCGAGAAAGATAGTTAGACTTCTCTACGCCTAGACAGACTTGACATTTACTATGGAATATTTCTTCACGAAGTGCCAAGACTAATCTGAAAGGCGTATGCATAAACCGCACGGGTTAAATATTTAGTGGTGTGTGTCGAGAGATGGTGTCAAATTTTTTGTGATAGAAAATGTTCTTTCCATGAGTCTTCATTATGGTGCTCATAATGTAGCGAATTAGCCTAAAAAGGCCCATTCAGTGATTTGCTCATCCGGACAAGCATAAAAATCATCATAATTCAGATTTTGGTACCTTTGTTATTGTCATAGATGTGCTAACATAGCCTGTAAGTGGTTCCGCCGAAAGCTGTGTATATTTACGACAAAATGAGACATTTTACACGAATCTGTAATTTAGATACTGACAGTATCTAAATTAGCTACGTGTATTTGAATGGGGCTTCAACTTCATCAATACTGCTGTTTTCTTCGTTTTTTGCCAAATTTGTCATTTCAAAAATACCAAATGACAATTTGAATGACTCATCCTTCACTTTTTAGCAATTTATAAACAATTTTAATTTTTTTACACTTGCGCTGGGATCACTGAATGGGTTTTAAGGAGACTAAATTTGAGTTTTGTTGGAGGTTAATGTCTGAATTTCGGAACATTCTTATGATATTATTAAATTAATTGAAGTTTGAGGTGATATGTACTGAACTTAAATACCAGTAAGTGTTGATCAAAACTGAATGCACTTGTAATGTACCAGTTTTGAATGTGGGAGGAGCTTTTGAAAAAAAAATGGCTCTTCAAAGTGGTATGTACTCAGAAAGTTTGAACGCCCCTCTGAGGTCAAGTGTTCTAAACTTGCTGTACATAAATAAACAGCGTGAGTTTATTGGACAACCAGGAATCCGCGCAGTTGTTTTTGTACCGTAAGTTTATAACATTTGACCCCAGTGAGGGACATTCAAAGTTTCTGAGTTCGTACCACTTTTAACAGCCATATTTCAAGCTCCTCCCATCCTACTATAATTCACCAGAATCTGTTTGTGTGTTTGTGTATCTGTTTGTCTGTCCGCCTCTTTTCTCGGAGACCGGGGGTCGCGCGTTCCTCAAACTTGGTGGGTGGGTGCAGCTTGGTATGAGGAAGAACGAGTTTATATTTTTTAAGGTCAAAGGTCAACGACCGGGTCAAGTCTAATTGAAGTCTAATTTCAAATTGCTCCTATGGAGCTAAAACTTGGTGGGTGTGTTGACCTTGGACTAACAAATAAAAGTTTCCACGGTGACCTTTTCGTCAGACCTACGGTTAAGAGGTCATAGGTCAAGAAAGGTAAAATTTTCAAATTGCCCCTATGGAGCTCAAACTTGGTGGGTGGGTGGATCTTGGACTAACAAACAAAAGTTTCAACGGTGACCTTTTTGTCGGACCTACGGTTAAGAGGTCATAGGTCAAAAAAGGTAGAAATTTCAAATTGCCTCTATGGAGCTCAAACTTGGTGGGTGTGTTGACCTTGGACTAACAAACAAAAGTTTCCACGGTGACCTTTTCGTCACACCTACGGTTAAGAGGTCATAGGTCAAAAAAGGTAGAAATTTCAAATTGCCTCTATGGAGCTCAAATGTGGTTGGTTGGCGGATCTTGGACTAACAAACAAAAGTTTCCACGGTGACCTTTTCGTCACACCTACGGTTAAGAGGTCATAGGTCAAAAAAGGTAGAAATTTCAAATTGCCTCTATGGAGCTCAAACTTGGTGGGTGAGTGGACCTTGGACTAACAATCAAAAGTTTTCACAGTGACCTTTTTGCCAGACCTATGGTTAAGAGGTCATAGGTCAAAAAGCGTAAAAATTTCAAATTGCTCATATAATTGAGCTCAAACTTTGTGAATGGGTGTAACTTTGGCCAAAGAAGCGCAGGTTTGCGTTTGTTAGGTCATACATGGTCAAAGGTCAGGTCAAATTTCAAATTGAGGGCGAATGTAAGGGCAAATTGTAAAACGCTGCAATTGAGCTCAGCTGTGAGGAAAGTGATCCCAGCCAAAGGACACACCCTGATTTTGAGATCTGAAAAAGCCAATAACCATGATAGCCGAAAACCGCGAGATACGGGTAACCGCCTAGTTTTCAAAATTTGCCACATTACAAGTGCATTCAACTGTGAAAAATACCAATTGCCGGCAAATTTTAGGAAATATCACCTCAAAAGCTCTCAAACCCCAATAAATTTGATAACAGAAACATAACGTCCGAAATTGTGTCCCCACAAAGCTTAAATTCAGCCTCCTTAAATCCGCAATTTTAGGCAAATGCACTACATTATGAGCACCATAATGTAAAATTCTTGGAAAACACTTTTTCTATCAAATATTATTTGACATCATCTCCTGACACACCCCAGTAAATATTTAATCCGTGCGGTTTATGCAGACCCCTTTACGATTAGTCCTGGCACTTCGTGAAGAAAATAATATTCCATACTAAATGTCAAGTCTGTACAACACCTCTTAAAGTACAATAACTTCGAAGTTTGAAGTTCACCCAATTATATCCCATCTTCATGATTATACTGTGATTGAACTTCTCATTTCAGAATTATGTAACCGTGCATGCCTGAACGACGGTGTATGTGTTGATATCAACCGATGTCTGTGTCAACCTGGATACACCGGAGATATTTGCGATCAGAGTAAGCCATTACATTTGCAATCTACAGTGGCGGGGCAATGATTTTTTTGGGGGGGCAGCAAAGTGAATTTCAGGAGGAGGGGCAAAATCAACAGATTTTGCGCAAAATTGCAGCAAAAAGTGGAACTTTTCGTAATTTTGGGTTTTTACTGGGGGAAACTATGGACAAGAGTTCTGACTGAGGGAATTTGCCCCCCCCTCCCCACCGTGGTGCCGCCACTGGCATTCAGTAGCGTATCCAATTGAACTTTTTCGGTAAATCCCATAAGCCTCTGCGAGTACACCTGAGAACACGTCATTTTACGTCACGCCGATCTGCGCCGATGCGCACATCGTTTATCGAACATCGTTACTGCGCATTACAAGTCGGCGTGACGTAAAATGACGATTTCTAAGGTGTACTTGCAAAGGCTTATGGGATTTACCGAAAAGGTCAATCCTTTTGAATCGAGGAGACACAACGAGGAAAACACCATTCACATGTTCACAGGGCAGAAATCGTAACGTTCCCGAGTTCCAATAATTGACAATTCCGGACTACGTCCGGGAGTTTCAAAAAGTATAGTGCATGTGACTCCAAGTTTTAATCTGCATTAACATCTGTACTTAGGTGTCCGCACGAAGAAATCTTTGCTCTACAAATGATTGGAAATCACACATTTGTAACCACTTTTCATCACAATATATGATATGTACACACAGGTAAGCAATGTATGGATGGGGCAAACAGGTTGTCAATTATTGTTGATATTAATATTTTACCAATTACATTAATGCAAACTGGAGTCACTACACCGAACGTTCTACAGTACAACTTCAGAACAATTCCACAAACGTTCAAATTTTGTAGTTACTGCATAGGGCATCCGGGGGAAAGGGTTTTAAACGAAATCTCCCTCCTCCACACAAGATTTCGCCACTGTTTGCGATCATTCGATGTGAAAAATGATTTCAATAATTCATTTATCATGTTTAAATATTTCCCTGTGTTTCAGCTCAATGTACCTCTCCGTGCGTTAACGGAGTATGTGTCGGTCCGAACGAGTGCCGTTGTAACAACGGATTTTCAGGAGCTACTTGCGCAGGTCAGTTATTCCATGCAGTAACAAAATGTTCTAAGAGACTGATATTAAATTATAAATCATCCTAATGTCTTAGCACTAGCAGAAAAACTATTTCTCATGTATTGTTCTTAAATATCGAAAAATTGGAGCCCGAATTGGAGTTAGCCGAGCCAAAATGCCATCAACGGTAGGAAAGGGTCAATATTATTAGAACACTATATTTTAGGGATTTTCAATTCAACTTTTTGGTCAATCCCATAAGCCTTTGCGTTTGTAAACCTGATGTCATCACGCCGATGCGCACATCGAATATACCAACACTTCAGTTTGAAGAGTTTGATTGAACAGATTCATCAGGATCGGTATAGTAAACTGGTTAACAAAGTTCTTGTATCTGATCCAGATACACTGGATCAGATACAAAGAACTTTGTTAACCAGTAAAGTGAGAGTTATTTTGTGTACTTCTTTTCTTTAGAATTTTCTTCAGAAAGTTGCGCAGGTTTCTGTTTCAATGGAGGCGAGTGTGTCATAAGAGGATCGACCAGGACCTGCAGGTGATTATATTCTGTTTTGTTTATATCGCGGCTGTTTGATATGATCATTTATTAGATTTTCTAACAAAACATTATATAATGTTTAATTTTAGACGTAGACAATACCAACAACTATCAAACTAATATGAACATATATTTTCAGGTCTTTTTAAAACATAGATTTTCGTTTCCTTTCCAACTTATTCGTCTGTTTCTGTTTTTTGTGGTATTTTTTATTCTATAAACTGTATATTTATGTCCAAATTGAGGGCGCTATTTATACATCTTTTTAATTTAATTTAGCTAAATAATATAAGTTATTCCTAACATTTCATGATAAAAAGTTTTTTGAAAATTTCGTTGCTATAATAAATGATATTTGATACTCCTCTCCTGATGTTTATACCAGTGTCTACTCCTTGTAAAGATGAAAATATGATTTCAGATAAATAGCGCCATCAGTGTTCACCTTTTCTTAAAAAATGACGCAGTTTTACATGCTATCAAACAACCGATTATTTGTTTGTCTTTTTCCTCCCACCCCATAATAAACTGCAGCTAACAAAATTCTTCACACGTTCATTAATTTGTGTTTTGTTTACTAATTACCTTCAAAACAATATGCATATTGATGCACATAATGGTCACAATAATAATATAATGTTTTAATTATTAAGAGTAAATTAATGATTATATTATTTCATATGTCGTTGGGATTTCCGCATTCTGACAAACGCTATCTAGAATAACTAAAATAGTTTATTTATCTCTTGACTTTTATATCATAAAATATGTTTCGTTTAAGATGCACTGATGGTTTCACTGGTGACCAGTGTGATGAGCAGATTGTTACGGACAGTGGTAATGGTAATGGTAAGTTAAAGGAAGATTTCGTCGTGATCCTAGCATCCTCTTTTTATGACATTTTCAGTAGATATCCACGAAAAAAGCTTATTTCCAAAATTTCAATTGATTCCGATTTTGCATTTGCGAGTTATACATGATTATGTGCATTACACTGCTCCATAGGCCACTGTTGTAATTTCGTTCTGGTATAGACGAATCCAAGTAGCCAAGTCATGGTCAGGATTTGGTCGGACATCTTTGGGTAGCCGCTAGCACCAACCTGGTGCTTTGAGCGTCCAATTGTGCAAATAAAAGCCGCCTAACACCTAGAAAAGATGCAAGGACGAGGAGGGTTAATAGAATAATAGCTAATAATATATATAATCGAGATAATTCCGCAGGTAATCCCGTCGCATCTATTCATACATATAGTATGGGCGGCCGTGAGGGCCAAAAGGGTCTCAAAACTACACAAGGGTCTCAAAAGTACAATAAGGTCTCAAAAACACACAAAGGTTTCAGAAATAAATACACAGTTAAGTCTCAATAGCACAATACGGTCTCAAAAACAGAGAAAGGTCTCAGAAACAAACACACAACAATGTCTCAATAGTATAATAAGGTCTCAGAAACAGGGAAAGGTCTCAAAAACAGAGAAAGGTATCAAAAACAGAGAAAGGTCTCAAAAACAGAGAGGTCTCAAATACAGAGAAAGGTCTCAAATACAGAGAAAGGTCTCAAAAACAGAGAAAGGTCTCAAATACAGAGAAAGGTATCAAAAACAGAGAAAGGTCTCAAAAACAGAGAAAGGTCTCAAAACAGAGAAAAGTCTCAAACACAGAGAAAGGTCTCAAAAAAAGAGAAAGGTCTCAAAAACAGAGAAAGGTCTCAAATACAGAGAAAGGTCTCAAAAACAGAGAAAGGTCTCAAAAACAGAGAAAGGTCTCAAAAACAGAGAAAGGTCTCAAAAACAGAGAAAGGTCTCAAAAACAGAAAAAGGTCTCAAAAACACGTTAAGGTCTCAAAAACACGCTATGGTCTCAAAAACACGTTATGGTCTCAAAAACACGTTATGGTCTCAAAAACACGTTATGGTCTCAAAAACACGTTATGGTCTCAAAACACGTTATGGTCTCAAAAACACGTTATGGTCTCAAAACACATTATGGTCTCAAAAACACGTTATGGTCTCAAAAACACGTTATGGTCTCAAAAACACATTATGGTCTCAAAAACACGCTATGGTCTCAAAAACACGTTATGGTCTCAAAAAATACGTCAAGGTCTCAAACCAGGTATTACAACCGACCGTTATATGTGCAGTACCGCATGCAGTATACTGCACACATCAGCAGGCGAAACTACACATTCCGTCACGCACTTCCGCATGAGGAACTACATATCCCAACTTGCATTTCCGCATGCGGTGATGCAGGTCGGGATGTGCAGTTCCGCATGGGGAACTGCAATATTATTGGTGTATTTCCGCATGGGGAATTTCGGTATATAGGCCTATGGATGGGTCATTTTGTTTTCAAAATTTTCTTAATTTCTTTTGGAAAATAGACCAACTTTGCATCACTGCAGCCAAAATGTTTCTCAAATTGCTTGCGGTTGTAAGTTGTAAAAACTAAGACAATTTGTGTTAGATTTGGCCAAAACTTTTGTCCAAATTTCTTACAAAATTACAAGTTGGACTTAAAAAGTCTTATCATATAATGCGATTGAAAAGAAATTTTGCATATTTGAACACGTTCCTAACGTTTTCCTACACCTTTTAGTGTGTAATATAGAAACGTTGCCCAAAATATATGTGCCAAAATTGCTTGCTCCCCCCCTCCCACACCCTTTCGACCTGCCAAAATTACTTGACCCGCCCTTTCGACCTGCCAAAAATGCTCCCCCTTTGACATGCCAAAAATGCTTTGCGCCCCCCCCCCCTATAATTCACCACCCCGGCCCCGGGTGTACAATTTATTGCACCACCCTGACAAGTTCATCAGGCGCCTAGAGGTGTAAGTGAATTGAATAGAAATTTAGTATGAAATGGGTCTATTGAGAAGATTTATCAATTTTGTCCAGGTATTTGGAACATGGGATCACTCAGGGTCCACCACATATCCATGTTGGTATATCACTGTGGAGGATGAATCTTATTCAAAAATTGAGTTTTATTGGAATTCAGCAGCAGGCATTGCATTCACTAATTTGGACATTTTCAAAACAACTTGCACCTCCCTCATCAAAACAAAACTTCACTGAAACCCTCAGTTTTGGCAAAAATCAATGCCTTTTTACACCACAGAAAAAAAGTCTTCTTTGTGCAAGGGGTAAATGTGAAAGATAAAAAGCATCACAAAGAGAATATTTTGAGGCAATTTATGAATTGTTTTCAGCTCAAAAAAATTGACATATTTTGCTTAAAATTGTTTTCCTTATAAATTTGGGGTTTTTTTTTTCTTGTTTCACCCTTGCTATTAAAAAAGCTCAACAATTAACTTGTCTAATATTGATCAGCCCTTACACCAGTCACCATGAAAACAAACACATAGATACATGTTAAATTGTATTCTTATTTATAGTCACTTTATTTTTCTAAGCACACACAAGTATTCCAACATGTGGTCAGTATACATGTATGATTCAAACAAAAATACACAAAGTTGTAAAACCTAAAGCATGTGTTACATTTTTAGAATTATTAATAAATTTGTTGTTTAAAATTATCAAATTTTACTAGCAGTGCCCGTATTATTTTGAATATGCATAATTAACATTAAAAGTTGGGTTGTTTGTCTGTCACTTTTTAATTGATTTAAGGAATATCAACAAGGAATTACAAGAATAATAACAAAGCAGCCATGAAAGTGAAAATTTTAGCTCTTTTGACCTTGGGAACTCAGGCCTGTACATGGGGGAGTGGGGAGGGGTGCGACCACACCTTCACCCCCAAATTTGCACAAGTATACACAAAGTACCAAAATATCACATTTTTGTGAGCATAGCAAGCAAAAAAATCAGGTTTTTACGCTTTTTTGGTCAAAAAAGGTGAAAATTCCACTTTTCACTATATCACCCCCCCTGAAAAAAGTGTACTTTCTCAAAATCAGCATCTCCAAAAAAATCCTGCGTAGGCCTACTACGGGCCTGAGGGAACTGTGACAAGCCCTAACTTACAGCTAAAGAGCATTACTTCTTGTCATTTATATAAAGCACTTATGATTTAGAGCTAATAATTCTGTTTGTACTGAATTTATTCCTAAAAATCATAGATTCTGAATCAGCACCCCAAAATTGACTAAGAACACTTCTCAAACCTTGTATAGCTCTCTGTGTAGACCCCAGTCCGAAACCCCGTCAGTCCGACACCAGCGCCTTAGACCGCTCGGCTATCAAGGCTTGATGGTGTCATGATGAAAATTTAAAAATATAATCGCAACTTCATTACTTCAACATACCACGTGTGACAAGCAAATACAGAAAACGTACCATATTTTGGAATTTTATTTGTTTAAAAACATTAATGTGTATTAATAGCGCTCAATTGTTGATAACTGCGTGTTTTATAATACAGAAATAGGAATGAGGCTATACACGCACAATAGTATAATCGATTTTGATTCACACGTGCGCTACGAACTCGCCGTATACTAAAAGCATAGGTTATCAATGTGGCGTGGCCTACCATTTTTCTTGTAGCTTCGTTTATACACGTCGATGTTTTCATCAATTACACAATTAATCCACATTAGACCCCTAATTTTATTTCAGGAAATAAAAGATTAGATTACCATAAAAACGAAACAGTTATCATTGGTTGGGTCTAATGTAATTTATACATGGAATTTGCAACGTTTTTTCTATCGCCATTCTCGCTCAATTAAAAAAATATTTTGGCGTAGGCCTATATAAAATTGAAATAAAATTCTCTGCCTCATAAAACGACATCAAATGTGCCACAATTGGGTATCACGAATCGTTATATATGATGTGCAGTTAATATTCATATTTTCTTTTATACAGAGGATGCTTCAGTTTTGACAGGAAAAATATTTTCTTGAAAACCCTCTCACTCGGTTATTTTTAAAAGATAACCACGCTTCCCTAGAATGTGCAATAATTACAATTAAAATTTTTATTATTCTAACAGCAAGCGTTTCTAAAATGCAGTATGGCGAAATGTGGTGTAGATATTAACAAACCATCTAACCCAATAAGTATGATAGGGCCTATATTGTGACGAGCTTAGTAACTTAGGGACCGCTCATTATTAATGTGGGAGGGGGGCGGGAAAAATGTAGGGAGGTTATGTGATTTTCACTTTGACAAACAGGGGGGTTATGTGATTTTATTTTTCCTGATTGGGGGGGGGGGGACATGTGAAATTGAATAGTCATTCACTATTTTTTAATACCAAGAATCCTGGAAGGTCTTGCATACAGTAGCAATATCAATCATACCAGTCCTCATACCATACATAATTGTCTAACTTGACTTGAACAAAATTGTTCCCATTTTGCACCATATGTCACAATTTTAGCTTCAATTGGGGCAAAAATGTGCGCGCTTCACGCACATTTTATAGTTATAAACATTGTCAACAGCCAAAATGTGCTGGATTCACTATACCAAGTTCAAGATATATTTTCCTTTTCCTACCCCATCCCCCCAATGTCAAAAAAGAAATCTACGCCACTGCCATATGCTACACACACCTCTCACTCCTCACCACATTTTGACCACCCCACCTCCAAGCACACACCTATAAATTTCAAGATCAAAAGTAGATCTATTGACATAGGGGTAGATCCGTGGGGATGGGTGTGGGTTAAATTCCCTCCTATTTGGCCAGGGAGATGGTCCATACAATCACCTGTAGGCCTATGTGGGTTTCTGACCATATTAACCATATAATTATTTGGTAATTTTAGTCACAAAATTGCAAATTTTTGTGCGCTTCGCGCGAATTTATTCCACTTTTGCATCATATTTCATCAATTCAGCTTCAAAATTGCAAATATTTCCTCGCGCTTCGCGCGCATTTGTACAATAGGCCTACACTTATTTTGTCGCCAAAAAGAGCTGGATTCCCTATGACTTCAAGAAATTGTTTCCCACCCCATCACCCCAATGTCAAAATCCCAATCTCTGTGACTGAATTAATTAATATTTAAGTTTGCTTGAAGCGGGGGGGTTATGTGATTTTGTTTGATTCAATAGGGGGTTACATGAAATTGATTCATCGCAATAGGGGGATTAGGTATTTTTCACCCATAAAGCTCAACATTTTCCCGGCCCCCCTCCCGCATTAATAATGAGCGGTCCCTTAATTTAGCATGTGATCCTAGCATCCTTTTTTATGACATTTTTCAATAGATATCCACGAAAAAAGCTTATTCACAAAATTTCAATCCGATTTTGCGTTTGCGAGTTATGCATGATTATGTGTATTACACTGCTCCATAGGCCACTGTTGTAATTTCGATCTGGTATACCGGTACCAGAACAAAATTCAAATTTTTCATGTCATGATATTTTTGCTAAATGAATTAATCTGCAAGAAATATTTAGTACATAAACATTATGTAGCCAAAAGTTCCCAATGGTATAAAAATCTCAACTTTTTTTGTGAAAAAGTGGGGGTATGAAGCTGTGGATCACGAAATGCCCTTTTAACTGCATGTCAAAGCACGTAGCCATTTGACTTAAACTTTTGATTAATACATCCAATTTGGAAATGTACCAAAAATTGCATTTCCCCATGCGGAAATACACCAAACATATTGCAGTTCCCCATACGGAAATACACCAAAAATATTGCAGTTCCCCATGCGGGACTGCAAGCGGATGTTGCAGTTCTGTATGCGGTACTGCATATATACGGTCGGTTGTAATACCTGATTTGAGACCTAGACGTGTTTTTGAGACCAAGATGTGTTTTGAGACCAAGACGTACTTTTGAGACCCTTTTGGCACTCACGGCGCGGCCGCCGGGGTCAAAAGGGTCAACGCCGAGGAATACTATGGGCGGCCGTGTGTGTCAAAAAGGGTGTCAAAACACGTTCATGTCTCAAAAACACGTCTAGGTCTCAAATCAGGTATTACAAAGTCAACCGACCGTTATGTGCCGTCTATGTCTCTGAGGTATATGCCTCTGAGACCTTTCTCTATTTTTGAGATCTTTCTCTGTTTTTGAGACCATAACGTGTTTTTGAGACCATAACGTGTTTTGAGACCATAATGTGTTTTTGAGACCATAACGTGTTTTGAGACCATAACGTGTTTTTGAGACCATAACGTGTTTTTGAGACCATAACGTGTTTTTGAGACCTTTTTCTGTTTTTGAGACCTTTCTCTGTTTTTGAGATCTTCCTCTGTTTTTGAAACCTTTTTCTGTTTTTGAGACCTTTCTCTGTTTTTGAGACCTTTCTCTGTTTTTGAGACCTTTCTCTGTTTTTGAGACCTTTCTCTGTTTTTGAGACCTTTCTCTGTTTTTGAGACCTTTCTCTGTTTTTGAGACCTTTCTCTGTATTTGAGACCTTTCTCTGTTTTGAGACCTTTCTCTGTTTTTGAGACCTTTCTCTGTTTTTGAGACCTTTACCTGTTTTTTGAGCCTTTTCTCGGTATTTGAGACCTTTCTCTGTTTTTGAGACCTTCCTCTGTTTTTGAAACCTTTTTTTTTGTTTTTGAGACCTTTCTGTTTTTGAGACCTTTCTCTGTGTTTGAGACCTTTCTCTATTTTTGAGACCTTATTGTACTATTGAGACCTTGTTGTGTGTTTGTTTCTGAGACCTTTCTCTGTTTTTGAGACCTTATTATACTTTTGAGACCTTATTGTGTGTTTATTTCTGAGACCTTTTATGTGTTTTTGAGACCTTATTATACGTTTGAGACCTTATTATGTGTTTATTTCTGAGACCTTTGTGTGTTTTTGAGACCTTATTGTACTTTTGAGACCCGTGTGTGATTTTGAGACCCTTTTGGCCCTCATGGCCGCCCATAATATAGTCCTTTTGTTCGCAAGTACATCAATGCATAGATACCGCGTGTAGTTAATCCGATTATTATGTCACTTCAACAGCGAATAGACCATGCTGTGTGTTTTGTCGAAGGGAACTGTATTGTGCTATTCTTTTGTCTGCCTGTGTTTTCGCGGAAGGTGTAAAACGGGTGATGGAATGCAGTTTAAAATTTCCGCCAAGGCCGAATCATTTCACATTTTGAGTGCATTGTAGCCGACGTCTACCCAACTAAAGGCTGCTAGTCAGGTGTAGGAATGCGTGTATTTGGATTCGTCTATACCAGAACGAAATTCCAATTTGACGATATTTACTAAAAACGAATTGATCTGCAAGAAATTTTTGGTACATAAACATGATGTAGCCAGAGGTTTCCAGTGGTATAAAAATCTCAACTTTTTTTTAGAATCTCAACTTTTTTTTTGGAGGGATGAGGCTGTGGATCACGAAATGTACTTTTGAGTAACTCTATTGGTAAGGTGCATTGGCACGATTCAAATCTTTAGTATTGCTTTTATATGACGTTGAAAACGGTGTTAAATATTGCTAGTCTCTGTTCCAAACTGGATTGTGCTCATTCATCACGAAGGAAAACAAGGTGGCTCGAACAAAGACTATAATATCTGATCTGGTCGATAGAGGGCATAGTGATTGAAAATTTAATGGTCACCGAGTCTCTGTCTAATTCAAACAGCATGCTTTTGATTTTGACTAAAAACCAAGCTTAACATGCTGCTTAAACTTAATTGTATTTTTGGGCTCCAAAAATATTATACTTGCCTCAAAACATATATAATAAACACACCTATCATCTCCTATTAACATCATTATTCTTCGCATGTAACAACAAGACGAAGTAAACAACTTTACAGTTACTTAAAATGGGAAAAACATCACAGTTACTTCATCTGAATTTGAGATATTTTAGAACTAGTAGTAATTTTGAAACCAAAATCCTTATTATACAAACTTGAAGGGGTGTCCCGCCACAGTAGCTCACAGTGCGGTAGTGATGCGTAATGTGCGCAATGATCAGTCGCGTCGGAAGCATTAAAATCTGGGTTTTTTTTTCACATTTAAACGTTGCTAGTGGTAGTACGTGATGTTGTAAAATAGCAACCCAGTCAAAAAGCTTCAAAAGTACAAAATTTGCTTCACACCCCGGAACACCCTTCCTTACATACACACCCTTTTTAGATTATTGAGCGCCCTGGGGAAAAATTGGGGTCAGTCGACGTAATAAATTTTCCTTTGTTAATTTTTCATTCCTTTTATCATTGCCTATTTATTTTTTTTTTTTTCTATTTGCATCACATTTTAGGCGCGCATAGCTTGGTGCTCTTAGGCGACCATACTGGTATTTGTGTAGGAAACTCCCGGTACAGCACATTTATTATGTACAGCCCCGCTACCGTCTCGCTCCACCTATAGGGCTAGGGCCGTTAAAATCGAACTTGCAAGTAATGGTCTCCCAATTTATTAGAGCCCCGCAGGGCATGAAAGCAAGGGTAAATAACAATTTGCGATATCAAAAAAATATATCAATTAAGTTAATTGTTAAGTTAAAGCATCCCGGTGGTGTGGCGGTGGGGGAAGCTAGCTGGAAATTTAAGGCAAATCACAAAAGGCAATATTGATCTTTCTTGCAGCGAGGGAGTTGCAGGACTGTACTGATGCTGTACCTGGTTTTCCACTACCATACGGCCACCTATAGTACGTCTATTTCTTTCCAGAGGCCTGTAACAGAGGCCGTCTGTTAGTTGGTACTGTGCACTAATCCCCACAAATGATATACTATACGATTTCAGAACTGTCCGGCGGAGCAATTGCTGGAATATCCATCGCTGCAACAATTGCTGTCGTCACGCTTGTCATTGGTGCCATGATAGGATTACGATTGTTGACAAGAAGTCGCCAGCTTCCTCTGTCAGGCGCACAACGGCCACCAGCGATCCCACAGAATCAGCCTGGTATCTTATTTGATGGACAAGGATTGGTACGTATACTGCAACTTGGGTCTGCTCTGCATGCTAGCCATAGGCTTCAACATAAAATGGCCAAGTTTTGAGATATTTTCTCAAAATATCAAGAACTATCTTAAGAACCACTGAACCAATACTAGGTTTCTTTGCACTCATTCTAATCATGCTAATTCCAAATATGGTCATGAAAAGGGGCGTGCCCTTGGCGTCACATGCCGGGGGGGGCAGAAAGAAATGGGTAAACGGAACATAAAAAAAAAAGTGGGATGTGGTAGGCCATGTATTAATGTATAGACGAATCCAACGAGCCAAGTGATGGTCAGAATTCAGTCGGCCATTACTGGGTCCCGTCTGCACCAAACTGGTGTTGTTACTGCCCAATTAGGTGGATTAAATCCGCTTAAAAATCAATGTTGAATTGTATTGTGTTGTAAACATTCATCATTCTACGTGTAACACGGGTGATGGAATGCAGTTTAATATCCCCGCCAAGGCCACATGTAACGCGTGGCATTTGTTCTAACTATATTCTTTCGGACGGTCAGCTCAGTAGCAAGCGCCCACAAGAGCAGCTTACAAAACGCACCCGAGGAGTGTGCATTGATGCCGTGTTGAGTCACCCATCTGTACTTTTATATTGTCTGTTTTCTCATTTTTCTATTCGCCGTAGAAGTGACGAATAAGAGGATTAACTACCATTACTAGTTGCATTACAACGTTCACGCGTAATAGATGTCAAAGAACAAAGATAAAGACCTGGATCGTAATTGTATAGAATATTCATATCATATCATGTTGAGCACTCGCACCTGTAAGATTAGTATCTTTGAAAAGAGCGGTTGTATCCCATCTATGATTGCAGACAGGTGATGAGTGCAACCTGTTTGTAGTGCATGCAGGGTGATAGGCCTATATTCACAAATCCTCTCATTTCGTCACATCTACGGCGAATTACAATTTCCAATGTTTGGTTTCCAAGTCCCATTACTTCTCGGCATTTTGATTCATTAAAACACTTTATTGTTTTTTATTATAAAAGAGTAATTTTATGTTCTCCATTGATTTTTCCAGATGTTTCCATACACACCGCGACGATAGACCAGGCAGGACAGCATGTGATACACGGGTGTGAGAGTTCCTCTTTTCAGCTGATTTCCTCTTTTTTATTTTACCCATTTTTTTTTTAATTCTTAGCCCATATTTGCCGTTTTTACCCTGATTTTACGCTGTTTTTCAGTTTGTTTTTAAATAATTTTCCTCTTTTTTGCTGATGCTTCTCACACCCTTGGTGACTTACGCTGAATGCTGATGCGTCCAATGCAGTCAACTCTGCGGGGCTCGTTCATTAGACGCAGCAGCTTCTCAGCGCTTGTGTTGTTGTGTCATCTCTCTCAACAAGTGATATGCAATTATTAACCTTAAATAATAATAAATAATTATAAATCTTAAAAAGTAACATCTCTTTTACGTATGTATACAATTAAAACGTGGTGTATTTAAAGTTGACATAATGGTATATAATGTTTTGATTTGAGTTATCTTACTATAAATAGGCTAATGTTGTGTGTGTGTATGTATGTATGTATGTATGTATGTGGTTTATGTAAAAGGCTCCGTCAGTTTCGATCCAAATGTCGCCAAATTCATACGGGAAATCGAGGAATATACGGGAAATTGCCTCGACTTTATTTGGTTGAAATCGGTCAAGAATTGGCCTCAAAATCAGTGAAAATGTGGTCCGTTGCTATGCTGGGTAAACAAAAAAGTGAGTCAGTTGTTAAGCTAGCCATGCGCGTCGTACGGGCGTATCTAATGCCAAGCCGCTCGCGTAGCGCAGCGATACCGCGCGGGTAACGCAGCACTACGCCATGCCGCGCGTAAACGACGCAGAGTCACGTAATGAATGATAATACGGGTGAACGACCGACCGTATAAATACGGGGAAAAGATGTGTGTTAAAAAGTACAAACAACATGAAGAGGTAGGCCTACTGTAATTAAAAAAGAAAACAAAATGAGGACAAACAGGTAGGCCTACGAGTATGTGGGTTATAGTTAGTCACAGTAAGAAAATGAAAACGGGAATAAAATAGGCTAAAGAAGGAAAGAATAATAAAATCTAATAAAATTAGATGATTTAAATAAAAAAGCTATTAAACTGAGGACAGAACTAAATAAATAACATGAAAACGGGAAATCACAAGCTAAGCAGCAAATCAAAAATGAAGCCAACAGGGAAATGTAAGAAAGGACAGATTTAGAAAATAACGGGAACGGGATTGAGTAAATAAAAAACATGGTAACGGAAATTCGCAAGCTTAGCAGCAAAATGTTTTTTAAAAATGGAACAAAATTGGCTCATGTAGAAGAAACTAAAAAGAAAGAAAGAAGCTAAAATGGAAACTTAGGCTTAACGAGGGTCAGACTCAGATAAATGAAATTTACCTTTTCAATGATTCTACCTGTTCAGTAATTCCTCCTGTTTTAGTGAACGCTCCCATTTACTCACCTAGCGGGGACCCGCGCGTAGCGCGGGTGTCCCGCTAGTCTTACTATAAATAGGCTAATGTTGTGTGTGTGTGTGTGTGTATGTGTGTATGTATGTATGTGGTTTATGTAAAAGGCTCCGTCAGTTTCGATCCAAATGTCGCCAAATTCATACGGGAGATCGAGGAATATACGGAAATTGCCTGGACTTTATTTGGTTGAAATCGGTCAAGAATTGGCTGCAAAAACAGTGAAAATATGGGTAAAAATGGGGTTTTTGTTATGAAAATCAGTTGCCAGCCTGCGCGTCACTGCAGCTGGCAGGCAGCGCGTCGGCGCGCGAGCGTAATGCGCAATACGCCAATGCGCGAGTAAACGGCGCAGAGCTACGCGACTTGCGAGCCAGAGACCAGTGGACATGATAATACAGAAAGAAGGAAAAATAAATAAAAATTAAAGGACAAAAAGGTACATGGACGGGTCACGGGATTATGATGAAGATGAACACGTCCGCATACACGCTATGAGAGGACGTATACGGGAAAAATATGTGTGTTGTATAAACAAAATGAAGCGGTAGACCTATACTATAAAGAAAAATGAAATTAAAATGACAAAAGAGGTCAATTAGGCCAACGGGTTAAATTAACTAAATGAAACGGGAACGAAACAAAGAAGGAAAGAAACTAATCAGGAAATGTAAGAAAAAAAAGAAGCTATAATAATGATAACAGAATTAAATAAAAAACATGGAAACGGGAAATCACAAGCAGCAAATAAAAAATGAAGCTAAAAGGAAATGTATCAAATAACAGATTTAGAAAAAAAAATGGGAACGGGTTTAAATAAATAAATAACATGGAAACGAAAAATCAAAATGTATCTTTTCGATGATTCTACCTGTCCAGTAATTCTTCCTGTTATAGTGAACGCTCCCATTTACTCATCTAGCGGGGACCCGCGCGAAGCGCGGTATCCCGCTAGTTTCTATAATAATAATAATATAGTAATGTATATTAAATGATTTCATATTAAAAGGTTTCTATGCAAAAACGATTCTCTTATAAACCATCATGCGCACAGTTTCCACCTCGATACACCTGAGCACACATTTTTTCGTCCCAAGAGCTTCCAAGCAAACAACAACAAGCAGCGAATGTCTCCACCATAGTCTTTGATTACATTACACGGTTGAGTGCATAGCAATGTGGGAGCTGTGAAGCTTCTGGCTAAAAAAATGGGCATCATTGATTGGTTTTTGTGGAAACCTGAAGTGTTCCCTTCATCCAATCAGATATTTTAAATCAAACGAAAGCTAACACTTCCCCCTAAAACACTTTTAGTCACTAGGTCAACAGATAACACAATTCAATGTTATAGCAAGGCGAATGTGGAAAATCTGTTGAAAACTACCTATCCAAGCACATTTTTTGACCAAAATGTAGGTTTTAAAAGTCAAAACCTCAAGTGTTCCTTACAATATTTTTTCCAATTTTATGTCATTAGATGAAAAAGCACACTTATATTGTCCATATACTAGCTTCATTTTAATGAACAATGACCAATTCTCTTTAAATTGCAAATCTTGTGCATAAGGTTACTATTTTCGCCTGTTTTGTCATACGGTTGTAAATTCAATGAACTATGACTTTTAAAAAAGAGCGCTTACAAATTGATATGTTTCATGAATCTCCATTTAATTTTATTTTAAGAAGGAGATTGACTTAGAAACAGTGGCATAGCCAGGGAGCAAAGAGGGCAGCTACCACTCCTGTTAAAATATTTGCCTTCCTTGTGGAAAGCTAGCCGCCTTTATATTTAAGATTTTTATGCCTTTTTGTACTTTTTGTTGCCCATTTTCGCTAAATTTTCCCACTTGAATGTTGCATTCCCCCTCGGCCATCCACCATTCGCCCCGTCTCCCAAAGTCCTGGCTACGCCACTGCATAGAAAGTTAAGCAAGAACGAAAGGTAGAAAGACATGAAAGAAGGGAGGGAGACTAGGGGAGGATGGAGGAAGAGATGGAGAGTGAGAGGGGGCGTGGAGGACAGAGAGAAAGAGCAAGGATAAAGAGAAAGTAATAAAGATACGACATTGTAAAAGGGTATTCTTCATCTGTGAATAAAATAAAATAAATGTGCACGTGTGCATGCATATTCAATTATTTCCCGTGCTCATAATATGAATTTTTTATTTTGTGAAACCATATAATATAAGAAACTAGTATTTTCATAAGTAAAAAAGCGGGATGAGGTATGGGGCTTGCAGTGGGTGTCAATACGTTACAACAAAAACCACTAACCGCTAAATTTGGATATCCAACTAGTTTGCCTCGCAGGGCTACAAAGAACCACTAACGGCAAAATATGGATACATCCAACAAGCTTAAACTCTAAATTAGCCCCTGATACTTGAAGAATGATGGAAATCAAGTGGTAAAAGATAAAAACATTAATAATAGAAGTAGAATATAAATTATATTCAGTATCATAAAAACAAAAACATTAAAGCCGCATCCTCGAGGTCGGTGACTCCACTCAAAGTGGGGTCCCAATATAAGGGCCCCCGCAGGGCAAGAAAGCAAAGAGTAATCTGAATGTAATATAGCCAACAGCGCCCCCACGTACCAAATATTGGGGCTGCAGCGCTGAAGACGTCCAAGAGAATACTGGATGAAAGCTTCCTCTCGGTAAGCAATTTCAAGTTTGTGAGAAATAAGAAAAGTTAAACATTAACCTTTATTTGACACCACACAATTCCATATCTTAATCGAAAAGGCAGAAGAGGCGCATTTTGCACGCGGCTTTGCCTCGGGGGGAGGGGAGTACTCGAGTTTGGTTTTGGAAGGGTGTGCTGCTGAGAATTGGAGAAAAGTGGACTCATCGATACAAAAAGTCAAATTGTTGGCCGAATTTAACCCAAATTGTGTTAGTTTTTACAAGTTTTCCCCAAAAAATTTGGCTCTAAATGTTGACTGTAGCCACCAAAAAACGAGCCAAGCACATTATGGCACTTCAATTATCGCGACAAAGTTTCATGAAACTAGGAGTCCGCGTGAAATTCACCGTCTCTAGTTTCCCGCAGCTGGTCGGATATCAAGTACATGTAAGTTAGCAATATAAGAATGTAGACAAGCTTCTAATCATGTGACTCTAAATGATGCGACAGTCTGAAGCTTCAGGGGTCTGGAAGACCGCAAACTGTTAGATCACAAGTAAACATTGCTAGACCTATGCATACGTTGCAAATAGACCCAAAGAGCAGCAGCTAGATCCCGGTGGGGGATAACCCCCCATATTTTGCCAGGGGGAGCTTACTTATTGTGTCTTCTATACTATTCATCATATACCCCTGCTTAACGGAATTCAACAATATTCAATACCCAAAGCAATATCCTCACTACAATAGGCCCCCAAAACAGAACTACCCCACCCCGCATAATCGCAAATGGACACGAAAGCTTCATTCCCATTTATTTCATCCAAAACGGTCCTGCCATATACCTTCCCCAATCAAACACATTTCTCTTGCATTTGATCATCTTCTACTCTTCCCTAGAAAAATCATTATAATACCAACTCTACACACCATGGAATTCACCATATCACGTCCAAGCTCACATTGGGCGCCCCATTCCTTTTTAAAGGAATTTTTATTATGATTAGGGAGCACGGTGGCCGAGCGGAACGGGCTAGGACTCATAATCTGAAGGTTGCGGGTTCGAGCCCCGGCGACGCCATCGTGTTGTGCCCTTGAGTAAGGCACTTTATCTCGATTACTCCTCTCCACCCAGGTGTGAAATGGGGAGCTGTTATGAATACTGTCCATTGAGCGCCGCCCAAAGGTGTGAGCATGCCTTGGGCATTGTATGGCAGCTGACATATTCTAATGACGGCGGAATAAATGTAAAGCGCTTTGGTACATGTTCACATGTGAAAGGCGCTGTATAAATACCAACATTTTTTAACATTTATTATACGAGGAGGTATCCATACAAACTGCAGCACCGTGTGCAGCTACAAAAATGGGTGGTTTTATTCAAATGAGAATAACTCGGGGTTTGCAGAAAGCAATACAACAATTCTGTTTTAATTTAGCCGTTCAGGATCTGCTCTTTTCACTTACATCGGCTTCTTTTTAGATTTCGTACAAAAGCGTCACAAACACGAGTTGACTTTATTTTGACTCACCCTGTAAATCGCGACAGCCGAAAACTGCCAATATGGGTAACCGCCTAGTATTGACCATAAAAACAGCCGGCTCTCAACACGCAATATTCAAAATTCCCGCACCGAAATTTTCTAGTACAATGACGTCATGGTTATTTGTGCTCAATTGTCGTCAGCTTTCATTGTATTACTAGGACGTCATTGCACTAGACAATGTAAGTGCCCTGGAATGTGGAATATCGCGTGTTGAGAGACAGCTGTTTTTATTCATTTTATGGCAAATTTGAGTTTATTTTAAAATAAAACACATTATTTGTGCTTGATAATTATTTTTCTAACATATAAGGCGTAATGTGTGATTGCCGGAGACTTACTTCAAGCAAGCAATTAATATGTACCATTTCAACAGTTTTAAAAAGGAAAGTAAATGTATTTTATTGCAAAAATATCTTTAAACATGTACGATTCTACAGCTACAAATAAGCCTAAGTGAAATACAATACAATATTTTAAGGTTTTTCTATCAATACGAGTTTACCAAGAACAACAATAGACAATAAAATAGAGCATCTGAAAATGATCAGTGATAGCTTCCATGTAGTTATAAACTTTTGTTTGATAAGCAGCCTCATCCCCCTAAATTACTGTAAAAAAGTTGAGACCATCAGAAACCAGTCACAACATCATAATACATGAAGTTTTCTTCTAGATTCGGTCGTTCGACAAAGATTTTGTCCAATTATCGGGTTGTCGACAACATGCGTAATACCGTATATTATCTCGCGAATCCAATATCCAAATCAACTAAACGTTTGGATATAGGCTTTTTCGTGGACATGTATTGAACTATACCATTAACAGATGATGGATAAATCACGAAATACCACTTTCAACATCATAAACCATTACCATTACCTATTTTTGCATTTTTCTCAAAAATTATAGCACATTGGTGACAAGTAAGATATGTACATTATAGGGGCAAGGACTACAACTACTGTACTGAAAATTCAGCAACTCAAAGCAAGTAGTTATTGATTTATTGATCAAATATTGGTTTTCCTCATTTTTGACTGTAACTCCACAACTGTTGTCTGTGCTGAAATAAAATTTCCAGCGCAGTAGTTGTAGTCCTTGCCCCTATAATATACATATCTTACTTGTCCCCAATGCGCTATAATTTTTGAGAAAAATGCAAAAATATGCACAAAATTGGGCAGGGGGTAGTTCCCCCTTAAAGCCATATTGTAACATTTCCATAAAAATAGATTAGTATTTCTTTTTCATGTCGTATGTCTTTATTTTTAAGTTATATAAAGATAAAATCTATTTATCATACCACAAAAATTTCACATCAAGTACAAAATATAATCCATGTCTGATTTACACAACTCGACTTTATATTTTCTCGAAAAGTTGTTTTTAGTCCTTATTGATACATTATCATGAGAAATTCAAGTATTGTATTAAATATCAATGGGTGCAGTAGACTACTGAAAGTACTGCTTACCCATAGAACTACGAAGGGGGAGGGTGTACCACCGCCCCTAAGATTTGTTATCCGTCGCAAAAAACAAAACAAAAACAAAACGCACGCGTTTACGCCCAAAGCTAATCGTAGATCCATCCTTAGCGCTCATGTTAGTGATAAAATATCATTTACCTCAGGACCTTGTCAAAATGTTCTTGGGAGCCACAACCATGATGAAACAGTGCTATAATTTTCTAAATGCCATACCACTATTGATGATAGACTGCACAAATACTCCATCTACTTGTCGATATCCATAAATCGTAAAGTTAATGGAAAATAATGCCAATTTTGACAAATTTGGAAACTTGAGGCGTGAGCTCATTAGGAAAATAAAAATCAATTGCCAATTACATTTGACTATGCCTATAGATGAGTTGACCTTAATGTTTATCAACAAAGGCAAGGGACTGGTATATCTTTATGCTTGAGTGAACCATATACAACCACTGCACTGTTCAATAGTCTTATTGTGATGTGGCGGGAGTTTTAAAAACACGAGCCCTGAACAAAATATGATGCGCGCGCATACTGTCAGGCAAAAAACAATGGAAATTGAGATGATGCATGGGCATATACTGCCAGGCATTGACGTCAGAAGTCGACTCATCTACACTTTCATGTAACGCGGACTTTCTTGTATAATTCCGAATCTATTTTTTTTTTTTGCGGGGACTTCAGATTCTAAACCAGGAACCCATCTTCACTACCAGCAATACTTGGGACAGTGGCTCTACCACTTTTAGATAACTGCACAAAATTTCCAAGACTACTAGGTACTGGGCTAGGTGTAGCTGAGCCTCGATGACCAGACAAGGCCCCAACACGATTTGCACTCCTGTCCTCTTGTTGTTTACGTCGTAGTCTCTCAATGTAGTCGCGTTCATCCTGTTCTTCACTTACTCTGGAGTCTGCCGTCATAGCACTTATACTGGGAGGAGCACCTGGAAGGATACATTCAAGAACATAAATTGTATGATTACTGAATGGTGAAACTGGTATTTTTCTAACGGTGCGCGCGATTACTGAATATGTCGGCAACTATAATGACACAATTGATACCTCCACTAATGCATCTAACCATGTGTATTTTCACACGGCTCATTTTATCTCACTTGAAGCCCGCAGGAGAGGAGCATTACCTTGCCGTGTTTACATATTGAGACAGATAAAGCTGACACACAAAAAATAAAAATAAAGGAGATCCAAAGGCTTACATTACAAAGGTGTCATTTTTTTACTCGTGTGCGTGATTTTTTTGGTATATTTTTATCCTTAACTCAAGAACCGGAAGACCTGTGGAAATATAAATGCTATTATTGGCTATCATTATTGGTCTTACCATATGAATCCCAGCTAGGAGCGTACGATGGTGGTCTATATCCAGTGTTATAGAATCCCGGCTCAGCCTCACGGTACATCCTTTCTGAGCCACGGTCACGCACAATTGGTCGATGATCCTCGTCAAATCTATCGCTTACGCTGTAATCCCGATCACTATAATCATCACGATATCGTCGATCATCGTAATCGCGATTAGCACCGGAGTAGCGACGAGCATCGGAATAGCGACGATCGTCGTAATCGTAGTCATCCTCGGTGGAATATCCGCGGTCTCTCTCGGAGTCAGCTTTGGACAGCGAGTCCATTGAGTGACTTTCCGTCGGAGCGCTATCTTGACTGCAATATTTCAAAAAAGGTAAAATCATTATAAATATTTAATTATCAATCGATTTGGTACTAAAATCATTAATTCCGGGATCACGTTTTAGAAATATAGCACAATCATATCTAAAAATGTGATTTTACTCTCACGTATCTGCTTTAAAATGTGGCTAAGGGATGAAAAACCGCCGATCGAGTTTTTGTGCGGCACAAACAATCATTTTCCCTCTGGTACTTAATATGTTCTTCTATTTAAAAAATAAAGATCGGGGACGAAGTCAATCCAAGTAATCAATTAATGGCGTGACCTAAGGTAACAACTCGATATTAAACTAACACTGTAACAGTACCTTCCACGTCGCACTTTTTCCAGCTTAACTCCAGATTTATCTGTTAAATGAGAGAGGGAGAGAGAGGAGAGGAAAACAAAGATTAGTCAATCATACGATTTGTTGAGGTCATTCTGATAAAGTATCAAAGAAACAATAAACTTTGCTTAGAAATTTAGTATACAATGGTAACGCGGGTGACGGAAAAACAGCATCACTTGGCATCCTGTATTTTAGGTCATCATTGTAATGTCAAACATAGGATTCGGTATGTGGGTGGGTGGGGTTATTGCGGAGGGATGGAGTGGGTTGCTATTTGTGTACTTAGAGCGAGTCGTTATTTATTATAGTATATATGCAGTGAATGATAGCGCTCATACCTATAGTTTACAAATTTAAACTTACCCGCCAATTCTTTCTTTGCTCTTCGTTTCTTCACCAAACAGCAGCACAGGAAAATATTGAGAAACACACAGGATAGGAGGAGAAGAAATACCACCAGCAAGAACAGATACAACGGTAAGTCACCTACCAATATACCTGTAACAAAACAAATTTGTTATGAGATCACAATGTTCGGTATATTCCGCGGACGGAAAACTACATCACTAAGGAGCACCATCATAGCATTGTCTGGGATGGCGATCCCTGGTAGTCAAGCGGCAAGTTAAGGGTGGACGAGGTATTGTTGGTCGAGCCAACCTAAAAATTGATTTTACTTCTACAAATCGTATACTTTGCAAACTTGCTTAATTTATTGTTGTTAATGAGTTATGTACGTTTTACAAAAGTGTTGTTGTTTCAGCCCTCTTTACAACGTAACTCAAGAACCGCAGCACCTATAAAAGTATATCTGTGATACTTTAATTCTTCTACACGCTCGCTATGAATTGAGCAATGCAGTTTTTGTCAAAGCTCACTACCATTCGTAAGATGCTGTGAACTACCAAATCACAACAGTTTAAAATAATTAATAACCTTAATTGAACTCTTCATTAGGTAGCCTGTGAGCCTACTGAAGAAGATCTGTAGATACATGTCGCAAGCTACCACAGTTCTGCAAATAGGAAGTCTTGTGATTGTTGTTACACATCTACTATAGCACTAGGATCCACAACATATTCATCAATCAGGGCACAATTCTTTGACCCCAATACATTTGTACATTCATTAAATGACCTTTGACAATTTGGGTACTCATACTCTGCAACTTGAAGTCAAATTTTGTACTATGATTGTTTAATTGTGGTTATTGAACTTCGTCATTGAGATGAGGCCATTGTGGTCCATAGTATAGTATTTATAATATTTAGTATGGTTCACAATGTGCAATATATCAATTTTTTCTTTTTTTTCTTTTAGCTTTGGTATATAGGTCCCCTATAGCAAATATTTATCATTATAAATATGAATAATTTTCTTTTTTGTTCCATGAACCATATTTTTGACACAGTAAATGAAGTTTTTGGATGTGCGCTGTAGAAATCCCATTAATAATGTATGTCTTGTCATTAATTGGAATCAATCCCGCTCTACTTAGATCCTCAATAGGAAATACCAGTGTGTACGATTTGGTATAAGATGCCAGGAAGAGTCGCGTATTTAAATATGTAAGCCATTTTGGCATATAACTAGAGGTAGCGAGTTTAGCAGACTGGCATTGAAGACACTAACACGTTAATAAGACACCTTTTAAAAATGTTGAGTTAAAGTGAATATTCTTTGTTAAATTGTGCGAAAGAATAAGTGGAAAGTAACGTCACAAAATAATGTTACCGTTACATAACTTTCAACCTCTATTCAAACACTTTTGTAAATCGTTTATATTAGCATGATTAGTGTGTCTTGACATACTGTAACTAGAATAATTATGAAGTGTTTTCGTCACAAACGTAAGTTGTTCAACACCAAATCGATCTTTTCGAAAGCTGATACTTCAGCAATGAGACAGAGCAACCATTATTACCACAGATGGTGGTTACTAACCTTTAGGCGGTCCTGGCGGCAATGTTGGCTCAACTGTAACAGTAATATAGATGAAACAAATTACTTCAAGAAAAATATATTTATAAAGCAAATACTGAAGGAGTAATAAGCTACAGAAATTCAAACAAACCAAACCCGAACCCAGCGACAGGACGAAATAATAGGACAGCGACAGACATCTCTTCTTACCCTCAGTGACTGCATTTATAATGCCCGCATAGAACGGGCCAGGTCCCAGAATATTTTTGCCTCTCACTGTCACCTCATACTCCGTACCAGGACTCAGATTGGTAATGGTGAATATTGTAGCATTAGGTGGGTTGACATCGACGTACTGGTATTGTACGCTGTCTTTTCTGCTAAAACGGACGGTGAAAGTTTGGTCTAATCCACCGTCAAAACCTGATACAACAAAATAAAATGGTAAGGTTAGCATTTTCTAACAGTCCCAGCATCAGCATTTTAGTTCATCTACAACATGTTTAAAGAGGAAGCCCCGCCTGAGCAGTACTTCTGGGGTGAAGCAAATATGCCTGGTTATCAAATTAATCAATGACAAGCTTGTCTCTGAATTTGACAGGTGCTAATTGGTGCAATAACATAAAAACATCAATTAGCACCTGCCACCTGTTAAATTCAGAGATAACCTTGTCACTGATTAATTTGATAACCAGTCAGTTTTAGTTCACCCCAGGAGAATGGCTCTGGCGGGGCTTTCTCTTTAACCAATCATTCTGGGCGGACATATACTTGGATCCTGACGGAACCAGGCTCAAGTTAATTTCTCAAACAAAACTCTGCTGCTAGGCTTCTCATCAATGGAATCTGAGTCGTAGTAATCCCATCGGTTCACATTCAGTGACTTTGAGAATCAATTCACCTGTGATTAGATTTGCGAGAACATTTTTAAATTTCCTAAAACCACACATCAGTATGCATTTGCATCCATGGTTTTACTATCACCTGATACTAACAATTGGAGGTTGTTTATTCCATCCTCCAGAGTACACCAGACACACACAATTCATCATGGTTTGTTGTCTGCAGAATTATAAACAGTTATTTTGTAATTTAATCTATAATTACCCGCTTTCCAGCTCAGTGTTATGGAGTCATGTGTCTTTCTTACAACAGTCGGTTCGGAGGGGGCATCTGGGGCACCTTCAAACAAGAAAATTCAATAAGATATGGTAAATAATCAGACATGGTTAAAGTTATGGTAAATAATCAGACATGCACTTTTATTTATTTTTAAAACTTAATATGTTGTTGATTCAAAGTGTAGTTTTACTGTTACAATTGATAATAGTATAAGCATTTAATACAATTGATTTAAAGTTAGATTTATTATAACTATTTCAAGAAATGTTAATGTATGTGGCATATTTTGTGTTCTTATTCAATTGGTGTATGAAACTCTTATCATACAATCTGATTGGTTCTTGGCACTACTGTATAAACTTATCACGTTTCCAACAATTTAGGCCCAAAAAAAAAATTGTTGTGTTGCCCTCAAGTGGGAAAATGGGAAAGTTGGGTCGGACGGTCGGATTTCTTTTTTTTTTTTTTAAACCTTCAGTTTTTTAAAATCCCCTAAAATTTTAAATAATGCTTCTTCAATTAGGGGAAAATTTTGACTTCTGGATACCTGCTAGACATCAATTATTAAAGACTAGTCTTTCAATAAAATATTAATTTTAAGTGAAAAACATTGATTTTTTTGAACAAATCTGTAAAAATCATCATTAAAACAAAATGCGACCCTGATTTTTCAGGATTTAGGGTCGGACGGTTGAGGGCAACACAACAATTTTTTTGGGCTTAAAGTATGATTTGAGAGTGATAATCACCAACATGATAACAGAACGTCTGAAAACTAGGGCTGGGCCACTTGCCAGCCGGGCCGGTTAGGTCGAAGTTACAACCGATCCTTGCGATTACAACGATTTACCGGCGGCCCGATGTCGGGCAGCCGGTTTTGAGTTACCCACACTAATCTATACAGACAGACAGGCGAGTACTTTAAGATTTTACAACACAAGATTAAAGTAAATCACTGGTACGCGAACAGGTGTTCAGGTTAACTGAATCAAAATTCCTTTTTTAAAGGTACTTACTTGTTTTCTCAAGTTGGACGATAAATAAACCTTCTCCCAATGCATTGTGGGCTTTACACTCATACATTCCATAATCAAAATTTTCATTCACATGACTGATGATCAATCTACTCTCATATCTATTGCTGTACTTTACATCCTTCCACGTGTCCTCGGCATATCGGTCAGAGGTCATGTTGACTGGGCCGCCATCTTTTTGCCACGTGAATATTACGTTTGGGGATCCTTCTGCGGCGCACCGCAATATAGCTGTTTGGCCCGCAGTTTGTGCTACCTTTGAAGGCATACTCTGGTCTATTTGGGGCTTAACTGAAAGGGAAAATATGTTTCATAATTATAATCATATTAAAAAGGTCGTTTTCATGCTAAGTTAGATCAAAGATTGCTCATTATCAACAGCTATTTGTTACGTTTGAAAGCACAAACGGTCCTCTATTGTATTACTTTCTAAAATTATACTGCCCACAAAAATATGAACATGATAAAATTCCTATCACCAGATGACAAAATTCTAAAAATATATTATGTAAATACCATACAGTTTGATCAGCTCGTAATCGGCGGGCCTTATAACATCGCGGATTAATATCAATATATTTCATTTTGAGAATTGCCTTGTGACATCTCGTCAGAAGCATCACACAATATTAATTGAAGACCTATACTTCGTTTCATTTATTTAACACGCACAATACAGACCAGATAGGTCAACTATATCACTCTTAACGTGGATCTACTTTTCGGCGTAGTGGTAAAAGCTTAAAAATTCCTGCCGACTACGAGCTGATCAAAGTATACTAACATTGTACTATTATTTGTACGTCCTTCTTGGCCGATGGTTCGATTCCGTTGTTAGCATTGCAGGTATATAATCCCGCGTCAGCTAAACTAACATTCAGTATCCGCATAATCTTCTTGCCTTCTGTATACTCGTGTTCGAAACCCGAGAGATCAAACCCTTGCCTGGTCCATGTGAGGAAATTATCTGGCTTCGGGTGAGCGTCGGCTTCGCATACAATCTCGCCGACGGCGTAGAGTGTAACGGTTATAGTTGCAGTGGTTGATATGGTTGGCGCATCTAGAAAATATTAATAACAATCCGGGATAACAATGAATACGAGCCAGATGAATAATAATAAGATTTTGTTTAATAGGCCCTATAACCCGATGGTATAACCAATATTATCACTGGTCTTAACAGCACAAACCGTCTGAGTGATATTTTTTTCCGTCAACAAACAACAACGTTGCCATTTTTTACAGGAAAAAAAACCCGTTTTTTGCTTTGATCGCTTCTCGCGTTCGGCGAATCGCCTCTCGCGCTCAGCGAATCGCCTACAGCACTTCACGTATTAGATTGGGACGGTTTATATTAAATAGTTATTCGGTATTTTGTAATATATAGCAACATTGTATACGTGCGAATGTGGGTACACCTGGGTCATACCGATGTATCAAATTAATACTTTCAGCAGTGAGTTGGTTATCACTGACCAATTTACTTTCAGTTTTCAACAGAATTCCAATATTGTATTTTAAAGAAAAGACTTGTGCCGACAAACACTGCAAGATTTCTATTTGGACCGCCTGCACAGGTACACCATCGTCAAGGTACCTACCTGACTGGTACACATAAAGTACCTACACAATACCAATGCTGCTACTGCGCAGGACCCACCAACAGTGGTACTGCACTGGTACTAGTCCTCTGGTACTGTACTGTACCAGGCAAGTACCTAGGCGACGGTGTACTTCTGCAGGCGGCCGTGATAGGAACATGGTAGTCACTAGGATCCAAAACATTCTCATCTATTAGTGCACAGTTCTTTAACCCCAATACATTTGTACATTCATTGAATGACCTTTGAAACGTTGGGTACAAAAACCTCATACTCTGCAACTTGAGGTCAAATTTTGCACTATGATTGTTTAATTGTGGTTATTGAACTATGCCATTGGGATGAAGCCATTGTGGTCCATAGTGAGTGTACTTACAATTGACGTTGATAGTTGCTGTGATATTACTGTTCCCTTCTTCATTGCTAACGAGACACATATACTTGCCACCGTCACTACGTGTCAGGTTCTGTAACACCAATGCACCGTTATCATTGATAGTAAGCCTCGGATTGGACGCTACATCAATGGCGGCGTCGTTCAAATGCCACGTGTGTGTCAATGTCTCGGGGTTGCCTTCAGCAGCACATTGCAAGGTGTGGGTAGTAAAATCTTCACCAGTGTCAATGGTAGAACCTGACGCAGTCGATATCTTTGGCTTATCTGTAAGGCATGTGTTCAAAAATGTAAAAAAATATTCAAAATTTACTTTTTGCAAATCTAGTTACTTGGTGAAGTGTCCAAACAAAACCCTAATGCGTAAGGGAAATCCCGAAGTCAAAGCCCTAATGTGTTATAAACATGGAAAGGAATCTTAGGGTTTGACACGAAGTTTTTGCACTACGACTTGATATAAATTATAGTAATAACAGCCTAATGTCCTTGAAATTCCTGATGTGGCCGTAAACTACGAATGAGCCGTAAAGTCGGCAAATTGTATTCTGAGTTACATTGTAAAATGTGCTTGAAGGTCGTATTCATAGGTACCTCAATTTGGTGAGACATGATTCTCATTTGATAGTGCGAGTCAAACACCGTTTAAACTAATTGATAATCCTATTGCTGAAGAGAATAATAGTCTTCTATACCTATTTATATAGAATCCTTAACAAGCTCTAGTCTTTGTTTGCTTTGGCTATACGCTAAATCCTGTTCAAGTGGTGGGTTACAAAACATTGTATTGTCTTGGATGGAATAACCAACAATTAACAATGAGAGGACATTCATGAACCTCGTTGACTTGGGGATTATTTGAAATGACCGCCAATTATGACTGTTTGGTATTTATTACCAGAAATGTGGAAAAAGAGACACATGTAGAAACGAAAAAGGTACCATTTTGTTGAAGGAGCAAATTAAGTTCAACAAAGTCCATAACTCCGCTTCTTGATATCGTTTGAAGTCAAATGATATACCATTTTAAAGCTTTTGATATATATTTTCTAAACACGAAATGAAACAAAATTGACCGGAGGAGGAATTCACGGCTCATTCGTGATGTCCGGTCTCAAATAGTCTCTCTCGAGCTCTGTTAACATGGTGAAGTGATATTTTCCTGGAACTAATGCCAGAACATACGGAAGAATCTATCCTACATATTTCGTCCTATATACGAATGTACTTACACTTGATATCTAGGGTGACAGCATCATTTGTACTCTCTGTCAGGATTTCATTGGATGCACGACACTTGAATACAGCCCCATTGTCACTAGCGCTTACTGATATTACTGTTAGCTCACTGCGAGTAATTAATCCTCCATATTCTCCATCCGTGATGTTTGGCTCTCCACCTGAACGAAATTAAAACAGTTTGGTTTTATTCTCCTATTGTTTAATTCAATTCAGTTTAATGATTTTTTTTAATTCAATTCAATTTAATGAATTTTTTAATTCAATTTAATGAATTGAAATAAAAATTGAAGAGACCACTTTTACTGTCATATAATTTTATCTCTAACCTGGTTTTTCTTGTGTTTCTATATAGACCAGCTTGATTCCGGTACAGGCCAGTATACTTTAATATGTGTTTTAAGCCTGACTATGAGACTTCCATCCATGATTCTATTATTAATACTAAAGTCATTAAGGACAAGTGTGTTTCTCCAAAGAATGAGTGTATCAAAATTAAATAAATAAAATCCAGTATCAAAATTAAATACGATATCAAAATTAAATACAGTATCAAAATTAAATACAGTATCAAAATTAAATACAGTATCAAAATTAAATACAGTATCAAAATTAAATACAGTATCAAAATCAAATACAGTATCAAAATTAAATAATTATAGTATCAAAATTAATACAGTATCAAAATTAAATACAGTATCAAAATTAAATATAGTATCAAAATTAATACAGTATCAAAATTATATAAATGGCTACTGTACGTTAACGATACATTCACATAAATAAGAGCACACCTGTGATAGCAACACCATCTCTCCACCAGGATACATCGGACGCTGGATTACTGCTCTTAGTCTCGCATGTCACCGTTACATTATTGCCTTCTTTTGCTGCTGCTGGTTCTGCCGTGACCGCAATGGAATCAGGTGGGACTGAAACAAAGAAATGGTCAACATGATAACATTGGCTACGATACGTCGATGATACATTTACACATAAAGACAAAATATATCGCTTATCAACATGATAATACTCTACATCGACAACATATATACATATTCCACTAGATACGTCATTCAACATGACGTTGCGGGTTACTGTACGTAGACGATATACTCGCAAAGAACGCTAAGAGTTACTTGTAGTGGTTCTACGGTAGCAGCATTTGTAGCATTGCATGAATAATTGGCACCATTGTCAGTCTTGTCAACGAGAACATTGGCTACGATACGTCGATGATACATTTACACATAACCACAAAATATATCGCTTATCAACATGATAGTACTCTAAGTCGACAACATATGTACATATTCCACTAGATACGTCATTCAACAATGTAGACGATATACTCACAATGAACGCTAAGAGTTAATACATCTTGTAGTGGTTCTACGGTAGCAGCATTTGTAGCATTGCACGAATAATTGGCACCATTGTCAGTCTTGTCAACGAGAATCAATAAGTCTCGTGATGCTCTACTGCCACTCTTTATAGTTGGACCCATGGCAGTAGGTGATGCTACTACTGGCTGAAGAAGAAACAAACAAGCAACATAAATATATTCAATCAAGTCGCTTATTATTCAATGCGTTCACATAGGCATTTTACGCTCTAATCAAAGAAGTTAGACAAGGCGGACTCCGTCATTTTTGCGTGTCGCTCTGTAAACTCTTCCATAATGTTGTAATAATCATCTTCATTCTCTCAGACCCACTTTCTTGGTCATGTCTACAGCATTATGGTTATAATTATTATAGGATTAGTAGATTGGGAACGATCAGGATTACAAATGTTCAGTTGAGTTGATTGTTGAGGAAAAATATAATTATCTAGATGTACTTCCAATTTAAGGGTCTGTGCTCGCAGAAAGCAGATAGAAATTGACTTGCTCAAAAGGGTTGTTACGAGTCGTAGCTCCAAAAAGTTGTTCCTTGTTATGTAAATCAGACAGTTTCACGCTCCGTACCTTTTACACATGATTCCGGAGCGTGCTCTATGCTCAAACCTTTCCCTATTTTATGTGTGCAAGCTCGTTTCTAAAATAAAAAAAATAAATGTCGGTGATTTAACGTGCGCTACACCTAAGTACCAGCACACTTCAACCATTATTCCGCTGCCATTAGGATATATCAGAATCATTTCCGCTTCCACAAGTCCGCAACTGATGCGCAGGTACTCTCAGCTGACTTAGATTGTGATTACCCCAGCAGCTCCCCATTTTACACCTGGGTGGAGTGAAGCAATTGGGAATTAAGCCGTCTTGCCCAAGGACGCAACACACTGGCCGCGGTGGGGGTTCGACAGGTGAATGGACACGAAAGGAGAGCATCGCACGAGTATTTCGTGCGGAGTACATATCACATTAGTGAACTCATGGAATGTAATGAACACATGACATTTCAGCTGTGAGAAGAAAACTGGGCGAAAGATGCACTAAAGTGATATCAAGTTCATAATTACCTTCATTAGTGTACTCAGGGAATGTAATGAACTCATGACATTTCAGCTGTAAGAAGAAAACAGGGCGAAACATGCACTGAAGCGATATCAACTTCATAATTACCTCATCGTTTTTATACCAAGCGAGATCCGCAAGTGGATTACCATGGAATGCAGAGCAGCTAAGTCTTAAAGATCTCCCAGATCGTAAGCCCTCTACAGCGGCACTAATCTGAGGCGGTTCTGGCGGATCTGTAAAGAGATGACCAACTTGTCACTCATTAAGTGTATATAATAAAGTGATGATTTACAATTTATTTCACATACATGATAGCCACATAATATTATTTAAAAATCGAATCGGATCCATTGGATTTTTAAAACTAATTGGATAAGTTTTGCTTTGATTCATACATATTATTAATACCTCAGAAATCATCAGGATACTTTTGGTTGAAACGTAACAACATTACCTACATTAAACTGATGTTTGTTCTATAATTTGCGCATTGCATTACTCTGCCTTTAAAAAATATTACATTTTCACGTCATAACTTGAGCCCCACCTTTTATGTCTTTCATCTAACATAGACGTGACCACATAGAGGTTGTTATCCGGTAAGAGGTAGTACATGGGTAAGTTAGCAGGCCTTGTGCCGTCATGTGGTTCCAATGAAGTAACTTAAGCTTATGTCATTATCAGATGTTATCAAATGTTGACAGTCTGGTTACAGGGGGTAGGTTTCATACATTATTTGACTAAATGAGTTATTGCATCGATTTGGCTGAAAAGAGCGATACAACTATAAATACGGAATTTTAAAATGCAGGATTTCCATTAAAAATACTCATAGATTTACTCTCGTTTACATACACATAACATTAACAATCGCTGTCGTCGACGCTATCTCGTTGCCATTTGATGCTTGACACAATATATCCATCCTGTCTGCCGTTCCAGTCATATTCAGTGTAAGAGTTGCTGTTGTGATATAGCCGCCATCAGGATCTTCGATCACAGTTGGGTCTGATTGTATGGCGTTATTACCGCCTCCAGTCCACAAAATGGACGCTTGTGGATTACTTGGTGCTGGAAATGAAAGCATTATACTATAGAGATTATCATGATTGTCCATAATCTGATAATTGTGTTACCTCTAACAAAATGAGCTCGATACGTAGTAAATGCAGGCCCTATTAAATGACTTGTTACCCAACCTACCCAGCAGTTTCCTAATTACATTTGACTATCCAAACGACAATATAAAATACTAAAAGGAAGTGTACGGCAATCACAACATTATCGAATCATATGGTTTTATTTTAAACACACTCATATTGACCATAAAAACGAATAAAAACAGCTGGCTTTCAACACGCGATATTCCAAATTCCCGCGCCGAAATTGTCTAGAGCAATGACGTCCCAATAATACAGTGAAGGCTGACGAAAAATGAGCACAAATAACCATGACGTACGTACCTGTTTTGCATGTCAATGTGACGATGTCTCCTTTTTTAACCATTTCTTCATGGCCAGTAATATTAACGAATGCCGGTGGATCTGCAATTGATGCAAAAAGACATGATATCAAAATCTCTAAGCATGTATAAGATGTGCGTAAAACGTATAATGCGGTATTTTTGCTACAGCGTTTAATCAGTCAAAACGAGACTTAGGGCTATATATTGGTATTTAGGTAAACAAACTGATGATAAATGGACCCCAAATGATACCTTGAGGAACGCCATTACAAATCTCGCATAAATTATGTGGGATGGCCACCGTTGACAGCAAAATCACCAACGTATCAGAGTATCAGAGAGATTTCTTACTCTTTTTATACGATGGTACAGTATACTTAAGGATTGTAAAATAAGCGTCATGGAGGCAACATGTCATCAATCATGTTGATTATTAAAAACAAAATACAGTAGCTGTTTTCGAACGATTGGCCGTCTAACGTTTGTTCGATATTCCGCTTGTACTAAGCCTATATGCAATTAACAACAAAGACAAGGTATACTTGTGTCTTTCGATCGGGTTAGGTCAGTAGGGTTAACCGTGTCGAACAAGTGGAGTGTCGATCAAACATCGGGGCGTCCTTTTCAAATAATTGACTTACACACGACTCGCAGGTCAACAAATGCCGTAAGTGGCTCCGTTTGCACGACATTAGTAGCTTTACACGTGTACCTTGCACCGTCATCACTTCTATCGGCTACAGGGCGGATTTCATTAATTGACCTGATTCTATCGGTGATGTAAGAAAAATCTAATCGCACATCGTCCTTCCACCAATACACCTATATTATAGAAAACAAATTAAATGGGATTCACTGATCATCGACTCTCATTTTTTAAAGTAAATCTTCGACAATCACAACATTATGCCTTATGGCCACGCGTTTTGAACTCGCCACCCAAAAATGGTGGTTTTGTTACGCTTTTCCAAATCGAGACTCGTTCAAATTGTTATATCTCTGCTTAAACAAAAGGTATTGTAGTGTGTTTGGTGTCATTTTGTAGCTAAATGAGTGACCTAACGGACTTCCAAAGGAGACTTGTTTATCAGCTAAGATAGTGGAGTTATAATTTTTTGAGTTCAGAATGGCCGAGGTGGTTGTTGTGGCGGTGGCGGTTGTGGCGGTGGCGGTATGTACAAAGTCTATGAGAAATATAGATTTTGTGTGTGCACGTTGAATCAACTGATCATATCTTTGCATCCATATGGGCTACAGGCATGGTTAAGAGCTCTTGTGAAAGGTTATTAATTATGCTAATTGTTTTTAATCATTTTGAACTCTTTATGATTGGTTTAGTCTATAAAATACAAACTTTTACGCACAAAACTACCCGTTTTCATATTAAACACTGTAGTAAGCAATGCGGATGTCTTCAAAATCTAAAAGTTGCTGTAAATATTTAATTACTTATCCTATCATAGTCAAAGTATACATTTTCTGAGAGGAAATTTGATGAGGAATCTAAATATGGACTTACTTTTTCTGTATGGGTTAGGGGTAAAATGTTTTAGTTCAAAATATGTTGAAATGTAAAAAAATTTGAACATATTTTGGGACACCCTGTATTCTGAGATTACCAAACAGCTGTGATTTTTTTCTTCCCCAGTCAGTAGGATCCCCCTAACCTCTAACCAAATCAATGTTGTTTACTTTCAGTTTATAACTGCACGTTAGTAATAAGCAATGCATTAAGTGACCCATTTTTTATTTGGAATTTTTTTATTCCACCCTGTATAACTTCAAGGTCACCCTGTACAATGAGTTGAAATGTGTATATTTGAATTGCTTATGCCTTCAGCTTTTCAAAAATGTATACTTTTGCTAGTTTAGGGTTGATAGTTGTGTAGATATTCTAATTTGAAACTTGATTGGTGTAAAAATTCATAATATTTGTGATGTAACGCTAAGGGTGGCGAGTTCAAAACACACGGCCTTATATGTAAGAAAAAATAATTATCAAGCACAAACTCATATTGATCATAAAAACAAATAAAAACATCCGTCTCTCAACACGCGATATTCAAAACCCCCGGGCGCCAAAATTGTCTGGTGTAATGACGCACAGTGTCATCGACCCTATATCTTCATGGGAGAAATCGCCATGGTAGGTTGAATCCACAGCCACGATTGGCCATTTGGTTCAGACCTTTGAAGCTCTTTGAGACGAATAATTAGTCGAGGGACATGACTAAGGCTACTCACAATAACCATGTAATTGATCTTGGTTGTGCGTGAATAAGCTTGTATACCCCATTGAAGTCAATGGTCATCGACTTTTATACTGCCTAGTAGTGAGTGCAGCTGTACTACACGATGTAGTCCATACAGGACCAACGCAATATAAAATTAGAGTTTTGGTCCGATTTTGAGTTCAAAGCGCACGGCCAATTTTCAAAGCGCATTCTAGCGACCATCATATCTGGTCAACACGTATTTTCAAGTGTATGAGACCACATCTGGTTTCTTGAGAAAAATTCATTTACGGGAGATATTCATCATTTTCAAACCCGGTATCCGAAGATTTTCGTCTGATATCAAAATCGTGCATAGCAATTCACGTGTATCGATCCCATGTATTCATTTTAGTGTCTCTGCTACACTAAATAATTATTAGCCAGGCGGTGTCGGTGTGTGACGTCCCATTATACAATGAAGGCTGGCGACAACTGAGCACAAATAACGTTGACGACGTCATTGCACTAGACAATTTCGGCGCGGGAATTTTGAATGTGTTGAGAGCCGGGTGTTTTTATTCGTTTTTTCATGGTCAATATGAGTTTGTTTTAAATAAAACCACGTGATTCGTGCTTGATAATTATTTTCTATAGGGCATAATGTTGTGATTGTCGGAGACTTCCTTTAACTTTTCTATGACCTTTCAATAGGCCTCTGATACAAATTGACATAAATAAAAATCATTATTACGGATACTATCATTACCACAACCACTATATCGCCGCCGTCGTTCATCACCTCACCACAACCACCGCTATCGTTCACCTCACCACAACCACCGCCGTCGTTCACCTCACCACATCCACTCCCGCTGCCATCGTTCACCTCACCACAACCACTACCGCCGCCATCGTTCACCTCACCACAACCACTACCTCCGCCGTCGTTCATCACACCACAGCCACTACCTCTCCCGTCATTCACCTCATCACAACCACTACCTCCACCATCGTTCACCTTACCACAACCACTACCGCCGCCGTCGTTCACCTCACCCAAACCACTGCCGCCGATGTCGTTCGCCACAACCAATCATGATGCAGTCATGTCTACAGTAGAATTCACCGCGACCTTTCCAGGACTTAAAAACCCCATTAAAAGCTATTAAACCAAGATAACACTCATTGAAAACAGCTCAACTGATTAAATCAGATCTTCTCTGGTTGTGCACATGTGTCTGTTTTATATGTGCGGTATCGCAATGAGCTGGTATTTATAGCTTCAGTTGGGTAACCGATTATAAAGGAAACGCAAGGAAACAATGGTATGTGGACCTTTGTTCACGAAATGAGACAATGGCCTGCTTTTTGTTAACCAACATTCTTGAAAATGAGCAACATAATGATTGTTGACTTAACACGGTTTGGAAATAATTTCTTCATATTTTTGGTGTTATCTGTCGTTTACATATCCTTCCTAAAACACCAAAGTACGAATATTTCCAAACATCTAAATTAGCTAAAAATTTAGGACATGTTACAAAACTATATTTTCTAGAATTTTAGAAGAGTACTTTTAATATCGGCCGGTTATTTTTCACACAGCGACGTTAACTAGGCAAATCCCCATACTTCTAACGTAGGCTATTTGTAGAGGTCACGCGTCAATGGGAAGAGCACACTGTGTATTGTGTATAGGAAAACGGACAGTAATTGCAGTATGTGATGACAACCACATGCCCTACCTCCACCGTCGTTCACCTCACCACAACCACTAGCACCGCCGTCGTTCACCTCACCACAACGTCATTCTCATGTCTCACTCTTAATCATTGTTGCGTCATCGTCGTCATCATCGCCTATTATTGTAATCATCATCATTCTGTCATTATCATCGTCATCATGGACATGGTCATTATATCATCTTTACCATCATCATCAGCTATTATCATTAGGGAACAAACCAAAAGGTCGATGCCGTCCTTTCGTTACAGAGAAGGGAGTCAAAAAGTTCCCTTGCTAGTATCATTATCAATACCATCATCACCAACACCATCATTATCCTCATCATCATACCACCATCATCTATACTTACATCTGCCAGTGGGTTCCCTCTTGTAGATACACATGTCAGTGTCAATTCTGTTCCCGCTCTAACTTGCATACCTTCTACAAATCCGCTGGTAGAAATAGCTGGAGGACCAGGTGCAACTGTGACAAACGAGAATCCAAAGGGGAGAACAAATTTATAGTGAGAGATACAGAAAAGGGTTATGTCCATGTATATCAGCCTAATGGCCGTTTGAACACTGAATATGTTCCATCAACTAGTGAAAGAAATACATGATAATATAATTACCCAATACCAACAAAATAGTTTCTTAAACAATGGTATTCCAAAACATGGTAATACTTTGGCTCGTCTTCCTTTTTCTTCTTACTTTTTCTTTTGTTATAAAGGAGTATTTCGTGATCCTAGCATCCTCTTTTTATGACATTTTTCAGTAGATATCCACGAAAAAAGCTTATTCCCAAAATTTCAGTTGATTCCGATTTTGCGTTTGTGAGTTATGCATGATTGTGTGTATATTACACTGCTCCATAGACAATGTGTTGTAATTAAATTCAAATTTCACGATAATTATCTTTGCTAAACGAATAAATCTGCAAGAAATTGTTTGTACATAAACATTATGTAGCCAGAGGTTTCCAGTGATACAAAAATCACAACTTTTTTTTAAAAGAAAAGTGGGGGGATGAGGCTGTGGATCACGAAATGCCCTTTTAAATGGGCATATCATTTTGGTTATAGGTGTTGCGAAAAGATAATTGCTGATGCATTTTGTTTCCTATTTCATGTCATGAAACTTAACATTGACATTAGTCACTCTCATTTAGTCACATTACTACGGTGATTTTCATCTAGTTGGATGTGTCACTGACTGACTATTACACATTTTATCTTCATTCCCGTCATCCAATAGTCCGTCCCTATATCATTTATAGTATAGATACTCACATTGCACATTGAGTGATACGGATAGCTCATACGGTGACGTTAGAGCAGGATGTGTAACAATACATTTGTATTCAATCCCGTTATCCTCCTTTTCAGGATTCAAAGTCAGCGTACTAGAGACACTGGACAGCTTCTCACTTCCTCCAGGAGTCACCTAGAACATTAAAATAATAATAAAACCGGTATAGTTTGTAGGAAAATTCATAGCAAAAAGCAAAACAGTGAACCGTGGATGTAATACTGACGAAAGCCCGTTGCTTATACCCCGTTTACATTGGGCGAAAGTCGTAATCGAATTCACTTAAGTCGTAATCGACTTAATTCGTATCATAAGTGTAAACAGGCACAGTCGTAATTAATCGTAATTCAAAAGTCGTAATTCCAATGATGACTTGTATCATCATTCATTTCAAATGAATACGAATAAGTCGTCATTAATTACAACTTTTCGCTAATGTAAACGAACACGTTGTTGAATTCGTATTCATCTGCCGTAACCACTGGTAACAAACGAATTCGATATTTGTGAATGCGAATTTCGAATGGAATTCAGCCAATGTAGTGTAAACACCCACCAAACGAATTAATCTGCTGTCGTAATTCAAAATACAGCTTAAGTCGATTACGACTTTTGCCCAATGTAAACGGGGTATTAGTTACGAAACCGGGAGAAGCGTTGTGGCCTTGAAAGATACCGGGTGACGGGACCGGATGAAGCATCCGTAAATATGTTGTGGTTTTATTGTACTGACTAATATTAAACAATGAAAAGATTACTATAAACTGCCACCATCTCGGATTCGTCGCTATGTAAAACTCACAACGAACAATACCGTAGGCCTACTGTTAATGTATCTATGTATATTCGCTGTAGAAGTGACGTAATTAATCGGATTAACTACCATAGCAATTGATGAATACAATTTTGAATATATCGCACTGCACTACAACGTTCACGCGGTACCTGTGCATTGAACCATAGATGTCAAAGAAAGGCTGATCACTCGCACCTGAAAGATTAGTATCTTTGAAAAGAGCGGTATTGTATACAGTCTATGTTTGCTGACATACACAGGGGATTAGTTTAGTACAATCTGCGTGTAGTGCATAGCGATCTACTCAAAAAAATTTATTCATCTATTGCTATGGTAGTTAATCCGATTATTACGTCACTTCTACGGCGAATTGTTACCTCTATAACTGGCGTATCATGAACCAATGGTTGGCCGTCTTTCAACCAAGTAATCGTCGCAGCTGGCTTGGCGTTATTGGCACGGCATGCGAGTACTACCGGCTGCGGTGGTTGTATAGTAATCGCAGAGCCATTCTGACGGCTGTCGATTACTGGAACCTCTGGTGGTACTAAGAGAATTTGTGGGAGAAAGTTGAAGAATAGTGGTTATTCAAACAAGGTAATGTTAAACCCGGGGGAGGTCACTCCCATTGTGGCCTGTACACCATCCGTGATAATGAAAACGCGTAAAAAGGGCCGTTTCTCGTGGGTAGGCACGATACTCGCGTATCGCGTTTAGGGTGTCAAAAACATGTAAAATTGGAAAAAAGGGTAGCAAAATTGCAATTTCTAAATAGGCTACGCGAAAATGAAATTTAGGGTATGAAATTTGATGTTAGGGATGAAATCCCTGTTTGAGGTGTCGTTTTAACCAAGGATTAAATCCTTGTTTAGGGTGCTTTTCAAACGTTTATTATCGCGGATGGTGTACAGGCCACAATGGGAGTGACCCCCCGGGTGTTAAACATAATTGAGTTAGGATCCTTTTATCAATTACTGCAATTGGTTAACTATTGTATTGAAACTTGCATGTGACGTTAGGTCCGTATGCACAGAACAAGTTAGACCAGGTCTAACTTTAGACCCAGTCTGACTATGGAGATAAGTCCAACGGAGGCAACTTTTTGGTATTTACAACTTATTCTTTGTAATGTACATACATGTAGCTTAATATTTGCGCGTATTTGTTCTCTGTAGCTTAATATTAGATGGCTGTCGTTTAATTTTTGGACCTTGCCAAGAGTATAAGCAGGAAAAGAAAAGATCAAAGGGATTCCACCCTAACTCTAACTTCTATTCGTTAGGTTAGTCCTGGTGCAGACGATATTTGTGTCTATTTAGACACATGTCTGGATGTGTCTTTCTGCACGACACCGATTTTACAGTGTGGATATTTTAACGTATAGATTATAGAGAATCATTACCCTTCAGCAGATTTATAACAGGTCTTTGATGCTATGGATCAAACCCAAAAATATTTATCTGATAAAAAGACGAACAAGACCCTTATCAGTCATCAACACATAATGAACTCCGAACATTGAAAAATTCAAAAAATGTCAGAATTGTACATTTGCATGACCATATTTGGCAACAGCATGAAAAATGTATTAAAATGAGTACAAATAAAACTAGAGCTACTGTGGCTCACAAGCCACAAATATCAGGCGGTGACTTCTGATTTACCTCATTTGACCTTTGACCGTGGGTAAACTCAGGTTGACAACTCATACTCTCTCAACTCAAGGATAATTTGCATTTAAGCCCAATCGGGCCTTACTTTAACATTTGACCTTTCCTGAACAGTGACCTTGGATGACCTTTACTCCCCAGGTGTCAGGGATCATTTTCCGCAAGTTACAGCCCGATCAGAACAACTCCAAATTTGTCCTGAACTTTGACCTTGGATGACCTTTATGGTTTCATACTCCTGAAGTGTCAGGAATCATTTTCTAATTTTTTGCAAGTTACAGCTTGATCGGAACAATTTAAAATTTGACCTGACCTTTGACCTCAGATGATCTTTGCAGTTTCATACTCCTGAAGTGCCAGGCATTGTTTTCCCTGAGTTACAGGTCGATCGGAGCAACTTTCAATTTGACCTGACCTTTGACCTCAGATGACCTTTGCAGTTTAATACTCCCCAAGTGTCAGGGATCATTTTCCCAGAGTTACAGTCCAATCGCAGCAACTTAAAATTTGACCTGACCTTTAACCTCAGATGACCTTTGTGGTTTTACACACCCCAAGGGTCAGGGATCATTTTCCCCAAGTTACAGCAACTCTAAATTTGACCTGACCTTTGACCTCTGATGGCCTTTGCAGTTTCATACTCCCCAAATGCCGCGGATTGTTTACATTTAGTTACAGCCTCATCGGAGCAACTTTAAGTTTGACCTGACCTTTGACCTCAGATGACCTTTGCCGTTTCATACTCCCCAAGTGCGAGGGATTGTTTTCCCCGAGTTACAGCCCCATCGGAGCAGCTTTAACATTTGACCTTTGACCTTGGATGACCTCGGTTGATGTTTCATGATCCCTTATCAATGATTATTTGTACATGTACTAAGTTTTAGCTCAATCGGACATATTTCAAAATTTTGGTAGAAACTATATAGCATTTACCTAGTAGCCTTTAGTGTGCATGTATAGATTTTCATAAATGCATCATGGGAAGGAATAACATTTGACCACCAAACCCCCACCGCACAAATATTCACTATTATTGCACAATCAGAGGCAACTATATAGCATTTACCATATACCTTGTGTGTATTTTCATAAATGCATCATGGGACACCATAATTTCCCGTGATTATTTAACTAACCACAAAATGGGCTATTCCACTGGGCGATTTTAGACACGTCCAGTTTGGTCCTTTCTGTGGTTAGGATACTGTTTTTAATAATATTTACTTCACTTTCTTGGAAACAATATGCTTGTTATCAAAATAGCAGACACGCTGTCTCCCAGCACAAGTTACTTACCAAATTGCTGCCTCTAAAGATAGCTGCTTCATTACATTTCACGCAAATATTTTCACAAAATGACCCCTATTAAGCCTTACATGAACTATGACCCCAATCTGTGGTACAACTTATTTGAAGCTTGGGCCAGCGGTTCTTGCTGACCATAATTGGTGGTCATAGCATGTCATTTAAAGGAAGAGTAGCATTTTTAAGATTTTCACAAAACGACCCCTAATAACCTTCACGTGACCTTTGACCCCTATCCGTGTAGAAGTTTTATTAAGCTTAGGTCAGTGCTTCTTGTGGCCAAGTTTGGTCAAAACTGGTTCAAGCGTCTGGCACTAGTAGCAATTTTTGGTTCTACTAAAGAAGAAAGAAGAAGATTTAGGAGCTTCACAGTATATCAGGCGGATAAATCCGCCTGATATAATAAGCCTAGTATTAGTTCAGTGATTCGTGAGTTAGCTCTTGATATTTTGAGAAAATATCTCAAAACTTGTTGAAACCTATGGCTATAACACGCAAAGAAAGAGCTGACTGGTAGCTACTGGTTTTAACTTTATTTACCTTGGACAGTGAGAAACGCTTCGTTTGAATTACTTCCAAAGATATTGAGTTTACACTGGTACGGAGCATCATCGCTTAGCAACACACCCTGGATATGTAAGTTACCCTCTGTCGCTGGATCACCTGTAATTGGATATTAAACTAATTAATCATTAGACATGAAAAAAGGGCGCTGTTTTGTTTACTGTTAGGCCTTACATGTAGGCCTACTCTCTAAATGTATAAGACCACTCAAAAAAGAGTGAAATGTGTTTTTAAACTTTAAAACCACTCAAAAATGCATGAAAGCCACTCTAAAAGAGTGAATTTTAACTCTTTCAAGATAACAAGGAGTTAAATGAAGGACATCTCTAAAAACGTGTTGTTCTTCATTTAACTCCTTGAACGAGTTGAAATACACTCTTTTAGAATGGTTTTCACTCTATTAGAGTGGTTTTCACTCTTTTTTGAGTGGTTTTAAAGTTTAAAAGCACATTCCACTCTTTTTTGAGTGGTTTTATAAGTGAATCATCTCTTTTGGGGAGTTAGTTTTTCACTCTTTTACATTTCGATAGATAACATGATAAACACAACATATTCAGGGAGCATTATGTACTGTTTTGGTTTTATGTACTAGTAGGCCTATAGCATGTACAAACTGATGTAAATCAGCTCAGCATATGAATTATTTAATGTTTTATTTCGCTATCTTTCAAGAAGGAAAATGGATTGGCTAATTGATCAAAAATCTCGGTTAGATTTTTAACCATCAACAAAATAATTTCTGTGACGCATACAAATAAAAACAATCTGTCAAAATAAGGAAATGAATTACAAAATTAATGGTCCCAGAACATCTCCCTGTGGAGCACTAATAATATGGAAGCTGTATCCTGCCTGATGTATCTCTTAACTATGCCCGCGGTACCGGTAAGCGTTAATCTATAATATTGGTCCCCAAATGATACCTTGTGGAATACCATACCTGTGATAGAGTATCTTGGATGGCCACCAACATCCCGCCCTGATGTGAGTGCTTGGCCTGATTTCAGCCATGTAGGAACAAACGTGGCACCTTCTGCTAAACCGGCTACGGCACAATTCAGAGTGGCTTCGTTTCCTGCTATAACTGTCGTATTAGCTGGTTGTACCGTGAAATGGGGATCGCTTAAAACTGTAAAAAAACATGGTTATTTTGCATAAATTTACATAAAAGAAGTTGATACCTGTATCAGTTTGGGCTGCTTTTTTTTTGTTGTTGGTACAATTGATATCAAACGTTTGTAAACAATAATGTGATCAAATCAGGGGTCTGGGAGAGTTACACTGCAAAAAACGAAAAACAAAAAACAAACAAAAAAACTGGAAAAAAACCCGTAAAGTTTAAAGAGTGAAAAGGGAACAGCATCAGAGCAACAAAATGAGTTAATGGAACTCAATATCGATCAAAAGAACAACAAAATGAGTCGATGGATTTGTCGACCAAATGAGTACAATTTTATTGCCTTGTTGTTTCCTTTTTACTCAACAATGAGTAAGTTTCATATCTTTTATTTAGAGTGTAGGCATACCTATATTTAGGGATGCGTTTTAAAAATGTAACATTGTGCAATATTTCCATTGCTAAGTATGTGGTGCGGGTTTTTTTCTCGTAATGTTTACATTGAGGCAATCTAAGCAATAAAATTGCTACGACGCCCTCCTTTTTTTTAACCATTTAACGACAGATCTCAGAGAGGGCAGACTATAACATTGTCAGCAAATCTGCAGCAAATCGAAACCGAAGAAACCGCAATACGCCAAACCCTAAACAACGCAAAATATTTTAAAACGTTATTGGGTCCGTTTGGTCAACACGTTTTTAAAATGTTTTAATACATGTATTTAAATGTCGGGATATATCCCTATGCAGTGTTTTAAAAACGCCTTAACAAAACACTTCAACAACATTTAAAAAATGTTAGCAAAATTTTATTTATTTATCTATTTATTACACTTTATCAAGAAAATGTTCATTTGTAAAATATTTTGAGCAAAGTTTTTTTTGCAAAAAGATATTGTCAACTCTAAAATATTATGTTAGAATGTTTTGCAGCAAGCAAGTTTTCAAAAAACGTTTTTGAATGTTATCATTGAAAAATATGGGCTCGTTGGGTGAGAGCTGGGGGGGGGGGGGTGGTGAGAACATGCTTGTTGGCATTCAAATGCAAAATGTACAACATGAAACGGACCGTTTGGACCTAAATTAGGAGGGCATTGCATTGGTTAAGAATATGACATGGGGTCCTCGAAAGTTGAATTTCTAGTTCTAAATGGCTTCAAATGGCTTTGTTATCTCAAAAAAAAAAGTAAAATCAGTGACAAATGAAGTTGCTATTTAAATTGAAAAAAAAAGGTCTTTGGGTGACATATCAAATGTAAAAAATCACGTTACCTCCAAAGTGGGAGTGAACTATTTCGATCTCATCGACCAGGCATAAAACTGCACTTTCCTTAAACATGTTAAAAAAAATGAAAATGCGCGTGAAATTGGGCAAAAAGTACCAAAAAAAAAACAGGCTGAAATAAAGTTGCGGGAATGTTGACAAAAAAAAAAAGAATTCAGTTTTAAAACTGAAAATTCTCATGCGTGATCGACTTAAACAACAGATTCGAATTGATGCTGTCAACGAGACACCCTATACATCCTCCATGATTAGGCCTACATGCATCTCAGTCTCACCTCTGGATGCCCTTACGATATAGAGGCCATCCACATTGATTTGATACGCTTATTTGCACCAATTTGCCACAATTTCAGGTCATTGATCATTCAGACTGAGACAAATAACAGGTTTCTTCGGTCACATGTCTGTCGATCATCTAGTTCCATGACCAAATGGACTCTAACCTCCATATCAATTATAGAAATACCTGAACCATTGAAGTTAATTACTTAGGGTTAACATCTTCAGTTTCAATCTTTTGAACCGTGAAAGTTAATTTCCAGGGCTGACATTATTTCATTAACATTTCTTGGTCAGTTACATTTCATGAAATTAACGAAGTTGATACATAATGATCTGTTTCGCTAGCACTGAATTTAAAACTATCAAGTACGATGAAGAACGTCATGGCAGATAAGATTCACCTGTTATGCGCCATTAAAATGACTTTTATCCCAGGAAACACAGAAATGTTTTAAACGATGTGTTATGTGTTTACGGTTTTGGTCAAAAGGATATAACCATGATAACCCGGGATGATAACATTTAAATATCGAGTTATACACCGTATGAAATAAAGGTTCTCAATATAACCTTTTTTGTCCTCTCAGGAGAACCCTCCCTCGTGAATCTCTAAAAAAGTTTTTTTGGTTCTTTAGAGAACCTCTGGGTTCTCCTGAGAGGACAACTTAGAACCTTTTTATAGAACCTTTGTTTCTCAGAGTGTATACAATTCATAAAAACGTTTTTATTTCTATTAGGGCCTATGAAAACATATACAATGACGTATAAAAGTTACCAAATGTTGTCAAATTATTGTGAACATTTGTTGGCAAACAATTATTTTGTCAACACTTATAATAATAAACATGAACCTTTTGCCGCAAGTTTTCAAAAATGTTTTTGAATGCATTAAAAACGGTTTGTGTGAGTGTGTGATGGGACATTGCCACGATCATTCGTGAAAACGAACTTAATATAGGCATATAGGAAACTGAATAAAGAAAAAAGATTTTGTTAAAAACATTCTGAAAATTGTTGGTGCTTTAATACATCACACCTTACCTGTTGCAATTGGTACAAAATACATCAGAACCAAGCTACGTATTGCAATGGGTGTCATTCTGGATCGTCAACATTTGACAGTAACTAGATGAAAATGCCAATGAAATCGCGAATTTCTATAAGAGAGAAAGAAGAACCATATTTACGATATTAGGGGCCTATTATTAATGACAATGTGACAAATTGAAAGGAATGTCACCAGGGGGAGGGAAGACGGGCACAAGAGAAGGGACCGGACTAAGGGAGCGATCGTTATTTATGGCAGGGGGGGAATGGGTAAATTTCGGGGGGAACACAACATTTTTTTGTGGTCTTGAGGGGGAACCTGAAATTTTAGTTGAACCAGGAGGGGGATTATTAAATTTTAAATGGAGAAAATTGGCGAAAACAAGGGGGAACGCGAAAATTTTGAGCGGATGCGAGGGGGGAACGCGAAATTTTTTGTCGATATTTTTGCCAAAACACCCATTCCCCCCTGCCGTAAATAACGATCGGTCCCTAAAAAAGAGAGGCGGTGAGAGAAACTAAAAGGGAGAGAAAAGGAGGCGAGGAGAGATACCCACTCTCCTCCTTTTCTCTCTCTTCTGAGAAGAGAGAAAAGGATCTAGGAGGCGAGTGGGTATAAACAAACACCAAGATGTAGGCTTTAATAAAAGTTGAAATTAGACAGAGAGCTATAGGGGCTCTGAGAAAGCAGGAGAGCAGGGGCCTGGGGCACATGCTCTTCATGAACTTTGCAGCAGAGGCGCGTATAGCTATAGGGAGCAAGGGAGGGTATGTGCCCCTGGGCGCTAAATCGGCACCCCCTTCCGACACAACAACCCCTAAACCATGCTAAAGCTACGCCATTGCTTTTCAGCCCTGGTGGTAAACAATTTATGTATAGGGGTCATCTTTGTTTGTAAATAATGCCTCCAATGTTTACATACATTGTATTCAATTAGGACAATTTATTGACCTAATAACCCAGTCAGCGTTCCAATTTCTGTGGTCAGAAGATGGCGTTGTACCCCGCCGACTCAATTAAATCATAGATTATCAAAAATAATCGATGATTAAATTGCAACTTCGGCAACTGTGTCAGATTAGGGATTTGAATGTTTCATATCAGATAGGCCCTAGAAAAGCACTAGTTAGAACACTGTCAGCAAAAATAAATAGACCTACAGACAAAATGTTTTGAAAATGATATTTAGGCCTAACATTTGTTCACTTTCATTTTTTTCTGGCAACCTTTTCTCCTGGCTTTTTCTGTCCTTTAAAATATGATAGGAAAACACTTGGATTTGCTCATTTTGCTAGGCTAGAATTGCCCTTTTTGATGTGAGCATGTGAATGTGAAACAGAGAGGATATGAAAATAGTGCTTTGCACTTGTTTGGCGAACCATGCATACAGGTACCGCGGGACAGGTACCTCCATGATCATAGTTTGCCCGGGAGTTTGCCGCCCAGATTTAACATGTTCAAAGACAAATTGAGCGTCAGATTTGATTTACTAGTATCAGAAAACCTGTTTAGTGTTAGCTCAGTGTGTGATGATAAAACCATAAAATAATTGTCAGTAGCGCATCATTTTTCCTGCATAGTTTGACATTTCGATATGATTTATGTGTTGTCTAACAGTTCCTATCACAGACCAACTGGGAACAATAATTGGGAGCATGAAAGGTCAACAATGGGGTAAAACAATTGATCCACAAGTGAGAAAATTATGAATGACTTGCCATAACAAAGCACGTTTGCCATATTTTACACCAACATCATGGTTTATACCATAGTGATTTTAAATCTATGTTTATACTCAAAATGGAAAGCCGAAAGTTCAAAAAAGACACTGTCATCATGGTCATATTTTCTATAGGCCTAGACCTGTAGGCGTAGCTACGTATGGCCAGGTTCTCAACATATTTACAAATTGAAAGCCTGGCCCGTAACTTATTGGGAGGGGCTGATTTTGAAAAAGTTGACCTTTTTTTCTCAAAATTTGGACCTTTTTGGACCAAAAAGGCATAAAAAAACCAATATGGGACTTTTGTGGTATTTATGGGATGGGGGAGGCCACCCCAATGCCCGTTCAATGGCTATTAACTTTGTACATGTATTTTGGTCTCATTTTTTGGTATAGCCTAAACCTTTCAACTGCTGTTTGAAAGTAGGCCTACTTGTCTTGGTATACGTTTAGAACTGGTTCCAGTTCCTCGCTCGCAGGAAGGGGGGGGGCGGGGTTCGCGAAGCGCGCACGACACAATTTCGCAGTCCCAAAGCATGCAATCACTGCTCACTATTTACCACATTGATATTCTGGGTTTTTTTTACTCCGACCATGTCTATGCACAAACCACAGCTTAAGGAAACGTTGCACAATATTACCATTCCATGCCTGAACCTTTCTGACCGGCTTTCCCCCTGTATATTAAACGCTCGAAATACTGCCAAGTATTTTGCCCCGGAGCTGTATTTACAGATTTCCCTCATGAATCTGAGTGGACACATGGTATTTTGTGTTTTATCAATTTGGCCGAGTCGTTCATCATGTTCACTAAAATATACATGGAATGGAAGCATGCTATATCGCTACAACACATACAATAACACATTATATAACATGTATAATAGAACACGGTTTTCCAAGTTCACATGTATCTAGGCCTATAGCAAATGATCCCAATAAAGCTCTGGTAAGAGTTCCTAGTCGTGATTGACGAATCCATCTACTTCGCATGTTTTAAAACCGCGGCCACCCGCCCATCAAAATACTATCTACAACTCGACTGATGATGTTCAGCAACTTACCTTAAAATATTCGTTGTTTCAAATTTCAACAAATCAAAATGACTTTCTCCAAATATTACCGAAAAGTTATATCATCCAGCTTATTCCAAATCTTGGTTTCAAAATGTAGGGCCTATGTGTTACAAAAACCTTTAGTGTAAAAGATGCACTCGCGATATGTTATGTTGGTAGCAGCTCTCCTCGGTAAATAAATCTTCTCTTGACCATATCGCTACATTTCTCTGATACTAATCGATTCAAAGTTTCTGGAAGTTACCATGGTTTAAAGTGCATGTTGCCCACAATGCACCACTATATCTTTAAACGTTCTTTAATTTGCGCTTTTTATATCACTATTCTGTATCAAAAATTATGATTTTAAAATTATAGTATTATAATGAATACCTTCAGTATTGTTAATAACTGTTTGAAGGTATTTTTGAGCATAAAACGCTGAAAATAATGGTACATTAGGAACTATGGTAAAAAGTTCGATCAGTACCAATATGCAAATGAGGTGATACCCGAGACAACTGGTGCCGCGCTGGTCAGCATTGGAAAATTGGGTGTTGTGAGAAACAGGACGAGTTCGAGCACTTCTACCGCATCTAAACTTTCATACTTGAACAAGAGGTTCAGACAGATAGAGCAGTTACCATTGAAAGAAAATTGTGACATTGTGGAGTTATAATCGTGGAATTAGAGATAGAAATTGGTGGAATTGTTTATTGGAGCTTTATGTGTGTATGGTGCAAACCGGTGCAACCTGTGGTGTGTGTGTGGTCAGAACTGCAAAGATGTTCGCCATAAAATGTCTCGTCTTTGAGGTTGTTTGGATTTTATGTGCTACTGGATTTGTGCGACAAGGTAGGGCGATAAACATGATAAAGAATGTTATCTATATGCATATCATATCAATCAACATCTTGAATGTCAGTATTTTAACGGCGTGTTTATAATATTATCCGCCTAAATATGTTTCCCGGATACGCATGTAGGCTATGGCAATATGCATTGATTGCATTCCCATCTTCACCCTGGGATCTCCGAGTGGGATCACCCTATCCCGGTTTGCCCCTATTTTTTTATGAAGTAGGCCTATGTAGTATCAGGGATATCCCTGGTAGTATCCCGCATGCATATGATACAGGAATAGAGAGCCCCGGGAGAGAGCCATGCATGGGGATCAAAATGGTAGTTTGAAAAATCGTAACGGGGATGACTATGTAAATGAAAACTGTACATGATGTAGGCCCTAAGTGTAAATACTTATAGTTTTATGAAACAGAAGTTCATGCACATGGGTGACGGAATATAGGATCTGTGGAATTACCCCCATCCAGGCCATGATCCTGCCCGGGGATCCTGCAGGCTTGAGAGTACTTAGTCAGTTGCCTTGGCCGCTGCGCGCTGTCCTTCATCCTTGCTTTACCATGTATATATGATCCCTGCAAGGTGTTTGTATCATCAATGGAGTTGATCCCTGATGAAGTCTTCACAGATCCCCCACTCATCCAAGAATACTGATACAATCAGAGTAACATCTGTAAATCATCATGTCTTCTTGCTTGGAAAGACTGTTTATAAGAGCCTCAGGCAATTTAAACACTGAGTTGCTGCAATCATAGACCCTGGAGTACTGCAATTTAGTTTAACCCCCCCCCCCCAAAAAAAAAAACCATGTCGCTTGGAGAGATTTCATGCTTGCTGCAACCATAGATTATCAAAATAATAATAATAATCTATGCTGCAACCAGGGATATCCCTGCTGGATTATATTTTAATAGCTGAAACTTTTTGCACGAGGAACACTCAATAAAATTGTGAATTGGTTTCATTTGATCATTACCCAAAGAACTTTTTACATTGCTGCCACATAAAGTCCCTCACCAAAAGTCCCTCACCATGATAATATAATCTCTCACTGAATGATCCTGCTTTTTTTCTCCAAAATTCAAAAAATTTCACTTCCTTTCAAAATTTTGTTAACTATTTTAAATTGAGAATATATTTGGCAATATTTTTGCAAACTATTTTGTCCACACTCACTCTGTAAATATCATTTGCAAATTGTTTTTCAATCAGTGTTATCAATTTAAGTTTTATACCGTTTAGAGATGAACTTGATATTTAAAGTAACATTTTCTGTTACAAACATTTTGTGTTTAACACATTTATGTCAGTGTGTATGATCTGTCCAACTTTTATTTAAGATTCCGGGCAAAAGGATCTGGGTAATGTCTTCAGAATATTAGTATATCAGTGATCAGTGAAAGTAGTACCAGTATTAAATCTCTTTTGAAAGAAGCACTTTGAACTTGAAGTATGGTCCTATGATAACATTCTAAGATGGTTCCGGTATAACTGCCGTAATCCTAGTTAAGTGATGTTTATCATTTATCAGAGATTTATCAGAGATTTATTTATTGAGAAATGAAGACCGACTCTGGAATTGGTTGGCAAAATACGTTTTCTCACTCTCAGAGCGTTCATAGACCAAAATAGGCCCTACTAAATAGTTCTATAAAAATACAAGCCCTATAAATAATAATTAATAATAAATATAATTACCAAAGATCCTGGGCAAGGATGATTTTTAAACAGCCTTTTAGTAATTTGCTAAAATGCCATTTAAAAATCTTAAAACTCTGCTTGTTTTTAAGAGGGAAAGTCGAATTAGTGTAATTACATGAATGGATGTTTGTAAATTTGGATCCAGAAATCTTTGACTTATTTTGATCCATTTCAATCGATAACCCTTACATACAAACATCCAAATAATATTGTGGATACTATTATACTGCAGCCAGGGTGATGATATGAAAATAGGCCAATATATTTAGAATTCAATTACTCACAGTCACTGATGCGTTCATGGTCAATCATTTCACATCAAATTAGGCATCATTGTCTGCTTAATTGGGCAACAGTAAACAGTTGATAAACCAGATGATAAGTCACATTTTGATGTCAATCTATTAGCTATGTAATGATCCTGCTGATTCCAAGAAGTGCAACAGAAAATAGGTCACAGCATTAATTCTCCATTTATCATTTATTGGTGGGCATGAATCTGAAGCAATCTTTGCACTAGGATCCAAAACATTCTCATCCATTAGTGCACAGTTCTTTTCCCCCTAATACATTTGTACATTCATTGAACGACCTTTGAAAATTTGGGTACAAAAACTCATATACCGTACTCTGCAACTTGAGGTCAATTTTTGCACTATTGTTTAATTGAGGACTATGCCATTGGGATGAGGCCATTGTGGTCCATAGTGTTGGTAATTCATTTCAAGAGTTCGTTTCTATGTGAAATTTACCCAATTTGCAGGAAAGTTCCAGCTCATGACCCTCATGGATTTTCTTTAAAAGTTACTCAAACAGTTACTTTAAAATATTATGCTATTATGTTAAAGTTTATTTTAAAAATTACATAAAATTCAGATGTTGTCAAATGCAAGCCTTGAAATAAGCAGACTGGAACCAGGAGCAATTTGTTTTGAACATTGCTCCTGGTTCACTGGGATTTTACAAGAACCAGGAGCAATTTCTGAAGAAACAGGAGCAATTTTCAATATTTAAAATCCTTTTCTGCATATATACAGCATACCAGCACAACTGCATCAAGTGCAAATCTGTAACCAGGAGCAATTTATTTTAGAAAATTGCTCCTGGTTCATGTGAATTTTACAAGGACCAGGAGCAATTGGTGGCTTTACGAGGGTAAATTTGCTCCCCGCGCCCGCTTATTTCAAGGCTTGGTCAAATGACAATATTCAAAGTAAGACGTCTGTAAGCCTTAGCCTAGATGTTACTTTTATGTTCTCATGATAGTCTCAATTAAGTGTGACCCAGTCCCAATCTATACAATTTCTGTCAAAGTTATATTAATCAGGGAAAGGCAAAAATGCACAAAATTACAGTGTTATAAAAGGCATTGCTATTTTATGTTAAAATATTTCAGTTTCTTGTTGAGACTAACTATAAATGTAGGTACCATACCATACATCACTGTTTATGAGAAACTTGGCTACTGTGTGATAAACTGTTCATGTTGGGAGCATCTGGGAGTCATACTTTAATTGATAAACATAAGACAATCAGAGAGACATGCCAAACTTGGTATCAAATTACATAGATAAGCAGCTGTTATACCATAACCTGATATAAAATAAGAGATAATGAATTTATACAATAATCATTATCCTTTCCATAAAAATTATCCCATTTCTCAGAGATCTATGTTCTGGGAGCTATATCATATATGTGAATATGAGAAACAAAAGTTTATGAGAGATACAAATAACGACTTTCGATAATGGGGAGCACGGTGACCGAGCGGAACGGGCTCCGACTCATAATCGGAAGGTTGCGGGTTCGAGCCCCGGCGACGCCATCGTGTTGTGCCCTTGAGTAAGGTCCTTTATCTCGATTACTCCTATCCACCCAGGTGTATAAATGGGTACCGGCATTCTTTAATGCTGGGAAGGTATAACAGACTCGCTGTGGAGGAGGTGTAGCGATCCCCCCACAGCAACATTACATGGAGGAGTCTGGCCCAATCGCCAATGAAAGAGAGATGGGCACTCCGTTCACTGTTTATATGATACAGGTTCGACTCCTTTACCTTTACCTTTTTTTTACAAATAATTCCGTTTTCAAATAGACCCAAAACAATGACCATCTATTCTTCAATTTCATATTAAAAAAAAAGCCTATTCCATAATATTTAAAATGTTGATTTTATACTGCATGATAATATTGATATTGTCTGAATTTCAAACAATTAAATTGCCCTAACACCAGTAAATACCACAAAATACCACGATGAAAAATTCTGCGCATGCATGAATCCCAGGGTCTGCGATGACGCAATCACCCTAAGTGTGACATGCTCACGGAATTGCTGGCCGGGCAGCAATAACCTGTGTAGCTACCGGTCCGTGATCGTGTGGTTGGCATACGGGGGTCAAATGTTCGAATCCCGGGGGTGCCAAGTCCAAAATTCTTCTTTTTCTTGACTTTTTCGGATCTTCTTTGACTTCCGATATCAAAAAGCAGGGTTCAGTGTTAGGGTTAATAAAAAATAGCTAGCCTTTTGAATTCTTTAGTGGTATTTGCCACAACTAGGAAATTAAGCCATAAAGCAAATTGATAGAGTCTACATTGTAGATAAAAAAATAGGTCAAATTGTTGATTTTAATACTTTATAACCATGAATCTATGCAATCACAATTTTAATTCATTTCAAATTAGACTCGTTTTCAACCACCTTGTCATTTTTAAAGGAAATTCCTGTTTTTCAGCAAGAGGCACATGGAAATTAACTGTCTTTTCAGACTGTGTCTTTTGATACCGTACATAAAGTCGTAATGCCCTTCACAATTGAATTTGAGTTTATTCCCTCCCGACATCCCGCATCCAAAATTGAGAATTACAAAATATTTAATTAAATTTTTTATATTTAATATTTTCTTTGTTAAATGACATTTTAATGACATGAATTTGCTAATTTCTTACCGTACTTAGATCATCCCTAAAACTATGATGGTGAACAAACAAAGAACACCCCTGCATATCAATGTATAAAATCAAACATAATTGCAATATAATTAAATCCGCAGACCCAAAATGTACTGATGATATTGGGCTGCGGACCACTCATTTCACAATAAAGAAAATAATAAGTAATTAATAGTTAATAATTAAAAGTTACCACATGCCTTTTTAAAAATCTTAAACTAAAAATTTAATGTGAAGGGCCTAATGTGCCTTGTTATGGCTGTGACGCAGGAACTTAGGGACGCACCATTAGATATTATCGGGGGGGCTAGGGAGTTTGGGCTGCCTTTGGAAGCAAAATTTTTTTTTTTCGCCTTGCAGCGAAGTTGTCTTTTTTTCAATTTTAATGTATACCTTTATACAGAGCTGGGTAGGGGAAATTTTTTTTTTTTGCTCATCAGTGAGGCAAAATTTTTTTTTTTTACTCATCAGTGAAGCAAATTTTTTTTTTTTTTGCTCATCAGTGAGGCAAAACTTTTTTTTTCAAAAAACTCCCTAGCCCCCCCCCCATGATATCTAATGGTGCGTCCTTATCAACCTTTATCTATTACCAATGAATCCAGTCTTAATGCCGCGTCCTTTCCCAGGAATACAGATACGACCTCTTGACCCTAATAACTGGCTTTTAGATTGATATTTGACACTTTTCGAAAAAGCGATAAGATTCATCTGTTTTGTGATAAGTTTTAGGTTGACTCACTCTGATGACATAAGTGGTATATAAACAGATAATCCTGTCTTGATTGGAATCACATATTTTGTAACAAAGCCACCACAAAATTGATCTTTCCTAAAATTGAAAAGACATGTTTCCTGGAGTTTATGACAGTATCATCATACTCTCTTTAAATTTCAACCCATGATTCAACAAAAAGTGGTTCAATTTTGTCAGGCTTTCCCAAAAATAATGCTGTTGATGTGACCAAAATGTGCACTAAATAGATGTTTACATTATTTTTGCCATAAAAAGCAGTGTAAAGTATGAATTTGACCTTTTCCTGGTATTTCAAATTATAGAGTAAGTTAGATGTCCCACACCAGTGCGACACCACTACCAACTTTAATTTCATAACACAATCCAAGAAATAAAGTTTTTAAATAGAACCTTTTTTGTCCTCTCATGAGAACCTTCCCTCTTGAACCTCTAAAAAAGGTTCTTTAATTTTAAAGAACCCTTAAATGTTCTAAAGAACAGAAAACATTATTTAATCACATTTTTGAGGCCATTTTCGATGGTTTTGGAACCATTTTTGGTTCTTTAGAGAATCCCTAGGGGTTCTCCTGAGAGGACAACCTAATAGAATTTACCCTTTTAGAACCTTTATTTCTTAGAGTGCATGTAGGCCTAATCAGAGAAGATCTTCTCTGGCAAAATGTAAGCCTAAATGAGATTCAAAACAATATCCGCAAGGAACATGTAAGGCCGGAAAAAGTAATGGACAAGAATGAAACATTAATTTTATACTGCTTATTAAACAAATGTATAAAAACAGAATGGCCAATGAAATTAAATTTGTAATTGGAAAAAAAAAACCAAATAAAAAGCAAATTAGGAACATGTAATCAAACTTGGAAATGTAATCTCATCCTGTTTACAACCAAGTTGTTGTAAGCTAACAAACATGCAATTGTCAGTGATGTGGAATGGAATGTCCTAATGACAACAGACTGAAACCTAAGCTTCCCTCTAGCAAGATGAGATGATGACATGTCATCACTTACCCTTGCCAGCTGGTTGACAAACCCACAACAACCACTGATGATGCTGATGATGATCACCAGGATGACCCACTATCTGTCCAACTCATAGATAAACAAGTTGCCACTCGTCATATGCCCTCCCCCCCCCAAATCCACATCTTCATGAACTTGACTGTGATAGTTTCCAAGACACATTTTAAGAATTCTGACAGAAATAATTTAGTGTATGCCTCTCAGATTCTCTGATCAATGTTTAATATCAACTTACAAAATAATCAGTAGCAGAACATAAAACCATATAGACCATTAAAACAACTCAACTCTTTTCTAGATGTGACTTTGTTGTACTATTGATATCAGCATGATCAGCAAGTGTTTTGTAGGTGCTGAACTCTTGCAGACTGTGGTGGGTGCAAAGGGGTGTCTATAACCCACCCAATTTCTGCAAACTTATTCAAAATCAGCCTTTTCTGATGGTGACGGCTAATTTTAGTCTCACTGCAGTGTGTGCCCCTATCCCTAATTTTAGCATTTTTGTTCTTCAAATATTGAATTTGCCTCTCTGTCAATGTGCATGGAAGAACAATATTGTGGAAATAGGGACAGTCACTGTCACACATGGTTTTATGAAATTTAGGCATCAAAAAGTTTCTTGCACTCAGATTTTACCTTCATGGTAGGGCCTATATCTTACAGTCTGGTTCTAAATCCCCCATTATATGGTAGGATCAGCCCTAAAGCTCACAGACAAATCTGTACAGGTCACATTCAGGGAAGATATCTTACACTTCCCACAATGCATTTCTTCCATTATAATTTTCTGTACTGATTTGCTATCGAGCACAACATGGGGGGGGGGGGTAGTGACAAAAAGTATCTTGATGAAAAGAGCACATCCGGATCTTGCAAAATGTGTTTATTTTGTCTGCTATTAGTATTATAACACATCAGTCTATTCTCGAAAGGAAAACAAAGGGAACCTGCACAAAGTAAGGCAAAAAAAAAAAAAAAAGTGTTTGTTTGCCCAGACACGACCGACCCAAAAATTCAAAAAACATCATACACTTTTTTTTTTTTTTTTTTTACAATGATATAAAAATAAAGAAAAGTGATGTTTTTTCCCCATAAAAATGCCACATGACACTTGAAAGTTAATATTCTTGGCAATCACAGGATTCATTTTTCCCATTTAGCCCTCCCCAACCATGCCAACAATAGTTTACCATCAATCAACATCAATATAGAGAACTATTAAGCACAACAAGTACATGTGCAGGTACGGTCTGGGATTTTGTACTCCAGCCCGATTTTGTTACCAAAGAGGTTACGCGCAGTGCTTTCGCACGCTTTTCGGGCGGGTTGATGCATTTATATTTGGTCCTATTTTCCAAATTTTTTAGTGATAGTTTTGTTATAAAAACAACAAAAATCACATGTTTTTTTCTTCTTGTGTAGGAAATACTATTCAAATAGCTAGGTTAATGAATGCATATTTAATACTTATTGCTCTAATTATTAGACTTATTAGACTAAATAATGCACTTGCGCTACGCATCAACATCAGCGCGCATGCATTATTTTTGTCTAATTTTTCTCCCAACAAATAATACACGTTCATTAACCTATAATTAAAGTTTGACACAAGTATAAAATGTAAGGCTGAATGTAGTATATTTTCTCTTACCCCACTTGCTGCAACACATGTACACATCTAAAAAAAAAAAAAAAAAAAAGGAAAAAAAAAGGAAATCGACCTACCGACCCACTCCTTTGTACCCCATGTCTGGGCAAACAAACACTTTTGTTTTTGGCCTAATGGGAGTGTCATTTGAATGATGAAATAAGGTGATGGAACATGTTGCAAAGGATTCTGGGAAGGGTAAGAAATCTTCTATGAGTTAGTATGATGAAACTAGTAATGATTTGGTAAGATTTTTTTATGAGATGTATGATATTTTCCTGAGTTGAAAAAACAACAACAAAAAAGGCCTATGGGACATATCACAAGAAAGTACATTGAAAATCTGTGGTTAGAGGATCTGGGGAACATTTTTAGGTCTACTATAGTTGGAAAGTATGGAAAGAGTTGCATCTCTGGCCTGCTACACATGCATAGGCTTTTTTAAAGGATCTGTTGTTGCTTTCCATTGTTCACAATTTGTTTGTTTTTTTGCATTTTGTGAAGAAATAAGGACTTGAAAAAATTGGACAAAGTGGTGTGCAAAATGAAGGGGCATATCTTCTTGTTCTATTGGTGGCATCGGTATCAATGTAGCTTACATGCTTTTAAAGATGTAGAAGTCAACAAGTAGTAGGGGCCTACATGTCAGTGATGTACCACTTTTTGGCTTCTACCTTTTAGTCAAAAAGTGGTACATCATTGATGTACCATTTTTTGGCTTCTATCTTTAAAAGCATGTAAGCTACATTGATACCGATGCCCACCAAATAGAATGAGAAGATATGACCCTTCATTTTGCATACCACTTTGTCCAATTTTTTTTTTTCTTCACAGAATGCACAAAAAAAAATGCAAAAAAAATACAATGGGTGTAGTACCCCCTTAATTTAACAAATAAAGTTAATGCGAGAAAGTTAAAGGATCGTCTAAATTAAAGTTAAAGGATTTACTCAACCACTTAAAGTGAAATATTTAGAAAGTTTAGCCTTTGTATTTGATGAATACAGTTCGTGGTATATTAAGAGTCAAGTTTGCTACCTTTCACTTCCAGTTACACCAAAAATGTGGGTGCTTTTAGCATTTCTGACATTACCGCCGACCAGGGTACATGTATAATAATGGTTAAAGGCACATTTAAACATTATTTTGTGGGGATGGCAACTGAAATATTATTATTATAGAACTTACTATTTTGATTTCATTTTCCTGATGATGTAGTGTAGTGCAGTCATATATTATACAAAACAACAAAATAAAAGTTGCAACAACATGTTTAATTCAACAAAGGGGCATCATTTGAGAATTTACTTCCTTTTGCCAGTACTAATGTGGCATTTCTGCAACATTGTTTTGTGATATTTAGAAATTACCTACAAAATAGTGAGTTAGTTTAAGAAAGGCCCTGACAAACTTTACCAATATTCACTTCCAGTTTCAAAAATAGGTATTCTCTTCAGAAAAGAACTGGTTCAACCAAAATATTGGATGAACTAAAAGCTCACCTAAGTTCTGCTTGTTTGACCTACGGTTAACAAGATTTCGCACATCCCGTATTTGTTTCAAAGAAAGCACAACGAATTGATGCCAGCACTTAGGTGTAAATACCTAAATGACGCATAAGGATTTCTTATAGCGGCTTATTGTATTGGCATAGGTTGCTGAATTCGGGAGCAGATGTTTTTGCTTGGAGATGGTGAAGCTTAGCCTTATAACCCTTTTGCCTGTGGCAGTTTTTGAAAGAAAAAAACCTGATTGTTGTCATGGATATTGAATATTTTACCAAATGGAACATTTAGGGATTTTTGCGTGTGTACATTCACTGTGCGCTTCCTTTATACTCACACTTGAAAATTTTACAGTAGCTAAATTTAAGGTTAACATCTATTTTAAAGTGTTGCGATTTGGTAGTTCACAGCATCTTGAGAATGGTTAGTGAGCTTTGGAAAAAGTTTGTCAATTTACAAAATAAACCATTATGTGCTAATCAGGCTAAATACCCCCTACCAAAATGTCTTTACTGAAAATATACAGTTCATTTTGGTAAAATTTTGTCATGTTATTTTTAATGCAATCTTGTATGTGGTTCTTTAGGATTTGAAATGCTGTTTTTATCAACATAGTTTTTGCAGTGGCGGCGCCAGGAATTTTTTTTTGTTGGTGGGGGGCATTGGGGGCAATGTGAATTTCAGGGGAGGCAAAATCAACCAAATTTTGCGCAAAATTGCCGCAAAAGGTGGTATTTTTCGTAATTTTTGGTTTTTACTGGGGGAGACAAGGGTTCTGACTGGGGGTATTTACCCCCCCCATCCCCCATGGTGCCGCCACAGAGTTTTTGGCATTATTGCTCAATTGCTGTCCATACTGGACCTGTGGTTGCACCTGAGACCATAATTGCACTCAGTATTATTTTTTTAGCCCATTCTCCACACTGTACCTGTATAACCTGTATACAAAAGGAATTCCCTCTCATCTGCCTTGAGCACCATGTTTTGTTGTCAACATGGCCATGAACATGTGGTTGTTAGTCATCAGTCATCACCCTCATTTAAAGTAATCTTGGCCATGTTCTGTATACAAACTATATGGGTGATATTTGTTCACATTTCACAATGCTGAATTCCATACATGTCTGTTGATGAAAGAGTTATCTTCATAGCATTTTAATATTATAACATAATTATCCTTGTTTAGTGAAATAATAAACATAAAACTGAAAGGAACATAAAAATAACAAATGTCCCTTTGAAACATGATGAAAATGTTTGTGATTCATGGTGTTTAGGTACAGGAGTTATGGGGGTAAAGGTATTTTGCAAGGTGTGAGTTTAAGTTGTGAGATGTCACTATATCGCTATATAATACATAGGCTTAGGAACCGGGGGAGGGGGCTCAGCCCCCTCAATAATTTTGGTGCGGGCTGGAATACCTTTCTGATAAAATAGAGAGAAAATGGGTGTTTGTGACCTATATTTTGCTAAATTTTTTGACTCCGAGGAGGGAAACCCCTCAAAACCCACCAAATTTTTTTTCAGGTTTCAGCCCCCCATGTTGAAAATCTTCCTAAGCCAATGTAATAGCAGGCAAATATAGCAAGGCACCCCCCTTTATGGGATGCATAGGACTGTGTTGGCAATCTAAATTTGACATCTAGAACTTTGAAAGTTTTGGAAAACTCTAGTCTTTGTCAAAGACGACTCACAATCCTTGCCGGGGGGAGCGGCGAAGCCGCGATAGCTCGCCGCGAAGCGGCGAGCGCGAACCGGTAATTTTTACCAACTCAATTTTTACCATGCTATACTCCTACACATGTTGGTAGCTCGCGGGTAGCAATCAGTTTTCCAGTCTGTGTTACAGAAAAACTCCAGTAGTAAGATGTTGCCTAATTTACAGGAGTGAAATGGTATGTGCTATGCGTGACTGCTTTTGGGCTCTGTTGCTTCAGTATAATATCTAGAGATTGCCCCCTCCCAGAAATTTTTCGGGGATAAAATGGGTACATCCAAGTGCCATTTAAGTATAACTGAAAATGGGATAAAAAAATGACAGAGATGGGGATGGAAATGTAGCTTTGCTCCTCCACAGTAAAAGGCTGGCTATGCTCCTGATCCACATAGGTTGTGTCAGTGTGCTCCGTGCTCCACACAGCCCTTCAGGATAGCCTCCTGTTCCCTGCTTTGCTAAGTCTGTGATGGCTACAGACTGCAGCTAATGCAGGCATCAAAGGGAGTCTTGAACATAACCTCCTCAAACCCTTCACCTTGGTTCGCTCTTCAAAAATTATTTCTAGGCAAAGATTCACCCTCTGTCCAAAAATATTATTTCAAGATTCACCACTAGACAAAAATTATTAGGTCAAGATTCACCTGATCTACACAAGGGTGAAAATTAGTCAAAGATTCACCTACAGTTTGTCCACTCTGAAGTACAAAGTGACAACTCACGCGTTTACAGCGCGTAAACAGTGCACAGTGCTGCGTCTCTGCTGCAGGTATGCGTGCCTTCAAAGTCGCCACAATGTATGCGTCCGCATCTGTACTTTGTACTTCAGAGTAGTCTGACTGTATGCAATTATTTGTTTGGTTGAAGCATGGAAGTAAGAGTACTTTTACTTCCATGGTTGAAGATTCACTGCATCTGAGCTGAAAACGTGTTGGGCCAAGATTCACCCTATGGTTTTGTCCAATAAGTTAAAGATTGGAAACATTTTCACCAATGAAATGGTGATTTCCTTTGATCCAGGTGCAATCATGATCATTTATACTCTACTAGTGCACCTGCTGCTGTAATAGCCCTGTAGCTATAAGGGCACCATCTGCATGATAGAGATACTTTTTGACCCCAGATGATGATAGAGATACTTTTTGACCCCAGATGACCTTTGAACTGAGATGACCTCAATGTAATTTTTTCATGCTCCCTCATATCAAGTTTAAGCACAATAGGGCAGTTTAAATTTAGCCCCTAGATGATCTTTGACCTCGGTTGACCTCAATTTTGTTTCGCACATATATTCCCCTCATATCAAGGATTCCACCCACCAAGTTTGAGCCCGATAGGACAAAGTTTGAAATCCATGACCTTTGACCTTTGACCTCGGATGACCTCCATATGTTTTTCATGCTCCCCTCATATGAAGGATTCCACCCACCAAGTTTGAGCCCGATCGGGCAAAGTTTGAAATTTGACCCCTCCGTAATGACCTTATATTCCCCTCATATCAAGGATTCCACCCACCAAGTTTGAGCCCGATAGGACAAAGTTTGAAATCCATGACCTTTGACCTTTGACCTCGGATGACCTCCATATGTTTTTCATGCTCCCCTCATACGAAGGATTCCACCCACCAAGTTTGAGCCCGATCGGGCAAAGTTTGAAATTTGACCCCTCCGTAATGACCTTTGACCTCGGTGAACCTCGATTTTATTTCAGGCATATATTCCCCTCAGATCAAGGATTCCACCCACCAAGTTTGAGCCCGATCGGACAAAGTTTGAAATTTGACCCCTCCGTAATGACATTTGACCTGGGTCGACCTCGATTTTATTTCGGGCATATATTCCCCTCGTATCAAGGATCCCACCCACCAAGTTTGGGGCCGATAGGACAAAGTTTGAAATTTTGACCTTTGACCTTGACCTCCGATGACCTTCAAAACTACCCAGTAAACAGCGCACGCCCGGTACCCATCTATGTCCGAAATATCGAATGATGCGTCGAAGCGGGAAAACGCATTGCCAGACAGACACACAGAGCTCATAGTTTTATTAATGCTAGTGCACCTGTAGCTTTGCAGCAATGCATTCTGGGTAGACATTACAGTGCATTTCAAATTGGGCAGACAGCCAAAAGCTGAATGAAACATGTCCAGAGTTGCCCATTACACATCTTTGTATCCAGTTGCTGCTGCTTTTGCTATCCAGTTGGGGTATTTTTCCCCCTAGATGACCTTTGACCTCGAGGGGCCCTTCAAAACCACCTGGCCAACATGCTTTTCCCCGTCACCTACCCATATCCGAAATTTCGGCTCGATGCGTCGAAGCGCGGCGGAACGCATAGCCGGACAGACAGATAGACAGATACACAGATAGAGACCGCTTATTATTTTATTAGTATAGTGCACCTGCAGCTGTGAGAGCCCTGATGCTGTGAGAGCACTGGCCCACCTCAATTTTGTTTGCGCATATATATTCCCCTCGTATGGAGGATGCCACCCACCAAGTTTGAGCCCGATAGGACAAAGTTTGAAATCCATGACCTTTGACCTTTGACCTCGGATGACCTCCATATAATGGTTTTCATGCTCCCCTCATACAAAGGATTACACCTACCAAGTTTGAGCCCGATTGGACAAAGTTTGAAATTTGACCCCTCCGTAATGACCTTTGACCTCGGTTGACCTCGATTTTATTTCGGGCCTATATTCCCCTCGTATCAAGGGTCCCACCCACCAAATTTGGGCCCGATCGGACAAAGTTTGAAAATTTGACCTTGACCTCCGATGACCTTCAAAACCACACGGTCAACATGCTTTTCCCGGCACCTACCCATGTCCCAAATATCGGATCGATGCGTCGCAGCACGGCGGAACGCATAGCCGGACAGACAGAGACCGCTTATTATTTTATTAGTATAGATGTGATATACCTACACCATACAATGTACATGATGGGATGGAAAAATGATCAAACCAATTCAGTTGTTTTTAGACTCTTTGTGAAGTTCAAAGGTTTTCAAATGCCACCTTCCTGCAGGTTTTACAAAGAAGGCTAACCTAAAACTTCCAAGGAACATTGCAATCATGCAGATAGACATTTTGACTGACCTTACGACCTCTGAAAGTTTAGCTGTCACAAGGAAAGCATTCTTTCAAGATGGGGTGAAATGACCTGTGACCTTAGTGTCTGCTGCACCCATCATCATGATCTGTTCCCATGGTAATAGTATCTTTTCCAGTCTTTGTTGTGCTATAATGGTTAGGGTGTAGTCATGAAAGGGGTTATCTCAGATTTTAATAAAATCTAAGTTAGGCCCCTATTCCCAGCAAACATTTTTCTTTAAAAAAAACCCGTTATAAATGTGGTGTTTGTTTTGTTCAAAACATTTAAATAAGAAAACTGGTGGGGGGGGGGGTAATAATAATAGGCCTATACTATAGGCCGAAAGGTCATGAACAAAAAAAAAAACATTTTGTATGAAAAGCACTTGTTACCAAAATTACCATAACATATTTTAGATAAACATTTTTGCAAAATATTTTGTCAATAACATTAGAATTATGTTTTGCAGCAAGTTTTCAAACTGAATGTTATTAAACATTTTCATTTTTTTAATACCCTTTCTGCAAAATGTTGTTTTGCGAATTGATCACAGAAAAAAAAAATATAAGGAATTATAGCCTATGCCTAGGCCTACATGATTGAATTAAAGGAGGATTTTGTGATCCTAGCATGCTCTTTTTAATACATTTTTAAGTACATATCCACGAAAAAAGCACATTCCCAAAATTTCAGTTGATTCCGATTTTGCGTTTTGCGAGTTATGCATGATTATGTGTATTACACTGCTCCATAGACAATACGTTGTAATTTCGTTCTGGTGCACCAGAACGAAATTCAAATTTCAGCGATATCTTTGCTAAACGAATTAATCTGCAAGAAATATTTTGTACATAAACATTATGTAGCCAGAGTATTCCAGTGATATAAAAATCTCAACTTTTTTTGAGAAAAGTGGGAGGATGAGGCTGTGGATCACGAAATGCCCTTTTAAATGATTTTAATTATGAAAACAATACCAGTAGGGCCTAAAACAATAATTAAATAATGATAAGGCCCTTCGCACTGAATTATTAGTTTCCTGTTGAAGATTTTGAAAAAGGTGCGAGGTGACTTTTAGTTATTAATTGTCTATTATTTTCTTTATTTTAGTTTGAACAATTACAAGCAACCATCAACTCATTTTGACTAGAGCAGGCATTTAATTATTTCACAACAATATTTGGTTTTGTAAATAAGTGAAGGTGGAGTTGTAGCCTACTCCTTGTTTTCATCATTATTGTTGATATTATTAAAGTCAGAAAATGGCAAATAGAAGTAGTTGAAAGTTATTAAATGGAGAAAATCAGAAACAAAAATAAAATAATTAATTATTTTGTGATTTTCAATTTCGGACGCGGGCGGTAAGCAGGAAACTAATTAAGTGTGAAGGGCCTAAAACAATTTCAAAGAACTTTATAAAACACAGAGCTTTCATATTGCTGTTTTGGAATAAAACACAGAGCTTTCATGTTGCTGTTTTGGAATAATTGACAGGCCTAAATATAATCTACAAGCCCATTCATGACTGCATTGGAGCCTACATTTTTCCAAATTCTATGGCCCCCAAATAGACATGAACACTCCCTTAACCCTAACAGCCCTGAATACTACAAAATACTACTTGATATATATGCGCTGTTCAGTGCATGCATCCCACGTGGTGTGATGACGCTAATAGCCCTAAGTGATATATAGGCACGGTTTCGCTGGCCAGCGAAGCCCAAGACCCGTGGCAAGGTGTCGCCGACCGAGTGCCTGGCATGCGAGGGGTCTCGGGTTCAAATCCCACCCAGAGCAAACAACTTCTTTCTTTCTGTTCTCTCTTTATTCTTTCCTTCTTTCCCTAAAAAAAAAAAAAAAGCCCCCTAGGCGGTTAGGGTTAGGTTACCACTATCGAAACTCAGTATAGGCTTCCTTAACCCTAACAGCCCTGAATACTACAAAATACTACTTGATGTAGGCGATGTTCGTGCATGCATCCCACGTGGTGTGATGACGCAATCGCCCTAAGTGATATACAGGCACGGTTTCGCTGGCCAGCGAAGCCCAAGACCCGTGGCAAGGTGTCGCCGACCGAGTGCCTGGCATGCGAGGGGTCTCGGGTTCGAATCCCACCCAGAGCAAACAACTTCTTTCCTTCTTTTCTCTCTTTATTCTTTCCTTCTTTCCCTTCCCGTCGCCAAAAAAGCCCCTAGGCGGTTAGGGTTAAAAGGCTTTGCAATTTCTCCAATTAATTGCTTCATAAGTGCACAAAATAATAGTTTTCTCCTTTGTTGTATTCATTTTATTGGCTCTATACTTTAATTTTATAAAAATATTGGACCTAATTAAAATGTAGTTGAAAACCTACACATTTTTCTCTCATAATTTATGGGCATACGACCATGAAAAGACAAGAAGACAAAACATGTTTCACATGAAATCATTCAATTGAGAACATAAATCTACATGAATGTTGTAGTTCAATGTTAAAAGCACCCATGGTACCCTATAAATCTTGAATTGGATTTTGACAAATTGTTGTTAAGTATAAGCCTACATTACATTTAAATAGTTTGCACCAAAGCCTATGTTTGCAAGGAGTTGTTTTCCTGGTGTTGTTTTGTACATTTGGACATTTCTTGCCATGAAACACATCAAGCAATAGACAAATTTAATAACAATACTGACTCGAGTATAGTCCCACCCCGATTTTGGGTGAACATTTTTCAAAATTGGGGTGGGGGGTGGGACTATACTTGAATTTTAAAAAAAAACACTGCCCGGATTTGGGGTGTCCTTGGACCTAGAGCTAAATGCATGAACCTTGGAGATTTGAACCCTGGCCCTGGACCTTGAGAATGCAAGTCTGATACTCTAACTATATTTCCTATTTTTCTCTTATTCCATGCAGGATCTTGTGAGCAAGCATTTATAGAGCAGCCAGCGGAAACCTCGGCCATCATTGGAGATGCAGAGGCCATCCTCAAATGTGCTGTATCTGATATTGCAGGAGACCTCATATGGGAGAAGGATGGGGTCATCATCGCACATGCTAACCCAAGGGAGGTGAATATTACTAAAGAGACACGTAAGTGCACATAATAGTTGAAACATTTTGTCTATAGTAAATAGTCTGAAATTTGAAAGACATAGGTGTAAATCCTGAAGGGGATACCGGGATGGGGGATAACCCCCCCCCCCCCCAATATTTTGGTAACGCGGATGGTCCATACAATCATCCCCAATGTTGATGCCTGGGGCCTCTGATGAAATTAACCTCATAATTATTTGGCCATTTTCGCCAGAAAAGTGCCAATTTTTGCACTATTTGTGCGAATATGTTCCAGTATTACACTATATTTCACTGTTTTAGCTTCAATATTTCAAAATTTTTCATGCACAATTGTGGCATAAACTTTTATATTCAGATGCCAAAAGGTGCTGGATTCAATATATTTAAGAAATTTGTCCAATGGGCTATTCCATAAAATAAGTGCAAACTCAGGATTTCCCTGCAAAGTCACTTCAGACCACTGTCATCCCTGTATAGCCCCGAATTACTTTGTTAATCATCTGGGGCACAATTATGGTTGAGTATGTTTGTTTTGTATTCTGTTTTCAGAATCACCAGAAACCACTCATGTGACTGGCAACCATACAGCAGGAGAATACCACCTGAGTCTGAAGAACGTCACCTTACAAGATGATGGTAGCTATAGATGCTATGTCACAGAGATTGCCAATCACACAATGATTACTTCACCAGTGGTAAAGTTGACTGTTGGAAGTAAGTTCTTGTATAAGCCAAAAAAAATGTTTGGTTGCCCTCAGAGACCGACCCAAAGTATCAGAAATCTTGGGTCATTTTTTTTTCGATCACATTTTCCGAAGAAACCTTAAATTTGAACAGTATCAAGGACATTTTATATTTGCTATTCACTCATTTCATTTATTAAATGCATATTTGATTAAAAATAAGAAGTATTTCTATTTAAATTCTGTCCAAAAATGCATAAATTTTTTAATGTAAAATGATCAAGAATTTGTCAATACTAGCCTTTTCAAAGTGGTGGAAAAATGGAGGAAGAGCCCATGAAAAAAAAAAGCCTATCGACCTACAGACCCTCCAAATTTTTGTCATGGACGGACGGACGGGCAACCAAACAATTAATTTTTTTTTGGCCTAATTGGAGACTGAAGTATAAAAACTAGTTTGCATCTGATGATTAGCTCCCCATATTATGTGATTGGTTATACTTTGATGATAGTTTGATCAGGTCGTAATCAGCAAGCATTGTAAAATCGCATATTAATACGATATATTTTATACAAGAATATAATGTCTGGTGACATCTTGCAAGAAGCATCACAAATAATTAAACAAAAAATCTGAGAGATGTTGTACTGAAAATTTTCACCGCACCTCTGAAACATTATCCGGGACATTATTACCAGCAAAGATACCCCTTAATATTAATAAGATAAGAAGACTACTAATGTTGCATCCCAAACAAGTTTTTTTAGCAAACAGGAATAGTTGAAAGATATGCTATATATTACTCCATGACTTTCAGTCCAGTCAGATGGATTCCATCTGCTAAAATACAAAAAGATGAGACCTGGGTAAAGTACATGGACCATTTAGCATTGGGCTATGAGGCCATGTTCACATACAGACATAGATTGAGGAGAAATGGAGTTGTTAATTTGTTTTCTTTGACCACAAGGTGAATGACTGGTCATCTGGAGGTTAAAAAAAAGTAGTTGATGGGATGGTTGGCTTGTTGAATCATAGACATGTTGAACCAAAAACTGGGTACTAAATAGGGGTGTATGAATGAGTGGTCATTTTGGGAAAGTTCATCTTCAAAAGGGCATTTTGTGATCCACAGCCTCATCCCTCCAATTTTCTCAAAACAAGTTGAGATTTTTATACCACTTGAAATCTCTTGCAGATTCATTTGTTCTGCAAAACTATCACAGACTTGAAATACATTCTGGCACACCAGAACGAAATTACAACACTGGCCTATGGAACAAACGAAAAATCGCAATCAACTGAAATTTTTAGAATAAGCTTTTTTTTTTGATCAACTGATACTAGTTAGTCATCAAAAGAGGATGCTAGGATCACGAAATACTCCTTTAAAATGATATTTTCCTGCATACACCCTGAAACAGTTCTTTTTTCATTGTCTATGGTTTTTCCTTGTAAATATTTTTACTGCACAAAATGTATAGATGAATCCAATTTCACGCATTCCTACACCTCAATGGCAGCCATTAATAGCTGGGTCCCGGCCGTCGGCTCTATCTCACCTAAAATGTGAAATGATGTGGCCTTGGAGGGTATTTTAAACTGCATTCTATCACCCATGTTACACATAGACAAAAGAATGATGACAGTTTACAACACAAGAGAATCTAACATCGAATTTTAAGCGGGTTTAATCCACCCAATTGGACACTCACAACACCAGTTTGGTGCATATGGGGACCCAATAATGGCCGACCAAATCCTGACCATGACTTGGCTTGTTGGATTCGTCTATATGGAGATACACACATGGTGCCCAATGTTAGCAGGCACCCTCCTTGAATGAAGCGTATGGGTTTCAAACATGCTGGAAACTTCTGGAAGCTCCTAAAAATCCTTCTTTGAGTCATCATAACTGAGCAAATAATACCAAATATCTTGATTTTCTCTGTCTTTCAGAACAGGTTTCACTATTTGTCATAGGCACACAGATTCAAAAATCATGTTTGATTTTTAAAGTTCATTGACTTTATGTTGCTTGCAGCTAAAGCCCATTTCATTTCCCAAGATTCTCCCAATTACCCAGTCACACTTGAAGGGCACCAATTGACCTAGACATTCACCATAGAATAGCCATTACCTACCCAGGGGACATATTGCAACTATGCTGATGGATTTATGGTGCCAATGTTGTTGTACTGTGGCACACTTGTGGCCTGTTTTACAAGATCTTGGGTGTTTCCAACAATAATTCACTAGACCAATTATTGTCTGCATTGTTTTGTGTAAAGGTGTCCACTCCACATGTTGCACAGGCAGTGGTGCAGCACGCCAGGACTTTTCAGAGTTGGGCCAAGGGGGGAGGCAACTTTCAAGGGGGGAATAAGTTGACAAAATTGTCAAAAATGGGCTATTTATGTATTTAGGCTATCAAGGTGGGAAGCCAGCAGCCCACAGAGGGACCCTAATGGGAGAGGGGGCTTCTCTGGGGTGGGGTGGCAGCTGTTCCCTGGCTACACTACTGGGCACATGGTGCGCCCACAAACCTTCCCTGCTGACAGGGACAGGGTTATCCAGAATGAGCAAGCTTAATAAAGTGCACTTGAAGGAAAGAAGAGGTACCAAGATATTCTTCAGAACCCCACGCCAGGGGGGGGGCTGAAGCCCTAAAGCTGCCCATTCAGTGGCATGTCCAGGGGGATATGACTTTCAAGGGTGGGGGAGGGGCAAAAGTTGGTCTAAAAGGCCTAAAATACCATGTTGGTTAACATCCACCCCAAGGGGCACTTGTTTCACAGGGAGGCAGCTACTCCCTTGGGTATGCCACTGCACCCTGCATGGGCCACGCTGCAGAGTTAGAGGGGTTTGAGAGTATGCCACACAATGGGGCCAAAGTAGGCTCTGTTTAGGAACCCAATTTGGTTGAATTTTGTCGAAAACTTGATAAAAGCTTGATGCATGTTCAGATAGGTCTATTGATAGCACAGATGACTTGCACAGGTCAGGCCCCAGAGTCAGCCTAAACATTTTACCAATCAAAGTATCATGTCAGGCAATCAATTTATGAGTGTGACCCATACCCATTTAGTTATAAAATGCTAACCTGTAATTTTACGCTTTATTAATGTTCAGTGTTTTGTGTCAACCCAATTTGAGAAGCATCATAATTAATATTGAATCATGGAGCACTTTTTAAGCAGTTGAAAAGAATCAAAGAAACATTGCCATTCACAAAAAATGCATGGGATAACTTCCTATTCTTTAAGGGCAATACTTTGTTCAAGGGTCAAATGTTGTGAATAATTTGGAGAGTGAAAGTGCTTGTTAGTTGCATACCATAGAGTTGTTAATGGCATACTTCTTTGACAAGATATCAAGATGTTTGCCTGGTCCTGTCAAAATAAACTCATCTGGTGGTGGAATCCTTATCTTTATGTGTATACAGGGTGATACAATTGTTGCAATTTGAAGCAAGTGGTCTGAAAGAACCAGTGGCAAAAAGAGACAAGAGTGGAGGGGGGAGGGTACTCAGTGCAAATAACCATGTGCAGCAAACATGGGTAGCATTTTCGGCCTTCTGGTATGTCAATGATCTCATGTTCTGGGCAAATTTTGGTAAATGGATGAGACCTTTGAAGATTTTGTCAATTTTTATGCGGATAATGGCCCAATTTTGCCTCAATCTAACCAAATTTTTTGAAATTTTGCAAAAATGTGGAGGAAAATTTGTAAAAACTTTCGTTCAATTCAGCTAAAAATTTTGACTGTTGGCACGTTGATGGTTCAAAATTTCTTGAAAAATTGGTATATTGATGGATCCACTTTCAAAATTCTCAGTGGCACACCCCTAGCAAAACCAAACTTGACACCCCCCGACATTAAAGCATATGTATACATTGAAAAAATTGCTATATAAGCAGGTTGTCCAAATTGGGAGCATTTTCCTCTCCTATACCAGGTAAATCCAAGCAGCTTGCCTGTTTAGATCTGTATTTGTAGACAGTTAGCATAGTAAAGGTCATGCGAGGTGATACAAAGTGTCAATGTTGTTTGTTTCATCAAGTTCAGGTACAAGGATGTTTGTGTCTTGAAAAGAAAAATGTGTCAAGTCCATGCTTGAAAGCAAGAGGGTTGTAAGTGCTTTATATATTCCTATGCACTTGCAGTCAATGTTACAGTTAGTCAACATGAACCCGTCTGTAAATGTTAGAATCTGAAGCAACATCATCTGCCAGAACACGGTTCATTAACCCATGTATGCTTCCACATGCACTGATATGACCTATGAATGTTGGGTATAAACTCATACTCAACAACTTGAAGTCAACTTTTGAACTTAATTTGTTTAATTGAAGTGACTGGACTATGACTGTTGGAATGAGGTTACTTGGGTGCATAGCTTAACATTTTTCTGTGCCGAAAGAGTCAAAATGTTCTCATTACATTCCTAATTTGCGACCAAAAATGAACTACATGTACTTTACACTAAAGAATTTAGTAATTTTCTGCACACAAAGAGCCGAAGTGGTTACATTACATTCCTAATTTGTGACCGGTTTAATTAAATAAACTACAAGTACATTTTGTAGAATGCATGTCATGCAGATTAGGCTCATGATCCTGACTTGAGGTTCAACATTAATTGGAGCAGCTTGAACACTAAATGCAATAGACACATTTCTTGTTCAATGGATGTACATTACACTGTTAGTATTAGTTCCAAATATTTTGTGCATTGTACATTTTCATGACAATATTTGAAATCAGTATAAACAAATTAGGCCTGTTATCGATTGTCAAAAGTATCAGAAAATTTATAGACTTCTAGCATGTTGGTACAGTCAATGGTAGTATATCGAATCGATACACAAACAATGTGGCACACATGCTTAGATTATCCCAAATTACCGTCTCCCAATTCCAAGCTGAACCATCATGTTGTCTCAAACCCCTCCAGATTAAAGATCCCCTGAAAGACATTAAAATTGCTGAATTTCAATCAAAACAAGCCAAAAGAAGCGATGTCTGGGATCATTGCGGTTTCCTGAAAGAGGGTGGAGTCGTAAATAAAACGGTAACGCATGTGTGTGTAAATTGCATCTTGAAAATGTGTCAATATATCGATACTGTATCGATATGTTGCATTATTTGCTTCCAATAGGCCTATAACAAATTCAAAAAACTGCATCGATAACAGGCCTTTAGAAAATACATAAAAATTAAACAAACAAGCCTAGTATTGGCTCAGTGGCTCTTGTGATAGCTCTTGATATTTTCAGAAAATATCTCACAACTTGGGATGGCTTTTTATGTTGAAGCATATGCATGGCCAGCATTCAGAACAGTATGCATGATTACAGTTTTAAACACTTTTTCATCACTTTCTGTATGTTCAGAAATATTTGTGCATGTTTATAATAAGTCAGTCCGTTTAAATTATAAGCCAGTATAGCATATCATGTGTATAACTATCAGAAGTCAGAAATCAAGTTTTGTGTGTAAAATGAAAGAATTTGTAGCATATAGCCATTTTCTGCACACAAAGTGTCAAAATGGTTTCGGTACAATTTGTTACTGGTTATAATGAACTATGTGTACTTTGCATTCAACTTGTGTAGAATGCTTGTCGTGCAGATTAGGCTCATGATCCCGACTAAAAGGCTCAACACTAATAATTATTATAGCAGCTTGAACACTGAATGCAACACATGTTTTGTTTATGTAGGCCTACATTACACTGTTAGAACACAGGGTAAAACATTAGGTAAAACATTTCACCCAACATAGGTAGAAATTTACCCAACCTATATTTATCATTGTGGTTTGAGTATAATGGTACTTTTTACCCCATTTTTTGTTAACCCAGTGTTCCATACAAATTGAACCCAAATTATTCAAGCTACAAGGTTTGTTCCTGAATTTATAAGAACATTTTAACATTCCTTCTGCTGCTGCTTACAAGCCAAAGTTGGGGTCTGAGTCTGGATACAAATGTCAGCATTGTTTTCTTAATTTTGTAATCTTTGAGTGAAAATTGGCAAATCTGCTGCTAAAATGGTTAAATCTTTCCCAAAGTTACTAATTCCAATTTTTATGATTTCTAGTTTCAACAGATAACATTTTTCTGGTATCAGATTATAGCTTTTATTAGTTATGCCCCCATTTTTTCCCCATAAATATTCGGGTGAATATTATTTATGATAATTGGCGATTTGGCGTTCAGATATAGGGCGCTGCATATCTCTTTCAATTTTTTTTTCAAAAGTAGGCCTTGGTGTCTGTAGGTGTTGTACCAAACCCCTCTTCCAAATCAATTGCAGCCCAAAATAAATAACAGGTGGAGCTAAAGGCATTAAAGGTATAAAGCATACATACTTCCACAAAATTCCATTGGGCCTATTATTATTATTAGGCCTAAAAATGAGCAGTATACAGGCCCGTAGCCAAGGGTTTTTTTGTAGGGGGTGCTGATTTTGAAAAAGTGGACTTTTTTCCCAAGGGGAGGGGGCAATTTTGTGAAAAGTGGACTTTCGTCCCCAAATTTGGACCTTTTTTTGACCCAAAAAGCTTTAAAAATCAGATTTTTTTGCTTGTTACACTCGCAAATTCGTATATTTTGGGACTTTTTGTACACTTTTGCACATTTTTTTTGGGGTGCACTCTAAATTTCAAGGATTTAAAATAAATCCCAAGGGACTGTGATTAGGGACCAATCAAGTGTTAGATTTAAAATTAAATCTTTAAGATTTAAAATTAAATCTTTTAGATTTAAAATTCAAATCTATAAGATTTATTTTAAATCTAAAATTGATTGGTCCCTAACTACAGTCTTAAGGATTTATTTTTAAATCCTTGTAATTTAGAGTGTGGGCTTACTCTGGCGGTATATTCTTATACATGGTGGGGGTGGGGCTTGAATTGTGTTTTGACTGGGTGTAATTTTTACTTTTACTCAAAAAAAAGCAACATTTTGCTCTTTCAGGTGGCGTTTTTGAAACATGGACACATGTCTAAGGATTTGGAGCGGCGAAGCCAGCTCATGTAATAGCTCTGGGCTTCAGTTCGTTCATAACAGACACTCATTCACTGGTGTCATACTGTCATGCGACTTACTGCTGAGCGCCAGTGAGCGGTGTGACGCATGCGCATTGCATAAAAATGGATACAATCAAGGCTGGTCATTGGTTGAAACGCGATTCCGCAATGGCAAGCGATAAAATACTCTGAACTAAAAACGTTAAACATTGTGTGTGTTTTGCGCGTGCTTGAGGCAATAGCTGTGGCAATGACTGTGGACGCACGCACTGATTTGCACGAGTATCTGTGCAATAGGGATTGGACACGATTGCACCATTGGTAAATCTGTAGTTACAGCGAAGACGGACATAAACAAATATCGCCGCCTTCAAGATTCAATTAAGCTTGTTTGTGAATCCGAACCCTATGTGTTTCAAATCAACCATTCTGTGAAAAAACCTACCCCTATGTCTTGGGATTTGATGTGAAAAACCGACCCATTTAGATGGGAACGCCCCTGTATACGTCAACATGAGGCAAACTGTACACTTTTTTAACCAAATCCATCTTGGCAGTCTAAAGGACATACTTAAAGTACTTTACACTATCCCATATCAACGCTGATCCTGCACATTTTTAATGGAGACATAGTACACATTCAGTGTGATGTTGTTGTTGTAAAGTCTTGTAGAGATTCCTTTGTTTTTACAATGGGATCCGTGGATGAACTCAATCAGTTTGTATTTGAATTGGCTAACAATATAAGCCCTAAACCTTAAAGGGGCTATCTCGGATTGTCACTTATTGCAGACACACTTCAACACACTTTACTTTCCACATTTTCAGTTTTCGTGTGTATAAAGGTGTATATTAGGTGAAAAAAATAAGACTCATAACATCCGTGTATTGATGTAGAATCTGTGTACGCAGTTAGTCGCAGCACTTGCGCTAGTTGTGTGTTGCATAATGCCTGACTGGCGCACGCTTATGTAACTTTACGCGAGTATGAGTTCCGACTTTCTCGACATGCACATTACAAAAACTGAATAATTTTCGCCTATGATAAGCCACAGACTTTTGCCTAGGCCTGTAGTTACATCAATATCTTTGTAATGCCTTACTCTTTAGACCCTCTTGTGTATGTGGATGAGTGAAAAGCCTCAGACCCGGTCCACACTAGTGTGTTTTTTCCCGTCGATTACGATCGTGTCATAATCGTAGTATGATATTGTACAGTGTGTCCACTCAATGTCACCGGCATATTAGAATGGTGTCGTCATTCGTGAATGATGAAAACATCCATGATTGGGCCGGTTTGTAGCATGATTGTGTCATAATTGCCTATGAAAATTACCTGTGTGTACACATTTTGTCATTGTTTTATGTTTACTCAATGGGTTTCGTAATTGTCATGGCGTGTGTATAACCATAATTTATTATGACAAATATGCCAAAAATTAACAAAAAGATAGTTTAGTACATTATAGATGAGTTGACTTCTGATCTCAATGCCTGGCAGTATGCGCATGCATCATCTCAATCTCCATAGTTTTTTGCCTGGTAGTATGCGCGCGCATCATATTTTGTTCAGGGCTTGCGTTTTTACCACATCACAATAAGGCTATTGAACAATGTAGTGATTGCATGGGGTTCACCCAAGCATATCGATATACCAGTCCCTTGCCTTTGTTGATAAACATTGAGGTCAACTCATAGAGTTGTTCCTAATTATGTTCCATTGTTTTTGTTGATTACAGAAGCACCAGGACCGATATCCATCATAGGCAGTCCAAGTAAGACCGTTGTCGCTGGCAAACCAACCAATCTAACCTGCGAAGCTACTAGTGCTAACCCACCAGCCACTATGAGTTGGTTCCGAGATGGTGTGTCAAGTAGTGGCGCCCTCTATGTTACCAAACCAACACCGAATGATGCGTCAAGTAAGTGTTTGTGGAAAAGCGGATATAAATCATTGATCCCATCAAGATACATGTGTGTTCTGTACAGAATGGCGGAGGGGGGGGCACTCATGTATAAAAGTTGTATCCGTGTGAATTGACTTTCAGAAATGACCCTAAGCTAGGATGTTGAAAATTTGTCAAACTAACCCTAATCGAGGATTTTACTCAAATAAAAACATTCTAGCAAGGAATTGGTTTGAAAGTTGCCCCTAAACAAGGATAGACTTTATAAAAACACCCTAAAAGTGAGGAATTGGTTTGACATTTGCCCCTAAACAAGGATAGACATTGCGTGTGTCGATATGAGTGTCATTCAGAATTTTTTGTTTGTAAAATTGTTAGCACTCTTTTGTGCCGAATAACTTGATAAATAATGTCACCACCAATGGCCGTTGTGATTTAAAAAACTACCCTTAAAGCGAGGATCGTCCTTAAAAAACACCCCTTCTTCTCGTGTATACATTTTGAGGGGCCAAGTGGACTTACGGTCTTCTTGCGCTCAGGTCTTCAATTGTGAATCTGCACGGATGCTTACAACTTTTATACATGAGTGCCCCCCCCCCCTTCGGGAGAATGGCCAAACTATAAAACAATAAAATCTTCCAGCATCATGATCTTACTTTTCCCATGACAGTAGATGAAACCTGAGTGCTGACTCACCAATCAGTGCATATCAACATGATTGCTCAACCAAGGTCTGCTTATATCATGTTTAATTAACCCTGATAATTACGCATTTTAATTGAGTTTGGAGATGTCTCACTTAAATTAATATAAGATAAACAGATATACAAGAGCCAACTCCATTCTGAGATTATTGAAAGTCAAGTTATGCTTATTAATTCTCATGCATTATAAGGTTTAATTTTCTGTTTGCATTTTAACCAAAAAAGGGACATTGTTGAAGGGCCAAGAAGTCTCAAAAAGGGGTATTTTTCCTCTGAAAAGTTCGCGAAATAAGATGCTAAAGGGGGTGTTAAGCAACAAGCATGAGTACCCACGAATACACAGAGTGTGCAGGGGGGGGGGCATGTTATTGCAACTGAAAGTCCCCATATTATAATCTTACAAAGTTGAAATATCAAGTAGAATAGAGAGCAGGTTGTTCTGTAAATCTATGTATCAGCTGTCATAGAGGGCTCACTAACTAAATCTGAAAGATGTAGAATGTTTTTTGGCATCAAGCTGCATCATGGAGATCACATAGGATAAGTTGAAATAGGATCATGGGGTTGATTGCAGGGCGTAGCAAGAGCCTCAAGGCCCATGGACAAAAGCCAGGGCAGGGCCCTTTTAACATCTCCTTTATCAGCCCTATTTATAACCCACTTTATTTTCACTTTTGCTCGGGCCCTGAACCCTCGGGCCCATGGACTTTGTCCACCCTGTCCAGTGTCCACCATCTTGCTATGCCCCTGGTTGACTGGTTGGTGGTATTAATCATGTGATCGAAGATCGTTAGTAGTAATCTTTGCATCTTGATTTTTGTTCCTACAAAGAAATAAACAAATTAAAACACTTTGCATTATGTGTAAATTTTAAACATTCTTGTACACATTGGGCTATTCCAGTTGAAATCCATACACCCTGTGGAAAACATGTCCTAATAACCCACACAGGGGATGTAGATTCACATGAGCCACACATTCAGTTAATCCCATTTGAAATTCACACTCCCAGTGTGGAAGATTAAAATCGTACCTTCCATAGGGGGTGTATGGATTTCAACTGGAATAGCCCATTTACTGTTTTTATCTCTACAGAGAAATTATCCGATTCCACAAGTGCGCTGTTGCTTACCCCTACAAAGGATGATAATGGAAGGACCTATGAATGCCAAGCCACCAACATGGCGTTAGAATCGGAGACACCTAGGAAGGCTAATATATCATTGGATGTGCAATGTGAGTAGGCAAGAATAGGCCCAGTGCCAGGTTTTATTGGTGCAGGAGGGCTGTCGGGAGCTAAAAAGCAGACCTTTTGTGATTTTTTTCTACAAAAAAAGGGCTATAAATATAATTTCAATGTTTTTCCTGAAAAAAGCAGACCTTTTGTGAATTTTTTCCTTCCAAAAGAAAAGGGAAGATTTTCAACATTTTCAGCAGAAAAAAGTGGACCTTTTTTCTGGATTGGCATGGGGGGGTCAAAAGTGGGAGAAGATTCAGAAAAAGGTTCATTTTTGGCTCTGAGCGGAGCTTATCAGTGCCTTTGTCATGCAACTAACTAGCATTCATTTTCAGGCCACAATACGCTGTTGGTTTTATGCTAAGGATCATTTAATGACTGATATGAAGACTTAAGTTTCGCTTTCTAAGTTTGGCTAAGTTATTTTCGAATCGATTGCACTCCAGATTTTATTGAAATTCAGGCGATAAAAGTATTATTTTTTTTTTTTTTTGACCAAAATAGTCACGATAATCGAGTTATATCTTGGTTCCCTGTGTGTGCTAGAGATTATTCTGGTCTGTATAATTTAAGATGCGTAATACAGACGGAAACCAATGGAGGTACATTTCTTAAGATTTAGTTCAGATCAGAAATTATTTGACTACTTCTTAACTTTTCTTCACTATTTCTTTATAATTTAAATAAAGAGATAGGTAAGGAATGTCAAAAAATAGTCAAGAACATGTCTGAATCTTGAATAAATCCCGAATAAATCTGAACAAATGACTTTTCTGGGGACTATTTGGCTTGCGCAAGTGCAGTACGAAAGCACTGTGCCGATTTTTTTGTTAAAGGTCACGTTTTTACCGATAAGCTGCGATGCTCAACAAACTTCGTACTTTTCTATGAGGCTATTTTGAACCAATAAATCGATTAGTTTTTCTTGATTGATGACATCACCATTTCTGAACCAATCAGCAAACAGTTTTGTGTGATTGATCGATTCTGCAGTAGTCTCCACAGCAGCCAGTTTGGTTCCGCCCTTCCACACAAACATTTTTGTGGAGGAGCGTAACCAAACTGGCTGCATAGGAGACTAAGTTCACTGACCCACTGACCTTGCAAACTCAACCACAGAGAGCTACGGTGCATAATCGAGGTGAAAATACGCTAGTTTGTTTACCATTCTGAGCTCATGAGCTTCTGGTAAATGTCATTCAAGCATTTACGAGCATACCATAATATTTTTTAATTAAATATAAAGATGTTTATTTAAGTTATTTGTAAAATTCAGCGATGGACTTAATATAGAAGTGGTTTGATTTTAGTTGTAAACGCTGACTCGACCGGCATGACAAGTTGAACATGTGAAGTTCCAAATTCGGAAGCCATGTACTACTATTCCATGTAATGTAGGTCTCACACGAACTGCTCCGAGGTTATACTGACTACTAGATTGTCTACTTTTGTACTTTCGTAAGTGATGAAATTGAAGAAAAAATCATGAAGTGAAATCTATCAGAAATAAACACTGATGTGATGTAGGCTAGTCCTGCTTAATCGGAGTACAGCATCCAGACCAGGCAGATCCAGATCCGAACAGAACTTACGATTGTTCAGATGGAACAGTTACAACACACATGACACAACAGACATGTCAGGACAGAACAGTTTTGGTGTTTACAAAAAAATGCAAATGATCTCAAGTCACAAAAATTTGTTATAAAATTTCATTTTTTGTCTCGCCTCAGTCCCGGGGGGGCCTCTCCCTAAGAAATGGTATACGGGGATGCTCAAAGGTTTAGAGGTGCATTTTCATCGTTTTTGGTATACCGATGGGGTGGTTTTGAAGTTGTTTCGGGTATATTAATGACCCCTTATTTCTGTGATTGTATTGAGATGGGCTGTTGTAAGTTTTTGGTTATATTGATGATATAATGATGGGTCGACCATTACAGTAAAAATGGTATAGAGATGGGTTGGTTAACTGATAGAAGCGACTCAAGCGAGGTATAGTGATCGGGTGTTTTTTTGCACTATGCCGGTATAGAGATGGTCAACATTCAGAAGTCTACTTTTAGCACCCCCTGCATAAATATTTTCCAAGAGGCCCCCGGGCCTCAGTATTTCTGTCTGTCCGGGGTGTGGATGTCCGTGTGTCCGCCTGGAGCTGTATCTGGGAAACTGTAAGACCCACGCAGTACGTGGACGCTACTTGGTGGGAGGAAGGGTATCTAAGTTTGCTCCGTAATTGTATGTTTTCGGTGAAAAATAATGCAAATTAACATAGCTAATTTATGCAAAAATCAGCGCAAATTGATAAAATTTCATTTCTGAACTTTGTTCAGGATGGGACTTAGTAATCACTATTTCCGCCTGTGTGTGGGGGTGGGATGTCCGAATGTTTGTCCGGAGCTGTATCTGGGGCACCGTAAGACCTGCGGGGACGCTACTTGGTGGGAGGAAGGGTATCCAAGTTTGCTCCGTAATTGTATGTTTTCGGTGAAAATATGTAAATTAACATAGCTAATTTGCATAATTTATGCGAATATCAGCGCAAATTGATAGCGGTGCATGGTAACGAAACCTTGTGACAGGAATGATACACACCTGCTGATCACCTGATTAGTTTTTGGCGAAAAGTATGCGCATTTAGTTGTTAAGTTGCATAATTTATGCGGAACGCTTCTACAAAATGGTTGGAAATCTGAAGAAATCCGCCTTGTGAAGCTGTTTCTGGGGATCCGTAAGAATGCTAAGCCCTATGATGATGAAACGTGGTGGGGGTAGCATGACCAGAGGATCTCGACCTGATTCGATTTTCAGCGCAAAATATGGTAATTACCTACCTAATTTGCATAATTTATGCATAATATGCAAAAACCTTTTTCTCGGAGACTAGGGGTCGCACATTCTTCAAACTTGGTGGGCGGGTGCATCTTGACCCCAGACAGAACAAGTTTGTATTGGTTAGTGGGTGAAGGTCACTCGAGGTCATCCAGGGTCATCTAAGGTCAAATTACTAAAACTGTCGTATGGGCATGAAACTTGGTGGGTACAGTTAACATTTAGAGTCAAATTTTTTGACGGTCATTTTGGGGTCATCCGAGGTCACTTAGGGGTCATCCGAGGTCAAATTACTAAAACTGTCGTATGAGCATGAAACTTGATGGATACACTTAACATTATGAGTCAAAGTTTCGAAGGTAATTTCGGGTCATCCAAGGTCACCAAGGGGTCATCTGAGGTTAAATTACTAAAAACTGTCGTATGGGCATGAAACTTGATGGGTACAGTCAACATTTAGAGTCAAATTATCGGACGGTCATCCAAGGTCACCAAGGGGTCACCTGAGGTCAAATTACTAAAAACTTGTATGGGCATGAAACTTGGTGGGTACACTTAACATTTAGAGTCAAATTTTCAGACGGTTATTTTGGGGTCATCTGAGGTCACCAAGGGGTCATCTGAGGTCAAATTACTAAAAACTGTTGTATGGGCATGAAACTTTGTGGGTACAGTCAACATTTAGAGTCAAATTTTTGGAAGGTCATTTGGGGGTCATCCGAGGTCACCCAGGGGTCATCTGAGGTTAAGTTACTAAAAACTCGCATGGGCATGAAACTTGGTGGGTACAGTCAACATTTCAAGCCAAATTTTATGTCATTTTGGGGTCATCCAAGGTCACTCAGGGTCATCTGTGGTCAAATTACTAAAACCTCATGTGGATATGAAACTTATTGATGGATGTATTATGCTCTGCAAATAAGATATAGCTACCAACCAGCAAGATGTATGATTGCGTGTGATCTGGCACATACAATGTATATGATTTCACCTGTTGCACATTCGACTGCAATTACTTTCACATTCAAAAAAGCACAGAGCCACAGCGCCATTGGTGCTCTTGTTTGGTAATAAGGCATTCAAAAAATCTACAAAAAAGAGCACTTTTTCTGGGAATTTAGACCACTTAAAATATGCGCCTGTACACTTTTCATTCAAAAAAGGTTTACTTTTCAGAAGTAATAAATCCTGCATATACAGACCTGTACTGTGATACATTCAATCATGACATCTTATATGCACAAACGTGCCAGAAAAAGGATTTAATATCTATAATATTCTGTTTCAGGGAGGGTGGTTGTCAGCCTCCTATAATTAAAGCACTTTTGTTTATAGGATGTCATCTAACTTTTGGTTTGTTCCCTAAACATATTTTCTTCCAATAGATGCCCCCGTAGTGACTGTTGAAAACAACCAGAGTGAACTTCGTGAAGAGATGATGGCGCTATTCAACTGTACTGTGGACGCCAATCCAGAGAGTGTCACATACGCATGGTCCAGGAATGGCGAGCCTATTCCAGGTAAATATGATGTATCATTTCCACAAAAAAGTAGATTTTTTCCCACAAATTGTAGCTTTCTTAGATATAGTGTCTACTTTTCATTTCAAGCAAAACGAACTGGATATTAAAAACAAAGAAGATTTTTATTTAATTCCTGTACCTGCATGTATCCCACTGTTCATTGAATAGTGGGTATGTGAGCAAAGTGAAAAGAGTCATTTTCAAGACATTGGTAACATGAATAGGGTATTTAAACCAAGCAATTTGAGAAAAAAAAAGGTATGATCGAAATCATAAATGTTTTTACACATTAAGACATTAGGATTGTGAATAATATTAATCTAATCTCAATCTGAGACAAGAATACCAACCTCAGATCTCAATTCTATAGAAGCCCTACCTATTGTGCAACAATGCAATACTTGTCATAATTAGGTACGGTTCCATGCAACACATGTACACATTTAAGAATATTTTTGGGTTGTTGAGGTATGCTTTACACTGTCTTCCATTATATTTCACAGGAGAGAGTGGTATGTTGGAGTTGGCTCTTAGCAGAGATGATCATAATGCCATGATAGGATGTGCTGCCACTAATACTATTGGGATCACAGAGGGCAGCTTTACGCTCAGTGTCCTATGTAAGCATCAAACTATAGTGGGAATTCCAATTGAATGCACGCAGCTTTCAATAGCGTGACGAATTTTTGCGTACACTGCGCGATGTACGCCAGTGTGTGCGACTGTGCGTGAGTAACGCGGAAGTGAATCCAACCATGCCAACGCACTCGTGATTGGATAACATTGTGTCCGAGGTCGTGTGTTCGCGTTGTAGTTTGAAATACGCAATATACGATCGCGGTTGGATCGAGTGCAGCTGTTAAAAGCTGCGTTCATTCAATTGGAATTCTTACTATAGACCATTTTACACAGCCATAAACATGGTTTGTAAAGATATGTTTTGACCCATGTTATCTTACCAGGCGAGGTGCATTTGAATGGGCTATCCCAGTTGAAAAGGCTGTTCAACCGCTAATTGGAAGATGTAACCTTAATCTCCCAGACTCCCACACACATGGAGGTGAAATTCAAGGGATGACTCCAAGTTGAAATCTATACACCCTGTGTTTTGGGTATTAAGGTCATGCCTTCTATAGGGGTTGTATGATATAGGCCAGTGGGGAAGGTACTAGCATTCCAAATTTTGTGTGTTGAAGTTCGCACTCTGCATAAATCAATGAACATCAAAAGAAGATATAGGCAGGCTCTGTGTCAAAAAATGACACATAATAATTAATATCTGGTGCACTTGTATAATAATTCTGTAATGTTTCATTTAATCCCTCAGATGGACCCAAAATCATAGAATCTCCAGAGGGAGTATCAGTAGATCTTGGAGCACCTGGTAGTATGCAGTGTTCAGCTGTTGGTAACCCTTCCCCCACAATCAAATGGACACGTCTTGGTTCTCAAGCCACTCTCAGTAACATGCCCACGCTTCAGTTTGATAGCGTTACTGAAAGCGCTATTGGAGTGTATGTGTGTACGGCAACTGTGGTGGGTTTTGATCCTGTAGTCAGCTATGGAAGATTGGCCATTAATGGTAAGTCTGTACAACGTATGCTGTTTCTTTTCTGAATGAAACATTGAAAGTTCCGGGTAGTCCACAGAATTAGAGAAGGAGAACCGGACTCCCTATACCGCCACGCATAATCGCGCCGTCAGCTATGGGGAGAAAATTGGGGTATTCGGTCCTTGCTGACAGTGCGCCGAGACGAACGAAAACAATTCTGCGTCTCATTTGAAGCGTTGTCGTACTCGCGTGCTGGTCGCATCAAGTGCGTTTCTCAAATGCGCCCATCCATGTCGCGCTTGCATGACAACGAATGTCTCGAGCGCATTCCGAGGGAAACCGAATACCCCCAATTTTTGCTCCATGCCTGTATCAAGATGGCAGTCGAGTCCTGGTTCTCTGGTTTTAATTCTGTGGGGTAGTCAGATCTCATATTTAAGTGTTGAGCAGCCACTGTTTGGTGTTTAGTCTCTGCATCAATGTCTGCCATAAGCTCCATTTGGTGGATGAGAGAGCAGGCACTCAAGGGATGTGGTTGGCTGTCTTTTGCTCTGTTCTGCATTCACAGGCTGGGCGCAGACAGAACCCCTATCAATGGCAGAGCGTCATAGGGGTGCGAGGTGGAGGGACTTCAATCGATTTGAAAATTTAGGAAAATTGCCAACATCTGGGAAGAAGCATGTCATGATTGGTTGCTAATCATTGTCAAGACATCAGACACAATATCCAGAGTTTATCTCTATAGATTCATTTCTCTCATAAGGGAATAACTCTCATAAGGGAATAACCCAACATTCTGATGATGTCCTATAAACAAAAGTGCTTTCGTTAATAGGAGGTTGACCCCACCCTCCCTCCCTGTAACATAAGTGTGCAATATTGACAATTCCAACCCCAACCGATATTTAAACTATTTTTTTACAATCGTAATCATAAATTTTAACCTCTCCCCCTAATGAAAGGACTTTTAAGACTTAAAAGACTTATAAATCATCAGAATTTTGCTTTGTTCATAACATCTGACGTTATTTTATTTGGCAGGTCTACCAGAGATAACCAGTGCTCCAGTTCAGAAGGCAAAGCTCAAAGGCAAAGCCAAGTTAACCTGTTTCACAGGCACCAAACCAGACCCCCATACAATAATATGGTCTTGGGAAGGTGGTCAGTTACAAGCAGGTGAGAGAGGCTAATACCTTTGAAAGATTTTGTGGCATATTTACCCTTCCAAGAAAAGATGCAGTATCTGCTTAGACTAGCCAGGACTTTGGGGGGGGGGGGCAGAGGGAGAAGGAAACTTGCAAGGGGACAGAATTTGACCAAATGGGCTAAAAAGTACACAAAAGGCAGACAAATCTTAAATATCAGGGTAGCCAGCATAGCATCCCACAGGGAGTATGACTTCTCAGGGGGGTCTACATTTGCCTTCATGTAAGCGTTGAATCATTTGAATGTCGCAAATAGATGAATTGCTAATGAGGGTATATGAGGGTGAGATAATAGTTATTAATGAAAAAATTGTAGAATAAAATTTGTGTTTGTGTTCTCTACAAAATGAAAACCCTGATTACACAAGTAAAATGTTTCCCTCTTTGTTTTCACAGGAACCAAGGGTCGCTATTCTGTTATCAGGGAGGAGACAAGAGGCGGCATACTAAGTACATTGACGATAACCAAAGTTAAAAGTGATGATTTCATGGACTATAACTGTACCATGGTGAACAGTGTCGGCAGCAAGACTTTCATCATTTCTTTGCAGCAAGGACGTGAGTTGTATTGCAGAGTTAAGGGGACGGTGGGTTTGTTTGTGGGAGGATGAGGGACATTCAATTTGCATTTTGATACAAGTGCTTGGTACATCAGGGTAGGGTGGCACATCGATCTGAGACTCACAATCATGAAATAGCTCATAGTCATGGGTTTGAATCCACCTTGAACCAATGTGTTGAGCACTTTTAGGCAAGGCTCTTCACTCATACACTCCTATTTCCTCTCCCCACCAAGGTATACAATAAATGGGTACCAGCTTTATTCAGTGCCGGGAAGGTAACAGATTTGCTGTGGAGGAGATATAGCGATCCTCCCGCAGCAACATTTCATGGAGAAGTCTGGCCCACTGAATGCTACGAAAGAGAGGTGGGCACTCCAACCTGTAAACGCATGTTTGTTTGCTTACCCTTTGGTATCAATTTTTGGAACTTGAAAGACGGAGAGTTCTTGAAGAACCTGTTTGGAAATGACTAGAGGGTTGTGTAGATATGACTTTGCTCTAGCCTTTTTAGTAGTTCTGAACACCGAACACAGAATTCACATAATACAACATACCGTAAACGTTCGCCTAATGGCGCACCTGAGCTCCTTTGACTTGGTAAATTTCATGTACAAAAAGAGAGCTCCCGCCTCTAAAAATCCCATCAAGAAGCAAGGGTACTTGCCCTTATTTGCTGATGGGATTTTTATGGGAGGGCACTTTTAGTTTGTGTCTAAAATTCCAGTTATGTCAAGGGAGCCCATAGCTCCATTTAAAAGGCGAACGTTTACGGTATAGGCCTAAGTAATTATGGTAAATACTATAGAACCATGGAAAGTTAGTAACTTTGCAACCTATTTTGCTAGCTTTTCACTCAGTGTCCAAAAGGGATGTCGGAGATACACAATTAACTTCTAATATCACAGGGCATGCACTGAGTTGGTTGAATTTAAAGTAAAACTTATTCTGATTTCTTTTACCATTTCTCTTAGCAATGGATCTGATCATCTACATCATCATTGGTGTTGTTGCCACGGCCCTGTTCATCTTCCTCGTCACAATAATTCTAATGGTTTACTGCAAACGAAGATACCAACGTGAGTATGAGCTAAGGGATGAAATCAAATCTCGACCAGCGGTTGACCGTCACTTCCGGTCACTTTCTATTGTTCTAAACAATGGAAACTGGGCGGAACCAGTGGTCAACCACCAGTCGAGTTTTGATTTCATCCCTAAACACTTTTTTTAAGGGGGTACTACACCCCTGGCCAATTTTTTGCTTATTTTTGCGTTTTTCTCAAAAATTATAGCGCATTGTTGACAAGTAAGATATGTATATTACAGGAGCAAGGACTAACAACTACTGCACTGAAAATTCAGCAACTCAAGACAAGTAGTTATTGATTTATTGATCAAATATTGGTTTTCCCTCATTTTTGACTGTAACTCCACAACTGTTGTCTGTGCTGAAATAAAATTTCAAGTGTAGCAGTTGTAGTCCTTGCCCCTATAATATACATATCTTACTTGTCACCAATGCTCTATAATTTTTGAGAAAATGCAAAAATAGGCACAAAATTGGGCAGGGGTGTAGTACCCCCTTAACACGTTTATTTCTGTAATTTACACATAAAAAAGTATAGGAAGGGCTGCTTAAAATTAACACTACATTATTTATTGCTGATATTAGCATGTTAAATACCCATGTAAATGTGTTTTGTGGGAAATAAATGCATTGAAGTTTTTTAAAAGTGTTATCGAGGAATTTTTACAGTGCAAGATACGAAGACAACAAAAAGCAGTTTGTGCTAAAAGCATGTTGTTGCATGTGATTTCAGTAGAAAAAGCCATGCATGAAAATAACCTCTAATATATGCCCCCATTTGGAAAATGCAACTCCCGGGGGCGTTTATTCAAGGAAATATGGTATACGGTATTAAAAGATAGTGTACAAAAAAACAAACTAAGATTTTGAGACTTAGAATCAGAAAAAAAAATATCTTGCATGTTCCTTAATATTGTTTAGCTTGAAGCCTAATTCTATTTTGTAATACATGCAGGTCGTCAACAAGGGAAAGGAAAAGTTGAAATTGAAATTGTCCGCAGATCAGACTCCGAAGACAGCATCGACAAACCAAAACGATCTGGTAGTAGTACATCAAGTAGCACAAACTCCAAACCACGTTACGCTGATCCACACGACTATGTACCAGCTCGACGTGGATCCCGTCATACGCATGATACGTGGGAGGATCCCATCTACCATCCTGGATCATACAATCCAGATTGGAGAGATTCCTTTAGAGATCAGTATCCAAGGCGATCATATGCACACTCTAGTAATGATTATATAGAGCCTGATGATCTACCACATGGGGTAAGTGTAATATTGCCATCAGTTTTGAGGGAACGGGGCTAATAACACTTGTTATAAGCTGGTTTCAGAGTTTCTTACTGCTGCTGTTGTGTGGAGTAGCACTTGGTGAATACTGCTTGGGAGTTCTGAGTTGTTGTAATTGGCATTCACCAAGCGTCTAGAATGATTAGATATTTTATTTTTCCTATAGCCTGATTGCATACTGACCTAAGAAATGTCTGCTCAGAGCAGCATGACACTCCAAAAACCATCATTTATAGGGTGTTTTTGTATGGTGTAGTACAATTAAGAAATAAAGGGTAATGCATTATCCTTTACACGCAAATAATGTGTCCGAGGCAGTAAAAACATAAATAATGGGTGAGGCGCAGAGGCGCAGCCGAACCCATTATTTAAACGTTATTACTGTCGAGGACACATTATTTGTGTGTGAAGGATAATGCTGCACCCTTTATTTCTATTCTATTACCAGAAAATAGTGTGATTTAAAGAGAAAATATCATTTTTTGCACAAATATTTAAAGTTGTTTACTTCAAGGTGGAGTGCGTGCGCTTCAGTGACAGCGCCAGATCGCGGAAATAATGCACGCAAGCAACCAAGCGTAATGCTGTGCGTAGAATGTGTTACTGGCGCCGACCCATTATTGCAGAATAATGGGCTCTCATGTGACGCGTTTTAACAAATCACAGTGCGCGATTTTGAATAATGGGTCGTAAGAGTAATAGAATAAATAATAAAGCCCAAATACTTCAATATAATGTAATATTTTCCAGTCTGTCTCATATTAATGTTAATTTCATACTCATACTTGCCGCTTTGACGACGATTTTGTGTCACTGCGCAGTCTCATCAGAAACGACTAGCGCCAAGCTCAGTTATTGCTGTATCATTTTTATAGAAAATTTCTGATGGTGCGTAAGTTGTCAATCTGGTCCATTTATTGGCGACACTATTTGGTGAACATCATTTATCATAAATTTTGCCTCAAAAGATGTTCATGATCATTGTTTAGTTACACTTTTCCTTCTACCATTGTTTACACTTTTCCTTCTACCATTGTTTACACTAAAATAAAAATTTATTCAGCTTACCTAAAATTGGGTCTTTACTCATCCTATATATTTCTTTCTTTCTCAGAATTTGCCAGAATGGAAAGATAATTTTGATGATGACAAGCCACGCAGTGTTGTGGATGATAGCAAGAGTTATGGCAGTATTTCACTCTCACGTCGAAGCAGCAAATACCAGCAACCACCATCATACGACGAATACAAAGATCGTCGAAGCAGCAAGTACCAGCGGCCACAGTCAAATGATGAATTCAAAGATCGCTATCCAGAAGATGACGAATACATGAAGGAATGGCCCGAAATGACTCGCAGATATTCAAACCATAGTTACTCGCGAGACAGTCGATACTCGCGAGACGATCACATATACTCAAACGATCCATATTTCGATCAAGATGATCGTTCTTACAATGACAGAGACCGTTATGGAAAACGTTCCGATTACGATGATCGTGGTTATGATAGATTATCAAATAAAGGTTCTGATGTTTCTTCAAACGATTCCAAACTAAAATTGGCAACTAATGTTTGATGAATTAGCGGGTTGCAATCAAAGATGTAGAACCAAAGAGTACTGACTCTGCCATGTTTGTGTGTCGCTCACGAAGGGCAAATACCGTAAAACCCCGTCTACAAGCATGTAGAGTGCTTCTGATGAAAGCTACATTAATCCAGGCGCCATTATGGATTATGAGCAAATAAATTACGGATCCAAGCATATACAAACAAGTATTATTTTAAGACCAATCTATTGTATTGGTATATTTACGCTGGCTTCGAATTAATTTAGCTTTCATAAAAAACACTATGTATGCTTGTAGACTGGGTTTTACGGCAGTGTACTGTCAAATAATTTTGCTGTGCGCCTGGCAAGCTTCAATTCAAAGGTGTTGCTGTTTGCGTTCAGCGTGTTAACACGTTCATGCCAAATGGCACTTGTGCTAATCCCCATATAGGCAACCGTGTAATGCTGAAGCAGTGTCTTAGCTAGTCACCTGTTAGACGGGGAGTTTGCTCTTGGGACGGGCAAAATTAATGCCTTTGACAGATGCTACATTATAATTGTAGGGGTTGAGAAAGGCTATTGACCTTTTTAGTAAACCAGATTTGCAAAATAAGGCAATAGCAACAAGACTCTTTGAACCACCAATGGACTGAAGAAGTATGGTAAATGTTTTAAAGGTCAAATTAGGAGTGGACAGGCAATTTTATTCAAATGACAGGCAAGCCTCAATTTCTAGCTCAAGCTTAAGGTTATACAGGATTTTGAAATTTTGTGTAGGCAAATTGGCTGCACGTAGCCACCTAAAATATTTTGTTTTTCAAAAAATAAACATGGCAGGCCTAAAAATCATACTTCATCTTAAAGTTGACACTCTAATGATTATTATTGTAATACTTTTAACGTCATAGCTCATACACAAATGTACTTTGTAAGTGTTTCAATTTGTGTTCAATTTCATGAGCATGAGGTTTTTTTGGAAAGAGGCCAGGAAAATATGGGGAGAGGGTCCGATTTCATTGCGATTTCAAGCATATGTGTTACAAACAAACCAATGAAATAATGTACCTATTTATTCTTTCGATAGGTCCTCCTGATTTAAAACAGTAAGCTTACATGTTCACAGAATGTCAATGAAAATGATGGGGTAAATGTCGTCTTTTTTGCAACAACAATATTAATTTAGTGTGCCAATATATTGACACAATTATTCCCTACATTATTTCTTTGAAGTATCAGCTAACACATGCATATCAAAATTTTATGAATCAGATACGGAAACATTAAAAATAATTTATTTTATCTCAGCATATCAGGCCAAATGGTCCAAAATGGAGTTCTGAGATATCCACACATTTAGTTTCAAGTACTCACATTTTCTGCTATTTCACAGTATCAATTCACAATCCCATAATATTCCAGGTGCAGTGCTCCTGTATTACTACTGATAATCCTTACTGCATGGGAAGTATCAATTGATTTTCACAAAACTTGCAGAAATTGACAAATTTCTGCCAAAAGTTCCACACTATCTATATATCATGTTCAAACCATGTGCTAACTTGTTTACAATGCTAGTTAGTGTTGCCAGGGCCAAGGTGATAGTACTTATTTTATTGATTTTGTCTGGTATAGTGCTGGTTGAATACTCATGCTCCACTGTGTATATGCTTCAGTGGTTTTAGCAATATCAAATGAAAATGATAGGGTTGCCAGTTCATGCACTGGAATAATAATCACTATAAGGGGGCACATCACTAAATAAATGTCCCATTGAAATACATGTGAAAATACAATAAAGTAACTAGGTGCATAATAATTATGAGTCCTGGGGGAGGGTAGAATGGGGGAAGGAAAGCAGTTTTTGGCAAACATTTACAGTGCATCTTTATAAAGCTTAGGAAACACTACAGAAACATTCAAATCTGCATCATAATATCTAGGCCATTTAAAGTTTCCACATTGGCAAAGTTAGGCTTGCCGAGATCAGGGCCAGGGGAAGATGACAGGAAATGTTGGCATACCTTTTAAAATCTAACCCACTGGCCCCCCATGTATATTTGGGATTCCCCCTTCCAAAGAAAATGATCGCCCCTCACACCTTTTCTTTCTTCCATGAGTTACACCAAATGCGGAAGGATTTAGTGTAGTGTCCCCTTAAAACAAGAACTGTCTTTAAAAAGAATTAGTGCTGTGGGATATCTAGAGCAAATATTGATACACAAAAATAATTAAAAAATACTTTGTTGATACAATTTTTCAATCTACATCTCTGAGATGTTTAATATATACATATACTTCATAAATAAAAATTAAAAAACAAAAGACAAGTTGAGTGGAATTTTCACCCTCCGTAACCTTAAAGACAACATTATTGTTCGTTAGCATTGCACATGGGGCAGTTTTGAGTCTGTGCTCTTTGGGTATCTCTTTGGTTGTAGTAGATAGAAAGAACTGGAGGTGCAAGACTATTATAATTTTTGTTACATAACTTTTGATACTTATTTTGCTTCAACAGTGTCACATGGTATTTTGTTGCTGGGGTGACAAACCTTGTATCTTAATTTTTGGGTGAAAAGCAGGTAACTCCAAATTTTTTTAGTCTTTCCTATTGTGTTCAGAGTTATTAATGCATATAAAAACTGTTTCTTGACAATGGAAGACAGTCATTGCTAAAAATGTGTTTGACATGCAGCAGTGTTTTTTTGCCCTCCTGCACATTTCGCTTTTTGAGATAATGAGGTTTTCTCACCCCAGCGACATACCGTAAAACCCCGTCTACAAGCTTATAGTGTGCTTCTGATGAAAGCTACATTAATCCAGTCGCCATTATGGAGTTTGAGCAAATAAATTACGGATCCAAGCATATACAAACAAGTATTATTTTAAGACCGATCTATTGTATTGGTATATTAACGCTTGCTTCGAATTAATTAAGGTTTTATAAAAAACACTATATATGCTTGTAGACGGGGTTTTACGGTATTTTTTGTATTATATCCATCTTTTTTAGTGTTTTCACTGTTTTTAATTTTAATGCAGTTGATATTATACTACTTGCTTCATTCCATGCTTGTATGTAGCTATATAGTAATATGCCCATGTAGATTATATAGCCCAATAAGATGCAATAAAAGTTGTGGAACCTCATATTGTGGGTAGACACAGGTTTAACATGCCTTAAATAACATTCTGTCGGTCAGCATGACGTCACTTGCGATAGATCGCATCTACCCATTGGCTGCTTTTGCTGAGATTTTGCTGTTCCATCTCGGACATGAAGGGGACACTTACCGTTGCACTCAATGGAGGAAATCACAAAACAATGCCGTAAAATAGAAACCTCTTGATGAAACAATTCCAAAAGTTTGATTTCTTATCAGGGAAATCAACTTTAGATAATTACCAAAGACAAGGCAAATTGGTATTTTCTGTGCTGAAAAAATTGACTTGAACTGAAAGGCCCTGTACAAACCAATAGGGATTTCATGAGGGCATCTTCTTTGACAGAAGTGAGAAGTGGGCAAGTTCAATAGATGGAACAGCCCCGACCGAGAGAATGGTTTAGAAGTTAACACATGCACAAGCGTTAAAAATATCGCATGTACCACTTTTAAATATCACATATAAAATCTAAAAGTTTTTTTATGTAGTGGCATGTCCCACACTTTCCGTTGTATGGCTTTAGCTACAGTCAGCTTTCGAAATAAGAAAAGCAAGTGGTTATCTGCCTGACAACAATGTTAAATTTTTGGTTGTCCACCATATTTTTTTCTCTTGTCTGTGATAAAGTCAAATATGCTTCAAACTTTTATTCTAATCGTATGAAATCTTCAGACTTTTTGTTTTGGCATCCGCTATACATTTATTTCACAAAAAAAACCCAAAAAAGTTGTTTGTGAAATTAACATATAGCTGATGCCAAAACATGTGCTAATTATAGTGGGTGCAAAAAACAGAACTCTTGATTTATTTTGAATAGTTTGATTTTGTTTTTAAATTGCTCTTATTCATCATAATAATATAAATGACAGAATCATATATTTTTGTTTTTCGCTGGTCGCAGTATCAAAGAGTGTGACGTCCTGTAAATGAAATTCATTTTATTAGGGGGAGTAAGTTTTCAACATTTCACACGAAGACTGCTCAGTGGCAGAAGTGGCCAAGTTAAATATCTGCCCTGTGAACATTTTGCAATTTACACATTGCAGCTATTGCACTTACCCACTTCTGGCACTGAGCAGTTGACATACATTTCAGGGTGGGGAAGAGGTCAGCTTTCTAATGAAAGCACTTTCGTTAATTTTTGGTCTGTTGATTTACTGATAAGTTAATGATGCAAATTTATCTTTGATTTTGTAAGGAATTCTATTCTAGTGAAACTATGGGTATAAAATGTCTACCTTTATTGTACCAAACACTTCTATAATTGCAAGACACAGAACAATAAATTCAATGGATAAACTTTTAAATGATAATTTATTTTATACATGTACACAAAATATACAAAAATATAAAACAATGAATAATCATAATATGGTAAAGTACAGTAGTACATAATAGGCCACAGCTATAAATCAGAGACTTTTAACATGATTTTTATAATTATATTTGATGTAATTTCAAATCGTAAGAGCAAGGACAATATATCGTTATGAATACGGCAGACGGCCAAATCCGGATTCGTCTTTTGGTAAATTTATTTTACGACATGCATTACATTTGAATTAGAGAACAAGGGATCAATGCTGTACAAGATAGAGGGCAGCATATCATTTTTTTAACGGAGACCAGATGATAACAGCATAATAAGTAATCAAAAGAGGGCGGCATACAAGGTTAGTTGACGGTGCATCACAGTACGGCAACCGTTAAAAATCGATATGCTGCCCTCTATAGACATAGCATTGATCCCTTGTTCTCGAATTCAAATGTAATGCATGTGTAAAATGAATTTACCAAAAGCCGAATCCGGATTCGGCCGTCTGCCGTATTCATAACGATATTATAATAAAATAATGAATTGCAAATTGCTGTTAGTTCCCAGTTATTTCTTTTAAATGTTGTTTAATGCACAACCTTGAGCCAAACTAAACTTTTTAGTTGGTAACACTTTGTAGCTTAAAATAATTCCGACTTCAAAGCGTAAACATAGACGTGGGGTTCTGATTGGCTAATTCAGTTGTAACAGACTGGCAGACTGATTGGCCCATTACGCATCAATGAAGCTGCCCTCATCAAAGCCTGACATATGTCGCTCATTAACAATGTGCATGCGTCAATCAGAGCAAAAGAGTACAGTTCTCTGGAAGCTAGTGTAGAACTATTTCGTCGTTGAGCAGGAAAAAAACCTCCGATGTGTCTTTGGCCCCTGAACATGTTAAAAGCAAAACTTCCTATGTAAACTGTTGGCAGTTTTGCTTTAACATGTTCAGGGGCCAAAGACACATGTACGCGGTTTTTCCTGCCCAACAACGATTTATTAATTACTTCATTTAACATTTATTTTAACATTTTGCTTTAACATGTTCAGGGGCCAAAGACACATGTACGCGGTTTTCCTGCCCAACAACGATTTATTAATTACTTCATTTAACATTTATTTTAACATTTCAAATGTTTACTTCTCATGAGCAGTTTTAAAATTCCCCTTCTGTGCATGTCCAAGATTGCCACCATGGGCTTCAGGTTGCACACAATTTCCAAATATTTGCATCACAATACATAAGCTGTAATATGCATACAGACAAGTTTTATAGTTCAAAACATTGTGTATTTAAACAGAGAATCCATGGATTTGAACAAATATTCCAGGTATTGAATTGTAAATCAATCTACTCATATAGTCGTTGGGCAGGACAACCTTCTATGGGATTTTGGCCCCTGAACATCCTTAAAACAAAACTGCCAACAGGTTGCATAAGCTTTAATCATATTCAGGGGCCAATGACACATAACGTCATAACTCACAAACAACATGGGCCTATTGTCAACATGGCCCTATTTTTGATGGAATAATTTATCACTCTAGGACTGAAGCCAAGAAGAATCATTAATTTTAGGATATCCAAAGCTCACTTCAACCTATTGCTCCATAGAAAATGTTCATCCTGCCACTGCTTGTGTACATGTGTATAAAAAATATAGTTCATTATACAGTCATGTCTATCAGTTGTACATATTGTAAATGATGTCAATTTCATAATAAAACAAGATAAATATTGCTTACTGTGAATACAGAGTCTTTATTGGGTAATCTCATAACTTAGATCTAGACCAGTCTTAAAAATTCAATAAATTAGGCTGTACCATTTGAAATCTATACTGCCCTTGTGGAAGATTTAGCTTAAAAAGTCTTTCACATGGGGAGTATGGGTTTCAAATAGAATAAATGATTAGTTAACTTCTGTTTACAATACTCTAGATGTGGAAGATATAGACAAAAGCCATAATACAGAGGAGTATTGGTTTCAAAATAATTAATCATAGCCAATTCCATTTGAAACACATACCCCCTCTGTGGAAGACTTTGTGCAATCTTCCACATGGTTACAGAAGATTTCAAATGGAATACCGTAAAGGTTCATGGGGCTATGGGCTCCCTTGACATAAGTAGAATTTTAGGCACCACCTAAAAGTGCCCTCCCGTAAAATTCCCACCAGCAAATGAGGGCATGGAACCTTACCCCAAGACAAAGGAGGCCAAGTGCGACAATTTGGCAAATCTTTACGGTACCCCAATATTATAACTTACATTGTAGGCAAGAAAAATGGTCTCAGAGTAGCTGCCAATAGCTTGTTCAAATATTGAATTTTTGTGCATTCATTTTTGGTTCATGATTTGATTAGGTTTTTTGTTTGTTTTGCATTCTGAAAAAATATGTTGCCAAAAAATAGCAATTTTTCCAAAGGTGAGACACATTTTTTTCCCTGGCCTTATTTGGGCAAAATTTCAGAGCTACATTATTTGAACACTTTGCTGCTTATAGAAAAATATGTTAACACAATATTATGCACTAGTTACATTCTACATGAAAATAAGGATATGCCAGGGTGAATTGATCAGTAAATCATGGGAAATATACACTAAGCCAAAAAAAGAAACTTATAATTTTTCACAAGGTCATATCTTAAAATCCTGTCTATCAAAATTAACCAAAATTACACACAGGATTGCCTCAATATTCTACTCTAAACACATGTCACTAACTATGCAGTTGTGCAACTGACACAACAGCAAAATGCATTGACATTCAACACCTTCCTGGACCACATTCACAGCGCAACAGATTTCTTTGGCTGGGATCCAATTATTCGCCTGTGAATGTGATCCCGGAAGCTGTTCCGTGTCAGTGCATTTTACTGTTGTGTCAGTTGGACAACTGCTTGGTTACTGACATGTGTTTAGAGTAGAGTATTGAAGTAATCCTGTGTGTAATTTTTGTTCATGTACAGGTGAATAATTGGAACCCAGCCAAAGAAATATGTTGCGCTGTGAATGTGGTCCAGGAAGGTGTTGCATGTCAGTGCATTTTGCTGTTGTGTCAGTTGGACAACTGTTTGGTTACTGACCAGTGTTTAGAGTAGAGTATTGAAGTAATCCTGTGTGCAATTTTTGTTCATTTTTATGAAGTTTCTTTTTTGGCTTAGTGTAGATAGTAATAGAAAAACAAAGATCCATTTTCATACATGTATCTGATTTTGTTTCTGCTGTTTTATTGTGAAAAAACATAAAATATGTTCTTTTTATTTGAATAATATCAATTAACATGAAATAAATGGGAATATTTGAGACGATTGGCCATTATTTGTTTACAGACAATCATCTTTAGCTTTCAATGACAGATAATATGTGACATGATCTGGTCCACGGGGGCCAAAGGAGGCATTTTTGAAAACTGAGTTACTGTAATCATTACATCATAAATACAATAGGCTATCATTTACTGAAAACGCCAAAGGTCTAGCATACTTTGTTCTAAAGCTATGAAGTTTTATGATGTCTATTTTCTTATGTATTTTATTGTTTTTTACTCCATATTTTTGCCTTTATCTCAGTTTCAAATGTGCCGCCTTTGGCCCCCATGGACCAGATCGTGTCACATATACCATGTTCAAGAACATATAAGAGTGGATATTCATACGTAGCGTAGTGGTAGATAAAAATAATTCAAGAGTTTAACATCAACACTACACTGCGCTAGTCGTTGTTCAAATAAATGTAGTGTTTAAGTTAAACTCCTAACCCTAACACCAAACCCTGCTTTTTAATATCGGAAGTTAAAGAAGATAGGAAAAAGGAGAGAAGATGAACAAAGAAGTCACTTGGCACCCCCGGGATTTGAACCTTTGAGCCACCCCCCCACATGCCAAGCACACGATCATGGACCGGTAGCGCTGCCCCGGGCCGCAATTCCATGAGCATTTAACACTCGGGGTGTTAACATCGCAGACCCTGGGATTCATGCATGCGCAGTGGTTTTCATTGTGGTATTTTGTGGTATTTATGGGTGTTAGGGTTAGAGTTTGACTCTACAGAAAATATATTCCTTTTCTTCTGTATAACCATGATCAAGCATGACAAGCTTATAAATTGCAGCAGGAACATGACATTTTGACTACACCAGAAGCTAATAAGGGATGCAAATGAACATGCAGGTTTTGGACTTTTATCATGAAGATGATATCAGCAAGGTTGTGCCAGGTAATAAGGACTATGTATCAGTGAAAATAGATGGAGAAACCCAGTGGAAAACCAAAATGCTCCTACTTGGAAATTTCTTTAGATTTCAAATAACCATCTTACAAATACTGAATACTTAAAATATGTATAAATGAGAATCATAACTCATATAATTAACACCTATCGGCAAAAATAGTTCAACATTGCTAATTTGTTGCAGCAAATTGCCATTTTGAGGTAACAAGAAAAGATTCAATACTTGAAGGACTCTACATAAAATACATGAAACATTTGCTCCTGATGTATAAACTATGTATCAATTAACCACCAGGCCACTTAACAATATCAACTTATTGCAACATGAAGTGGGGAAAAGAGGCAGAAGTTGGAGTTTGAGAACAATAATTACATAGAACTTATGCAACATAGAAACATGAGATCCCCGGATAAGTCAGTCTTAAGGGGAATTGTTGGAGAAAGCTACGCTGAATATAAAGCAAAAAAGGAACTGCTATCTGCACAGCAGACATCAGCACTGGCTGACAAGATAAAAGAAACGACTGCCAAAGACGGACACATAGTCAACATGATGAAGGTTATGGGCAATATTGAGAGATTGAGAAAAGCTACCTCAAGGAAGCACCAGATTCACAACAAACTTAAAAGTAATGGCAGAACTTACAGAAGTGCAAGTAGATGAAAGAGATTGGTGAACTCAAAAAGGAGAAAGAATTCCTCAACAAGAGAATGGAAGACGCTGCATCAGAAATGCGATGGGCTACGGATGCTTTGAGGAAAGCTGCACTAACTACCCATCAGATACTGCGTAAAATGATGAATGATCTATACAAAATGACAAAACTGAAGATAATGAAGAGCTGTGTGATGGTGATGATGAGAACAACTGGAACTAATTGAAATGTTAGTTAAAGCAGAACAGAAGGTAGCATAGGCTCAGGGGCCTATTCTGCAATGTAAATCACTGTGTAGCATAGACTTACCATCAGTGGCATAGCCAGTGGGGGCTCAAACATTATGAATGTACCAACAAAAACATGATTTCACATCTTGTCAAGCATGTCCCGTCAGTTCCTCTCAGTGGCTTACATGCTTCTATGTTGGACCGTCAGTCTGTGTAAACCTCAAAGTTTCTGTAATTCATTTGGCATGTATGTTTCAAGAAATTTCATTTGAGACCAAGAAAAGGTCATCTTATTAATCAAAGTACCGTATTCATTCCATTAACCACCCAGGCTACTTAACAATATCAACTTATTGCAACATGAAGTGGGGAAAAGAGGCAGAAGTTGGAGTTTGAGAACAATAATTACATAGAACTTATGCAACATAAAAACACGAGATCTCTGGATAAGACAGTCTTACGGGGAATTGTTGGAGAAAGCTACGCTGAATATAAAGCAAAAAAAGGAAACTGCTCTCTGCATAGCTGCATAGCAGACATCAGCACTGGCTGACAAGATAAAAGAAACGGCTGCCAAAGATGGACATATAGTCAACATGATGAAGGTTATGGGCAATATTGAGAGATTGAGAAAAGTTACCTCAATGAAGCACCAGATTCACAACAAACTTAAAAGTAATTGGCAGATCTTACAGAAGTGCAAGCAGACGAGAGAGATTGTTGAACTCAAAGAGGAGAAAGAATCCCTCAACAAGAGAATGGTAGAAGCTGCATGAGAAATGCGATGGGCTAGAGATGCTTTCAGGAAAGCTACACTAACTACCCATCAGATACTACGTAAAATTTGCAGCAGGAACATGACATTTTGGCTACACCAGAAGCTAATAAGGGATGCAAACTTCCACATTATCATGATCAGAAGGTTTTGGACTTTTATCATGATGATGATATCAGCAAGGTATGGTAACAACCAGCTACAGACAGTTGTTATTAAAAATCGCCAAGTGGGGCATATCCTGTCTTGATGGGTCCCTTGATGATTACACACAAGCTGCAGAGGCAGAACTATCGGGTTCTGTTAGACTTGATGACACGGATCATGCCAAGTCTATTAAGTGGACTAAAAGCATTTGTGACAGTTTGTGATAAGTTTTGCTGCAACAATACTAACCCATGCAGTCCACTAACCGTGGACACCACTTTCAAGTTTGGAGACTTTTTTGTAGTAACGACCAGCTACAGACATTTGTTATTAAATTCTCCAAGTGGGGCCTATCCTGTCTTGATGGCCCCTTGATGATTACACACAAGCTACAGAGGCAGAGGCAGGTAACAACCAGCTACAGACATTTGTTATTAAATTCGCCAAGTGGGGCCTATCCTGTCTTGATGGCCCCTTGATGATTACACACAAGCTACAGAGGCAGAGGCAGGTAACAACCAGCTACAGACAGTTGTTATTAAATTCGCCAAGTGGGCCTATCCTGTCTTGATGGCCCCTTGATGATTACACACAAGCTACAGAGGCAGAGGCAGGTAACAATCAGCTACAGACAGTTGTTATTAAATTCGCCAAGTGGGGCCTATCCTGTCTTGATGGCCCCTTGATGATTACACACAAGCTACAGAGGCAGAGGCAGGTAACAACCAGCTACAGACAGTTGTTATTAAATTCTCCAAGTGGGGCCTATCCTGTCTTGATGGGCCCCTTGATGATTACACACAAGCTACAGAGGCAGAGGCTGGTAACAACCAGCTACAGACAATTGTTATTAAATTCTCCAAGTGGGGCCTATCCTGTCTTGATTGGTCCCTTGATGATTACACACAAGCTACAGAGGCAGAGGCTGGTAACAACCAGCTACAGACAGTTGTTATTAAATTCTCCAAGTGGGGCCTATCCTGTCTTGATTGGTCCCTTGATGATTACACACAAGCTACAGAGGCAGAGGCTGGTAACAACCAGCTACAGACAGTTGTTATTAAATTCTCCAAGTGGGGCCTATCCTGTCTTGATGGGCCCCTTGATGATTACACACAAGCTACAGAGGCAGAGGCTGGTAACAACCAGCTACAGACAGTTGTTATTAAATTCTCCAAGTGGGGCCTATCCTGTCTTGATGGGCCCCTTGATGATTACACACAAGCTACAGAGGCAGAGGCTGGTAACAACCAGCTACAGACAGTTGTTATTAAATTCTCCAAGTGGGGCCTATCCTGTCTTGATGGGCCCCTTGATGATTACACACAAGCTACAGAGGCAGAGGCTGGTAACAACCAGCTACAGACAATTGTTATTAAATTCTCCAAGTGGGGCCTATCCTGTCTTGATTGGTCCCTTGATGATTACACACAAGCTACAGAGGCAGAGGCTGGTAACAACCAGCTACAGACAGTTGTTATTAAATTCGCCAAGTGGGGCCTATCCTGTCTTGATGGGCAACAACAACCAATACAATCTGATATGCAGGTATTAGTATATACATGCAAGAATTTATCCCAAGTATCAAAGTGATTTAGATGCAAGAGAAAGCCACCAAGCTTGCAGCCCATGCCTGTGTTAGTAGATTTATGGCTTCTAAATCCAGTCTCACAATCTGGACACTTAAACAAGGGAGAAGGCTTAGACTTCAGGTATTGCACATTGCAGCACCATGGGGCCATGGGAATGGAATGGAATATAAAAACGACTTGAGGCGTATCTGGTCCTATATCCAGGAAGAGATCCACTACAAACTGCTCAAGAAAGAGCACAGAGTGGAATATTTGTGGAACATACCAGCAGTTCATAAAGCATAAACTAGAACAAACTAGTTCAATATAATAAGTGATTTGGCTGCAGGGAAAGTGATTTGGTTGCAGGGAAAGTGATTAGCTGCAGGGAAAGCCTGTGTTATAGATTTATGGCTCCAGTCTCACAATCTGGACACTTAAACAAAGGAGAAGGCTTAGACCTTAAGCTAGAAACTTACAACAAGGCCAGTCAAGTGTGGAAGACATGATCACCTATATAAAAGAGATCAGCCAATCCAGCTATGAGCTACTGTACTCAAAATTTGAACCTGTTTGAAGCATTGGATGAAAGGTTGAAGGCTCTTATTAAGAGAAGAAACTTGGATGAGTACCGTATGTAAAACAGAAAAGAATCAACCCACTTGAGTGCCCACACCAAGAGTTAGATGATTATTTATCTAATCTGCCAGTGTTAGGATAGAGCAAGTATGATTTGAATCTTATCAGAGAATATTTGTATCCTGCCATACTAAGAATGTGAAGCATTCAAATTGTAATTAAAGAGGGAAGCGCGGGTCAAGCGCCTATCAGTGCATCAAGACAGAGAGCCTCAAATTTTTAGATGGCATCTGGATACAACTGGTGACCTAATTTCTACTGATTGCAATCAAGTAATTTGAAAGTCATATTAAGTTACAGCTAAGAAGAGAAAAGACAATGCCAAATATGATGAAGTGTTATTATTTGAATGGCCTGATATTTACGGCTAGTTTTTATTACAAAGTAATAAATTTACATCCGATTTTGAAATTATAACTCGTTTTAATAGCTTGAATAATTCTTGACTTTGCACTAGTCACTAAGCCAGATTAATTGTAATTTAGAAATTTTCTCATGAAATTGTATTTTTTCCTTGGATAGGGTCTATGCCCCAAGTTGAGAATGGACCGTCCCACTTGATTTGTAAAAGGTCGCGAACCCTTTCGGTGAACCCAAGTAACTGCCTAAAATGAGGCAAAAAGGTATCCGAAGATTAACAGCAAGATAAAGCTCTTGTAAAAGAAGGTGTTGTCCGATTAAAAACGTTGTTCTGTAGAGAAGAACTTGGACTTAAAAAAGAACTGATGATGGTAGGTAACTTTGCAAGGGAAATGATCAAGCCTAAAACAGTTCAAACCTTATGTGATAAGCTGTTACCACCTCAATGCCCCAATGCTGTGAAGCAGTAGACAATGTCGAGCCCTTCATTGTTCTTCTTTATCATCACATGTTGGGTCCAGTATATGACCCACATTCTGAGGAAGTATGCAACTGCACTATCAAAACATTTTGCACACCACAACCAGCAATTTACATACGTCAACTTGTAAGTTTAAAATGTGATTTGTCTAAAATTAAAAAACAATTTTTTTTGTCTAAAATTTTAAATTAAGCCAGGTGCTACATGAATTTGTTGCCCTCTTTATTTTTATACTTTATTTTTCATTTCAATAAACAAAGCACATCAGAATTAACAATTGTGCCAGGGATTCTTGATTTTTCTTTTTTACTATTAGTATTATTAAAGGTTCCCTTCAGAGAAAATGATTGCAGATTTTTTAGAATCATACAGAAACATGGAAATACTAGTCACATTAAAGCCCCACTTACTTGAAAGTAAAGGAAAAAGTACCAGAATACACCACAGAAGTTGGCATGTATGAAGAAATTAATAACCACATATGCCTACAACAAGGTGCACAAATGATTCTCAATTTCAGAACGTGGCAGCAAGGACTATATGAAATGCTAAAAGAAGAACCAGATGACAGAAAAATAATAGTATTTGTAGACAAGAAAGGTAAACGCGGGTAAATCATACTTCACTCGAGCATACACTGCAATGCACGAAGAAGAAACTTTAAATTTAATAACTGGAAAAGCAACAGACATTATGCATCTCGCACGCCAAAAGAATAGTCCTAAAACATTACTAATAGATTTGGCAAGAGCAGATCAAGGAGATATCAACTATGCAGCAATAGAATACAAAATTGGTAACTTCCCAGCAATGAAGTACCAAGGCAAATATATCAGATGGGCAAGAAGCCCCCATGTAGTAATATTCACTATAAAGAACTTGAATGGAAACAAATGAGTTTCGATCGATGGATCATTTATCAACTATCTCAAAATGCAACAACCAACAACTGGATAGCAACAGACATCACAGCAGACCAGTGCTTTGCAACTCAAAAAGATAAATAAACTGTATAGCAAATATGAACAGGAACATAAATTATGTACTATTACTCTAAAGTACCTATTTTGTCATAATTTATCATTTTTTATGTCTTAGTATATTTTATATTATTATATTAATGAGTGTGTCATTTAGTTACCTCTTTATTTTGCTGAATTTAATCATGCCTTCACATTTCTCGTTGTAGTACATAAATTCAATGGATTTCTAAAAGGACCAATGAGACAACTTCATTGGTCGAAGGGGCGTGGCTCCAAGAACGGTATAAATAGAGGCGACCAAAATTGTAACAAGCATAGTCTTATTTTGTATCATCATAACACCATCAGGTATCACCATGACATCATTCAAACAAGACCGGAGAGTACGTAGAGCGTTCTATCAGTTTTCCACACCTGAAACCCATGTAACACAACTGAAAGCAATACTACAGCAACTCGACTTTTTATATAGCGTGAGGAGGGGCTTGCAGTTCCAGTGCTGAATATTAATCATGGAAACTTTGGAGCTGTCTCATTGGTCAATTTGTTTTCTATAACGCGGGGTTACACAAGGAGGCGGCATGGCTCCACAGTCCACAACAGTATAAATAGAGGAAGTGAAGAATTATTAAACAAATCTGTTTTTTCGAAATATTTTATGACAACTATCACTAAGTTTAATGAGCACATTCATACAAGTCATCGTGAGTAAGCACCAACAAGTCTCAGAGATGAACACCTTAAAACAAGTTGTCACCTGTAATATGAGGGACAGAAGCAGTCCAACATTACGGGACTATGCATGCCTGGGTGTAATAAATGACCAATCAGTGGACGTTCTGCGGGATACCAGCAATGGACTTATAGCGGTACATCCCGCTTTCGTATCAAAAGAACATTACACTGAAAGATGGAGACAAGTTACAATGGGCAAAGATATGCGGATGTTTACATTTCCTGAAGTGATGATAACTGTCAAAACTAAGTTTTTTAACTGGGTGTGCTAACGCCGTCTGCTGGCCCGAATCTGAACATGGTCTTATCATTGGTAACGTGCCTGGCGCTAAAGATGTGACACATGAACTACATAAGACAATTAAGAAGCTACGAAGCTGAGGAGTATGCAAGGATCGTGAACTGATTTACTTTGCCTAGTGCACCCAAAACTGTAGGCCTATTGGCGCCGAATCAGCAGTAAAGACAACCCCTGAACGTTTATGCAAGTGACAAGATATTACAGTTTTCAAGTGCTTTCTAATCAATCAAGTTTAAGGCAGCTATATCCATGACAGAAGAAGAAATGGAACCTGTAGTTATCGATTTGACAGAAAAAATGGAACCTGTAGTTATCTGCAAGGAAAAGCAACCGTCAAGGGCAAGTCAGTTATTTACTGAACAAACCTGATGAATCTGTTCAATGAACTGTAGTTATCGATTTGACAGAAGAAATGGAACCTGTAGTTATCGATTTGACAGAAGAAGAAATGGAACCTGTAGTTATCGATTTGACAGAAGAAATGGAACCTGTAGTTATTGATTTGACAGAAGAAATGGAACCTGTAGTTATCGATTTGACAGAAGAAATGGAACCTGTAGTTATCGATTTGACAGAAGAAATGGAACCTGTAGTTATCGATTTGACAGAAGAAATGGAACATGTAGTTATCGATTTGACAGAAGAAATGGAACCTGTAGTTATTGATTTGACAGAAGAAATGGAGCCTTTAGTTATCGATTTGACAGAAGAAGAAATGGAACCTGTAGTTATCGATTTGACAGAAGAAATGGAACCTGTAGTTATTGATTTGACAGAAGAAATGGAACCTGTAGTTATCGATTTGACAGAAGAAATGGAACCTGTAGTTATCGATTTGACAGAAGAAATGGAACCTGTAGTTATCGATTTGACAGAAGAAATGGAACCTGTAGTTAATGATTTGACAGAAGAAATGGAGCCTTTAGTTATCGATTTGACAGAAGAAGAAATGGAACCTGTAGTTATTGATTTGACAGAAGAAATGGAACCTGTAGTTATCGATTTGATAGAAGAAGAAATGGAACCTGTATAGTTATCGATTTGACAGAAGAAATGGAACTTTTAGTTATCGATTTGACAGAAGAAATGGAACCTGCAGTTATCGATTTGACAGAAGAAATGGAACTTTTAGTTATCGATTTGACAGAAGAAATGGAACTTTTAGTTATCGATTTGACAGAAGAAATGGAACCTGTAGTTATCGATTTGACAGAAATGGAACTTTTAGTTATCGATTTGACAGAAGAAGAAATGGAACCTGTATAGTTATCCATTTGACAGAAGAAATGGAACCTTTAGTTATCGATTTGACAGAAGAAATGGAACCTGTAGTTATCGATTTGACAGAAGAAGAAATGGAACCTGTAGTTATCGATTGGACAGAAGAAGAAATGGAACCTGTATAGTTATCAATTTGACAGAAGAAGAAATGGAACCTTTAGTTATCGATTTGACAGAAGAAATGGAACCTATAGTTATCGATTTGACAGAAGAAGAAATGGAACCTGTATAGTTATTAATTTGACAGAAGAAGAAATGGAACCTTTAGTTATCGATTTGACAGAAGAAATGGAACCTGTATAGTTATCGATTTGACAGAAGAAATGGAACCTGTATTGTTATCAATTTGACAGAAGAAGAAATGGAACCTGTAGTTATTGATTTGACAGAAGAAGAAATGGAACCTGTAGTTATTGATTTGACTGGTGAATAACCAAAGACTCAAAGTGCACAACTTCAAGACATAGCAACATGGACAATGAAATAGGCTAAAGGGCCTACAGTACTAAAACACACAAACAAGAAACTATATACAGACATCACTATAGAGATATAATAAACTATGCAATTTCAAAAATATGTGGCTGGACGCGGCGAATGAGCCGTAAACTCGGCAAACTTCATTTCGAGCTACAGGTGAAAATATATGCAAATCTCGTATTTTGGCGAAGTTGAGATTTTTGCAGATTTGAAATGTTTAAGCTTTCTTCTAAACGCATACAAAGTTTTATTTTAAAGAAATAAGTGGAAATATGAAATAATCTACATTTTCTGAGGCCCATCTGATGAATGGTCATTATGCTTCCCTAACTTTGAACGCGTTTTTCTCGGGTGTGCTAACGCCGTCTGCTGGCCCGAATCTGAACATGGTCTTATCATTGGTAACGTGCCTGGCGCTAAAGATGTGACACATGAACTACATAAGACAATTAAGAAGCTACGAAGCTGAGGAGTATGCAAGGATCGTGAACTGATTTACTTTGCCTAGTGCACCCAAAACTGTAGGCCTATTGGCGCCGAATCAGCAGTAAAGACAACCCCTGAACGTTTATGCAAGTGACAAGATATTACAGTTTTCAAGTGCTTTCTAATCAATCAAGTTTAAGGCAGCTATATCCATGACAGAAGAAGAAATGGAACCTGTAGTTATCGATTTGACAGAAAAAATGGAACCTGTAGTTATCTGCAAGGAAAAGCAACCGTCAAGGGCAAGTCAGTTATTTACTGAACAAACCTGATGAATCTGTTCAATGAACTGTAGTTATCGATTTGACAGAAGAAATGGAACCTGTAGTTATCGATTTGACAGAAGAAGAAATGGAACCTGTAGTTATCGATTTGACAGAAGAAATGGAACCTGTAGTTATTGATTTGACAGAAGAAATGGAACCTGTAGTTATCGATTTGACAGAAGAAATGGAACCTGTAGTTATCGATTTGACAGAAGAAATGGAACCTGTAGTTATCGATTTGACAGAAGAAATGGAACATGTAGTTATCGATTTGACAGAAGAAATGGAACCTGTAGTTATTGATTTGACAGAAGAAATGGAGCCTTTAGTTATCGATTTGACAGAAGAAGAAATGGAACCTGTAGTTATCGATTTGACAGAAGAAATGGAACCTGTAGTTATTGATTTGACAGAAGAAATGGAACCTGTAGTTATCGATTTGACAGAAGAAATGGAACCTGTAGTTATCGATTTGACAGAAGAAATGGAACCTGTAGTTATCGATTTGACAGAAGAAATGGAACCTGTAGTTAATGATTTGACAGAAGAAATGGAGCCTTTAGTTATCGATTTGACAGAAGAAGAAATGGAACCTGTAGTTATTGATTTGACAGAAGAAATGGAACCTGTAGTTATCGATTTGATAGAAGAAGAAATGGAACCTGTATAGTTATCGATTTGACAGAAGAAATGGAACTTTTAGTTATCGATTTGACAGAAGAAATGGAACCTGCAGTTATCGATTTGACAGAAGAAATGGAACTTTTAGTTATCGATTTGACAGAAGAAATGGAACTTTTAGTTATCGATTTGACAGAAGAAATGGAACCTGTAGTTATCGATTTGACAGAAATGGAACTTTTAGTTATCGATTTGACAGAAGAAGAAATGGAACCTGTATAGTTATCCATTTGACAGAAGAAATGGAACCTTTAGTTATCGATTTGACAGAAGAAATGGAACCTGTAGTTATCGATTTGACAGAAGAAGAAATGGAACCTGTAGTTATCGATTGGACAGAAGAAGAAATGGAACCTGTATAGTTATCAATTTGACAGAAGAAGAAATGGAACCTTTAGTTATCGATTTGACAGAAGAAATGGAACCTATAGTTATCGATTTGACAGAAGAAGAAATGGAACCTGTATAGTTATTAATTTGACAGAAGAAGAAATGGAACCTTTAGTTATCGATTTGACAGAAGAAATGGAACCTGTATAGTTATCGATTTGACAGAAGAAATGGAACCTGTATTGTTATCAATTTGACAGAAGAAGAAATGGAACCTGTAGTTATTGATTTGACAGAAGAAGAAATGGAACCTGTAGTTATTGATTTGACTGGTGAATAACCAAAGACTCAAAGTGCACAACTTCAAGACATAGCAACATGGACAATGAAATAGGCTAAAGGGCCTACAGTACTAAAACACACAAACAAGAAACTATATACAGACATCACTATAGAGATATAATAAACTATGCAATTTCAAAAATATGTGGCTGGACGCGGCGAATGAGCCGTAAACTCGGCAAACTTCATTTCGAGCTACAGGTGAAAATATATGCAAATCTCGTATTTTGGCGAAGTTGAGATTTTTGCAGATTTGAAATGTTTAAGCTTTCTTCTAAACGCATACAAAGTTTTATTTTAAAGAAATAAGTGGAAATATGAAATAATCTACATTTTCTGAGGCCCATCTGATGAATGGTCATTATGCTTCCCTAACTTTGAACGCGTTTTTCTCGGGTTCGCGTTTTGATTCATGACAACCTATAACAAGCCATAACTTCGCTTCTGATTGTCATATGAAGTTCATTGAGGTGTCCTTTTAATCCCTGAAACATGCTCTTTGCAAATATGTAAAAAAGTAAAAAAAAAAAGACCAGAGGGGGGCTTTACGGCTTATTCGAGGTGTCCAGGCACATATCAACAATGAAATACCATCAAGACAAGAACATCAATAAAGAACTTGAATGAAATCGAGTCTCGACCGATGGATATACCAAGAAGCTATAAAACAATGAATAACTGCAGGTATAATGATTTTCAGCTTTAAGGCATGCAGCAACTTACTACTAACACCATAGAACTGGCTCAGCTAACTAACACCATAGAACTGTTCCTTGGACAACAAGACCATTTCGCGGCCGTTCGTTCCACAGGCCACAGGTTCAGCCGCTTGTGACTGAACCCAACAAGGCTGCCAGCGGGTACAGGTCATGGCACTAGTTCCAGTGTTACTAACACCAGAAAGTACAATGTATTCTTTTCCTCAGTGTACAATAACATATTTCAACATTTTATCAATCTTAATTATATTGTTTTAAAAGAAATATGCTGTTAAATATGCATTGACAATTTATATTTAAATTAGTAGAATTTGTAAATTTTGGTTTAAAGTTAAACATAGTGTATTTATTTCATTACAATAAAGTTGCTGTCATTGATTAAATTTAATTTATAGAAGTGGCTTGAACTTATGCATGCAAAGATTAAACTTTTATGATAAAATTTCAGGACCAGGAAAACATTTTCCGTACTATTCAACCTGTTTTCAGAGCATCATTTCCCCGATTAACTGCAATAGTTGATTGTTTTGAAAGTTTCATTGATGCACCACAAAATTCAATGGCCCGTGCCCAGTGTTGGAGTAATTATGAAAACCATTGTACTGTTGCGGGGGTGAGCCTGTGTGCCTTACAGCAGCTAAAAGGAATGAATGGGTAGATCCCCAATGGGAGTCCGAGCTAGAAGCAGACAAACGTGAGCTGTTGGCTCAATACAAAGCAAGTACCATATATTTAATGACACAAAGTCGGTTTGAATTGGAACATCCCATTTTTTTTTTTTTTTTTTAATGGGGAATAAAATAAGGCCAAACAAAAAATATATACATTTCAACATTTTATCAATACAGTGGAAACTCGTTAATACGAGATCGCTTAATGCGAGAAACCGCTTACTACGAACAGAAACTCGTGGTCCCGATTTTCCCCTATTATTTACTGTACAAAATAAACTGTTTAATGAGGTAAATAACACGAAATCCATAATCTGAGCACTTGCTGTCAGTCAAAGCTTTTGTTTTCTATTGTTTTTATGATGGATAAAAGCGAGCTAATTTCCCAAGGTAAATTTATGATGTAAATCATGTGAAAAGTTGACAAAATACTCGCTCGAGACATCACTTTTATGGCAAATGAGGATTCCCTTTCCTATTTTTAGATGTTATAAAATCAAGTCATGACGAAATTTGCCATATAAGGCCAATTATTGCTGACGACATATCAGATTAGCCAATCGCAAACGCGGAAGTCCGTCCTTGGGATCGAAAGTGGGAAACCCTTCAAGGCATGTTTACTAGCTGCTGGAAGTAGGGAAATCCCGATATCGCCAGTATAATTGTTTACAATAATCAGCTTCAGAAAATCATCGGAATTACAGCAGAAAGCTGTGAGAAAAATGCCTCTTACCGAAAATCAAAAACAATTATTAGCCTATCATGCCGATTGAGGGAATTTCAAATTGTGACATTGCTCGGAGGCTGCAAATCTAGTATAAAATAATGAAGACGGCTATGCAGACTCGACCAGTGAAGTTTTGCTTGTACAGCCCACTGAGCCGACTTTAGGCTTAAACACATGCAGTCTTCCGATACATATTTTGTACTTGACTTTTAAAACGAACTCCGCTTAATACGAGCTAAACATGCCGAGCCCGGCGATCTCGTATTAACGAGTTTCCACTGTATATCTTAATTTTATTGTTTTAAAAGAAATATGCTGTTAAATATGCATTGACAATTTATATTTTTAGTACAATTTGTACATTTGCATTGGTAGATTGGTTTAAATTTAAACATAGTGTACTTATTTCAAGATAATAAAGTTGCTGTCATTGATTGATTAAACTTAATTTCTAGAAGTGGCTTTAACTTGTGCATGCAAAGATTGGTTTTATGATAAAATTTCTGGGACCAGGAAAACATTTTCCGGACTATTCAACCTGTTTTCAGACCACCGTTTCCCCGATTAACTGCAAGTTGATTATTTCGAAATTTTCATTGATGCACCACAAAATTTCAAGGCCTGTGCCCAGTGTTGGAGTAATCATAAAAACCATTGTACTGTCAAATAGATGCAGATGCTTGTCCTGCAATTGTTATACAACAGTTGCACTTGAGTTTAGAAACAACTTTGAGGACAAGTTAAGTGAGAACGTGTGGTGATGTGCATGTTATTTGACTAGTTGAATCATAAATTTAATGATTTCTTGCCACACTTAACGCGGCTGTGTACTCTAGCCATTGTTTCTTTCTCAAAATTGAGTTTTTATGATATGTTTGTACCTTGTTATGTTTTTTATAAATACAAGGAATGAAAATCCAGATTTGTAAACTCCAACTGCAATATTTTAAGGATTTTATTTCACTATTCCACTCGTGTTTGAAATTGAAAAGGAAAGAAAATCTTTGTTGTACCAGCAAGGTACACGCGGGCAACAACTCATCGCGTTGCGTGTCGCGCAATTTGTTAACGCACAAATCGCTGCGCATAAGCGCGACGCTTATCTGCATGCGTGGCGCATCTTATGGAAACACCACGGAAGCACTGATTTCACAAAAACCTAGTGGTCAAATGGCTCCTTTTTAGCTGATAAAATGTGGGGTTTTTCAAGTTCTTTCCCCCGTTTTAAATATCAAGTTATGAATGGATTTCGCTCAAACTTCTCAAGGGGCTGTGGATTTACCCGATGTTCACGTAACATATGTTACAAAAACGAAAACTGTCGCATTCTCCTGTGAGATTCGATGAAAGTGCAAAATGTGACCACTTTAAACTTCAACGGCCATTATTTCAATGTTCATTTTCTCGGTAAAATGACGATTTAGGTACACGATAACTCAATAAATACAGCATCTATAGGTAAGCAAATATGATCATCGTAAAAAGCATGATCGACTCAAGAAACGGTTTTCTCATTTTTTATATTTTGGTCTATTTCCGATTTTGGGCATCATTTTGTGCAAATAGGCGTTTTTGAATTTTAAAAAGTTCATTTTGATGCCTTATATGGTCAATATCTCAAAAAATAAGGCCAATATCAAAAAAAAAAAAACCGCTTTTGGAATGGAGCCTCAAGATTGAGCTAAAACAAAATAAAATATTTTGGAAAGAGTGTTTTTTTGTTATGATGTACCTAACAAATATTGCCAAAAACTCACTTTTTTGTGATTTTCTTCAAAATTGTTGTTTTTACCCCAAATCTGTATTTATATTAAGATTTATTGATGTCTTGCCTTCATAAAAATGTATACTTTTATATGTTTTATGCGAATAATTACAAAGTTATTGCACTTTTACTACACGCATGTCTGAGAGTACACAGCCACCTTAAGGGATCCAAAATGAGCGTTTATTGCGTTTCGACAGTATTTTTTGTGGGACATGAGAGCACCTCAGACTTATCGAATTGCATTCTGAATACTGAAGCATGTCTTTCTGATATCAAATAATTTTCATTTTTTTAAATCACAATATAATACAAATTTTATGACAAATTATAAAAATTTGATATTTTTCAAATTTTGATATATAACAGTCCTCGAAGTAAATTATATAAATTTAATGATATATTCTTAAAGTGTATGTAGCAGGGAGAAAAAGCCGACGGTCAATTGAAAATTTTGACCTTTCATATTGAAGATATGGATTTTTTTCCCAAAAAGACCTAATTTTTTTTGGTGTTTTGGGAAAAAAAATCCATATCTTCAATACGAAAGGTCAAAATTTTCAATTGATCGTCGGCTTTTCATCCCACCTACATACTTTAAGTATAAATCATCAGATTTATAAAGTTTACTTCAAGTACTGTTAAATATCAAAAATATCAATTTTAATGATTTGCCATAAAATGTGTATTAAATTGCTAATTTCAAAAATCAAAATTATTTGATATCAGAATGACATTCTTCAGTATTCAGAATGCAATTCGATATGTCTGATGTGCTCTAATGTCCCAAAATAAATACTGTCCAAACGCTCATACCCCAGCCCTTAATTCTTTGGTTTTACGTAAATTTTAAATTTTTAATGTGTAATTTCATGCGACTTTTTATATGTAAATTATCATGTGTTTTTGTTAATAATTGAATACCTGAGTGGAAGAAGGGCCCAACTCCATTTTTTTTCAAATATTAGTTAGACCCAGCATTTTATTGCCAGCAGACTGTTCTTTCTTGTGTGTGAAAGATGAGCCAAAATCCACTCTCTAAATAGTCTTTCAAGTACACTTAATCATGGTTTTCATGGAAGAAAGGCCCAACTCCATGGAGTTGGGCCCTTCTTCCACAAATATTGGGTTAAAGAGGAATTTTGTTCTTCCATGAAATCTGCTTTTCACTACAATAAACTTTCTTGCTAACATATTACATGCTTCTACATGTGCAATCAATGGATAATTACCAAATTTCTGTAGCTATTTTTAACACATCTGCTTACGGAACTGGCACTTGCAGTATATTAGTGGAAGAAGGGCCCAACTCCAGGTCGTATTAAGACCTGTACCGTTTATATGGAAACATCATATATAATTTTGATTGTATGTAATATTGTATGTTCATGTATTAAAGGTCCTCTGAAGATGAAAACACTCTGCCTATAAAACTTTTCCAAATATTACGTTTTTTCTTAATATCTCAAAAACAGTTTTGATGGAGTTGGGCCCTTCTTCCACTCAGGTATTCAATTATGTACTTTTAAAGATATAGTTTGATGTATAGTCTTGCATTTGCATTTTAATGGGTTATTTATTATTAATGTAAAGCGCTTTGGCAGTTGTTTATATAGCATGCCCATCCCTTTGTTCTGCATTGCAAGCTGTGCTAAAACCAGCCCATAGAGGAGAGAATGCTGCACCATAAGTAGTGGCAGCGACGTCCATTCTCCTGATGCAATGCCATTCAAAGAATGATCAGCCTGTTGCTATGGAAGCGTCAAGTAAAGAGTTTGGTAAGTTCTTTTTCAAACATCTATAAAAAAATTTTAGATGCATATAATGTATCCAACCAATTCACACATTATTGAATGCTGTAACTGCATTAATTCATTACCTATTCCTACACTCCTATATTAAAGCAGCCAATCAAATTGGTGTAATGTGACAAGCATGTTTTAAGGTTTATACTTAGTATAAGTCCGCTCATACTTTGCAGCAATTGCTTGGCAGTGCGGTGCATTGCTGATATATCGATTGCTGCAAAATTGTTGCATTTCCAAGGTAAAATGTATTTAACTCTATTGCGATATTGCAATGCAGTATGTTGCTAATTACGATTCAATGCGCCACACCGCAAAGCAAGTGGGGGAGTAGTGTGAGGCATGCTGCCAGAAGAATGAAACTCTTTTATCATTTAAAAGACATTTGACGACAGAGAGGCACAAGAAAGAAGCCCTACTATTGAATGGTGTATATTCTGAACCAGAGGAGGATGACAGCAGTAATATCTCTGAAGAAGATGTTTAAGTTACCCTTGCCAAAGTGAACAGCTAATTAAGCCTTCACTAGGCTGTTACTTAGCAGTTGTAAGTTTGAACAGCCAATAGCTTAGTTGTTACATGCTTGGAACAGCTGTCCTTAGCCTTCAGTCATCTCTGAACGCAAAGATTTGGATAGAAAATTCCAAGGATCAATCATACGGAATTTCAATAAAGGCTACAAATGTATGTTCACCAACAAAAACACAACAGTGGCACCAGCTACATCAGTAGACGTACCAAGTGAAGTAATGCAGGCAGCACAACTGATCATTAACCAACAAACACAAGTCGTTGAAATGAAGGACATCAAGGAAGCCACAGATCACCTGTTGACTGTCCAACCAGAAGATACTACTGAAGGTAGTGTCATGTAATCTCGCGTTTTGCGCAAATTTTCGCGTTTAAATTGTATCGCGCGTTTTTTTTTTTTTTTTTCGCGACGCGCGCCATATTTTTTATTTAGAACAGCAGATCAAAAGAGGAGACATCAGTCAACGCAAAGTTTCAGCGGTAGGCCTGTTCAAATTGCCTTTTTTACATATATTTCCTAGAAACAAGGTATGTTGAAACTTATATTTAATGATTACATATTTATATAGACTTTGTAGATTCTTTTCCTAATTGTGTACTATAGTTCAAATCATTGAAATCCGTATATTTAGATCATCTCCTGACGTGAATCGTATTTTATATTTAGCATGTTTTTGTTTTAGCATTGGTTTTGCATTGCAAGCTTAAATTCATTGTAGCAATACCATTTTCACTTTTAGTCAATTAATAGTTATTTTATGAATATCTTAGGAAGATTTAATTTATTATTTCATTCAGTTCGCAAGCAAGAAGTTTAAAACATTGTAGGCCTATAATTATTAAGTCATTTTCTTGTGCATATTTTAAATGTAGGTTTCTTTTTATATTATTGTTTCAGAATTAAATCACAGTTGTTTTAATAAATCATAACGGAGAGTAATAAACACACATTAATCAACGTGAATCAGTTATTCAAGTTTGCCACCGCTATCATCTCATAACAGGTAGTACCCTGTTAGTACTCAAGAAAGTGCTGAACATACTGCTACAAAATTCTGCAACAGACTCACACTGGTGATCATTGACTTAGTTTGTTTTACACGTTAAACCTATTTATACATTGTTTCATATACCAGTATTGATCATTACAACCACCAGAAAATACTGCTGAGGGTAGTACCCTGTTAATACTCAAGAAAGTGCTGAACATACTGCTACAAAATTTTGCAACAGACTCACACATAATTGACTTGTGAGTTAGCTGGTCATCAGATTTTGTTTTAAATAACTTAATTATGTCCTATGAGTAAAACGAACACATTTCAAACGGTAGGTCTCAACTCCTTGTCATTTCCGAGTTATGGCTCGTTGAATTTTGACTTTTTTTGACACGATTTTTGATCAATTTTCCACTTGTGAAATACACACAAAATTGTCCAAAGTACCAACCAAATTTATACCATGGGGGAAGTCCACCACCACAACCAAATTCACACAAGTTCAAAATGCAGGTATGAACTTCCCAGACACTAAAAATCTTAGTGGTGTCATGCCATCTTCATTGTTAAATTAGTGTTTGAATCTGAAATACATAGTAAATTGATAAACTTTGCAAATTATTGCAAATTAAAACTATATGGATCTTCGACCATCAAAAATGTGATGGTCCAGAGATGATGTGACAATGCCTAGCATACCTGGTACACATCCACTGCATATACGGAGTTTAGGGGGTTTTTGCTGATTCAACCAACACAAAACCACTTATCTTCACATGGACCTTTTAAAATTAAAATTTAAAAAAATGTTAGAAACATGCCCATAGTTGAAAGATCCATTTGAGTGATGGGAATTGTTTTGCATCCTAAGTGTGTTATTCATTTTGCAAGTGTAATTCTTTTGTGCAACTTTTCTCTTTGGCATGTACAGGTATGTTGCACTTGATGACTACCGTGGACAGATAACATCAATGCAGCGACTGGATCACCTACATAGTTAGAAATAGGGTTGGATAGCCATTTATTTTTTAAAGGCCACAGCAGCACCTATGGGCACACACATAAGTGTTGTTGGGGAAATTTATTTGATTACAATGATACAAAATGTTCTATACCCAAAAATTTTATTTTTTCACTGTTTCAGGGAAAAGATGACGACGCTGTTAGAGAAGGATGGGTAAGTAGTACTGAAGAGCACCAAACGCTTCTGCGAAATGTGTACAGGCTGAAAAGGACACCAGCTACTCACGTCATGATAATTTCAATTTCTGATGAGGAGCGTCGAAAGAAGCCATATGTTATCCCAGTCTTGTACTTCCAGTATACTGGCATTTCAGATACAGTATTCAGAGAGAAGGTAGCAAGAGTGAGAGAAGAGATGCGTAAAGCCGGTTTAATACCATGTGGTGAGTTGTATTAAGTTAAACCTATAATCACATAATTCATGTGGACCAAAGTGCTGTACAAGTTATGGAAAGATGATCAAGTTCTAACCCTTAACCGTAACATTGTGGAGATGTTTTCAGTGGAGGGTGCCTATGTGGATGCTCCCTGTCCCTGTACTGCTGAAAGGGAGGCAGCCTTTAAAGGAACACTTCGTGATCCACAGCATCAGTTGGTAAATACCATCAGAAACGTATGAAGGACTTTGTAATATTTGTCTTGCTATGATTCAGTTGGTTGGCAAAGATATCATCCAATTTCCCTGTTTGTTTAAAAATAAATTACAACACATTATCCTAATTGGGGCACTTGTAATACATATAATCATAGACATTCAATGTCGATGTCTGAATCAGTTGAAATTTGAGAAAATAAGCTGTTTTTGTAGACATCTATTAAACCATATCCTCAAAAGAGAATACTAGTGAGAATAACAAAATGCCCCCATTATGTATGTAATTGTGCTAAAATTTTCAGGGAGTGTTACAGATGGAGAATTTAACACTTGTCAAATGATTGGTGTAGATGGCAGCACCAACAGCATTTTCAGATATCTACAGATTATGCGGAATCAAGATGCACCTATGAAGGACGAAAAGATGCTCAAGATGATGGTGACGAAGGACAGGAGTATCTATTTACCGTCTTCTTCCTCCTGACTTCAATGCTTTCTTGTCTACTTGTAGGAACTTTTTGCGGTGTGAGTTTGGTGAAGTTGACATGTTTTTTTTTTACTCATCTACATGAAGAGCAATAAGTGATACATGTATGTTCAGGATACATGGGAGGGAAAGTGTGCTGTGATCGCAAAGCTGCTACTATCAAAGCACATGTGAGAATAAATATCAATGAGGGAAATGATGTTGAAGATACGTAACAACTGAAACAATCCATAGAGTCAAGGGGAGCAGTGAATGCAGAGTTGGATATTGAAACGGTTCTACCGTCATCGTATGCTGGATCAACTTAGCTGATAAAAGTGACGACACTATGATCAATATCAACAAGTAAATTTCACTTCTGGATGCAATAAGGTTGCTGAGAGCGGCCTGGAATGAGGCCAGTATCTTAAAAATAAGGAATAAATTTACATGAGCTATCCAATGAGAAGAACATCCTTACATTAATGCAGGCATCATTGTGAATCTTGGACTTGTCCTCTTCAAGCCATGCCAAGCTTCACCATCTTGAAACATGGACATAACAAAACAACTTAATACTGGTGAAGCCAAGGGGAAGTGGTTCAAGATCACATTCCCAGTTTTTAGCAGTCAAACAGCTGGTCAAATAACATCATTTAGAATTTTCAAGGCAATCCATATCAACTCCAGAAGGGTCACTGCAACTAGCTTCAGCGAGAGATTATCTTGAAAACATGGAACACCATGGAACCTCAATTTTCAATAATTCTATTACAGGTCATTTTGTACAGTAATGTTGTTTGCTTTTTCAATTCATAACATCAGCAAAACATAATAGGAGGTGGCATAAGGTTGTCTTGCAGTATATTCAGCTATAATAAATGCAAGTAAAACTCCCATGCATAGACTTCAAGCACAACTATTAACAGTTTTATGGATTTTAATGAATTGGAGCTCCATGCCAGCAGATCTAATGAAGATTAAAGCGGGGCTATGGACATTGGATGGCAGCTTCCGGCGAGATAAAGCAGGTGTCTGGAATGGTGCCTGTGACAGACTGCTACAAAAAGACATTAAGTAATAAGTATGTTGTAGAGTCTCAACGACTACATTACAAAGACATTAAGGTAAGGGTACACTTAATTTGTAAGGGTACAGTGGATGGCAGCTTCCAGTGAGATAATAAAGCAGGTGTCTGGAATGGTGCCTGTGACAGACTTCTTCAAAAATACATTAAGTATGTTGTAGATTTTCAACAACTATGTTACAAAGCCATTAAGGTAAGAGTACACTTAATTTATAAGGGAGAGTGGGGTAATTCGGAAAACCTATCTGTAAAGGCAAGTGTGAGGTAAATAAGACACAGTTCTACTGAGATAATGTTATAATAATAATGGGAAAACTTACCAAAAGAGAAGTTACGTTTTGGAGAAACCACATAATTCAGCCCATAAACAAAGCAAGTGACTTTTGTGCAGGGGCCATTTGCCAAATAAAATGACAAATTCAGAATGGGACAATGCTGAAATAGAGAAGAATCTCCATGTCAAAAGTTAGCATCTATGACAAGTTGTACTACAATTTTCAATAACTCCATATTTCACAGGTCATTTTGTACAGTAATATTGTTTACTTTTTTTGTTCCTAACATCAACAAAACATATTGATGGAAAAGAGTTAACAGAAAAAGAACACCTGTTCTGGAGAAATCATATCATTCAGACAATAAACCAAACAAATAGTTTGCATGCTGGTCAGTTTTAAAGATGCACCTATAATTTCCCAGTGGTAGACCACTTGCTGCACAAATTGTAGATGTTCAACTATACCCACTTCCTGGAAGCGAAGAGGGGTGTCAATTGCGATATACTGCAGCACCTGGCTGAGGAAGCCAAACTCTCTGGACCAGGGTCCAAAGAGAGAAGCATAATTTTAATTTTTGATGAGATAAAGATCAAGGCTGGGCTTGTCTTTTCACTGCATTAAGGCTCTATATCAGGATTCATCAAAAGGAGATCTATCAACGAGCAAATTGCAGCATTTGAAAGGCGAGTGAACTTCAACAAAGATCCCCCAATTGCTACATGATACATGTTGGTGCTTATGGCACATGGGATCTTCTCCTCCTTCAAACAACCTGTGAGCTTCTACCCATGTACTGGGTTCTCTGGAGTACAGCTCTCCCATGTTCTCTGGGAAACTGTTGAGAGCCCGGCCCCCCTCCAATAATTTTGGTGGCTATGGAAAAGTACCATTGGGCCCCCAATAAGCTCCAATAATTTGAGCCAAGTACCATTCCCCCCAATATTTAACATCTTCCGGAGCCCCTGATTTTATTGCAATTTCATCATATGCCTTCATATATGTAGGCCTACCTGTTATACTATCAACCAGGGCTATCAATCAACGAAAAGGCCGTATACCAGCGTATAGTATAGTATAGTGCGAATCGTATGTGTTCGATTTTCGTGCAGCGTATACCGTCCTGTTGGGATGTGGCACCGCAATTTGTGGGTATACAGGTGTTCATAAATAATTTGACGTAGAAAAGGGTAAGTTAGAACCAATAGGACTCCTTTGTACTCATTTTATTGCAATTTCATCACATGCCTTCATGTGTAGGCCTACCTGTTATACTATCAACCCGGGCTATCAACCCAGGCTATCAACCAAATGATTTTTTTCAACAGGTAGCCATGGATGATTACAAGAACGCAGTAATCGAAAAGGTTCGTCTTTTCCCCTGCTGTGGGATCAAACGAACAAAGCATTACATAATCTATTGCCACTCTATTTCTATTCAAAGCTCTTTGGGCACGTGTGCTACTCTATGTGACCCTCCGTGCCCGTATAGCTTATACCGAATAGCGTATAGCGAATATCGTATACCGTATACTTCTATGTGATCGCAGCCTTAGGAACTCAAGACTAATTTTGCCGCTTTCCTTTTGCGAGTCATTACTACTTTAGTCGTGGACCAAAATTAAGCAAGCAATAACTTTAAAGTGTGCTGCAAGCCCTGCTTCATCATACAGGATGGTGAAAAGATTTTTGGTTTCTGGTGAAGAAATTGCCATACCACAGGGTACAGTACGATGTGCCTTCGACAACAACATCATTATGGGTGAGAGTAAAATACCTGACAAGCACCTCGTATGTTCAACTAGACCAGACATCAAAAATCCAAGAGGAAAATAACTTGAAACCTGCTGTAGGGGATGTGCCACTTCTTCAGTACATTTCACTGAGATAGTAGGCATACGAAATATATCGGTACATGTACATGTCCAATTTCAGTCATTTGTTTTATATGGCAGCCCTGCAGACCTACAGCAGATGGTCATAACAAGAGACCATAACTTTTCTTGACTTAATTGGGGAGAACATCAAAACCTACAGAAGTTTCAAGAAGCAGAATCCATTATCAGAAGATAACAAGAATAAATTGCATCACTTGTACGAGAAGAGCGAGTACAAGGAATTATTTTGCATGATACGCAATGCTCACTTATAGCACCACTTAAGATTTGGTTGTCAGGGAGCAAAACACAGACCATGTCTCCCAAGTAAGAGATTACCGTAACCACTCGGGTATAAGCCCAACCCCTTAGATGTCAGATGTCACTTCAAAAATGGGGGTGGGTTTATAACCGGGGAAGGGCTAGTGCTTGAATTTAAAAATTTCTTAAAATTATAATTGTGGAATGTTAATTATCAACTGACATTTTTTTGTATTTGTTCTTAAATATGAGAGCAAAGCATTGATTTGATTCAAGAACTTGGCCAAAATTTAGTACTGGGTCCTCTTTCATAAAGCTTCTATTTAAGAATTAATTTTAAATATTCATCTTAAATTATTTATTTAATTAAGAAGGATTCCTATGCAATTCATCTTAAGTCAAGACATATAATTCATCTTAGGATAACATTAATTTGATCTCAATTCCTCTTATCTTTTAATTAAATTTTAATCTAATGTTCTTGAAAGAGCCTGATTTTTGTGTCGGGTTAATTCAGTGCTGAAATTGTTTCACTTCCGGTTGCACAAATCCGTCGCACAAATCGACAAAGCATAAAGCATGATGTAAAATTTTACAATACATTGAGAATCAGTGAAATGAAGGGGAGGAAAGCCGTTCACAAAACATGTGATTCAGGGAGTGACAAGACTGTTCTGAAAACTTGTAGTGCACCTGCCAATTTAATTCTGAATGTAGGTGCTCCAGTAGTTCTTGTTGACTGCCATAATCTGACATCCCCACTCTTGTGTCAGTTCTCAGTTCACTTAAAACCAAATTTCCAACAAACATTGTACTGCAGTGAAAAAAATTACCAGTTGTACATTTTAATTATCAGAACATAACTATGTTTCCCACAGGGTGTGGTGCAATAAAGATGTGCTTCCAAATGAAGGGGAGGAAAGCCGTTCACAAAACATGTGATTCAGGGAGTGACAAGACTGTTCTGAAAACTTGTAGTGCACCTGCCAATTTAATTCTGAATGTAGGTGCTCCAGTAGTTCTTGTTGACTGTCATAATCTGACATCCCCACTATTGTGTCAGTTCTCAGTTCACTTAAAACAACATTTCCAACAAACATTGTACTGCAGTGAAAAAATTACCAGTTGTACATTTTAATTATCAGAACATAACTATGTAACTATTTCCCACAGGGTGCGGTACAATAAATGTTTTTCCAAATTGTGAACATTTAGCAATCCCAATGCTGGGAGGAATACCATCACATTTGCAAGCTTTGCTGGACCAGATAGCTCAGAGATTAAGATCAAGATGGTGTCTGCAGATGGTACTGAACGAAAGTGTCTGATATTCTCATCCACAGCTATTAAGCCAGAGGATCCAAAGAGATTTAAACTTGGATTTAATGATACAATGAAGAACCTGTTTACTTCTTTATTGTATAGGCCTATATCATGTTGTTGAAAACTTTTCCATGTACAGTACCATCTTATCTTATTTTGTTATTCTATTTATAATATGTGACTCCTCGCCACAACTGAGCCCGGATGTCGCCAGTGCCACTATTGAGATATGCTCCATCGAACTTAACAATAAACAATAGGAAAGAAAGGATTTATTGACTGTTTTATTGATTTTTCACTACTTAAATGTCAAGTACTATAGACATGATATACATCATTTTAAAGCTAATTTCAAGCAGAATATTTTGGTTGAATATCTCAAAAATGATGATTGGCGACATCCGGGCTCAGTTGTGGCGAGGAGTCACATATGTTATTACTTTTGCCATCTTTTTATGTAATCTTGTTTGATATCTCATACCCGGAAGGGTCGATAGAGAAATAAAAGTCAATCATTGGATAGATGCCTAACCTAACCTAGAGAAATTGCCAACAACAGTGGAACAGTATAAGGAGCAAATCCAAGCATTTGCAAACAGGAACTGGAGGTAAGTCCTGATGGAATACTTAGGCTTACCTTGTTGTGGAGATCAAACTGTAGGCTCTAAGCCTGCTAAGAGTACAGATCATTTTTAGTCAGTGGGTGTCGCCTATCAGGCTGTAGACGACCCAACACAAGTTGCATGTGTAACCTTGCCTCAACACTTCAAACAATGTGAGTGTACTTCAACAAAGATGCCCAAATTGCTACATACATGTTGGTGCTTATGGCACATGGGATCTTCTCCTCCTTCAAAAAGCCTGTGAGCTTCTACCCATGTACTGGGTTCTCGGGAGTACAGCTGTTCCATGTTCTCTGGGAAGCTGTTGAGAGACTGGAACTGTATGGCTTCCATGTGAGAGCATTGTTTCCGACGGTGCATTCCCAAACAGAAAGTTTTATCAATTACATTCAGATGAACAACATGGTACTATCACATACTGCACTCCAAATCCAGTAAACCCAGCCAGAAACATATATCTGTGATGTGCCTCACTTAGTAAAAACTATCAAAAACTGCTGGGAGAATTCGGGATGGAATTCCAAAACCAGGAATTTGATCTATGGAATCAATCCTCTTGACAACAAGAAATCATATGCACCTATAATTTCCCAGTGGTAGACCACTTGCCGGACAAATTATGGATGTTAACCGCCAAGTGTTTAAATACAAGTTTGTTGATAGGCAATGACAGAGAGTGGAAATGACAGCAAACATTAGTGATACAATTGGGAGGGATTTAGCCATAGGCAATTGACACACTAACATGAATAATAGGATAAGAGGTAAATGTTTACAAATCTAAGGAAATCAAAGCACTTTGCAATCACATTACAACTCTTGTTCAAAAAGATGTTACCCAATTGTACACTTTGCACAAGTAAGACAAGGAAAAGAGACATATCAGTAAATAGTTTGGCAACATATGACCCAATGGTTTGGCTGAATGCCCATCCCTAAGAACTAATTCAAGTTATGGCAACAGTCTGTGGAATCGATCCTCTTGATGACAAGAAATCATATGCTCTAGCAAATGGCGATAGAACAAAAATAATTCATTGGGAACTCAAGACTAATTTTGCCACTTTCCTTTTGCGAGTCATTACTACTTTACTTGTTTTAGGACGAGGACCCGCCTTCAACATATTCAAGCAATGCCTAAAATAAATATATAGCGGATGATAAAGGTGTGCAAAACCGTATGCCTTGCCAGTGCGATTCATACCAGTTACCACTATTACTGATGCTAAAATGAGTGAACTCTGTGAAGAACTTGTGAAGGCAAGTACATGTAAGCGAGCAAAAACTTTAAAGTGTGTTGCAAGTCCTGCGTCATCATACAGGACGCTGAACAGGTTTTTGGTTTCTAGTGAAAAAATTGCCATACCACAGGGTACAGTACGTTGTGCCTTTGACAACAACCAGGTTATTGGGAAAACATAATAATTATATATCATCAAGTCAAGTCAAGTAATACTTGATTTTTACGGGTGAGAGTAAAATACCTACAAATGTAATGACAAGCACCTCGTATGTTCAACTAGACCAGACATCAAAAATCCAAGAGGAAAATAACTTGAAACCTGCTGTAGGGGATGTGGCACTTCTTCAGTACATTTCACTGAGATAGTAGGCATACGAAAGATATCGGAACATGTCCAATTTCAATGTTAATATGGCAGCCCTGCAGACCTACAGCAGATGGTAACAAGAGACGATAACTTTCCTTGATTTAATTGGGGAGAATATCAAAATCTACAGAAGTTTCAAGAAGCGGAATCCGTTATCAGAAGATAACAAGAATAAAATGTATCACTTGTACGAGAAGGACGAGTACAAGGAATTATTTCGCATGACATGCAATGCTCACTAACAGCACCACTTAGGTTTGGTTGTCTGGCAGCAAAACACAGACCATGTCTCCCAAGTAAGGGATTACCGTAACCACTCGGATATAAGCCCACCCCCCTAGATGTCAGATTTCACTTCAAAAATGGGGGTGAGCTTATAACCGGGGAAAGGGCTAGTGCTTGAAAAAAAAAATTTCTTAAAATTATAAGTGTGGAATGTATACAACAAATACAAAAAAATATCAGTTGACAATTAAAATTATCAACTGATATTTTTTTTTGTATTTGTTCTTAAATATGAGAGCAAAGCATTGATTTGATTCAAGAACTTGGCCAAATTTAGTACTGGGTCCTCTTTCATAAAGCTTCTATTTAAGAATTAATTTTAAGTATTCATCTTAAATTATTTAAGAAGGATTCCTATGCAATTCATTAATTTGATCGCAATTCCTCTTATCTTTTAATTAAATTTTAATCTAGTGTTCTTGAAAGATCCTGATTTTTGTGTCGGGTCAATTCAGTGCTGACATTTTTTCACTTCCGGTTGCACAAATCCGTCGCACAAATCCGTCGCACATATCGACAAAGCATATGAAGCATGATGTAAAATTTTACAATACATTGAGAATCAGTGAAATGAAGGGGAGGAAAGCCGTTCACAAAACATGTGATTCAGGGAGTGACAAGACTGTTCTGAAAACTTGTAGTGCACCTGCCAATTTAATTCTGAAGGTAGGTGCTCCAGTAGTTCTTGTTGACTGTCATAATCTGATGACATCCCCACTCTTGTGTCAGTTCTCAGTTCACTTAAAACCAAATTTCCAACTAACATTGTACTGCAGTGAAAAAAATTACCAGTTGTACATTTTAATTATCAGAACATAACTATGTTTCCCACAGGGTGTGGTGCAATAAAGATGTGCTTCCAAATGAAGGGGAAGAAAGCCGTTCACAAAACATGTGATTCAGGGAGTGACAAGACTGTTCTGAAAACTTGTAGTGCACATGCCAATTTAATTCTGAAGGTAGGTGCTCCAGTAGTTCTTGTTGACTGTCATAATCTGACATCCCCACTATTGTGTCAGTTCTCAGTTCACTTAAAACAACATTTCCAACAAACATTGTACTGCAGTGAAAAAATTACCAGTTGTACATTTTAATTATCAGAACATAACTATGTAACTATTTCCCACAGGGTGCGGTACAATAATGTTTTTCCAAATTGTGAACATTTAGCAATCCCAATGCTGGGAGGAATACCATCACATTTGCAAGCTTTGCTGGACCAGATAGCTCAGAGATTAAGATCAAGATGGTGTCTGCAGATGGTACTGAATGAAAGTGTCTGATATTCTCATCCACAGCTATTAAGCCAGAGGATCCAAAGAGATTTAAACTTGGATTTAATGATACAATGGAGAACCTGTTTACTTCTTTATTGAATAGGCCTATATCATGTTGTTGAAAACTTTTCCATGTACAGTACCATCTTATCTTATTTTGTTATTCTATTTATAATATGTTATTACTTTTGCCATCTTTTTATGTAATCTTGTTTGATATCTCATACCTGGAAGGGTCGATAGAGAAATAAAAGTCAATCATTGGATAGATGCCTAACCTAACCTAGAGAAATTGCCAACAACAGTGGAACAGTAAAAGGAGCAAATCCAAGCATTTGCAAACAGGAACTGGAGGTAAGTCCTGATGGAATACTTAGGCTTACCTTGTTGTGGGGATCAAACTGTAGGCTCTAAGCCTGCTAAGAGTACAGATCATTTTTAGTCAGTGGGTGTCGCCTATCAGGCTGTAGACGACCCAACACAAGTTGCATGTGTAACCTTGCTACAACACTTCAAACCAGGTGAGTGTACTTCAACAAAGATGCCCAAATTGCTACATACATGTTGGTGCTTATGGCACATGGGACCTTCTCCTCCTTCAAAAAGCCTGTGAGCATCTACCCATGTACTGGGTTCTCGGGAGTACAGCTGTTCCATGTTCTCTGGGAAGCTGTTGAGAGACTGGAACTGTATGGCTTCCATGTGAGAGCATTGTTTCCGACGGTGCATTCCCAAACTGAAAGTTTTATCAATTACATTCAGATGAACAACATGGTACTATCACATACTGCACTCCAAATCCAGTAAACCCAGCCAGAAACATATATCTGTGATGTGCCTCACTTAGTAAAAACTACCAAAAACTGCTGGGAGAATTCGGGATGGAATTCCAAAACCAGGAATTTGATCTATGGAATCAATCCTCTTGACAACAAGAAATCATATGCACCTATAATTTCCCAGTGGTAGACCACTTGCGGACAAATTATGGATGTTAACCGCCAAATGTTTAAATACAAGTTTGTTGATAGGCAATGACAGAGAGAGGAAATGACAGCAAACATTAGTGATACAATTGGGAGGGATTTAGCCATAGGCAATTGACACACTAACATGAATGATAGGATAAGAGGTAAATGTTTACAAATCTAAGGAAATCGAAGCACTTTGCAATCACATTACAACTCTTGTTCAAAAAGATGTTACACAATTGTACAATTTGCACAAGTAAGACAAGGAAAAGAGACATATCAGTAAATAGTTTGGCAACATATGACCCAATGGTTTGGCTGAACGCCCATCCCTAAGAACTAATTCAAGTTATGGCAACAGTCTGTGGAATCGATCCTCTTGATGACAAGAAATCATATGCTCTAGGAAAGGCGATAGAACAAAAATAATTCATTGGGAACTCAAGACTAATTTTGCCGCTTTACTTTTGCGAGTCATTACTACTTTACTTGTTTTAGGATGAGGACCCGCCTTCAACATATTCAAGCAATGCCTAAAATAATCGTCTTTAGCGGATGAAAGAAGGTGTGCAAAACCGTATGCCTTGCCAGTGCAATTCATGCCAGTTACCACTATTACTGATGCTAAAATGAGTGAACTCTGTGAAAAACTTGTGAAGGCAAGTACATGTAAGCAAGCAAAAACTTTAAAGTGTGTTGCAAGCCCTGCATCATCATACAGGACAGGGACAGCGAACAAATTTTTGGTTTCTAGTAAAGAAATTGCCATACCACAGGGTACAGTATGTTGTGCCTTTGACAACAACCAGGTTATTGGAAAAACATATATGATCAAGTCAAGTCAAGTAATACTTGATTTTTACGGGTGAGAATAAAATACCTACAAGTGTAATGACAAGCACCTTGTATGCAACTAGATCAGACATCAAAAATCCAAGAGGAAAATAACTTGAAACCTGCTGCAAGAGATGTGCCACTTCTCCAGTACATTTCACTGAGATAGTAGGCATACAAAATATATCGGTACACATCCAATTTCAGTCACTTGTTAATATGGCAACCCTGCGGACGTACAGCAGATGGTCACAAGAGACGATAACTTAATTTTGGAGAATATCAAGACCTACCTGCCAATGTGGCCCAGGACAACATGTTGACAACAACCAGGTTATTGGGAAAACATTTATGATCAAGTCAAGTCAAGTAATACTTGATTTTTACGGGTGAGAGTAAAATACCTACAAGTGTAATGACAAGAGACGATAACTTAATTTTGGAGAATATCAAGACCTACCTGTCAATATTTCATGGTGGACCAGGACCCTATTTCCTGTCAAAAACAACACAATCTGTGAAGGGGAGCAGCCCTATATGGAAAGTTACAATACACCCTTCTCCAGGAAGAAGTAATATCATGCTCTGTGGCATTGGGGTTTCTGCAGCGGAATCCGTTATCAGACAATAACAAGAATATCAAGACATACCTGTCAATACTTCATGGTGGACCAGGACCCTATTTCCTGACAAAAACAACACAGAAGACAATATGTGAAGGGGAGCAGCCCTATATGGAAAGTTACAATACACTCTTCTCCAGGAAAATGAAGTAATACCATGCTCTGTGGCACTGGGGTTTCTGCAGTGGAATCCGTTATCAGAAGATAACAAGAATATCAAGACATACCTGTCAATATTTCATGGTGGACCAGGACCCTATTTCCTGTCAAAAACAACACAGAAGACAATCTGTGAAGGCGGAGCAGCCCTATATGGAAAGTTACAATACACCCTTCTCCAGGAAAAAAGTAATACCATTCTCTGTGGCACTGGAGTTTATGCAACACAGAAGACAATCTGTGAAGGGGAGCAGCCCTATATGGAAAGTTACAATACACCCTTCTCCAGGAAAAAGAAGTAATACCATTCTCTGAGGCATTGGAGTTTATGCAACACAGAAGACAATCTGTGAAGGGGAGCAGCCCTATATGGAAAGTTACAATACACCCTTCTCCAGGAAAAAGAAGTAATACCATGCTCTGTGGCACTGGGGTTTCTGCAGTGGAATCCGTTATCAGAAGATAACAAGAATATCAAGACATACCTGTCAATATTTCATGGTGGACCAGGACCCTATTTCCTGTCAAAAACAACACAGAAGACAATCTGTGAAGGCGGAGCAGCCCTATATGGAAAGTTACAATACACCCTTCTCCAGGAAAAAGAAGTAATACCATTCTCTGTGGCACTGGAGTTTATGCAACACAGAAGACAATCTGTGAAGGGGAGCAGCCCTATGTGGAAAGTTACAATACACCCTTCTCCAGGAAAAAGAAGTAATACCATTCTCTGAGGCATTGGAGTTTATGCAACACAGAAGACAATCTGTGAAGGGGAGCAGCCCTATATGGAAAGTTACAATACACCCTTCTCCAGGAAAAAGAAGTAATACCATGCTCTGTGGCACTGGAGTTTATGCAACACAGAAGACAATCCGTGAAGGGGGAGCAGCCCTATATGGAAAGTTACAATACACCCTTCTCCAGGAAAAAGAAGTAATACCATTCTCTGAGGCATTGGAGTTTATGCAACACAGAAGACAATCTGTGAAGGGGAGCAGCCCTATATGGAAAGTTACAATACACCTTCTCCAGGAAAAAGAAGTAATACCATGCTCTGTGGCACTGGAGTTTATGCAACACAGAAGACAATCCGTGAAGGGGGAGCAGCCCTATATGGAAAGTTACAATACACCCTTCTCCAGGAAAAAGAAGTAATACTCTGCTCTGAGGCATTGGAGTTTCTGCAGCGGAATCTGTTATCAGAAGATAACAAGAATAAATTGTTCTAAGTAAAAACTCAGGATGGAATTCCAAAACCAGGAATTTAATCTGTGGAATCAATCCTTTTGATGACAATAAATCATTATGCTCTAGCAAAGGCGATAGAACAAATATATTTCATTAGGAACTCAAGACTAAGATTGCCGCTTTCCTTTTGTGAGTCATTGCTTCTTTACTCATGCACCAAAATTAAGCAAGCAATAACTTTAAAGTGTGTTGCAAGTCTTGCATCATCATACAGGACGGTGAACAGATTTTTGGTTTCTAGTGAAGCAATTGCCATACCATAGGGTACAGTATGATGTGCATTTGACAACAACCAGGTTATTGGGAAAACATATATGATCAAGTCAAGTCAAGTAATACTTGATTTTTACGGGTGAGGGTAAAATACTCGCAAGTGTAATGACAAGCACCTTGTATGTACAACTAGACCAGACATCAAAAATCCAAGAGGAAAATAACTTGTTATTAATTACCTGCTGTAGGGGATGTGGTACTTCAGTACATTTCACTGAGATAGTAGGCATACCAAATATATTGGTACATGTTTAATTTCAGTCATTTGATAATATGGCAGCCCTGCGGACGTATAGTAGATGGTCACAACAAGCGAAGATAACTTAATTTTGGAGAATATGAAGACCTACCTGTCAATACTTCATGGTTGACCAGGACCCTATTTCCTGTCAAAAACAACACAGAAGACAATCTGTGAAGGGGAAGGAGCCCTCAGCTTAGTGCTATCATGAAAAATAAATACTCTGCTGTTATTATTATATTTTGCAGACACAAATACCGACTTGAAGGCCAGACTCAAGAAAATGTTTGATGGTCTGGCTGACAAAGTGGATCTTTATCCAGATTTGTTTGTGCCAGCCATCACCTCCATGGTGAATCAATATGAAACCAAGCTGCACACCGACACTTCGCTTACATCAGCACTGCACACCTTCGGCAAGTACACAGGGGCTATATATGGAAAGTTACAATACACCCTTCTCCAGGAAAAAGAAGTGATACCCTGCTCTGAGGCATTGGAGTTTATGCAGCGGAATCCGTTATCAGAAGATAACAAGAATAAAATGTTCTAAATAAAACCCAGGATGGAATTCCAAAACCAGGAATTTAATCTGTGGAATCAATCCTCTTGACAACAAGAAATCATTATGCTCTACCAAAGACGATAGAACAAATATATTTCATTAGGAACTCAAGACTAATATTGCCGCCTTCCTTTTGCGAATCATTACTACTTTACTTGTTTTAGGACGAGGACCCGCCTTCAACATATTCAAGCAATGCCCAAAATAATCATCTTTAGCAGATGAAAGAAGGTGTGCAAAACCGTATGCATTGCCAGTGCGATTCATGCCAGTTACCACTATTACTGATGCTAAAATGAAACTCTGTGAAGAACTTGTGAAGGCAAAAAACTGTACATGTAAGTAAACAAAAACTTTAAAGTGTGTTGCAAGCCCTGCATCATCATACAGGACGGTGAATAGATTTTTGGTTTCTGGTGAAGAAATTACCATACCACAGGGTACAGTACGATGTGCCTTTGACAACAACCAGGTTATTGGGAAAACATAAATATCATCAAGTCAAGTCAAGTCAAGTAATACTTAATTTTTACGGGTGAGAGTAAAATACCCGCAAGTGTAATGACAAGCACCTCGTATGTACAACTAGACCAGACATCAAATATCCAAGAGGAAAATAACTTGTTATTAATTACCTGCTGTAGGGGATGTGCCACTTCTTCAGTACATTCCACTGAGATAGTAGGCATACAAAATATATCAGTACATGTCCAATTTCAGTCATTTGTTAATATGGCAGTCTGATTGGTCACAACAAGAGATGACAACTTAATTTTGGAGAATATCAAGACCTACCTGTCAATACTTCATGGTGGACCAGGACCCTATTTCCTGCTGATGTCTAACAAGATAATGCTTGACTTTGAAGGTAAGTCATCAAGTCAACTGCTATCCCACTCTAGCAAATTCAAGAGGCAAATGCTATTTTTTTTCCTTTCATTTCGAGGGTCAGAATTTTGTTTCACAGTGCGAGAATCAATCTAGATTTTTGCAAATTAAATTTGCGAGAATTAGTCTTGATTCTTGCAGAATAAATTTGTGGGAATCATTCAATTCATGCAAATCAACTTCTGTGTAAACTATAAAAGAATCTTTGCGAGAATCGATTTTCGGATTCATGCCCAAATTTTGACCCCGATTTCCATTTTCTCAATTGGATCAGGTTGATAATTAAAACTAGAGTAAGATCAGACATTTTTAACATGACAAAAATGTAGTTAAATTTAAATATTTAGGCTATATAATGTTCATATTACACTCTTGTACTACACATTATAGACATTGTTTATGTTTAAATTTCTTTTGCAGAATAAAAAGTTAAATATGAGTTTCAGGTATCCACAAACGGTGCGGTAATGCATGGGCGTAGCCAGCTTTTTTGGCCATGGGAGAAAGGGTGTTGGTGGAAAATATACATCTCTTCAAGGTTTTTGTGAGGAAGGCTTGACAAAAAATGAAATAAGAAAAGTACCTAAACATGACAAAAAATGAAAGAGAACATGGACAACGTAACGAACAGATAAGGGCAAATAGTAGTGACTTTACACATGTATGTAAAATGCTTACCTTGCAGACAAAGTTTACGAAGAAGAAGAAGGGCTGTCAACACCTGATCAATTTAAGTTCAGGAACATCTTAATACTTCACATGTTCCTTGACAACGGCTGTAGGTCAGACGTAATATCAAACATGCTGATGTCGGAGGTTGATAGCCTCTACCACGATGAGGAACTTGGCTATCGTTCAATTCCAGCGAGTGTACTACATGTATAAACAACACAGAAGACAATCTGTGAAGGGGGAGCAGCCCTATATGGAAAGTTACAATACACCCTTCTCCAGGAAAAAGAAGTGATACCCTGCTCTGAGGTATTGGAGTTTCTGCAGCAGAATCAGTTATCAGATGATGACAAAAATAAATTGTATCACTTGTACGAGAAGGATGAGTACAAGGAATTATTTCGCATGACACATGGTGGACCAGGACCCTATTTCCTGTCAAAAACAACACAGAAGACAATCGGTGAAGGGGGAGCAGGCCTACGGAAAGTTACAATACACCCTTCTCCAGAAAAAGAAGTGATACCCTGCTCTGAGGTATTGGAGTTTCTGCAGCAGAATCAGTTATCAGATGATGACAAAAATAAATTGTATCACTTGTACGAGAAGGATGTGTACAAGAGATTATTTCGCATGACACATGGTGGACCAGGACCCTATTTCCTGTCAAAAACAACACAGAAGACAATCGGTGAAGGGGGGAGCAGGCCTACGGAAAGTTACAATACACCCTTCTCCAGAAAAAAGAAGTGATACCCTGCTCTGAGGTATTGGAGTTTCTGCAGCAGAATCAGTTATCAGATGATGACAAGAATAAATTGTATCACTTTTACGAGAAGGATGTGTACAAGAGATTATTTCGCATGACACATGGTGGACCAGGACCCTATTTCCTGTCAAAAACAACACAGAAGACAATCGGTGAAGGGGGAGCAGGCCTATATGGCAACTTAACATATAACCTTCTCCAGGAAGAAGAAGTAATACCCTGCTCTGAGGCATTGGAGTTTCTGCAGCGGAATCAGTTATCAGAAGATAACAAGAATAAATTGTATCACTTTTACGAGAAGGATGTGTACAAGAGATTATTTCGCATGACACATGGTGGACCAGGACCCTATTTCCTGTCAAAAACAACACAGAAGACAATCTGTGAAGGGGGAGCAGCCCTATATGGCAACCTAACATATAACCTTCTCCAGGAAGAAGAAGTAATACCCTGCTCTGAGGCATTGGAGTTTCTGCAGCGGAATCAGTTATCAGAAGATAACAAGAATAAATTGTATCACTTTTACGAGAAGGATGTGTACAAGGAATTATTTTGCATGACACATGGTGGACCAGGACCCTATTTCCTGTCAAAAACAACACAGAAGACAATCTGTGAAGGGGGAGCAGCCCTACGGAAAGTTACAATACACCCTTCTCCAGAAAAAGAAGTGATACCCTGCTCCGAGGCATTTGAGTTTCTGCAGCGGAATCAGTTATCAGAAGATGTATATATGTTAAGTTTTGTTTTTAGTAGGTTAGGTTTTTTGATTCATTACACCATTAACACCATCCAGTAATTTTGCAACCCCAGCTTTACCGCAGGGGTAAAATAGCAAATAAAAGAAGATATGGGATATAAAAATCAGCATTTTCTATGACTGATTTGGTTATAGGCCTAAGCTATCATCATCACATCATATTATTTGTAAGAAAGAAAACTTTCCTATCTTTGATTATGGCTTCAACCCCCCCTGCATACAGAAATTCCTGTATTTATTTTACAATTATGTTAATAATGTTATATCACTTGATGATAAATCTGAGATGGAATATATGTCATTGCCATGGCATTAGAATATATTCAACTGTGGAAGGCACATCAGCTACTGAAGTGTGAACCAAGAAAAATGCAGGATGGATATTTTGAATGTATTAGATAAAACAAGCCTATTGATAACACAGGACTGGGCAATGAAGTTTTTGCCTAGGAAATATCGGGAAAGCCAGACAGATTGGTTTGGAAAGAGGGGGCTATCTTCGCACATTTCAGTGGCAATACGGCGTGGCTGCAAACAGCAGTTGGAGGGACTTACAGTAGTTCACATTGTGGAAAACTCTCAACAGGATAGTAATACTGTCACTGAAAATCTTAAGACTGAATGTATTTTCTACAACCTTTTGTGCTAGTGCATAAAACATACACAATTTTGCATTCATCATCACCAACTATACTAAGCACTGACAACACACACACTGATAACACACACACTGATGAGGGATATGATCATGATGCAAGAATTGAACAGAATGTTGAGAACTGTATGGAGTGTGAGGCCAAGGAAGCTTTGTTTTAAGTTCATAACTTATTTTATCCCTTTATCCCATAATACCAGGTTATTGGGAAAACCATCATTATGGGTGAGAGTAAAATACCTGACAAGCACCTCGTATGTACAACTAGACCAGACATCAAAAATCCAAGAGGAAAGTAACTTGAAACCTGCTGTAGGGGATGTGCCACTTCTTCAGTACATTTCACTGAGATAGTAGGCATACAAAATATATCTGTACATGTCAAATTTGTTAATATGGCCGCCCTGCAGACCTACAGCAGATGGTAACAACAAGAGACGATAACTTTCCTTGATTTAATTGCGGAGAACATCAAAACCTACAGAAGTTTAAAGAAGCGGAATCCATTATCAGAAGATAACAAGAATAAATTGTATCACTTGTACGAGAAGAATGAGTAAAGGGTTTATTTTGCATGACACAATGCTCACTTACAGCACCACTATTTGGTTGTCAGGCAGCAAAACACAGACCCTAATTCGACTGGGTTGTGCCGGTTGTAGGTCTATTGCATTTGGAAATGAATGCAGGGGAGGTTGAGTCATGACATGAGATAAACTGTCAATGTAACAATTCCACTGTCAACGGAACGAGTCCCCATGTAAATGATGTGCAGGGACCTGGTGTACATTATGTCATTTCTCATAAAAAAAAAGTTATCAAATGACAACCAATATTTTAGATAAATACATAGTGACTGCTCGATACAGAGAGCACAGAAAACTGTGGGAAGGTAACTGCATGTTCCACGCCATAACCCACTAACTGGGAATCTTCGAACATCATTGAACCAGGCATGGCAAAATACTCTCAACAACAAATTTCGAAAACTCTGTGATTCTGAGACTCAGTTCCAAGATGCAATCTCTCATAGACGAGTCCGTCAAGAGATTACTGGCCCTCAATGATGTTGTGATTGGACCATCAACTACAAGTGTGTATAATTGACAGCCCTTTTAGACACTGGGAATCTGCTGGATACAGAGAGCACAGAACACTGTGGGAAGGTAACTGCATGTTCCACGTCATAACCCGCCAACTGAGAATCTTCTAACATCATTAACCCACACTGATAAGAAGGGAGTTGGTAAACTTCATGGAACTTTTGAGTGGTGGCACTCAAAGCCAACTACTTCAAGATTGCATATCAGGCCAACAGAATCCACCCGAAGAATGGACCGCCAAAAGGAAGCTACCAATACTACCGACAGGTATTCAATATTCTTTTTCAACCAAGATGGAGATAGACCAGATATAGGCACATTTCAACCAGGCATGGCTAAATACTCTCAACAATGACATTTCAAAAACTCCTGATTCCGAGACTCGGCTCCAAGACACAATTTCTAATAGACGAGGCCTGTCAATCCACCCGAAGAATGGGCCATCAAAAGGAAGCTACCAATACTACTGACAGGTATTCGACCAGATATAAGCACATTTCGACCAGGCATGGCTAAATACTCTCAAGAACGACATTTCAAAAACTCTTGATTCCGAGACTCATCTCCAAGATACAATCTCTAATAGACTAGGCCCGTCAAGAGATTACTGCAGATATGGGAGGGGGCAGTAGGCGAGATAAATCTTCACAATCCCTCTCTATAATGGAATAGACCAATGATGCTGTGATTGGACCATCAACTACAAGTGTGTATAATTGACAGCCCTTTTAGACACTGGGAATCTTAGGAACATCATTAACCCACATTGATACAAAGGGAATTGGTAAACTTCATGGAACATTCGAGTGGCGGCACTCAAACACATGAGTCAACTACTTCAAGATTGCCTATCAGGGCAACAGAATCCACCCGAAGAATGGACCACCAAAAGGAAGCTACCAATACTACCAACAGGTATTCAATATTCTTGTTCGACCAAGATGGAGATAGACCAGATATAGGCACATTTCAACCAGGCATGGCTAAATACTCTCAACAACGACATTTCGAAAACGCCGATTCTGAGACTCAATTCTAATAGACGAGGCCAGTCAATCCACCGAAGAATGGACCACCAAAAGGAAGCTACCAATACTACCGACAGGTATTCAATATTCTTTTTCAACCAAGATGGAGATAGACCAGATATAGGCACATTTCAACCAGGCATGGCTAAATACTCTCAACAATGACATTTCAAAAACTTTTGATTCCGAGACTCAGCTCCAAGATACAATTTCTAATAGACGAGGCCTGTCAATCCACCCGAAGAATGGACCATCAAAAGGAAGCTACCAATACTACCGACAGGTATTCAATATTCTTTTTCAACCAAGATGGAGATAGACCAGATATAGGCACATTTCAACCAGGCATGGCTAAATACTCTCAACAATGACATTTCAAAAACTCTGATTCCAAGACTCAGCTCCAAGATACAATCTCTAATAAACAAGGCCCTTCAAGAGATTACTGCAGATATAGGACTCCGCTACAAGATACAATCTCTAATAAACAAGGCCCTTCAAGAGATTACTGCAAATATAGGAGGGGGCAGTAGGCGAGGTGGCCCTCAATCTTCACAATCCCTCTCTATAATGGAATAGACCAATGATGCTGTGATTGGACCATCAACTACAAGTGTGTATAATTGACAGCCCTTTTAGACATTCCCAACATATGGTTTTGATAACAAATTGGTCAAGTCTTTGTAGACAACTGATCAAACCATATGTTTTATAGAGTATCAAATATATAAATAAATAAATATGCATGCTCGCCAAAGCTCTACATCTTTACCGTATGATAGTGCTTGTTTTCGGCATTGAGAGAAATTTTAGAGTTGCTTACATCGCGATATAACATACTCATATCAGTATTTTGCTGCATGCTCGCCAAAGCTCTACATCTTTACCGTATGATAGTGCTCGTTTTTGGCATTGAGAGAAATTTTAGAGTTGCTTACATCGTTATCTTTCGATATAACATACTCATATCAGTATTTTGCTGCATGCTCGCCAAAGCTCTACATCTTTACCGTATGATAGTGCCCGTTTTCGGCACTGAGAGAAATTTTAGAGTTGCTTACATCGCGATATAACATACTCATATCAGTATTTTGCTGCATGCTCGCCAAAGCTCTACATCTTTACCGTATGATAGTGCTCGTTTCGCATTGAGAGAAATTTTAGAGTTGCTTACATCGCGATATAACATACTCATATCAGTATTTTGCTGCATGCTCGCCAAAGCTCTACATCTTTACCGTATGATAGTGCTCGTTTTCGGCATTGAGAGAAATTTTAGAGTTGCTTACATCGCGATATAACATACTCATATCAGTATTTTGCTGCATGCTCGCCAAAGCTCTACATCTTTACCGTATGATAGTGCTCGCTGGCATTGAGAGAAATTTTAGAGTTGCTTACATCGCGATATAACATACTCATATCAGTATTTTGCTGCATGCTCGCCAAAGCTCTACATCTTTACCGTATGATAGTGCTCGTTTTCGGCATTGAGAGAAATGTTAGAGTTGCTTACATCGTTATCTTTCGATATAACATACTCATATCAGTATCTTGCTGCATGCTCGCCAAAGCTCTGCATCTTTACCGTATGATAGTGCTCGTTTTCACAGATGGGGACAAAAAACGGTTTCCAGTCCTGCAATTTGTTAAGTGATGTACAATAATTATGAGTCCTGGGGAGGGTAAAATTAGGAGGATGAAGTTTTAGTGATTATTTATGGATTATTTTCTAGCCCTACTGTATAGAGAGCTGTATAATATGTGTGACTCATTACAATATCGCGACTGCGTTACATTGTGACTCGCGTTACCATTTTGAATAGTCTGTCTCTGGTGGTACAATTGTAGCAAACCAAAAACCTTATGAAATAATTATGAGTTATGACCCAAACCAGGAGGAAAATGAAAGGAACATTTATAACCCTTTAGATTTTTTACTGCATTAAAAAGTTGTTCTTTTGTGACTCGCGTTACATGCTTAACATTATACAACTTGCCGTTCCATCCTGACCATTACCAACACAGCTTCCTAATTTTTTATTTTTTATTTTGACAAATTATGTATCAAACAACACTATCACAAAAAAAGAATTGTTTTTGTTCCGTATATTAATGAGAAAAAAAAAATTAATTACTTTTGACTATCTGCTATTAACAAAATGTAGGAAAATACATTAAATCCTTCAAATCAATGAAAAAAAATTACTGCAGCTGATATTCATTTGAAAATTTCTATTTTGTTAACTTTAAAGGGTGTATAATCAAAATATATCATCAATCATTGCCAATTGCAAAGTTCATATTTTTGAAAAAACATCATTTTAACATGGAATTGCCCATATCAGTATTTTGCTGCATGCTCGTCGAAGCTCTACATCTTTACTGTATGATAGTGCTCGTTTTCGGTATTGAGAGAAATTTTAGAGTTGCTAACATCATTATTTTCCAGGGAAAACCACATTAATAATCATAATGTCGCATGTTTCTAGCATGCAATATAGTTGAGATTTTGATTCATGTGCTGGCGCCATTTTCCAATTTCTTGAAATAACATGCTTGCGCTGGGCACAAAAAGTAACATAGGGGACAAAAACATCCAAGTCTGCAATTTCAGATGTCATTCACACATCAACCCAGAATTTTAATTTCTCCTATTTGCTCTTTCCTTTCCCTTTGTATTCTTTTATTCTATTATGGAGAGGACTTTTTGGTCAAGAATGTTAAGATGAAGCAAGGTCCGCATCACCTTGTCGTTGGCACAACTGCACAGTTGGCTCAGCTGGCGAAGATGAAGCGGTGGTATGTGGATGGAACATTCAAAATTGTTAAGTCTCCATTTTACCAGCTACTCAGCATCCAAATGAAGAAAGATGAGTGTGTGAAACAACTACCAATGTGTTATGCTCTAATGTCAGACAAGCGGACAAATGATTATAGGAGTGTGTTTAGAGCATCAAGGTAAAAAGTAAAGACATAGTGTCCCTGAAGATTAACAGTTATGATGCAATATATGAGATACTATAAAGTAATGTAACTAATTGACTTCAATCTGCACAGTTGGCTCAGCTGGTGAAGGCGAATCGGTGGTATGTGGATGGAACATTCAAAATTGTGAAGTCTCCATTTTACCAGCTACCCAGCATCCACTACTTTGTGAAGAAGGACAATTGCACAAAACAACTGCCAATGTGTTATGCTCTAATGTCAGGCAAACGGACAAAGGATTAAGACATATTGTCCCTGAAGATTAACAGTTATGATGCAAAATATGAAATACTATGTAGTATCGTAACTAATTGACTTAAATCTGCACAATTGGCTCAGCTGGCGAAGGCGAATCGGTGGTATGTGGATGGAACATTCAAAATTGTGAAGTCTCCATTTTACCAGCTACCCAGCATCCACTGCTTTGTGAAGAAGGACGATTGCACGAAACAACTGCCAATGTGTTATGCTCTAATGTCAGTCAAACAGACAAAGGATTAAGACATATTGTCCCTGAAGATTAACAGTTATGATGCAAAATATGAAATACCATATAGTATCGTAACTAATTGACTTAAATCTACACAGTTGGCCCAGCTGGCAAAGGTAAAGCGGTGGTATGTGGATGGAACATTCAAAATTGTTAAGACGCCATTTTACCAGCTACTCATTATCCACTGCTTCATGCAGAAGGATGAGTGAGTGAAACAACTACCAATGTGTTATGCTCTAATGTCAGCCAAGTGGACAATGGATTATAAGAGCATGTTTAAAGCTATCAAGGAAGTTTTGCCCAAAGACAGCTGTAGCCCAGGTAACAACTCTGAAGATACTGCTATATTCCAGATAATGAACCTAAAGACGACAGAGAAGACAGCAGTAGTCCCGATTACAACATAGATGACAGCTCTGGACCATATACCGGCAAAGACAAAGGAAACAAAGGAAGTCATAACAACTTGGTCAAACCTACCCTTCATACACTTGTGCTGCAGTCAAGCAAGCGTACTAGATGATTATGATGCATGTATTGTACGATATATGAGCGGTAATGGAAATTAAGAGAATATCAGCTTCAAATATCTTCAGCATGATGCAACAAATGCATGTGCCTTCCTGAGTGTCCTGATTTGTACAGGTTTCATGTCCAAGAAAGAAAACAACACACAGGCACTAGCGCAGATAGCGGAGAAAAGCAGGGATGGCAGTGGGGTACCAGTGGGTATCTGCAAGATAATTTCAAATGAGTTGAGGGAGGGGTGGATGAAGAGGGCAGTGTGTTACTATATAGGTAGGTTTCAACATTTAAATGGGCCACAATTGTTGTGCAGATACGACCTCTACATAGATGACATGTCTCTGTCCCCTCAAATCTTACATCTATGCATGATTCTGGGATCTCTAGGGTTTTGAAAGCAACCATGGCAAATGCAACTAAAAAATTCAAAGGCCTAGACAGTGTACTACTCATGGATGAATGCTCTAATATATGTTGGCAATGGAAATGTACAAGTTGAAAAGAAGTCAACATTCACTTTTTCTGTGTATATTTCGGAAAAACCTTTCTCCATACATTAAAAACACAATGCCAGAGGGCAGATATGACATGTTCAATTTGAATTTTTTGTTTAGAAGGTCTGTGACTACTGTGTATCTGTATCAGCACAATTAATCAAAACAGTTTTGAGTGTTTCCTCTCCAAAATGTAGAGTAATTTGAACATTGATGACAGAGCAAGGTTTCCCAGAGAAAAAAAAGGAGAGTATTGAAGACTTGTTTTATTGTTTTAACTTATAAAACGTATAATTAATACTACTCTTATTTTGAAAAGGTAGTTGGATAAGATGGAGAGCAAAAGCAGACATTTATAATTACATTTTATAACTCATTGTTCAAATTTTGACTGCAGGTGGAGTGTTTACACCATCCGTTGGTGGAATTGTCATCGCCAACATGAAAACTCCACAGGAGTGGAAGTGGAGCAAAGCACAGCCTAGTGCAAAAACTAATATGATCATGGTTAACAAAGAGTCTCCCTATAGAGACTCTGAAGGGGAGATTGAGGATGTCAACCAGAAGTCTTCACAAATCTTTCGAGAATGTATTCAAGTTGTAAGGCAGCCACAAGAATGGGTGTTAGACCTCTGCTGTGGAACAGGTATGTAATCTGCATCCAGAACTACCTGTAAATATACTTTACTTGGTTATTTTGGCCCTGAGCATACATGCATATAGAGTATCAAAACCTTGTGCCAAGTTTAGGCAAAGCTTATCCGGCTCCTATAAAATTATCTTCAAATGATAGCCACTATAATTTAGACAAAAATGAGGTGACTGCTGGAATATCATACAGAGAGCTAAGAACCCAGGGGATGGTAACTGCATGTTCCACACCATAGCTCACAAGACAGGAACCTTATCAGGAACATCATTAACACACACTGATGTAAGAAGAGAGTTGGTAAACTTCGTGGAACTATACCAGCATAAACAGAACACACATGAGGAAATGTGCAGAATTTGGCGACAGGAACCAGTATCTGCAACAAGATGCGGGCTGGGAGACAAATTAGTCGTAATTGCAGCTGCCAACCGATACCGCGTCCAAAAACGATCATATCGAGTTTACCATGAGATGTGATTCAAATTCTTATACATTACCAGGAAATGCGGACACAAGAAGCAATCCAGTAATTATTATCGGCCACCTTGCACAGCAGCATTACTACAGTTTGCAATTACAAGACAACACAGAAGATAAATTTTCAAAAAAACAGACCGTTGCTAGTAGAGGGCTATTTTTGTCAACGTATGTCAGTTGGCCTCCCATTGGTGTGCCCACCGGGGCCCTGGAACAGGGAATATAGATCGACCATCCTAGTCAAAATTCCAGCCCTCCAGGACATTCAGTTCGAGTTGTGGAGGCTGATGATGAAAAAGGATAGCAGGGCTGGCAGTGTGGAGGGTTCCAGTGAGGATGTGCAAAATAATTTCAAAAGGGTTGAGGGAGGGGTGGATGAAGAGAGCAGTGTGTTATTATACGGCTGGGTTTCAACATTTAAATGGGCCACAATTGTTGTGCAGGTATGACCTCTACATAGTTGACATGCCGCCAGTCTCAGTCGCTATGGTGTCCAAGTACCTGTCAAGGTGTGTGGTGTGGACTCCATAGTGGCTGTGGCTAATTCAGATCGGCCGCAGCAGCTAAACTACTTTTTTTAAACATATATGTTAATAATGTTATGAATATCATATGACCAGTTGAAAATAAGTGTTTTGCCAATGTTTTGATAGGCAAACAAGATTATTCTTGCAATTCTCTATGATGCATCTCCAGCGATTGCTCTTGCAAGTCCTCTCTTTTTACCGGAGCTCATGAACAAGAGAGATATAGACCGGCCTTCCTAGTCAAAACTCCAGCCCTCCAGGACATTCAATCCAAATTGTGGAGGCTGACGATGAAAGACTTGGGCACTAAGAGTGGGCAACAAAGGGTGAGGGAGGTAGCAGGGATAGCAGTGGGAGGGCCCCAGTGGGGATCTGAAAGATAATTTCAAAAGGGGTGAGGGATAAGTGCGTGAAACAACTACCAATGTGTTATGCTCTAATGTCAGGCAAGCGGACAAAGGATTATAAGAGCGGGTTTAATGTCATTAAGGAAGCCTTGCCCGACGATATGGGGACACAGGAAGTTATTCCTGATTATGAGACAGCAACTTGGAAGGCGATGGCCACTGTTTTCCACAGGTAAATTCACTGAGTATGTTTGTATATGTAGCGATAAACATGGTGCAGATGTTGCACATGAAGATGGTGCAACAATTAGACACACATGTATCAAATATAATGTGCTTACACATCAACAAAAGTGCAATGAGTGCAATCCATCTAGCCTTACCAAATGACACCAAATGCATTGGATTTCAAGTACCGCACAACAATAAAACTCTTGGACCAAAGACGACAATGAGACATGACTGCATAACAAAGAATTGTCCTCAAAATTAAGGCAAGCTAATTAACTGAAAATAGTAATCTGAAAAGAGAACTGAACAAGCTATAGCTATAAACTTGTAGCTAATGAGACAAATCAGCATGGTGTCAACTTGGATTCAGCACAGAGCCAATTAAGAATGTGGTGGCTGTATCAGGTTGTAAATCAGGCAGGAATTATAATCAACTTGGAGAAAAGCAAGATTTTAAATGCAACACGAGTCTAATGATTAAGTTGGGCTTGTGTACAAAACATCAAATGGCCAGCTTGATGGCTATACTGATATTGGAACAATTAATAACGACCTTGAAGAGTTGACAGGTATACCACAGCTTTTACAGTACCATCTCAAGACTTGATCCTTATGCTTCGGGCAACACTCATCTTTCTCTAGCATCACTTTGCTCATATTAGCTTTACCTGACCTTAACTGATCCAGGGTGAAGACTGTATGGATTTTGAGGGGTTTTATAGTCTAAGTAGATGAACACATTCATGACAAAAAAAAAACATTACAGGGTCAAAACCGATAAATCGGCAGTACTTCGAAAAAAGTCAAAATAGCATGTCAGTATTTATTCTAGCCCTACTACTAGTACTAGTTCAAATCATTATTCTGTTTTTGATCATTATTTGACCAGTTACAGGGTAGTTTAAAAGCATTCCCATTACCATTACTACATTATATGATGTTTATTAGGTTTTATATCCATGATATCACTACCAGGCATAAGCTTAATTTTGGAGGAGGGTTGCATCATGATATAAGCGTCATGTATGTAGGCCTTATACGTTCTCTAAGAACTACATAATATTATACATAGGCCTAGGCCTATTCTAGTTTTAATTTTTAAGAGAGTCAGTCAGTGGTTCTTAAACAAATTTAAGGGCTGTGCAATAATTATGAGCCCTGGTGGGAGGGTAAAATTGGGAGGGGGGATTTTGGCGAGCCAAAAAAGGGGGTAAAAAAACATATCTAAGGTATAGCCTAAGATTTGCACATTTGGATCCCAAAAATTTGGCATTAAAGGGGGTGGGTGATTTTTGGCCGAAAATGCCGAGAGCTGAGGGGGGGGGAATTTACCGGGGGAGGGGAGGCCTCATAATTATTGCACAGTCTCTTAGTGTCCTACGAATTAGGCCTACCAGTCAGTATTGGGGCCTAAACCAGTTCTGTTTTCAGTGTAAAGCTGAGAAATTAAGTGTAGGGCTATCAGGGGTGTGAGAGTTCCTCTTTTTAGCTGATTTCCTCTTTTTTTATGTCTAAATTTACGCATTTTATTTTATTTTCAGCCCATTTGACTAATGTATCATTCTAAATTATCTTTTTCATTTTAAAATCTAATATACTGTAACATATCTCATATATATTTAGATGGCCGATAAGGAGGTTGAAGGAGAACCAGGCGTAGGCGAAGGAGAACCAGGCGTAGGCAAAGGAGAACCGTTGCATGATGGCGCAGTGGCTGTGGGAGAGGTACAAAATGTACCGGTATGTTCTAGAAAGTCTATAGGGCCTACGTGTAGATTAGAATAGAGAGTTCCTGTGTTATAATCCGGTAATTGCCTCCGCCATGTTGAAGGGACAACTGCGCGACATGCTGGATCGATGTCATTGTTTACATCAGCTGAGTCAATGCTTTGACAAAAGTATCCTGCGATTTTGCGCACAACGAACACACAATGCAGATCATGTCATTCATTGGAAACATTTTGTGCTTTAACAGACCTAACTTTGTAATTAAGAAGTCAGAGCACGTAGTGCATTCTTCGATTTGATTTTTCTTAGCTTAGGAACAAAAGTTTGATTCTTCTCGGCAATGTCTTTTCTCTATCCATCAACACCCAGTTTTAAAACTAATTTTTTTTATTTTCCATTTTCAGGCGTACAAAGCCATGTTAGGTGCGGATAGCTTTGTTCAGGCAGGTTGGGTTCATGATATGCGACTTTTGAAGTTCTCTTCAGAACACAGCTCTCGACCACGTTTCCTAGTTATAGGCAAAGTGAAGCATTCCCAGACCATGTCGGCAACACACACCTCGCCTTGGTTAGTTGCTGAGCCGGACATAGAAAACCTAGCTGCACATTGTACTTGTATGGCTGGGTAAGTAGGCCTATGGCAAATTTTCATTGTCAATATGTACCGTACATGTATGTAGATTCTAATCCATGCTGATATGATACAAGGAATATAAACACTGAAATTTTTTTTTCCTGACAATCAGAGAAACTCGCAATTGCTCAGGGTCACTCTGAACTGCTTGTGTTAGAAAATCTGGATACAGATGCAACTCAGACGCAGGGAAAGGAACTTCTCTTGACAGTCAAAAATACCATGACAGATCGAAAATAAAGTTTATCCAAATACTTGAAGAATGGAGAGAGAAGGTATTACAAGAAAAATCAAATTGGAATAATCTAAGCGAAGAAATTAAAGATACCATATGACATCCATTAATGACTTCTATTGCGGAAAGCATCTCGTTTTAAATATGCAGGAGTATGCAGATGCTGCATTAAAGGAATGGGAGCAAGTTGAATCCACCACAGGAAAACTTGGGAGGGAGAAGCATCTACTCTGGAACAGGAAATCAGAATCCGCAACTTACCTGGCCATACGGACCGTATGTGAAGCTTACGGTCCAGACGCTAATGCTCAAGCAGGATCTCCAAAAGAGTTCACAGACTATTTGGAGGAGATTGGAGAACAAAGCTATCTGACGGCTTACCGTGGCAATTGCTTTAATGTCCCTTTTGAAAATGGGGCGGCCGTATACTACCATTATCATCACAATCACCTCCAAGACACTTACTCATCACTCCCGATTCACAAGCAAAATAACCAGCTTACCAGATCGGTGAAATATGATCTTCAGGATCCAAGTATAATTGGAGGTATCCGAGCCATGGGTATCTCAACACCCATATCACACAACCCATTATGCGCATGCTGGGCAACGACAACATTTCAGTACTGCAGACTAGTGCATATTATACGCGTCTTATGAATCAGTGACTGAGTGGATGGTAGATCCACAGCCGTTGATGGACGACAGTGCCATTATGTTTGAGGACTTTGTTCAAAAGAAGGATGGTTTACATCAGGCACTTTATGACACTGTCAATGAAGAAATAGAATTTAATACCAGGCAAGCTTTGTCAATAGTGCTTCATAACATACATGTGTGCATTGTTCGCCAACTGATGGACCACTTGCCAGGTGGAAAGCATCATGCACCCAGTGGGAATGTCAGGCATGAGGCAACATCATGCCCCTGCTTGTAAAGAAAATTGAGCAGTAAGCATGGTAAGAAACCTCAAACCCAAAAACAAAATGAAGCATTTGGAAAAGTTTATGACGAATCTCGAACTTGTGCTCTCTCCGATCTTCTTAAGTTCCAAAGTTTACTTTACCAACTTTGAACCAAAGTTTACTTTACCAACTGAGCTAATGTGGTTGACACACAAATTTGCAGGTTTACTTGTTCGTATATAACTATGTGTATCAACGATTTGCTCAAAACCCTTTACCTTTTTAACTAGTATGATGTCAAGCACAAACAATGAACCAGATCATTTGAAACACCTGACAAGTTCAGAGTTGCACTCCGCTCAAACATCCCTGCGTTTAACAACACCGACCAACAACCTTTGTAGGATCTGTATATGTCAAGCACAAACAATGAACCAGATCATTTGAAACACCTGACAAGTTCAGAGTTGCACTCCGCTCAAACATCCCTGCGTTTAACAACACCGACCAACAACCTTTGTAGGATCTGTATATGTCAAGCACAAACAATGAACCAGATCATTTGAAACACCTGACAAGTTCAGAGTTGCACTCCGCTCAAACATTCCGGCGTTTAACAACACCGACCAACAACCTTTGTAGTATGTCATTATGTCAAGCACAAACAATGAACCAGATCATTTGAAACACCTGACAAGTTCAGAGTTGCACTCTGCTCAAACATTCCTGCGTTTAACAACACCGACCAACAACCTTTGTAGTATCTGTCATTATGTCAAGCACAAACAATGAACCAGATCATTTGAAACACCTGACAAGTTCAGACTGCAAAACTACACACCTCATCGTGGAATTTATTTTCATTTTCATTTTGTTTTAAATATAAATATCTTATTATTCTGCTATAATGCTGGAAATCTTAACAATCAGGTTTAAGGTTTCAAAGATGTGTGCAAGGCAAAATTTCATGATTGTTTTGTTTCGAGCCATAATTTGTTTTTTGTGAATACGATGGAGACAAGGAAAAGGCCACTGACTCCAAAACAATTTCGAGCTGAACTCTGCAACAATATCCCAGCCTTTGATAATTTGGAGTAACTACACTCAAGAATCTGTCACATTTTGAACTATGATATCACACACAAATAATGACTTGATCATTTACGTGCTGCAAAACTTCACACATTTGTACCAGCCTGACGTGGATTTCCTTATTATTATTCAAGTTGCCAATTGCTGGTAGACATATCACTCCATGCCTGCTAAAGCAAGGTGGAATGCCTGGAAAACCAAGGACGAAGTCCAGGTTTTATATCATACCTGAGGTGGTAAGTACATTTAAAGGAATGGGAGATAGGACCATTATAGTCATAGGCACGACACGATAGCCGAGTCAGCTACCTTAATTATTATAGAGTTTTTTTTTAATATAAATTTTTACTATTATTAATCCATCTATTTTCATATTTTACTATATAATGCTGGAAATTATAGGTCTTAACAATCATGCCAAGGTTTCGAAGATATACATGTGCAAAGTGAAAATTCACGATTGTTTGGGTAATTTGATGCCTTAGAATTCATTTTATTTATTCTGAATTTATTTCACTACAATGTATATAAATGTTACAAATTAGGTCTTGACCATCATGCCAGACAATTGAATCTATTTTTCCATTTAATTATTGATCAAGCGAATATGCTTTATTCCTTTAAATAAGTGGAGCTCCAGGACGAAATAAGGGGGATTACACTTCCCTTACCTGAAGGGATGGACTGCTACAACAATACCTGACAAAATAAGGGGGATTACAGTCCCTATACCTGAAGGGGTTGACTGCTACAACAATACCTGACGAAATAAGGGGGCCAATCCAGGTCTGCAACCTTCCTACGGAAACCTACCCTAACACCATTGGAGGAGGATGTTGAAATCCTAGAAAACGACATTGATGATAGATTGGTAGAGCTTATAATATCGGAACTCAACTACAGCACTTTCATCCTCTGACCTAAACATTTGCAGTAGTCCGGATCAAAGTGATGTTATGACCCTCATTCATACTGTAACACATCATGCCAAATTGCGAAGTGAAAAAGAAACTTGAACGAGGGATATCTGCGTAGTGCGTACACTATTCACTACAGACGGAGTTCTTCATTTGTATTCTAAAGGCTAAGCAGAGGTCAGTTTTTGGAATGGCAGGTCTGCAACCGTCCTACGGAAACCTACCCTAACACCATTGGAGGAGGATGTTGAAATCCTAGAAAATGACATTGATGATAGATTGGTAGAGCTTATACCGGAACCGGATCCTCTGACTTATCGCCAAAAATTTATCCATTTATGGTATTTACAGCAAAATGCAAGTGTTTTGCTTGTTGTGATGTATGCATACTTATGTAAATCTGGATTATGGCACAGATGACAGATAAAACATTTCTTTTTAAATACCCATGTTCCAGGGCCAAAATAAGCGGAGTTTTGTTTCTGTAGTCTGCCTTATTAATGCAGGCTCTATAAGAATCTCGAAACAGGACCACATGTTATACTTAGCAGCCAGGTGAAGAGGTGGCTGTAAACTATGACACCTGAGATATGCCAAGTGGGAGATATTGCAGGTGTTTGACTGCTGGATTCTGTATGTAGCTAAGATTAGCTGTGAACAAATTAAAGGTCTGAATAAATAAGGGTAACTATTATGTACGTATCAGATTTATAATCAAAACATTTTTGAAATAAAGTACATGAGTACATGAAATTAATGAGACTTATGACTGCACAGAATAGAAATTGAATGCGAAACAAAGGAATTTCAACTTTTATCTTATCTCGTGTGAGAATATTTTAATTATATATTGTATCAACCATTGTACCCGTTATAGTGTCTTTACATTTTTTTAAAAATATGAAACACTGAATTGAATTGCTGTATTAAATAGTATTTGATTTAGGATGAAAATGTAATATTAAATTTACCCTTGAACTTTTTTTTATCCAAAAGCATATCAGACATTTGATAATTAATATTGAAGCACCAAGTTAAATAGATGACAGGGTTATTTATAGTACAGCCTAATTATACAACCCTGAAAAGCATAAAAATGTGCCAACAACGAAAGTCAAAACTGTTCTTGTGCAGAATCTCAATATTTAGAAGTGATTGCACCGCATACATTACATTCTGTGCAGACAAAAGCAATATACTGCGCCAATAAAATATCCTTACACTTGGAAAAATAATCACAATTCCCAAACTGAACAATATTGGGGTAAATTTGTTTCTTAAATAAGATGCACTAGCTAATCGTGCACATTATGACACCTCATTGAATCCAATGTGACTTCAAGAAGCAAAGTTACAAGCATTTGATTAGACGAAGGTCCAGTTTTGAAAGTGACAAACTGGCCTATTCAAAACTCCACAGACTAGAGCTAATTTATGCTAATTGACTTTAATTTAAAACAAAAGGAACAAAAGAACACTGAAACAAAAGAACTGACAAATAAAATGAAAGTTATGAAAAGTACAGAGAAGTAAAAACTGAAATAAAAACTGCTTTAAATAACGCTTCATTGAAGAAACTGTGTTGTCTCTTTGTTTCGCTTGTTGGAATCTTTTTTGTCACTTTTAAAACTGGACCTTCGTCTATTCAATTGCTTGTAACTTTACTCCTTGAGGTCACATTGGATTCAATGTGGTGTCATAATGTGCAGGATTAGATAGTGCATCTATTAAAAAAACAAATTTAACCCAATATTGTCCAGTTTTGAAATTGTGATTATTTTTCCAAGTGTAAGGATACTTTATTGGCGCAGTATATGTTTGAGATACGCAAGAACTTGGAAGTAGTTTGACAAGGTGCATAACTTTATTTTGACCCTCTGGTTACTGCAAGTACCCGGTACAGAAGCAGATGCACCAGTTTCAGTGTATGGCAAAATGTCTATGAAAGCAAACAGTGGGATTGGAGACACAATGATACCATGCTAATCAGATTCTATGAAGCAGAGTTCCAGTGCACAGCAAAATATTCAGTGCAGACAAAAGCAACATGTTTGAGACACACAAGAGCTTGGAAGTATAGTTTGACAAGGTGCAAGCTGTATTTTGACCCTCTGGTTATTTCAAGCACCAGGTACAGAAGCAGATGCACCAGTGTATGGCAAAATGTCTATGAAAGCAAACAGAGAGATGATTGGAAACCCATGCTATCAGATTCTATGAAGCAGAGTGCCATGCACAGCAAAATAGAATGTCTACGGAACCAAGCAGGGAGATAACTGGAAACATACAGATACCATGTTATCAGAGCCACTGATATCATGCTATCTCAGAGCCTAAGAAATCTTCAGTACATGTAACAAAAACAGAAGAGTTCTATGGAACCAAGCAGGTAGATACATAACGATGCCATGATATATGATTTTATGAAGTGGTATCATACCATTTTTTAAATACTTGTGCAACCAAGCAAAGAGATAACTGGTAACATAATGATATCATGCTATCAGATTCTATGAAGTGGCGTTTCATTGCATACCAAAAAGAAAAATATAAATGCCTATGGAACCAAGCAAGGAGATAAATGGTAACATAATGATACCATGCTATCATTAGATTCTATGAAGTGGCATTTCATTGCATACCAAAAAAAAAAAAATTTAAATGCCTGTGGAACCAAGCAAGGAGATATATAAATGGTAACATAATGATACCATGCTATCAGATTCTATGAAGTGGTGTTTCATTGCATACAAAAAAAATAAATTTTAATGCCTGTGGAACCAAGCAAGGAGATATATAAATGGTAACATAATGATACCATGCTATCAGATTCTATGAAATGGCGTTTCATTGCATACCAAAAAATAATGCCTATGGAACCAAGCAAGGAGATAATTGGTAACATAATGATACCATGCTATCAGATTCTATGAAGTGGTGTTTCATTGCATACCAAAAAAAATTAAATACCTATGGCACCAAGCAAGGAGATAATTGGTAACATAATGTTACCATGCTATCAGATTCTATGAAAAGGTGTTTCATTGCATACCAAAAACAAAATGCCTATGGCACCAAGCAAGGAGATAAATGCTATCAGATTCTATGAAGTGGTGTTTCATTGCATATCAAAAAAAATTAAATACCTATGGCACCAAGCAAGGAGATAATTGGTAACATAATGTTACCATGCTATCAGATTCTATGAAAAGGTGTTTCATTGCATACCAAAAACAAAATGCCTATGGCACCAAGCAAGGAGACAAATGCTATCAGATTCTATGAAGTGGTGTTTCATTGCATATCAAAAAAAATTAAATACCTATGGCACCAAGCAAGGAGATAATTGGTAACATAATGTTACCATGCTATCAGATTCTATGAAAAGGTGTTTCATTGCGTACCAAAAAAAATTAAATACCTATGGCACCAATAATGATACCATGCTATCAGATTCTATGAAGTGGTGCTTCATTGCATACCAAAAATTGGTAACATAATGATATTATGTTATCTGATTCTATATGAAGCGGCGTTTCATTGCATACCAAAAAAAAATAATTGAAATGCCTATGGAACCAACCAAGGAGATCATTGGTAACATAATGATACCATGCTATCAGATTCTATAAAGTGGCATTTCATTGCATACCAACAAAAATTTAAATGTCTATTATAATGATACCATGTTTAGCATTTTTCCCCTAGGCTGTTGTTGTAATTTTTATTGAAATTGTCTAGACCGTCTTCCTTTGTTTTCCAGCACGCACAAGGTCTTCACACTTGACAAAGGTCTATGACCGAAAATTGTGTTATATTTTTGCTATGCAAATAAATTAATAATTATTATGTGGCTTGACACCATCTTTCTTTGGACTTAAAAAAAAAATTAAATGCCTATGGAACCAAGCAAGGAGACAATTGGTAACATAATGATACCATGCTAGAGATTTTATATGAAGTGGAGTTTCGGTGTGTAACAATGGTACAAAGGGTCTATGGAACCAAGTAACAAGTTGATGCAAAGACATTGATACCATCAGAACCTCAGAAAAGCTACAGTGCATACAAAAAATAAAAAAAATAGAAGAGGTCTACGGATCCACCGATCCAAGCAGGTAGATTGCAAACATCATGATACTATGCTATCAGATTCATGAAGCTGAGTTTCAGTGCATGGTACAAAAGGTCTATGGAACCAAGTAGGTAGATGATAGAACAATTAGAAAATAGCAAAATAGGAAGGATCCCAGAAACCAAGCAAGTAGATAATTGAAAATGTAAAGATGCCATGCTACCAGAGCCTCAGAAATGTAGTTTCAGTGTATGACAAAGAGTAATAGTGCACGAAACCAAACAAGACAATAATTACTGTGTAAAAATATTAAACACAAATCACACAATGCAATGTCATAATTGTGTTTTCTACAATGATATACTCTCAAAAGCAGTAAATTTCTTGTAGTACTTGATGAGAACTATAGTGTAATGTAATGAGCATTGGGAGTTCAAATTTCTGTGATAATGTACCTGGTATGGTTTAATTACCAGCCCTCGATTTAGCCACTGGCCCGCTGGCCCTGCATGGCCAGTAGTTTTCTCATCGGGCCAGGAGACTTTCCGTCTGGATGGCCCAGTGGGTCAGTTGGGATTTTAGCATAATCTTGAATTTATGACATGTTACAAAATTAGAAACACAATGAAGTACAATCTGGGCCAGTGGGTTTTCCCTTGGGCCGGCTGGAAACCTTCCTATCTGGCCCAAAGACCAGTGGATTATTGCTCCTTATGTCTACCCCTGATACATGTGTGATTATGCATAGATCTTTATATTTAAAAATCATAATTGTTTACTTAGATTTCCCCTTAAAAGTCAGTAACATAATCAGATATATAATGAAAATGGCATTTAAAAATGGGACAGTTTTAAAGTTGTAAGTATACCTAAACTCTGATTACGTAGATATTGCAATATTTGTTTACATGTCATGATCAACAATTTAACAATAAGTTGTTATATGAAACTAAGCAAAAGTGTGTAAATAAATTATACTTTTTAGGCTATTTCAGTTATATATTACCGACCACTATTGAAAACTTTTTTAAATTGGTCACTAATAAATAGGCAATATTTCTTAACACTATGGTTTTGGTCTCATATATTTACATAAAATATAATATCTATCAATTTGCTCTTCAATTGATAAAATCATCATTGTGCATATGAAATTAGCAGTGGTATTACTGCTGATTTCTATAACAATACACATTATATTGATAATGTTTACATATTTGATCAAGCAAACTTGTATGAAAGCCCAAATTAAATATTTGATGCGTAGCACAGATACTTTGAAAAAAAAATCTACATGTAAAGTAACCATTTCATAATTTTGCACCAATCACTGGAAGTAATTCCTCTTCCATTCATAAAATTAAGCAACATGTTTTAAAAAAAAGCGCAGTGATTTATAGTGCGCTACGCACATGCACAACGCCTAGACGTTGATCCACAAGCCTCAGCACACTTTACAGTTAAATTTACAGTTTACATGTCACTTCAGAGGAAAATAGTGAACCTCTGGATTGGGCTATTCCAGTTGATATCCATACACCCCCTGTAGAAGACATGACTATGATCTCCCACACAGGGGGTGTAGATTTCAAATGGAGTTATCCATTCAGGTAACCACTTTTTAAAAGCACATGCCCCGTGTAGAAGATTAAGGTCATGTCTTCCATAGGGGTGTGTGGATTTCAACTAGAATAGCCTATTTTGTTATATGGCAGCCACAGAATTAAAACCAGAGAACCAGGACTCGACCGCCATCTTGATACAGGCATGGAGCAAAAATTGGGGTATTCGGTTTTCCTCGGCATGCGACCGAGGCATTAGTTGTCATGCAAGCGCGACATGCATGATGGGCGCATTTGAGAGACGTACTTGATGCGACCTGCATGTGAGTACCGAGACGCTTCAGATGAGACGCATAATTGTTTTCGTTCGTCTCCGCAAGACTGTCGGCAAGGACCCGAATACCCCAATTTTCTCCCCATAGCTGACGGCTCGATTGTACGTGGCGGTATAGGGAGTCCCGGTTTCCTTCTCTAATTCTGTGATGGCAGCATTTTTATATAGCCTACTCCTTTGTAATACTTGTATCATGCATTTGTCCAATAACATACAAGCACATATGCACAAACCTGTGATTTTAACACTAGCATGTTCAAGGATGCCAATTAATATGATGTTTGATTCCAGCCTGCTTGAAAATACCAAAGGTGCACTACTTTAGTCCCCATGCATGACAAGTTAATTTCCCATAGTGCTACCTACGGGTTTGTATGCAGTTATAACTTCTCTTTCTACGGGTCAGCTTCAACTTAACCCTAAAATAAACCTGTCCTTACCAACCTGTGCGTGATAACCACCAAGTACCGGCGGTGTTTGCAGAGTATAGAGCAGAAGCAGAAACAATAGAAGTAATTCACAGGATAGAGATGTTTACTGCATCTTGAGCTACAAAGGAAAACATGTTGCATAAATTCATACCGTACTATCCTTGCAAAAATACTGGAACACTTGAGTCTATTCTCTCACCAACTATGGTGTGAAATGGTAGTGGTGCTATAATGCTATTATAGTGCTTTTGTGTGATGGCAACACTTTGAGACAGCTGTTCCATCACCCACATATGCAACATTTTTAAGAGCGGGGGTGTGTACATGTGTGATTGATCGCACTTGCAATATGGATTGTGTCAAGAGTAAAACACTATCCTTTTCGATTATACATCTTTTTCAAACCACATTCATGTTATAACCAAATGTTCCAGAATTGTTTCAAAGATAATAGAATATGTATAAAAACATTCCTTCAACTGAAAAAGGCTTGAGGTCCATTTGCAACAAACTACCATAAACTCTGTGTATACTATACTAGCATCGTGATCAACTGGACCCTACACCTAAACGTTGTGCAAAAGATAGTATACATCATATAGCATGTATGTATGGTAAAGTATACACATTATAATGATATGAATATCACAAATGGGCCTCTTGATCCTTCTCCACAAAGAACTGAATACATTATAAAAGTTTGAGGATCACAATACAGAATTCAAATGGAAGTGGTAGGACTCCAACTCGGCATTGTTTGAGTACCCCTTATTGAGGGGCAAGTCACTTGTGGGGCAAGTCACTTGTGGGGCAAGTCTCTTGTGGGGCAATTCAGGCCTTTGACAAAAATGTCACACATGCTCTATTTTGACGCCCATGAATAACAAGATCATGGCAAATTTCCCGTACCATGGGGCTATTTAGAACCCAAGTTCTCCCAATTGAATTCTGTGGATTATAAACCTTTGCATCAAACTAATCTTGACCTGTTTCGAATACAGCACCAGATGTATAATTAGCAACAGCCAACGACCTACCGTCTGGAGAGCATGTCATCCCCATAGGATAATACAAGTCTCTTGCGACACAGCCCATGAAGAGGCCTGTCTTGCTATATTGCAGTATACATCCTGTATTCAACTTGCCCTTTCCCGATTTATTGATCTTTACCACCGAGACAAAGATGTCGCCGCTTTCGTTGCACGCCACTCCTAGCGGAATACAAGGTGCGCCATCTACGACAGGATCTATAGTGACGATATCCTTACCGGCGTAGTCTAACACACACACTTGCTTGGCTTTTGGATCTCCAATGACAATCTGCTCTTCATTATTCACTGCGAGGAAGTTAGGTTTCAGACTCGGGGTGATTTGTTTTGTGATGCTTCCGTCTACAGAGTCATGAATTGTGATGGTTTTCTTTTCGTGATTTCCGACAATAATTTGGCCTTGATTGTCGATGTCTATGCAATAAGTACCGATTTTCTCGTCAGGAGCCGGTCGTGACGACGTGAAGAAGCTGTGCACATATTTTCCATCTGGATTGAACATCTTAACAAACTTAGTAAGATCAACAACCATAATTTTACCTTGAGTCGTGACAGCAACATCATGGGGCGTTCTTAGCTTCCCCTCTGGCTTACCCTTGGGTGATTTCAGGTTGAACTTGTGTTGGCCGTCTTGAGCAAACACCAGGACTGCTTTCTTGCTTGGGTCAGCCACTACGATGTCGCCGTTCGGTGAGACTGCGATGCCTCTAGCTCGAGTGAAGTCGCCGGTGTCCTCACCTTCTTTGCCAAAATCAAGTACTTTCTTGAGTTGGTTGACTTCTTGAGCTGTAGCCTGAGTGTCTTGGTGAGATGCATCAGAAATACCTGGGTTTAAAATAAATAAAGAATTGCTTGCTACAATTGCTATAATTATGAACTTTAAATCAAATTTTGTGAGTTTAAAATTCAATGTAGTATAAGCTTCTCAGATGTGATAAGTCTCTTTACCTTTAAGGGGTAAAACTAAATACTGATAGGGTATAATTGCAAGGTTTTGCATGCTGTACACAACACATGCCTCCGTACTTACATTGTACCTCTGTCGTGACCAAGCAGAACCAGCTAAAATGTTACAGATCTCTGCAAGATTCTCCAATAAATTTCAATGCCATGTGACTCCCTGAACTATTTGTGCCTAAACTCTAAAATAAGGAACATTTCGCACTTTTTTTGTTAGTTGTATAACCAACTTCAGCTCTATACTGGATTAAAATGCCTGCTCTATACAGGGGTGTGATTAGCTTTTCAGGAAAAATCCTGAAAGTAATAAAAAAATCCTGAAAAATAGCGTAAAACGGGGCTAAAACACACAAAATCGGGCTGAAAATTGATAAAATTGCGGAAATTTTGGGCACAAAAAATCCTGAAATCAGGAAAAATCCTGATAAATCACACCCCTGTCTATATCATCTGCCTTGTGAATAGTCATATGATCATATCCATGGTGCTTATTACAATTGCAAACTTACCTATACCACTGTCGGAGAGTGGAGTAGCCTGTGTCCTAGGCCCTCTACCAATTGATGCTTGAGGCTGGTCACCAGTTCTTGCACTCCCCTTTGCAGCTCTTGATGCACTCTGTTCCTCCTGTTAAACCAAAAATAGAAATATGTTTAGGTTTACACCACTGTGATTATTATAAAATTGGGCTAAAAAATATTCTAGTTGAAATCCATACACCCCTTATGGAAGACATGACCTTTAATCTCCCACACAGGGGGTATTCAGGTAATGCCATTTGAAATTCACACTCCCTATGGATTTCAACTGGAATAGCCCATTCCCGCTCTATTAGAAAATTAAATTGTATTACAGTCTATGAGTGAAGGTCAAAAATCAAGTGAATTGATAAATCTAGCAACTGAGCCACAGGGTTTTTAATCTCCTGTGGGGAGTTGACACTATTTAATAATATGTTGATGAAAGTTATCCTATTAAAATATTGTAAAGGTTATCACATGGAACCCCATACACCATACAAAATCATTGTATCACAAATCCCCCTACACCTGTATACCTATCTCATGCAACCTGTCATAATGCGAGTAATCTATCTTGGTGCTTTCTTTATTAGTACCGATAGTGTTTGTTCCTAGAAGAGTTGTGAATCTACGAATTAAGATGAGCAGGGCACCCCCAGACCTGACTGTTTCTCCAGACCAGACCGAACTGGACCAAGGTCGGGTTTGATAGTTTACTTAATTGGTGGTCTGGATCAGGAGTCTAGTAAAGGGCCATGTCGGGTTGGGTTATTCCCGGACAAAACATTTCCGCGCTTAGTTATATATATTGTTGAATAAGCTTTGGGGTATGATTTTTATGACTCTGTGCTAGCTCTACAGTTTGCTTTAACATGATTGCAAGATGCAGTCAGACACAACACAGATGACATCCTCATGATCATCCATAACTCGACATATCGGCCTTGATGCTGGTCTGGTGTCAGGGAATCAGGGTTTAACATGGATACCTTCGGTTCGGTCTAGGTTGGGGATACCGATTGTGATCGAAAAAAGAAAATGTCTGGGTTGGGCCACTTCGAGGTGTTTAGCCACTGGGTTTGTTCGGGTCGGGTAGTTAACATAGTACGCGCCGCTAATCTTAACTACAATCCAGGAAAAAAAGGTTGGCACAGTTTGCCTGTATTTTGGTATATCTTTGCCCCCGCTCCCCCAATTCAATGTTGGACCAAGCCATGTTGTCAACAGGTCCGTGAGACCCTCCAACATTGAATGATGGGGAGTGGGGAAGGGTGAGATATAGGGGGGAGTCTGTACTTCACATATATTGCATGCATGTTTCCCTCGCCTCCCCAATTTTAATAGGGCACGATTTCCATTGTTTAGTGCAGGTGTGCCAACTATTAATTTCCTGGGTTGTCCGAATCAATTCCAAAAATATGCATCTAATTTCATATTTTGGCTTGTAAAATAAAAACCGTTAAAGTTATGGCCACCAAATTTTCAGGAAATAATCCTCACATGCATATCAATATATGAAATTAATATTAACAAAAAATATTGTGTAATAAGGTATAAGTCAAAAGAATGTTATATAATTGCCGATTATTTTGGAAGTTTAAAGCTATGATAACTCGTCCAAAATATGCATCTAACTTCATATTTTGGGTTATAAACTAAAAACCATAAAAGGTATGACCACCAAATGTTCAGGGAGTAATCCTCACATTCATATCAATATGTAAAGTTCATATTGATAAAAAATATTGTGAAAAAAGGGATAAGTCAAAAGAATATTATATGATTGCCGATTATTTTCGTAGTTTAAAGCTATGATAATTCTTCCAAAAATGCATCTAATTTCATATTTTGGCTTATAAAATATAAAGCATTAAGCATATGGCCACTAAATTTTCATGGATTAATCCCCATGTTCGTTTCAATATGCAAAAATTCAAATTAATCAAAAATAATATCGATAATCAATTATTATCGATTATTGATAATCAATAAATCCTTTTTTCAATATTCAATGTTTAAATTGTATAGGCCTACGCAACCAACAAAACTGTATATCTGCAGTAATTTGAAAATATGACTTTCTCCTAAGTGCTATAAAAGCATCATTTTTTACCATTTATATGCACACCATATCTCATGCAACCTGAATGAACGAAACTTGTTTCCGGTTTGGATTGTAACACCTGAAAATTCACATTTTTCGTAGAAAACGGTTCAAATATTTTTTTCTGAATTGAAAAATCTCTCATGGTATATAATGGCCATATTAGGCATTGTGATTGGCAATTTCAAACTTTTTTCAGTTCAATCATCATGGCCGTGGACACGTGATGCTCTGTTTTGAAAGCCATCCGAGTTTCCATTTTGACAAACAACTCGGTGCGGCAATTATGGTGATATTTGTACAGTACCGTAAAATAAAGGTAGAAATACAGAAAAAAAGAAGGACGGACATTGGCAAAAATTAATATAATGATGAATGAATATAATATGATGAAGGATATTGTAAAATAATAACAAAAAAGAAAAGAAAAAGAAATCTAAATATATTCAGGGGCTCGAACCCGTGTTCCAATGCGCCTGTGGCAGATGCCGTATCCATTGAACCACAGAGCTGTGTTACTTCAACATGCTTAAACTATAATATAATGCTATTCAAGATGCAATGTATATAAATATACGCTCTACAAACGGTATACAGTCAAACAAATCACACTTTTACGGCATTTGTTTCATTAACTGAATATTTATCATATATCAGGTGTTGGCTGACATTGTGCTCCACATTGATTTCAGTTTTGGGCCGGGGTAAAATGACTTTGGGACAAAAAACGAACGATGTACACGTTTGTATAAATAAAAAAGAAAGTAATATTATATTAAAATTCTTTACTCTTTAAAGACGTGTATACCGTCCGATTTTGTCCCGTAGTCATTTATCCCGGACAAAAACTGAACTAAATGTGAAGCACAATGTCAGCCAACACCTGCTATATGATAAATATTCAGTTAATGAAACAAATGCCGTAAGAGAGTAATTTGTTGGACTGTATACCGCTTGTAGAGCGTATATTTATATACATGCATCTTGAATAGCATTATATTATAGTTTAAGCCTGTTGAAGTTACACAGCTCTGTGGCGCAATTGATACGGCATCTGCCTCAGGCGCAGTGGAATACGGGTTCGAGCCCCTGAATGTATTTAGATTTCTTTTTCATTTTTATTTTACAATATTCTTCATCATATTATACATGTATTTGTCATAAGCCAATGTCCGTCTTTTTTCTGGATGTCTACCTATATTTTACGGCACTGTACAAATATCGTAATTTCCGCACTGATGATGTTTTAATATAAACATACGTAAAATTGCCCTATCTATGATACGGGTGCAATTACATTAATTTGATGTAATAATAGCTGATTGAAAATTGCTCATTCAGTTCTTTTTATTATCATTTGAATTAGAAGCAATTCGATGTAATACTGCATTTAAAAATCATTCTTTCTTTTTTTTTTAATTAGTTTTCGACGTAATTCAGACCCAAGCCAAGACGCAAAACCAGGCATTAGCGATGTTTTTAATGACCACCCCCTAAATAAACAAATAAATTTTTTCTATTTTTTTTATTTATCGTAAAGCCCTATTACTTATATGTGTTTGTGTGAAATATGAAGATAATACAACATTCCGTTGCAAAGTTATTGAGTAAAAACGGAAAACAGATGCAATATTTAGGATCTGACTCGGACAATCCAGGAAAAAAAGGTTGGCACAGTTTGCCTGTATTTTGGTATATCTTTGCCCCGCTCCCCAATTCAATGTTGGACCAAGCCATGTTGTCAACAGGTCCGTGAGACCCTCCAACATTGAATGATGGGGAGTGGGGAAGGGTGAGATATAGGGGAGTCTGTACTTCACATATATTGCATGCATGTTTCCCTCGCCTCCCCAATTTTAATAGGGCACGCATTTCCATTGTTTAGTGCAGGTGTGCCAACTATTAATTTCCTGGGTTGTAGTATTGGGCTATTCCAGTTGAAACCCCTACACCCCCTATGGAAGACAGGACCTTAATCTCCCACACAGGGGGTGTAGATTTCAAATGGGGTCATCCATTCAGGCAACCCCATTTTATTTATACAGCAATTTATACTCGTTGTATGCAGCGTTCGAAATAGGGCCGGTCAGCCGGCCATTGGCCTGTAACTTTTTGGCCTGGCCAGTAACTTTTCTGACTGGCATCTAGTTGCCGTCGGCTGGCCGGGTAACTTTTAAGGTCAAGCCCGCTGGCCTGTAACTTTTTGAGGCATATTTCGAACACTGGTTGTGTGAAAGATTAAGGATATATCGTCCTTAGGGGGTGTATGGATTTCAACTGGAATAGCGCAAAACAAGGTATCTACTCCTTACCCTACTCATCTCTGCTATGATGGTTTGGTCTGCTGTGCGAATCATGGCTTTGTGATCCTGGTTGTACAGTACTGATACACGCTTTTGGATTTCTAGAAAGATAATTATAATAAAGATAGCATGAACATAAATTTTAAGATGCTGCTCAGTGACAAGACTATGTTGTTGACAGGGTGTGTGCTACACATGACATTGCAACAGGTGCACATTGACACATGTTATGTTTGGCTATCTATACCTATAATCGACAAGATCCTTCAGCACTCTGCAAACACTAACATGGAGTACTGATTGGCTGATTGAATCATGTCAACATCGCATTGGCACCTCATTCGTCAAAAAACAAGCTGCATAGCATTGTGTAATCAAGATGTGACAAACTTCTTTTTTGTGTAATATTCAGGAAGAGCAGTAAGGCAATGTGGAAGGACTTTGACGAATACTAATATTAGTTTCAAATTGCCCAGTCTTATTGCATAGCAAATTAATACACAAGTAAATCAATACAATGTAAGGGAAATCAGTTTAACTATTAAAAATATTCAATTTCTAAACCCCATCATCATTCAATCTCTCTCATCTCTGTGTAAATGGGAGATTCAAATAAAAATAAGTGATCCAATTCCCATCTTAACCTTGCAACTCAGAAACACACACATGTAAGGATACCAGGTGCCAGCAAAACTTATGTGGTAAATGTATAGACCCTCCACCCCCAGACATCACTCAACAAATGATATCATTCAGATAGGCTAACAGATTCAGTACTAGCGCAAGCTCCTATGCAACACATGCAGAGAATGTCAGCGTTTGCCTATAGTATGTTGCTTTTCTGATGGTCTATTATTAATTAATGAGAACACAGTATTATATGTGACACGATCTGGTCCATGGGGGCTAAAGGAGGCAATTTTGAAAATTGAGTTGCTGCAATTATTACATTATACATACAATAGTCTATCATTTACTGAAAACACCAAAGGTCTAGCAAACTTGGTTCTAAAGTTTTTTGATGTATATTTTCTTATGTATTTTATTGTTTTTTACTCCATATTTGTGACACGATCTGGTCAATGGGGGCCAAAGGCGGCAAATTTGAAACTGAGTTAAAGGCAAAAATATGGAGTAAAAAAACAATAAAATACATAAGAAAATACACATCACAAAGCATCATAACTTTAGAACCAACTATGCTAGACCTTTGGTGTTTTCAGTACAAGATAGCCTATTGTTACTACAAGGTAATGATTGTAGTAACTCAATTTTCAAAAATGCCTCCTTTGGCCCCCATGGAGCAGATCGTGTCACATTTTAACCTTTATCTTAGTTTCAAATTTACCGCCTTTGGCCCCCATGGACCAGATCGTGTCACATATACGTTATTGGACATTGTTTTTTTTTATACTAAAGATGGAGCTTCACAGAGTATTGGACTATTCCAGTTGAAATTCATACACCCCCAATGGAAGACATGAAATTAATCTTCCACACAGAGGTGTAGATTTCAAATATATATAGTCATCCATTCAGGTAACCAAATTTTGAAATTCACACTCCCTGTGTGGAAGATTAAGGTCATGTCTTCCATAGGGGGTGTAAGGATTTCAATTGGAATAGCCCATTGTCTCACTGCTTTAATACCTTGGAATGAAGGTCTGTCATTTGGTTCAGAGCTCCAGCACTGCTTCATAATGCTGATGATTTCTGGTGGGGTACTGCTGGGAATTGCACCAGGGTCAGGCCGATTGCCCCCCTGCACCCACAAACTGACTTGGTTCTCTGTAGCAGCTAAAACATATGAAATATAAAAATTACACATTATATACCAGTGAAGATGTCATTTTTACTTGGATGTTTATCATTCACAAAGAGTTATAATACAAAGTATTGTAGAAATAATTTCGCACAAGGAACTTTTGATTGATTCCTATTGACTGCTATGATAGATGAGTTGACTTCTGACGTCATTGCCTGGCAGTATGTGTGCGCATCATCACAATTTCCATTAATTGTTTTTGCCTGGCAGCAGAGGATGTTTAAAGACATTCCCACAACCCAATGGGGTTTCTGACCTTGTATGTCTGGCTTTTGTACACATGTGGTACAGTTGATCATACCTTGCATTGGGTTGTGTGCAAATATCTGGTGTTTTCATCCTATTATTTAACATTCAAAACATCGAGACTTAGGAATAAAATTAATGCAGTGGGACAATATGAATGTTTCCAGTAAGAAAATCAACTAGACTAAGCTGTGGTCTAAGACCACGAACACAGCCGTGGTGTGACCCCTTAATGACCTTTGACTCCAAAATCTCAGAACACTCCACAGACATTGGTTAATGTCAATGCATGTGTGCACGTGGCATCACTCTGTTATGTTACTTGTGGCAGGAGGGGCGTTGTGCGGGGTGTTGGTCTCAGGCGGAGAGCGAGGCGTTCGTCGCATTTGTCCACAAATAAAAAGATACCACATATGAATTGGGTAACCACAATTCATGTGTGAACATACCGTTACTGTCCTATGTTTTTCTTAGCAAATAAAAAACAATTTGAAGGTTTTTCGTTTTATACCGGAAGTGACCCCTTAATGACCTTTGACCCCAAATCTGTGTACACCCCCATAGACACTGGGTAATAACAATGCATGTGTGCAAGTGGCGCCACTGTCCTACAGAATCTGTGGAAGAAGATGCATTTTAAAGGTATTTCGTTTTATACCGAAGTGACCTCTTAATGAGATTTGACCCCAAATAAAAAAAATACCACATATACATTGGGTGACTGCAGATCATGTGTGAACATACCGTTACTGTCCCTTGTTTTACTTAGATAATAAAATTTTTTGAAGGTATTTCGTTTTATACCGGAAGTGACCCCTTAATGACCTTTGACCCCAAATATGTGTACACCACATAGACACTGGGTAATAACAATGCATGTGTGCAAGTGGGGTCACTGTCCAACGTAAGTTGTGGGAGAAGATGCATTTTTAGTTGAAATCACGTTTTTGACCCCTGTGACCCCTGCATGACCTTTGACCCCACAAGTTTCATGTGAAATGTAGGGGCACGGTCAGTGATCATTGTGACCAAGTTAGGTCAAAATCGATGTAAGCATGTGAGTGCTAGAGCAAATGTAATGGTTGACAGAAGAAAGAAGAAGAACGAGATCTGCAGCCAGCAGTGACAAATGAGTTATGACCCCGAATCTGTGAGAACCGGAAGTGATCCCTTAATTACCTTTGACCCCGCAAAAATATTACATAGTGCTTAGGATGTCATAAGGAATATTCCTGGTGAATTTCAACTTAATCTGAACTTATACATGGATTTTGATTTTTTTAAATTTATGATTGACCTTTTGACCCCTTAATGACCTTTGACCTCAATGAAAATAAAACCTTATGTACACCGACAAAATGCATTGTTCCAATTTTAATTAAAAAATTCTACTTTGTTTAGTTGTCGAGATAAAAATTCTTAAAGTTATTTAGCTAAAAACAGGAAGTGACCCCTTAATGACCCTTGACCCCAAAATAAAAATACCATGCATACATCAGGTAACACTAATTCATGTATGATGATTATATTACTCTGGTCTGTTTACATTTTGAGATAAAAAAATTTTAAACTTTTTTGATAATTTTGGTTTTTGACCGGAAGTAACCCCTTAATGACCTTTGACCCCAAAACTGTAGGCATCCTACAGACCCTAGCTAGTAGCGATGCATGTGTGCTAATGGCGACTCTCTGCTATGTAATTTGTAAAGACAGTGATTTTTTGAATATTTTTTACAAATTGTTCAGACTTTTACCGAAGTGACCCCTTAATGACCTTTGATCCCAATTCTGTGAACAACTTTTAGACACTGGCTATAGATGATGCATGTGTGTAAGTGACGTCACAGTGCTATGTAATATGTGGGAGGAGTAGCATTTTTAGTGAAAATCCAAGTTTTGGCCATTGGCCGGAAGTGGATGACATTTGACCGGAAGTTGATCATGTGACATCTGTGGCACCACCAAACGGTTCTACTGACCAAGTTTGGTCATCATGCCTGAAAGCATGTGGCTACGATGGCTAACGTCACGGCTGTGTAAATATCAGTCCTAAGTCTCAACTATTAGCTTGTTGGCTGCAGTTTTAAAATGACCATTTTGTGTGTGTGGCAATGGGGACTTTGCCTTTAAAATTAGGTTATATTGATCAAATTTCCCAATCATAGTGCATTGTATTTTTGCCTTTAAGCCTCCTCTGGCCTGGCAGTATCTGTGTTTTTAAAACTATTACCACATAACAAGAAGGCTATTGAACAGGGAAGTGGTTGTATGCAGTTCGCTCAAGCATATCGATACACCAGGGGTAGCGTTTTAAGGGGTCTTGGGGTCCAAGACTCCTTGATTTGGCAGGTCCCTGTGATTTGGACCCCTTAATTTTGTACGTCTGTGTAGAATTAGATGCCTGGACCCCTTAATTTGCCAATTTGGACCCCAGGACTCAGCAGGTCACCGCTAACCCTGCGATACACCCGTCCCTTGCCTTTGTTATCTATTGGAGGTGGGTAAAGAGCTCTATGGAATTCAATCAACTACACACTTTGAATCCAAGTTTGCTGGTCACATAGCGAAATAATCTGGATGTTCATTAAGTGGCGGAGTTGATAAGCTTTGATTCTACATTATTGTAAAACACCAATGTATGTATGTGATCTCTGTAAGATTACAAAAAATATAGCAATATTACTTACATGCTGGCCAAGGCTCCTGACCACTTAGCAGTTCATGTAGTGTGATTCCAAATCTAAATATAAAGTGGAATGGAATTAAGGCAATTTAGACTAAAATATATTTTGTTTTGCTAGCGAGTTCAAGTTGCGACTTTCGTGAACATAAAACAGCAGCTCAAACACCACATGTAACAATTCATCATTTGTGGATTGTTACTTCATTTGTGGTAGCTGAGGCGAGAGATAATGATGAAATCTACATTCAAAGATCAACTGAACATTCATTCAGAAAAAACGATAGGAATTTTTATTTTTACAATCCTCTACCATGTGATCGATGAAAGGCAGGTACAATATTTTAAGTAGTGGATGCCGGCGCAACTACGATCTACTACGACAGTACAAACAAAATTCCTATCATTTATTCTCGTTCTTAGTCAGTTAAATATTATTTTAATAAATAAACACTGTCATGAAAACCCCCATTCTTCTGAAATGAAAACTTGTTTTCCATTTTAGTTGGACATACTACTCACTGCCATCTCGTTTGTGTATTATAGAACGCGCTACATATTCGCACTTCAACAAGCGTCTTATGCGGCGACACGGTTGCCAAGCCACAGCTACTGACTAAGGAAAATAGCTCAAAATACATAGCATGGTGTTTAACCGGATCTAGCATTGTAACTTCCATAGTTCTGTAATGGGCTAATCCAGTTGAAATCCATACACCTCTGTGGAAGACATGACCTTAATCTTTCACACATGGATTCAAATTGGATTACCTGAACGTGTGACTCCCATTTGAAATCTACAACCCCTGTGTGAAAGATTACCATTTCTGGCAAAGAAGAACTGCAGTTGTTTACATTTTGAGAGCATGCACAGTGTAAACACTGTGGAGGGATTCTGATTGGCTGATCCAATCGTCTGACAAGCATAACAACCGACGTATAATCTCATTGGCCGATTTCTGTGTATGTCACTCATTAACAAGGTGCAGAAACAGTGCAAAAGACTACAATACTTCTCTGGACGCTAGTGTAATATAAGGTCATGTCTTCCATAGGGGATGTGTGGATTCAACTGGAATAGCCTAATTAAACAAGAAAGCAGATTTCTAGATTGATGTCTTCAGCAACATAATCACTTAGAGCCATACATTGAAAATCATAGTTTTCCAGGAAAATTGTCAGAGAGTAACATGAATTACAAGGTGTACATTTCACCTTGAGCACAGAGATAGTCTTACAATTAGGGTCTGATTAGACTTCTCCGTAGTCCACTTGCCCATTTTGCATACTCTGGCTATTACATTTAAGCATAAAACTCTGATTTGTATTAATTTGTGTGCAATTGATAGATTTTCACATCTGATATTTTCAGTCACCATACTCCCTCTGCTTGTTAGCTTCCCAAGTGGACTACCGGTACTTACTTTGACTTGCGGTTAACATTCTTAACACAGGACTCTATGGAGAGTTAGGCCAATTTCTTAGGCTAACTAAAATTGGCCATGATGTAATGCATCTTTAAATGGATCTGGCTTGTGATTGGTCGCCCAGATCACACTATTGTTTAAATCCTCAGTGCACATGCCATTACCATTAACTACATAGTACACAACAATCTATGGAAGTTGCGGTACCGTTTGTGGTGGCGCGAAAGTTAAACTCTCAGTAATGCATGGACGTACATTTTAGCGTGTCATATATGCTTAGTACTTGCGGTTTATTGGATTGATAAACAAGTATGATTGACAGTGTGTTTTAGAGACCAAAGTCCCGGGGTAAAGTTCTGCTTAGAAGTCAAAGTACATTTTTTACTCCGGCTTTCGCGATCAATAAACTGGTAGATTCCAAAATCAGAATTGTTTAGTATTGAAGTGAGCAATTATAATTATGCAAGATATTTTGCATTCAATAACTTTTATTGTCACTAATCATCTAATTAAACTCTTTATGACCATTTGGCATTTTACTATTGAACACTTAATTTTAACATGTTTAAACATCAGTATAATTTTGAGTTCAACGGAATGCGTTTATCATGATTAAATAATAATAATATATCTTTTATCAAAATTCGACTATGGCATAGTCTAGGGTCTGATTTTCCTTAAGGCCACCCTACATAGTAGGAATACTTGTACTTTGAATAGTCACTTAGACTCTAACTTCCACACCTGTTTTTTCAAGTAATGGCTTCAATTACTTACGTATAGATGTCAAATGGTTCTTTGGGTTCTGTTTTACTTGTTGTCCATGCCTCTGGAGGCAGATGTGTACAGGTACCAGCAGATGAATCCTGCACCTCAGAGGAAGATTTCTTGCTGATGGCAAGACCCAAGTCACCAATCTAGAAGGAAAAGGATGGAAAACATGAGCCATATATTTATATGCACAAAAAGAATGACAGGAAGAAGATACATGCATTTGAGATGTGGTCATATATGAGGCTGCAGTGAGTATCTTGGAATAAGATCAGAAAATCCACACCATTAAGAAGAAATTGTGCTAGTTTGGCCACATTGTAAGAAAGGATGTTGGAGTCGAGAAGCAGATTCTTCAAGGAGCAGTGGAAGGTCATCGTGGAAGGGGAGGTGCATCATCTTGGACAAACTATGTGAAGAATGTTTCATCACACGGAATGTATGGTGCAACATGTTTGGCTTTTGATAGAAGTAGAAGGGGTGCTCTTGTGAAGACCACAGTAGCGCAAGAGACAGAGAGAGAGAGAGAGAGAGAGAGATGCACAAACACACATTTTTTCTCGCTACAGGTATACCAACAGCTAAGTCCATTGGCAATTTCTCGCTGGGCTGATGACAGTGTTGTAAATGCTCACTGCATTTACAACCCCAACAGCCAAATAGCAAGCCTCAAATTCAAGACCTAATATAAGGGCAAACCAATGGCATAGATAAACATAGATCGCTGAGCTCTATGATGCCGTTTCATTGCAAATCACACACTGAAAACCTGTTACAGAATGAGGAGACATTACGAAAACAGCACCAAATACAACAAAAATAGTAAATGAATTTCATATTTTAGCACATTCAACTTCGCTGTGTACCATTGTTTCAGCAATTGAGCAATCACATTCCAAAATCTTTAATAATATTTGGTGCTGTTTTTCGTACAGCATTTTATTTCATAGCAGGCAATTCAGGGTTTGATTTATAGCCTGGAGAGACGACTTCATCAGTTCTACATCCATTTTTAAACATTGATAAAATGGTGCCATTATCCATTCTAAAACGTTGGAATAAAGATTGTTATCTGTACCTTTGCTTCAAAGCCATTGCCCACAAATATGTTGCTGAGTTTAACATCTCGATGTATTATGGGTGGGTTCAGTGTGTGTAGGTAATTGAGACCAAGAGACATATCCAATATCATGCGGATCTTTCTGGCAAGACACACCTCAGAATTCATGTACTTCTGACGGAAGGCTTTCAGGTTACCTACAGAACAAACAAAGCACTGGTCAGTTACAGTAATGCTCCTCATTTGTAGGAGTAACGTAAAAGTGAAGGATTTAGAATTCTTGTTTCTGATGAAAAATTAACATGAAGGAAAACAGCAGCGTTAAAACACACTTTTTCACCAGAATGCTGCAGTATTAAAGTATCTGTACATAGAAAAATGTACTGCCCCTCTTCTGCTTTTGTTACACAGTGTACATTGTAGGGAGAGACGGGTAAGCTGTATTATGAAATTATTTATTATACACTTCAAGAAAGCTAGAATAAGCCGCAAATCAGAAAGTTCATATAATCACTGTAAATGGCCTATTGAAATCCTCACCACACTCCCTTGTGGAAGGTAAGTCTGCTACATGTACCGTATTTGTTCCATTAACCGCCTGTGTCCCTATAAGTGCCCACCCAGCGACTTGACTACACATGATTCTCTATCATTATGTGCAGGATCCATGCATGCAACTACTCGTGTATCAAACACAGAGCCATCTACACACAAAGCGCATATGTGACATGATCAAGGGGAATGAGTCGGATGTCGCTAATACTGATTTTGAGATATTGGCAAAGAAAGTGTTCTTTTGTTTTATATTGTTTTCAGCGATTGATAAATTGACATAACTTCACAAAGAAAAGTTGTAACAATATGGGGTTTTCAGTTTCTGAAAGCTCTAAATGTCCTTTTTAGAAACATGTGTAAAACTCATATTTGACCAGGATCAACATGTGACTCATTCCCCTTGATCATGTCACATATTCTGGGCCATTTTGTATGTAATTATGTAAACAATATAAGAAATAAGCGCCCACCCAAAATGACTTTGTTAAGCACCCTGGGTGCTTAATGGAATGAATACGGTACCTCAATTCCAGCAATCTAGGTGGCGTTTTTCCCTGTTTTAAGTTAAAATCTAGCTGAAAACTGTGAAAAATGTTGCAATTTTACATTATCTGGTTCCTATTTGGGAAATTATGAATGGAATTCCAACTTTTTCTGTTTTTTGATAAAAATTGTTGGAACTGGAATGGCCTACAACCGTAGAATTTGTCTGGAATTCCAAAATCATCAAGGGGGTGGTTTTCAAATTGAATAGCACGGACTATCATTGCAAAAATATCAATTTGTTGATAGACACTTACCATTTTCAAAGTACTCCATGACAATGCTGAGATGTTGAGGATCATCAATGATACCCATAATACGGACCAGATATGGTGAGGAGATGGCGCGCCACATCTTCTCCGCCTCTCGACGAACATCATCAGACACTCTGTAAAAGCATTTATAATTAAGATATCAAAACAATTACACTACTCATAATGGATATCAAAAAGTTCCAAAATAAAAACAATAATCATGCATAAGCTTTAGAATCCTCACTTATCAAGTTACAAAGGAATAGATAGAAGTTTGATGCACCTTGTTAAGGACTTCACTTTTTAGGAAATATGTAGGCCCAACCCCCTCTTTCCCCAATACTTACAAAGATCTGAACTGTTTGACAGCCACATCACCCCAGTGTTTGTGACTTGCCAAGTGTACAGAGCCAAACCCTCCGCTTCCAAGAATCTCACCCATGGTAACATCTTCACGGTTGACGATGGAGAAACCTTCAGGAGATGGTTGGCATGGTTGATAAGGCTCACTGGATTCAGATGTGGATTGAGATGACACCAGTGCAGGTTCTGATATTGGTGCTGATGCTGTGGTAAGAGATAACAAATGTAAATGTTCAATTGTTATAATAAGAAGTCTAAAATTTTATGTTTAATCATTCCACTTATACAACATTTTACGAAAACAAGTTTATTGTTAGGACTCGATTTTAAATGATGCAGGTTTTTCATTTTGAACAAGTCCCCAGCCCATATTTATCATGGCTGTTTTAGATACTGAGTATTAACCACGTAAATCGGTAAAAACATGTACAGTTCTTAATTTCAGAAATTCAGAATCCTCTCTGGCATGATAAACTTACTTATTATTAAACATCCATGATATAGTTAATTACCCCGATATCATGCAAATACCTCCCAATTTTAAGAGTATCATGCAATTTACAATTCAGCAATCAGATTACCTTCATCTCGCTTCATCATGTTTTTTTTAACAAATTGTAACATATCATTTTTCATCCCCTATCTTGATACCTCATCTCTCATATCCTTTCCTACTTACATGTGCCTCCAAAGCGTCTGGAGACACCACGCTTATCCATAGCCCGTATGATACTCGGTAGATTCTTCATCATAGCCTCGTCTGTCTGTACCTCATAATACAACAATGCATTGATCATCAGACCTAACCAGCTTGTTGGCTGGTAATCCTCATATTTTAATGGAATGATGTTTCTTTTTAAATGATTTGCATACTGTGCCTCTGTGAAGACAAAAAAAATAGAAAGCTATATCATCTATTATACCACTCAATACATATAGTGTGACAACTGACATGCAAGATTTTCCGGTACCATAGTGCACATTATATTGACACATATGATTAGCCTTGCAAACTATAGTGCGCGTTACAACCTGAGCTCTGAGGCCACTGTACTGCTTAGATCATTGTGGATAGTGGACACTTTTGTATTATAAATTGTGCCCGAGCATGATAAAAATTAAGAAAATAAACACACTAGGCTTTCTAATGATGCCAATGTTTATTTTTTATATTTTGGCACTTAAAGCTTGATATATTGGATGGCTTCTTCTGTGCAATATGACAATATACTGCAGGAAACATTCTGAGAATTGCCATTAGAACATTTAACAGCAATTTGTTTGTCGAGTTATTGATCAAAACATTGACAAACTTAAGGGCTGGGGTATGAACGTTTGACAGTATTTATTTTGGGACATCAGAGCACATCAGACATATCGAATTGCATTCTGAATACGAAGAATGTCATTCTGATATCAAATAATTTTGATTTTTTGAAATTAGCAATTTAATACACATTTTATGGCAAATCATTGAAAATTGATATTTTTGATATTTAACAGTACTTGAAGTAAACTTTATAAATCTGATGATTTATACTTAAAGTGTATGTAGGTGGGATGAAAAGCCGACGATCAATTGAAAATTTTGACCTTTCAGATTGATTTATGGATTTTTTTTCCCAAAACACCAAAAAAATTAGGTCTTTTGGGGAAAAATCCATATCTTCAATATGAAAGGTCAAAATTTTCAATTGACCGTCAACTTTTCCTCCTACATACATTTTAAAATATATCATTAGATTTATATAATGTACTGTTATACAATGTATATCAAAAATTTGAAAAATATCAAATTTTTATAATTTGTCATAAAATTTGTATTATTATATTGTGATTTTCAAAAATGAAAATTATTTGATATCAGAAAGACATGCTTCGTATTCAGAATGCAATTCGATAGGTCCGATAGGTCCGAGGTGCTCTCTGTCCCACAAAAAATACTGTCGAAACGCAATAAACGCTCATTTTAGATCCCTTAATATTTACACAAACTCATCAAAAACTGCAAGAGCTACTGCTACTGAATGAAATTAAATTTTTTTTAATACAATTTCTTGGGAAATTTTCCGTAAGAGGCACACTACGGTACTTGTTATGATATCAGAGAAAATTTTAAAACATATTATGAAAATTGGCCTGATATAATGATATAATGCAAAACAACATAAACGAGATCTGATTGCGTTCGCCTGTGACCGCGAGGATGCACAGCCAGCAGTGACAAATGAATCTGTGAGAACCGGAAGTGATCCCTTAATTACCTTTGAAAAAAAAAAAATATTACATAGTGCTTAGGATGTCATAAGGAATATTCCTGGTGAATTTCAGCTTAATCGGAACTTATACATGGATTTTGATTTTTTTTTAAATTTATGATTGACCTTTTGACCCCCTTAATGACCTTTGACCTCAATGAAAAAAAACCTTATGTACACCGACAAAATGCATTGTTCCAATTTTAATTAAAAATTCTACCATGTTTAGTGGGTCAAGATAAAAATTCTAAAAACAGAAGGGGACCCCTTAATGACCCTTGACCCCAAAAATAAAAATACCATGCATACATCAGGTAACACTGATTCATGTGTGATGATTATATTACTCTGGTCTGTTTATATTTTGAGATAAAAAATTTAAAAACATTTTTGATAATTTTGGTTTTTGACCGGAAGTAACCCCTTAATGACCTTTGACCCCAAAACTGTAGGCATCCTAAAGACCCTAGATAGTAGCAATGCATGTGTGCTAATGGCGACTCTCTGCTCTGTAATTTGTAAAGACAGTGATTTTTTGAATATTTTTTACAAATTTTTTAGACTTTTACCGGAAATGACCCCTTAATGACCTTTGATTCCAATTTTGTGGTATAACTTTCAGACACTGGCTATAGATGATGCATGTGTGTAAGTGACGTCACAGTGCTATGTAATATGTGGGAGGAGTAGCATTTTTAGTGAAAATCCAAGTTTTCGCCATTGACCGGAAGTGGATGACATTTGACCGGAAGTTGATCATGTGACATCTGTGGCACCACCAAACGGTTATATACTGACCAAGTATGGTCAACATGCCTGAAAGCATGTGGCTACGATGGCTGATTATGATGTTGACAGAAGAAAAAAGAAGAAGAAAGAAAAAAGAAGAACGCGGAAAAAACAATGCACAGCGCCGATGGCGGCTGTGAAATCAAGATTTGCTGTTTTGAGAAGAAGTTTGACTCTTAATTCTGACATTTTAAAAATATTTAACCATAAGATAGTGATTTGAAGTTTATGCATCATGGGACAGAATATCTCGAGGTATTATCAACAATTCTGCACCTACCTTTGCGACAATTATCACTCTCTTGGTATTTCTTTGAAAAGCACACTAGAACAGCAGACGCTTGCTCTACTGCCTCTGCCATACGGATATCCATGTTTCCTTCTGTTGACAAATAATGTACAATAATTATTATTAATAGAGATGCACCAAATAACATACCTGCTTACTGGGTTCAGTCAATCTATGGTCTTGAAGAATTAGGTTGATTTAGTCATAGTTTATTTCTCAGGGTTCCCGCACCTTGAAGCCTTTAAAACTCAAACACAGTTCAAGGACTTTCAAGGTCCAAAACATGATTTTCAAGGACTTACCATCGCAAAACAAAAATCATGATGCGGCTCTCCATGCGGCACGTAATAACGTAAGTGATAGCTCCTCTTAACTCCCCAAATTTTGTCAAAATTATACTTTAGGTAAAATTCCAATTTTCAAGGACCTTGTGCAAATTTCCAGGACTTTCAAGGCCTTGAAAAGGTGTTTACAAATTGAAGGACTTTCAAGGACTTTTCAAGGACCGTGCGAACCCTGACTTCTGTATTTACTCCGTTCTTCCCAGATACAGAAAATATATCTCTATAAAACACTCGGAAGCCAAATCCTATGGAAATGCAACAATCAACTGAAGTCATTGCGCTAAGTATGGATTCCATTCATGTCAAAATGCAAATTTTGTGGCAATTTTGACCTCCACATTATATTTTGTTTGTATTTCAATCCATTTCTGCATTGAATGGTGATCATTTAATCATCCAACACCTAATCATAGAAAGGGGTGGGTGGGTGTGTGTGTGAGAGAGGGGTGTGTGGGGTATGAGGGGGTGTACGTACCCATCTGGTCCACGTCCATCCATACATCATAACCAGCCCTTGTGAGTTCATCTCTCAGCTTCAACATCCGTTTTTGTGCGTCCCATTGGTATGAGATCATCACATGCGGCAGTTCTATTGACAGATACAGATAAAAAGAGATATCATTAAACTGGATCATGCTCTCTTTAAATAGGTGCAAAAATACATAATCATTAACTTTTTCCTTATTCCACAGGCAGCATGGACATAAGCACCATGAGGTACTGATTGAACATCATCAATGAATCAATCTTCCAGTCACCTATCTTGAGGATTTCACTGCAAGACCATTGATCAGCTATACATGTACGGGACCTGCGGCTGAGTTGGCTGATTGTTAAATTTTACGGAGTATTTTACTGGAGTTGTGCATGCATTCAAAATCAAGAGACTGGATTGGGAGATTCCAGTTGAAATCCATACACTCCTATTGAAGACATTACCTTAATCTCCCACACAGGGGTGTAGAGTTCAGTTCAAATGAAGTCACTCCTAGTCAGTTTAAATCTCATTTGAAATTCACACTCTTTGTGTGCAAGATTAAGGTCATGTCTGCCACAGATTTCAAATTGGAAACTTGAATGCTAATAGTGATTTGTTATTTCAAGCATGTCACCGTAATAGATTTCTTATTTCAAGCATGTCACCATAATAGACTGTTTGTTTCTGTGATGAAGAGCAAAAACTATACCTCATTGAACCAAAAATACGGGAACAGTGTATTAGTCTTAAGGGTCATGTTTACGGTTAGGATTTATAATTGCTCGCATTTGAAGGCATGGTTACGGTTAGGATTTATAATTGCTCGCATTTGAAGGCATGTTGGATTTTTTTGTTAGGGTAAGGGTTAGGAAAATTCTCATGCCAGCTATAGTGCATGTTCATGTGATGCAATACAACTTGAGCGTTGAGGCCTCTGCACTGCTTAGATAGATGTGGACAACATGATTTAAGTTACTAGGTTTTCGGACTAATGACCCTTTGACCATTGACCTGTGACCCAGACTATTCTTACCGGTACTGCCTGGATCAGTATTCTTTGCCATTGTGACCAACTAGCACATCATTAATTACTGCACACTGAAAATCAAATAAAGAAAACAATCAAAGTTAAAAGAAGAAAAATGTTCACAAAATTAATAAATATTTTAATTTGTCAAAATATGAGTGTCCCAAAACGCGACTTCACATGTTCAACGTCAACGATGCGACTCGGAGACGCAGGAGCGAAATTTGGACAAGCCGTATCTCCAAAATCACCTGGAGTTGAGCGCTAATTTATTCTATGTGCTCATTTAATATTCCCATAGAGGTATGCATCCGGGCCCTACTCTGCCAACTTTGGCTGAGTAACGGTACATGAACAGTAGAGGGAACCCATACCGTAGTAGCTCTGTACAACGGTATAGGATAAAGTATACATTACAAAAAGCTAGTGCAACGCAATTGCATGATTTCAATTAGAGTTTGCACTAAAAAATACAAGGCTCATGTAGCTTAAATAGAACATGTTTGTCATAATATTAATTACACAGCTTCTTGTACTTCTTACCTAAACTCCTATGCTTGAAATTGTAATAAATACTCCATTATTTATCCAGAATAAATAAAAATTCATTAGCACATGATCCAAATCATGGCACTTCAGTGCAAACTTAAGGGGGTACTACACCCCTGGCCAGTTTTGTGCCTATTTTTGCATTTTTCTCAAAAATTATAGCACATTGGTGACAAGTAAGATATGGCACTGGAAATTTTATTTCAGTCATGAAAATATATAAATGAACCCCTAATTTAGGTATGAAAATATATGAATGAACCCCATTTGCTCTCAACCAATCACGCGCACTGTTACACAGGGGTAGCGCTAGAACTAAACACTTCAGTGTCCACAGGGACCCCCGAACTTGCAGAAAATTCAAAAGTATGGGGTCCGGAGTAGAGTTTGGCGAGTCCGAGTTGCACAAATGCAGCATAAATAGTATGTCTGCAATAGCGCTAGATTGAAAAACTAGGGGTCTGCAGGGACCCCTGAACTTGCAGAAAATTTAAAAACAGGGTGTCCGAACTCTATTTTGGTGGGTCCGGGACCCCAAAAAGCAACCTAGCGCTACCCCTGCTGTTACATAGCGTGTATATGTATTATGTATGAACAACCGTTTAGTCATGAAAATATATGAATGAACCACTAAGGGGCTGTGCAATAATTATGAGGGCATTGGTAAAATTTCAGAACGGCTCGCCAAAAATCGCTTGCACCCCCTTCTCGGCCTGCCAAAATCGCTTCCCCCACGGCCCGCCTAAAATCCCCACCCCCTTTAGTACACAACATGCATGCCAAATTTTGGGGATCCCAATTTGAGTGGGCAGGAAATGTGCTATTTAACTAGCGTTTCCGTACTGTTTTCCTAAGCCTTTTTAGAGCATTTTATTTGGCGCCCCATGAATGTGTGCCAAAAATCGCTTCGCCCCCCCTCTCGGCTGGCCAAAAATTGCTTACCCCCCCTTCAAGGTTGCCAACAAATTATTGACCCCCAATTTTACCCTCCCCCAGGCCAGGCTCATAATTATTGCACAGCCCCTAATTTATGGGTTATTCAACTTATTCATCATCAGTCTCAGACTGAATCAGTCGTTTCTGCACAAGTTAAGGGTGTAATTTTAGTGAACGTTGACCGACAACAGTGGCATATATAGATTTCTTTTTGACACAGGGGGGGATGGAGTTGGAAAAAAATTCTTGAAGTATAGTCAATCCAGCACCTAAGTTTTGGCGACAGAATCAATAAGTTTATGGTACAATTACGCGCGAACAATTTTGCTATTTTGAAGCTAAATTGATGAAATATAGTGTAAATGTAGAATAAATGCTAATAAATGAGAAAATTTGCACTTTTGGGGCTATTAAAAACTGGGCAAATATGAGGTTAATTTGGTCAGAAACCCATTTAGGTAACCGTTAGCCATCACTCATCAGCAGGCGTCAACATTGGGGGGGGTGATGATTGTACATTGTATGGACCATCCCCCTGGCAAAATATTCATGATTTCAGTACGGGAGAAGCGGTGAATTCAACGAGGTCGGTCTATTCAGCGATATCGGTGGATGCAATGATACCAAATCGGTGTATACACCGATAGTGCAGCGCATCACGCTTCCAACTGAGCCCACACAAATGCTTTTAATAACACACACTTTTATCCTTCATTAAATTGTACCTTAGTAGTTATTCTTAAATTTCACCCTTGGGAAAAAAATGTTTACCGTTTTGTTTTTTTGCTGCATGATGAAAAAAATTATGATTTTCAAGTGCAAAACTTGGGATTAATGATTTTGATTTTGTGTCGAAAATCATTTTGTTTGTCTGCTATATCGTAATTTTCTGACTCCATCTTGGAAAAATGTGGGGTCAAAGGGGTAAAGGTTGCAATCAGTGTCCGAAATAAGGAAAATATGGAGGTTGTCCTGAGCCTGGACAACTTAAAGCATAAATTCTGCTTGTCCTCAAAACATTTTGGTTGTCCCCAAAATGTGTACAGGTATGCTAGGTGAATTCAAATTTGCCATCAAACTGCATCATTTTACATATCAAATTAAAGCCCTTGAGTAAAGAAAGCCAAAACTGAAAACATTTTTGTCATAGCACTTTCCGTAACAAAGTTACATCTTGTCAAAGATTGACTTTCATCAAAAAGATTCTGCTAGCAAAATTCCCCAAAACGGCATTTAGGGGTGTTTCTAGATCTTAGTCTCATGGCGATAGCAGCTTTTTTTAATGGAACTGCTATCAAAATCCCTCTAAAATTCCATGTGCGACTTGATTATCACCATAAAAAATCATATATTTGGGTCAGGTGAAGTATAGAAAACATATTTATGTAGGTTTCCTTCACCAGCCTATTCTAAAAAAAAATTCAAATTTCTATGTATTATGCATTGTGTTTGGGCCCCGGTCTCGGCGAATTTCGCTGACTAGTAAATGTGTTAACTAAGGTTTGCCTGGGATACCTAAAATGTGCCATATTTAAGAGGTAAAATAAAGTGGTTGTCCAGAGGATAAGTACATGTATCTCAATATGGTTGTCCCCAGTGATTTTTGGACAAGAGGACAAGAGGATAAGTGCTTATTTCGATCACTGGTTGCAATGCATATATGTAAATTACCGTATTGGTCCGAGACTCCGAGTATAGTCCCACCCGTTTTTTATGTGAAAATTTTTCACAATCGGGGGGTGGGATTATACTCGAATTTCAAAAAAATGAGTGTCCCTGGACCTAGACCTAGATGCTAGGATCATTCATGGTTGACCTAAAAAAAAAAAAAAAAAAAAAATTTCAAGATATTTTGTATTTTTAATATGAAAATTGATACTTTGTTTTCATGTCATACTCTATTAATGATTTCAAAATGCATTCAAATTCAATGCATTTTGAAATCATTAATAGAGTATTTTTGTTACAATTTCTGAAATTTTTCGAAAAATGGGGGGGTGGGATTATACTCGAACATGGGACTATACTCGGACCAATACGGTAATTAATTTTTAGCCTCGGATGCAAATGGATAAATATCATGGAAAAAGTTGTCATGAGGATTGGGGTATTCGCCATTTTTCTGAGGACCCGCACATGAATATTAAAATGTAGTGCCGAACATGCGCAGTGGCAATAAAACAAAATGGAAGTTCACACACCGATTCTGCTGCGGCAATTAACACAGCAATTAACACGACATTTTAAGCCCGATTTTCTTCACTTTTTTAAAATCAGTATTTGCAAATTAAACCAACATGCAGAATGATAAAATAAATATATTTTGTACTGAATTCTGAAATTTTGTAGACTTGTGTTGCCCGAGTCATGATCGGTGGATTCAACAAGGTTGGTGTATCCATCGATCATGTCGATCGTTGAATTCACCGCGATCTCCCGTACTGATTTGGGGGGATTTAGCTAGTCTAGATTTTTGGTTTTCCCTATAGCCGTGTACTCAATGCGCAGTCCCTAGCCGCCTAGTGAGTAGATTTTCTTGCAATATTTGGCCTACCTTCAAATTTGATCCTTACATGTACTTTGATTCCAGAACAATATCCAGCGTAGTAAAAAAAAAAATTTTTGGCGTTTCTGATCGTCACGATGAAGCATTTATCAGAACAAAAATGGTTGCTCAGTTCTTCGTCTCATTTGTTTTTGTCGTAGGCAGGTGGTAGGTTAGTCTCGGCACACACTGTATGTGTCTATAGGAACGACGAGCGTTAGGACCGACGCAAATTGGCTGTGCAGAGACTATCGTTTGATGGTGATCAATGACGTATTTTCACGTAACTTAATCTACCAGTCCTTCAACTGCTTACGCACGGTCATCGGGTTGTGCTTGTTCCGCCATGTTTATTGTTTTGAGATCGGGGCATTGAGATTTAGGCTATTTTATTGGAACCAAAACAACAGCGGGAATCGTGTGTTAAATTGACATTGAAAAGAACAGGAGGGATCAGCGAAATTTACTCTTGTGCGCACGCGCAGTGAAATTTGTCATTTTTCATTTGTGATCATTTTTGTTGGACACGGGAGAGAGGCGGCTTCTTAAATCATCTTTATTCGCGAAATTCCAAATGATATTATGCTTTCAAGAATTTGGTAAGAATCCGAGTACAGTTTTACATGCATCGTCCAAATTTCAAAGAAATTTTTTAAATGCCACAGCGGCGCAAAGTCTTAAGCGTGTAAATCACATTCACACACAAAATGGGAAAAACGAGTCTCAGTGGACGAACGGCGTCCATGGCATGAGACTCAGCGAGTCTACTAGGATTTAGCCCCCATCCCCCCGCTATGACCGACAAAAATGACAAAATCATGAAATGCACATGTGATATATGCAGATGAGATGCTGAATGCAGTGAATGAAATTCATTATTATGATGGAAATGCATGAATCAATGGGCATGATGGGGGAACATCATGAACATGAATCTGTTCAGCAAATAACTTCATCCCCATAACCACAAACAAAGACTGTTTCAAATTCAGCTTCATACCAAGAACCTTAGTTGATTGGAACAATTTACCAAGTAATCTTACAATAATCCTAGACTCGCTGAGTCTCATGGACGCCGTTCCTATGTCCATCAGACTCGTATTTCCCATTTTGGATGTCAATGGGAAATACACACTTAACGATTTTGCCAAGTTAGAAACTTGAAAAAAATCTTTAAAATTTTATCAATGTATATAAAAGTGGTACCAACCTTATTGTGCTTGCTAATTTAAGACTCGGTTGAAACAAAATTAAGGATCGAATGCATTTTAGTGTCCAAAAGGCAAAATTATCGTCAAAGTTCTGCGAAATCGGCACCCTAGCGAAGGGTTCAGAATTCGTATCGGTAACGAAAATATCCGATCTTTGCGATCAAAAACACAAAATTACAACTTTAAACATACTATTGGCAAAAGACATTATTACCAAACAATATAGAATAGAAAATTTGACATCATTTTCTCAAAATATTGAAAAAATTTGCTCACTAGACATCGAAAAAGTACGCAATCCAATTCCCGTTCAAACGCGTGGGAAACTGAAAGTGCGATAATCGTGACTAAATAATCCCGGACAAAGAAAACTTCAAAGAGGCAGTTAAAGAACATCTCAAGACATCAGCAGCAAGAAAGTAACAACAAAGCAGAAAGCGCACCACCACATCCTGTCCGGTTGACTCCTTTGCAATAGAAGGGGTGTTGGACAGTACACGTACATGCAAAGAAGAAGAAGAAGAAGTCAGAATCATGAATGATGCATGGATGATGATAAGCTTACCATGCTTACCCTACATTTCACTTTCACATTCATGCATTGTGCATTGCATTGAATATTTTACTTGATAGACATAGTAGATATTGTGCACAATATATTTATCCTACCTTTTCAATGAATCAAATGTAATTTGTATGGTTAAATTGAACAATTTTGCCCCGCGTGAAGCTGCAGACGTCTGCAGTTTTCGCCCAAAATAATGACGCTGGTCAAAGGTCATCCAGCACTTGTGTAACAAAAAGGGTCCTTAAAAAGGGCAAGATCCGTGGCAGACATTATATTAACCGCGCAAAGCCGGGGGGCAAAGGCAAAGTGTGCCAAAAGTCCGAATTGGTGAATGTGAATTTTTAACTTTTTAAACTTGTTTCCAGAAGAAAACATCATAAGGAATATTTTTCTACCATTATTTAATTTTTTTGTTATTTCTGGTAGTGTCATTTACCCCCGTAAAACCATGTCATGGACAATAATGTCATTACCGTTTTTCGGAACTACAATCATGAAGCGCTGTGTAAATTTGGTATTATAATATTACATTACGGTAGTAGGCCTATTTGCAATCCAAGATTTAGCTCAAGTCTTCCATAATAGGAGTATGAGTTTCAATAGAATGGACAAATTCGTAACTTCCATAGTCACTCCCTAGCGATATGGCCGAGGCCGATTTCAAATGGAAAAAATAGCCCAAGGCAATTTGCAGTTGACGATTTTCAATCTTTTTGGGTGGTTTCGTACGCGAAGCCAACCCATATTTATGTGATCCGATCATGAGGAGAGACACAGTGGAATAGCGCCAGATGCCTGCTTTTATTTGGCAGTTTTTTGTTCTTTTCGAAGCGCTCTTTTTTAAAGGTCTGTTCATTGAATTTACAACCGAATGACAAAACAGGCGAAAATAGTCACTTTTTGCACAAGATTTGCAATTTAAAGATAATTGACCATTGCTCATTCTAGTGACTATAGATAGCTACTTCATCAATACCCTTATCAGCCGTATATAGCTATTTCATAAATACCATTATCAGCAGTAGGCCTAGATAGCTATATACTTCGTCAATACCCTTATCAGCAGTATAGATAGCTACATCATCAATACCCTTATCAGCAGTAGATAGCTACTTCAATACCCTTATCAGCAGTTACAGAGCTACTTCATCAATAACCTTACCAGCAACAGATAGATACTTCATCAATACCCTTATCAACAGTAGATAGCTATTTCATAAATACCCTTATCAGCAGTAGATAGATACTTCGTCAATACCCTTATCAGCAGTAGATAGCTACCGGTACTTCATCAATACCCTTATCAGCAGTAGATAGATAGCTACTTCATCACTACTTTTCCCAGCAGTAGATAGATTCTTCATCAATACCCTTATCAGCAGTAGATAGCTATTTCATCAATAACATTATCAGCATGTGACCCAGCAAACACAAAAACGTTTTTAAAACGTTTTAAATAAGTTATATTTTGGGTTTTGGTTTAGGTAAAAACGTTTTAATAACATTAAAATGTCGGGATATAAAGGTCATGAAATCGTTTTAAAACGTTTTGTTTGAAAACACACTACAACAATATTTTTAAAATGTTTTCGAAATGTCATTGTAAACTATTTTTGCAAACATTTTGGCCAAATATTTTGTCAACACTTAAATAACATTATGTTAAAATATTTGCACCCAGCAAACACAGAAATGTTCTTAAAATGTTTTTTACAAAACGTTTTAATAACATTTAAATGTCGGGTTATATATCGTGAAAACATTTTAAAAACGTTATTGTAAATATTTTGGGCAAACGTTTTTTGCGAAATATTTTTTCAACCCCAAAATAACATTGTGTTTAGAATGATTTGTACCAAGTTTTCAAAAATGTTTTGTGAATGTTATTAAAACGTTTTTATACCCTTTATATAACCCGACATTTAAACGTTTTCTGTAAAACATTTGTGTTTGCAGTGCATTAATTTACCAACAAATGTTATTTAATGTTATGAAAACGTTTTATACCATTAACGTACCCTTTATATAACCCGACATTTAAACGTTTTCTGACAACCTTTTATAACCTTTTGCGAATGATGTCGAAAACGTTTTGTGTTTGTTGGGGAGCTACTTCATCAATACCCTTATCAGCAGTAGATAGCAGTGGCGAAGCGTGGGTCATCATATTGGGGTGGGGGCACCGGCCATGATGGGATGGTGGGCACCGGGACTAATTGGGGCACAAGCCATTTTTTTGCAATTTTCCTATGGGATTTTTAAAATTTTGCAATCAATGGGGGGGGGGGCACGTGCCCCTATGATAGCTACTTCATCAATACCCTTATCAGCAGTATAGCAACTTAGTCAATACATTTATCAGCAGTAGATAGCTACTTCGTCAATACCCTTATCAGCAGTAGATAGCTACTTTATCAATACTTATCAGCAGTAGATAGCTATTTCATAAATACCCTTATCAGCAGTAGATAGCCATTTCATCAATACCCTTATCAGCAGTAGATAACTACTTCATCAATACCCTTCCCAGCAGTAGATAGCTACTTCATCAAAACCCTTATCAGCAGTAGATAGATGCTTCGTCAATACCCTTAACAGTAGATAACTAATCAGTCAATACATTTATCAACAGTAGATAGCTACTTCACCTCACCAACTTACCCTCATCATCAGTATATAGTAACTTCATCAATACCCTTATCAGCAGTAAAAAGCTACTTCATCAATACCATTATCAGCAGTAGATAGCTACTTCATCACTACCTTTCCCAGCAGTAGATAGATTCTTCATCAATACCCTTATCAGCAGTAGATAGCTATTTCATCAATACCCTTATCAACAATAGATAGCAGTGGCGAAGCGTAGGTCTTCATATGGGGGGCACCGACCATGATGGGGTGGTGGGCACCGGGTCTAATTGGGGGGGGGGGGCATAAGCCGTTTTTTGGCAATTTTGCTATGGGATTTTTAAAATTTTGCAATCGATTGGGGGGTACGTGCCCCTATCAGCCGTTAGAGAGCTACTTCATCAATACCCTTATCAGCAGTATAGCTACTTCATCAATACCCTTATCAGCAGTAGATAGCAATACCCTTTTCAGCAGTAGATAGCTATTTCATCAATACTTATCAGCAGCAAATAGCGTTTCATCAATACCCTTATCAGCAGTAAATACCTATTTCACCAATACCCTTATCAGTAGTAGATAGCAACTTTATCAATAACCTAACTCTTATCAGCAGTAGATAGCTACTTCATCAATACGCTTATCAGCAGTAGATAGCTACTTCATAAATACCCTTATCAGCAGTAGATAGCTACTTCATCAATACCCTTATCAGCATTAGATAGCAATTTCATCAATACCCTTGTCAGCAGTTAGAGAGCTACTTCATCAATACCCTTATCAGCAGTAGATAGCAACTTCATCAGTACCCTTATCAGCAGCAGATAACTACTTCATCAATACCCTATCAAAAATCAAAATCAAAATCAGCAGTAGATCGTCGCCTTATCAATTAGGCCTACCCTTGGCCTTATCAGCACAGAAGAGCAGCAGATAGCTATTTCGTAAATACTGATATCTACTATATCTGCATTAGATAGCTACTTCATCAATACGCGTATCAGCAGTAGATCGCTACTTCATCAATACTTATCAGCAGCAGATAGCTACTTCATCAATACATATATCAGCATTATATAGCTACTTCATCAATACTGATATCTGCATTAGATAGCTACTTCATCCATACCTTTATCGGCTGCAGTAGATAGCTACTTCATCAATACCCTTATCTGCATTAGATAGCTACTTCATCAAAACCAGCAGTATAGATCGTCGCCTTATCTATTAGGCCTACCCTTATCAGCAACAGAAGAGCATGCAGATAACTACTTCATCAACACTGATATCTGCATTAGATAGCTACTTCATCAATACCTTCATCAGCAGTAGATAACTACTTCATCAATACCCTTATCAGTGATATATAGCTACTTTATCAATGCCCTTATCGGCAGTAGATAGCTACTTCATCAATACCAGCAGTAGATCGTCGCCTTATCAATTAGGTCTACCCTTATCATGCTTATCAACAGCAGAAGAGCATGCAGATCGATAGCTACTTCATCAATACCGATATCTGCACTAGATAGCTACTTCATCAATACCTTTATCAGCAGTAGATAGCTACTTCACCAATACCCTTATCAACGGTATATAGCTACTTTATCAATGTACTTATCGGCAGTAGAGCTACTTCATCAATACCCTTATCTGCATTAGATAGCTACTTCATCAAAACCAGCAGTATAGATCGTCGCCTTATCAATTGGGCCTACCCTTATCAGCAGCAGAAGAGCATGCAGATAGCTACTTCATCAATACTGATATCTGCATTAGATATTAAAGTGACTGGCGCATTGACGCACATGTGAAAGTAATGATTGGCTTGCACGCATTTATCCCGGTAAGCAGTAGATAGCTACTTCATCAATACCCTTATCAGCGATATATAGCTACTTTATCAATGCACTTATCGGCAGTAGATAGCTACTTCATCTTAACCAGCAGTAGATCGTCGCCTTATCAATGAAGCCTATCAGCAGCAGAAGAGCAGCAGAAAGCTATTTCATACTATTTACTATCTGCATTAGATATCTACTTCATCAATACGCGTATCAGCAGTAGATCGCTATACTTCATCAATACCTTATCAGCAGTAGATCGCTACTTAATCAATACCTTATCAGCAGTAGATAGCTACTTTGTCAATACCTTATCAGCAGTAGATAGTAACTTTATCAATACTTTATCAACCGTAGATAGCTACTTCATCAAATTGTTATAAGCAGTAGATAGTTCTCAATATTAGGCTTTTACTTAATTAATTCCTCTGACTGAATTTTATTTGACTTTACTTTGTATTATTTTTTGTTTCATTTTGATTTCAATTTTAATTTGATTTTGATTTTAGTTTCAATTTCCATTTCCATTTCCATTTCCTTTTCCATTTCCATTTCAATTTCAATTTCAATTTCAATTTCTCTATTTCTATTCCTCTATTTCTATTCCTGTTTCTTCTCTTTCTATTTTGATTTGATTTTTTTAATTTTATATTTTTATCTTTTGGTCGATCGATGTAATCAATCAAGACA